>NC_090827.1:32688418-33938418 GCF_028021215.1 Eschrichtius robustus | reverse complement strand
CCGAGCTGCAGGCAACGCGACAAAGGCGGTGTTGGAAGCATTGGTTTGGGAATACAGAAGATTCGGGTCGAGACGTTGGCTCTTTGACGTACTAGCCACGTAACCTGGGGAGAAAGTTACTTATCTTCTGCCGTTTTGTTTTCAGGCGGGTTGAAAGGTACTGAAAGTGTGAGCCTCAGTTTTCTCATAAGGTTGCTTTGAAGAGTAAATGAGAAGAGAAAGCGGTGAAAACTCTGAGTGATTAGAAACGGGTTATTTAAAGGAGTGTAAATAATGCCTCGGAATTTTTAAAGCTTCTCCAGGTGGTTCTCAAGTGCAGCCAGTGCTCAGACCCAATGATGGAATAAATTATTAGATACTTTGGTGGAATTCCATAGAGAAAGAAACTAGGGTGATGGTAGAATGGAGCTGCTGAATTATCCCAGTTTTGCCTGAAGACGAACACAGCACTTCGTCGGAGAGCTACATCAAAAGCGCCTTCCCTCTGTGCCGGTACACACCGTGATATTCCAGTCTGTCAAAAAATATGCTTTGTGGGTTGATTATATAAATCAATTGATCTTTACCCAGGGCTCGGTGATCTTCTTTTGACTGGGGTTACAAAAGCCTGGGTTGTAAATGATCTCTTAAAATACTAAGTGATGTCGCAATAATTTTGCTTTAAAGCTACCTAGAGATTATTTAGCCTTACAGCGCTGGGACTAATGACTTTCACTGAGCAACAGATTAATAGACATGTGCTTGTGTTGATATTACTGTTCTCTGTCTAAAGGCTCGTTCATTAACTCATGACTGTGGTCTTAATTGGAGGCTGTTAATACGTTAAGGATGGTGTTTTTGAGTCTGGCAATGTGATAAATTGTGTCTGTTTCTATTCCCTGAGGCCAATAGATTTTTGGTTTTTGAAACTCATTAAGCAGCCCTAGGGAAGACAAGTAAAGTCACCACCAGCGTGGGCTCAGAAAGGCACACCACCGTGGAAGGGGTGCAGACTTTGAAAGCAGACCGTTTCATGTCTGATCTGTCACTTGCTATTGAAGTGAGCAAATTACTCCAGTTTTCTGAAACTGAGTTCTCTCATCTGTAAAATGGGCCAAACAAGAATAATACAGCACAGAACTATAGGAATTGAGTGAGATAATACAAGTAAAAAAAATTAATACATGTGCCTCTGAAATAATTAACCTATAGGCGAAGAAAGTCTAGTTATTTCCTTTGATTCCATTATCCTTATTTATCAATTATAAGTTTGTATTATTTCTTTCTAGGGTAGCACATATTCAACCCAGGTCTAGTGCTGGGATCAAGAGATCAGTTCCCATTGACTCTCTTTCCATTTTTCAGAATGATGGTACAGTTATTTTTGTATATTGGAGCTGTGGAGAAATAGAGGAAGGGGAATGAAAGCAGTAATGGAGGTTTAACCTGACCAAAAAACTATTAATATGGATACATGATATTTGAGTCGAATGCTCTGTGTATTGAAATGTTAATAATATTCTCACGTGAGGCTTTGGAAGTCAGCAGGAATAGAATTCTCAACTTATAATGAGCAGCTGTTTAGCAAATTATTAGTCAATATCTTCAGTGCCTCTAAAACACATTCTTAGATTCTGTTTCTGCAGTGCAGAGAGGTCCTTTATTCTTTACCTCAGTTTTAAAAATAGCTAAATATCTATTAACACCGAAAAAAAATTTTTGGTTTTAAATTGTACAGCTCTTTGGAGGTTTGTCCTATTTGTTTTAGGTAAGTGCCCAGGACAAGACTTGACTCTATGCAAGTGTAAGATACCTGATGGGGTCTGACCAGTGCTGCCTTTCCCAGCCTAGTGTCCCTTTCAGGAGGATCCAGAAGTAAAGAGTACGAAAGGCAGAAGAGTTTATGCTCAGAACAGAGACAGAGAGACCTCTTTGACTTCATGAAAACTAGACCTCAGTTTTAGCATCTCTTATTTTCAGTAGAGCCTGTATCTTTCAGTGACTCTCTGACAAAGGAAGCGAATGTCTAAAGATACTTTTGCTCTTCAGTATTTTTTCACCTGCCTGTAATAGATCTCTGTAAGAGTTGGAAAGGGAAATGGGATAAAATGTGGGTAATGGCAGGGATACCCAGAGTTACGTGACTCTGGAGCCACATTTGCTGTCATCGTTAACTTAAAGAACCACGTGACTCCTATATGACTGGTAGAATTTAGTATAATGGCACATTCATATAGTGAAATTAGTAGTCTTAAAGGGCCACCAATTAAACATAAAGGGACCGATGTGACCAGAGGGCTGTGGTGTGAACATCATTGCCTTAGAGAAATGGAAAACTCCTACGATTAGATGCATCCAAACTAAGAGTGCTTACACTTTTCTTACTGTGATCTCATTTGGCTTGGGAATCTCTAGAATGTTCTTGTGTATATCATTTGCATAATATGTTTTGACGTGTGAAAGGTGATCACGTTTACCTAGTAAAGATCAAGATAGCACGTCACACTCAATAATCATTGGATCATTTTTAGATAGTGCTCAGGCTTCAGGGTTAACTCTGCTTTTACGAAGAGAACCACCTGTAGTTACCCATTTGTAACTGGTGTATCGAAGACTTAACAGACAGCCCAACATGTAATGACATCTTTTCCCCTCTCCAATCATGTTTAACTACTACATTCTTTTGAGTATCATTGTTCATCTCTTAATCACGTTTGGAAGATCCCTTAGCTTCGCAATAGCTTTCAGATATTACAGAGGTTAGTTTGGGTAGGTTGTGGCAGTTGGAACAGGCAATGTTCCCTCTGAAGCCACCTAGAAACAAGCCGAACGTGTTATAACAATCACGTTTGAAAACATCATCAAGCTGTGACAGTAATAACAACACGAGAAACTAAAATTCCAGAGAGAGGAGGACGTTTCAGAGTGGAGCCATCAGGAACCTGTGGAGTTTTCCTCTCCAGGCATTTGGTGATTAGGTTGAAGAACAGGCATTTGCCTGGACATGGGGCCGCTGCTCCTCAGAAGAAGAGAAAGTAGCAGAGCTTTCAGCCGTTGTGTTGGATGGACTGAGAAACTGAGACTTCAGGGGCCTCAAATCAATGGGCACTTTTTCTCAGAAGAGAATCGCTGAATCCTGGCCGTGGCAGGAGGCGAAAGAACCAGGCCAAAAGCTTATAAAAAGCAGAGTGAAACCTCCCACGGTTTCACAGTGTTTAGGAAACCAGGGAAAGGAACCAAAACCAGGCATGAGCCACAGCCCTAGAGGGAGTGTTGAATTGACAATGAGGGACGAAAAAGCCATTTCTCACCTGGGGGCGATTACAGATTCTCTCTGTAGTTGGAAGTCTGACTATCCGTCTTTGCTAAACACAAGGTGGCAGCTGCAAGGCCCAGAACCCAGCAGAGATTTTGGTTTTCATGTGTAGCTGAAATGACAAACTTAGAGACCAGAAGGGACTCAAACTCATGGCTGGTCTGTCTCTGAAGACATTTGCCAGACGTTGAAGCTGAGGCCCAGTACAAAAGCGGTACACTGAGACAGCTAAGGATCTCCAGCATCCTTTCAAGGATTGAGGAGCAAAGACCAGTTAGGCTCTCAACTGAAAGTTATGGAAGGCCGTACCCTACAATACAGGTAGACTGAGTGTCTTAGTTTGCTAAGGCTGCTATGAAAAAGTGCCACAGACTGAGCGGCTTTAACAACAGAAATTTATTTTCTCACATTTCTGGACTCTGGAAGTCCAAGATGAAGGTGTTGGCAGGGGTGAGGTCTTCTGAAGCTTCTCTCCTTGACTTGCAGATGGCCACCCTCCTGCTGCCTCTTCACATGGTCATCCCTTCGTGTTTGCACCCCTGGTGTCTCTTCCTCTTCTCGTCAAGTTACAGGTCCTATTGCATGAGTGCCCCATCCTAGTGGCCTCATTTTAACTTAATCACCCTGTCTCCTATAGTCACATTCCGAGGTACTGGTGCTTAGGGCTTCAATATATGAATTTGGGACTGGGGGAGTGTGGGATTGGGGGTAGAGGGGTTGGGGAGGTGGAGATTCAGCCTACAACACCGAGTCTTACTAGAATTCCAGACTAGCTCTGTCCCAAATCAATCCCTGACTTGATGACAAACAAGAGCAACCCCTTCCCCATAACATGATGTAACAAAGCATAACAAAGGAAAGACATGTCTGAAAGAAAATATTATCTGGAGCTCTACAGATGATTGACATTAAAAAAATTACTAATTACCTTCATAACCAGAAGAATAAATCCCATTCCTTATTTAAGTATGTTTAGTTGCAAATGAATATCTACCATTCTCATCTGTGACCTGTTTCACTCGGAAGTACTCTAGACCAGACCATAAACATGCACATGAATTACGTGGGAACCTTGATGAAATGAAGACTCTGATTCAGTATGTCTGGAATGAGCCTGAGATTCTGCATTTCTGTAACAAGCTTCCAGGGGACAGTCCTCAGACCATCCTCCTGACCAGCTACAGACCAGTAGGTGATGAGTGTATACATTGGAGTTTAAGAAAAATTGCCCAATAAATAATGTTTAAGATCACTTCCAGCTCTGACATTCTGTTAACTTTAAAAAAAAAATCTTTTCCAAAGGAAGACTTATTCTATCACTTGACCATTGCACAGTGCATTTTTGTGAACTTGTATAGGATTTGGAGTTAGTTTATGAGGCTCATACTCAAAAAAGCTCATTTATTTTAGAGCAGTAGTTCTGAACTTTGGCTACACATTGGAATCAAGTGGGGAGTGAGCATTAAAAAATACTGATGCTGGAACAGACCCTTCCCTCAGAGATTCTGATGTAATTATTCTAGAATGTGGCCTGGAAATTGGCATTAAAATTATGCCGGATGATTCCAATGTGTTGTCAAGATTAAGAACAACTGTTTTAGGGTAGCACTTTTATTTGTTTATTTATTTTTACTAAAATAGTACTGGAGCTGCTTTGACCAGCCACCTCATTTACCAGGCCCATTTCTGGTAAAAGTAAGTAAACGCTGGTCACAGCCCACCTGCAAAGGAAGTAGGATTTACCCACAGTTGATAGTTGAAGAAATTTTTCTCAGGAATTTTTTATCATCTGGAGCTAGATAGTTGCTGCTCCTTATAGACTGGGAATGTGATTTCTACTTTGCCAGAGTCTTCTCCAATCCCTATTGTCTCTTATACCCAGTTCACTTCTTTCATTAATTTAACATGCTTGGAGCCTTTGGGTATGTGAGTTTGTAACACTATCTCTACCATACTAATTAGTGAGATAGTAAATTAGAGATTAAACATGTTCAAGGAGAAATTTTAAATGTACTTCTCAGGCATATTTCAGATAAAAATTTCACATTGCGTAGGTAGTTTTTCTAGGTTAGCTCTAAGACCCCTTCCATCTCTAATATTCTGTGGTCTAAATTGTTGGCATTTGTGCAGGGATCATTTTCTTCATCCACAGTTGGAAAATCAGTATCTGAGTGGCTGATAGGTTTTAGACAGTTGAAAATGCTTAACAATTATTATTGCATATTTTGACTCTTAACCATGTTATTAGTATTGCCTATAAGAATACGATGTCTTCTTAACCTCTGAGATTGCCAGTGTTTATAATAGTGGCTGGGTCATAATAAGTAGTTAATGCCTGTTTGTTGACATTAAAATACTGAATTAGGATTTAATGTGACCTATTTTGCTTCATTTCTTCATAGCCATAAACTGAATTCAAAATTTCATTTACAACCAATGGGAGGTCTAAGTTATGCTGGCTGCTGAAACAAATGTAAACATCCAAATTCAGTGTCTTAGCACAATGGACGTTTAGCTCTTATCATTGTGGTGGACAGACCTCTAAGATGGCCCCAAGGTACCACCCCATGTTGTACATGTTTTACATAATCTGAAGATCTGAAGTGCAAGACGGTTTGATGCAAACGAGATTCTTTATTGCTGGATTTGAAGATGGAGGAGGCCACACGGCAAGGAACGAGGGCAGCCTCCAACAGTTTATAGCAGCATCCAGCTGACAGCCATCAAGATAACGGGGACCTCAGTGCTGGTGCTGCAAGGCACTGAGTTCTGCTAACAGCCTGCGGGAGCTGGCAGCTGACCTTTCCCTAGACAGGTTTTCAGATGAGGATGCGGCCAGCTGCCACCTTGGTTTGAGCCTTGCATGTAGGACTGGATGGGAGAGCCCGGCCATACCAGGCCTGGACTTCTGACATACGGACTGTGAACTAATAAGTGAATGTTGTTTTAAACAGCTAAGTTTGTTGTTATTTTTTACACAGCACTAGAAAGCTAACCAATCATTTGATAGCCTAATACTGGTAGTGATGGATGGTGGATGGCTTCCTTTTATGTGGTCATTCTGGGACCCAGGGGCAGCTCTGCAGTCACCTAAAGAGACAGTGGAGAGGGCATTCTAGATCCACTTCTGAAAAATCCAGTTTAGATGCGGCAAACATCACTTATACGTATATTTTATCGATAGGAACTAGTTACGTGGTTATCTGTCGATACAAGGCATCCTAGGAAATAAAATCCTGACTGAGCAGCTTCCTCTCCAAAAATTCATGTTGTGCAAGAGGGCTAAACATTTCTGTTGCAGTCAGATTTCCATGTGTTTGAATATTAAGGCAATTCTGTATCTCATTCCAAGTGGAACAAGTAAATGTGATGATATTATACATTTTAATTTGAGATACAGAAAGAATAAGAGTAATGCATTTATTAGAAAAAAGGGATGTGTTTCAATGACACATTCATTATCAGAGATCTTATCAGATATGACAATAGCCTGAGGAAAGAATCTGGGCTTTCTCCCTGCCCCGAGGGTATTCCTCCACTATTGCCAACATCTTCCACTCTGCCTTCCAGGGGAAGGTTGCTCCTTCCTCACCTACCGGTGAGGTCCAGGCCTGGACACCCTGGTGCACAGCGTCATGGCAGCACGGCCTCCCCTTCTGTGGATCTGGTTACCCAACCATATCCTAGCACCACTCACCTATGAAAAATACAGCAATCACCCTCCTCCCGGGCTCAGGGTAGCTGTGCCCAGGCTCTTTGTAGCAAGGGTGACTCTTTTAATAAGTTGTCCCCCATGGGCTGAAGTGCTGTGTTCAGCCACTGCAGTGGTAGCCCAAGTAGCCTCTTGCTTGGAAACAAAGTTTATGAACTAGTCTATAAGGATTTGATGAAAGAGTGTCACTCACTATATGCTACCTGATTTTCCTTTGGTTTTTTCTTTTTTTTTTTTTTTCAGGGTAAATTTAGTGCATAGAATGTTGAGCTTATGAAGTTGATAGAGAAGGAAATGAATTTGTTTCACAGGAACCTTAAGAAATATTCAAGACGGAATATATAATTTTCTACATGACCTCTCCTAGTAATTGATCTTTCTTGCTTTATTTGATATCATAAAAATCCAGACAAAAGGAAGTTATAAGAACTCTAAATGTGTAGTCAGGCAGACATTCTTATCTTCCAGGAAGGGACAGGGGACAGGGAGGGGTATGGTGAAGAAAAACAGGGAGAAGAACTGCTAATAAGACCAAAAAAGGGAAAATGAATTCCTAAGGAAGGCCAGGAAATCTCAGGAGGCATGACATTGCCGATGAACTGGAATATTCCAGATGCTACAGTGACAGCCATTGCTTCATCCCTTTCTCACCAAGAGGTCTCAGCTAAATCTGTCCAGGGTTTATTTACGTTTTTTTTTTTTTTTTTCAGTGACATATTCCTCCCTCTGGTCCTGTCTCCCTGTCTCTCTGCTTCCTCCCATCTTTCCTCTGTCATCTCTTCCCTCTCTCTTTTGTCTTCTTTCTTGTTTCCCCTCCCCCCTCACTTCCTCTCTTCCTCTCTTCCTCCTTCCCTTTCTCTCTCACTTCCTCCCTCCTTCCCTCTCTGTGTTAAGTACTGTTCTAAGTGCTGAAAAGATGTCATACTCGTGACAACTTATGGGGTCTCTTATTAACCCCGTGTTAAAGATAGCTGACATGAAGGCAAAGGGCAACTGGCATAAAGAGGTTAAATAATTCTCCCGAGGTGACTCTGGGCAGAGTTGGGATGATTCAGGGGGCTCCGATCACATCACTCCTCTACTTGAACGCCTTGCTAGATTTCCTAGAAATTGTGTACAGCTCCGATTCCATAACATGATAGATGGACCTCTACAGCAAATGGCCCCCAACCTCTCTCCCCAAACACAGTCGGCTTTTGTCACATCCCTAGAGGCCCCCATGTTATAGCATCATCAGAATACTCACTCTTTTCCAAACACAGATGGGCTTTTACGACTCCATGCCGCATGCCTGATACATAACGCCTTGCTTGCTTTGTCGCATCCTTCTTTACCTAAAACTCTTACGCATTGTTCAAAACCCACACCACCTCTTTTGTGAAGCCTTTCCTGACACTTACAGGCTGAACTAGTTACTCTTCACTCTGAATGCAGACATGAAAATGCTCACTTTTCCATTATAGAATTTACGACATTGTCCTGGATTATTCATACATTTGTCCTGCCCACCAGACTCTGAAGTCCCGAAGAGAAGGAGTGGGACCTTATTCACTGGCAAACCCAATGTTTGCCACCTAGTTTGTGTTCACTGTGAAGAGGGTTGTATGATATGCAAGAAAAGCATCATCGATATGTAGCCTATATGCTAAACATAAGTAGTACTGACCTTAAATATAAAGGTTTTAGAACTGTACACACATGCTGATTTAAACAAACATTTCCTGTAAAAATTTGACTTTGTAAAATTTAAAACTGATTTATAATTTTGTCTTTCAGTTCCTCTAAATCAAGAGCTCTGCTAGTGATTTAAACGTGCCATGATTTAATAAAATGTGATGTACATGTACTTTTCAAAAATACTTTTATTATGTAAAGTGAAATTCATTCTCTCTCTCTCCTTCACACACAAACACACACACACGCACACACTGGATATGGCAAACCGGTCTGTGAATATCTTTAGACTTTTTCATAGTATACACCTTTGTGTTAAAAATCTTTTTTTCTATATAGTTTATTCATATTTATTTAACATTTAAGAAATAAATGTTATACTGATAAAATCAATTTAAATTTAGGAGTTTAATGACTATGTTGGAGGAATTGTCACTATTATTCTACCTTTGTCCAACATTAGATTGCATGGTCTACACACACACGCGCACACACACACACACTATACGCCGTCCTACATATGTTTAACAGTTTCGGACTTCTTTCACTTTATTTCTAAATTCAAGCATATCCCTTTGGATAGTGTTATTTGGACGTCAAATATTTTTTTTAAATGATATATAAATACACACATATACATTAGTGTATGAGTTGCATGTATGTGAATATTTATTCACTGTATATATAGTTCATTCTGGTATATATATGTATATATGTATATAGTGTTATGTATATACACACACTATGTGTATAGTCTATATAAATATATACATATATGTATATATATGTGCACACACATACTGTATTTATATATCCCTTTGGATGATATTATTTGGATGTCAAATATTTTCTTTTTTTAAAATTAATTAATTAATTTATTTATTTATTTTTTTTTGGCTGTGTTGGGTCTTCCTTTCTGTGCGAGGGCTTTCTCCAGTTGCGGCAAGTGGGGGCCCCTCTTCATCGTGGTGCACGGGCCTCTCCCTATCATGGCCTCTCTTGTTGCGGAGCACAGGCTCCAGACGCACAGGCTCAGTAGTTGTGGCTCACGGGCCTAGTTGCTCCACGGCATGTGGGATCTTCCCAGACCAGAGCTCGAACCCGTGTCCCCTGCATTAGCAGGCAGACTCTCAACCACTGTGCCACCAGGGAAGCCCCAATATATATATATATACACATGTATATATGTATATAGTGTGTGTGTATATACACACACTATGTATATAGTCTATATATGTATATATACATATACTATATTTATATATCCTTTTGGGTAATGTTATTTGGATATCAAATATTTTCTTAAGATGATGTATAAATATACACATATATACGTGTGTGTATGAGTTGCATGTATGTGAATATTTATTCACTATGTATTTAATTTATTCTAGTATACATATGTATATATGTATATAGTGTGTGTGTATATACACATGCTATGTATATAGTCTATACACACACACAAACACACACACACACACTGTATTTATATAGTCTATGTGTGTACACACACACACACACACACTATATGGTCCATTACAGCGCGCTATGTATTAATATATAGTTTCCAAGCTTCCTCATCCTTTGAGGCCAGCTAATGATTTCCAGATAATGAGACTGAAGGGTACCTCTGAACATTCTGGATCAAAGAACGTTAATGCAGCTACCAACCTGGAAATGCTCTTAAACAGTGAGCTCTCTGTCATGAAATCCTGAGCCGAGCGTGTTCTGTCAATTGTGTTGTTTACTCTGTTGGGATCTCTCCTGTCATTATTTTGTGTGACAAAATAATGGTGAACAATTTTGAGTCATTATGACTGACAAATTGTACAAGTGATAATGCTGGATCTGTCATAAAGAAACAAAGAAGTATGATTGCCCTTGCTGCACCTCCAAAGGGATTTTGTTAAAATGACCCCCTAAAATGTTGATCCATTATATGGTCCCGGGTTCCTCTCTCCCATCCCTCCCCGCAGCCCTCTCCTCTCCAATTAAACACAGTGTTCTTGTATGTTGCTGTGTATTCATTTAACTTGTTTATCTCATCCTTACTTCAAATTTAGATATACTAGATTTAGGTTTTTATGTTCTCTTCCTGCTTTTACTAGCTTTTTCTTAAGTGAGAAAGATAATTGTGACTTCCTTTTATCGGAAACATCTTTTTTCTTAGAGAATCATAGACTCGTAACTATACATTAGGGTCAATATCCATGGACAAGGAAGAGCACAGGTAGTTTGAAAGGTCCCCAGGTAATTCTAATGCACAGCCAGGGTTGAGAATCATCACCCACTAGAAGAAATATGTCTACTTATCATCTAAGGAGTTGATTTTTCACCTGGAATGCTTTTTAAACATATGAATAGCTTCCCCAAATGACTAATTATTTTACACTATTATCCTCTCCCACAGTTGAGAATTAGTTTTCAAAGGAATCTAGATGATGGTATATCACAGTTTGGCCCAGAATTCTCAAGAGAGAGAGATATCCTAAAAGAGAATAAATATTTATAAGCATTCATGGAATGACATTCTCTGTGCCAACTCTGTCCTTTCCCTGGAATGTCGAATGAGCTTTGCTTTTCAAGGAGATTAAAAGTGATTCACCTAAAGCCCAGATATCTCTGTATTTGACAAGGAGTGATGGGGTGAACTCTGTCTGCTTAAGAACCTCAGGAAGTTCAGGAACTATAAAAGGATAGCGTCGTTGTTGCCCACAGTGGATGTCATACACAGGTACCTTCAGTAATGATTAACCACAGAGTCTGAATTGACGTCAGATGAGGGAAAATGCAAACAGCACCTGTGTGAAGCTTCTGCACTGGTTTCTACTCCAAAGTCATACAGAAAGTGTTTGTTTTTCTCCTTAGGTTAGAACCAGTGTCCTCCCTGAACATAAGGATCCCCCGCCAGAGGTTGGGGTAAGTGTTTCTTTTGTTTCCAAAAGGCACACACATCACTTCTAAGCTAATCATTTGGGTTTTCTCTGGCCTCCTGCCTGCTAGCTGACAAATAAAATTGAGTTAACTTAATAGGGTGTGACCATGCAAGGAGACACAGTCACATATTTGCGGAATTGCATGGACTTCATTCCTTGTCTCCTGAAAATCATCCTCAAGTGAATTCTTATTTAGTTCAGCTGGCTAGAGATGAGTCTAGAAATTGCCCTGCAGGTAACTGAGACGTGATTCGGAGCCAACATTCCTGGACCAACAGGAGGCTGGGAAATTGCAGGTGTGAGCTCGACCGCTTCCACAAGGACGCAGAGGGCTGACTAGCCGTGGGATTGTGATGTTTTCTGCATCCAGCCGCTTCAACACTGTAGGGCAGGTCAGAACAGAAGCTGCCACCGAAGGGCAGCCCAGTGCTGGAAAATCCAGCTGAGGTTTTCCTGCTGCATCTGAGCCATTGCATCTCAAGCTTTTAAAAGTTGGGAGAGCAAGAGGGTAACAGGTAATTTTGCTTAGACAAGTTTAGATTAGGCAACGGAGGCTCCTGAAGAATAGCCCAGCAGGCTGGTCCCTGGGATCTTGCATTCAGAAAGGTGGAAAAAGTCCAGAAGTAAGTTGAGGCTAAGAGGCCCTGCCAACGGAAAGGCCTATTTGAAATTCCCTGAAATCCTACAGGCAGTTGGCAACCTTCTTCCGGTGGGTGTGGGGAGCCCTGTACTAGGTAGCATTCATTTCCTCATTGGCAACAGCTGCCATCCCAACCGGCCAAGGGAACCCTCTAGAAAGCGTGCCTTGCATTGGCTGAGAAGTGAGTCAGCCACCTCGGCATCTCTCAGCGTAGGGGAAGGAAAAGAGTACTTCGTGCTCGCTCATGCCGAACACAACCTTCTAGTTTCTTCCTGGAACAGGCTGAATAACTCTCTTTGACTTAAATGAATCTTCATGCTTTGTTTCCTGCCAGTCCCTTCAGCCTCTTGTGCTGCTCTCACTTCCACTGCCAATCTTGGTGCCAAGACTACCTGGGCTTCTAGAGTTTCTCCCAAGGAACCAGCAAGTCCTCCCAGCCTCAGGCCTCTCTCCCTGCAGGACACATGCGGTCTCCTTGCCTGGCTCCCCACTGGCGCTCTCTCCCAGCTCAGGACTCGGGTCACAGGC
This sequence comes from Eschrichtius robustus, assembly GCF_028021215.1. Classification (NCBI taxonomy): domain Eukaryota; kingdom Metazoa; phylum Chordata; class Mammalia; order Artiodactyla; family Eschrichtiidae; genus Eschrichtius; species Eschrichtius robustus. The sequence goes on along the minus strand of NC_090827.1, from coordinate 33,925,630 downwards.
CTTTTGCCTACGACCACTCAGACGTCCTCCTTCAAACTAGAACCGCCAGTGCAAGCCGTCCTCACACCCTTTACAGTTCCTTCATATAATGTAAGGCCTTCTGAAATTTGTAACTCTTTTTTTAAATTAAAAAAAAAATCTATAGTGCTTTACAATTTTCAAACGTTTCACACACGTGATTTCATATAATCCCATAATAACCCTTTTGCCCCACCCCTATTTTGCTCCTCCCCCTTCCCTCTCCCCACTAATAACCACTAGTTTGTTCACTGTATCTGTGAGTCTGCTTCTTTTCTGATTTATTCACTAGTTTGTTGTGTTTTTTACATTTCACATATAAGTGATATCATACAGTATTTGTCTTTCTTTGTCTGACATTTCACTTAGCATAATGCCCTCCAAGTCCATCCATGTTGCTGCAAATGGCAAAAAAAAAAAAAAAAGAATGAAATTTATAACTCTTAATAAGTTAATCATTTTTTTTTTAAATTCCCATTTATTTTTTGAGGTTCAAGAAAGATGAGCTGGTTTAATTATTTTCCTCTAACTGCTCAGTTCCACAATTTCTCTGTGTTAAATCCCCCTTGCTTGAGATTTTAATGACATCTTGGCCTAATTGTATGAATTTCCCCCCTATTTTTTCTCTTATTCAAGTTCTTGGAATGGAATGCATCTTATTCATTTTAAAACTTGAGTCTCTTCTCTGGTTTTAAATTATTCTCTTCCACCCTCTCCTCCACCATTGCCCGCTACAGGCTGTAGACATCTCTGTGCTTCTAGCAACTTGTGGTGGGGGGAGGGGGAATGGTCCATTCTCACACATTCTCCCCTTTCCTCCTCTCATTGCTCAGTTGCTCAGGAGAAAGGAAAGGGGAGAGGTTCCTTCTCTGCTTCCCCACCATGAGGTGTGGTGCCCTTTATGCTGGTTTTGATGCTTCTCAACCTAATCTGCCTGAGTTCTCTTTGTGGCAGAATGAAATGCTGGCTCTCCTGTGACCACAAATATAGGTATTTCTGGAGGCCTTGGAGGCCCCTTCCCACTATATACTTTCCCATCATGGGGGATCTGGTTCTGGCTGAGCCATGTCTCTGCTGACCGTTTCTATGAGCCCCAGCAGCATCGGGTACTAGATAATCAATGATTCTCAAAGGAGACACGATCACCAGCTCCCAACACAGCAGAGGCAGAGATGGTTTGGACACCTTCAAGCTTCATAAGTCATGTTTTGGGTCCATACTCCCATGACTTTGGTTTTGGCCTTGGAGATAAATATGTCTTCCTGAAGGTAATGAAGAGAGAGATCCGCTTCATTTCCTAAATTGTATCCTCCCCAAATTCTGACCTCTCTCTTCTAACACTACCTTTATATGAACTGTCTGTGTTACTAATAGACCAGTTTCTCTAAACTGGCTCCTTTTAGGCACTGTGATGAGGTTTTCTGAACTTATAATGTGGAACATTTGTTATCTTGTGTCCTCATCTTTGACAAAGACTCTTCTATAATTCCTGGACCAAAAGAAACTTTTCAATGGGCATTCTCCGACATGCCTATTGTATCAGTTAGGAATGCATTCAGAAGCAAGTAACTGGATGAACAGTAGGTAACAGACTTGTTCTTCTCATGTTAAGAAAAGTCATGGGGAAATTGCCCAAGGCTCCAGCTACTCAAAATGACTTAAAGCAACCAGGTTCTGTCCATTGTCGTGCTTCTCCTTTCTTAAAGTGTTGTACAGTCTGACCATTACACTTCCAGGTATCACATTCCAAATTGAAAGGGTTCTGAGCAACTCATCCTGTTCCTTCAATTCTGGAAAGGAAAACTCAGTTGGTATACAGTCATTCCTCAATATCCTCAGGGGATTGGTTCCAGGATCCTCCTCGGATACCAAAATCCATGGATGCTCAAGTCCCTTACAGTTGGCTTTGCATATCTGCGGGTTCTATATCAGTGGTTCTGCATCCCAGGGTACAGAGGGCCAACTGTCCCACCACTTACATAATCACTGAGAAGATCAGAGTCCCGGGGTAGAAGGGAATCGGGATACAATTCCCATTTAAACAAAATCAAGATGCTATTAGTAATGCAACTTGGGCAGAATGGGTATTAGATATTAGTAATGTCTCCACTCTCCTACTAGATGTTAAACTCCATGATTGCAAAGATCATGTATATTTTGTTTACTTTAATAGCCCTAGTTCTGTGCCCGGAAATTAGCAAATCATCATATATGTATTGAATGCATTAGGAAGCATACCATGATTTTGGTTTGCCAACCATCTTATATTTTTTTAGAACCACCAGAATAAAAAGGGATGGGGTGTCTAAAAATAATTGCAATAACATGGTAAGAATCGAGTACACCTTCAGAGTACATGATATTCTGGATAGAGAAAAATTGTCACACCTTGAGCAGCTGTGAAGTACCGCTGATTAATATACATCTCATCACTCCTCCAAAATATTCTTTTGGATACTGAAAAAATTCTTGAGAATTTAAGTTCTTGGCCAAGAACATAGAGCACGTAATGGCTCTGCCATTACAATGTGCCAAGGACTCTAGCCACTAAGTACTCCAATTTAAAAAATGAGCTAAAATTTTTTATTATAAATCTTTCAAATATGTTCCATACATTTCTTTGCATTCTTCAGCAGCATCTATTAGATGAAACCACACCTTTGTTGATGACTTAGTCAAGCGGATACCAATCTGTGCTCTGAGACCTTGTGAGGTATATTCATAGTAAAGATGTAATTTTATAATATATGACTTTGCCCTAAATTGCACTTTAATGTGTTCTTTGGACTGTTCATCAAGTTGTAATAGATATTCTCTCAGTTCTTTTTTCTTTGTGATGTATTTTTTCAGCGCATATAGTTCCTGTACCCTCTGTCCCTTCCTATAGAGTGGGAAACCACACAACCATGTCTGTTAGGGTAGAGAGGGAAGAAGAAGTACCTGTACAAAAGTATGAAAAAGGGCCCATCCTGTAAGTTATGTGCAGGAGGTGCTGTGTATCAGCCTGCCTCACAATAGAAACTTCTGGTCTTCAAAGACCTTTTAAAACCTACACCACAGTTCCAGTATATAGTTTTATGAGAATATGTCAGAGTATTATGGATATCTTCACTTACCCTCAAAAACCAGCACTGTCTTCTAGAGACTGTCATACAGAGTGAAGTAAGTCAAAAAGAGAAAAACAAATATTGCATAATATCGCTTATATGTGGAATCTAGAAAAATGGTACAGATGAACTTATTTGCAAAGCAGAAACAGAGACACAGATGTAGAGAACAAACTTATGGATACCAAGGGGGGAGGGAGGATGAATTGGGAAATTGGGATTGACATATATACACTACTATGTATAAAATAGATAACTCATGAGAACCTACTGTATAGCACAGGGAACTCTACTCAGTGCTCTGTGGTGACCTAAATTGGAAGGAAATCTAAAAAAGAGGGGATATATGTATACCTGTAACTGATTCACTTTGCTGTATGGCAGAAACTAACATTGTAAAGCAACTATACTCCAATAAAAATTAAAAATAAAAAAACAACACTGTCTCCTAGAAATTTAATGCATGCCACATATGTAATTTAAAATTTTCTAGCAGCCCATGCTTTTAAAAGAGTAACAAGAAAACAGGTGAAATCAGTTGTAATATTTTATTTAACTCAATATATGTAAAATATTATCATTTCAAAATGTAATCAATTCAGAAATCAGTAATGATATATTTCACACTCCGTTTTTCATATCACATCTTGTAAATCTGATTTGTGTTTACACTTAGAACACAACTCAACTCACAGTAGCCACAAACTAGTGCTCCTGCTGGATAATGCAGCTCTGGACAGTACTTGGAAAAACTTGGGAGATCCATGAAAGTTGTAGTATAAAGGAAACCTAAACTTTGAATAAAGGCTTTGTGAGATGAACATAGGTGATGGAGGTATGTGTATGGGGGAGTACTTCCTCTGGATCCTTGTGTAGTACCAGGGGAACCAGACCATTGAGGACCTGCTTCAGGCAGGTATGCAACCCTGCTGAGCATTCTGGATGTCTGTGACTTGCGCTGAGTCCCGGCCAGGGCAGGCAGGACGAACGGTTTATTTGTACGCACCCCGTAGAGCAGAGCCAGGGATTGAGACAGGTGCCCTGCATTCTCCACCCTGCTTGATATCTCTCTCCAGCCAGGTGAGTGATTGAAATCGTGCATCTAGCAATTTAATGATCATCTGCTTTGGGTGCCTGCACCAGAATGATAATGGTGAGTGTTGCATTGTCATGAGCAGGGAAGAAAGGTCAGAGCCGCACAGAGTGCAGGCAGAGAGCCTGTCAGAAGGAAAGGCAGTTGCCACCTGTCCTGGAAATGAGGCACAGCGTGAGGGGGATGAAAGGATTCTGGACTGAAGAGCAAGAAACCTGGATTCTAACTTGGCCTCTGCATATTAACTAGTTCTGTGACCAGGTGTAAGCCAGTTAACTCCCTGGGTTCCTGTCTCTTCATCTACAGACTGGCCACGTCTTAACAAGTCTTAATATTTGTTGATTTCATTCAGACATTTCTTGGCCTCTAATAAACATTCCACATGATCTAATAAAAATTTGAGCTATAAGGAATCAGAGGTAACATGTGCTCAACACTAAGAACTGTAAAGGACCACATAACTTTCGTATCTTTTTTTTTCACTAGAATTTATTCTAGTATATATTTCCCTGAATCTAACTTTTATTTTTAAACATACACTTTTCTTTTTTATAATAGGAATTTCTCATAGACTTTTTTTCTTAAATACTCTGCCTCTTCCAAAAAGTATTTGAAGTGGACTTATGTTTAAGTCATCTGACTTCTGGGCCTATTTTCCTTAAGCACTATGCAAGCTAATATTTATGCAGTGCTTCCTATTTTCCCAGCAATGTACTAAGTGCTTTGCCTGGATTACTTTAATTCTCATAACAATAACTATGAGAAAGATACAGTTATCATACGCAACTTTTTCATCCAGAAACTAAGGCCTACTATGGTGGAGTAACTTGTCCAAGGCCCAGATTTGTGAGAGAGAAGACAGACAAACGGAGCTTGACAGTGCCCATCAGTGGACAGCCAGCCTGGGGGCTGGGAGAAGTGATTTAATTGCCCAGATTTCCATTTTTGGACATAGTCATGGATTTAGAACTACACTTCAGACCTCCAACTCCAGTGACACTTTAATTTTTTTTTCTTCTTTGTTTTTAAATTTTCCACTGTTATTGGAGCTCCCAGTTTAAAACCTTGAAGATAAGAATTTTAGAAACAATACCGAAGGAGAGATGAAAAAATTGTTCCCTGAGTTATATTTGGAATATAAACAGATTTTTTGAAATAATTTTCTTAAATTCTATGATTATGATTAAAGTGACAGTAAAGATAAAATAACTCTATATTAAGTTATTCTTTTGCATTAGCATTGTGTGCTATTTTCCCTCCATGGGAATTCAGGTTTCATAACAGAGAAGACTGTTTTCTCTGTAATTCATTCTTTGACCAGGAGTCCAATGAATATTCATGTAAATGAATGATGTGTTTTCCACTTTCAGGGATGTGGAAGGTCCTAGTTTTATTTATACTGAGGTGAAGCAAACACATAAAAAACCTGCTAGAAAGTAAGAGTATAGGCAAGTCCATTGTTCGGTATTGCAATGTGAAACAATTAGGCACTGTCTTTAAATTGGGGGATTTTATTAAATGCATTTTATGCAACATGTAGTCCTAATGTACAGTTATTTTTAGAACAAATTAAAAAAATATTTTTAGAATAAATAACACTTCCTCTGGTTTAACACGCTTTCATAATGCCATTACCTAAGTTGATTTATAATGGATTGTATGATTTCTGTAAGCTCTCTCTCAAAGGATAATACCCTTTGAGATTAAGCACATGGCTGACAGTTGTGATGGAAAAGGTTGACTCACAGGCATCCTTTTTGGCACACTGCAAACACTCACAGTGCAGCAGTGGGCGTAGCATGCAGCCTCTCTGTTCCGGACAATGGGCTGAGCTAGAAGATGGACGAGCCAAGGTCCTGCTTCCACAGGAGCTCCCGGCCTGGTGGGCAGGAGAGACATTCAATGACTTGTGGTCACAGACGACTTGCAGCTGTGCCTGCTGGTGTGTCTGGGGCGCATGTCTGAAAATAGCCCCTCCACCTGTCTCTCGTTGCTACATTCCTGTCTGGGACATCTGCTGCTTCTATTGCTGAAAAGACCGCACTAACATTCATGGCATGTGCAGTTTGTTTTCTTAGTTCTAAAACCATCCCTTCCTTCACAAATCTCAAAAGGCAAAGAGAAGAAATAACTTGAAATTTGGGGACACCGTGACATTTCTGATGGGTGGAGCATTTTCTTCAAGTGAGGATAATGAGTGAGGGGTAGAATTTAAATTAATAACCCTAATTACTGGTGAAAGAGTAATAAGCAAGACATCTCTTTAAAATACAAAATGCTAAAGTGAAATTCACTACCACGGTATACAATCCGCAAGCTAAAAAATTGTTTTGATTTCCCACAGTTCAGTGAATTATAGTGATTTATACATATCTGCAGAAGGAGCATTTCTTTTATATCTCATAGAATAAATTACTTGAAAGCTAGTGTCTATGCCATTCATTCATTCATTTATTGTCAGTCACTATTTATCACACACCTAATGTGTGTTAGGCAGTAGGAGGTTACCAGAAAACAAAGCTCGTTGTGGAACTTCAAATCTCAATTTTTATTTTGAGGGGAGGACAGAATAAACAATTAAATACATAATATTTAAGTGACAATAGAAAAAATACAACAGGATAAGGAATGGAGACGAGCAGTGTGGCGAAGGAGAGCCCTTTTTTACAGGGACGTCCTAGTAGGCTATCTGCTGAGGTGGCATAAGTGCTTTTGTTCAGCTGGGTCTCTTCTAGACATTCTCTGCCCCTTACTGAAAAGTCACCCTAAATTTTGGCTGTGTTCACACAGCTCGTGGACTTCTTCTCTGCCTTGATTCACTCTCAACACTCATGTCATCACAGCTTGTTTCCACAAATCTTCTGTTTTCACATAACATTCTTCACCTAATAATTTAGTCTTCTATGATCCCCAATTGGACGACTTGGTATCTAAACCACTTCTTCGAGTTTCAAGTGAATTAATTAGGTTTTATCATCACTAACATATAGGCATCTCCAACTTACAACCGACTTGTATTTCAAATGTTTGCCTTTAAGACTTTTGAACCAGTTCTTCTAAGTTAGAACTTTGAAAAGAAGGAGAAAAATTCTGACCTGAAGCTTGTCTTCTCTATGCTAAAAGATCACTTTGTGTAGATGCCGCCTCTTATGTATGGAATCACTGCGCACTTTCCTCTGAAAAGACCCAGTTGACTTAAGTCCAGCATCTCATTCTAGGGCAGGCTGGCAACAGACCTATGAAGAGAGAATGTTCTGGAAGATGTAGGGTAGACTTCTTGTAAGGTATTACAGTGTGTTAGGCAGCAATGGTATAGGTAATAATATGGGTTTGATACTGACATTTTCATGTTTACATCTTGACCTTGGAAGGAGAATGAGAAATCTTATTTATGGTATACCATAATATTGTGACTTTTAAATCACAAGCAGCCAGGAATATTAAAAAGAGATGAAAGATTTTTATCCTGGAAAAGCAAAACCAATTTAGTGTTTTATTCTTTATATTATGAGTAAGAGAGTTTAGAAGATAGATATATTCATAGATAGTCAACACCCAGTATGATAGGTTAAAAAAGCAATTTTAGAAAATGTAATTGAATAAGTACCATTCTTTTTTGTGTGTTGGAGTGAAATTGTCCCATGCTAGTGTAGAAATAACAAAGGAAACAAATACTTTTAAACATTGCTGTGATGGGGGAGAAATGTAGCATTTCTATTTATAACTTGCACAGAATCCCACATAAAAATAGCTCCAACTAACAGATTTGCTCATATCTGGAATACAAAGTTGTTGCTGCCCATGACTTGAGGAATTCTAATAAGAACAAGGACGGCATTGGTAAATATTAAAAGTCTGTCATCTTTTCTTTTATCCCAGTTTTCATATGGGGAGAAAATGTGTTCATGGAAAAGTCCTGGCTTCTGTGTTAGACATTTTGTTATTTTCCTGGCTATTCATCTCTGTTTTTAATGAGAAGAATGCATTTGCATCCCTCAACCTTGCCCCATGAAGTGGATATCTATTACTGATGGTTGTATTTCTGTCAATGAAATATTTGTCAGGCTAATAGATTTAACATTTCACTCTTCTGAAGACTAATTTTGTGTGATTGCTGTGACACAAAATACTGAGAACCTCAGAAGTTAATGGAAACCATTCTTTCTTATTTTCAGCGAAGCTTTCTGGGCTATGCCAGTTTTAAAGTCGGGGATCTACTGAAGTCCAAGGAGCAAGTGCTGACCCTGAGCCTGAGGTGGGTCTCAATGCTGTTAAATTTAACAGCCTGTGATATTTATTGAAGGCTGGTTGGGTTTGAAAGTCACAATTCTTGCAGATGTTTGGATGTCAACTCTCAAACAGCTTACGTTCTCCTCTGCAACAAGTTACAGGGAAACAGCAATTATTCAGGTTCATATTCAAGTCTGTGTTTCACATGGTCAAAAGTTATCAGCTCTTGTAGGGAAAAAAAATGACATTATTAACAAAGTAGTGGTGGCCAGAGGGTTAGGGGTGGGGAATGGACAAAAAGGTGAAGGAGATTAAGCAGTACAAACTACCAGTTATATAATGTATAAGTCACAGGGATGTAATGTACAGCAGGGGAATATAATCAATAATAATATAATGGCTTTGTATGGTGCCTAATCTTTAAAAATATCAGATCACTGTATTGTACACCTGAAGCCAATATAATATTGTAAGCAACTATACTTCAATATAAAATAAAAAATAAAGTGATGAAACGTGAAATGAAACTTCAAAAAATAAGGTGATAAAATTCTTTGAAAGTAAGAAAGTAAATAGAAATTATAGGCATGTTACTAAATAATATTTCTGTTACTTATCAAAATGTTACTTTGTAAATCAAGTGAGTTTCTAGGTTTGAAATATGTTTGTTAGAGGCAACTTGCAGATGTATGATAATAAAGGGTAAGCTGATTTATTCTCTTTTTTAAAAGTTTCTTTTGCTGCTATACTATTAAATATAAAGTGTAAGTTAAAAAAGTAAAGTATAAGTTAAAACAGACTCATTGCAACAGACAGCAGATCAGAGATGCTTGAGTATGAGTACAGTCTGTTTTGATACAGATGATGCAGCAATCTTTAGGAACTGCGCCGTGTTTTCATACTAAGAAGAGTATTAAAGAGAATAATCATTTCTTTTTAACTTCATTATAAATTAGAAAAATAGTATGTTATTTTCTAACTGTATAATAACTTTAAAATTATGTATACATGGAGAACACTGCCTTACAATATTTATATAGTATAAATGAATATAAAAATTGTAGAGAACATTGTTTGTAAATCTCAAGATGCTCTTCTTTCGATGAAATGTAGAGACCATTGTCAGGGAACAGACAATGTGTCAAGTTTGTTTGCCCTCTGCCCAGCCCCTAAGGACCCATTATAACCAATTTATTTCAGTGTAGATGTCATGGTTTGTGGTGGGATCTGTACTGCTGGCTGTCTCCTGTCTGAGTTTTTCCTGACCCTTACAGTTTTGCATTTTGACTTAAGAGATGGTATAAAACAATTTAAAGTAACACATGCTCACGCAGAAAAATCAGTGTTGAAGGGTTCTACTGAGGCTGTCATCTTCTTTTTGGCTTCCTGTCGGCTGTAAATTTTGTTGTTGTTGCATTTTATTTGGGACGGCATTTAAAAATCTTTATAGTTTTGTGGTGTTATTCCCAATAAAATTTTGCTGTGTTTATTTTCTGTTGGAAGTGTGTAAGTGCCAGCTAAAATGTCTATCTGTCACTGTCACTGGTATCCCAGAAGATATCTATTACCCATCTAGCATGGCTGTTAGATTTGACCCAAGTGCCCCTGGATTCATGATATAAGATGTCAGACATTGAACTTGCTGAGAACCACCAGCACGTCACATGTTTTCTCTATAAGTTGCGTGGTACTTTATTCCTCACCTTGCTGATTACGAACTGCAGTATTGATTGTATCATAACTGTCATTAATGTCCGCAGCCCTCTGCACAACATTTAGACACTGGCTTTGAAACAGATATCAGGGACCCAGAAATCCTTAGTGAGGTGAAAATATGTGAACGCACACAATTAGAGGAAGGATAGGAACAGAAAGATCTAATTTAGAGTACTACACTTAGAAGGAAAAAGGAATATAATAATTCCAGATTTAGAGGAAATCAAGACACATTTCCACTTTTGATTTTAATACTCCTGATTCTTATTTATTTGATTTTGATTGTACAAAAGGAAACCAAATTTAGCAACAAAGCATTGCATTTTCTAGAAAAAATAATTTTTGAAAGCCAGTTTTGAAATGGCGAGGTTAATATTTTTTTTCCCTTTTTGCGCTTTGCCGAATTTGTAGATTTCTCTCCCTATGAACAAGACACATTATAGATTTATCATAACCTGCTGATTTCTGATGCTTCGTGTTTTTCCATCTGTTATCATTTATCTTCTTTCCACTGACTTGGCAACCTCTGAGGGTACTGAGGCAGAAAAACGTTAGATCAGGGATAAAAAGCATTTTTTGGGGTTATTAGTTTTGTTTTTACTATTCCTTTGCACTGACAATATCTGACTTTTATTCCTTTTATATTCAGGTCGTAATTTTTAAAGAATAGAATTCTCAGATTTCTGGAAAACAAATTCACAGAAATAAGGGTCAGGGTGTATTTGTCGGTACCGTTCTTGGATAGTGGTATCCCCAGAATCTGTCTAGTTTTGTTTGCGTTCACTTTCCCTTTGGGTTGCTTCTTATCAGGTAAGTCAGATTGGAAACTCTCAAACTAGTTTCATGGAATACCATAGTTTAATGTGGCCTGTCCTATGTGCTGTGAACTGGAATTTTTGAGTTTGAGTTGAATTGTTTTTTTCCACAAAAAACTTAAAAGGGCAAGAAGTGTGTGTCTTATTTATAGACTTAGACTCAAATTTCATGAAATATGGTACAGTGCATTTTTGAAATTGTAGGCTAAAATTTGTTTGCATGTACTGGGGAGAATGCTTCCGATATAGAAAGTGGTTCCCACTCATGTAACTCATCTTCATTTACATGCATAGCCACTAAATTTCTGTCTAAGTGTTCTAGTTTCCCAATCGGTATCTTTATTTACTATTAACCCTTTGCTTTGTTTTTAACATCTGCTTTGTTTTTCTAGTTTACATTTGGTAGTTCCCGTCTACTCTGACTTCCTTTAGATCTGAATCATACTTTCTGTTTCGTTTTCTAGCTCATTGCTATCTATTCCTGACTTCCATACTGTACTGTAAACAAGCTAAGGTTCTTGTATGGAGGATTACAATTGCAGACATGGAAGACACTGGTTAATATTACAATAATAGTAATAATAATGAGAAGAGAAGGAGGAGGAGGTGGAGGAGGAGGAAGATACTATGAGACACTACGTGTTTTATGCTCTGATAAGTATGTTAGAGATGTTGTTTCATTGACCCTTATCAGCGTATGATGTTATTACTTTCGTCATTTTATAAACTAAGGAACTGAGGTATAGAAAGCAGTTAAGTAATTTGCACAAAGTTACAATGCTCTTAACATAAGAAAGCCAAGGCGTGAAGCCGCACGTTTCTGACTACAAATCCTGTGCTCTTAATGACTCACTTCTTGTCCCCATTGACCAAGGGGAAAACCGAGATCTAGTTAAAACATGTCCTGTGTCACGTGACTTGGTAATGGCAGAACAAAGCAAGGACCGAGGTCCAGGACCACTCGTTCAAGGTGTCTTCCACATTGATTTCACCGCAGTGGCTGGATTTATAGCAAATGAAGACCTAATGAGTGTTAATGGCCATGGAGAACTCAGGAATATTAGCCATGATGGCAGAAAGTGAGAACCAGCCTGCTAGGTTAAGGGGGAATGGAGACTAAGGGAAACCTGGGGAATCTATTCTCACCCCAGAACCATGGCCCTGAGCCTGGTTTACTGCCCAAGCACCTAAATATTATTTGTTCTACCAACCTGGCCTGAGTCTCTTGGAATCATAACAAGCAGAAATTTAGAACATCATAATACTGTCTTATTTAATTACAGAATGGAGAAGCAGATCTTTCTCTGGCAATGGCGCTAGAGATCAGGGAAAAAATTACGTTGCTCTTAAAGTAGTCAAACAATCACAAAGGCAGAAAAAGAGGCAGGGATAAAAATTCTTTCTTAGGAAATCCTTCTCAGAAGAACTGAGACAGATAGAAGTGCTTTGACCTTGTCTGACCTTTGTTGCCTGTCTCCACACAGTTCGGACTTCATTCAGTGACTTCATTCAGCAAGCATTTATCGCGAATTTTTCATATGCTAACTATAGTAATAGGTTCTTTACGAAATTTTTAAAATAGTAACAGAGTTAACATGTTGCAGTTGATATTACTAATCACACTGTTAATGAAAAATCTTGTTATTTATTGATCATCTACTAGCATGCAAGGGATATGTTGGGTGCTTCTCCTGAACTATATCATTTAATGTCTGCAGCTTTATCATCCCAGTTTTATAGCAACTTGTCTAAGATTCCGCAGGTACTAACTGTACAAGTAGGATTAGAATTCAGTTGAGTCTGACTCCAGAGGTTCTTCTGCTTTTATTTTCCTGCCTGATAAGAAGCTAATGATCTCATAGCATCTTTGCTTTCTTCTCCATTTTATATTCTATCTTTTGGAGAGTTTTAGGGGCCTCAATTACTTTTTCTTAACGTTTTAATCTTAAAATTCAATTTTATATGCCTGTGACAGAGTAGAGAGGTTCAATAATTATTTGTTGAGACTTTGATTCATGATGATGACTTATATTTTTATGGATGCTAAATATGAACCTGGTACCATTTATTTCCGAGTGCAATCCACCTAAATTAGTGAATATAATGCAGTCTAAGCTTTAGAGTATATCTGAGACAAGTAACTTTCAGAGTAATAGTGAGTAATAGATTGTGATTTGCTTGAAAGGCTGAAAACCTTACTTAGAATTCACATTTATTTCAGTGTAGGTCACATTGCCTTGCCACAGAAACATTCAGATCATCTTAGCAACTGGTCTGTTATTTCTTTTGTAACCTTCCCCCCCAAATTAAGCAAGCATTTATATAATTTTATCATAGTGGATGTGACCAAATTTTCTTGAATGCAGATGTATAAGAATTTATCCACAAAAAGAGAATTTATGTTTCCTCTTCGTTTATTACTTCTGCCACGTTTACAGTAGTGCTGTCGTGAAACGTACAGCATGACTCCAATGATCCTAGACAGACATATGATGTTATGTTTTACAATATACAGATGTATGGGAGGGGCTCTGAAAGAAACAAACAATGAATTTCTGGTGTTTTTAAATTTTTCCTATTTTATGTAACGTTTTCTATGTGTACATATTCATGCAGATACCTCATGGATTGTACGGATGGGTATGTGTGTACATTTATATTCTTTTAGGATTATTTTGCTTTCTCACAAACTTGACTATTTATTTTCCATTATTGTCAAATGTGTGTGTTTAGAGAAGGCAAGATCCAAATTATGAAGTCTTAAGTTTTGTGTGATTTTGTTTTTTGGTGTTTTGCTTAATTTAACCTCCTTACACACACACACACACACACACACACACACACACACACACACAGGCACAAACACGCACTTCCATTTTATTTCTAAAAACAGAAGAACAACAACAACAACAAAAATCCCGCATATTTTTAACTGAATCTCCCAAAGGCATGTTCTTAATTTAAGAGCTGGAAGCAATATTACGGAGAGGTTCCTTAGGCTCTGACACACAGTTTTCTACACCAGCATAGTCAGAGCGATAAAAAAAATGAAAGTCACTAGTATTTCGCAGGTTGGGAGCCAAGGCCCGTTCTGTAGGGCATAGGATCAGAATGTTTGTTCCTGGAACGCACGAATGCATGTGAATCCCCACGGTAACCTGAGACCGAACTTGGCCGTAGATTGACAATACAGTTTTAACTGATAAATGTATTTTTCATTTGAAATGGAATTAAACTTTGTTTTTTCGTTCCCTACCGCAACTCTTTTCCTGCATGCAAATAATGCTTACGTTAAGCACCAGATACCGTCTTTAAAATTGTATGTGTGATGACAACATATTTTCTTTTATTTACCTGGACTTCAGAGATGCTTTTAAAAACTCACATCCAAGCATCTTAATAGTCACGTATATTTTGAATATGTTTTATTCTCCTTTAAAAGTCGCTTCCAGTTAGTTTTTCTAGGTATCAGAAAGTACGATTACGGCAGAAAGTTCTGCTGGTTCCACCACACTAAGTTTTATACATGTCTAAAACATTTTCTATATTACATAAGGGTGGTAGACATTGACTGGTGGCCAAAAAGCCTGCTTTAAGAGAAAATAGTATATCAGTGATTAATTATAAAACAGAATAGTATTAAACTTTATTAAACGCACTCGTGGAAAAGTTCGAGGATAAGGATGTCATGTAAAAGCTAACTTGATGCTTTTGCCTAGAATTTTCTAAAAATGCCCATCCTAACCGCTGAAAGCAATGAAAAAGAACACTGCATTCTTCTCCTTTGGGAGTGAACAGCAAGAAAACATGCACGTCAATAGCAAATGCACACTCATGCTTGATCCAGATGCACACATATGGGGAAAGCCTCAAATCTCTGGAATGCTCTATTCACCGTGCTTTTGGCATAATTCAAAACGAAGACAGGAAGCTCCTCCAGGATGGCTTCTCTGATTCTGACACTGACTCGGACCTCACAGACACATAGGAAGAGGTAACTAACACTATTTGAGGTTTATGATGGATTAAGTGTTTCAAATGTCTTACGTTACTGAGCCTTCTAATACCCTTGCCTGGAAGGTGATATTATTCTTGTTTTATAAGCTAACTGAGGAGTAGCAGTATAACTTTCTAAGGTCACACAGCTGGGACAGGATGGAAATTAGAAGAGAAGAAGGGTTCTTAGAGAATATATATTTTGTTTAGCGTTTTAGGATTAAATAAGTTTACAGACCAGAAGAGATCTTGACACTTTAGCTTCTTCTTGGACCCCTTTAGTGACCTGGAAATCAAACTTAGGAGGCCATACGTCTTTCCCATTTTCCGACAGGTCAGTGTTAGAAAAGTGTTCCTATTTTATCCCAGACTTTATCTTCTTGCCATGTTCCCAGCTCTCCTTCATAGTGTTAAGTAGAATAAGTCTCATGCCTTTTCTCTATGATCGCATTTGAAAGCAACTTTTTTGCCCTACTTTAAATCTTCTCTCCTTTTTCACTCAGCAAGGAATGTAATGTAGTAGAAAGAGCACCAGACTTTCCTACCAGATTCGGGCTCAAGTCCTAGCTGTGTCACCAGCTGTGTCGCCCCAGGCGTGTTGTCTATTCTCTAACATCTGTTAATGGAAATAGTAATGACCTTCCTCCCAGGGTGATTCTGGGCAATTAATAAATGCAGTGAAGTTCCATGCACTGCCATGCATTAGAGAAAAACACTCTATAAAGATTGCTTCTTGCATTAAACTTACTAATTCTTTCACCCATCACTTAATGTTTTGCTTAGTTTGCTTAGTTAGTTGTAGTTCTTTCTTAAAGTGTGACATCCACAATTCTCGAAATTGGGCAATGGCAGAGAGGTTGATTTAACCTTTGATCTGGACATAACATTTTTATTATCTGAGGAATGGAGGCTTCCTTGAAACCCAAGTTCTGGCTTTAATCACACTGACACCAGATTTGGCTTCTTATCAAATGGCAGATACCAGCAAGAGACATAGGGGAAGTATTTGTTTGGTTGAAACAGGCAGCATTCTGATAGAGTTGGGAAAAATCTCAAATTTGCTTTGACTTGAAATTTTAGCAATATAGCATTGAAATCAGGACAGAAATTCATAAAAGTGACACAGAGTGTCAATTGCTTTTAGGGTTTACTGATGCATGTTATTCCAAATCTGTAATAAACTGTCTACAGAAATAAATTCAAGTGATGTTACTCAGGACTGGTCTGTGAAAAGGAAGGGAAACATCAAAAGCAGAAGTAGGGCTGTTTGCTTCTAAAACTGATTCTCTTCTTATATGTAACTGTGTCAGTGTCATTTAGGAACAAGACTGTCTAAAATTATCAAAAGGCTCTAACATGAGCCACTTTGTAATAACTACTAAAATGACATTAATTTATTATAAAATCAGAGAATGCAAAGTATACAAATATCATGGGCTTAGGACAGTAGAGAAATAGGAAGTGTATGGGATTTAGAGGCATGCCTGAGCCCAAATCCTGGCTTTTTTATTACCTAGCAGGATGATTGATTACTCTGAGACTCAATTTTCTTATCTGTGAAAAGGGGATGACAGTGGTGCCCATCTCACAGCCTCAGCTCACATGAATTACTAACGTGAAGTGTTTATAACAGTTCCTGACACATAGTAAGTGCTCAATAAATGTTGGCTGTAATTTTTATTATTTTTTTATCTTTTATTGATTAGCTTCTCTAGCCTTAGGTGTTTTTTTTTTTTTTTTTTTAATTTATTTATGGCTGTGTTGGGTCTTCGTTTCTGTGTGAGGGCTTTCTCTAGTTGCGGCGAGCGGGGGCCACTCTTCATCGCGGTGCGCGGGCCTCTCACTATCGCGGCCTCTCCTGTTGCGGAGCACAGGCTCCAGACGCGCAGGCTCAGTAGTTGTGGCTCACGGGCCCAGTTGCTCTGCGGCATGTGGAATCTTCCCAGACCAGGGCTCGAACCCGTGTCCCCCGCATTGGCAGGCAGATTCTCAACCACTGCACCACCAGGGAAGCCCTAGCCTTAGGTGTTTTGATGTTGTTTTTGTTGTTCCCAGGTGAGAATTAGACAAATGGTACCCAACCCATCTGAAACAGTACCTGATGCAAAGTGTGTGCCCATCATGCTTGTCACCTGTTTTTAAAATTATCATCCTCATCAGTATTATTATTCCCCATTTCATCCAACTAGACTGTCTTTCATTTATAATTTAAATGGCTCTACGGTGGTATAGTCTGCATTTTTCTTTATGTTCCTAATCCATTTTCATGGGGCCGGAGGTATGACCATGGAAACTGATTAGCACTTCCTTAGTTTGCATTATTCAAAATATGTCGTATTTGTCAGATTGCAAATTAGAGTTTTCAGTCGCTGAAGGGACAACGCGTACTTAGAGTACACTTCAATAGCTCCTCAATTTGTAGAGAAAAGCCTGAACTCTTCCCTCTTATAAAATGCAGATCGCGTAAAGTTAATATCTGTACACAGACTTACCTGCTTAAGAAGTTTGAGAGCTAATTTAGCTTTGAAGATAATTTGCAGGAATGATTAGGCCTGCAAGGAATTATATTTGACCTGAAAATTTTGTATAGGATTTGCCCATATTTACCAAAGTCACTTTCATCATTATCACCCTGTATTTCTGCTGCTCTGGACACATTTATATCAGCTTTTTCCAAAGAATGTTATTTGGAACACCGGTATCCCTTCAGTTATTAGTATGTGTTCTTCGAGTGAAGGAGTTTTATGTCAAGTAAGTTTGAAAATGTTATATTCAAAAAAATGAAGAGGGTGACCTTATTGTAGGATTTCTCAAAGCCTTCATTAGGTCCTCAAGTCCTTCTAGGACTCTCAGAGGCAATGTCGCCTACAGCTTTTCCCTAACTAATTTGAACCCAAGAAGCTTTCTTTATGGAAAGCTTTCTTTAACAGCTTATCAGACAGACCCTGTGTTCCAAGAAAAGCAGCTGCATAGTTGAGAAAATGCTGATTTTGAACAATATAAACAACCAAGTATTTTCCAGAGAAATATATGAGACACTCTCTATATGTATTCATCCACTTTTCCCCACCATGAGCATTTTCTCGAACAGACACCTCTGTAGACAGGCCTGTGGTCTTCATCCAAATGAACCCTCATCCTATACACACACCCTGCACCTGCACACATTCTGCCCCTGTCCACATGCAGTTACCCAGCCCTGTTTCTCCCACCCCCCACTCCCTGTCCACAGGCATTGCCAACCCTGTGGCATTTTACACCCATGCCACGGACTATATACACACCCATTTGTGAAATTTATACAGAATATGTGGAAAGGGGAAAGGAGTGACAAGATACATGCTTTCTTTTTTACAGTCATTGACAGATTCTTTTTAAGCTTGCATAAGTGGACACACACTTATTTTCACAATCACTTAATATTATAACCACCCTGAACTGAATTTAGGTCTTCTCCTGAAGGTTCTGCCTTTTAGTGCTTGTCCTTTCTTGGTTAAATTCAGAACCATTAGGTGCCCTAACTATAGCCCAAGTTAGAAATCGCAGCATCCATTTCCAACTGATCTTTTCTACAGTTCTCGTCTGATCTCATCTAAAGCTCTTTTTCTGCTTTAAATTTATGTCTTCCTGTCCCTGCACCCAAATGAACATGAACATGAAAATAAGCGTGCAAAAGCCTCAGCCAAGAGATACAAGATAGTAAGTCTGCTTTCTCAGCTTCATCTGCAACCACACACATAACCCTTGACATTGATCATCACTTCCTTTGTCATTTATAGTGGCTTATGTGCACATAACGCTTTCCAAAGGTGGAGTCAGAGTCTGTAGTTCTTTGGAAACCCCTCTTCTCAGGGTTTTGAGCTCAGTTTCAACCTCAACCAGCAAGAGAGCAATGTCCGTAGGTGTAGATGGTGCTCCTAAGATTCTTCCCCACACTGATGTCCTATTATTTTCCCTCCATCTTTTGTTATCCCTTGCCTGGGATGGTCTCACCCATCTGAAGTCCCTAGTATTCTCCATACTTATTCTCATTAGGAACTGAGAGGCGATAGTCTCCAGGCATGTCAGTGAAAAGGGCTGGTCACTATCCCCTACCCAGGCTCCTCAATTTCCTAAGACCAAATTGACCATTTTCCTATCATCAGGCTTTTGAAGAAGCAGGTCAGAACTCATTATTCCTGCTCCAGCTAACACAGGCTTAATGATCACTGGAAGGTCACTATTCTCAACTGCGTTCCTAGTGAGGTTTGGCTTTGCTTTTTCATTTACACATTGTCAGTTCTACTTAATATGTATGAGTGAGCTGTGCTGGAGGTACCATCCTTGAGGAACTGTAGAAAGTTACCTGCCCCTTAACAGTGTATTCCCCTAATAGCATTCTCTAGCCTAGGATTTTCCACCCTAATCCATTAAGTGAAATGCACTGATGTCTGCTGTTCTGTGGTATAGCATGGTGCCTCATAGTAAAAGTGGGGTTGAATGAAATTGTTTGCAATAAGACTTCAGGAAGATAAAGAACTGAGTCAGGAAAAGGAAGAAAAGTGCAATTTTATAATGGAAGATAGGAAAACTAGAAAATATACAAAGTCATATCATGAAAGATTTTAAGAAGGCAGAAGAGAAGGATGAGATCAAAGATAAAAAGATGTAGAATAAGAGGGAGAAGAGAACAGACACACTTATTTTGCTTTACTTAATTACTTTTAATACCAATATAACCACATTGTTTTTCTCAGTGCTGTGCTACAATAGGGGCTGGTTGCTTCTAGCAATGGGCTCAGCCTATTGGTGACCCATTGGGTCCCTTGATCAGTGTACTCAAGCTTATTAGAATTTGACAGAAAATGTTACGTAATTAAAGATTAGTCTTTATACATTGTGTGGCACTGATGAATTTATTACATTATGGGACAGTTTACCATCTTACAGGGAAAGTAGATTTAAAAATCAATTGAAATCATTGAATGCAGGTTTAATTAGACTTGATCTAAGTGCTACTTGGCATATATTACATTATGACAAGCAGATGAAATGACCAGTTTTGCTTGTAGATACATGCTGTAGGTTGCTTCTTTCTGATGTTCATACATGTAAGTTGGAAAGTAAACACATTCCTTTAGAACTTAATATAAAAATTGATTGCTAAAAACAAATTTAGGTTGCCATAATAAACTTGGTCTAATCCTCATCCATCCATCGAAGACCAGAGCAGATAACTTGAATTTTATTTTATTTTAATCTTCCCCAGCATCGATGCAGTCTCTCGAATTCAAAGCAGGTTTAAGGTTCAATCCTAAACTTAGAAAAGGTGTATAGTGGGGATTATTTTTCTCTTATCTAGAATCAAATTGAAGATTTTCCAGGGACCTACACAGTAAGTAGGAGAGAGAGACTCTAAGAGTTTTGAGGTTTGCTTGTTTGTTGGGCAGACTACCAACTAACAATAAATTTCTTGGCTATGGAGACTTACTTCTAGTACTAGTAAACGTGAATTGCTTCTCTGACCAAGTGATATGCCTTTCAAGCACTTTAAGGATTGGCCTGTGATTGTAACACTGGAGGGAGTTCGAGTTCCATTACTGTCACCAGGGGGTAATTACTTTCCTTAAATTTCTTCATCTGACTACTAATGATAATAATGCCACTGAGATGAGCTTAAATTATGAATTCATAAGGCAGATTTTAAGAATCTCTTTATACTTTAGTAGGAAAAAATATTTTCTCCCTCGTTCTTTCATGCCATCTCTTCTTCCCTTGAACCCCCACTAGTTCTTGAAACAAATACTATGCTAATTTTTAAAGTTTGAGGTTTTAAGAGTGTTACAGACTGAATATTTGTATCCCCCAAATGTATCTGTTGAGGCCCTAAACTCCACTGTGATGTTATTTGAAGATGGGGACTTTGGGAAGTAATTGGAGCTAGACGAGGTCATGAGAGTGGGGCCCTCATGATGGGATTAGTGCCCTTACAAGAAGAGCCACCAGAGAGCTTGCTCTCTCCTTGCCATCTGAGGACACAGGGAGAAGGCAGCTGTCTGCAAGTCAGG
The DNA here is from genome assembly GCF_028021215.1 of Eschrichtius robustus. NCBI lineage: Eukaryota > Metazoa > Chordata > Mammalia > Artiodactyla > Eschrichtiidae > Eschrichtius > Eschrichtius robustus. The sequence goes on along the minus strand of NC_090827.1, from coordinate 33,904,608 downwards.
AAGAGGTTTCTCACCAGAATCTGACCTTGCTGGTGCCCTGATCATGGGCTGCTAACCTCCAGATCTGTGAGAAATTAAGTTTCCGTTGTTTAAGCCACCCAGACTATGGTATTTTATAACAGCCTGAGCAAAGAGTTATTAGATTCTGATAGAGTTCTTTGATTACACTTTAAAATCATATTCCTCTTACATTGACTGTGTTTTCTTATTGTTAGCAGTAAAAATTAAATTATAAAAGTTACCACCATTGCTGCATGTCTATGGGGAGCCACGGATATGCATCTCTGCTTCATGGGATGGAGTTAAAGTTGTCAAGAATAAGGCCTACTTCAAAAGATGCCAAGTGAACTTTAGAAGAAGGCGAGAGGGTAAAACTGATTGGTATGCTTGGAAATGCTTAGCAATCCAGGATAAAAATAAATACAGTACACTCAAATATGGGATGATAGTTCATGTAACCAGCAGAGAGATCATTTGTCAGATTGCTTATGCCTGTGTTGAAGAGGCTATGATAGTCGGTGCAGCTTATACTCATGAACTTAAAATATAGTGTGAAGGTATTTTGTACTTGGATTCAGTTCACACCTGAACTACCACTGGAAATAAAGTTTTGGGGGCCCTGAAGAGAGCTGTGGAAAGAAGCTTTTCCATCCCTCACAGAACCAAACGATTCCCTGGTTATGGTTCAGGAAACAAGGAATTCAAGGCATAAGTACTTTGGAAGAAGATCAGTGATCAAAACATTGCAGATTATATATGGAAGGAGATGGTGATGCTTACAGGAAAAAATTCACTCAGCACACAAAGAAGGTAACTCCAGACTCCGAAGAGATGTGCAAGAAAGTTCATGCTGCTGTATGAGAGAATCCAATCTATGAGAAGACACCTAAGAAAAAAGTTAAAAAGAAGAGGTGGAACTATCCCAAAATGTCTCTTGCTCAGAAGATCAGGTAGCTCAGAAAGCAAGTTTCCTCCAAGCTTTAGAGTGGGCTAGTGAGGGTTGAACCAAAACACCACATTCCTATGAAGATTTTTCAGATAAGGACAATCAACTTATTGATGAAGAAGCTAAAAATAAATACATTTAAAAGTTACCACAATTTCATCTTTTGGGTTTCAGAAACAAATTAAAAAAAAAAAAAAAAATCAGGTGTGGACTTCTGGTTTCTACTGTTCTTTGACAAATATCAGCACTGCTGTTGACCTGTGAGGCGGCTGTAAGCCTTTCACTTGACCTCTCTGGGCTTCAGTTTCTACAGAATGAATTGGCTGATACTTAACCTTACTTTCTGTTTTAAGCATTCTCTGATTTTATTCAATCCTAATATTGAGATCTGAGGAATTTGTTGTAGAATAAAAGAGAAAATAGCTGCACCCAAGGTTATTGAAAGCTGGTGAAATTTTTATTTGGTATACAAACTTCAATTCAGTTCTCAAATATTTACAAAAGGGTATATAGCAATCACTCCTGAACTGAAAATTTTAATCCCGTGACTTTTAATTTTTACTGTCTTTCTCCTTCCCGTTAGCACATCAGCCTGCCAAATACCAAAATCCGTTTGTTTTCTTATATGGATTTTTTTTTTAATGATGCAATAAAGACCTTTAATTACTAATAGATATACTTTCTTCTTATAATGAAATCTCAATGTTTTAAAAGGGAGATATTCAGAGAACAAGTAATTGCTTTCTCATGTACTTTATGCAAAGCTGGTATGGGACATTTGATTTTTTCCTGCTGATCTTCAGAATCTATTTAACATGAATAAAAGCAGTATTCTGTTTCCATACAGCAGGTGTCTTGAACTTTGCATTAATTACTTTTCTTCCTTTTAACAAAAAAAAAGTTCTGTAGAAATCTTTATTGTTCTATCTAGACTCCTTTAACAGTGATTCAGTCACATTTTGACCTCGAAAATAATTACCAGATGATTTAGTAATGCATTGTGAAGACTGTTAGCAGAACAAGTTAAAGTCTCAAAATGGGAAATTTCAGGTCTTTAGAGTATTTTTAAATTACTGCTGCCCTGTCTGCCCGGCATATTTTGCCTAGCTAAACTGAGTTTCCTTATTGTAGCGGTAACTATGACTCATTTTCCCGGGATTGGTGACCACCCAGGAACCCTGGATTCCTAGGTCATCTTTCATCCACATGGCCGCCCATCATTTTACCTGTTCGCCCACCCCCTACTGTGGCCCTGGTGCCTTTTGCTCCCTGACTCTATTCTGATCCTTGAGCTTCCTCCTCAGCCCCGTCCCCTATCCTCACTCATTTCTCTTTGTTTAACTGGAAGCTGGCTGTCTCCCCTGCAGCCCTGTCAAGTGGTTACTCTTCATACCTGCTATGGGATGAACAAGAAAACAGGGACCTTCGTCATACAGCCGCAAGGAAATAAATTCCACTAACAACCAGAATGAGCTAGGAAGTAGATTCTTCCCTAGAGTTTCCATGTGGGAGTGTAGCTCAGCCTACATCTGGACTTCAGTCCTGTGAGACCCTGAGTAGAGGACCTGGCCTGGCTTCTGATCTGTAGAAACTGTGAGAGAGTAAATGGGTGGTATTGTAAGTCACTGGGTTTGTGGTCCTTCAACCGAACAGCACAAAAAATCCAGAAAAAATATAAATAATTCAAAACTTCAATAGTAAATATAGACCCATCACTAGTATTTGATACTAATTATTTAATAATTAAATCCTCTAATCCTCCATGCCTGTTATCTTTGGTAGAATGTTTTCATAGTGGCCTAGAATATTGTGATTTATTTTTTGACGTTTGCAAACTATTCTTGTAAAGAGTTTCTGCTGTCGGAGCATGTCCATTTTTAGTAAGAAAAAAATTTTTGCTTAACTCTCTATCAAGACTGTTTACACTTGGTCTTAAAAATGTCTACATTTTTTGCTTTTAAAAATGCCAGCATTAAGTCGGGTTTCCCGGCCATTTATGTATAACCTCCCATAATTCCTTTCTTGCTACTATTCTCTTCCACTTCCAATGGTCTCTGCTTAATATATATAGTGCTCTTTTCCTTTCAACATTTTTCTTTCTCTTAAAATTCAAACAATACAATAGAATAGAATAAATTAACAAAAATCCTTAGCAATAGTTTCTCTTGTAGGTCTAAACGTGAGTCAGTTCAGACATGGGTGGCCAGTTGTTTTATCCCATGGATGAGTCATGGGCTTGGGAAATTCATTGCACCTCCTGCAAGAGCATTTTTCTCTCCAATCTCTGATGAAATACCCTCCCCCACCCCTTGTTCAGGTGGAACATTTTTCTCTCGCATGTGGCAGTTCTATGTCAGCAGATATTTTGAAAGCATAAAGCATGGGATAAATTGACACTTTGACTCTACCATTACAAATCAATGTTGCCAGCAGTTAGAAGGTTCTGTTCACATGGAAGGCAATAACCTTTCAGTCATTTGGTTTTGTATTCCCAGATTAAATGGCTAATAGTTTGTTATCCATTCATTATCATCGAAAATGTCTATACCTTTTCTCATTTATTCTATTTTGGAAATTACATTCAGTAAACATTGACTTTTTATTGTTGTGCAGTTCTGTGAATTTTAACACATGTATAGATTCTTGTAACCACCACTGCAGTCAGGATACAGAACTCTTCCATCTCCACAGAGAAACTCCTACCTGCTGCCCCTTTGATGCATGCCTCCACCCACACCGACCTCTGACACCCACGATGTGAGTTCTCCATCACCATAGAGAAATGCCTTTTGAGAAAGTCATTGAATCATCGATTGCAGATCCTCCTGAGACTGGCTTCATTTATTCAGTCTGATGCCTTTGAACTTCATCAAGGTGTTGTGCATATCAACAACAGGTTTTTTTTTTTCAATTGCTGAGTTGTATTCCATGCTACTGTACCACAACAAACTGTACCACAGTTTGTTGCACCATTCATATGAAAGTATATTTTGGTTGTTTCCAGTTTAGAGTGATTATAAATGGAGCTGCTAAAATATTCACGTGTAGGTTTTTCTGTGATCCTAAGTTTTCATTTCTTTAGGGTAAATACCTAGGATGGGAATTTCTGAGTCATATGGTAAGTGTGTGTTGAACTCTATCAGAAACTGCTGTGCTGTTTTCCCCACCAGCAGTGTATGAGAGTTTCAATGGCTCTGCATTCTCACCAGACATTGTAAAATATAGTGTGACATCTCATAATGCTTTTAATTTTCATTTCCCCAATGGACAGTGTTGTTGGACAATTTTCCGTGGTCTCTTGTTATCTGCATATCCTCTTCTGAGACACATCTCTTCGACTTTGCCCTTTTTTTATTATGTTGTTCATTTTCTTGCTGTTGAGTTTTGAGGGCTCTTTATGCATTTGGGATGCAAGTTCTTTGTCAGAAACATGATTTGTAAATGTTTTCTTCCAGTCAGTAGCCTGTCTTTTCATTCATTGTGTCTTTCACAAAGCAAAAGTTGTTAATTTTGATGAAGTTCAATTTATCAATTTCTTTTCTTCTTCAGATCATGCTTTTGGTATCACATTTAAGAACAACTTGACGAAGCCCAGTTCATGAAGACTTTTCTCCTATGTCTTCCTTTAAAATTTTTATGTTTCACATTTAGGTCTATGAACCATTTTAACTTTTGTTTCAGTTGTGAAGTTTAAGTAAAATTTCATTTTTTTCCCCAAATGGATGTCTAATTGTTGCAGTACCATTTGTTGAAAGGACTACTCTTTTTCCATTTCATTGACTGTAACTTTGTCAGAAACAGTTGTCCATATTGTCTCTGTATTCTGTTTCATTTATCAATATATCTGTCCTTTTGTCAATACCACAGTTTTGATTACTATAGATTTACAGTAAGTCTTAAAAATCAGTAGATGCAATTTCTCCATTCTTGTTCTTCTTTCTGAAAAGTACTTGGGCCATTCTGTTTACTCTGCCTTTCTTTATAACTTTTTGAATCAACTTGTCATTATCTACAAAAAATCTTGCTGGGATTTTAATTGGTATTGCCTTAAATCTGTAGATCAATTTAGGAAAAATCGACATCTTTATAAACTTGAGGCTTCCAGTATATGAACACAGTATGTCTCACCATTTATTTAGACCTTTTTTGATTTCTTCCATCAACACTTATAGTTTTCAGCATATAGATCTTGTACATTTTTGTTAGATCTATACCTAAGTATTTGCTTTGGACTTACTATCAATGATAAATATATTTTTTAAAAAATTTCAGTTTCTAATTGCTACATATTTGTATGCTGACCATGTGTCTTGTGAAACTTTGTAGTTTCAATATCACTTCTGTTTTCAAAACTTTTGTAGTGTTATTCGTACCTGTCCTTCGAGTTTGTCACCGAGGTGACAGTCTGGGACCTGGGGGATGGTGTAGTCCATAGATTATTTCTCAGAGTATCTGATATGTGGTTTAGATCCATGCATGCACAGCTTGAGGTAAGCCCAGAAGTCCATGAACGACATTAAGAAGTCCCTTCCTGAGCTCCTTCCTCATTACACTCTCTCTGGCCTATTCCCATTTCCTGTGGCTTCCCTGGAAGGGAAAGATCAAAAGACCCTTCATTCAGAAAGCTGGGGTTTGATTTTCCCTTCTCTGCCATGAAACTGCACCCTCTTCTGGGGCCAAGAGGTAGGAGAAGAGAGAGAGAAAAAGAGAGAGAAAAAGTAAAGGACATTCATCCCATGCCCTTGGGATCACAGCTCCAATCAGAGAGGAAACTTTCCCCTCCTCATAATTTTAGGCTCCTGCACTCCCTCCGAGCTGTCACTTTTGTTGCTGCCACACTGGATTGCTTGGGGGCTGAGACACAAGAGAGTGGAAAAAAGAAAAGTGATTTCATCATTCTTCTGAGTATTAGGAGACCTCTTTTCTGTTCTTTGAGCCAGAACCAGAGAGATTCTCCTGGAGCTATCTTTGTCTACACCATGACCATCTCTGGGCTTGGGGCTGTTTGGGGTCTAGATCATGAGATACGAGAGGAGAAGAAATGGTAAACTAATTGCTGGTTCAGTGGCATTTAAAATTCTATCTTCTTCCCCAGTATGCCCAGCAGTGTTTACTTTGAGTCCCTAAATAGCTGCTCTGTGCATTCTGTCCAGGTTTTATAGCTTCATCCAGTGGGTGCAAGAGGATAGAGTATGCTTCCTCTATCTTACTTGCAGCATCTTATCTACCAAAGGGCAGATGATGGTGACCTGTTAACTTGAATGTAATTTTGGTTGCCTGTGAATCCTGACAAGGACATTTACAAGATGCCAAGATGTTTTCTCACCTTGCTGTTGAGGTATATCTTACATTTAAAGAGATGGATATTTCTTACATTTCAAGAGATAGCTTAACTGTTTAGGGAGCTGGAAATGTCATCTAGCCGTGTGCCCAAGAAGAGGAGGTGTACTAAGATTTGCAGTCTTTGCCCTATTTTAAATGTCTATCGCCCCCCACCTCCAACCCGCCAAATTCGATAGGGGTGGCCATGTAACTGAGCTCTGGACACTGGATTGTAAACAGAGGGAAGCACACCGGTTCTGGGTCTGTCCAATAAGAGTTCCTCCATGCTTTTATCCCCTTCTGCTGTTTGGAGACCTTAGATGCCACAAGGTGAATATAGCAGAGCCTTCATCAGCCTGGCTCCTCAGATCACTGAATAGATGACCTACATTTTTAACTATAGTTAATTTGAAAGTTGCTAAGAAAGTAGATCTTAAAAGTTGTCATCACAAGAAAAAAGTTTTTTGTGACTGTGTATGGCGATAGATGTTAACTAGACTTATTGTGATGATCATTTCGCAATATACACAAATATAGAATCACTGTGCTGTATACCCAAAACTAATATACTGCTATATGGCGATTATACTTCAATAAAAATGTATATTTGAATAACAAATAGAGATAGTTTATATTTTACATTTAGCATTGAATCGTTTCCAAATACAACTCACTATATATATATATATATTTAATAGAGTCATGAGGAGGGAAAGATTTCTTTAGCTTATTTGTATTGAGGCAGTTACTCATATTTGTATAGTACTGTTTTCAGCAGTAAAGAGGAATCTACAAGCCAATTAGTCTGAAAAACTGGTAGTCAACGTATCTATGATGTGCTCTTGGAACTTTGTGTCCCGGATGGTATAACAGTTGTACTCATTACCATACACAAAAGCATTTTTTTTTTTTTTTTTTTTTTTTTTTTTGCCATGCTTGCAGGATCTTAGTTGCCTGAGCAGGGATTGAACCTGGCTGCAGCAGTGAGAGCGTGGCAGTGAGAGTCCTAACCACTGGACCGCCAGGCAGTTCCCACAAAAGCATTTTTATATTTAAACTTTAAGATCTTTTAATTTTGGACACATAAATCTTGTGAGATAAGTAGAATGGTTTACTACCTTCATATTTTATAGCTCGTAAATCTTAATAGAGGCTGAACTGCCCTCTCACGATCACATAGTTGTTTACTATGAAGAGCCAACACCGTTACCAAGGACTTTTGTCACTCAAAGTTCACTGTGCTTTCCACTAAACCATGCTCCGTTATTTACTGGTGTGTGATGACATGGATCTGTTTGAACCAAAAATACTGAGCTGTCCATAACCTCGGACAAGTCTTAAAAGACAGTCTACACTTCAAACTCTCTTGGTAGGCATTAGGCAATGTCTAAGGAATTTTGACAGAGAAAATAAAATAAAATAGTGATAGCGGGTATTAAGAAGAAAACCTGACATGGACGGGATGGAAGAGAAAGATTCTGGAAGATGGGAAGTAGGTTCTTCAAGTGTAATGAAAGAAAGTTGGTGAAACTAATTGGGATGTTACCATTGGGAAGGGGCACATGTAGGGGGCATTATAGAGGAAGAATCAGTAGCGCTTGATGACTTATTGGATGGTAGAGACAAGGCATTGGTAGAGATGGAATATTCTGTGGTTTTGGTCTTTGGAGAATGATATGCTACTGATGTGAGCTGGGGTTTCGGAAAAGGACGAGTTAGGTTTCAAGCTTATAGAATGTAAAATTATACCAGGACGAAAGGAATTTGGAATTCTGGAATAGGAAATCAGGTCAGAGTAGGAAATATAGGTTTGTGGTAGATCGTCAAAGATGGGATAATTGAATCCCATAATAATGGGTAGAATTTCTGAAGACAAGTTTATAATGAGAAAAGAGAAGAAAAAAAAGCTTTGAGTGTATAAGCTACAATATTAAGAACTACTGAAAAGTTTTATTTGAATATTAGTATGAAAGTATCGTATGGCTTCTGAAGTTTGTGAAGTTCAGCCAGAATAGAGGTGTGTTCAGGCATACGTACTTAAGTAGAACTCGCACTTCTCTGAGGCCAAAGTAAATCTAGCACTGCCAGATAAATGTATTCACCAGAAAGGCAGTCAGAATGCACTTGTTAGTTAGTTAGTGGCACTTGTTTACTTATGGCCTTTGCTTATTTTTCTGTCCAGGTGAGATTTTCATTTCCCAGTTACGTGTCTAGATGGGTTAAATGCCAGGCATGTCTCCCAGGTGATGATCCCTGTGCTTGGCCCCAAGACTACTTTATATTCACAAAGACTGACAGTGCTAATGATGATTTTCTCCTGGATGTTTACAGAGTCATTTGTGTCTCTGTGGCATTTCCAAAATAGAGGAGGTATTTACATGTTGCCCTTTAACATTTCCATAGGATTTTTTTTTTTCTTTTTGCTCTACTAAGGATGGTACAGTAGGTGGTAAAGAAGTTTAGAGGAAAGGTGTCATTAAATTGTCTTTTGTTAGAAGACTGTTTCACATCCCTTTTCCTTCAGTCTTCTAAAATGTTTGTATGTTTTAGCATGTGAAATTGAATATTTCATTAGGAAGCGTTAGGGGAGTTATTTTATTTTATTTTTTTAAGATTTTTTTTTTGATGTGGGCCATTTTTAAAGTCTTTATTGAATTTGTTACAATATTGCTTCTGTTTTATGTTTTTGGTGTTTTGACCACAAGGCACGTGGGATCTTAGCTCCCCGACCAGGGATCGAACCTCATCCTCTGCATTGGAAGGCGAAGTCTTAACCACTGGACCACCAGGGAAGTCCCAGGGGTGTTATTTTAAAGGAAGATTTTTAAAGAAACTTAATCACTAATATATTATGCATGCTGAAAAACTAAGTGATAAGGAAGTGTAGATTTGTGTTGCTGAAATTTTCCCTTTCTCTGCCTTCCATCTTGTTGGCATGGTTAAATATTTAAGTGTATCTGCTGAGGGAAATGGGAACTTGATGTTGTGATTGAAATAAGGTGGCTGCTGTGAACTATTCATCTTTTACTTCTCTTATAGCTCTCTGCAGTAAGCAGTGGTAATGACCTGGCAAGAGAGTGAAATGACGTAGTTTTTTTTTTCTCCTTCCTATAGATTGAGATAGTTACTTATTACTGCAGCCTGTTCTTATTGCCATATAAATTTCTAGGAAAGTGTACGAAGACCTCTTTTGTTTCTTAGTTCAGTCAAATTTGTATCCTTGTGAAAGTGCCAAGATGCAGTGCCATAATGGCAGTAAAATATATACGTATACGGTGGATACTATAAGGAAAACTAGCCCTTGTATTTGACTGTAAGTGTTAAAGTTACTTTCTAGGTTTGGCATGCATTTTGTTTGCTTCATTTGTTTTGGGGAAAGGTTGGAGGGGAAGGTGGGGAGTGAGGAGAAGAGGCTAGGATGTGTGCCCAAGATTTTCCCCAAGGCTGTATCAGCCCATGATAGCCTATGATGAGATCACCTGATGGATTCCAACCATGTCAGAGCATGAAGCTTGAGTGTTAATATGATAACTGTCAAAGACCAATGCTTGTTTTGCAGTAACAGAAACTGAAATCCAGGGAACTGAAGCAATATGTTGTTGGTCACATAGCTAGTGAGCAGCTGAGCTGGAGGGAGTATTGGTTTTTTGATTCCTAGCCTAGAAGTCTCTTCAATATATCTCCCATGCAGAGAGGATGAATTTCTATTAGATAAAAGTTAGTCGAATTTTGGTAATGAATAATGGTTAAGCAATTAGTAGGAGCCTCCTGAACTTGATGGGTGATTAATTGAAAGTATCATTAATCACTTAAGAATGATTTTTTTCTAAATGTTTTTGAAATCACCTTTGAAACAGCCTTTGGAAACATGAAATAGGTATTTCAGTTGTGACTGTCCTGACTGAAGAGAAGTGTTGAATATCCATGCTCTGTGGGTTGTAAATTGTTACAGAATAAATAGGAAACGGCTTCTACATTTCACATTGCAGTTCACTGACAGAATGACCCATGATTTTGGGTGTCTTGTGTTTAGTTCTTAAGTTTATAACCTGAATTCTCCATTCGGTCTCCCACAAATCTCAGGTGAAGAAGCATGATTTAGGGTACTCAGAGATTCTTATCCAAAATGGTTTGTGAAAAACAAAAAGGTTTTAGAATCTCTCTAGTGTCCCTATATCTAATGTGACACAGAGACACAGTGAGCAAATGCTTTTGGAAAGAATGGTACTGATAGACTTGCTCAACGTAGGGTTCCCACGAACGTTCAATTTGTAAAAAACAAACACAATATCTGTAAAGCTCCAAAAAAGCAAAGCACGATAAAATAAAGCACAATAAAACAAGATATGCCTGTATTTAAAAAGCAGCCAGAAGCTTTTATAAAGGGAATAAATAAAGCTATAGTTCGGAAGCTTACTCCCATACTCCCATGGTGCATTGCGTCTTCATCTACCTTTGGCACTTTGAAAGGTTCACTTTGTACTGTAATTGGTTATAAACTTGTGTTCTTTGCACTTCTAGGAATGTAAGCTTTATAACACCATCTATCGTTACTAAGTCTTTGTACCTCTAACGAGCACTTAATCACTCTTGAAATGCATGTGTCCTGAAATCCTATAATCTTTTACTATAGTCTTAGATGCCCATTTTAGTAAAATTTCTAAAGAGAATTGAATGAAATATAATACATTAATGACAATAGCAATTCTGTTGATACTGCTACTACTATTACTACTGGGATGAAGGCGGGGTAGGAAGAAGCACTTATTTTGTGTAAGTCATTGTGCTGAGAACTTTACATAAATCGTGTCACAATGTAATCCTTACAACAAAATTATCATCTCCATTTTACAAAGTTTCACATGGTTAAGTTCCTTGTCTAAGGTCATGAAGCTAGCAGATAACTCAGACTCCTGAGTTCACACTTTTAACTATTATTGCATGTATTGCTTTATTACCCAGTCCTGGGAGAGGGTGTGAGAAGTCTATCCTCTCATTCAAATCATTATGACATTATTTGGTTTAGTCAATGAAAAAATTTGAAACGTTATACCTAAGCTTTGTATACCTAGAAATTAAGCTCAGTTTGCTCAAGCAAAAATTTTAAACAATGCCTATGAGAAGAAAAAGGTGTCTTTAATTGTTATTGAGTATCAGTTTGGGGGAAAAAGAAGTCTGCAAATTTCTAGAAAAACCTGTGAGTAGAACCAGGGCTTTTATTAAAATATCTATTTCACTATCAGGAACTAAAGAATTGTACAGAGATATGTCACATCATGATTTATGACAAGTTATTATGTCATTTTCAAGTAGGAAAATGGTATAATTAATTATTAAAATCATCCCAGAATTGGAGCTAATGTAGTTTTTTATGAAATCATAGGTTATACTGTCATCTGTATACACATCTTCTTTGTAATGAATGCTTAAGTTTTCTATGTTAATTTAAAATAATTGAGTCAGTATTATGATTTACACTGATTTAAAAATCACCAAGAAGCATTTTATTTTATATTTTAGTAAGAACCTTAATACACTATTTAAGTAAACCACTTGTATTTTTCTATGTACATAATCTTTATTTTGTTACATTATGACATTAGCTATGTATGTGTCACCAGAGTTTTTCTATTTCGGTTTTCTTAAAAGCATAATTCAAAAGATGTGTTTAAATTTGTACTTTATATATTTTGAGAAAAATCTTCCTATGATCTGGTAACAACTGGGTTTCCTTTTTGCCTAACTTATTCATTGTTTTAATTAGCATTTTAGTAAACTACTTATACTAATTTTCCTATTCCTGTTTTCTGACACCTCCAGTAATAAAATAGTGACATTTTGAAGGAATTGGTTGAAAGACACCGTTCGTATTCAGATTAAAGTTAAACACAAATTTAAAAAATGAAGCAACTGACAAAGGATTAATCTCCAAAATTTACAAGCAGCTCATGCAGCTCAATATCAAAAAAACGAACAACCCAATCCAAAAATGGGCAGAAGACCTAAATAGACATTTCTCCAAAGAAGATATACAGATTGCCAACAAAAACATGAAAGAATGCTCAATATCACTAATCATTAGAGAAATGAAAATCAAAACTACAATGAGGTATCACCTCATACCAATCAGAATGGCCATCACCAAAAAATCTACAAACAATAAATGCTGGAGAGGGTGTGGAGAAAAGGGAACCCTCTTGCACTGTTGGTGGGAATGTAAATTGATACAGCCACTATGGAGAACAGTATGGAGGTTCCTTAAAAAACTAAAAATAGAACTACCATATGACCCAGCAATCTCACTACTGGGCATATACTCTGAGAAAACCATAATTCAAAAAGAGTCATGTACCACAATGTTCATTGCAGCACTATTTACAATAACCAGGACATGGAAGCAACCTAAGCGTCCATTGACAGATGAATGGATAAAGAAGATGTGGCACATATATATATATAATGGAATATTACTCAGCCATAAAAAGAAACGAAATTGATTTGTTTGTAATGAGGTGGATGGACCTACAGTCTGTCATACAGAGTGAAGTAAGTCAGAAAGAGAAAAACAAATACCATATGCTAACACATATATATGGAATCTAAAAAAAAAAAAAAAAGAAAATAAATGGTTCTGAAGAACCTAGGGGCAGGACAGGAATAAAGACGCAGACGTGGAGAATGGACTTGAGGACATGGGGAGGGGGAAGGGTAAGCTGGGATGAAGTGAGAGAGTGGCATGGACTTATATATACTACCAAATGTAAAATCGATAGCTAGTGGGAAGCAGCCGCATAGCACAGGGAGATCAGCTCAGTGCTTTGTGACCACCTAGAGAGGGGTGGCATAGGGAGGGTGAGAGGGAGACGCAAGAGGGAGGAGATATGGGGATATATGTATATGTATAGCTGATTCAGTTTGTTATACAGCAGAAACTAACACACCATTGTAAAGCAATTATACTCCAAAAAAGATGTTAAAAAAAAAAAAAAAGTTGGGGAAGGGCCGGGCCAGTGGATGGATGATACAAGAAAGGTAGAATGCTGGGAATTGTTGAAGGTGGGTGGTGATGGGTATGTGGAGATTCACTGTACTCACCTCTACTTTGATGTGTGTTTGGAAATTTCCATAATAAAAAGATTTTTTTTCAAAAAGAAAAAAAATGACTAAAAGAAAATGAAGTGTCGCTTGGTCAATTAGGCTTAGATATAGGTTACAGCAACACCCCATACCAATGGGTGACTTGCTACCTATCTTAAAAAAAGGTGCAAGGGAAGAATATCATTATGTGTTACAGTGTTCCCGTGACATGATGCCAACATTTATTCTGTATTTTCTCTTGCCCAGAGAAGAAAATTTGAGAATCTTAAAGGATGGTGGTTGTTAATTTTATTTTGGGTTTTCATTATTATTGTCAGCCGTAAAATTTGTATGTTGATGACAGTGATGATGATGAAAATCTTAATAATAAAATTTTCATCATCATTAAGTTGAGCAGAGTTGTTCAATGACCAACAAACTTAAAGAAGATAAAAACCTGGGTTTCTGGCTTTGCCAGTTTGTTTCCATGGCTGAGTCTTTCTATCTTCTTGAATCTCAGTTTCTTTATCTGAAAAAGTAATGGGTCATCCTAAATGATCTCAGTGGTTAATTTCTGTCCTCATGTACTGTGATTTTCTGATGTTTGCTGGGAGAGAATCTTCTTTACCTGGTCTCTGAGAAAGAAAAATGAAAAGGCACAAAATCGGGTGTTATAACCGATGGCCGGGTCATAGAGGAATATAGGGTTATTTGTACTCTCTTCTGTTTTATTCAGCTGTAGTTTCTCTAATAGATGAGCACAGTGTCCCATGCGATTGGTATAGAGGAGCCATGGCTGATGCCGTTATAGGGACATGGGGTTACCAAACAGGGCATGGATCCGTGATCTTGGCAGCTACTCCTGAGAGCCCTGAGATGGTTTAACCTTCATGAGGTAGCTTCGTGCACTTACCACGCCAATTCGTGATTCTAGTAACAGGTTTCAATGTATTTTAAGCAGATTTGTTTATTACAACCGACGCAGGTAAAGAGCGGTGTTAGTGGTTTTCAGAAACAAACATGTTTGGACATACTTTCAGGGAAGAGACGATTCTTACCTTTCCGCTTCCTTTATTTTTGATTGCAGAACTTCAGATGGTGGCAAGGTTGTTGGCACCATACAAGTCAGTGTCGTGAAGATGGGGGAGATTGAGGATGGGGAAGCCGACCACATCACGACAGATGTGCAGGGACAAAAGGTAGGGTCCCAGTCAGCTCACTGCACAGGTTAAATTAGAAACGATCAGCTTTGCCAGCTGCCTGGATCGCCACTACCTCTGTGGGATATGAAATCGCATTATTCCAAAGCTAAATGAGAAATCAGCTTTGGAATGGGAGTACCGTAAGTGTGTCTCATCCTCGTAACCCGACAGACTGTTTGCATGGAACTGTGCAAAGCCATGCACCATTCAAAACACCATTCTCTTCGTAGCTGGCTCCCATGTGGACACAGCCTCTTCTCAGTTCGAACAAAAGTATCGATCACTGTTGCATCCTGCCGTAATTAACCCTATGTGAGATGCACAGAAGATTCTGGAAGGCCTACTGCCAAAAGTAACCACTTCTCCGCTCTCGAAATTCTCTTTGGAAAGAGATGCAGTTTGACTTTGGATTTCATTTTTATGTGAAGGAGGACAGATTTAACAACTTTGTGCCTTATGAAATTGCAGAGAGAGAAGCAGGAAGTAGTAAACGGTGGAGGGGGAGCTCTGCTTGAGGAGCGATACCAGCTGGAAGCGAACCAGCTTCCTTGAAGGCCAGGATAAAAAGCCCAATATTATCAATATCCAGGGCTTTTACTTGTTTTCTACTTTCTTTTCTTTAAGAGAGAGACTTGATATAAGTATTAGTCTAAAGTTCTGTCTTGGGAATGTGATTGCCTGTTTTACTGAGGCGCAGGGGACAGATTTACAAACTGCTAATAGTTTTCTTCCCCCAGGGAAATGAATTTGTTTGTGTACTAGAATGCCTACCTTTTTATAAATGAGCATTTTTTTTAATGACAAGGTCTATTGTGACCTATTTTCTGGCTTAGTGTTGCTTATCTGGGAGCATATTTTAATTTTTGGTACATCTACATGGGAGACGGTGCGGTGCTTATCTAATACTTAACAAATCATTAACTTTACCAAAAAAAAAAAAAAATCTAAACTGCCTTTTGAAAAAAAATATTGTTCTTGCCCAGCATAGGCTAGGGTCTTACCGCTTCCCCAAGCCTCATTCTTCTC
Source organism: Eschrichtius robustus (assembly GCF_028021215.1). Taxonomy (NCBI): domain Eukaryota; kingdom Metazoa; phylum Chordata; class Mammalia; order Artiodactyla; family Eschrichtiidae; genus Eschrichtius; species Eschrichtius robustus. Next base: position 33,889,035 of record NC_090827.1, on the reverse strand, counting down.
TGTTCCCTACTATCCCTCAGGATATATTCCAGGTCACGAACACATTCCAGTGAGGCCCAGTGTTTGAATCAGGTTGCTTGCAAATGTCAGGGCCATGGTGACGTCATGCATCAGATCGTCTTAGGATGTGGGTATTTAAGATTCTTGTCTGGTGGCTAGGTTCTGTCATTCAACCCTTGTTAACTTTGGAGTTCTGTGTAAGACTCCTATTAGTCACCACCACATGGATGCTTATACGTACTAAGATTAATGAGGGAGGATTTGTAGGCTAAGAAGGTGGGGAGGGTGTGGGAGACGGGGACAGAATGAACTAAGGGCATGTGCCAGGAGACCAGGAGCTAAAACACTTCCCATCTCAAAGCAGGCCTGCTTTCCCTGTTCCCAATCTATTACCAGCCACCTGTCTACTTTTCTCAAAGCTGGCTCACCCCTTGACTCCTTTATAACGTTGCTATTATGGGGTAGCACAAATTGAATCATATTCTTTTCATAAATGGAGAACTTGACACCCAGGAATATGCCCCACCAAAGTCGTACATAATGTTTCTGACTTAGTAATGTGAACTTAAAAATAAACTGACTTAACTGAGCCATTCTAGAAATAGGAAGTGGTAGTGTCAGCAAGTACCTTGTAGGAGTCATAAGTGTACTAAAATGGTAAACCCATCAAGCAGTGTTGGTCTTAGCTCTGTCCTATCTGGATTCTTAGTAAACCTTGACCTCTTGTGAAGTTTTTTATAGAGTTACTGTAAACCCTACTGGCAATCCCTAGGAATAGTCATGAAGAACATGTAATAAGGTTCACTATGCATGATATTTAGAAGAGTTATGTGGAAATAACTTTATCTCGGTGTTTTTCAAAGTGCGGTCAGAATCATCAGAGGTGTTTGTTAGAAATTCAAATGTGGGGACCCTTTTGCAGATCTGCTAAATCAGAATCTCTATGAAGTGTATTAACACAATCTGTTACTAATAGTGATTTAAGTCCTGAAGTTAGTCAGTGGCTGAAATATATGAAAAGACAAAGTAACTGAAATGGAGGTTATCCCTAAAACAACATCCCTCTCACTGGTTTGTGTGAATGGGGGAGAAAGAAATGGAACTACTCTTAAAACCATAGTCATGTATTGAGTGACACATGCTATCTCTCATTTATAAGGAGCAGCTAAAAGATTCATACCTATGTTTATCAGCTTGGGCTGTCATAATAAAATACCATAGACTTAAACAATGGAAATTTATTTCCTCACAGTTCTGAAAGGCTACGAAGTCCCAGATGATGGTGTCAGATGATTCAGTTCCTGGAGAATGCTCTCTTCCTGGCTTCCAGATTTCTTGCTGTGTCCTCACAAGGCTTTTCCTTGGCACAGATGCACAGAGAGAGAGAGGGAGAGAGAGAGTGAACTCTGGTGTCTTCTCCTCTTCTTGTAAAGGACACAAGCCCTAGCATTGGGGTCCTACTCTTATGACCTCATTTAACATTAATTACCTCCATAAACGTCTTATCTCCAAATACAGTTACATGGGACATTGGGACTTCAACATATGATTCTGAGGAACACAGTTCAGTTCATAACAATACCCCGATGTAAAATATTACATTTTAATCTTGACTCTTACATTACCTCCAGAGCATGGAATAAAATATAAAAGAAAATCCAAACTCTTTCCTCTCACATACATTTACTTACTTGTTTCCTAAGACCATATTATTATGTATTTTTTATCAAGGGAAGATTGTACAGAGGGTCATTCACCATATTATACTGGTTCAAACTTCTATTTCATATATACATACATAGAAATAGAACACAGCGTGTTAAAATCACGTAGCAGTAGAAAGAAAAATTCACAAAAGGCCTACGAACATCGTCCTTTTACAAAGCTAACATATTAGGTGAAATATCACATTAGGTATACCAAACTTTTTTTTTTTTTAATTTTGGGGTCATCTTTGACTCCTTTCTTCCTCTCATACCTACAGTCAGTATGTCAGCAAATCCTGTTGATTTTGACTTCTGAATAAATCTAGAACCCGGCAACTCATGAGCCCTTCACTATAACCAACATTGTCTATCACCTAGATTTTTGCAGTAGTCTCTTAAACGTCTCCCTGACTCCCTCCATCCTCCTTCCCTGACCGCCCCCGCCACCATCATAGTCTGTTATCAGCACAGCGCTTAGTAAAATGTAATGCGGAACTTGTCATTCCTCCAACGGCCTCTCACCTTCCTGAAAGTATAAACCCAAATTCTCACTTAAAGTCCTCTAAGTGTTGGCCCCCTTCATGTCCTTCACCTCCTCCTCTACTCCTCATTTTTGTTCATTTCAGTCCAGTCACATTATCTTCTTTGCTGCTCCCTGAACAGTCCAGGTATATTTCCAAATTGGGTCCTTAAACTTTGTTATTCAATCTACCCGTGAAGCATTTTCCCCAGTAACTGTGCTTCACTCCTTTACTTCCTCTGATCTTTATACAAAATCACTTTCTCACCGAAGGCTTCTCTGCCACCATATCTAAAACTGCGATGCCTACACAAAACTCTGTCTCTCTTCTCTGCATTATTTTTTTGTCCTTAGTACTTACCATTGTCCAACATTCTATATCATTTTAGTTTATCTCATATATTGTTTATTTCCCTCATTAGAATTAAACTTCCTGAGGGCCAGATATTTGTCTATTTTGTCCTCTCTTTTACCCTCAGCTCCCAGAACAGAGCCTGACACGAGAAAAATGAATGAGTGAATAAATGAAGTCAATTTTACTTTGAAGAAATTAAATCCAAAATTGTCTCCTAGAAGGGAAAATATTTGGCTACGTATGGCGCTGTACAAACTGACCAGTCAATAAATAAAGCGTGTAATAAGGATGTAGTGAAGAGTGATAAATAAAGCGTGTAATAAGGATGTAGTGAAGAGTGTAGGATTATGAAGGAAAGAGGAAGAAATTAAATTTAAAAAAACCTTTGAAATAAGTAGTCAAGAAAAAATGCTACTGAGGAAAGGAGAACCAGGAAACAAAATCATCAAGTCAGGTGACAGATGAGAAAACTCATGTAAGTAAAAGCCAACAGGATCAACTGAGAGAGCTCAGTTCACCACTTTGCCTGCCCCAGAGATGCCTGGGCTTCTTGTTAGGGCAGGAGGGTTAACAATCCTCTGGTGAGGCTGGTTAAACCCAGCTCCTGCCTTGTCTTCCCCTTTTGTTTAATGTCTATATTATATTTGAACGTTGCAGAGGACTAATGATCAAAGTGGTAGTGATTTATTCAAAAAGAAGGAAAATGCCTTACTTATTTATGACCATGGCAAAAATGGTATAAGTGGAATAATAATATGTCTCCCTTTGACTATGAACCTAACCCAGCTAGTCTTTTGACGACCTGCTGCCCTTAGGTTATTTTGACCCCATACTTTGAAGAGGTGTTTTAAGTGGACTTTCATCAGACTTAATCAGGGGAAAACTAGAGTCCTTGTGTAGCTAAGGACCAGTCTCAAAAGGTTTCCTCCCTTTATCTACCCTAAATATAAAAGTTGAAAATTATATAACAGGCCCTACTTATCTTTATAGAATATTAAAAGGCATATAATATTCATCATTCGTTCATCAAACAATACTACCTTCTATGTTCTAGGCATTGGACTAGTTTCTGGGTATTCAGCAATGGAACAAATAGACACGGATGCCACCTTCTGGGGAAGTAACAGTAAAAAAGAAAGTAATATACTGTGATCAGATGGTGCTGTGTTCTATAGGAAAAATCAGACAGAGTGCAAGGACTAGGGAGTGCTGGGCTGTGGCCTTTTTAAACTGGATGGTCAAGGATAGATTCACTGGTAATGTGATATTTGAGCTGAAACGTGCAAGAAAGAAGGGAACAAGACATAGATATCTGAAAGGAGTAGGAATTGTAGACAGAGTGAATAGCAAGAGCAAAGGTCTTGAGGAGACAAGATGCTGGTGGTGTTGAAGGAACAGCAAGGAAGCCAGTGTGGTTGGAACTGAGGGGTCAAGGAGCAGAGTGGTAGGAGTTGAGGACAGAGATTCATGGGGCAGGGAAGACCGACTCCCATGAAGGTGTTAGACTCTGGGCTATGTGTAAAGACAGTTGAGGAGCTGTGAGTATAGGTATGAAATCTGATTCATGTTTAAGAGGACTGCTCCGGCTGCTGTGTTGACTAGGGCCTGAAAGGAGGCCAGGACAGAAGAATGGAATCTGATTATTGTGAAGATTCAGGGGAGAAGTGCAGATGAGCTGGATCAGGGTGTGACTGATGGAGAAAGTGAGACGTGGCCAGACTCCAGGGGGAAAGGCTAGCAAAAAATATAATTACCATTTTCTCAGAAACAAATGGACATTTCTCCAAAGTAGACATACAGATGGCCAACACACACATGAAAAGATACTCAATCACTAACCATTAGAGAAATGCAAATCAAAACCACAATGAAGTATCACCTCACACCTGTCAGAATGGCCATCATCAAAAAATCTACAAACAATAAATGCTGGAGAAGGTGTGGAGAAAAGGGAACCCTCTTGCACTGTTGGTGGGAATGTAAATTGATACAGCCACTATGCAGAACAGTATGGAGGTCCCTTAAAAACCTAAAAATAGAACTACCATATGACCCAGCAATCCCATTACTGGGCATATACCCTGAGAAAACCATAATTCAAAAAGAGTCATGTACCACAATGTTCATTGCAGCTCTATTTAAAATAGCCAGAACGTGGACGCAACCTAAGTGTCTTTTGACAGATGAATGGATAAAGAAGATGTGGCACATATATACAGTGGAATATTATTCAGCCATAAAAAGAAACAAAATTGAGTTATTCGTAATGAGCTGGATGGACCTAGAGTCTGTCATACAGAGTGAAGTAAGTCAGAGAAAAACAAATACCATATGCTAACAGACACATATGGAATCTAAAAAAACGATACTGATGAACCTAGTGGCAGGGCAGGAATAAAGATGCAGACGTAGAGAATGGACTTGAGGACACGGAAGGGGAAGGGGAAGCTGGGATGAAGTGAGAGTGTGGCATTGACGTATATACACTACCAAATGTAGAATAGATAGCTAGTGGGAAGCAGCAGCATAACACAGGGAGATCAGCTCGGTGCTTTTAGACCACCTGGAGGGGTGGGATAGGGAGGGTGGGAGGGAGGCTCAAGAGGGAGGGGATATGAGGATATATGTATACATATAGCTGATTCACTTTGTTGTGCAGCAGAAACTAACACAACATTGTAAAGCAGTTACACTCCAAGCAAGATATATATGTGTGTATATATATATATATATATATATATATATAAAACACAACACTGAGAGTAGCAGTTGGAGGAAGACAGGAGATTTTGAGATGTTACGTTTGACATTCCTCTTAGACATCCAAGTATGGATATATCTAAGCAGTTGGAGGTTCAAGTCAGAATTCAGGTGAGATGTCCAAGCTAGAATTATATATTTGTGAGTCATCAAATGATATTTGGATGGTATTTACACCATGAGACTGAATGAGATCACAAAAGCATAGCAATTCTCATATTTTACACTCTTCAAATTTATATTTATATGGATTTTATCTATTGATATTTACTATATTAGAGATTTTGCTTATTTGGATTATATCCGTAGACATTTATCATATTAGAAACTCAAACAAGAAATGTTTAAAACAGAAGAGTACATAAGCACACATACCATTAACTGTCAAATGATTGTGTCATATAGCTTCTAGAAAATTCTACCGTATGCTTGTAAGAGAGAGGGAAACAGACAGGAATTCCCTGGCGGTCCAGTGGTTAGGACTCTACGCTTTCGCTTCCAAGGGCCTGGGTTCAATCCCTGGTCGGGGACCTAAGATCCCCCAAGCCACGCGTCCCCCCCCCCCAAAGAAAAAGAGAAGGAAACAGACAAATAATATTTTAGTATTAATATGAAAATAAAGTTGTCTTTTCCCTGTGCTAGATGCTACAAAGGGTGCAAAGGCAAAAGTTATCAGGGACTTCCAGGAGACTCCAGACCAAACTTTGAAAAGCATGATTGATGGAATAAATCAACAGATGTGAAAGTACTTGGCCATGAAGTGTTGGTCTTGATGGATTCATACAGAGCTTTATGATTATTGTTCATACAATATTGCTAATTTTCTAGCTCAGTGCATGGTAAATTGATATGTTAGCTGAGAGTCAAAATCATTTAGCTCCAAGAATCTTACATATCATATGGTTCGTCTGCTTGGCCACACTTACCATCAAATGACACTTTTTAAACTATTAATCAAAATCAATAGGCTTATGGCGCTACATCTGGTACAAAAAGCATGTGATGTTTGTTATTCCTGCTCAGAATCACAAATGTAAAGTTATTACATTGAGAGCGCACCCCACGTAAGTGTGTAATGCTGCAAATATCCATCATAATAATAGCAATGAACAGTAGAAATAGCTGAACCTTCTTAAGCACAGATTCCACATCATTTCCATCTTTGCACTCTCTGTAGCAACCAGCACAGTGCAAAAAGATTCTGAGGTCAATGTAAAAAAAAGTAAAAAAAAAAAAAAAAAAAAAAACGGCCTAAGGAAATAAGAAATAAGGTTCTTGGCTTTGAAAACTTTCAATCTAAATAAATAGAGACAGAAAAGGTACACTCAGGAAACAATTGAAGAAAATAATTGCTGAGTCCAAATATGAAAATATTAATTAATTTAGTAAATATTTATTGGATATTTTCTGTTTATGTTCCATGGATTTAAATCTTGAGAGCATTCTGAATAGTAGAGTTGTAAAATACAAAGTAAGAACATTAGTTTAAAATTGTCCTAAATATCAGCCTTCCAGTGTGGATGGAAGGTATGAATATATAAAAGTCGTATGTCTGTATTCATTTGGTGGAATAAAATGGGCCTTTTGTTAGGAAACAGAAAGTTATCTTTGATTTCAAAGACACAGGGTTGCCTCCGTAAAGGGAAGCAGTTTCTCAGGGTAATAGCCTTATCTCTGTGAATTATGGACTTCTTCACTAAAAAGGTTTAGTCTAAACCATTCCTATAAGTTATATTGTAGATGATGATCTTCTTTTGGAAAGGAAGATGACTTAGAGCTGTATACCAAGTTATTATGTGGAAGGATGTCAGGGACAAAACATGAAAGGATTTGAGGACCAGTCTGAGAATACTGGATTTGATTGGACAATAAATAACCATTATATACATTCTAGAGCAGAACATTGATATGACGAACATAATGTTTACAAAAGATTACTTTAACAGCCCTATGTAGGCTGAAAGAAGTCGAGAAAACTTTGCAAATAAGAGAAATAAAGAATTTTAAGTATGTCCAAGCATCCTTGTACATTGCTGTAGTGATTTGGGAAGTACATCTCCAAAATAGCTGTGGATTAAAAGAAGGGATCACCTCTGACTTTTGGTTGGTCAGGAAAATGATTTAGAGAACATAAAATTTTAAGAGCTGTTTGCAGTTATTCATTTTTTCAGTAAACTAGGATCTCAATATAAGCACTAAAGAAAGTATGAAAGCACATTTTTCTCCATCAAGAAATTTCCTGAGTAATGTGACGAATGTTATGATAGAGGAATGAGTAGTGGGCTTTAAGAATACAGAAAGTAACACTTAAATCAATGTTTTAAGTCATTTGTCTTCCTTCTCAAAATGCTTCAGGGACATAATACATTCTATCATGAACAGTGACCTCGGTGGTGGTGAATCTCAAGGCGGGGGGGCACTCCCCGGAGGAGGAACAGAGGTGGGTCACAGATAGTTAGAACAGTTGGGAAATAGCCCAGGCAATTCTGATACATCCTACTAGGGAGGGCAGTCTGAGCCCTTGGAGTCTCTTGACAACACCATGCTTGCTACAGAAGGATGGCTGTTTCCCTTAGAACTCTTCACGCAGAGAACTTTCTGGGGTTTTGTCTGTTTGTTTTGTTTTTGTTTGCATTTATTTGTTTATGTCTGATGTATTTGTTCTAAAAATTTACTTTCCTCCTTCTCCCAGCCCTCCTTTTTCTTCTCTGGGGCCGGGCGGGGGGCGGTTGCTAGAGATAAAAGGAAAGTCATCTGAAGAAATAATTACTGGTCTCTGTCTATGTGAATATAGGTTTCTTGTCAGCCTCTCTGGAGCCAGAAAAGTTTTGCTTCCTCTGTTAGTTACAGTTTCATAGGAGGTTGAAGCCGAGTCCCATGCTTAGGGATGGCTTATCTGAGATAGTATCTCCCACCCATGGTTCACTCGTTAGGAACATGGCAATGCGCTCTGTGTCTCTCTTCTCTCCTTCTGTCCAGAGAAGTGTTGGTTCTGTAAAGGATCGTGAGCTGAATGTATTTATCATGGATTAATAGATCTATAATCTCTGGATCCACTTATTTATAAATTGCTTATTCATAAATCAGACGTCAGCTTATTTATAAAGTATCCTCATACTTTATGAGCAAGTGTTTGCATCGTTTTGCCAGAAACAAACATCTCTTTTTGCCTTATGAAATTAGATGCTGTAACATATTTTATTTTTTATTTAAAGTTGCCTTTACTTAAAAGCCAGAAGATAATTTGCTTTTTACTGATCGAAAATCAACCCAGGCAACAGAAATACAAAGCCATTCAGCCTGTCATAGATGATTTGCTATAGGAGGAACCTATCTCTAGCATGCGGTTAATCCTTTTCCACAAAGAAAGTACAAACTTTCTTTCCTAAGTAGTCTTTTAACTGGAACTGAAATGTAGTCTATAATTGTATAATATAATCATATTATATATAAATGTAAGTAAATAATCACAAGTTAAACAAGGTTCATTGTAAAGATAAAGCTGAAAATAGTTTTACAAAAATGTTTGTTCAGAACTTTTTGAAACCGTGTGCATGACCTCATGTTTTGCAAATAAAAAAAGAATCTCGTTTCTTATTTGATCATTTTCAAATATGTTTTCTTTTCTTTTTTCTTTTATTCCGTCTTAGTGTGCACTGGTATGTGAATGTACAGCCCCAGAAAGTGTGAGTGGAAAAGATAACCTACCTTTTTTGAATGCAGGTATGTACCTCAGTTTTGGAAACTTACATTCATTTCATATGAACATACATTTTAATTTACTATGAACTCAATACTGAATCTGAGCAGCTTTCTTACAGAGCCATTGTAGACACTTATTAAATATTGGTAATCATGGGAGTCAGCAGAGTGGTGTTAGACTTGACAATTCTGTAAGAAAGATATATAATATATATAAATACATGTATATATCTTGGCTATATGGCAAAACAAATTCCTTTTAGCTGTTGGATTTTGTATCATCTGAAATGAGATATTAGAAGAGGGAGTATTAGGAATGTCAAGCTCTTAATTAGTTTGAGTTTTAGTTTATTACTTTTAATGAAGTTGTTAAAACAGTATGTATATGGATTCAGTAGGAAAAATTCATATACACATTTGTACGTTCCCGAGTGTGTGTGTACACATATATGTGTGTGTGTGTGTGTGTGTGTGTGTGTGTGTATAGTGTTACTTATAGTAATATATTTGAATTTCAACAAGGAACTAAACAATTTGATAAATGATGACTTTGAGACATCTGGTAAAATTACAAAATATGTGATAATATGTATCTATAAATTATTTATAATTTATAATTAATAATTATTTATAATTATAAATTATAATTATAAATTTATAAATTATAAATTTATAATTATTTATAATTTATAATTATTTAACTGATTTTTGAATGATAACATAAATTATGTTATAATTTATGTTATAAATTATGTTACCAGTAGTGATAATAATGGCAAATAAGTGGCAGGAGAGATGCCACTCATATGCCTTGCCTTACCTTGCTTTCTGATGTGTGCTATGAAGAAGGCAGTATTATTATCTCCATTTTACAGATGAGGAAATTGCTCAAGGTCACTACCTAGTGAATAGCAGGTCCAGAATTTAAATCCAGTTTTAATCCCAAGGCCTTTGCTCTTAATTACCAGGTCATGCTATTACTAAAAAGCCATTAATTAAAAAGTTGGTGTAACAATAGAATAAACCTTAATATTTTTCTAGCCTTCTATGTTGTACATTTCAACAGTGACATGGATAGCATGATAATGAGTGATACAAACTTCAAAGGCTTACTAATACATAACCCCTGAACTATTAGCAATTTTCCCCTGCAGGAAGCCACTAATAATAAGGGATGGAGAAAGACAGGCAACCTTTTGACTCAAAATAAAATATAGCAACAAAAAACCCATTAAATGTACTTATTAGAATTAAGGATTAAACCAAAGAAGAGCAGCTGCTTCTCAACCTATGACCAAGTGACATGTTTTTAAAAATTTTTTATTAAGGATGTAATACCAGGAGGGACATGCATTAAACAGTGAAGGGGCTACCCGGTCAGCTAGACCAGCCATGTACCATAAAGTACTTGATAAGTTATCCATGTGGATAAAATAACTAATGTATCCTCAAAGGGTCTTCCTCACATATATTTTTTTCACCTGAAAGTTGACCAAACCTTTAGTCCTTTATTTCAATATATCCAGATAATCTATTTAGTTTACCAGATGTCAATTTTGAGAAATAAAATCGAATGTGGGAGATTTTACATTCATGTTAAATGCAGTTTGAATGAATCAAATTATCATCAGAATCATCTACACTGTAATTATAAGACACTTTTTAAGTGATTCACTCATGTGAACCTTGTAATTTTTTATACCCACAAAGAGAAATGCCATTTTAAAAAACTGATTGGTTTAATATAAATTTAAAGAGAAAGAGAAAAATGGCTCCCAGAGTAAGAAAATATATCACCTAAGGAAGAAGAGACAAAGGGAACATAGTGAAAAGTAAATCTGCACCTCCTAATTCTTGTGCCATAAAATCTGCAAGGCATGAGTCTTGGAAGCGTACTAATAACTCTTCCAAATTACTAGGGTACAATTCCTAACATATGAACTGTAATATGACAAAGACAAGTGACACGGAAGTGATGGAAGCAGCTGCATTCTGCAATTTAAATATACTCACTTAGTGGAGTGAAAGATGATCGATTACTGCTTTTCCCTTTTCCTGGAGGTGACAGTTTTGGTGGTGATTCTCCACTTAGGTCCGATGATATTTCTCAATGTCCTTAGTCCAGGCAATCCGGAAGTGCCTAGAATATATTTGCCACAAATATTTTCTATGAGCCTTCTTATATCAGGGAAAGATAAGGCTAAATGACAGTCAGGTGTTATAAAAGCTAGATTTTTTTTTAAAAGTTATTTTAAAGTACAACTAAGTGCTATATATGAAATGTTTCTGTTCCAAATCTAAGTGTGTTGTGCACATATAGCATATGTAGCTAGACTATGCACCTATGACTGGTCTGTGTGTACCTTGGTCTTCTGTTCTATTTATCTATCTGTCTAAACTCAGCCACCTTGGAATTAATCCACTATATTCCCATGTGGTATTTTTTCAAAATCTTTAGGTGAAGGGAGTTATTGACATTCTTCTCAAGTCTCTGTATTCATGTATTATATGGAACTTGCCAGTCTCAAGTGAGTGACGAAGTTCTTACTGAACGAGTGCAAGAGGAAGTCATAGCTCATAGCTGCTCCTCACTATTCTATTTATATCTCTAGAGGTTTAATGCATAACTTGGGAAATTCACTTATCTATTGTGAGACTCCAAAGAAAAAGCTCTTCCCCCTTGGGCCTCACCTTTTTCACGCCCTGTTTGCCTCTCAAGTTGAATGTATATGTTGGGAGCTTGGGGAGTTGAGGGCAGGAGGAGAAAAGAGATGAGGAGGAGGAGAGGGGGCAGAATTTACAATTCCATTAAAAAAAGATATATAAGTACCTTAGTTATAGGAGAAAACAAATTCCTTTCAGCTGTTGGCTTTTATAGTCTCTGAAACAGGAAACACACTAGAAGGTACAGTATTAGAATTGTGAGGTTCTCATTTTGCTTGATTTTATAATTCTGTAGTTCATCAAATAAAGTTGTTAAAATAATAGATTTACCCGTTTAATTACTGGTTTATTCATTTAAGCAAATGGTAGTGAAAACACTTCACACTATTTGTTGTTGAGGTATTGTTTGGGCGATGGGGGTAGCGGAAGTTATTTTTGAACAGAGGGAAGTGTAGACAGCAGAGTCTCTTATCTGGTCACGGAGTTGGGTGTCCTACTAAGTCTCATCAACTGAGGTGCCTTGTCTACAGCAGAACAAGAACAGATGTGCTCTGGTGGTGTTAATATCAGAGCACTGGACAGACTCTTCTGAAGAACTGGTGTCACAGCCTAAATTTGCTAACCAGCAGTGTGACCCTGCCAGACAAGTCAGCCTCTTTGGACATCAATTCTTTCGCAATGACCAAATTGACCTGGACAGTCTTTGATTTCCTTTTTGGCTCTCAATGTCTGAAGTCTGTAGAGCATAGTTTAGCTTTTGCTATGTTTTCCTTCGTTTTAGAAATACTTCATGGAAGTATTCCTTTTCATCAGTCTCACATGGAGTCACATATCTATTCTTTGTCACTTACAGTTGTCTTTCTCAGGAGTTATTTATATTTCATAAGCCTGACCACAGATAAGCTTTTTAAAAATTTTTGTCAAGGAGACAATTCTCTCTAGATTTCCTAAATCTACCAGTTTTCCTTGTAAAAGTATAGTGCTACAGAATACTTAAGTCCATGGACTTTGCTATTATTATGCCCAATCTGAGGAGCTAATGGGCCCTGTCACCAAGTTTCCTATTATCTTCACATTTCAAGTGAGTTTCCCCCTGTCAGCAAGCGTTCGATCTGATACAGCATCTTTCTTGGTTGAATTCCATACTGCTTGAGTCATGAAATTATCCTTGATATTTTTTAAAGACCACTTTCATGCTGTACATTAAAGTGTGTGCTGTCCATTGCCCTCACGGAGGGTGTATCTGACAACGATGATTTCCATGACTGTGTAAGTTAGAGTCTAAGCCACAATGCGGGGACCACTCTTTCAGTCCTAAACACAGGCAATTTCCCTCCTGTTTGGAGAATTTATTGGTGTTTGTCTTCTTGCCTCACAGATAAGTCGCAATTTTTCTCGAATTAGTCCACGATATCCTTGATTCTTTTTCCCCCAATAGGATTAAGCCATCTACTACTATTGCTTTACGGAAGATGCCTGATTATGTGCTACTTAAGAAGAAACGTTGCTTATTTAGTTCTGTGTCTCCAGGGCCAGAATACAATAGGCACTCAGTAAATATTTGTCAAATGACTAATAATGGGTATATCTTATCGTTTGAATTAACGCTTCAGGTAACAGAAAACTGCACTGTTATTCTTCTCTCCATGAGAAAGATGTTCAAATTGAATTATTTAGGTTTGAAGTAAAAGAATTTATTACTCTCCCTAAAAATTACTGTGAAATTCTTATTTTGAGTTTTTTCCTGCCTCATATGGCACCATTGATTTTAACTGCCTTTCACAATACCACACAGCTGAACTGGGTATTGGGTGACCTTCTCCTCGCTACCGCCTCATGTAAAGCAAGGCAGGACAGAATAGTTTAGGAGATATTCTGAGAGACATTGAAAAATATTTCCCTCTATATTCATTTTGAGTCCTGAGGAATTCCAGCCAAAAAGCAAATCCCATTTTCCCTGTTTTTTCTCTTCATTCATGAGGTACTAAATCAACTACCTTGTCAAATTTTAGATCATATCAATTTATGCTAACAAAGGTATCTCTGTTGTATTTTCTCCAGACTAGTTTAAATAGATTTTGCCCTTGTATTTATAACTCTATGATGTGTAAAATATGGGACCATCTTGGCTTATAACATTGGCCCTTTATCCTTTATACTTACTTACTCACCAGATTTCTTTGCCTTTTGCTGTTTTAACAAATCCAATGGAGTCCATTGTCTACTGAAAAAAAACCCAAACACACACACACAACCTAAAAGTTGAGAGTTATGTTTTATTTGGCGGATATTCTTAGGACTTCAAGCCCCCAGAGATAGGACTCTCAGGTCACTCTGAGGAACTGCTCCGAAGAGGCGAGGTGGGGAGCCAAGATATATAGGAGTTTTTGCAACAAAGGGCAGGTAGTCGGAACATCAACAGATTATTGGTAATTAAAGAAAACCAGACATCTCAAGTTAATGAAATTAGCGCTTTTCTATGTATGGGAAGATGCGAAGTCTGGGCTCGTTGAAATCATTCCTTTGATGTGCACCTCAGCTATCTGGGGCCAGAAACCTGCATTTTCTTATCCTGAGTCTCCTCAGGGTGTGCCATCGGGGTGGCTATAGCAGTTGACAGCTAGATGGCAGGCATTCTTTGTTTCCATCCCAAGTTCCCTCAGGGATCTCCCTCTGGGAGGCTGTAATGTGATGACTTGATGGCTGCAACATCTTTTGTTTACTAGTATGTCAGGTGTCATTCTTAGTTCACACCATTAACCTTGCTCTTTTGGAATTTTCATATGTTTTCATTACTGTGTATTAACATATTTATGGTGTTAAGTAGCTTCAATGGAAGAGTGAATCTCACTGTCTAGTAATCAATGAAATCATCTCTTAGATACCTTTAAATACTTCAGCTGTCTTCCTGTTGTAAGTTTATTACCCCCTCCACTGCCCACCTTGGGTAAACTAGAAGAAAAATAAAGGCAAGAAGAGGATATAGTCAAAAGGTTAACATTTTGTGGACAAATGTGAGGAGGGCTTTCTCTCAGCTGTGGTTTTCCTTCTTTCATTCTGATGCCTGTGTTCTCTCTTGAAGTGAGGTTTTTAGTTATGTCCTTCCCCCTTGCATTTTCCCCTCTCAATTTACACAGTTGTCAGGGCCCTAACTGTTCGTCTATTAGGGAAAGTAATGATGAGAAACATCTGAGGTGTAAGGTTTAAGCTCATTTCTGTGGAATGTTTGCATATACTGGGCACTATGCTAGGTGCAAGAGATAAAATGAGGACAAAGAAAACAGTACAGTCATGGCCTTCACAAAGTTTACCTTCTAATGGGGGACACAGAGCAGTAAACAGACAATTATAGCACAACTGGTGAGAACCATGATAGAGATGGGGATGGGGAGTACAAAAGAGAGACAGCTGTAGGCAGGGAGCAGAGGGAAGTCAAGAAGGGCTTCCTGGAAGAGGTGTTTGCTGAGCTGAGTTTATAGGATGATTACATGTAGCCAGGATAAAAGGAGCGTTCCTTTGAGGTGCAGGGAATACCTTGAACAGAGGCAAATTGGCAAGAAACAACTTGAGTTCCATGAACCGCAGGTCGTACCAGGTTGCTCAGCATAAAATATGAACCAGAAAAGGACACTTTTGTAGATCTGTCCTTTACTTTAATGACTGAATTAGAATGAACAGGGAAAATCATCCAAACTAGAGTGAATGAAGCAAACCTCTTTTCTGACCATCCAAAACCAAAACTCCAAATTCTACACGTGGAACTCGCCAGTTTTCACCAGTTGGAGACTAAATGCCCACAAATATTATCTTTATGTTTTATTCTGCATCTGTAATAGTTTTTGTTGTTCTTGGCCTTGAATTGAAGATGGAAGGCCAAGAGCTTGTGGGTTTGGCTAGACTAGGGAAGCAGCACTTTGACTCAGCTTACATCCTATTTCTATTCTTATTTTTTGTTCCTTTAAAAACAGCACAAACAATAACATAATTTAGATTTTATAACACACATAAAGAAAAGTAATTTAAAATTCTGGGGGAATTTATTTTTTAATAGTTTGTTTCCTCTTTATTATTTTAAAAGAGATCTTTCTTTGCTGTGTTTTCTGAGCTCCTGTCATGCTTTCTTACTTTCTCTTTTCTAAGCCTTGCTTAGGATAGTCTTTTAGTGATTTCTATTTAGGATTTTTAGTTCTCATCTAATCTTAAAAAGAGCCAATCTACATTTAAGATGTATGTATCTAAATCTAAGATATTTTCAACTACAGATGAGAGAATGTCATTATCTAATTGGCTTACACAGACTTATCTTTACTAAGTGTAATGTAGCATTTGGAGAATAGGCAATGCATGTACATTCAGCTGAATGATGAAACTATTAAACAACTGCATAATTAAAAGCTATAGAATGAATAGATTCTCTACAAGAATCTACAGTACATTAAAATAATGATTTTGTAAAGCTTGAAGCCAAGAAAGTCAGATTCCATTTAAATATGTGACATCTACCACCACCTGAAAGCAGGAAATTGCATGAAGATAATCACAGATGAGCTTATTCTGGAGAACTGTATTAAAGACAATCTTAAGTGTTTGGCATTTTGATGATCCCCTCAACCCTGAATCCAAATTTCCAAAATTCCTCGTCTAATCCACTGATGTCCCCAACACAGACACAGAAAAGAGAAGATCATCCCTATGATATCACTCTGGTTTATCTTTTCTGCCCCAGGTTGCTTGAACAGCCATCCTTTTTTAATGTGTTGTCTACGTTTTGGCTTTGTTGAACATTTCCTTGGCATCTTTACTTTGATAATTCAGAACTGGAGCACTTGGCTTTCACAATTGCTGGAAAAGCAGGTGGTGTGCTACCGTATTAAAAAGGCCTTTTACAGTGTCTGGAATAAATGATATGGAAATTTGAGTTGTGTTGCAATTTTAGGAGAAAAAAATCCGTCATTTACTTTCTGTCCCTGTGTTCACGTTAGAGGGTGGATCTCGGTGGAAATGTATTCATATCTGGACCATCTTAGAACTTTATCCTTATTAAGTCATTATTAAGACTGTGGTGGTGTCCAAAATCTCTTCACTACTTTTCCCTTGGTAGACTCTGTCACATGATATTTTTAGCAATTGTTTTGGCAAAAGCAGTGAAAAAAAATGCAGATAATACACACAGGGCTCTCTTCAAAAAGAACTTATAATAGATAAGTTAGATAGTTGTTTTTGCTGAGTTGAGCCTATTGTGTGGTCAGAAATGCATCTCCTACATGAAGAAATACTTGACATCAGTGGAAAGCCAGAGCTGAAAGTGGTGGGCTCATTTACACAGCTGGAGTATGTGTGCAGAATTGTTGAAACTGTATCTCTGCTATAGGGGAGAAGCATTTATAAAACGACAAAAACATTCATCATTTATGTTCAATAAATGTTCAATATCTGTTCAATATCTGATACATGAATACCTTGCCTTTCTTTTATATGAGGATGGCAAAAATCTCCTCACTATGAACCCAGCAAAATTTTGAGTTGAGAACATCTTATCTGGTCTGTTTGTAGCCATTGGAACAAATTTCATGGTAATTAAAAGTCAGGCCATGTATTTTTTTTTTATTTTCTAAGTCATAATCCATTATATGGCATTTTGAGAAAGAGTAAGTGTTCTTGCTTTATATGTAGTAGGTGTTCAATAAGCAATGCTACTGGATCAGACTTGGTTGTAAAGTAGATTCTGCTATGTCTACGTTGAGATCCTAATAACTATGTACAGTTAAATACTAATGTTTGGAGATCTATGAGTTTCAAAAGGTTAGAACCTATAGCATGAAAGTTAGATAGGAGACATTATTGGGAATTTTCGGGGGGGGGGTAGATCATGTGGCCTGATTTTTTTGTTTATTATTTGCCCCAAGTGCTTTCCTTAAAAAAACAGCAGCATTCCCACAGGGTCCTGGATGTTGTGTCTCGGGTGGTCAGAGGATAGTTCTGGAGCTCATTAATCACACTGTCCTTGATTTCTACCACTCTATTTCAACAAAGATTTATATTTAGAATACACTGAAAAGCAGTAAAATGAAAACAGTAAAATCAAAAGTTGAAGGACTAGTTTTGTGATAACAGATAAAATAAAGAATATTATATTTTTCAACTTAATTAAAAATACAAATTTTCTAAAATATTATTGTTTTATTAAAGGCAAGAAAAATCTAAGGGTTTTTAACCATGGTTTGGGAGATACAAAGATTCTGTGTAATCCTGAAAAAAAAAAAAAAAAGCAGAGGTTAAAAAGCAGTGCATATACTAAGTATAGGTAACCCAAGTAATTGAATATTTACTTAGGTTACTAAGGAAAAATGTGGACATTTCAGAGACTGTTTCTGTCTTACTATAAAAGGATGCATTTATATTCCTGATCATGTTAGCTATATTAGAATTTCTGAGATCCCATAAGTGGTTTAACCTGACTTACAATATATTGAATTCTGTACATACATTGTTTTTCTTCTCCAACTCTAGAGATAGGGCAATAGAGGTTATAGTAAAATTCTTACATCTTTAAAACATTGTCACTTTAAAGATGAATGAAATATCATAGTTTCTTTCATTGGCTGTAAGTTTCTGTATTTCATATAAAAGAAAATATATCTGATAAGGGCTAATATCCAAAATATATAAAGAACTCATACAACTCAGTAACAGCAAAAAAAAAATTCTGCTTAAAAATGGGCAGAGGATCTGAATAGACATTTTTCCAAAGAAGACACACAGATGTCTAACAGGTACATGAAAAGTTACTCAAAATCACTAATCATGAGGGAAATGCAAATCAAAACCACAGTGAGATATCACCTCACATCTGTTAGAATGGATATCAAAAATACAAGAAATAACAAGTGTTATTGGCAAGGAAGTGGAGAAAAGGGAACCCTCATGCACTGTTGGTGGGAATGTAAATTGGTGCAGCCACTATGGAAAACAACATGGAGATTCCTCCAAAAACTTAAAATAGAACTACCATATGATCCAGCAATTCCACTTCTGAGTATTTATCCAAAGAAAATGAAAACACTAATTCAAAAAGATATATGCATCCCAGTGTTCACTGCAGTATTATTTTCAATAGCCAAGACGTGGAAACACCCTAAGTTTCCACTGATGAATGGATAAAGAAAGTGTGATACACACACACACACACACACAAATGGAATATTATTCAGCCTTAAAAAAGAATGCATCTTGCCATTTGTGACAACATGGAGAGACCTTGAGGGCATTATGGTAAGTGAAATATCAGACAGAGAAAGACAGATACTGTATGAACTCACTGATATGTAGAATCTAAAAGCAAAAACAAAATAAAACATAACAAATAAAAAAAGAACTCATAGATATAGAGAACTAATTGGTGGTTGCCAGAGACAGGGGATGGGGGTGGCTGGAACAGGTGAAGGGTGTCAAAAGGTATAAATTTTCAATTCTAAAATAAATAAGCAATGGGGATGTAATGTACAGCTTGGTGACTATAGTTAATAATATTGTATTGCATATTTGAAAGTTCCTAAGAGAGGTTTTTAAAGTTCTCATCACAAGAAAAAAATTGTGACTATGTATGATGACAGATGTTGACAAGACTTATTATGGTAATCATTTCACAATATATACAAATATTGAATCATTACATTCTTTACCTGGAACTAATATAACGTTACATGTCAATTATACCTTTATACCTCATTAAAAAGAGAAAGAAAATAAGTATAATTAGCCTTATATATGGATCTGTGATATAATCTAATTGATAAAACTTAAAGGTCATGTTTATGGCAAAAACATAATCCTTTAGACATACAACTTTAGATTTAAAATATTGTCTCTCAACACCCTGGAAATATTCTATCGTCTTCTTGCTTCTATTGATGCTTTTAAAAAGTGAACATTCTAGCTAATTCTTGTAGGGGGTAGATAAGCGTGCCGGGAGCTTTGAATCTGGTCGTTAAAGAATGAGATGTTTGAAATAAAGGTTTCCTATTTAGTATCAATTCTGATAATGAAAATTGTCAGACTGGACCTCTGAGAATGATAGTTGCAGAATGGATGAATAGTTCCTCATTTTAATGCTCAGAAATATATTTATATTTATATTTATATTTCCAAGTAATGAATGAGACACAGCCTTATAGAACCCTAAAATGAGAAAGGCATTTTACTCCATATGTTGGAGAGACTTGGGCCACATACCAGGCTGGGCATTATTTAAAGTCTTACATCCACTTCAATATCAAATTCTCTTTTTAATCAGCTTCATTGGTAAACTGGAGCCAAATAATCATACATACTTGACTGGTGATTGACCTGATATTTTGTTGTCCATTAAGCTTTGATATATTTCTCTTATATTCATTATCCAACAGCAATGGAAATAAAATCCTGCCCTGAAATATAGGGCTTGGTAGTGTGGTAGGAATGCTGGCCTCACAAAAAATGTATCAAGTATTATCTTAATATCTAGCCCTACACTTTTTCTTTAAATCTTTTAAAATCCTTGATGACATGACCATGTTATTTCTTCCCTAATCACTGTCACCCATCCCAAATATTCAGTTTGTTCATAGTCTCCATGTCTTGCTTCTGATAATATATGGTTTTAGGAGAGTGTTATTGACTTATTGACACTAAAGTATGAGTAATATTTGAATTGTAATAGATCTTAAGCCAAGGAATGAACCTTTCTGACATTTAAGAAAAAAGTCACTTTTGGTAGTAGGGTCATTTAAAACCTCTAATATAACATATCAGTTGTCACCTACTATCTAAGTGGGTAAAGTTGACTAAGAGTGAGTGGAAGAAATCCAGAAATGTATTTTTTCAAAGCATGTATGGTGTATAAATCCATATATTTTCATCTATATTTATAAATACATATACTTTAAGAAAATCTTTAGAAGGAAAAAGAATTAATAGGTGGTATATCAGAGAACCATAGTAGCCACATTTATGAATTGGAATTTGATGTATCACTTTTTAATTTAATAAAGACTATATCCCAGAAGCTACTGAAAAAAATAAGATATAAGGAGAAAATTCTTAGAAACTCAATTACACTACGGATTATGATAAAAAATTTTGATCAAATAATTAGAATGGTAGCCTGATTAATGATTTTGTTAATTGATCTTTATCTAAAGTGCATATCTTTATAATTTAACTATTAACTTTATTTTTTTCTCCTTTTCCAGTGTTAAAGAACCCAGTGTGTAAATTATATAGATTTCCCACATCTGACAATAAGTGGATGCGAATCCGGGAGCAGATGTCAGAGAGCATACTTTCTTTTCATATTCCTAAGGAATTGATCTCTCTTCAAATCAAAGAAGATTTGTGTAGGTAAGAGAAAATGATTTATGATTGTCTCTTACATTAATTATTTTTTTATAAAACATTTTTTCTTAAAGTATGATGATAACATAAAAATCTAGATCTGCATTGTCTAGTATCATGGCTCCTAGCCCTGTAATTAGTCCACTTTGAGATGTTCTGCAAGTGTAATATAAACACCAGAGTTTGAATTCGTAGCACACAAACAAAAAAAGACAGATTTCATAATGAAATGTTAACATTTTGGCTATACTGGGGTTGAATACAATATGTTATTAATTTTATGTGTCTCTCTTTTTACTTTTAATTTTTATTTTATTTTATTTTTTATTGAAGTATAGTTGATTTACAATGTCTTGTTAATTTCTGCTATACAGCAAAGTGATTCAGTTATAGATATTATATGCATTTTTTTATATTCTTTTTTATTATAGTTTATCACAGGATATTGAATATAGTTCTCTGTGCTATACAGTAGGACCTTGTTGTTTATCCATTCTATATATAAAAGCATACATCTGCTAACCCCAAACTCCCACTCCATCCCTTCCTCAAACCCCTCCCCCTTGGCAGCCACCAGACTGTTCTCTATGTCCATGACTCTGTTTCAAAGATAGGTTCATTTGTGTCATATTTTAGGTTCCACATATAAGTGATATCATGTGGAATCTAAAATATGGTATCTTTTTACTTTTTGCATATGACTACTGACCGCTAGACAATTTTAATCACATATGTGACTCTCATTTGTGGCTTACATTACACCTTTTCTGTGTAAATCTCCCACCATTAAAATGTGTTGAAAAAAATTCAATTATGAATCTTTAAAATTTTCTAAAGAAAAGTAGAGACAAAATCATCTTGAAGCCTCAAAAGGGAAATAGGAAAGATTGTAAGGAAATTGACTAGCGATCTCAGTAGAATATAAGGTACGGTTATTATGAAAAGGAATTAGAAAGCCCTAAGGTGAGAACCATCACCTTTTAGGAAAAATGCTGAGAAGAAACGAATAGTGGAGAGAATAATGACATTTTAAAATGCAGCAGGCAAATTAGATCCACAAAGCCAGCAGAGAAGAACAGATTTGACACTGAGAAATCGCATCTCGGATGTGGAAGACAAACACAGTAAGTTCTTCTCAAATGTTCTTTCTTGGGATAGAACAATTCATGCAAAAACTTGAAAACAGTGAAAACTTATGCAGGTTTTTATTTTACATGCTAAAATCGGACTAACCTTATACTTAACTTCTCTGCAGAAGTCCACAGAGTAACATCTACTGATTTGTGTTTCTTTGAGAGAAAAAGGTTGTGGCCTCACTTTATTATATAGGGTCAAGTTATGACTTTTTTTTAATGAATGAAGACAATGGAAATGACATACTTAAATACGCGGAAGCTCAGAAAATGTCATCCGCCAAACTTTCTTAAAGAATCTACCCTCGAAGACACATGCTATCCAACTGAGAGAATAATTTAAATTAAGAATTATATTTATAATATAATATAAATTAATATACTGTAATCATTAAATTATATTATGAAATTAATATGATATAACATAACAAATTTAAGAATGTAAGAATGGGACATTGTCCTACAGAAGGACTTGAAACATTTTTCTTAGTTGGGTGGAATCTCCGGCCCAGACAGAGATTTACTCTGAAGTTCTTTTTTCGGCCTCTTTTGTTTTGTTTTAATTTTTATTGGAGTATAGTTGATTTACAAGGTTATGTTAGTTTCTGCTGTACAGCAAAGTGAATCAGTTATACATATACATGTATCCACTCTTTTTTAGATTCTTTTCCCATATAGGCCATTACAGAGTGCTGAGGAGAGTTCCCTGTGCTGTACAATAGGTCTTTATTAATTATCTATTTTATATACAGTAGTGTGTATATGTCAATCCCAATCTCCCAATTTATCCCTCCCCCCCTTTCCCTCCTGGTAACCATAAGTTGGTTTTTTACATCTGTGACTCTATTTCTGTTTTGTGAATAAGTTCATTTGTATCATTTTTCTAGATTCCACATATAAGCGATATCATATGGTATTTGTCTTTCTCTGTCTGACTTACTTCACTCAGTTTGACGATCTCTAGGTCCATCCATGTCACTGCAAATGGACTCTTTTACCCCTAGTCTTATTCAGATCCCAGAAAGTATTATACTTACCTCAACCTTCCTCTCAACAGCACAATTTTAATGGATTTTCTTACGTGGTTTGATGAAGACTGTGGGTGCCGTCGTGCCCTTATCTTTCAGTAGTTGCAAAGAGTACAAGGTGCTTCATTTTCATGCTTGGAAATCTATATTGAGAGAATTACTTTTTAAAAAGCTTTGAGTCTTTTCTTCAAAAAAAAAAAATTGCCAGGGCAACTTTATATTATGCTAAGTAACTGAAACAGCTATTTTCTGAATCTTTAAAATAACTATTAACTAAATTATATCATTTTAGTTGGTGAAGACCAGTAAGTAAATGAGCAGTAAGTAAATGAGCTGCCATTAAGTCCCTATTTATATTTTGTTCTGCATAGGACCTGTGGATAGATGGAGATAGTGATAGATGGATAGACAGAGAGATAAGACAGACAGACACACAGACGTAGATATACAGTCTTTCTTTCCTTTTCCTTCTTTCTTTTTTTTTTTCTTAGGAAAGTCAGTAAACACAGTATGAATTTAGCTGTATAACAGGGGTTACAAAAACTTTTCCTTAAGGACCAAATAATAAATATTTTACAAAATATTTTACAAAAGTGAGCTGTTTCCTCTCAGTTACCAAGATGATGAATTTGCAGACATGGTCAGACTTCTGTGAAGTCTGGATTTTGAAAATCCTACACTTTCTTTCATGATCCACTGACTCTTTCAGTCTCACTTTTCACCCCAGACGTAAACTTTTCTACAACTTCTCTGTGTTGGTGTGTTGTCATCTCCCTATAGGGGTAATTAGGGTATTATCTGAATATTTTGTTACATAACTTCCCTCCTTTACCAAGGGAGTAGAAAATGGAAAATTTTCTGAAAAGACTGCTATGATTGACATCAGCCTCATAAACTCGCAGGTAGAGATTTCCTAAGTTTGAGTATGGATTTAACTGTGAACGAAAATAGCAAGTAAGAAAGGGACTTTAGGGAATATTAGGTATATGTCTAGTCACAACTGTGTCTTAAAGACAAGGCATTATTAGTAGTTTTGTAATCTGTTTAACTCGGTGAGAATGAAATCCCACTCATGCATTTAAAGGTATAGTATTAATTTTATCATGTCTGGGATTGGTAAACACTTGACAGACTAAGCTAGTGTGAGTCTGTTGGCAGGGACCAGGTGTGTGCATGGTACGCCTCTTTGCCTAATGCATACCTGTATGTATCAATGAGGAAAATGTTGTCCTTCTCAGCCGTCATGATATGGAGTGTAAATGTTGGCAGAGACATAATGGTACAGCAGCTACTTTCCATCACTCATACCCAGTGCCCTTGCCTGCAGCTGCCATCTAAAAACTCTCTTGCACACTAGTCCCTTAGTGTGACATTGGACTCAACGTGAACTACTTTTATTAACTTTGAGATTGTACATGCACAAAGTCTTCGGGCTGTGATAGAGTTTAAATTCTTTGGGGACTTCCTCTGATTAGCCTAAGCATTAATACCTTCTGAGTTCAAGTTCAGATATATAACGTCTTTTGCGTTGGCTGTGACGTGTTTTCACAATGCTAAACTTTGAATTTTATATTACGGTTTAGGCCCCAAAAATTCACAAGCAGGAAATCGTAGATGACAAGTTATGTTTACTGCTGTGAAGAAAGGCTTATATTAGCAATTTTCTGCTTCTTTGCTCCTGAAGCCATATTTTTAAAAATATATAAAATATATGGTAATTTTATTCTGTAAAAATAATATATGGTCACTATAGAAAATAGTGAAAATATTAAAAAGAAAACAAAATCACTCTAAACCCACCACCCAGAAGAAATACTGTGTCTTTATTTTCTACATCTACCCTCATCTTCGTGAGCCTCACTGTGGAAAGCAGACTTTTGGTTCCCATGATTGTCACGCCCTGGTATCACATTTAAGTCATTCTCCCTCAAGTAATTCCCGTCTCAGTAAATGCCACCCTCTCTTCAACAGTTCAATGCAGAAACATAAAACATAAGTATTTTTGTCTTGTCTCACCAAACCTATCCACATTCCACATTCAAGTTCAAGTATCAATTTCTAATCATGCTAATTCCACAATTTCTCTCAAATTCATTTATATTTTACATTTTCACTCTACCCATTCTAATCCCAACCACCATCATTTCTTGTCTGTGATAGTGTAATGGTCTATAACGGCTTTTCTGCCAATGGCCTTGCTTCCTTAAAATCCATGGTTCACTTTTTTATGAACAGATGATAGAAATGAACTTATTTACAAAGCAGAAATAAACTCACAGACATAGAAAACAAATTTATGGTTACCAAAGGGGATAGCGGAGGGAAGGGAGAGCAGAGAGTTTGGGATTAACAGGTACACAACAGTGACCTACTGTATAGCCCAGGGAAATATACTCAATATCTTGTAATAACCTATAATGGAAAAGAATCTGAAAAAGAATATATGCATATATGTATAACTACCTCACTTTGCTGTACACTGGAAACTAACACAACATTATAAATTAACCATTCTTCAATTAAAAAATAAATAAAAAAGAAAAAGATCCATGGTTCACATTGCAGACTCCCATAATCTGATTAAAAATGTTATAAATATGCAGATTTCCAGCAGGAGTATCAAGGAGACAGCACTGATGTATAACATCTTGAGAGCTATTCTGGAATTATGTGTTGGTAAGAGAAAAGGGGGAGGTCCTGGCTTACCAGGTATCAGTGTAACACCTCGCTTCTGAGAAGTTTACTAAATGACTCTATAATCATGATATCTAAGGGATGTGGCATTATAAAGTAGCCCAGTTCTTTGATCCAGCCTCCTTGAAGGATGTGGGGGAGAAGACAACTGGTTTATTATAGAGTTAGTGCAATGGAGAGAAAAAGGAGAGTACATGTTGAAGACAGCTCAGAGATCCTAAATACAGAGAAGGTGTGTGTGTGTGTGTGTGTGTGTGTGTGTGTGTGTGTTTATGTGTATTATTCCCTGTGTTTATAATGCCACAGGCTTTACAGTCCTTCACCTTGGGTTGCATGCAGGCAAGTTATGTAGGTCTTGCCAAACTACCACTTATAAAATTTTTATAGCTTGTTTTAGTGTTGCCACGTATTTTGTTTACATTGAGTATTTTCTTCAGATTTTGTACTACTTCAAAGTTTGCTTTGTAGTTTTGATTTGCATTTCTCTCATGATTAATGATGTTGAGCATTCTTTCATGTGTTTGTTGTCAATCTGTATATCTTCTTTGGAGAAATGTCTGTTTAGGTCTTCTGCCCATTTTTGGATTGGGTTGTTTGGTTTTTTTTGATATTGAACTGCATGAGCTGCTTGTAAATTTTGGAGATTAATCCTTTGTCAGTTGCTTCATTTGCAAATATTTTCTCCCATTCTGAGGTATCATCTCACACCGGTCAGAATGGCCATCATCAAAAAATCTACAAACAATAAATGCTGGAGAAGGTGTGGAGAAAAGGGAATCCTCTTGCACTGTTGGTGGGAATGTAAATTGATACAGCCACTATGGAGAACAGTATGGAGGTTCCTTAAAAAAACTAAAAATAGAGCTACCATACGACCCAGCAATCCCACTACTGGGCATATACCCTGAGAAAACCATAATTCAAAAAGAGTCATGTACCAAAATGTTCATTGCAGTTCTATTTACAATAGCCAGGACATGGAAGCAACCTAAGTGTCCATCACCAGATGAATGGATAAAGAAGATGTGGCACATATATACAATGGAATATTACTCAGCCATAAAAAGAAATGAAATGGAGGTATTTGTAGTGAGGTGGATGGAGTTAGAGTCTGTCATACAGAGTGAAGTAAGTCAGAAAGAGACAAACAAATACAGTATGCTAACACATATATATGGAATCTAAGGGAAAAAAAAAAAAAAGGTCATGAAGAACCTAGTGGCAAGACGGGAATAAAGACACAGACCTACTAGAGAATGGACTTGAGGCTATCGGGAGGGGGAGGGATGAGATGTGACAGGGTGAGAGAGTGGCATGGACATGTATACACTACCAAATGTAAAATAGATAGCTAGTGGGAAGCAGCCGCATAGCACAGGGAGATCAGCTTGGTGGTTTGTGACCACCTAGAGGGGTGAGAGGGAGGGAGACGCAAGAGGGAAGTGATATGGGGATATACGTATATGTATAACTGATTCACTTTGTTATAAAGCAGAAACTAACACACCATTGTAAAGCAATTATACTTCAATAAAGATGTTAAAAAAAAAAAAAACAAAACTAAAAATAGAACTACCATATGACCCAGCAATCCCACTACTGGGCATATACCCTGAGAAAACCATAATTCAAAAAGAGTCATGTACCACAATGTTCACTGAAGCTCTATTTACAATAGCCAGGACATGGAAGCAACCTAAGTGTCCATCACCAGATGAATGGGTAAAGAAGATGTGGCACATATATACAATGGAATATTACTCAGCCATAAAAAGAAATGAAATTGAGTTATCTGTAGTGAGGTGGATGGAGCTAGAGTCTGTCATACAGAGTGAAGTAAGTCAGAAAGAGAAAAACAAATACGGTATGCTAACACATATATATGGAATCTAAAAAACAAACAAAAAAAATGGTCATGAAGAACCTAGGGGCAAGATAGGAATAAAGATGCAGACCTACTCGAGAATGGACTTGAGGATATGGGGAGGGGGAGGGGTAAGTGTGACAGGGTGAGAGAGTGACATGGACATATATACACTACCAAATGTAAAATAGATAGCTAGTGGGAAGCAGCCGCATAGCACAGGGAGATCAGCTTGGTGGTTTGTGACCACCTAGAGGGGTGGGAGGGAGGGAGACGCAAGAGGGAAGTGATATGGGGATATATGTATATGTATAACTGATTCACTTTGTTATAAAGCAGAAACTAACACACCATTGTAAAGCAATTATACTCCAATAAAGATGTTAAAAAAAAAAAGTTTGCTTTGCTTAGTCAGCATTGAAATATGTTAGTTAATAGAAGAAATGATGGAACTTGTGGCATTGAAGCTCCAGGGCAGCTACACATACCATATTAAATGATGGTGTGCACACATATATGTTTAGATGGCAGGCTTGGGTGGCCATAGGGTGTTTGGTTTTATCAAAACATATACTTTTCTACATTATAATATGATGTTTGAAAACTTATTATGGTACAAAAGTTTTAAAGAAATGAAGTATTTCAGTGACAGTGAACCTCATGGTCCATAAAACTCCCCAGGAAAAAATTAGTTTGATTTATATCATGTATTTTTCTCTTTTTCTCTTGCTTCATTTCTTCTCTCTCTATATTTTTCTTCATTGGTCCCAGGGGTGAGGAAGGAGAAAAACTTCCTTGAATATAATTTTGGGAGTCTAAAAGAAAGGATAAGAATAATTTATAACAATTAACTTTAAGATGTCCTTAGGTTTTATATAAGACATAAATATTTGTGTGTACCAGGCAGAGGAACAATCCTGTAAATAGAATATAAACATCTGAACCAAACCCTTTAGTAGGGAAAATGTAATAGAATTTGGGACATAGAAAGTTTAAATAAAAGTTTTGCTAGCACTTCTTTTAGAGAACGTGAATGCTTTCTCTTAGATATTGCTGTTTGTAAATATCGTACATATACTAAATTCATGACGATAAAACATTTTATGTCAATGAAGACACTTTTTTGTTCAATACTATATATTTCAAATATTCTATATTCTTCATTTTTAGAGCTATATTACAGACCTATGATAAGTGTATCTATCTGTCTATCTTTCTATCTATCTAGTCTTAAATCTATTTCTTGAATGCAGTATATTTTTATATATGCAAAAAATAGTAAGATACTTTGAAATCCCAGGTTGAAAGCCTAGTTGCTGCACAGGGTTACATTTCAGAGACATGTTCTACATGCTGACTTAAATATTATCATATACTGTTAAATGGGTTTTCTAAGCAATATACCTAGTTTGAAAGAAATGAGGAAGATACTTAATTTTCTGACCTTGAACCTTATCTTAAAGCATTTTGTGACTATTACATTCAAAAAGGTTCATATTATTTCAAACCGATAATGCTACGGGAGTGCCATTTAAAAAATGTTAAAACTATATACTAGGAATTATGAACTAGAACTAGAATATATTCATATAAATTCTATTTCAAAAATATCCTCACTGTACAAAAAGTTGTACAGCAGGATTTTACCACATAGTGAGCCAACCTGTCTATTGAATGTGGTTAGATCTTTTTTTCAAAATTTATCACCAGACGAGGTTTCCCCTTCACACGGCCTACAAGGCAAGCAAGGGCTCCTGTCTACCTACATCTCCAGCCTCATCTTACACCTTGTTTATTTTGGCCTGGCTGAAGCACATGACTTTTGAGACGTCTATTGACATTTGCATACTTAGATAAAAGCACACTGAAAATCTTTACTGACCTTAAAGAAACATTGATTAGTGGGAAAAGTAATAGGGAGTCAGCTATTCTCCTTAGGTCTCATAGATACCGAATAAACCTCAAACTGATGAATTTCATAGATGTTTTTTATAGTGTTCTATCTCTTCCGCTTTGTTTCTCTTTGTGTTTCTTTCTGTCTCTCTTGTTTGCTTTCTCTGAGGAAAATCTTAAGTCCTAAAGATCCAAAAGTGATGCATAAAAAAATATCCCATTGGGACTCCACTGTTGACTCATACCTGATGAGTGTTATTTCTTCTGTTCATTTTTCTTCATGCAACGTTAATGCGCAGTTGGAATACCATGTGGTATATTATTTATCATGGAAAGAGCGCATTGGCCCTAACAACTCCTAGTATTGAGGGCAGATGCTGTGTGCCATTAAGTTCATCATTATAGATTCTTGGTATCATTTAATGAGATGTCCTGTAGAGCGCTTAGTATCACCAAGCTGGCGATAGAAATATGTGTTTTAGTTTGCTGTTTGGTTATTACAATAGCCCCACAGGTACAAATAAGGCAAAGCTCATTCAGAAGCATATTTGTCCATTGTGCCAGGATTCTTTATTTCACATGGATTGAGTAGGAGAGAGTGTATGTTGTGATGATAAAAATACGGAATTGGAATAATTATCAACCCAAGTCCAAAACCTCTTTATCTGCCATTTGATATGTACTTATAATTTTTAGAAAATTACACAATTTCTCAATTTTCAATTTTTTTTTCACTTTTTAGATAATATTATAATTTGTCCTACAGGGCTACTGTAGTAATTAAGTGAACAATCAGTAGACTCTAGCACTTATGGCTATGGGATTTGGGGGTGTGTGTGTATGTAAGTGCAGCTCTGGGTTTGAAACCTGGCTCT
The DNA here is from genome assembly GCF_028021215.1 of Eschrichtius robustus. Classification (NCBI taxonomy): domain Eukaryota; kingdom Metazoa; phylum Chordata; class Mammalia; order Artiodactyla; family Eschrichtiidae; genus Eschrichtius; species Eschrichtius robustus. The sequence continues at coordinate 33,858,469 of NC_090827.1, read as the reverse complement.
CCTAAGTCTACTTAATAGCTATGTGGCATGGCACAATTTAACTAACTGCCATAATTCAGTTTCCTCAACTGTAAAGAAGGGATTAAATAATAAATGCACAAGGTTATTGCGAGGTTTAAAATGAGCTTTTGAAAAATGCCTGGTGCATATGTACATAGGCCTTTAACGTGTGGAAACCACTCTTACCACTTATGTAAAGAATCATATACACAATAGACACCCATTATATCAAAACTATTATCGTTATTTTTTATCTTAGCTGAATGTTGATAGTGTTTCAGTCAGAAAACCGAGCCTATAATTTATTTGTAATCTCCTTTAGTTTACTAACCTAGCATACGTCATAGATACGTTTATTATATGGTACTACAAATTCCCAGCGGACAGAAAAATGGACTTCTCTCACAAAACTGGTGTATTTAGAGCTGAGACAGTGATTTTGGAATGATAGTCAGGCTTCAGACTTCAGATTAGTTAGGGCCTTCTGGGACACAGAAAAGGAGGAACTTGTCAATTTTCTTATTGTACTATTCCTGGAATCTAGCATAATACCTGGCATATAACAAGCACTCAAGAATGTAATCTTTTCCCAAGAACAACTGAAATTGCGTGAAGAGAATGACATGATTACACTTGGAAAAAGGGAAGCAAGTGTGGAGGGATAAAACAATTTAGGGGATGTTGTGTTTGCCTGGGCTAACAATGATGGTGGCTTAGACCATGGTGGTTGGGGGGAAATGGTGAAATGTACAAACATTTGGGATTTTTTTTTGACGAGCAGAGTTTGGTGATGGATTATCTCTGGAGGTAAGGCGTGCAGAATAACTTAAGCATTCTGACCCGCATGACTGAATAGATAAGTTATAATTCTTTGATGTAGGACATAGTGGGCAAGCACAAGGTTTAGAAGAAAAAAAGGAGCCCTCTTTGGCTCTTAATTGAGCCATCGAGGTCTTTGCTATTAAATCCAGATGCTGCTTGCTCCATGTGGCTGTTGAAACTTAAGTTAAAATTTGTTGAAATGAAACGAACTTTAAAATTTAGTTTCTCCATCACCTTAGTCACATTTTAAGTGTGCAGTAGTCACATATGGCTAGTCACCATTGTAATTAAATAGCACAGCTTTGGAACATCACCATAACACAGAGAGTTCTATGGCACAGCACTGATCTAGGATAACCAGCAGTAGCATCTCTAATTTTAAAGAGTTCTAGTAACGTAAAATCCCCCTTTCTTCCTGCTTATTGGAATTTAATGTAAAGAATAAGAAGGCTGATATCAAGCTTTACCCTTGTCTGCAAAAACAGAAGCGTTTTATTTTGTTTTTTCCTCAGGCTGATGGTATCAAGATATATGTTCTTGATGTGATTTCTAGTGAGAGTGAGATTGTGCTGTATTTCTAATGGAGAGTCTATCTAGCATAGTAGTTTAAAGCATAGGCACCCTAGACAGACCTCCTGGGCTTCATCCCAACTCTGCTACTCACTATCTGGATAACTTTGGGTAAATTACTTATCTTCCCTGAGTCTCAGTTTCCTCATTTAAAAAATAAGGATGATAATAATAGTACCTACTTCCTTGGGCTGTTATGCATATAGAATGAGTGAATATTTATAAAGTTCTTATTATAGTGCCTGGCATGAATAAGGATAATCAGCACTGCTAAATATTTGTTAAAGGAATAGAAAATACATAAGAATCTTGTTTTGTTGTTTGAGATTCCAGCAATTATGGTAGCCAAGTCTGTCTGGTAAGTGCACACTTGAGCAAAATGTTTGCACTGGCTCTTTGTTGACCTGGGTGGAATTTACATACAGATGAGTCCCTCAGATGGGAGATTCCAATCTTGTCCTCCTATTGAAGGATACTTGCTTAAGAGAAATCATACTCACCAGAAATTAAAATAAAAAAGAGAACAAGATTTGCATTCACAAGACCTCAGTACATGTCTTGATTCTGCCACTTCCTAGCAATATGGCATCAAATAAGTCACTTTACTTCTCACTTATATTCTTCCCATTTGTCCAGAGCAATGTTGTTCACTAGAACTTTCCACGATGATGGAAATGTTCTGTACTGCACTGCCTACTCTGATAGCCATGTGTCTATCAAGCACTTGAAATGTGCCTAGTGAGACTGAATTTTTTATTTTGTTTAGTCAGGCTCCAGGACAATTGTATCTGAGTGTTTGAAGAATAAGAAAAGAGACACATTCTATACAAAAGTAACCTTGATTACCTGGAAAGCCTTATGGTGTTCCCCAAAGAGCTCTACTGCCAGCACTTTGAGAGCTTCTTGAATTCGGTCTGCCTATGAAACTGAACTGGGTGACATCTGCACTCCAGATGCAGGAGTGAGAATTCAAAGGGGTGATACAAACATTTGCACTTTCTAAAAGTATGGGCATGGATAATGAAAAATGGTAACAGTGTGAGCATATGTTCTTGCTTTAGTAGCCTTTCAGGTACAGTGAGTAATTTTCATGGCTACCCAAAATAAAAAGACATATATTAGTATATGTGGATTTAGGAGAAACTTCATATAAACACGCCACCATTTTAAGCATAAATGGAACACTGAGCTTTAACATATTAAAACAGTAAATGACCATGTTTGACAAACTTTGAAGGGTAAAGAAGATGTTATGTGGAAGTAAATAAACACCAAATCACCTTTATCAGGAGCAGGAAATAGACTCTCAGGATGGAATAAGACATACTTATCATTCCTCATTTTTTTTCTAATGCAGCTACCTAAAATTAAATGATAGAATCTGGCTGTTTATCAGATACAAACAGATTCTGTGATTACAACTAAATCCTGTAGTTACCGTGTTCCAATGCTTAGTCGTTGCATATAAACTTGAAACCTTGAGTGGATAGTACAACAGCCGCTTATTTTAATGTCACGTGAAAATCAGAGTGAATGCCCACTCAGAATATCCAGTCACTTTTTCCAGTGAAATAGTGGCTCATGGATTGCAACATTACCCACGCTGTCATTTACAAAAATGCATTTTAAAAAAAGCCTGTGATTTATGGATGCAGTTTTTATCCCTCTACGGGTTAAAGCACAGACAGTTTGAATTGTGGGTTGAAAATACTGTGAAACTTGACATGTAGTTGAACTTTGTTCAGTTTTATGGTGTCACCCGGCCACTTTATGAAATGAAGCCACCCACCAGTCATTTATGGAGTCTATACTTCATTGACTATTTCATATTTAATTTTTTTTCCTGATGGGTAAATTTTTATGGCTTCTTCCAGGTTTGTTTTAAGGTCTAATTTTGCTTAATGAATGAAAGCCATTTGGCTCTTAAACTTGCCACCCATGTACACCCATATGTAGTTTTATTTTTTTTTAATTAATTTATTTATTTATTTATTTATGGCTGTGTTGGGTCTTCGTTTCTGTGCGACGGCTTTCTCTAGTTGCGGCGAGCGGGGGCCACTCTTCATCGCGGTGCGCGGGCCTCTCATTATCGCGGCCTCTCTTGTTGCGGAGTACAGGCTCCAGACGCGCAGGCTCAGTAGTTGTGGCTCACGGGCCCAGTTGCTCCGCGGCATGTGGGATCCTCCCAGACCAGGGCTCGAACCCGTGTCCCCTGCATTGGCAGGCAGATTCTCAACCACTGCGCCACCAGGGAAGCCCCCGCATGTAATTTTAGAGTGTGTTAAAAGAGCCAAAAGGCTCTATTTAAATTGTGTAGCCATTTTTATTCTACAAAATGGTATTGTACAGCTCATTGTAGGAAAATATTTCTATTTGCTTAGATAATAACAATCTCAAATAACGTTTTAATGTCTTTCTTACTGGTCTGTATCCTTTGGTAGATAAATTTTTATCAGGCTATTTGGTCTTACTACCTTCTTATAAATGAATTAACTGTTACTCTTGGGCACTCTTTCTCACAATAATTACTTTTTGTAATTTCAGGAATTTTTGAATTCACATAACCAGATTTTTTTAAGTTGATTATTCTGGGTTTACACTTCTAATAAGATAGGTGCTCACATGTGGCGCTTTGGCCTCAGGACTAGAGATTTCTTGTGTATGTCCCTTAGACAAGCTGAGCATTTCTACGGTTATTTTTCTTTTGAAGAAGTCAGAGTATTTGTAAAATGTAGTGGGAGGGATAAAAGTTCATGAAAGAGCCTAAACTATATTCTAGATGTTTCCATCTCACCACCACCCCCAACTTCTTTTACACCAAGCAGAAGGAAAGCTTTCTGATGGGATCTCTACATAGTTAGTGTATTACTCAGGATTCTCTAGAGAAACAGAACCAGTAAGGGGTGTGTGTGTGTGTGTGTGTGTGTGTGTGTGTGTGTGTGTGTGTGTACTCATCCTCAGATCTTCAGGGTGAGTCAGCAAGCTGGAGACCTAGGAAAGACTATGGTGTAGTTTTAGTCCGAAGGCCAGCAGGCTTGAGACCCAGGAAAAGCCAGTGTCCCAGCTCAAAGTCAGCCTGGCGGGAGGAGTTCTCTTTTGGCCAGGGGATGGTCAGCCTTTTTGCTCTATTCAGGCCTTCAACTGATTGGATGAAGCCCACCCAAAGTAGGGAGGACAATCTGCTTTACTCAGTCTATAGATTTAAATGTTAATCTCATCCAAAACACCCTTATAGAAACACCGGCAATCACATTGGACCGAATATCTGACACCCTGTGGTCTAGCTAAGTTGACACGTAAAATTAACCATCACAGTAAGAAATGCCATATGAGGATACATTTCAGATCTTTCTCTATCCTTGAGGAAGACATAACCAAACTAGGGTTACAGATCTCAACCACATAAGGTTAGAAGACTCAACAGTGACTCATTTATGTATTGCACGTATCCATTTTAACTGGGGCAGAGCTCAGCATTCTACTTTGGGGTTAGCTTATATTTTGACTTTATCTCGAATTTCAGGAAAATCTAAGAATTACAGTCTTCAAGCAAATCTTTCATTCCATTAACAGGCCTACATGGAACACTTTCTATGGACAAAGGACTGTGGTGGGCAAAACGATAAACAAGACAAGTCTCTGTAACTCACAGACTCAGAGCAAAGTTTTCCCCATGTTGGAAATCCCCCCCCCCTTGAATACATCATCGTCAGGCTTTGAAACTACTTTTAAACAGAGGCTTTAAGTAGATGCTAAACTTTTTCCTCTTTGAACTAGGTTCTATTTTGGTAGTCTTAAACCTAGCTTTATTTTTTAGCAGTAGAAACTGTTTACAGCTCTGTACAGGGAATTCCAGTATTAATTAGGGAGATTCAGTTAGAGCAGGTGGATGGCTGGAGTAAGGAAAAGGGCTGGATGCCAGTTTGCTTACTTGGTTTCCCTGTTGCCCAGCACCCTCCCTGCCCTTCTAGCCATGACAGCCCCAGGGATGTAAGTAATGAAGTTTAAAAAACATTTACCTATTTAATAATCTTTCCAGTGTTTCATGCATTATATGTGAAAGCTGTAAAGCAGCTTTGGCTATTTCCCTTTCAGTTTCTCTGTGACTCATTTTGTGTTCAGTTCTTTCTTTTTATTCTTCAAGAGTCATTTGGGTTTTGTTTTTTTTTTTTTTTTTGGTCTCATTTTCTCTTCATGTTATTTAATAGTCTGTGTTTCAAACATGTTATACTTAGTAGTGTGTTTCACATTATGGAAGGTTCAGAGGGTCATAATAACCTCCAGGAATTCGCAATTTTCCTGAAGAGAAATAGCATGTATTTTTGAAATATTTAAACAAGGTAAGATGAGACAAACCATATAGGCAAAAAGTGCACCATCAGGTTATTTCCAGAGATCTGTATGAATATTTCATCAAGTATCAAGAATGTCAATCTTTACAGTTGAAATGTCAAGAACCATAGAGCATTAGATATTTCTCAAGTAGGCCTTAGCAATCACCTGTCTCATTTGGAGACATATTTTATATAATTTGCCTTTTATTTTTGTAGGTAGCAAAGTGAAAGTGGATGGATGGCAGTAAGTGCCAAAAGAACTTTAATGTGTAAGCGGCCTAAGCTTATTAGTATTTGAATATTCAGTCTTTTCTTTTCAACTTCCTGTGCCTACCTATTGGAGTCTTGGAGAATTGGAAAGAGTTAGAGACAAGCTAGAAAATTTGTTTTAAAAATAGAACTTTAGTGAGAGTAAGGTAGGGAATTCATAAGAGATTGTGTGTGTTTAGCAGGGCAGTGGATTTTCCAGAAAGAAATGTTCATTGTCATTGTTGTAAGGTAGCAATGGAAGGAGACAGCTTTTGAAAGCAGAAGCTGTTGTTACTGTGAGTAAAATGATAATGTTTATAGATGGAGAAGGAGTGTTTTTTTTCTATTTTTATATATTTTTCTATGGATTAAAAATGCATTTACACAGCTCATCACTTTTTCCATTCACACCAAAGGTTTAGTAAAGATGTGTGACTGTTTAATTATAATGTTGATGCCAGATTTCTGTTTAGATAAAAGTGGCAACATGCAGACTGGACCACAGGGGCCATTATCTATGCATCTCAGAATACTAGACACCACTACGCACTTGAACATATTTTAGAGATTATGACTGCATACCTAGTAGCCATGCCATTTGAACTGAAAGATACAGAAGTAAAAAAATCTCAAATTATAACTTACCCTTTGTTCAGGTTTAATGTTAAAAGTACATGAAAGTTTATAAATGTGATTCTAGAAGTCAATAGCTCCAGGTTCTACACCCCTTCACTCCATATATGTTCATTGAGTAACTTCATAAACAAGGCACTGTGTTTATTGTTTGTAATTTTGTTAATTTGTTTTGTATGTCTTTGTTCTTACAGTGGAGAATCTTATGGGGTGAGGAAAGAGTAGGTATAGAATTATAGTCTAAAAGGCTTATGGTTTTCTAGTGACTCTGAGATTAACAAGCAGTTTTATTTAGATGCCTCCATGGGTGAAACAAGAGGTTTCAAATTGTTTCCTAAATTTCCTTCCAGCCGTGACATTCTGTGAGTTTGTAGTTGTTGTTTTCTTTTACTATATCAAAAAAGATATGTTAATTCTGATATCCTAAAACTTGGGTCATTTAAAGGGATATTTTGCAAATGAAAGAGGTGCTAATAATTACAATGGAGTAACAGGTGTAAACTGGCACATATGGTTGCTCCATCTCTAACATATGTTGGTTCAATGACAAATAATGGGGGAAGTCAGGAATATAGCACATACATATACATACACAAAAAAGACCTTCTTCATCTATGTACATAAATAATTGCTGTGATTTGAACTATATTTCTGATGCATATACCATTCAGACTTTATGTATATAAAAGTCATATATATGTCATAAATATATATGAAAGTCATATATATCACGTTTATCAAAAATATAGTGTATATATATGTGTGTATATATAACCATTAATGGAGAAGCAGAGTGTGTCAAACAGAGCCCAAGGAAGAGGAACATTTCAGAAGTTCCTAACTGTGTTGCCAGCCCTTGGGTACATGAGATTGAACAATGGGCCTGAAAGTATCCATGGTGAGAAACAATGCTGCCCTGTGGAGGCTTCAGCAAATTCAGGTAGGATTGTTTCAGTGCAGACCTTTAGGGTTCTGAAATGTACTGGTGGCTCCTGCATCATCCCGGTCTGATACTGGGTCCTAGTTAGAGACTAAACCCCTGATGATGGGGCACAGAGTGACTCTGGGCCTAGAGCTGCCCATTATGAACTGGGTACTACTGTGACCCCATTGTATGATGTAGGAGTAAATGTATTGTGTGGTGGAAGTGACACATTTGGAACTGGGCTTAAGCAGATCCAGGAGGTATGAGCATATATCGTAAAGAGCTGTCCCAGAGTCTCATGTCACTGACCTCATGTTAGTACCTCTATCTTATGATGCTTCTCTCGCATTCTGATTAACTCATGGAGGAAGAAAACACTCAAACTCTTAAAAAGGTGGGTCAGCCTGATGTGTTAGGTGGACCTTAAGGTCAATAATGAAGAAAATCCATCCAGTGGGGAGATCTGAGAAACAGAATGATTGTTAATCATTTAGAGGGAGAGTTGGCCCGAGGTATGGATATATATCGAGTTTAGCAAAGTGAATGGCTTCACGGGCCTGGAAGAAATAAGACTAGAAGATTGGATTCAAGGAGTAGGGGCGAGGGTATGTAGATGGGCTTACAGGAGTGAGCACAAGTATGCCTGAGCCATGCCCATCAGAAAGCAAATACTCTTTATGACCAGAGAACATTATCACCTGCCCATGGATTAGCCAGACTCCTTTCTTGGACACTCCAGAGTTTGTGAAGTAGACCCATGAAGAGAGTGGCCTTGGTGGCAGACCCAGCGGTTATACATGGACCTAAAGGCGTGGCCTCCCTCTCCGAGGCTGATATAGCTACTGTCACTGCTAAATGTTAAATGCGAGAAATAGATTGGCAATGGACACGAATACGGTACCATTCCTTGGGGGAGAGCCAGCAGCTATTTGGTGGCAGGTCAATTGCATTGGATCCCTTTGACCTTGGAAAGGGCAGCAGTTTCTCCTGGGGACATGAAACGTAGTCTGAATGTGTGTTTCCCTTTTCTACTCACAGTGCCACTGCTGGCACCCCCATCTGATGGCTCACAGAATGATCTGGTGTCCCACATAACATTGCTCCAACCAAAGGACAAGTGCTACGTAAAACGAGGTGCGACATGAGTTTGTAATCACTGCATTCCCCTCCACCCAAAAGCCACAGACCTGATAGAACAGTGGAATAATATTAACCATGAAAGACTCAGCTGAGGTATCAGCTTGGGTAAAAAAACTTAGGGTTGGGGTACTGTCCTCCAGGATGAAGTTTATATGCTAAACCAACAGCTGGTATAGGATGCTGTGCCCGCCATAGCTAAAATAACCACCTCTAGAAGAAAGGGTGAGCCCTTATAATCAATCACAGTGCCTCACTTTTGGGGATCTGCGCTTCCTTTCCCTACAGGCTTAGACTTTGCCGGTTAGAATCCTGGTTCTTGGAGTATGGGGAGAGGCGTTCTGTCAGGGGACCCATTAAGAGTCCCACTTATCTGGAAGTTGTGGTTGATTTCATGTGTGATCTGACTACCATACATTCCTAACTAAATGGACCAGCAAAGATAGTAAGAGATACTGTGCTCATCACCATGGGGAAATAGGGCTGCTGAGCAAAGAGGAATATATCTAGAACTCAGAGGTGCTCCATGGCCAGAAGTGCATGGGAAATTGCCACAACTAAAATTCCATAAAAGCAAGGAAACTAAGAGCCTAATGTCTTCAGATTAAGGTCTAGGTGACCTCACAAGGCAGTACTCCAGAAATGCCAGTGGAATATGAGGTAAATTTGAAATGAGTGGTAGAATGATGAATATCACCAGTTAAGGCCCCCAAATCAGCTGGAGTATTGACTATTGTGCTTGGTTCACTACTTCTCTTTAAATCTTTGGGAAGTTGCAACTGGCCGTCACTTGGAAGGATTGCACTTGAACTTTCCTCTTGCAGAAGATAAAGAATGTTGTCTTATATGCTATCTGGATTTCATAAATGGATCGGAATTGTGCAAGAAGTTGCCTGTCCTGGGCCCCGTTTTTGTGCTTTCCTATGCCCGCTCACCCCCAACACGTCTTCAGGTTTTGACCACTTGCTCAGTGGAGAGCCCCTCCTGGGCTCAGTTTATGTGCTTTTCTGTGCTGGCTTAACTGGAATGTGTCTTCAAGTTTTGACCACTTGCTCAATGGAGAGCCCCAATTGGTGCCACCCTTGTCACCTTATCTCCTGATGCCACCAGCTTATCAGTCTCCCTCAAGGTGAAGACCAGCCATTATCATGCACCCAATGGCATCTGCCATGGAAATATCCAGAGTGGATTTGGCACCTATATTTTACCAGACCCAGGAAAGTTCTGTCTCTGCTGGAATATTGCACCCCCCCCCACCCCAGTGGCTGCCTGGAGGAGACAGATTGCATAACTAGAAGTACAGAGGAGCTAAAGTCCCATCGGATGAATCTTTACCAGTGAAATAGAGTGGATGGTATGGAACTGGCATATAAATGCATTTTCCTCCATCTAACAATCTGTTCCAAGGTGCAGAGATTCTGTATGACTTCTCTGGAGTCGTTCCACATGGCCACCTAACCAGCTGTGTTTTCTTGTGAAGTTCTGCCCAGCTTGATAACGAACCACGTTATGCCTGTTTTCGCTTTTTCCCTTCAGCACTTGCCTTCTTACCTCCCTCTGACTGACCTGGGATTGCTTGATCTCAGGCCCTGCCTTCCAGAGAACCTGGATGGAGATATAAAACAAGGCTCTTAGATGCTAAAGTTTTTGTTTACTGAGTGACAAATCAAAGTATAATACAAACAGCCCTAGCCTTCCTGATTGAAAAGTTTACTGATTTTGATGCAGCCAATTATCTTCTCTATTTTAATGTATTAATGTAATTAATTTCTTTCGTTTTCTAAAAACTTACTTTCTTACTCTGCCCCATTTTGTTCTACACCTTTTTCATTACTCTAGTTCATTAGACCTTTATTCTATAGTTCTCCTATATTTGAACTTTTTTAAAAAAAGATTTTTTTTGATGTGGACCGTTTTTAAAGTCTTTATTGAATTTGTTACAATATTCCTTCTGTTTTATGCTTTGGTTTTTCGGCCGCAAGGCATGTGGGATCATAGCTCCCCGACTAGGGATCGAACCCGCACCCCCTGCATTGGAAGGCAAAGTCTTAACCACTGAACCACCAGGGAAGTCCCTGAACTTTTTTAATGCGGAGAAACCTTATGTTGTTTGTTTGTCCCTTTCAGAATGTGTATCTGTTTAATGTCCTCTCTTAGAACAAAAAAGCAGTGAACGCCAGGTTTTGTCTAGTTATTCCTGTATGTAAGTTTTGACATATTGGAGGAGAGTAATGAATTTTAAACCCCAGTTTATAGATTCCTCCCGGCTTCCTTCAAGTCACTCCCTACAGAACACTAAGATTTTCTGATCACACTTTGTCGGACTCCTCTTGGGCAGGGAGGTGTACTCCACCCCAGTGTTTCACACCGTAGTCAGGGGCTTCACTCTTACCGTCCCCTCCGTCACCACCTCCCTTATAATTATTATTTCTGATAGGAATTCAGAGACAACATAAATTGTAAACCCATGGTGCGTTTATTAGTGTTAAACTGTAATACCTAGTTAAGATTTCTATTATAACCATATATTGAAAGTAAAACCCAAAATCTTACATATTAAGTTGACATATCACATTTGCTCTCTACCTCAGGTTTGACCTAATTGCCCAGGTTCTTCTAGACTTGATATCTCCAGCTTTTGGAATTACCTGTTTGTTTTGGTTGTTGTTGTTTTGTCCTGAATTTGAATACCCTGCCGTCTGAGTCCACACAGAGAACTTGACTTCCCAACTCTTCAACCTTCTCTCCTAACCCCTCTTTGGTCATGAATTTCCTTTACTCCCATTGTCCATTGATTAATTACTTCCATGAATGTTGTCTGATGAAAGTTAATCTATGGAAAAGTTGAGAATGAGATTAATGTTCACAAAAACTGTGAAGACCTCAGATGGAAGATGCAGCAATACTGTATCGCATTCCCGTTGAAACGAAACAAAGGCAGCTACAAGCATTTGAAAGCAAGTCACATTTTTGCACACCATCCACTATTCTTGAATTTAACAGGATGTTAAAGATTCTACATCTTCTGAATTTATTAGCTTGGTATTTAGCATGTTTCACAGTCAAAATGGCAAAGAAGTTTCATTATTGCTGGTTAAACTGCCTCATGAAAATGTTGTTGGTAAAAAGTTATAGAAATGAATGAGAAATCTAACCAAGAAGCATATTAAACCATTTATCATTATAATTTAAAAAGGCATTCTGATGACTTAAATTAACATGGCTAAAGGGTAGAGAATTAAAGTTAATAATTAAAACCTAGATCTTGATTAGATCTTCTTTTGATAAAGAGGGGACAAAATATAGACATACAGTATTTACTTAAATTGTCCCCAGGAGAAATTGAGACCAGGAAAATCATACCTGATCATACTATTTATGGGCTTTAAAAAGATTACAACTATATTATATATAAACTAGATTACGTGATTAGCTTGTGTTTCCTTCAGACAGTCAGATAACCCTTTCCAAATTATTTCATTTGGGATAGTCAAAGCCTAGAACTTAACTATCTCTCTATTGAGGTTTAGTGTTTTGTTTTGTTTTGTTTTAATTGAATGGCCCCTATTTATATTAAGGATAATAAGTCTTTGCCATCTTTGTGAAATTTTTATCAATAAATTTAAACTTCTGTTTTTTTTTTTTTTTTTTGCTCTTTGACATACAGGACTTTTAATGTTTGTGTGGCCTAACCTAGTTACTTCTTCCTTTTTGTTAAAATGATTTTTTTTTCCTAATAAGCACAGAGCTTTCCTGAAAGGGATGGTGAATCAATTAGTTTGGCAACCCTGATTAAGCATTTTGTGTCTGTGGGTTTAAGATCAAAATAAATATTTTCTCTTCTTTTTCATTCTTAACAGAAACCAGGAGCTAAAAGAACTTGGTGAGCTTTCTCCACACTGGGACAATCTACGAAAAAATGTCCTTACTCACTGTGATCAAATGGTGAATATGTACCAAGACATTCTGACAGAACTCAGCAAGGAAACAGGTGTGCAATCAATGACTTTACATATTCAAACTGAGATGAATTTCATGTATGTTATGTGAAAACAATAATACATACTGTTGTTATGGACATAGAAAAGTCAAGATTTAATTTAAAAAAAAAAGCAGAAAACTTTTATTTCCAACTCTACCATCTTGGCATGAAAAACAAAGAAGAAAAAAATTGCACTATTTTACCTCATGGTATCATTATAGGGATAACTGAGAATTTTTTTAAATTAAATTTCTGAGAAGAAAAGCAACTCATACAGAATATGTTTTTCTTTCTGAAATTCTTATAACATTTTTCTATGTCAAATGTACTTTTCAACACACACACACACACACACACACTATTTATTTACTAATGATTTTTTTTTTTTTTTCCACCTAGGGTCCTCTTTCAAATCAAGCAGCAGCAAAGGAGAGAAAACATTAGAATTTGTTCCGATAAATCTACATCTGCAAAGAATGCACGTACACAGCCCTCACTTGAAAGGTAGTATATAGTATTCTTTTTCAAATGGGCAAATTATGGTAGTGTGTACTTCTTTAAAAGGCTTGACTAGAAAAAAAAAAAAAAAAAGGCTTGACTATTGGCAGAATTAGAAATTTTAGCAGTTATATAAAGATGAAGATGAAACAATGGAAGCTGATAATGACCCTAAATACTACAAAAGAAACCATTACATTTTCGTTGCTGTGTTTCTGGGCAATGCTTTGTAGATATGCCACCTGAACTGGGTTACAGGTGACTATGCAAAATGAGTGTTAGCTTTATTAAGTATTATCAGCGATGCCTAATAGCTCCCCATTCTGCTACTGTTTGAATTAGAGAAAAAGAAAAACAAGACTGGTTCATTTTGTGCCTATCCTGAGAAACCAAAGTCCAAAGATGGACTCAAGTGCTGTTTCTCTGACTTAGTGGTGGCCATCGCCAGAATCACGCGCTTCCCTATGAGAAGCGGGTTTATCAGATAGGAGGTGCTACAGTATTTTGATGTACTTGGTTGTGAGAGACATTTTTCAAGAAAATACACATAGATTTTCATAACATACCTGAATAGTTCTAGAGTGAATGATATGGGATTGAATTCATTGCCACTCTACATAATTCCTTGCCATTTCTCAGTAAAATATATTTAAAATATTCTTCTCATCTCCCTTTTCTTTAACTTATTGCTATATCAGTTTTGTGCATATTTAGGGTGACCACCTGCCCCTATTTATCAGCAGAAGTCCCATACTATGCCTGTTTGTCCAGCATCTTTGTTAATGATGCCCTCCACATCCTTTCCATCTCAAAGGTCTCTCTGAATCATAAATGCTGTGGTCATCCTATGAGTACTCATCTTCCTAGGAAGCTAAAAGTTACTTTAGCTCATCAAATCCTTTATGCTGAGTCTATCAACATATACATACAAACATGCACATACAAACATACACAGATACATCTAAAGAAGCATTCTAACACCCAATTTTATAGCCATTGTCACAATGAGGCTACAGGTTAGAGGTTAGAGGTTTTAAAAAATTAAAATAAAATCTCTGTCTGTTTTAAAATTACCTAAAGTTTTATAATCAGAAAAATTAAAATTTTCAAGTTGGTGCATACTGATTGTGTATACACAACTAGCTAACGTATAAGTTCAAGTGTAGTTATAAATCATTCTGATATGTAATTGTATTATCTTTGGTAACCCTTATCAACTATCTGAAATTTTAACTTGCATCCTGTTCACCAAAAATTATGTCAACTGAATTAAAAATGAGATGGATTGGCCTAAGGCTTTCAGGAATTCTTCCCTGAATACTGAGTGTCTGTTAATAGTTTGAACATAACAATATCTAATGGTTTTAAAAAAATCATCAAAACCAAGGTCATAAAGAAGCTGCAACATTCAAAGCTATCTGACAACCAGCATAACTTTTTCTTTCCTAATGGCCTACGTGAAGAGACTTTTATGATATGGTAAAAAGTTTATATATTTTGGAGTAGAACAGAATTTCAGCTTTACTACTTTATATATGACCTTAAGCCTGTTATTTAATCTTTCTCAGCACTGTCTTTTCCTTCCTGATTAAGTGAACTAGACCATGTAAAACACGAACAATAATAGTTTTTATGATACATGTGGCATTTGCCATCACTGGAACAAAACGGATCTGTCAGTTTTATCAGGACTGTTAAAATTGGAGGAAAGTAATCAGTTAAGAGCCTATTAAGAGACATTGAAATCTTGAACTAAAGAAGTAGCCAGATTTAGAGAAAAGATGATTTAGAGAGGCATTCTGGAAAAATCATCACATGCAAGTACCGTGACTAATCAGGTTACAGCCATGCATGGGTAGCAGTATCATTAAAGCAGATAGTTTGTTGGAGCCAAACTGATAGGAATTTATATTTAAATGTGCATTCAAATATTTGGTGATGATCTTTAAAATACATCCGCCACACAAAGGGAAATTATTATCTATGTGGCCTTTTACTTTATACTTATTTCTTGAAAACAAAAGAACCGTTTACATTATGCTGTTTTTTCTAAGGTAATTTCTGAAAATAGACTAGAGTGAACTGGCATGATACAAGGCATTTAGTTTTTGTTTCTCCAATGTAAAAGGAAGAAACTGGCAACTAAAAGAAAGATATTTAGAAAAGCAAACAAATTTTCTTCTAATTAGTTTAGTGGGATATGTATCAGTTTCCTAGAGCCACCATAACAAAGTATCACCAAGTGGGAGTCATAAACAACAGAAATGCAATGCTTCACAGTCTGGAGGCTGGAAGTCTAAAATCAAGGTGTCGGCAGAGGAGTGCATCCTCTGAAAGTGACAGGGGATTCCTTCCTTGCCTCCTTCCATGCCTAGCTTCTTACGGTATTCCTCCAATCTTTAGTTTTCTTTGGTTTGTTGGTGCATCCCACAGATCCTCCGTCTTTGCATGTCGTTCCCCTCTATGCCTTTACACCATCTTCTCTGTGTCTGTTTCTGTGTCCACATTTCCCGATTAAGGACATTTTGGATTAGGTCATGTTGGATTAGGACCTGCACTAATGACCTTATTGCAACTTGATCGCATCTGTAAAAACCTTATTTCCAAATAAGGTCATATTCTAAGATATCTTTCTTGAGTGGGGGCACAATTCAACCCATAATGGGATATATAAAAGAATTTCCTATTTGTGATGACAAATATCAAACAGTAAAGAGAAAAGCAATATTTTGAAGAAGTTAAGGAACTAGGGTACAACTCATCAACTAGAGGGTTTTTTTTTTTTTTAAACATCTTTATTGAAGTATAATTGCCTTACAATGGTGTGTTAGCTTCTGCTTTATAACAAAGTGAATCAGTTATACATATACAATATGTTCCCATTTCTCTTCCCTCTTGCATCTCCCTCCCTCCCACCCTCCCCATCCCACCCCTCTAGGTGGTCACAAAGCACCGAGCTGATCTCCCTGTGCCATGCGGCTGCTTCCCACTAGTTATCTATTTTACAACTAGAGGGTTTTTGACATAGTTTTCAGAAAGACTGATTCCTTTCTTTGAAGACTTAAGGAGTAAATGGGGGAAAGGACTAGAGAGTCTAACAGCCAAGAATTAATTCGAAAGTACTGAATTCTATTACATGCTGGTTTATTTCCCCAAGGCTACTCACATATATATATAATATATATTATATATATATATATATATATTATATATATAAATATATATTATATATATATAAGTACTCACATATAAATATGTGAGTATATAATATATATATATGATATGCATGTCCTATGTATAATATTAAATAAATGTTTTTAAAATATTTAAGTTTTTAGAAGTTTAAATGTTATTTTAAATTGAAATTCAGTTAAAGTAGGTGTTTATATACTACATCACCAACTATGTATTATAATAGAAATTAAAATCTTGACTGAATTTGGGGGGCTCTACCCCTTACTTTTTTTTTTATTTTGACCAAGTTGATAACCTTTCTGAGCTTTGATTTTCTTTACTTGAAAAATAAAATGGTTAAAAGTTAGATGGTAGTCTGATTTTCTACTTGCTTATATAACATATATTTAGCAGATTAAATGAATCAAGTTAAATGTATTTAAGATCCATGGTTACTGATTTGAATGTTTAGCTCAATTACAGACAACATTTTTCCAGGTAATGATGCAAGTAAGGTTGGCCAAGCCTTGGTATTTCACTGGTGAGTTATTTGGATGTAGTCTACATCTATTTTCATTCTTACCATTAATAAGTTGCATCTATCCACATTTGATTAATATGTCTCTTATATTTGGAGAGGTAGCTTTGCAAACAGTAGCAGGCAGATTCACCAAAGACAAGGCTAATGTCCAGCTCTTGAAACAAGTAACTGAGCGGAACTATGATGTCATGTCTCATACTGACAAATGAAATAACCTTCATTTAACTTCAGGTGCCCCCAGACCCATTAAGTTAATTTTTCATCCTTGTCCATTACTTAAATGCAACAAATAGAATACCCACCACAGTAGAGATCTTAGCAGCAGTGACAACAATAACACAAATCCCTGAAATTAAGAAGGCAGTTTCCCTCTCCAGTATATTTTACTTTCATAGAAAAACAGTTGTGAATGTTATAGAGTATGGATTCTTGTGATATTATTCTATGTTTAAGTTAGTTTGTATGTTTTATACATATATATATGTATAATAGCATATAGTACATAGAAAAGAGAGAGAAAAGGGAAGGAAGGAAGGAAGGGGGGGAGGGAAGGAGGGAGGGAGGAAGGAAAGGGAAAGAAAGAAAGGATAAAAAAAGAAAGAACCTACTATATTATATCATAAAGCTGTGGCTGGAATCAAGTGCAAGATCGGCCAGGATTTCCTGTTTAATATGGATGAGTCAGCTAACCTCTCTGCCCCTTAGTCTTCTAATCTCTACACAGAAGGAAGGAGGAAACAAGAGGAGCTATTTAGAGCTCCCTGATTTCTGTGTCTCAAGAGTTCAGGTGTATCACCTCATCAGTGAAGCGCAATTACCTTTTAGATGTGTTTAATCATCATGCCAACTTGCTTGGACTATTTTGAAACAGATTTCCCTTAGAATTCCCTATTGTCTTGAGATTCATATTGAAGTCATTTTGTGGGTCATTTAAAGTCAGGGATTATGCTTAAATTTTTCCTTGAAATGAGATCAGCGTGTCTACATTTTTTTTTCATCAGCACTCTTTTTATAGTTGTAGGAATTTTAAAGAGATCTTCTGAGAAAAAATAGGCTTTCTATCTCATTTCTATTATTAAATGGCTTTTAAAAGGCTATGAGGCAGCCCTACTATTAGATTTCAAACCAACCTGGTATCTTTAGTTTGACAAGACTCAACAATTTGAACTCCACTGTCCTCATATGGTGTATATGATGCCATTTTCACAAAACCAAGGAATTTTTTTTTTTTTTAAACATCTTTATTGAAGTACAATTGCCTTACAATAGTGTGTTAGCCTCTGCTTTATAACAAAGTGAATCAGTTATACAAGGAATTTTTGACATATAAAATATCAAAGAAAGAAGAGAGGCATATTATATATTTTTTTAAAAAAGAGAAAAAGACTTTACACTTATTTTGCTTGACTTTTCTTTAAGATAAAATGCTCACTTAGATTTTTATAATTGTCTGAGTACCAAAAATCTGAAAGTTAAGGGCTATTCATGTCACAAAGATACATAACTTAAACAGCAGGATAAAATGAGGAAATTTTAAAGTGAGACAAATATCACTGATCAGACTGTTATCTTAGAATTTTAATTTTTTATTGATTTTTTTTTTGTATATCTGACTTCTTCTAGAGGAAAACAGTCAATTACAGTTAATTCTAACTAAATTTTAAGGAGTACGACTGCTGTAGCCAAGAATGAGTATGGTATGGTAAGTGTATACCATTCTTCATTAACTAAACTAAGAGACCAAAACATAATTCCCTTGGTGTACATAGATCTATCTACTGTTTATGTAGTAATTGCAAGTGAAATTCAAGGATGAAGGAGCCAAAAGGGATAAATCTAGCTGTTCCAGTACTGTGGTCTTGGTAACTAATAATTATCAGATAACAGTTGCAAACTTTTAAGACTCCCTGGAGTCTTGTGATTTTTGTGATTTCCATAAAGAATGCTGATACTTAAAAATATTAGTGATCAATGTTAATTGTGACAGAAACTGTCTCAATTAAAATTAGATATTATACAGCTGTACACAGTATGTTCTTATTTCAGATTATATGATAAACCAAAAATACCTAATAGCTGAAGAACAAAGCTGTTTTCTTTTGCTTAAAATCATATAAATTCTGAGAATAGAGTTCAGCAGCTACTTTCTAATTGTTTTCTTCAGAACCACTCTTTAGTTATTTATGATTGTGGGGAGGGGATTTCCCCCACCCTCATTTGTCCAACTCTCCAGAGCCACAAACTAGGTGTCCTACAATTTAACTCAATTCTGACATTATTTCCCCAGAGACAGCATCAGATTCCACAGGTTAAAGGCTCAGCCCCACAAGACTGCCCTCTACTTCAGATGCCAATTGAAATTCCAGGTAGTTATCCATACTTCTGACCAACTGGCTATAAATCAGAGGTTCCCACGACCCCTTCCTTGGATTTGATTAATTCACTAGAGAGACTCACAAAACTCAGAAAAAACATTTTACTTGCTAGATTACTGTTTATTATAAAAGGAGAGAACTCAGGAAGAGTCAGATGCAACAGATGCATAGGGCAAGGTATGGAGAAAGGGCGTGGAGCTTTCATGCTCTCTGAGTTCCCCCAGTACCTCCACGTGTTCACTAACCCAAAAGCTCTCCAAACCCTGTCCTCTTGGGTTTTTATGGAGGCTTCATTACACAGGCAATATTGATAAAATAATTGGCCATTGGGACCGAACTCATCTTCAGCCCCTCTTCCGTAGGGAAGTCAAGGGAGAAAGGACTGAAAATTTCAACCCTATAATCTCATGGTTGGTTTCACTGGCCACCAGCCCCCATCCTTAGGTGCAGTCCAAAAGTCACCTCATTAACCTAACAGAAGACACCTTTGTGGCTCTCAACACTTAGGAAATTCCTGGGGCTTGGGGAACTCTGTGCCAGAAAAGGGGACGAAGACCAAGTATTTATTTCATATTATAAATCACAGTATCACAGTAATCAAGGTTTAAAAGTTAATACCTCTGAGCAACCCTTTGAACCTCAAATGTACAAACACTATTTAAGCCTAAGCTCTTTGAACCTCTGTAAAATGTGGACATAAAGATCCCAGCTTTTTGAGAAATGGTTCTAATCAAGATGGGTAAAATCAAAAGGCAACAGAGAAAAGTGAGAGAGGCAAAAGAGAGACCTTATTTGCTCTTTCAGTATCCAGACAGAAACTCTAGTGTCCCTGCAGAGAAGACCTCTTGATACTAATGGGATATTATGGTTGGCTTGGGAGGATATTATGGCTTGGGAAATGGGAGACATGGCTTCTGGAACATAGATAAGATGCTGCACTTCTAGCTCTGCTGAACCACAGTAGTACTATTTTCTACTTGCCTATTTGAAATGTGTTCTATGAAGTCCAAAAGTGAAGAATATTTGGGGAATGCTTCTATATTTTACTTCTCGGTACCTGCACCTTGGCTCCCTTTCTATTCTTATTTTTTTCAAACCGTGATTGTTGTGCTACTAATTATTGTTTAAGTTTTCCATAGAATTTCGTATTTCCAACCTGCTTTTATTAACTTACTTTTGTTATCTTGTTTAAAATGGTAATTAATGGTAAAGATAATTATAAAAATGATAATTTACTGAAAAGATTGGGAAGGAAAGGACCTGGCCTATGTAAACTTTGGAAAGGAGTGGATGTTGTAATGCTAAATTAAAAAACACTACAAACACTGTACATTCGCTAGTAATTTTTTTTCTTACAGAGGTAGGGTTAACAATTCTGAAGCTGTTTTATTTTTCACTAGGATTGACCATATATTTAAATATGTGGGTAGGGAGAGTCAAGTTTCTCAATGTCAGGGAGAGAAGGTAGAAATAAGGAAGGAAGGCTAGAAGGAATCTTGTGAGGCTGAACTGAAGTCAGAGGTAACAGCACTGACTCATGGTTTTTGTTGTTGTTGGTACAGTATAGATAGAGCAATAGTTAGATGGATAAATATAGATGTGTGTGCACAAGTTAGTACACATACATATATTTCCTAGCTCTAGCTGCTGAATGGGATTGAAAGCAGTAGCAATGAGTGTAATTGCTCATAATTGATTTCTAAACACCATTCTCCAATAAAAAGAACTAGGGTTCCTTGGAAAGCTGGTTGATTCCAAGGCTGTGGCAGGGAAAATATGAGTCTGGAGTATCTTGTGGCTCTAGAAAGTAAGGAAGTGTCCAAAAACCAAAAAGCAAAATAAAATAAGACAAAACAAAAAACAGAAGGGGCAAAAAAAGTGATACAGGAGCCATTCCGAAGGAGCTCCCAGTGGACAAAGCTGGAACAATTTAAACATAAAGCTAGGGTTGGATTATGAATCAAAGAACAAAATACTCATATTGATGTTAATAAATAACTGAATAAACAAATGAAGGAAGAAGAAGGGTCATCTATTCCTTCCAGAAGAATTCCAATTAATGAATTTGGCAAGAATGAGGGAAATGGAAAATTACCATTTGAACAGTAATAATTGCCACAGGCAAGGTTCATCAGTGGATGCTAAAATTAATGGGTACCAGTTTAAACAGAAACAGGAGATTTGTATAATCTTAAAGTATGCCCCTTCAAATATTTAGTAACTTTACAGTAAAGAATCAACTCTAGGCAGTGGCAGATATCACCTTGACCAATGAATTGCAGTTAACATCAAGTAATACATATTAACTTAACATACTTTCTGATATCATGCACTGACTATTTTAGATACCTCATATAAGTGCAGTCATGCAGTATTTGTCTTTCTGTGCCTGGCTTATTTCTCTTAGCATAATATTCTCAAGGTTTATATATGCTGTCACATATTGCAGAATTTCCTTCTTTTTTAAGGCTGAATAGTATTCCACTGTATGTATACAGCACATTTCCTTTATTCATTTACCTGTTGATGGACATTTAGGCTGTTTCCATGTCTTGGCTATTATAATTAGTGCTGCAATGAATACAGGGGTGCTAATATCTCTTCAAGATCTTGATTTCAATTCTTTTGTATAAATACACAGAAGTGGGGCTGCTGGATCATATAATAGTTGTATTTTTAATTTTTTTAGGAACCTCCATACTGTTTTCCATAGCAGCTGCATCATTTTGCATCCCACCAACAACAGTGTGCGAGGGTTCCAATTTCTCCACATCATGGCCAACACTTGTCTTTTTTTTTTTTTTTTTGATAAGAGCTATTTTATAAATGTGAGGTGATATGTCATTGTGGTTTTGATGTGCGTTTTCCTGACGATTAATGACATTTACCATTTTTTCATTTACCTGTTCGCCATTTTTATGTCTTCTTGGCAAAATGTCTGTTCAAGTCATTAGCCCATTTTTTAAGCAGGTTATTAATTTTTTTTTTACTATTGAGTTGTAGGAGTTCCTTACATATTTTGGAAATTAGTCTCTCACCAGATATATGATTCGAAAATATTTTCTCCTAATTCTGTGTATTTCCATTTCACTCTACTGATTGTTTCCTTGGCCATGCAGAAGCTTTTTAGTTTGATGTTGTCCCACTTGTTTATTTCTGTTTTCATTGCTTGTGCTTTTTGTGTCATTTCTATGAAATCATTGTTAAGACCAATTTCATGAAACCTTTTCCCTACGATATTTTCCTAGGACTTTTACAGTTTTACATCTTATGTTTAAATCTTCAGTCCTTTCTGAGTTGATTTTTTGTGCTTGCTATAAGGGTCTAATTTCATTCTTTCGCATGTGATAATCGTAAGCTCTCTGTTATTCTACAGAATGTGATTCATGAATGGATATATATTCATTCCCATACCCTGGAGAATATATATACATATATTCCAGATTCTAATATATTTGTTTCTGTATAGTGTATCTACAATTTTTATTCTTCAACTAAAAATAGTAATTCCATGTATGATCTGAAGACAAACATGACAAACTGAATTTTCCCTCAAAATATTTGTTTATCTATTTGTTGACATTTATTGAGCACTTAAAACATGCATGATGCTGAGACATTTGAATGTTCTTCTATTTATATTTGAAAGATATGAGGAGGGGTATAAGTCTCAAAGCCTGTGTTTTGGTCAGAGTGATTGAATGGCCACCCATATAGGAGAAGCAAGCCACTGCATTGTGAATGCAGAGAGGCTAGGACTGAAGAGGCAGTAGGAATCTTGACAAGGCATGAGGAAGATCAAAATTAAGGTAAAGATGTTTAACATGTATAAGAGAGAATAAAATTTTGGTAGCGGAGTTGTTAGAACTGATCAGATATAATGTTGAGGGAAAGAGAGAAATTGGAAATGATCTTCAGATCTTGAGGACTTTACTGGAAGACTTAAAGGAATGAAGTGTCTACATGGGTCACAGGGAACCAGAGAAGAAGAGCAGGAAAAGTCAGAACAATAGAACATGATCCAGCCATAAAAAAGAATGAAATAATGCCATTTGCAGCAATATAGACAGACCTAGAGATTATCATACTAAGTGAACTAAGCCAGACAGAGAAAGACAAATGGTTTTGCAAATTTTGCATAATCAAGTCATTTTAATCTCCATCAATTAAGACTGCTTTCTCCACTCAGATTTCCACTCCCCTCATCCTTCCTCTCTTGCTGGGTGGTGTTGGAGAGGCTACAAGTTTTTTTGGATCCAGTGAAAGTCCACAGACAACTTTTTTTGAAAATTGAGTTAGGAATGCATTTAATTTGGGCTTGGTGGGATATGTGGATACAGTTTATAGTCACTTCGGTATATTGTTGGTATTGCTGGTCACCCAGGTTTTAGCAGAAATGCAGTGTATTTCATTACAACATCATGATTTTTTTTTGTATTTAGTTTAGATTAACACAAGAACTGATCTTATTCAGAAGACTGAGCTTCAGAATCACTTTCCTTTTCAGACTGAAAAGTTTATTTTTATGGAGAAATAAGCAAAAGTTAAAATAATCAGTTTTCTTTGCTTAATTGGTAGGATTACTTCCTATAGGGAAAATAATCATAGACAATACTTACTAAATGCTAACCTCTTTTTTACTACTTTCCACTCCATCTTCTAGCTGAGGAGCTGAGACAGCTGTAACCCTGAGAAAGGGTTAGTAGTTTTCCCAATGCTGCACAACTTATACATGGCAGAGCTGGGATCCGGAGCCAGGGACTCAGGGTCTGACAGTCAATAACTTAAATCACTTGTTCTCCATCCCTGGGTTATAAGTTAGAAGGCCCTGGGTATAACATCTTTGGGACTTCAGACAAAGCAGGTAACTTCTCAAGATCCTCAGGTTTCTCGTCAGATAAATGCAGGTAGACAAGTCTTTAGTTGGCGCATTTTGGGTGATCTCATGACTGTTCAATAAAGCTGTGACCCCCTTTCCATGAAGTAGAACAGATGCACCAATACAATTCACCATCCATCCCTGGACACCTTAAAACCCTGTTCTTAGCCCTAGGCTAAAATCCCCTGGACTACGAAATCTGAAAATTTCACACTAGTCTAATGTGTTGCTATTTTAAGAAAAGATGACTTCTAGTTGATTAGTGACTTTTTAAAAGAACAAAAGCTCACCACTCCAGCAATCCATTAAGTGATTGTTCAGTATCTGCCTTACTAACCATTTGGTTTGGGTTGTATTTCTGTTTTTTTGTCACCTTGAGTTCTCTGAGTACAGCTGAAGTCTTTTCAATTTAAGACATATTTTATTAAAAAAAGAAGAAAAACTATTTCAGGTGCATTTGGATTGAACCACTGTGAAGAAGTTATGGTGTTTACCTGAAGCTAATAAAATAATTTATGTTTTCCCTGTAAATGAGATCAGAAAAACAACCAAGGTGTCAATACCAAAATCAATTTGAAAAGGATCTACTATGAAATTAGGTTTCTGAGATAAAATGTAGTTTAACAAGAGGGCATTCACTTTGTCTTCCTTCTTATGGTGATACTTTTCATTAGAATGTAAAAATGATGGCATGTTTTGAAGTGGTAAATTTAATATGTATCAAACTTGATGGCTTTGAAGATCAAAGGATTGAGTTTCAATTTAAATGTATGGATTTTTTAATTAAAAAAAAAAACAAAGTATCTCACTGGAAAATAGATCAGGAGACATTTTGTGTATTCGTTCTATGTCACCTAAGGAAATTGCAAAATTCAATTGCATGCATCCAAAATTGTGTAAGGTTTAGTATATACAGGCAGGAAACTACTATGTATCGATTTTTTAAATGCGCTATTACTGTTCTGCCCTTGAGTCAAAATGCATTAATATTTTGGTTCTTTTCTCGGCAACTTTTGGTTGAAAGATTGTTCATTATTGTTGAATTTCAATATGATTGCAAATTAAATGATGCAAAACTCAATAAAGTGAAATACACAAAAGACCAATTAACATGTTATCTCAGCAAGTATAGAGAAGAATGAGAGAACATCCTGTTCTACACAGTAGCATATAATTAAGATGTAGTCACAAATCAAGGAAATATTATAACTCGTTCAGGTGCACAGGTGGCTTTTAGAAAGATTGATTAGCTCCTCTTGCCCCCTTGAGATGTGAGTTCATTTTTATTCCTGCAAAATCAAACAGAATAATTTCTCAAACTCTCCTCGGTGTGTAGGCTTCAATGCAAATAGCGTGTTGGAGATAAATGCTTGCAAATTGTTCATCTCCTTGTCCATTCCTGTTCCAGATGCTCTCTACGATGTCATAACTGTGGGAGCCCCAGCTGCGCATTTTCAGGGATTTAAGAATGGTGGTCTTCGGAAACTACTCTATAGATTTGAAACGGAAAGAAGAAAGTAAGTGATGACAGGATGCATTAATGATATTTATCTTCTCTTTGGGGACGTTCGTATACCACGTTAGGAGATAAAGAGGCTGGGTGCATCACAATGAATAGTTCTTGACATCTCCAGCCTACTCAGGAAGAAAGCATTAAAAATATGTTAGAATTGTGTAACTGATACACTGTTATATAAATGTATAAACTAGCAATGCATATATATAGTTGTCTTTCTTGTTTTAAAGAAATTGTCTCTGTACTGATACAATATTATTAACTCAGCTACCTCCTTATTAGGATCTCTCTAGTTTTTTTTGTTTTTAGTTTTGGTTTTGGCTTTC
Organism: Eschrichtius robustus; assembly: GCF_028021215.1. NCBI lineage: Eukaryota > Metazoa > Chordata > Mammalia > Artiodactyla > Eschrichtiidae > Eschrichtius > Eschrichtius robustus. The sequence goes on along the minus strand of NC_090827.1, from coordinate 33,832,508 downwards.
TGGTGGGCAGCGTATATAGTTCTATGAGGTTGTATCACAGGTGCAGATTAGCGTAAGCATCACCATAATCATCATAAATAACTGTCCCATTACCACATAGAAACCCCCTCAGCTTATCCTTTAATTGTCATATCTTTCCCCCAGACCCTTTTGCTGTGGAAAGTGGTTCTTTCGCCTTATTATTTCAACAGGGAGTGGACGTCAGAGTTCCAGCTAGGGGCTCTGAGGGCACCTTCTATGTAATTCATGGAGGTTAGAAATCAGTTCAGTGACAGACCGCATGGGGAAAGGGATGCCATCCCTTTACTGAAATGAGAATAAGCATGGAATACAGGCTCAAACTTGGCTGCACATTAGAATCACCTTTGGATCTTTAAAATATTTTATCTATGCCAGGATATCACCCCAGACATATAAAGTCAGTTCTGGGAATGGAGCCCAGGCATTGGTAAGTATTAAAAGCTTCCCAGGTGAGACTGATGTGTGGCCTGGGTTGAGAACCACTGATACAGATGTAAGTGAATAATGCTGGGAGAAGACAGGTGAAGGGTGTGGAGACTAGAAACAGGAATAGTGACACAGATGAGTTAAACTTGAAAAATGTATAGAACCTCAATTAGGATCTATCAGGAGGAAAGAAAATCTACATAAAGGAAGATTTGTTGCGATACAGAAGGAAAGCATTACATCTTGCTTATTGGAAATTTTTCTTTAAAGAATCCCCCAACTCATTAAATTGTTACGAAATGGAACCAAAGATGGGGATAAAGCTGTAAGAGTTTTGATTCGGGAAAACTTGGGCCTGAGTAACGTGGATGAATAAAACTGAGCATATTATAGAGCTTTTCATGCTTTAGACATGAGACTTTTCTAGGAGAAACAAAACCCTAATTACTCATATATTATTTGGGGGTTTTTTATTTGTTTTTTAAATTGTTTTAAGCTTTTTTTGTTGTAGTAGAATGTGTGTAACATATAAATTTACCATTTTAATCATTTAAAAATGTTTTATTGGCGTATAGTTGATTTACAACGTTGTATTAGTTTCAGGTGTACAGCAAAGTGATTCAGTTTTACACATATATATATACTTTTTCCCATGTATTCACTTGTTCATCAAACACTTATGTGTTTCTGGATTCGGTGATTTACCTAGGCACTATTTGAAAGCTTGTGGACTCCTCCCTCAAAATATGAATCAATTCTTTACTTCCAGTATTTCGTAAAAGAAAGGGAAAATCTACCACAACAACACATACTTTGCCATCTTTGATCATTTGTAATTTCAGCAGGAACCTCAGATTAAGCCAGAACTTTCACTGAGTAAGATCATGACCTGAAAGCACAGCCCTTTCACTGAGATAAAGAGGCACCTCATGAAAACCAAAAGCCTTTGTAAAGAAGAAAAAAAGCCAATGAGGGGCATTGTTCACTCCTGGAGAATATTAATTCCTTATGAGCTACCTGTTCATTAGGGACGAACTCAGAGTTGACTCCCTGCAAGAGATCCTGGTGTCAAATGCCTGCCTTGAGTATCTACCATGGTTTTCCCTCCACACCTCCCACCCCCTCAACCTGGTCCCATAATCAAGATTGACTACCCCAAAATCTCAAATGGAAGAGAAAAAAAAATCATTTGGAAAAATCATAAGGAAAACAAACTAATATTTACCAACAGAAATGTTATAGGCGGTCCTTGAGCTTACAACACTTGAGTCGTACTAGAATTTGGGGGAATTTTCCGAAGGAAAGTAAAACAATACAAAGAGTTAAACAAACCAGCCTTACTTTTTATGAGATCAAGGGTTATACAGTCACAATGGTTATACAATTTCTAAGGAAAATTTTCCTTATTATTGTAAGAAGAAATATGAATAGAAGTTTCCCAATTCTCTATTATAAATAGGAAGTTTCTTGAGTAAAAGGAGAAATACCACATCAGGGAAGAAAGTTCTCTGTAGCCTATAGTGTAGCAAGAATCCAATAAACCAGAAATGGGAGAACTGGATGCAAAATCATACCACTACCTCTGAAATATATTCATCAGACAGTATCACTAACCACTGCTTAATTGGGGGGGGGGCGGGGTTTAAAACATAAATTAACATTTTTCATTAGTGGTATAAAGCTGAGATATCTAAGCAAAACGGTCAGAGTTTTCCAACTCTTCTTTTTATGTACTTTCTCCAGTAACATATGAGCAGACTAGGCAGCAGTTACAAGTGTATTTGTTTTCAAACCCTTCACTTTCATGCTTAAGACAAAGATTTTCGTTTCTTTTATGAAAGGGAATGAGTGATTCAAATGTATTCATTGACAGCAATAAGACTGCATCCATGATTTGATATTTGAGAGCCAATTTTTTTTCCCCTACTTGGAGGTCTTTCCCTGTCTGTACCTTGATCTCTGGGTTTTTCTCAGAAATTTATCTTGTCACTCACTGGTAGAGCAGTTTAGAATCTGAGATCATAACTCTTTGTAAATCCATGTCTCATGTCATATATCTTTTAAATAGAAATACTTTTTATCTTTTAGTGATGTATATTTTTAATATATTGCTTTCTATTGACAGTTTTCCAATTTTGTAAATACGTTTATTGGCAAATGCAGAAAAGTCAAAAGTAGGAGGTTAAAATCACCCATAATCGCCCTCCTCAACAAGACAGTTACTGAGATCATATTGGTACAGTCTCTTCCAGTTTGTTTTTCCACATGTAATCTACATCTTATGTTTTTTTTCTATTATAAATTAAAAAATTCAAAATGGCTTAAAATGACTAATTCTTCGAAGTATATACATTGAGTGCTCTCCATTTAAAAGTCCTTATGTGTTTTTGGTTTTTGGAAGTCATGCCCAATACAACAAAGCTACTATAGTTAATAATATCAGTCTTACAAGTTATAGCTACAATTCATCTCCTGTTCACTTTCAAATACATTTTTCCTTTTTGGAAAAAAACACTTTATAGCACCAAAAAATAAAGAAATTTTAAAAGTATAATAAAATCATACAGATGCCGTAGAAATAAGAAGTGTGAATAAAAGCCCTGTTCATTCCTTTTTATTTTCTTTTGAACTGTGTCCAGTAGTTGACAACATATCATTTCCGAGGAGATAGCAATTTAATTTTTGTGTTGATTATAACTTGATTCCTTGGAGGTATATTTTCTTCTTCCAGTGAGTCAGTTTCTCCTCGGCCACTCTTAGCTTTCAGCTCGGTTCCTGTTTGAGCAAATACAACGCTAGGTCTGCCAAAACTGTGTACCAGGTTTTTCTCATCAATGTGCACTTTTCTCTGTGCAGCCCCCTGTGCACAACAACAAAATTTCAAGAATAGGTGGGTTTCAGCTCTTACAACATCTATAGCGTGGAGTCAGGAGAGAATAAAATACTTCAATTAAATAGCCCTGCTGAGTCTTGGACATACTCTACAAACTAAATGATGACACTTGCAAAGCATTAAACTAAATGTAATATAAGGGAATGAAAGGATTTTTGCTAAGTCGCATATGATCCTAAATGAATTTGTAATGCAGTTTTTCTCCTCCTTCATTCTCTTTTTAACTGTACAAAAAAAACAATATTTGCTTCTAGCACACAAATTCAAAGAATAAAGAAGCACATAAAGTGAAAAGTCTGCCTTTTCCATTCTCTTTTTAACTATACAAAAAAACAATATTTGCTTCTAGCACACAAATTGAGAGAATAAAGAAGCACATAAAGTGAAAAGTCTGCCTTTTCCATTCTCCTTCCTCAGAGTAAACCAATCTGAACAGCTTAATGCATTTCCCTATACCATTTTTTCTAGCTATCCAACTCTTTGAGTTTTCAGTGATCAGGACACTTTGTCCACACAAACTCAGGTCATGGGAATGTCATGTTCTCGACTTTCCTATAATTCAGTTTACTTTTTCTGGCCTCCGTTCTGGGGCAAGGCAGAAACTCTCGTCTCAGATAATTCATAGACTCTACACCTTGTATGGATTTGAATCCTGGTTTGGGCACTTACTGGCATTGTGACATTAGTCAAATTACCTCACCCCTCTGTACCGTAGTTTCCTCACTCGTGACACAGAAATAATATTGCTTTACCTCATAGGATTGTTCTGAAGATTTTATGACTTCATATACACCAAACATTTATAGTGGTACCTGGCACATAATGAGGGCTTAATAAATATTAGCTATTATTTATATAAAACATGTAAACAAGTATTTTTTTACTCAAAAAAATGTCTGACAACCTTTAATTTCAATACATTTAGATCTCATTTTTTTTTCTAAAAGCTAAGTAGGGTTTTATTGATTGAATGTAGCAGAATTATCTAACCAATACAATATTAATGGGCATTTAGATAATTCCTATTATTTGTTATAACTCTGTGTTTGCAAGGTAAACCCTTATTCTTATTCTTATGTTTTTGCAAATTCGTGTTTCTTTTTGATAAAATTCCTAAAAGTGGAATTTCTTAGTTGAAGTGGTTACACTTTAGACATGCTGTCATACTGCCTTCCAAAAAAGTTGTATTAATGTGCATAATATGCCTAATTGCCCACATATTCTTTTTAAAATTTTTTAATTGAAGTATAGCTGATTTACAATGTTTCAGGTATACAGCAAAGTGATTCAGTTATACATATAGATGCATATATATGTATATATAGACATATATATTCTTTCTCAGATTCTTTTCCATTATAGGTTATTACAAGATATTGAACATAGTTCCCTGTGCTATACAGGAAGTCCTTGTGCCCACATATTCTTAAGTACTAGGCTTCGTACACCATCTCTGTGCTAAGCCCAGGCATGGCTCTTGAGATTCAGACATGTATTTACCACCATTTAGTAGACAGCTCCACGTTGATGGTATCTTCCAAACACCTCAAAGTCGACATATTCAGTCATCTCTCATCCCCTTATCCTCAAACTTCTCTTGGGGATTGTTTTTCTTAATTAAGACACCACATCCATCTAGATGTTCGACTTTGAAGCTTGAAAATCCTTGACTACTTTTCTTCCCTTGCTTCCACTTCCCAGAAAAAAAAAAAATCAGTTCCATCACTTCTACCTTCTTATATCTCAGGAAGTCGCTCATTTCAATAATCAGTTGTGGTTTAGGATAATCCTAACCCATAGAATCACCAGTTTTTAAATGTCCTACTGCCAAATCTCTTAATCACTCTTCATCCTCCAGACTGGCTCTCATCTCATCCGTTTTCCTCACCTTGGTTGGAATAATATCTCTAAGAGGCAAGTACAATCTTGTGATTTCACCATGTTAAACAGTTCATAGCTGCCTCTTGCCTGGAGAATAAAGCACAAGGTGCATAAGATACTCATGTGTCATCTGACCCTGACTTTTTCTCTAGCTTCATCTTTCTCCACTCACACCATCATCTTCTCCTCTCATACCACCCTCCACGGTGAACCAGACCGAAGTTCTTCAATTTCAGGTCTGCCTTGAAGTCTTTTTTTTTTTTTTTTTTTTTCCCTTAAGTCTTCTCCAACTCCTTGGCAAGGCGACATCTGCTTTTTTTTTTTTTTTTTTTAATTTTTATTTATTTATTTATGTCTGTGTTGAGTCTTCGTTTCTGTGCGAGGGCTTTCTCTAGTTGCGGCAAGTGGGGACCACTCACTCTTCACCGCGGTGCGCGGGCCTCTCACTATCGCGGCCTCTCTTGTTGCGGAGCACAGGCTCCAGACGCGCAGGCTCAGTAATTGTGGCTCACGGGCCTAGTTGCTCCGCGGCATGTGGGATCTTCCCAGACCAGGGCTCGAACCCGTGTCCCCTGCATTGGCAGGCAGATTCTCAACCACCGCGCCACCAGGGAAGCCCCCACATCTGCTTTTATACAAACATACCTAATTGCCTCTCTTCCTCTCTAGACTGTGTACCCTGGGGGCATGGACTGTGTCTGTATCCCCAGGAACTAACTTGATAAGTGTTCCTTGAATGACTAAGTATATGAAGAAGTAAATAAAAGAAGTGAAAGCACTGTCTGTCAGAGGAGTAAAAGGATGAACAAATTGCTCTGCCTAAAGAGATCATTGTGTTGGAATTAGGTGACAGAAACATAGGGGCATTTGTGGAAAATGTCTCGTAAGCTTTCAGACAGCCATTTGTCAGCTCTTAGAATGTTTGCGCTTGCTTGCGCCTCACTAGGAAGTGAAAATATACTTTTATGTGTTCTGAAAGAGGAAAGCTGATAATTTTTATAAAAATAGCCAACCTAAAATCCGGTTCAATATTAGTAATGCAGTGGTGACTTTAACGTTTAAAAGTTGGCAACATTCTTCCAATCACCTACCCAAAAGCTTGTGAAGCAAAGTATAATCTGAAGCAAGAAGCACTGTGTCAAGTGTAACAGTTCAAACTTCTTAAAAATTGAATCTTTCCTTTAAAGAAAATGACTTCAATTGTAAATGAAAACAAGTTTGCTAAATGATCCTAGAATTTAGAGTGATAATAGATTCGGTAAAGGGAACATTGTCTGAAAATGATAAAACACATAATCTTAACTGTGTGATGTCAGAACACCACTGAGCTTTTACCCTTTAGTTTCCTTATCTGCACTGTGGATGTGGCTGATTTCTGTTGAAATCATTAGATTGTTAGAAAGAATGGTTACAATCTTGAGATTTTTGAGGAAAGACATATTAAGTGTATCATCACTCTCAGGAAGATAATTTGGATAATTTGACTTTACAATTAAATGTTTTAATTTCGCACAATTATTAAGATATGACTTCTGGTTTTAGCTCAGAAGAAAAAGTTAATCAATAGGAATATTAGGAGTTAAAATGTAGAATCTATAGCAAACTATAGAAACCTTTTTTTTCTGCTTAAAAAACTAAATATGAAAAGAATATATGGTTTGAGGACTTATTTTCTGTAAATCAGGAGTTGCATTTCTTCTTCACTATAAACTAAAAAAATATTTGGAATCGTGACATAGTTAGGTCATCTTAACTAGTATGCTTTTAATCCAAGGAAGACCTTGTGTACTCAGATTAAATGCTGAGTAATTTACAGCATGTTCTTTAAAGCTCTCTATTAGCTTAGATATTTAATATCCATCATTTTAGAGGCAGCAAACAGCAGAAAGGAAAGTCATCTACAAATAAATTGCCAGAAAATTTTAAAAGTGCTGTATTTTCCAGAGCTTTAGAAACTAACTCTAGAGTATCTCATTCTTTGCAAGATTATAGTGAAAGTACTAACTTAAAAAAATGTGCACATGGGATTTATGTCATGGGAAAATCACACAATCAGCTTGTGTGACATGAGAAAAAATAGTTACTGCAGAATCTTTATTAGATGGGACCTTGCCTAAGCTATTCCAATGTCTTCTTCCCTGTCAAGAGGCTTGCGTAAGTAAGTAGTTATTGCAGTGCTTCTGCTGAAGAAAGGTGGGTTGGCTTAGGGTGGTTTAAGCACAGATGTAGAGAAGAGGATCAGTTACAGAGATATTTTAAAGGACTTGGCAATTGTTTGGACTTTGTGTGTCTGTTTGGAGTGGGAGGTAAAAATCCAGGGGTGTCTAGGAAGACTCCCAAGCTTCTGTGCAGCACACCTGGGCAGGGTGATGCCATTCACTGCACCTTGGCTTAGGAACTCCAGCAACATAGAGCAGCTGGGAGAAAGAGAGAGAGGCAGAGAGACAGAGACAGAGAGACAGAAGGGACAGATAGAGAGAATGAGAGAGAGAGAGAGAAGGGTTAAAGGATGGGAACCAAATCTGAAGGACCCTTGTTTGCTGTGTCAAGTCCTGGCTTCTCATCCTATAGGCTAGGCTAGGCTAAGAGGGCTCATTGACAGGTTCGTATCTGGGTATTAACATGATCAGATGCGCATTTTGAGTTACTATGTGGAGAGAACTAAGGGCAAACAATTAGGCTATTATAATAGTGCTGGTGAGAGGAGATGGGTGAGTATGGAGTTGAAGAAGATTTAAGGAAATTTTTACAGGATTTAAATCCAATTGGATGAGGACTTGAGGGACTGAGCAGGGTTGAAGGACTCAGGTTTCTGGTTAATATAACTGGGTAAAGGAAAAATTCACGAGGAAAGGGAATACAGGAAATACACCATGTGTTTACCATGTTTACTTGATAAGATCAGTTGTCTATATTCAATATGAAAAGAAGTTTGGGGAAACAAGAAAGTTATTTGAGTCTGCCTTTTTTTGCATTAAAGAATCTTTTAGATCTTAGAATTTACAGGGAATCTCAGATTACAAATTCCCCTATTTATTTTATCAATGAGAATAATGAGTTTCAAAGACTGAATCGCCCATGCAGCTAATAACAGAGCTGGAAAATCAGACTTCGGTGCCCAGTCTCAAGGTCTTCTATATGCATTCATCCTCATACAATCAATAGATTTTCAACACAAAATGTGTATGCTGTTAATGAATGAATGATGTTAGTTTACGGATAACCTTTCTAAGAATTGATTTTTGCTACCCACCGGATAGAAATTTTTTAAAAGTTGATGCATTTGACCCTTTCTGGGCCTTTATGAGAATATAATTTTCAAAGTAAATTACCTTATCAGTACTACAAAAAAGAATGAATGAATTGATGTGGTAATTTTCACTCAGATCAGTTACTATTTTAATCTGCTAAAGAAAATAGTCAGTAAAATATTTTTAAGACTCTGGCCTTATTGATTCTCTATCTACAGCTTTCCTAAATACACCTCAGGAAAACCACTTATTTAGGAATTATATATAATAAAAATAATTTTTCAAAAAGGAAATATTTCAGGTATTCAGAGATTCTATTCATAATGGTAAAATTTTAGAAACATCTTGAATGAATGATTAAGAAAGCTTATTCTGCATCACTAAAGTGGAACACTATGTAGTCATTTCAATTAGTATGTGGATTATGAGGTATCTAGAGGTGTATATAAAAAGGTACTTGTAATAAAACATGAAATTATGTATACGCAGAGGACAGGTATTGGTGAATGTTTTGGAAAGGATAACAAGTTAACTTAGAGTGGTAGAGATAGATACAGAGTTCTATTTCCTTTAGGACTTTCTTTTTTGTTTTCTATCTCTCCTAGTTGTAGAATAAGAGAAATGTCTTTGTAAAACCCTTTTGCCCCTTCTACTTCTAGCAAATATGGAAAACTAGGTATCATGAAAAAAAATCTCCAACAACAAAACGCCTAGGAAATTTGGATGCAACCTGACATCCTTTTACATTGCTCTTAAATGAAGGTCTGAGCTCTGGGGAATGTAAAGAGCTATAGTACTGAGTGGTTAGTAAACAAACCCTGAAACTATGGCTACCTGGGCGATTTTTGCATATGTTAACAATATAGAGCCTTAGGTTCGCAAGGACTTGTGGGAAGCAGCTATTTATCCCCCTTTTTCTTCTTCTCTGCTGCCAGCCCTGGCTGTAGCATTTAGAGGACAAGCATCACCACACTCATCCCGTGACTATCTTGCTGGCTAACTCCAGCCTTTTGCTTTTCTCAGCGCATTGACTGAACAGCAGTCATTAAATATTTGTTGCAAGCAATTTATGGTGAGATGATTTTCAAATTCTTTCTTGTGTCTAATCTGTGTTATAAAATAGAATCATACATCTTCTCTAATGAGCTTTGTTTTCATTAGAAGATGAGAACTTCAATTATATTTTGTTTTAATATTTATATGCTGTACCTACCATTATTTTACTAAATAAAAGATGTTTCCTGTGTTAGTTATGGGATTGTAATTTTTTTCAAATCTCAAATGGATCAATACCATGTTCATAAAATAGTAAAACACAATTAAGAGTTCAAACTGTGTATTCATAAAGACCTGCATTTGAATCCTGGTTCTACCATTTATAGTAGTTGTATGTTCTAGATCAAGTTACTTAACCTACTGAGGCTTCAATTCCTAAATCTCTATAATGGAATAATATTTGTTGTTCAGAGAGTTGTTCTCATGACTAAATAAAATAATTCCTGAAAAGAAATTAGCATAATTCTAGGTCCATATTATAGACCCAATAATTATTAACTATTAAAATGAGAGAGAGAGAGAGAGAGAGACTTGGATTATTAGTGTAAATTCCACAGTATTAATTATTGGCTTTTTTAGAGACCCTCCATAAAAATATCAGATTTAACAGGGAAAAAAATGAAATGGGTCCTAAATATACCTTCTGTTTTCCTGTATTCTTATCCCAGAATCATAATCACCAGCACTATCATATCATATGCTGGGAACACTTGCTTGTTTCCTGCAGCTTTATTGAGGTATAATTGACAAATAAAAGTTTTATATATTCAAGGTGTATAACTTGATGTTTTGATATATGTATACATTATGAAATAAGCATCACAATCAAGCTAATCAGCCTACCCATCATCTCACATAGTTACCATTTCCTTTTCTTTTTTTGTGGTGAGAACACTTAAAATCGACCCTCTTAGCAAATTTCAAGAATACAATACGTCAGTGTTAGTCACCAGTCTGTACTTTAGATCTCCAGAACATATACATCTTGGGTAAATGAAACTTTGTACCTCTTGACCAATATCTCCCCATTTCCCACTCCCCCAGACCCTGGGAACCAGCATTCTACTCTCTACTTGTGTAGAATAATGTGCAATTGACCTATTTTTTTAAGTGTATGGTTCAGTGAATGTTAGTTAATTTATAGAGTTATGTGATCCTCATCACAAGCCAATTTTAGGACATTTCCATCACCTCTAAAAATATCCCTCAGGCCCATTTGCAGTCAGGGGAACATTTACCTTGCAGTGTATTTGGGAATGGTTTCTATTCTTACACCTTATCTTACTCTGTACTTTAATTAGATGTGTGAATGAATGAGGTCCAGGATGGAGTTGAGAAATTTTTTGGATGGGAGGGAATCGGGGACCTGGTTTGGGTGCTACTGCATCACATCTGCACAGAGCAGTGAGCATGAAAATACCAGAAGCCAAACTAGGCAGAAATAGATCTACCAGACTCTTGGAAGTTGGCAGAGGAAATCAGGGCAAGTGAAACCAAGGATAAATGGGAATAGGCCATGGAAGGAAGTGAAAACTCATTGGACTTTGTCATATAACAGTGTCTGGGAACCTTTTGTTAGAGCAAGAATAGGACGAAGGAAAGGATTTTATATATATATATATATATTAGTTCTAATGGTCAAAAAATCGCAGATAAGAACTTTCAAACTGAAAAGTGGGATGATCGTAGGAGACAGTGTGACCAGAGCCAATAGGCAAATTTCCTTTGAGGGCAAGTTGAGCCGAAATGAATTTTAGGTTTTTCCCCTTTAATTAGCATTACCTGTCACAGAGCTAATAAACAAGAGAGTCAAGCTTTGTTCAAAATGCTGATTCTAAAGTTTCCAAGAAACCAATATTTTTAGAAAGAGTAGTTTCTGAGACAAACATCAATTTAAGTTTAATTAATTAATTAACTCAATTTATACGAGTGAAATCCATAGGAGGTAAACAAAACAAATATTGTTTTCCTTTAAGTTTTTTTTTCTAAGCCACACTTCTAAGCAAAAAAAAAAAAAAAAAAAAAGAGAGGACGCATGGGGGGAAAGCAGAGCTGTATGTTTTTCTACCTTCTACAGTTTCATGAAGCACATTGTTAAACCCTGTGAAGCCAGAAGGGTATATTCAAGTGCACTAAGCTGTAAATTTTCATTTATTATCCACATGATTTTCTTCTCAGAACTGAAAGCACGTCTGTCCCTCCCTCTGGATTCAAGAAATCGTTTTTTTTACAAGTAGTGCTTGAGTAGGGGAAAAAAAAAAAGAAGTGGAAATAGTCCTTAGATTTTTCTCCGGAGATTTATTTCTGCTATGGAGTGAGGCACATCACTCCATAGCATTTTTTTCCTGAGCTCATCAACCCTAACCTGCCCATGCCCCATCTCCCTCTGTTTTCCTTCCCTTTCCCCTCCTTCCTCCCCATCATCTCTCATCTGTATTTTTCCATGACTCCATTTGCCAAAATAGTAGCTTGGTTGAGCAAATGGGTTAAGGAGTGGCCTGGGAGAAGGAAGGCACAGATAAATGGTGGAGCAAGTCCTTGGATTTGGGGTGTGGGCAGGGGACTAAGAAAGAACTGCTTTATTTCTCTCTCCTTGCCTGCTTCCCGCCTCCATCCAACTAAGCACAAGTCAAGGATTTCAATGTCTCAGAGTATGGACGGAGGTGGGAGACCAGTTTGAGGCTACTGTAATAATCCTGGCAGTAGATGATGGTGGCTTGCACCAGCATGGTTGCAGTGAGTGTGGAAATACGTGGATGGATTCTGCATATGTGTGGGAAAAAAAGGCAGAATTTTCTGAAAAATTGGGCAAATATTAGGAGAGGAAGAGAACAGACATTGGCCGCATCAAATGAGCTTGGTGTGAACTATGATGCGGAAGAGGGTAGAAGGAGCTGGTTGTAGAGAATGGGGAGCAGATCAGGAGCTCAGTTTGGAACATGATAAGTTGGAACTGTCAAGAGGAGAGCTTTTGCTTTTAATGGAGTTCAGGGGAAAGTCTAGGCTGGAGATGAAGAAATTCGAAAATCATTAGCATAACTGAGGTTTTCAAACCACAAGATTAAATGAGAGTACTTAGGAAGGACATGTAGATAAAAGGAAGGAACACTAGAGGAGAAATAAGGAGGCCCAGCAAGAAGTGACTGAGGCGGGATATACACACAAGAACATATATCATTGTTTTAATCATATTTTGGTTTATGAATATGAATATTATTTCACTATGTGAAGTATCTCAAAAATGATACCTCTAGTAGTAACAATATGCACGTGAACATATGAGTATGACTATGTGTGTATGCTAATTAACTGGATATTAAATAATTTAAATAAATATATATTAAAGTGTATATATAGACATACATACATATATACTTTCATTCACTGTTTCATCAATATAAAAATATTATGACACTAATTTCAATTTTTATTATCTGTGATTTGCTATATTATTTATCTCCTATAAAATATTCTTTGTCCAAGCACATATTTTGTCTTTCTTCTGCTTTTGCCTGATTGATAGTTGATTCAAGTGTTTGGATTCAGTTTAAACTTCAGACCACTATAAAATAGAGTTTAGCTATATTCTTTTTATCTCAATAATTAAATTATACTCATAACTTTCTATTTAAGAAGCTCTAACTGTTCAAATATATGACATGCTTAAAGAGTAAGGCACTGAATACATAGATGAAATTTATGTATACTTAAAATTATTTTGTGGGTGGTGATTTTTTTTTTTTTTCCCATACCATACTGTTTCATCCTGGACGCCAACATTGGCTTTTATTGTGGAAAATGAATCTTTCAGCCTCCGTACGTAAGATGCTCATCGTTAAAAGGCTTAACCAGGAGAACCAATGCCTGCTACATAACTCTTCTCAAATAGAAACTGACTCAGGAACAGGGGGGCAGGAGTTATGGTTAGGTCCCGTGATGATGATTGAAGAATGTATTGGGGAAGGAGAAGAAGAGGGTGGAGAGTATATTGGGAGGGAAAAGATGAAAGGATGATGGGGGCAACACTGGTAATGAGAAGTGAACCAAAGCAATTTGTGCTGAATATAAAGATGGGGTACAACAGAAACAGACTCCTAGACCTAGAGAACAGACTTGTGGTTGCCAAGGCAGAAGTGGGGTGGGGGAGGGATGGAGTGGGAGTTTGGGGTTAGCAGACGCAAACTAGCATATATAGAATGGGTAAAAAACAAGGTCCTACTGTGTAGCACAGGAACTATATTCAATATCCTGTAATAAACCATAATGGAAAAGAGTATGAAAAAGAATATACATATGTGTAACTGAATCACTTTGCTGTTCAGCAGAAATCAACACAACATTGTAAATCAACTATACTTCAATTTAAATAAATAAATAAATAGATGACTAATAATGCACAGAATTGTAAAAAAAAAAAAAAAGATGGAGTGCAAAAGTAACCTTATAGAAGGCATTATGAAAATGAGAATGAGTTAAGAATAAGAAACTTAGAATAAGGAACTTTTATCGGAGTCATCGTGTAGTGTGCTCAGAGGTGTAGAGGGCAGCTCACAGTCAAAACAGTGGCAGAGGGTATTTCTAAAAGTGGTCAGCTGTCCACCTGCATCAGGATTTCCTGAGATGCTTGTTACGAAGACTACAACCTACTACAGCAGAATCTCTTGGTGTTGCCAGGGCACCTGCAGTCTTTATTAAAAATACCCAGGCCCTGACCTCATCCCCGAGTGAATCTCATGCCTATGAAAAACTCCTCGCCATTGTTACTTGTCATTTGCTTCAGTTTGCACTAAAATAAGTGGTATGTTTTATTTTTAAGCTCCTGCTTCTGAAATTTAAAAAAAAATCTACAAGTACAGAATTAAGAGTGAGTTCTCATCAGTGTCACAGGATAGCAATGTGTTTCTTAGCTTTTAGACACCTGTATCCCTCATTCATCAACTTCTTGTCTTATCTCCTGAATAGTCCAAGCACCAAGGTCATGTTTAAAAATAATTGTGAAAAAATAAATAAAATAATAGAAATATTTATTATATGGTCTCCCTGAAGAAACCGATATTTTGCCCTGAAAATCACTAGTGTCAGGGCAAGGGGAGAGTGCTTTCCTAGATGTTAATGTGTCTTATTGGATGCTGATATTTCAAAATAAGAAATGAAATTATGGGAATGTTAATCATTTAGCTGGTAAATGTAAAGAAAATATTCAGTAAATACTCATCACAGGGTGCAAGGTGAAACCCAGCAAAGGGCTCATGTGCCCATGGGTCAGAAAGCCAAACTCTGACAGCAAAGTGAAGATTTATTGCAGGGCACCAAGCAAGGGAGGGGGAGGCAAGCCTCAGATCCACTCCAACTTGGTCTTTGAGTTGGAGATTTTTTTAAAGGGGGAGAAAAAAGGGGCCAGGATTAATCATCCTCTTGTGATAGTCCTTAATCCTTAATCGTAGTTTTGGGAGTCAGGATAACTGGTTTATGATTCTCAGACCAGGTGGCCATGGCTTGGGGTCCTGTTAGCTCATCCTGCCCTGGAGAAACAACCTGAGTTTGTAAGTTAATGATGCTATCGACAACAGCAATTTTAGTCATCTGACTGGTCGATGAGCACAAGATTGAGGTCAGAGGAGACAAGAAAGGGAATAAAGTTTTGGATAGAGACATGAATCATAAATTAATTTATAATTGATTGATAATTAATCATAATTAAACAAAGTTCTCGGTAAGGGAACTTTGTTGTGAGGGGACTTGGTTTCAAAGATACTATGAAGAAATCATTGATGATTGGATATAAAGGGATATAACCAAGTGTTGCACCCACTATGTAAATGCACCATCCATGGCCACTCTCTTCTTTTTCTTTGGCTGATGTTTTGCTGTTTTACTTCTTTCCCTGCTGGAATGCCTCCTTTGTTTTTCCTAATAAAACTGGCCAAAGACTCCTTCATTCCATGGAATTCTTACATCCGTAACATGCTTGACCAACTCCTAAATGATGACTATAAAAGTCATTCTTTCATTTGTAATCAATTTTAGGTATTTTTACAAGTCAAATGAGAAACCACAAGGGGAACAAAAAAGGTGATGAAAAAAATAGCATAATGGAATTTTTATGCCGTCATGTCCCTTTTCTATCCAATAAAATTCTCCATATGCCCACTTGGCATTAATTTATATTCTCCCCATTTCTCAGCTATTTATGCCCCCTGCCCTAAGTATCATGGGGAAAATATACACAGTAATTATTAAATGCTTGCTCTGTGTCAGGCATTTCACATGAATGATGACCGATCTTACCCACCTCTTAGAACTGTTTGCATAATTATTCCCACTTTCCTGATGAGGAAGCTAAAGGCTGCCCAAGATCACCCAGCTAGTAAGTGGTAGAGCCAGGATCTATATTCATATTGGCCTAAATATAAAGGCTCATACTTTTCTCTCTGTACTGTGTGACCTCAAGTTCGCTAATAATTATTAATACTATTAATACTAATTTGTTTTGGATACTAATACTTGACATATATAATCATGAAGAATCTTCCTAGTGATTGAGCAAGGACTGGATTTATCTCACCTAGTCTTACAAAATATCTTGGTTATTTGACTTTAAACACTCTTTGGATATCATAAAAATCTCTTAGAATAGTTCTTGTCTGTTCAATAGGAAGTAATGCTATTTGGAGTTCTGTTTATCATTTGCCATCTGGCACTAAGTGCTGAAAAGTCTTCCTGCTCGTTGTGCAACTTGCCTTTATCTTTGTTGTTGCAGTACTGGATACCAGTTTATTTACTATTCACCTGAAAACACAGCCAAAGCAAAAGAAGTTCTCAGCAACATCAATCAACTACAACCTCTTATAGCAACCCATGCAGACCTACTGCTTAATTCTGCAAGCCAGCATTCTCCAGACAGCTTGAAGAATTCTTTAAAGATGCTTTCAGAAAAAGTAAGATCCAAATCATCACTGCAGTGGGGAAAATGAAATACCCAAATCCCCGTTGGTACTGCTTTCTGCATACATTGCCTTTCATAACATCTGGAAATGTAAAATAGACTGGGTTAAAAAGTAAGCTTCAAAGTATTGCCACAGGATCAAAATGAATTGGCCTCGTTCTCTTTTCAAATTTTACTGAGCGTTAATTTTTTTTCCTAGTAGGAAACGAAACCTAGTACTGGTTGAGGTATATTTTCTCTTTTCCTTGACATCTTTCATTTTCTTTGGTTCCTGGTTGTATTAAATGAAGTAAATTAGATTTTGAAAATTATTTTCTCTGGTGATCACCTAATTTTTATGCATATGAAGCTATACCTTTGAGTCAGAATGTCACTTCATTTGAGAGCAGAATTTTATGTGGATTCTTATCAGTGACATGGGGTAGTTCCTCTGCCTCAGTTTACTTTCTGTAACATTATCAACTGGGAGAAGGTTCTAAAAATTTCTAAAAGTATTAGTTATTGTTTGAAATGTAGTAGGACCTAGGTCTTAATTTTTCCAAAGGTGACTTACATTTGTATATGTAAAGAGGAATGGTAGTCTGGCATGGGGTAAATACTCAGCATCAATTTCCATAATGAATTAAGGCATCTGAATGATATGGAGAGAACCCAGATAGAAAAAGTCAAATTGCAGCTTGAATAGAAATGCAAAGTCAAGTATCCTGGAGTCCAATTCCAGTACACTCATTCGTAACCTCTGCATTCTGAGGATGTCTTGAAATTTATTATGAGATACTTCCAATGAACATGCCCTTGAAGAAACTGACCAAAGACAATTTTCACGGTAACATTTTAGAATAAGATAACAGTGTAGTTCTTTGCGTCCCTGAAGAACAGATTCATAGAAACCTGAATACTATATCTGTATATATTTTTGACTCAGTTATGTTAATTTATAATAATAATAATACCTTGCCCTTCTTTAACGTTTTAAAGTCTACATTTTCACATATTTTTCTCATAGGATATAACCAGTATATATTTTCAGGAAAAATTAGCTAATATGTATTCAGAAAGGTGGGGTGAATTGTCTAATAAATTAAAAAGTGAAAAATCAAAACCCAAGACTTCCAGTTCAAAATGCAACCTTCCTTCCATGCCAAAACAGGTACCTCCATCAAGAAAAGGGAGGAAAAAATTGACCCAAATTTCACAACTACCTACGTTGTCAAATATTGTGCTAGTGACTTCAGTGACTTAGGTTATTTCATTTAACCTTCAAACTGTGGGTCCATATTATCTCCATTTCACAAAGCAAAAGATTGAAGCTCAGAGAAGTTTAAAAAATGTGCAAAGTCATGCAACTAAAGTCAAACCCAGGATTCAAACAAAATTAGGGCTCCGACCCAGGTCTGGTTGACTCCGGAATGGAAACTCTTTCTGGTATCCTCCATGCAATGTATGTTTTGATATTTCCTTTCTTAAAAATTAAAAAAAAAAATTGTTAGACAAACTTCTCAACAATACTTAAGTATTCTAATAGTCAATGAATATGTCTAATAGTCAATGAATATGTTATGGCTAAGAAAAAGGGAAAAAAAGTGGAGGGTGTCGCATCCAGTAAAATAATAGAATTTCTTTTTGGGTCGTTTCTGTTTTGGATTTGTAGGTGAGGTGAGGTTTTCCTGGCTTCACCTAAACAGAAAATTCTAGCAAACAGAACATCACTGTGGTGATTTCAGAGCAGTATTTATATTCTTCCTGTGCATTGGACAGGGATTTGTCATTTCATACATCCTTCACATCTTGCTGCAGTGATTTGGGGGCACGGCAGGGCAGGTATTTTCTCCTCCTTTAATTCAGCATTGCTCCAACTTTTTTCCCTATGTTTTTGTTTGTTTGTTTGTTACTGAGTAGACAAGCTTCGTCTACTAAGAAATCTGTCAACACTTGAAATCACGCGGATTTTTTAAAGTTAAATTTGCAAGCCATGCATTTCTTTAAGAATTCATGCCCAGAATTTCAAAGAAGTATCTAAGTTAACAGAGTTTTGCATAGTGTATGAAGACAGTTACTAGCTCATGGTTTAAAATAAACTATGATCCATGAATCTAGCATAAAAGATAAATCATTTTAGTGGCATCTTAAATTTTAGTGTAATTTAATACTAGCAAGATTTAACTTAAAAACATTTCATGTTTAAGATCAGGGACTTGCACACTGTGGGTTAGAGAATAGGTCTTTTTCTTCACTGATAGTCCCCTTGTTTCTTTTAATGAATCTGAACTGACATGTTTGGAAAATAAGTTCTTGAGTTGTTTTCTTAGGAACTCATCCATAGGACATAACTGAAATTTCACAATAAAATTTACTATAAATTTTTCATATCCTAATGTGCACAACCTCAATTAAGTTATTCTATTTTTTTTAAATAGTTCTGAAAAAGAGAATCTTCTGAAGGATAACTGGGTTTGTTCGCTGCATATTAGTTTACGAAAATATTAAAGAATTATTTAATGTTATGATGTAGGTTTATAGCAAAAGACAAACTCCAACTTTACATAACTAATCCCAACAGAGAAAACAAAGCATAAGCCAAATTTTTAACATAAGATATGAAAGGTTAATAATAGAGTGGGATAAAAAAATGCATTTTCCTTTTTTTCTAGACTCAAATTATACAATACTGTGACAAAAAGAAAGGAGAGAGAGAGAGAAAGAGAAAAGTAAAGTAAAGAAATTCAAAATGAAAACGTAAGGACACAAATGTAGGCATGTATCTCATTACTCAGATATATGTGTGACATTAGTTTCAAATGCCCATCATAGTCTCCACTCCATAGAGACTGATAGACCTTGCTTAGAAAGTCATTATTATTATTATTCTCATCACAAAGCAGTATTGAGCACCTAATTGTGTGTGGTATTGTACTCAATATTGTATGACAAATACTACACAGACATGGTCCTTAATTTTACAGTCTAAGAAATCAAAAGCATGGACTATTTCACAATATGGCAGCTGTGAAATGGTAAACAACAACAAAAAAGGATTTGGTCACAAACAGTAGAGGCTTTGCTCACAATATATTTGAGAAAACCCAACACCTTCCAATTCCTAGTATCTTTTCAACCCTAACATAGTATACCAAAGCATTCTGCTGTATTCAAAGAAAGAAACAAGCATTCCATTCTAAAACTTAACTCAGGATTTTCTTAAGAAATGTTCCGGTTTCCTTAATCACAATGCTGGAAAGTCAGTATGCTAAGAAGTTGAAGATATATATAATATACAGGACATTGATTATGTTGATCACTTAGGTACTGAGAAGGAATTTCTTATTGTTTATTTACTTCCACTACTCTCTCAATCCCAAACTGAGTAGAAGAATTCAATGAGTTTTCGTTTTTTTTTTATAGTTGGTGAAAGTATATATCTACATATACACACATACATACATACTAAATTCTAAGGGAACTTGAAAGTAACTAGCGTAAATGAAGGTGAAATTTCAGGATTAGAACTTATGTTTCTTCTTTTCATAGTCTCCCTCATATGGTAAATATTTAATTGGTGAAATAAGTACTGTTATATAAAAACAAAACTGGGTTTATTAGAATATTACAAACAAGGAAAATAAAGGTAAGAAAGTAAAATAATATTAAGAATGATACTTATACATAAAATACATGGAATTAGAACTTCTGTTTCTGGCCATGATAGGGTAATACGGATCCTCTCAAATGACAAAAAGACAGCTAGGCAAAATGTATAAAATAATGGTTTTTAGGCATTGGAAAATAGGCAGCATAGGAAGATGACAAACAGTGTGACCTTATAATTGCCTCGTTTCTTCCTGGAGGCAGTTTCCAGGCTGCAGCACAAGGAGGGAGAAGCCAAACAGCAACTTCTCAAGTTGAGGAGACAGAAAGTGGAGTTCAGGAAAAGCCAAGATGGCTAAAATTTGCAGAGCAGAGTACCAAAATGGAGGGAGCTGCATACAGAAAGAGCCTTGGACATCTGTAAATGGGTGCTTTAAAATCTTTACCTGAGTACTGATTTGCATATGCATGTGAATAAACTATCAAAATCCAGGGAAATAAGTACGAGAAATAAGCATACAAAATAAGTCCTGGTGGTCATACGTGACTCGGAATGGTTTATCTCCTGACCAGCAGAGTGAGAAGACTTTGTCATACATAGAGCACTGCATAGAGCCCTCAGAAGGGCATGGCCCTAGTAGTGGGGCTAAATTAGTCCTAGATTAAAGAAGGCTGCTCTTGATTCACCCAAACAAGGCTTAAAAATAAGGTTTGAAATGATCTTACTGAGTCCTCCTGGTGTGAAATGATCTTACTGAGTCCTCCTACTGAGTAACTTAACTTCATACCAAAACAAAACCCAACATTTTTTAAAAGAATACAATAAAATATAGAAACAAGAATGTAAACTCAAAATGCCCCCGGTATTCAACAAGCATATGCCAAGCATGCAAAGAAGCAGGAAAATATAACCCATAACTAGAAGAAAAATTAAGCAATAGAAACAGACCCAGGAATGACAGAGATGATGCAGTTAGTAGATAAGAACCTTAACATGGCACTTATAAATATGCTCACATACTTATGAAAGCAAAGAAACATATAAAAAGGATGAGGAGAAAAAAAGGAAAATTAAAAAAAGAATCACATAGAACTCAAAGAAAAGTGAAATATAATTTCTGAAATAAAAATATGCACTGGGTGGAATTAGCAGATTGGTCACTTCAGAAGAATAGATAGTGAACTTGCAAACGTAGTATTAGAAAATAATTAAATGAAGCACAAAGAGAAAAATAACTGAAAATGATAAAACAGAGCATGAATGACTTATAGAACAATACCAAGAAATCTAACATACATATAATTAGAATCCTAGAATAAAAGAAGAGGGGGACAGAAAAATACTTGCAGAAATGATGACCAAAATTTTCAAAATTTGATGAAACTATGAAACTACAGATCCAAGAAGCAAAATGTACTCCAGCAGAGTAAATATGAAAAAAAAAGAAAGAAACACAGATATTAAATTGCTGAGAAACAGAGGTAAAGAGAAAATTGTGAACAACCAGATAAAAAGAAAAGAAAAAAAAGGCACATTATGTGCAGAGGAACACAAATAAGAATTGTAAAAGACTTCTTATTTACTCTTTAAAACAAAAATAATATTCATTGCATGGTTTGTAACTTATTAGTGTAAGCACAGATATATAGATCAACAGAATAGAATACAGAATCTAGAAATAGACCCATACATATGTGTTTAATAAAGTTAGACAAAAGTGCAAAGGAAATTCATTGGGGAAAGCATATCTTTTTAACATCCAGTGCAGGAACCATTGGATATCCATATGCAGAATAAACCTTTCCTTATGTTTACCTCACACTTATATAAAAATTGATTAAAAATGGATCATAGACCTTAAAATACAAGCTAAAAGAAAAAAAAAAGATAACTAAATAAACATCTAGAATACAACATAGGAGAAAATTTTTGTCATCTTGGGTTAGGCAAAGATTTCTTAGAACACAAAAAGCATGAACCAAAAAAAAAAAAAAAAAATGATATGTAAGACTTCTTCAAAATTAAAAACTTTCAAAGTTAAAAACTTTCATTAAAGTTTTCAGAAGACACTATTAAGAAATTGAAAAGGCAAGTCATAGACTAGGAGAAAATATGCGTAAAATAGGTACCTGACAAAGGACTTGTGTCAGAATGTATATTCTTACAACTGAATGATAAAACAATTAAAAATGAGCAAAAGAATTGAAAAGACATTTTACCAAAAAAGACAGATGGCAAATAAGCACGTGAAAAGATACTCATCATTATTTGTTATTAGGGAAATGCAAATTTAAACTAAAATGAGGTACCACTAACCACCCACTGGAATAGCTAAAATCGAAAGGGCTGAGCATAGGAAAAGTTAGGAAGGATATGGAATAACTGGAACTTCCGTCTATCACTGATGGGTACGCAATTGTTGGCAGCTTGAAAAACAGTTCATCAGTGTCTCATAAAGTTAAAAGAGATATATGTGAGCTATCCATCTCACTCCTAGTTATTTACCCAAGAGAAGGTCTGTTCTGTAGGTACTGAGAAGGTTGTTAAGGGCCTAAGACCTGGAGGCTTGCTTTGTGAAGATCATCCTCAGAGCCAAAACAAGGCTGAGTAAGGACAGAGAGATTTGAATTATTGAGCATCACAATATCAGTAATGCTTTTGGGGAGCTTGATAAAATACAAATTCTGATTCAGTAGTTCTGAGATGGGACCCAGAAGTCAACATTTTAGTGTTGGTGACCTTGGATAACATCCTGAAAAAGAAGAGTTAAAGAAAAGTAAATCAACCAGTAAGAAGACTATGGAAATATCAACATGGAATGCAGAAAGGGTATTAACTAGGATTAGCTGTGGGGATATAACGTAAGGGTCAATCTTTGAAATTATTGAAAATATCTAACGACTAGAAATTGATCACTGACCCAGAAAATAAGTATTACTGAAAATGATCCAGACGTTTGGACTCAGAGTTGCTGAGTAGTAATGATACCACTCAGATGGAAAACAGGGAAGAACACATTTATTTGAAAAACTTGAGATCGGTCTGGGACTTCTCAAAAAGCTTGCAGATGGAAACCCTTGACCATGCTGATTCAGGAGGTAAGCAGAAATGGATTTTGAAGACCTTGGCATAATAAAAAATGATACTTGAAGTTATGGAAGAAGGGGTTACATCACCAATGGAAAAAATGCTTTTGAGAATGTGGTTTAAGGTCCCTTGGGGTCCACTTACCACATTTTGAGTGAGCAGGGGATTATGAGTCAACAGCAGAAACTGAAAAGGTCAGTCAAGAAAGAGAAGCATAAATAGAAGAGTACACTTTACAGTTTTCAGTGAACTCCCATAAGGGTTTCACAGATCGGCATTGTAATTTTGTACATACTGGGGAAAAGTTGTTATGTGATTTAGCCAAGGTCAAGTGGATAATTTATATAAGCTGCCCAGATGTCAGCTACCTCTCCTGGCTGAGAGTTCAATGTTCTTTGCTTTAGGGAATGTTAAACACAGATCAATGTACTAATGTCAAGAATAACACTATGAAATAATTAAAGCATATCAAATTTTAAAATAAGCAGGATTCTTTTCTTGCCATATACATGACTACTGAAATGATAATTACTTGTTTTATGGTATTTTGTATTGCAGATGAGATTAGGCATGGCCTTGAATTTTTTCAGTGACTCTAAGGAAATTCTAAATAGAATGGGACTTTGCTTAATTTGTTGAGTTCTCTAGTTTAAAAGAGTGTTTTTAAATGAACATGCTCTAACTATTCCTCTGGCATTAGTATTCAGGAAACTAGGAAATGTATCCCCAGGAGAAGTAATTTTTAGTAGTTTTGTACTTGCAGATAATTCTGGGTGTCACTTTGAAGGATACTTGTATGAGCATATGAGTTGGACAAATGGCAGAAAGGCAAGAAAACATTTTCTTTTCTTTTTCTTTTTAAAATATAGAACAAGTGAAATAGATCTGCCTTGGGTTCAGAGTTTATGCTTTTTTACTATAATCTTACACCGATATTTTAAATTAATTGCTTTGCCTACCCTTACAATAACATTTAGTCAGCCTTTCTTCTTTCGCTTATTGTAGTTGGAGCTAAGTAAGAAAAGGAAAAAGGCTTTCAGAACTCTGAGTCAATAGGCAGCTCAGAGAGACATGGTCACCTCCTTCCCTGATGCTTAACTTCCCTAGTATTATCTCAGTTGTAAGAACAGCAACATACAGATGTGTTGGGATTGTGTGACTACATTAATCTCTTCAAGCTGATTTATTTTGATGGTAAAACACCTGGGTCTATATTGGTCTACATTTACCAAGTAATACCGGTCAAGAAAAATTAAGATTTTTTCCGGGTCAGATGGAAATTGCAATGGAATATTTTGCTATTTTCTAACAGAATACGCTTCTATGCACAGCATCTGGGTGATCCAGAGAGTTTCCAAGGAGTCAGAGACATGTTTCAGTATACACACAAAGTAGAAGAGCAGCTTTTATTGTGTTTGTTTAAGATTTTGTGCGTTATATTCAGCTACCCTCCCCCAAAATTCTAGGTTGTAAAACTGCAAGAATCTACTGTATTATCTCCCATGTCTTTGGTGCTAAATCAACCCAAATGAGACTTGAGTAAATTAAGAGGAAACTCTGTGTGTGCGTGCTATGGGAGGAAATAGTGGTGATTACAAGAACCATAGGAAATTTCATTGGGTGTGAATAGTATTCAGCTACATAGTAATTAGTGAGTGTTATGGAGACTGTTGCTGTAGTAGCAGGAAGTCAAAGAAGTCAAGCTGTTTTGCTCCAAAAATAAATCAAAAGAATTTATTGAAACTATCAAGAAAGAAATAGTTAGGTTAAGCTGAGTGGAAGTAAATTCACATTTTTAATATTTAAATTCACATTGATAGACACATCCATGCTCTCTGGAAAATTATGTAAACAGCATGTTCCCCCATTTTGCTATAACTATACTGACTTGTGCTGTCTAGCCAACTTTTTCATCCGTTCTTTTAATAAAAAAAGCTCTGCCTTATTTTTATTTTCTTAGTTATTATAAAAATATTTTCCAACCTCTTATTCTAATATATCCTCTTTTTACCATATTTCTTGTCTACTTACCTTCAAAGTGCCTTCAATATGACTAACAGATTCAAAGAGTGTTTAAAATATCCATTAAAATTTCACAGGGCAGAGAGTTAACATCAGCAATCGCGGACACAATTAACTATGAGAGCTGGTAGGTGTTCAGAACACATGGGGAGCCAGAGTTAGAGAAGAAGGGGAAGAAGGACAGAAGGATCGAGGCTGAGGGTCATGGTGGATGGTGTGGAGTAAGGGGAAATACTACTGAATTTGTTAGAAAACTTTGACTCTGTTCCCTTTGTGCTGCCAATCGGCAGTCTGCCCTAGAACAGATCATCACACTTTTTTCTTAGTTTTTTAATCTGGTTAGTGAAGAAGTCCACTCACTCAACTCCCTTCTAGCTCTAGAATTTCACGATCCATTGCAAAGATATAACTGTGCAGATATGACAGGGTCGTATTAATTAGGTGCTTATTTTGCGCTTGGTTTAACTGGTTTTCTGTAATTGTCCACACTCACAACAGGGAGATTGAGAGACAATTTAGTAACAGTTACTGAGCATGGCACTGCTGACTACATATTGAGGGAGCACCAGTAAATGATTACCTTGAGTTACAGCATTGGTGAAGACTGCATTATATCCGGGAGTGTCTCAGTAAATGATCTGTGATTCAAAATAATGCTGTGGGTTAAAGGGCCCCGTCCCAACAGATTACAAAGCATAAATATGTTAACAATGTGGGTCAGTGCTTGAGTTACTTCTCTACTCTTTGGACAGATTGGTAGGCCATGTGTATGTTAAGTGTACTATAATACAGAAAATCAATTACTGCACCCTGCAGTGTATAACAGGGTGAAGCCATTAAACATTTCATCAGGAAATTGCAGAGTACAGCTGTAAAGTTCTTTATTGTTGGAAAGCCATCGTTACCATAGTACTTACTAGGTGTTTACCACCAGCTTGTAAAAGTTACATGGCAAGTTTCATAGTAACCTCGTTAACATTGAACATTACTGAAACCATTTGGTGGAGGAGACAGTTTAGAGGGTAGTAATGGGGAATAAAAGCCAAATGTTTTCATGAGGAAGACTGCCTGTGTCATATCTACTGCTGAAATCTGTCCATGATGCTAAAAAGAAAAAAAGGTCTCCTGCCTCTATTTTTTTGTTTTTTGACGAGATATGTCATTCTTTAGCCTTTAACTCTGTTTAAAATACAAAATAAACATAGTCTGATCACATTTTCTTTAAAGGTGTATTTGGAATTACTTGAAAGGCACAGCAGGGAGATGGTGTTCAAATGGTAATCCCCAGTGAAATACATCTCCAAAGACAGGATCTGGAACTAAAAGAGAGTGGGCTGAGGAGACAGATGGCGTTTATAATGCATATAGAACCTCAGCATTAACTTTAGAATAGGACTCAAGGCCTTGGCGGAAACCCAAACCAAACTATTTTCCATTGATCCGTATGAATCATTTTCTCTCTCTCTTGCCTGCACTTTTTCCACCATCCACACCACTCAAGTGCCAGCAAATCTGCCACTGACCTTTTCAAAGGTCTGTGCTGAATCCCTGTCAATTTCTTTCCAGACAGAGCTTTTCGTACATGCCTTCAAGGATCAGCTGGTCAGAAGTGCCCTTTTAGCACTTTACACTGCCAGGCCAGGAGGTGTCCTTAAGAAGCCATCCTCTCCTAAGAACAGCACAGAGGAGAGCAGTTCCCAGGACCCACCCCCGCCGATGAGAAGGCAGGACTCCATACCGCATCATTCGGACTACGATGAGGAAGAGTGGGTAAGTTTTTTATTTGTTTTTTTACGTGGCTTGCCTCTCCGTGTCTAGTCCTGAAGAGTAAAGCAAGAATGTTCAAAAAAAAAAAAATCTCTGCTTTTCATGAAAACAAGTCGGAAAGCAGTCATAATACAGATTGTGGATAAATAGGTTACACTTTTCCTCAGGGGCAAATGATAAAATGAAAGTTTTATTCCTGACCACATTTACTTGACGTGAAAACCTATTTGCTCTCAAATAGCTTCTATATATAACATATACACTATATATATTTTATATACATATAATGCAGGCAAAGAATAAATATCTCCAAGAAATGTCGTCAAAGCAAGGATGCCACAATTGCAAGACTCTATAATATCAATACTTTTCCTTATTTACTGCCAAGGTAATATAAACCATTAAAACTGTTCTTTAGAAAATGAGTCAATAATCATCTATAATCTACTACTTAGATGCAACGAGTATTTTCATTGGTGCAATCCAGCGTGTAAGTTCTGGACACACCTGAAGAAGTGTTAACATTTATATGGCAGTGGACACAAAGATCTCTTAAGTCCTTCTTGTTCATGGGTTCTATTATTTGTTTAAAAAAGATGTTTGCTCCAGGTGGCTCTAACATTGACAGGAGAATGGCCACATAAAAGCATCTGAAAAAATAACTAGTAAAGGCACATAAACCAAAGGAGCCAACATGGTGATAGGAACCGTAGGTGGGCAGAAAAAGACAGGAGAAAATCAAGGTTTCTCTCTCTGGGTGAGAGGGAACAGTGTGCTTTTCCTGAATCAATGCATATTCATTATCCAAGAACCTTTTGAAGTATATGCACATCACACAGACACAGACACACACACACACACACACACACACACACACACAGAGAGAGAAGGAAACGCTTTACTGTATCATATGTTAAACCAAGAAAATGCTGTAGTATGCTAGCTGTATTAGATGTTAAATAGTTAACGATTACTTTTCCTGCCACCCTAAATTTAAAAGTGTTTGGGTAGTAAATTATTTGAAAGGCTCAGGCCTCTCAAAAAAATTGCTGTCTGAAGCGCTGTGAAGTGATACCTGCTCTTTCTTTTGAGAAAATTTCTATCACAGGAAAGACAGAGCTGGGCTCCATGAGGTAAATGCTGAATAAGTATTTGTTGTTGCTGATTAAGATTGCATTTCTCCCACTGCATCATTTTCAAAAGAGCAAATCTAATATTTCTGCCTTTTACCGTCACCTTCTTCTTCAATTTATTCATAGCTCCAAGGCGTGCATACCTCTTAACCTCTCTGAAGTTCAATTTTTTTCAACTGTAAAGTGAAAATAACAGCACCTGTTCTGTTTAGCTCTTAGTGTGGTCCTAAGATAAATGATTTACCTGTGTGATAATGCCGCATGACCTGGAAAAGCACAGGCAAATGCATTGTATTACTTTAATATTATTGCTGTATGTTTCCTTTTTTAAGATATGTAAATTATATAATCTTATTATGAGGATCAGTACTACTCCTTGAGATAAATGGGGAGATGGGGTAGATCATAATTCGGAATGTGAATTTGAAAAAGTTTGGGTAGATATAGAACTTGTATTTCATTTAAATAAACATACAGTAAACTTTTTGACAAATGATTGCCATTTTTATATGAAGTCGAGTGAGAGTTTTGGAACTGGGTATCTTTTGTTTTCATAATTTTCACCTTACTGTGTTATGCAAACCCGCTCCCACACCTCGCCCTCCTCCTGTGGCTCCAATCGCCCCTCTCCTTCCCTCCCTTCTTCTAGATAACTTCTGAGAACTTCTATATCCACAGGTGCTCCAAAAGGGAAGATAAGTCAGATCATTAGGTCCTAGAGCTCAGAGTCTAGTGGTAGATAAAAATATGTTAATAAATAGTTAAAATGTTGTGATAGGGATGGAGAGAGACAGGTGGAAAAAGGTTGGCTCTGCTAATGTGACTTCAGATCAACATTTTAAATACAGAAACTTTTTATGATGGGAAAAGAGGGAGAGAGTAGGAAACATGGTGAGTTGAGGTCTATGGTGAAGCATTTGGTACAGTGGGTGTTACGGAGCCCTTGTTCTGCCTGGGTCACTGTGGCGCGTGCTGGGGAAACATAGGTGACCCGCCCACGGCTGCGAGGGCTCCATGACCTATTCAGGGCTCTAGAGACACCAATGGCAATGACAGTGCAATTTAGGATTATACACAGGATGAAGTGGGAGTCTGGTGGTCAGGGTGGGATCTCCAGAAGTAATTCCTGAGATTTAAATGTGAATAGAAGTTAACAATATGAGAAAGAAGATGAGGTGACCCTTTAGACAGGAACACTTTAGCTGACATAGGTCATGTGTGTGTGTGTGTGTGTGTGTGTGTGTTGCTTACTTGTTTTGTTTTAAAGGTCGTGAAATTGACCGTGTTTATTACTCCAAAAGCCACGTAAGAGGCTATGAGACTGAGAGGCTATTACTGATAGAACAAGGTCCTTGCAAAGAAGAGAAGATGATAAATTCAAGCAGGCAGGTAGAGGACGAGTCCTGGGCAGACGTGTGCTCCTCTGCTGAGACGCAGGGAAGGTGTAAAAATGGATTTTACTTTTGTGAGGGTGCGTGGGCCTGGATGGCTTCTTTGTTCTTTGTTTGACGTATTTTTCTCCAGGTTTATTGAGCTATAACTGACATATAACACTGCATTAGTGTAAGGTGTACAACAAAATGATTTTATACATGTATATAATCACCACGATATATTTAAACACCAGCACCTCATAGGATGACAATTTTCTTTTCTTAGGATGAAAACTTTGAGACCCATTCTCTTAGCAACTTTCAAATATACAGTACAGTGTTGTTGACTATAGTCACCATGTTGTACATTACATCCCTAGGACTTATTTATCTCATAACTGGAAGTTTGTGCCTTTTGACCACCTTCACCCATGTTGTCTCCCCCTCCTCACCTCTGGCAACAACCAATCCACTCTCTGTTTCTACGAGTTTGTATTTTTTAAATTCTGTGTGTAAGTGAGATCATGGTATCTGTCTTTCTTTGTCTGACTTATTTCACTTAGCATAATGCCCTCAAGACCCATCCATGTTGGTGCAAACAGCAGAATTTCCTTCTTTTTTTATGGCTGAATAATATATATATACACACACACATATATATGTATATATATATATATATATATATATACATCACATTTTCTTTATTCACGCATTTGTCGATGGACACTTAGGTTGTTTCCATATCTTAACTATTATAAATAATGCTGCAATGAACATGGTGGTGCAGATATCTCTTTGAGACAGTGACTTTGTTTCTTTCCAGTATATACCCAGAAGTGGAATTGCTGGATTATAAAGTGGTTCTATTTTTAACTTTTGGAGGAACCCTCATACTGTTTTCCATAATGGCTGCACTAATTTACATTCCTACCGACAGTGCACATGGGTTCCCTTTTCTCCACATCCTCGCCAGCACTTGTTATCTACTATGTGTTTGATGACAGCTGTTCTAACAGGTGTGGGGTGTCTCTCATTGTGGTTTTGATTTGCATTTCCCTGATGGTTAGTGATGTCGAGCACCTTTTTGTGTCTTCTTCGGAAAAATGTCTGTTCAGTTCCTCCTCCTATTTTTTAATTATGTGTTTTGTTTTGTTTTCAGCTATTGAGTTATATGAGTTCTTTTTGTATTTTAGATATTAACCTGCATGACTTCTTTTATCATTAAAGCAGAACCATGTTCAGAAGAGGGCAGAGAGGACAGGCTGAGGAGAGTGGTGAAAGTTCCGAATAGGCACCAAAGAAAATGGGTAGGGTTGCTTATTATCAACATTTGAAAAAAATTGGAAATTCCAGTGCTTGTGAGGGCCAGCCAGTATTCCAGTAGGAGTCTGTACGGATGCTGGCTCACCTTCAGTCATTGACTTGCGAATACCTTGGTAGGAAAAAGTCTGCCTGATTTTCTTTCCGGTTGATGCAGGAGTGCCTTCTCAGTTTCCCAGGGTTGTTTGGTT
Organism: Eschrichtius robustus; assembly: GCF_028021215.1. NCBI lineage: Eukaryota > Metazoa > Chordata > Mammalia > Artiodactyla > Eschrichtiidae > Eschrichtius > Eschrichtius robustus. The sequence goes on along the minus strand of NC_090827.1, from coordinate 33,801,555 downwards.
AGGGTAGGGTAATAATGATCTGCATCTTCCTCTTTATCTCCTTTCATACAATTTCTGAATTTCTTCCAGAACCCACTATTTCTAGAAAGCATATAAATGCCCTGATAAATTTATCACAATTACAAGGAAAATCTTTCCCACTCAGAAAAGTTACTTCTAACTCTCCTCTCCTAATATAATTTTACTCTATTTGCAAACAATAACCAAGTTTGATTGTTATATAACATTTTTTATTGACGTTCCTTAGCAACCACTTTCTATTACAAATACCCCTTTGTTAAGAGATGGAAATCCCTTATTTAAAAGAATTCACCAAAGTCATAACCATTTAACATTATTTTCAAATCTTTATCTAACTTTGAAAAGTTGAGTAAACCCAAAGAAAATGTAGCTAATTAGAAATGCCTTTAGAGACTGTGCTATTAAATGAATTGGAAACATAATTTTGTGTACCACTTTTCTTAGTTAATTAAGTGTTAGAAAAGTTTCAGCACTGATTACAAGTCTAGTCAACTTCCTGAAATAATTCAGTGTTTTAAACAATTAATTTAATTGGGTTTCTGTGACATACAAAAATATTCTCTGATCACGTAGGTTGATTTAGGTTTGCACATAAGATTAAAGTAGTTCCATTTTACAAAATCTGTTTTATTTAATTTCTGGTAGGTACTGTAGGTTTAACAACTGCCTAACTTGCACAACTGCATTTAGCTTCTAATAATAAATATTTGGAAAGTAAGTTCACGTTAGTAAATTACTCTTGAGTTCTACTGAGCTGATGCCTATAAGACACCTTTCTTTTGGAGGTCAGGAGAATCTCTGTTAACTCTCTATCAGTGTGAGAAGGTTCTTTCTCTGTTCAGCTTGTTTGTTGGCACAATTGATGACATATGAATCTGGATAATAATTATCTAGTCAATAAGGAAGAGATTGAAACTAAAATGATCACCGACCAAAAAAAATCTGTTATTTGGTGAATTTTACTTTTTAAATAATTGAGAGCTTTAAAGGTTTAGTTTCGTGAAAAGTTAGTAAACAATTAAACCCCAGAGGAATATTGGCATTTTATGACAATCTGTGCAAAGAAATAGACTAATATCGCATTCTTCATCTTTTAGCTGGTAAAGATGACATATTGCTTTTCTGTCGCTACATCTCTACAGCAGATGCTTCCAACAGCTGGGATTCCAAGATTAGTCTGTCCAAAATGTGAAGGCATGTCATCCAACCAAAGTATTAAATTGACCCAGTTTTTGTGGCTTCCAGTAATTATGCTGTTCTCTAGAACACTGTGATTGAACTTCAACATTACTACACTGACGGGTTTGAGGCTAAATCTGCCTACCCTCATTCAATAATTGTTAAAGAAAAAAGATACACTTCTGATCTTTTATATTCTGATCCAGTCCAGCAAGGTGTAGGACTAAGAAAACTCTTGTTATTATTTAGCCATATCCCAAACCCATTCTTTAGTTGAACTACATTTGTATATCAGGCAACGATTCAGCATCCAGATTAGCCACTTAATTTCCCTTCTTCATGTGGCAAATGTAAATCAGATTTAAAATTAGTTTCCATTCTTAAGCTAGGAGAACATTTGCTATGTTTTATTATGGCAAAATGTGTTTATGTCACATAAGCACAATAGATGGTTCACATTAATCCATATACGTTTTCAGTAATTTCATAGCTTATAGAAACAATAGCACAAATTCACAGTAATACTTATGTCAGACATCCTTTGAATAAAGTCTCTGTACAGCCTGAAAAAAATTGTGGTTTCTCTGTAACTCAGTATTCCCAAAGATTGAATTTGGGAATAAGACTTACATCTTTCTGGTATGTTCTTTACCAAATTCTCACAGTTCATTTTCTACTACACCTTTCTCTAATGATGTGTAGAACAAATATGAATGTTTCAGTTTGACAGGAGTATTGATAGAGCTATTTATATTGTCAACATTGGTAGCAGTAAGCATACATGGCTGCAAAATATTACTAACTGTTAAGGACAAAACTTATCTAGCCAGTTTCCTCCTCCACAAACAATCTGCAGTGATCTGTATTCTCAGCTTCTCTTACCAGATTCTGTCTCCATCTTAGACCTTACCTCTAGGGAAAATAGTTAAGGTCATGCATAATGCAGAAGTACCTATGCAAATTTATATTCCAAAGCAATTCTGTTCAGTTCTCTGACTGGCTAGAATTATGCTATGTGAAACCATTGACCTGATCTTAATAAGAAGGAAATAAATCATTCACATTTTTTAAAAGTAATGAATTCTTATAGGCAACTAGATACTAATCTGTGATTTATCTTTTCTAAAGCAATACCTTATGACTTAGTTACGTGGATCAGTAAAATGTCCACTAAAATATGGCCATTTATTTCCAAATGTTCTGTTATTGATACACAGATAGAGATGTATGTATATACACATATGCATGCATTCAACTCCAAAACATTTTATATAATAAAGCATTATTCTTGCATCCCATGATCACACAGCCTCGTGAACGCTGAATTATAATCAGTTGTTTATATGTCTGTTTCTTCCATGTGCTCATCAACTTTATAAACTCCTAAAGGGCAAAGACAGTGTTGTGTTCACTTTTGTGTTTATGTGCAGAGCACTTGCACATAAAAGGTACCCAATACTCATCTGTAGAATAAATTAATGACTTTGAAATTTCCCCTCAAGTTATTATTCTTGTCTACCTTCTTATTTGGCTGGAAACATGGAATAATTAAATTTAATATAACTCTGCACCATGTCAGTACCTTTTCCTCCATTAGAATTCATGAATTTTTTGGAGGATTTTCTTTCTCTCTTCCAATCAAAAGTACCCGGTTAAATCCCTCTCTCCTTAGTGGATATTTCCCAGAGTCATAATCAACTCTGAGGTGACTGTTCAAGTCATCTTCACAATTATCTCCAAACATAGAAAGTGGTGAAAATTCAGGATGGACACAGAACATCATCAGAGATGACCAAAGTTGAGAACATGATGAGTTAAGGCCTCCAGAAGCTTCCGGAAACCCAGTGGTGGGGATTTTCGTTTTATTTGATTATTCATGTGCCGACTACAAAGGGCCTGGTTACACAGAAATAATTTCAGATGTTTACCGGTGAATATGAATTGGAAGCAACTATTTTCCCCTTGTCCCAGCTCTTTCTTTTTCCTTCCTACGTCACGCCCAATAGGGTTGCCTGGTTTTGTTAATCTTGCTGTGAGGAGGGGACATTGAAAGCATCCATTCTCCCCATCAGAAAGGACAGGGAGAATTAGGCCAGTTGTTCTCTGTATGGCAACAGCAAGTGTTCTGGCATCTGTTTTCCTGATGGATGGGAAACCCTCCTGACCTTCTCCAGTCCATTTCACCCAGGAGAAATGTGCTCCGAATACTTATCTGATATTAAAGTCCACAAAAGGTGATTAGGCAAAGTTCACGACTGTCTGTCAAAATGCACAAATGTTCTATTCCAATAAAGATGTTAAAAAAATTTTTTTTTAATAAATAAAGAAAAGAAACCCCAAAGGAGACCTTTATGGGCATGCGTATTCATGAAATCCTACTAATACATTCACCTTCAGCCCCCTGTTTTATGGCAGCTAATACAGTGTTTTATACATACCAGTTCAATGTATTTTTCAGAATTAGTCAGAATAAGTGAACAGATGGATTTGCTGAATCAGCAATTCATCTTCCAACTCAAATTAGTGTTTTTAACCGAGATATTTTCTTCTTATTCATGTAATGGTGATTTTCCTGTGGTTTTATAATGGATCCCATCATCTCCCTTGGATACTTTGCTGATTGTTACAATGCCTGGTTCAGCGGCAGATAGTTTGATATGCCTGCGTATAATGATTATGCAAACTTGCAAACACACACTTTAGAAATGTATGATTACATTTAAATCAAGTGCCCCTAAACTTTAATACATTCTGAGGTGAATAGTGAGATATTATTCCTAAGTAGAAATTTTTGAATACACCAAATTTCATGAATAGTTAAAAGAAATGCCGAGGTCTATACAGGCAGACTATTGTCTTGCTATATCAGGGTACATTCAGTGAAAAAAAAAAATCAATCCTGGAAATTGGTTGCATGCAGCACACTCACTAACGTCATATAATTCAACCACTTGTACGACTGTTTGATGGTGTGTGGCTGACACGCAATTACCAATTTAAAATTAAAAGCTTTAGTCAATCAGTGATTTATTTTTACTTATTATTAAACAAAAGCTTTATTTCATATTTTCACTGAATTGAAAGCTTTAGCTTGATGTGACACATATTAGGGTGAACTCAACCATTCAGAATATGAGCTTAATTCTAACTTCAATTTGAAGATACATGTGCTAATACTTCTTATAGTTGTATCTTAATTTATTTTTACTCCTAAGTAGCAGGCTATTAAGTCAATCACCAAATGTTAATTAAGCATCAATAATGTGAAGCAGTGCTATAGGTACTTGGGGAAAAACAAATTAAGCATCAAAAATGGATCCTGACCTCAACAGCCATATCGTCTAATTCAGGTGAATGCCCAGCACTCATAAAACAAACAGAGATACTATTGAAAGGTATTCCCAGAGCAGAGGTGGTTATGTGATACACATTAACAATATCAGAAGGATTAAGAGAGAAGTTATGTGAAGGTCGAAGAAGATGAAGAAACCATTTCTTCCTTCCTTTATTTTTCTTCCTTCCTTCCTTCTTCTTCCTTCCTTCCTTCCTTCATTCCTTTATTCACTCTTTTATTTACTATCACCTGGTAAGTACTATGACCTGAGGATAAAAGGATTAATAAATAATAGGCATTTCCCTCATAGAGCCCACTGTCTATTAGAAAGAAAATACAAGTTAAGCAAAGAGAGAGTAGCATGAATAGTTCTTGGAAATGGTGAGACTTGAAAGGGTGAGAATTTGGATTGATGGAAGGTAAGGGAGAAGGCACTTGAAGCCTAAAAAGCAGTATATGTCAAGTTAGAAATATTAGTTCCTCCAAGGTTTCCTTCATATCTTTGATGTTCAGCACTCAGCAGGCAGGTAGCAGATGCCCAGAAAATATATGTTGAGCTAATCAGCAGCATGTTTCTAGGATAGCAAGGAGACCGACCTGGGTGAAGCTTTCATTTTGAAGACTGAAGAGAAATATGTAGAATTATCTAGGTCGACCCAACTACAGAGGTGCCTCTAGGCTGAGAGAAGAGTGAATACTTGCTGCAGTACTAAGCCTGCTTTTGATCAGTGGAGTGATGGCATGAGCGTGATGATCAGTGAAGATGAAGTGTAGACCTGATCATGTGAGAGCTAATCGTATAGGTCTGGGCAAGATCCAAACCAAGGACTGTGGAGAGGTCACTGCTGGAGAAACAGTGTCTGACCATCTGAGTCCACCCGTGTAACTAGGAACTGAATTTCAGAGTGAGGCCAGCAGTGTGTTCATTGGGAAACCAAGGTCAGGGATTTTTTACATGAGTGGGTGGATGAAATTATGCAAGAGGCTCAATAAGAAGCAGAGGTTGGGGAATCTCACTTAATTCTGATGGATGTCGCCTATCTGGCTATTTTTAGTGGACATGATGTATGTGTATGTTTATATGTGTGTGTGCAGGTATGTGTGTATTATGCAGCTTGGGCCATACATGTGCCAATTTGTACCATAAAGTATTTTATGTACAACTCCTTTCACCTAAAAGTCTGGGTAAGGTTAGGATTCAGAGAACAGAGCTATCAAGCTATGGAAAGAGCAAAGGTTGGCAGTGTGGAGGAACTTGGGCAGTATAGTGCAAACTGCTCTCAGTCAACTCAAAGATAGACTGAAGCTTCTTTTTAAAGATGAGATTGGCCTTGTTAAGTTACTAACTGGTTCTAATCAAAGTGTTCAGAAATTGGTAATGACAAGTGACAAATTATGCATGGAGATTAAGATACAACAGGGCCCCCATATCAGCTCTGGTTTAGCCTTTACATTCTTGCTGATCAAAAGTTGTCCCTAGAAAAGTTGATCAGCTAAGCATTGCTGAACTTTTTTTTTTTTTTTTTTTTTTTTTTTTTTAAGTTAACAGCTGATCCAAAGCAGTCAGGATGTCTCTTGATGCCACCAAGCTCATAAATGTGTGACATGCTGAGTAAGCACCATATTCCCTGCCCTCATGGCTCACTCTGCCAGGTGTAATGGCCCCCAGGCTACTCCTGGCTACATCCATCAGATGTGTGCATCTACTGCCACTGGGTTTGACCTGCATGTTAGCTTAGGTCCTAACCCAGAAATAAATAAGAACCAAGATCAGCTACCTGACTCAGAATGGAATAAATATTGCTGCTCATTCCCCACTGACTTTTGCCCTCATTGCTGAGCAAAAGTTGATAGCCACTTCACCTTCACGAAGTTGGGTTTCATTAAGGTCAAGGACAACATTAAGCTCCATTTAATAAAGGTTAGACTTTAACCCACCAATTTTCCATTACTTCCTTCAATAGCAGGCTAATGACTGCTATTTGGGGGGAGGGGGGGAGCAGGGGGATGGCCCAGCAATCTTCTCTTCTGATAGGTTGTTGTTGGGTTGTTTTATTTGGTTGTTGTTTTGTTTTTGTTTCTAAACCTTTCATGTGGCTGAGGGGCTAAACAGAATCTGGAGACTGATTATTCTTCCCTGGCCTGAAAAGGGGAGGGGTTGGATGATTTTAGCAGGGAAGAAAGTTGAGTAGGTCCCAGCCATACCAGCAATCTAAACAAAAAGAATCTCCTAAATGCACTGACCTCATGAATAAAAAATTATCAGAATGAGAATGGAGTTTTGCTGGTTATTTTCCTCTGTGCATATGTTTTCACAGAGATACTATGGAAAGTGGCTTGTTTAGGATAGAAATCAGATATTCGAGGTACATCTTCAAGAATCTTTGCCTACCCATTTTTAGCATCCTAACTCCAAAATAATTATCTTGCTTGGAATTAATAATAATTCATAATTATCTCCTACAAAGTGAATTATCACCATTCCTCCCTGTAACGCACTCCCTGTTTTATATCCCAGGCTGATGAATGGATCTGGGGCCTTGATGCTAACACTGTCCTCTATTAATACTGGCCACTTATGTCCTTTGACCCAAGCTGATTGATCCGTTAGCCAAGTGATTGCTCCATCCATGATTGCATGATACTGTTGTTTTCAGACTTAAGGGTACGTGGGGCCAGCCTGTCCTTTTTCTAGAGTCATCTCTTAGTTCAGAATTTGCCATTGGGCTCATTTTCAAATCTCAGATAACCAAAACCTAATCTTACTCCTGTGAGGTGACACACACCTATACCTGGCCCTTCCTGGGCTCCCTCTCCCCAACCTTCCTCTGTCTGGCTTGTCCCCAAGGTTCTAGTAATTTCATGAAGAGCAATTCCTACTGGGTACCAGAATGCTGTGGGAACCTATAGGGGAAGAATCAAGTCTTTGGAATCAAAATGGAATTTCTAGTCTACCATTTTAATATTGACTGTTATTCAACATCTCTTACCTGAAGTTTCCTCATCTCTAAAAACTATAAGCCAATAATATTGACCTTATGTGATGGTTTTTGAGAGGTAAGTTAGCTAATGTTGAATATAAATAGCAACCCTCAATCTGCCTTTGGGTTGAAGTCCTCTCCTCCTCCATCCTTTGGTCCCTCTCTATCTCTCTCTCTGCCTTTCTTCCAGGCCTTCTTCAGTGTAGTGAGGACACAGCTCTCAAATAAGTTGTAGTCTAATGTGAGAGACAGAAAAGTAAATCAGTGACTTTACTTTGTTGATGCCATGAAAGAGAAGGAAGCAGTGTCTGGCAAAGCTCAGTGTTCTCTCACCACTAGCTCGGCAGGATCTGATCTCCAAAAGATAAAGAACAGAATGAGTCTGCTTGGGGTCAGCTGCTGAGGGTGCCTCCAATAGAGTATTTGATTATGCATGACTCATGTGTCAGTGTTGCATGAGAAACTGCTCTATTTCTCACCCCCAGCAAACATACTCCCAGCTCATGTGTCCTCCAAGCGTTTTCATGACTTAAATGTTTTGCTACCATTTACCACATAACCCTTTACTATATGATTGTTGGTTTTGGTCAGTGAACATGCTTGACTTTGCTCCTCATGCCGAAAAAGATCTGTCTACTGACTGCAAAGGTTACTTTTTCTCCCAGTGGAATCCTGTAACCCGAGGTATCTATGAAGGAAGAAGAACAATGTATAGGAGTAGAATGTAAAATCATCCTCTTATATACCCTTATGTTCACACTCTTCAAAGATGTGATTAAGAGCAGTTGATCCAACCCTTATATGCCTTTACACAAGAAAGACATCATGCAATACTACTCGTCTTTGATCAAAATAAGTTCCTTTCAACGTGGGCAACAGGAAGAGAGTTGAAAACCTATCTCCTATACACAGCTAATCTGGAAAATTAAGAGAAAACTTCTCCCCTTTTTCCCCTCAGTAGTAGAGTTTATTCCCAGTATTAGCTGGAGAGTTGCTTCATTTTTCAATTTAGGAGCCTGAAAGATGCAGGTGATGGTGGTGATTAAGGCATATTCAGAATGGGAGCCAGTTAGTTTGGTTATATGATCTAGAATATAAGCTCCTCACCAAATTCCAATGAGTGACTCCACGTCCTCAGCTTGCTTGCCATTCTCCAGCATTTCCTCCTGGAAGTAATGAGCTTTTTAGGTGTCAGAGGTTTCTACCTCATTTTCTCAGACAATAGGCAGAGAATGATGTAATTTATGGATATGATTGCTTTAACTAATAGCAGAGGAAAAGTGCTTTTAATTCTTTGGCGGAAAGGAGATCTTCGTTTAGGGGAAAATTGTTATGATTACTTGTGATTAACAGCATACTTTATACTCAAGATTACAGGGTTATAAAAAGCAAGCTTGATTCATTTAGGAAAGCCAGCAAGGATAGGACGTGATTTTGCCAAATTGCAATAATTTTACCAAGCACTTTCATAGATACCATGTCATTTGTCTCTCACTGCAGCATGGTGAGGTAAGCAAGGCAAGAATCATCATTCTAAACTGTAGATGAACCAACTGTAGGTCCCCAGAAATGAGGTGGTTTTCCCAGGGTATCATAGGTAGCATGTCACATAGGCGGACCTCAAACTTACCTTTTCTAACTTTGAATGTGCTGTTTTTCTACTAAACCCTCTTTCCCCCTCAGCTTTAGTATGCATATCTGTACACTCGCATATTTGGTTTAATGTGGTTGAATTATTCAACTTAACTCAGTCTTTACAAGACAACCATCAAATAATCTAAATTCAAATGTAGTTCTTTCTTCCTAGATTACTCCTACCCAAAAGTAGTTTATATGTTTATAAACTAACAAAATTAATTTAGCTAAAATAATACATTTCAGTAAAAAAAATATAAACCTCTAAGAAAGTAGTATAATTGCATATTATCTTTCCACTAAGCGCAATTCTAAATGCCTGAAATAACTCTGTTACAGAGAAAACACCTACTGAAAGATTCCTTTATGGCAAGATGCAGGAAAAGCACTAAGACTCCATTTGGTTCATATGCAGTGATGTATTAGAGAGGGTTCTCCAGAAAAACAGAACCAATAGGAAATTATTTATATATATGTGCATAAGTATATATATATATATATATATACATATATATAAAGAGTTTTATTAAGATTTATTATAAGGAATTAACTCACACAATTTTGGAGACTGAGAAGTCCCACAATCTGCCATCTGCAAGCTGGAGACCCAGGAAAGCTGAAGGTGTAATTCAGTCTTAATCTGAGGTCCTGAGAACCAGGGGAGCCAATGGTGTAGATTCCAGTCCGGGCTTAAAAGCCTGAAAATCAAGAGCACCGAGGGCAGAAGATTGATGTCCCAGATCAAACAATTAAGCAGAAAGGGTCAAATTTCTCTTTCCTCTACCTTTTTGTTCTATTCTGGCTGTCAGTGGATTAGATGATGCCCACCCTCATTTGGGGGAAGGGGGCAAAACGCTTTATTGAGTCCACCAATTCAAATGCTAATTTTATCTGGAAATGCTCGCACAGACACACCCGTAATATAAGTAAATAACGTTTGGCCAAAGATCTGGGTATCCTGTGACCCAGTCAAGCGGATTCATAAAATTAACATCACAGGTAGGGAGTCAGTGCCTCCATCTGAATGATGTGGAAAGAGAAGCAAGAAGGGAAGCCAGGAATGATTGGCTACCACGACGATAACTATATTAAAATTTTTATTTTTAAAAATAGAAATGTTTATGACTCAAAAAATTCAGTGTTATGTGTTGCCCTTGACAGAAATGGTTGCTAATCAGAATAAGGAAGATTAGTGACCAATGACCGAGAGGCTCCCTGGTGATAGGGGCTGCTTCTTAGGCTTAAATCAGCCAAAGTGACTTATTATGTAGACAAAGCACATAATATTGAGTAGAAATTCTCATACTTAATGTGGTCAGAAGCACCTGAAGAGCTTCTCGAAATTTCAATTTTGAGTTCCCAATGGTTCTTTTTTTTGATTTAATTTTTATTTTATATTGGAGTATAGTTGATTTACAATGTTGTGTTAGTTTCAGGTGTACAGCAGAGTGGTTCAGTTATACATATACATATATCTGTTCTTTTTCAGATTCTTTTCCCATATAGGTTATTAGAGAATATTGACTAAAGTTCCCTGTGCTATACAGTAGGTCCTTGTTGATTATCTGTTTTATATATAGTAGGGTGTATATGTTAATCCTAAACTGTTCAGATTGACTTGTGGCACCCAGGGATCTGCATTTTAATTCTCTAGGTCATTCTGTTAGAAGTGATCTGAAGATCACAGTTTAAGAACTTCTAATACCTAGAACAGTCAAATCCTTAGAGACAGAAAGTAGAATGGTGGTTGCCAGGGACGGGGAGAAGGAAGAGTGGGAAGTTCATGTTTACACGGTACAAAATTTCAGTTTGGGAAGATGAAAAATTCCTGGAGATGGATGGTGGTGATGGCTGCACAACAATGTGAATGTACTTAATGCCGCTGAACTGTACCCTTAAAAATGGTTAAAATGGTCAACTTTACCATTATGGATATATTATCACGATAAAAAGAAAAACAAGAAGTTTGAATGCAAGTGGCGGTCATTCTTTAAAAATATTGGTGTATCTCTGCTTTCTTACTAAGTATTGATAAAGAAAATTGATATCTCCAGTGTAAAATGTCATAATTGGTGCTCAATTATGGATTCATGCCGTACGGTAGTTCATCATTGCTTTATGACAGAGGAAAAATAATGGACTAAATAAAAAGATTCACAACACTTAAATTATTCTTTATGAGGAGAAAGGAGATTTCTTGTCTATCCATAATTTGGCCAAATTAATGGAAGTATTAGAGCTGCTCAGTCTGCATCCTTCTGATTTGTTCCTCTACCTGATGCTCTCAGATGGATTCATCTGATTTTGCCTGATCTCGGTTTTGCAATAAAAATGTGTAGTGATACTCATACTCTTTTCAGGATAGGGTGTGGGCCCACGTGGGCAAGAGCCTGAACTGCATTATTGCTATGGTGGATAAACTGATTGAAAGAGACGGCAGCGGTGAAGGAGACGATGGCAGTGGCAAAGATGGAGAAAAGGGCCATTCTCTAGGGGACTCCATCATAACTCATCCACAGGGTAAGGAATCGTTTTTTTCCCAGTCATTGACGAGTAACCAAAATGAGGAAGCCAAGATACAATGAGATTGAAAAAGAGGAGTCAACAGTGCCTTAGATGAAAGTGCTGATAGCGTGCTTTTCCACTGCTCTGGCTGGGGTGATGGAAAGCTGTTTATCAAATTGCATCTCAGTTGTGTTTTCGGAACTGCTTGCAATGCTCGTTTTTATTTTGTTTTTGCTACATAAAAGCCCTCTTGAAAGGAGAACAGTGTGTTCTTTTAAAGAGTCTGACATAGTTTAATCTACTTTTACACATTCCTCCAAAATTGTATTAGGAAGAAAAACAAGCATCTGAAAACGCTTAGAAACTTTGAAGAATCTCAGGACACAGTATCTCAAAATGGTTCCTGAAAAGAAGTCAGTATGATAAAAATGTTCCTTGCCTTATTCTGAGGAGTGATTTTGTGAATTATTTCAAAAACATATAAGAAGTTTTAATTCTGTATAAGAAGAATGTATTTGTGTGTTATTCCAAAGACATATTTTCACAGGGTCTAGACTTTCATGGATATATGTATATGTACACACACACACAGATGCATACATATGCATACACGTGTGGGTGTCTATGTCTCTGTAGATAGACACACACACACGCACACACACACACATAGAGAGGGATACTTTCAAATGTATGGCTTATTTTTTTAATTAATTAATTAATTAATTAATTAATTAATTAATTTATGGCTGTGTTGGGTCTTTGTTTCTGTGCGAGGGCTTTCTCTAGTTGCGGCAAGCGGGGGCCACTCTTCATCGCGGTGCGCGGGCCTCTCATCGTCACGGCCTCTCTTGTTGCGGGGCACAGGCTCCAGACGCGCAGGCTCAGTAGTTGTGGCTCACGGGCCCAGTCGCTCCGCGGCATGTGGGATCTTCCCAGACCAGGGCTCGAACCCGTGTCCCCTGCATTGGCAGGCAGATTCTCAACCACTGCGCCACCAGGGAAGCCCTGTATGGCTTATTGATTAGCAAAGACGATAATTAAAATTTTCACTACAGTTGCATCCCTATAAATGGCTTCTTTTGTTAAAATTTTTCGTTAATTTAATGAATTTTGACAACAAAAACTAAGACAGATGCCTGCATTTCTCTATGATAGTAAGAACTGCTCTTAGAGTGGTCCCAGCTAGATGCTTAAGTGTTTGGAAAGAAAAAAGTGTTGCCCTACCCTCTTCTTCCAAAATCTGCTTTTCCTTTTCCTTAAGGAAAATGAGTCATAATAAAATATGGATGCTTATCAAATTAAATTTGTTTTCTCAATTTGTTTTCCTGCTTTTTCATTACTCACATTTTCATCAGGAGTTTAATTACGGGAAACATCAATCTTTCGTCACCTGATTAACAGTAGAACCATTTCCAAATCACTTTTGTAAACAATGGCTTTCTAAAGTTCGCTTACTGTAGATGGTCCTAATCCTCTAGAGTACGTTTACATAGGTGGAAAGTTTACACTGGTGTTCTTTACGTTCTACTTGATCTAACTGTATATGGGGATTTTTAAAAAATAATATCAGGTTTTTTTCTGATTTTCTATAATGTTTTAAAAATAATATCAGTTTTATTAATGAAACTAGTCCAGGTCCATAACTTTACATGAATCAAAATGAAAGCCTGTCATAACTTATGTCAAAAGGAACTAGTATACTTCAATTTTCTTTAACTGAATATTTATTGACCATCAGTGATGAGCCAGACACTGTGCTTTGCTCTGGAAAATGAGGTAAAGAAGCAGAATCCATATTAGTGACTTGTTTTGTCCATTGATGGGTGTTCAAGGCATAATAATTTTTAGCGAGTAAGATTAAGAGATTAAAGGATACCGAATTTTGCCACATCTTTTTGTTTTCATGTTCCCCAAAACTTCTCATTGATGAGAATGGAGTTCCAAAGTATTTGAAATTATGCATTTATTCATATCTTATATTTTATCAGAAGATTGTATCTGTGCAATCAAAGTTTCCAGTTAAAAAGTAAAAATATTTGATAGATATATCATCTGTAAAATTAGATGAATCACCTTCATTTGAATGTAAAGGATTGTTTGGATATAGTCTAAAACCAGGTGGAATTTGCTCCCAAAGTAGAATTCACAACTTGATCAGCTTTGTAGATGGTTAGAGTCAAATTACAACACAGTGCCCTGTAACTGATTTTATTATTTCTATTTTATTATCCATGTTTATTTCATCCATTCTTTTTTGTGTTAGAAACATTTTTAGGACACAAGACACTATTTAAATGTGCAAAATGAAATCTATACTTTGGTCTGAAAATTATTCAATATAGTATTATCAAATAGTTCTAAGTTAAATCTTTTGTTAACATTTTATGTGTTAAGACGATTGTGTGTAGTACGCATGTTTTGGCAAGGATAGTGGTACATAAAAGAGGATGCTTAACAAAGATAAATAGACGTCTTACAAATGAGTGTGTGCTCAAGTATACTTAACATATATTATGGATGTTACTGCATATTTGGAGTGGGATTGATTAGCTCAGTCAGTTATTTAATAAAAACTTTTTATTAAATAATAAAAATAATAATGCTTATTATTCTTATTTTAATCTTCCTCTTTAGTTAGGGAAAAATCACTTTCAGTTTCTACCCATAAAACAATGCAGTAAAGAAATTAATACATAGTGCCTTTCTGAACTAATATAAAGCAAACAACCTAAAGTCACATATTTACCTATACTACTCCCCCCAAACTATTGCAGACAAAGATATTTGAGATATACATTCACTAATGATATGTGCCTCAATTTACCTGTATTTTAAAATTTTATTAGAAATATTAATTTTTAAAATTTGAGAAGGAAAACATAGAATTGCATACGATTTTTATTTTATTTCCATCAGACATTTGAACATATCTTGTGTTTACACACACACACACACACACACACACACACACAGAGTAACCAAACTGGAGTGCACAATATAAATACAGATGTACTTCTTGATATCCTGCATGTCATTATATTATGAGTATTTCCTGATAAATATTCTCTGGAAATAATGAGATTATAATGACTATAAACTAATTCATCAGAAGAGAAACCGTTATTTTAGATATTTAATTATTATAATAATGCTGCAATTAACATGTAAGCATCTTTGAATATGTAAATCTTTAACTACATCTCAGAAATTGTCCCCTAAGTTAGATTGCTACAAGTGGAATTATCTTGTAAGGAAGAGTTACCCCTTCTCTCCAATGTAGTTATTTATACAATTACTTGTTTATATCAGTGTGGACTTGTGAATAATTTTATTCTTTGGTTTATAAACCAATAGTGTTATTATTTATTTTGGGCTCCAGTTGTTCTAGAGTTCGCTCTTGGGAGCTCTCAGTGGCCTTTTGACAGCTTCTCCTGCTACAGGCTACATACTTTCTTACTTACTTTCTTACTTTTTTATTCACTCCCTTATTCTCTAGTATCATGAGGGACTTACTCTAGTCTGATCTGTATTTGCCCCAACTCTAGGTTCAGCTATTTTCCAGGGAACCCTGGTTTCTTTTATTGGAGAATAGCGTTTAGAAACCAACATTTGGGTGGGTAGGGACATTTTGATGGTTCTTTGTAACAATAGGTACTCTTACCAGCAGTACCTGTAAACACTCTTTTAACTTCCCAGCCTTAAATATTTTCACTGATTTCATGCCATTTGGGGTGAAAAAATCATATTTTAATTTCTGATTATTTGTGACTTGACATTATATAACTTAATACTATATTTCAAAAAATTATTTTGGTAATTAAATCCATTTCTTCAATAGCACCAAATTTATCCCCAGCCCATAGCTGGGGTGGAAAATCATTACATTCTTTTCCTTTTATAGTTAATTAATAAATTGACTCTGTGAGTGATTTGAGTCATCTAGAGTTCATTGTTCTATATAAGGTGCTAAATACTGATAGAGGTTTGTTGTCACATCATTTATTAGTGATTATTTTCCTCACATTTGATTAGTTTTTCCTTATAATTAAGTTCTGCAGATATTTTTAATCAATTTTAGTCAATACACTAAATTTGATCAATTTCTGATCAAATAATCAGTGGATTTGGTCCAATTTTGTTCACGTGCTTTTAACTATTGTGTTTTATATTGGGATACTTTTTTTTTTTTTTTAATTTATTTTTTGCTGCATTGGGTCTCTTCTGCTGCGCGCGGGCTTTCTCTAGTTGCGGCGAGCGGGGGCTATTCTTCGTTGTGGTGTGCGGGCTTCTAATTGTAGTGGCTTCTCTTGTTGTGGGGCATGGGCTCTAGGCTTGTGGGCTTCAGTAGTTGCTGCACACAGGCTCAGTAGTTGTGGCTCGCAGGCTCTAGAGCGCAGGCTCAGTAACTGTGGTGCACGGGCTTAGTTGCTCCACGGCATGTGGGATCTTCCCAGATCAGGGCTAGAACCCGTGTCCCCTGCATTGGCAGTGGATTCTCAACCACTGCGTCACCAGGGAAGCCCTGGTATACATTTTGAAATCTCATAATTAACCTTTAGACAGTCAGTTTTTCTTTCTTTACCATCATTTTATTTTTACATTATAACCATAATTGGTGTTTCTTTGTTGGTTAAACAGATGGTCTTCTGAATTGTTGCTACATTTATTCACTTTTTTATGTTCCTCTATAACCTGCACATATTTCTCTTTTCAAGTTGCAGATTTTTCTTTTTACACTGTATCAGTTTAGTAATGTTTTAAACCTGTAGTTTTGAAGGTTTTTTTTGTTTGTTTTAGATCCAGGATTTGGCGGTATATCTTACTTCATAAATTTCGGACTTACTACAATAGTGCTGAGAGAAATAAAACTTTCTCTACTGTTCTGAGCACAAATAATAGATTAACTGTTCCAAACTGTTCCAAACTCCCATGGCTTATATATATTCATATATTTTCTTAATAAAAAGATTGTCCTTTTATTTTTTTGTACACTTAATCATACTTATAAGCATCTTCTGTATGTGTAGTACCACATGCTTTCAATTGCATAATAAATTGAGGACTCAACGATAAAACCAGTGAATTTAGAATCTTAGATTTTGATGTGCCCTTAAGGATTATGTAATTAAACCTCCTAAATTATGTTAAGACGCTTATCTGTAGTATCTGCCAATTTTCCCCTAGCCTGTGATACACAGCTCCACTGATAGAAAACCTTTTTTTAATGTCCTAAAATGGCATACTCCAGATGTTGATCTAAATATGTTTTCTTTAATTTTACCCACTAGCCCAGATCTAATCATTTGCAACAAACGGAACAAATTTACTTTCCTTTTTGCACATTATAGCCTAACATATCTGAAAGCAACCATCATGTTATTTTTTGAATTGCCACTGTTTTGGTCATTTTTCAAAGGTTTAGCATCAAGTGCAGAGTAACACAGGAGGACCACTTGTCTACTTTTAGATACTATTCTCTTATTGATATCTAAGTTTACATTTGCTATTTTGACAGTCGTATCTTACTATTAACTTCATTGAAATCCATAAACCGTGCTAAATTGGACCTATCCTTCAGGCTTCTCAAAATTCAAGTAATATTTAAGCACCACTCTGTGCTAGACATTGTGAAATATTAGGAGCACAAGGAGATTAAGACACAGTCTATCTCAATTCTCCTGAAGAGATTGATGTCTAAACCCACAACAGTAATATAGTACACTTTTGAGTACATGCTAATAAATACCTGTTTCTTTCATCCATCATATCTACTGCCTTACTCAGGTTTATTTTATTCACATCTTGGAAACATTTCCTGTCCACTCGCAGAAGTAATAGATAAAAATGATGGGAAAACAGAGATAAATATATATCCTTGAGGCATATTACTAAAAAGAATTGTATGCATTGGAATACGCTTGTCAATCACTACTCTTTGGGGATGAGTGTTGATCCGGCTATGTATTGACCCATTTGTGTTATTGCATGGCCTGTATTTCTCTGTCTTTCACGCAAATGTCATGAAGTGCCCTGTGAAAGGCCAAATACCCTACGTCATTGAATACGTTTTTCTAATCTACCCAGCTGTAAGCCCTATCAAAAATGAGATGAAGTTCCTGTGCCATAATTTTCCCAAATGAGCCCATGCTGGCTTCAAGTCATCACTGCTTCCTCATACAAAGGAGATAAACATCCCTGGAGATCACAGAATTAGTTCACGTACCACTGGTTAGTTTCATGTTCCTTGATTCTCACGTTCTTCCCCAATTCATAATTTTCTTCTAACTTGAAGGCACATGCCTTGGGATCTGAGAATTTATTTTTCCCCCACATCTTTTACTTTATCGCTGCCTGCCTCCAGTTAACACAATTGTCTGGTAACTACCAAGAATTTATCAGTAATTTATCACCAATTATCCATGACTAGCGAATGCCAAAGATTAGTCGTCTGAAAAATTCCCCCCCATTCTCCAAATAGGGACAAATCCAAGGTTTTAGCAAATCACATTTTTTAGCAAATATTTTTTCCTATCTTTTTCTTTGGTTGGCCAGAGTATCTATCTTCCTAATACACCTGAAATAATTAATGAATAGAACAATTAATCAGTTGACACAATTATATCTAAATATATCTAAAACAGTTCATGGCATTAAGCCTTATGGAAGAGACATACCAAATACATGTTAGTTGGAAGACAAAGAGGAAGATCCTTTCATTCAATTGATAGATATTATTTGAGCATCTATTCTATGCCAGGCACTGTATCTAGAAACACATTCAGTCATTGTCGTATTCTTGCAGTCTGGTGGGTGAGCAACTTGTATTTGAAAGGAGATACACAGAGATTTTTCCAAAGACAGCATCTACAAGAGAAAGAAAGTGGAAGAGGAAGTATCCATTTGGGACTCTTCAGCAGATAGATAGATGAAACTGGATAAAATGAAAAGAGAAAGTATGGGAAAAAATGAGCACAATCCCTAATACAGAGCCTTGGGGTGTGGAGATTGCCCTCAGCTGAGGAGTAGGAGGCACCAAGGGATGAAAATCAAATGCAACTTGGAGACCAAACGAGGGAAAAGAGAGGAAATAGTCACCTTAACAGTTAAAACTGACTGCACTCACATTTCTGTGACATGCACTTTGCTAAGCTTTCCATCCCTGCCTCCCTTCCTTCTCATAGCAAGCCTATAGGGGAGGTTCTGTTTTTATCCCCATTTTATGGGTGAGGAAGTTAAGCAGTGCTTCTAAGGCCACAGAGCTGGTAGGCGTCTGAGCGAGGATTCACATCCAGGCAGAGTGATCCCTGATTGAATTTGTCAAAAAGAACTGGGTCTGCAGAATAACTGTTGGACAAGGAATGCTTAAATTTTAAGAGCAGTTTTGCATGTGTGTTTACTTACCTTTATGTTTGCTCTTTATATCTTGATGAATGATTTCCCAGGTAGTCATAGCTAATGCTTCACTTGTTGGTTACGTTTTCTCCTTATCTTACAAGGCCCTAAATTCCCAGACTCCCACTTGCCTCTTCAAGTGCTTTGCCATCTTCTTCATGTCCCCCTACCTCATCCTTCCTGATCCAGCCACACTGGACTCTTTGGAGAGCTCACCTTGTGCTTTTCAATGCCAGGCTTTCAAAGGTTTGCCCATCTCTACTGTCCACAGGCTCAGTCTTCACATCTTCTAGGGCACCTTTTCTGATCTTTCAGACCAGAGTTGGCACGACAAGCGGGGGACCACTTGCAAGTGCACAGAATTCCTCAGTCAGCAGGACCCTTTGCTCTGGGTTTAATGCTCTGTGGTCACCATCTTGCCTTTTTTAATAGTGTTAGCTTTGTGTTGTAAATAAATAATGGGCAAAGAAGGCTATGCCTGGGACTTGGAGACTTGATTCATCTCCAGTTCTGTCTCCCTGGTTCTCCAGTGCCTGCCTAGCTTCCCCATCCTTGTCCAGTCCAGTGACCATCTCGCATTCCCACCCTCACCTGCTAAGGGACCTGGGCGTGAGTGCTGGAGAGGCAGGGTCAGTCTGGGTGCCTTTGAAGCTCTGCACACAAGCATCCCCATGCCCAAAGGACTATGACATGAAAGAGTAAATAGAAATCACCATGACAGGGCTTCCCTGGTGGCACAGTGGTTGAGAGTCTGCCTGCCAATGCAGGGGACACGGGTTCGAGCCCTGGTCTGGGAAGATCCCACATGCCGCGGAGCGGCTGGGCCCGTGAGCCACAACTACTGAGCCTGCGCGTCTGGAGCCTGTGCTCCGCAACAAGAGAGGCCGCGATAGTGAGAGGCCCGCGCACCGCGATGAAGAGTGGCCCCCGCTTGCCACAACTAGAGAAAGCCCTCGCACAGAAACGAAGACCCAACACAGCCATAAATTAATTAATTAATTAATTTAAAAAAAAAAGAAAGAAATCACCACGACAGGCCGAGAGAGATACCACTGAGGAAGAAAGAAAAAAAGCTTGTTTACTGCTTTTTGAACAAAAGTCTCACAATTTTATTTTTCACTGGATTCTGCACATGATGGAATCATGCTTTCTACAAGGGTTGTAAGTACAAAGGCCCACAGTCATCGTGCAGGTTAACATGAATGAGTGAGGTGAAATTGATGGATACTGGAGCAAACTAGGAAGTAAATGTCCCTACAAAGAGGGCTACCACTACAGCTCTAGCCAGTCATTCCCATGGGGGAATCTGGACCTAAAGTTACCATATCTTCTGATTTTTCAAGTGACTCTGAATTTTTATATAAAATATCCCAATTTTTTAAAGGTTGATAATAGATTTTTAAAAATTATTACAATGTGAGGAAGGCCAAATAAAATACATTTGAGGGCCAAATGAAGCTGTTCATGGGCCACTAGTTTGCAGCCTCTGTATCTCTGATTTATTGGTAATGCTGTTGTAAATGTTATTTCCCCTACTAGTCTTGGCTCTGTGAGAAAATATGCCAAGTATTTTTGATTTGCTCTTGAATCTCCAGAGCCTAACATGATTCTTGGCAAGTAGAGTCCAACATGTAGTCACCTTGATCTATAACTGCTACCAGACAAGAAATGCTTAGGTTTTCTTGGTATTATTGACTATCTTCAGTGTACGTGCATATTTATGCATGCATGCTTGAAAATCATTATATCCTCGGAACTTGCACTTAACATTCCTTAATATTCCTGGAGTCCATGAATTTCTACACATGAATGTTTAGAATTTCATTAAGGAAGAAACATCAATGAATGAGGCTTTTTTAAACTCACAGGTCAGCAGGTGAGACAACTTTTAAAATACACTTACAAGTTAAAATTAAAACTTGGTAAAAAATAAAAGATGACACAGAGATTTTTATTATAAACTTAGAATTCCAATAATAATTGTACCCTATGACATTGTTGAACATTTAGTCTTACCAGAAAATTAATATTGTTTCCCTTAAAAATTGTGCCGTGAATTTTGATGTAACAAAACAACACTTGACCCAGAGCCAAGATACTTGGCAAGTCCACAGTTTACTAATTTGGCTGCATGACCTTTGGCACATTGCTTAGATTCTCTGGACCTCACTTTCTTTGTTGGTAAAATACAGATCATCTGCAAATTTTTAAGGTCTCTTCCAGTTCTGAAGTTTTACGATAATAAAGATGTTACATTATTTTTAAAGTGATTTTTTTTCTTTTAGTCATTCAACATATTTTAGTTGAGCATCTACTATACAGGCACTATTCTAGACACTGGGATACAATAATGAACAAAACATACAAAACACCTGACATCCTGAAGTTTGTATTCTTTTTACATCTCTCGACATAAAAAAGTAACATAAGAAATAATGGCATTACCTAATATGTTAACAGGGGCAAATGCTGTGGAAAAATGTAGAGCGAAGTAAAAAGGTTTTGGAATATTGTTGAAGTTTAGTAGTCAGTGCAAGCTTCACTGAGAAGTTGATGTTTGAACAAAGACACAAGGAGGTAAGGAAGTGAGCCATGTGGATACCTGGGGTAAGGATATTTGAGGCATTGAAAACAACTAATGCAAAAACCTTGAGGCATAAGAATGCCTTCCATGATCAGGAAACAGCAAAGAAGCTGGTTTGGTTTGAACAGAGAAAGTGAAGGGGAGAGAGTAGAAGATGAATTTAGAGGTAACTTGTTGGGGGAAGGATTATGCAGCGTCTTTGTATTGACTTTGGCTATTACTCTGAGAAAATCGAGAGGTAATTGGAGGGTTTTGAGCAGAGGATTAACCTGATTTGACTTAGATTTTAACATCCAGGCTGTTATGTTGAGATTAGACTGTAGATGGAAAGAGTAGAACCAGGTATAGACCAGTTAGAATCCAATAGTTAGAATCCAATAGAATCCAATCCTAGAACATAATTCTCTAGATGAGACATGATGGTGGCCTGGACTAATAAGAAAGCACAGTGGAGATGATGAAAGGTATCTGGGCTCTGCACTTACTTTGAAGGTGGTGCCAACAGAGTTTTCTGATGGTTTGGATGGGAGATTGAGAAAAAAGGGAGGAGTCAAGAATCATTGGACAATTTTTGGCCTGTGCAGCTGGAAGGATGGGTGGCCGTGGAGTGGTTGGGGAGGGCTCTGGATAGAACAAGTTTTGTGGTCAGGAACAGAAACACGTTCACTTTGAACATGTTAAGTTTACATGGAAATATCAAGTATGCAGTTAGATATAAAAATCTGAAATTCAGGAGAGAGGTTTAGATAAATGATCTAAATTTGGGAATTGCCACCATATAGATGGTACTTAAAGCCATGAAACTGAATAATGTCAGCAAAGAATTGAGTGTTCAGAGAAGAGGGAAATGACCTACAGATTACAAATGGGGACAGCTCCATGTTAACAAGTGAGGAGCCAGCATCAGAGTTGGATAAGGAGTGGCCACTGGTTTAGGAGTGACCACCAAGCATGATATCCTGAAATCCAGGGTTAGGAAGTGTTCCATGAAGGAGTGATCAACATGCCCGGTGCTGCTGGTAGGTCAAGTGAAATGACGACTGAGAAGTGACTGGTTTGGCAGCGTGGAAGCCACTGGTGACATTGATGAGAGTAGCTTTACTAGAACAGATAGGGATTAAAGCTCCAGTGAAGAGGATTAAGAGGAAAAGGAAGAAAAGGAACTGGAGACAGCATGTATGGAAAACTCTTTGAGGACTTTCACTGTGAAAGGAAGCAGAAGAAATAGGGTGGAAGCTCTAGCGCGAAGTAGGGTCAAGAGAGGGTTATTCTTTAAAGATGGGGAGATAACCGTGTGTGTGCTAATGGGAATGATCCAGTAACAAAGGAAATATTGATGATGTCAGAGGCAGGGGAGAGAATTGCTTGAGTGATACTCTTCAGTAGTGAGAGTGGGTGAGACCTGCTGTACGGATAGAGGAGCTGGTCTTAGCCGTAGAACAAATAGTCATCCGCAGAAATAGGAGAGAAGGAAGAGCATAAGAAATAAGTGCTGGTGAGTGGACAGACATTGGGTCACATGTCGAAATGACTTTATATTTGTTTCCATCTTTTTAAAGATAGTAGCTAACAATTTGGGGTGGCTTAATATGTGCTAAAACTTGTTTTTAAGATACTGCCTTTATTATTTCACTCTTGCAACACTCATAGGAGTAATTCCACACATTTAATGGATGAAGAAGTAGAGAGTTGAAGTTACCTGTGCACTTTCATGCCAAGTCTAGTGGCAGCGCCTGGATTCCAGCCCTGGTGGTCTGAGTTGAGAGCCTGTCCCCTCAACCACGATGCTGCACTGCTTCTGTTCTTTCCAGGAAAAAGCATCTCTAATCTTAACTCTGTACAGATAATTTTTTGCTGTCACCCTTTGAGCAAAATGTTAAGTTTTATCAGACACAAATTAGCGGTATTATGAGATAACTTCATGAAAATCAATCCCATCGGTATCTCTTAAAAGTTTACTATGGAATTGTACCTTATGCAGAAATTAAGAATTGCCAAGTATTCATAATTACAATTGAAATATTATTTAGCGTTCTCATAAATCCGATGATACTCACTCCCACAGAGAAACTGGGATAGGCAAAGAAAAAAGATTCATATCTCCCATGTGGGAACTGTGGGGCATATAACTATGGAATAGAGTGAGAAATGGTACTGTTTATGTTATGTTTGCATACTTGCCTACTTACTCAGCACTTATAAGTTGAATCTGTTTACATGAGGCTTTGTTGGATTTGTAGAAATAATTTTTCAAAGGGTGCACTGTATTCCACTGGCCTTGAACTTTACTGGCCTCGAACTACTACACTCACCTAGTTCGCTGCAGGGTAGATATGTATCTCCTTTTCCCCTCTGGGTGCCTGTGCTCTAATCAGTCTTTCATCAACTCAATATCCACCACCCCTCTTTTCTCAGTCTTAGATACTGGACAAAATTTAAATGACAAGAGCTGTCTGAGGTTGATGTATTGGTGATTTTAGGTTGCTCAATGACCTATGACCTACGCACTTATTCTTAAAAGCTCAGTGTGTTTGTAGGTCAGAGTCCTGAGGTTACGGATTTTTTTAGGCCAAAAGGCAAAATAAGCTCAAGAAATGTGAATATGTGACTCTTCCTGGTCCAATGTAAACTCTGATTCAAAACTTTTGTGCTACAACCAATGCAGAACTTGTTTGATTAATGGATTTAGTTCCTGGAAACTGTCTTAGCAGAATTTACTTAAGGCTTTCAACTTTGTGCTATGAAGTTTAAGCAGGATATCAGGTGATGCATTTCCTTTGCTGTTTTTCTAAGAGCAAGACTGGAAAGTTTTATGACATTGTTCTCAGACTGGCAGGACTTAAACAAATAAGGTTCCCTTGACAGGAGAAGAGTTGCCTTTGTTCTTCTCCTAGCAGTCTGTCAAGTTGAGCGGTCCACTCATTTCTCATACAACTGGAAGGTGCCAAGATCAG
This sequence comes from Eschrichtius robustus, assembly GCF_028021215.1. NCBI lineage: Eukaryota > Metazoa > Chordata > Mammalia > Artiodactyla > Eschrichtiidae > Eschrichtius > Eschrichtius robustus. Next base: position 33,776,970 of record NC_090827.1, on the reverse strand, counting down.
TCACTTACCTTGGACCATAGTTCACTGGACCCTACGATGATAACATTTGAAGATACACGTTTGTCCTTTGTGTGAATACCCTTGGAGCCTTTAAGACTGCTCCTACCCGATGCAAAGGAAGGTACCACATTTATATGTGATCTTCCTCCCAGGCTTATCGTTAACCTTGCCTTACCTGATACCCATTATTTCCAGATTTGGCCTTGCTTCTTAGCTTTTGGCTCTCTGCTCACTCATACTCTGCACCTTCCTTTTTCTCTCCCCACCCCTAGTTATTCCATTCCCTATGCCTACCATGGTGACTGCCCTGGTTTTCCATTGGTTTTTCGTATGGCTTCAGGCTCAGCACTTACTTCGCCTTTATTCCTGCCTTTTCCAAGTCCTTAAAGTCAGCTCAGTCCCTTCCCAGCTCCCCCCCAGTCCCACTTCCGACCTCCTCCAGTTAGTTTATGGGTTCTGTATTTTAAGCTCCTTGATGGTAGGGGCCATGAGTTTCAATATTAGTATCAACCATAGGACCTCACATTGAAGAGGTTCTATTTGTCTAACGAATAAGGATACAGTCGGCCCTCTGTATCTGCAGGTTCCTCATCCACAGTTGGTTGAATCCCCAGATGTGGAACCCGTGGATATGGAGGGATGATGGTACTATGCCATTTTATAGAAGGGACTTGAGCATCCTTGGGTTTTGGTATTCGCAAGAGTTCCTGGAACCAATCCCCCATGGATACTGAAGGACGAATGTATTTCTCATGATGGCAATGAAAAAAGAGGGGAAATTGATATAAGGAAGACAGGTTAGCATTTATTAAAGAAAGATAAATACGGGGTTTTTTTTTGTTTTTTTTTTTAATTCCTGGACCAGATTGTAAAGATGGGCAAGGAGTTAGGAAGACTTGGAGGAGGTCATTCTGAGTGGCCAAGGAAGTCATTCTAGGCAGCCCAGCCTCAGCAGGTGCTTTTCTTTCCCTGATTACTCATCTGTTGTCTGGATTAGTCTCATTTCTGTGTCCCCTATCTCAGGGATATGGCTGATATTTGGAGGCCTCTGATGGCCGGGTGTCTAGAGTCTATGACCAAAGTTGGCCATGTGTAGTATACAAAGGAGTCCTGCTAGAAGGTATCTGGAGAGGAAGACTTATTATTAGTTGACCCCTCCGAGTGCTGATGTTCACATTGTAAAATTGTACCCAAAAGACAGAGGGGCACATAGGTAGCCATCTCTGGGTTGACGGAAGACATAGGCTCTTCAAAACCAACAAGGACTCTATGGGCAGGGATATGATATACCCACTCCCAGCCCCCAACCTTGAACTCACTGCCAGTTCTGTGCTACCTGAGGTTTGGGCATCCTATAAAAACCCTGTCAGCTGTGGGATGGGTCTCTGTTCCTCTCAGAACCTTGGAAATTTTATCACCCTCCTTAAAGGCCATTCTAATTGCTTGGCTCCACAGTTCATCATCTTCTTAACTTAGGCGAATCCTAAGAGCCAGGCTCATTTCTTCTCTTATCTCCTTGCATAAAGTTTAACGGGCATGCAAGCTGTGAGCTTTTCATCCCCCCACCCCCATGTCTAAAAAGTGGTGATAACAAAAATAACAATGTCTACAAGCTTCCGTGAAGTTCATTATCTTAAAAGAGAGAAGGAGACCAAGCCCCTGAGAAGAAAGTGGCTCAGAAATTGGAAAGAAAGCATTATGCTCTGCTACTGTTGGTTGGTATTTGGCTCTTTTATTTTTCTCCTGAGCAACCTAAGAGCCATTGAGCTCAGAGGACGTGAACACCCTGTACAGGAAATAGATGGTGTGTGGAGGAGGTGAGGGGGGACGCCCGGCAGTCGTTCTTTGAATTCTTCAGTGAATTCACTTGAATACGTTAGAGAAACTGAGTAAAGGGCTGGAAGACAGGCTCTGCTTGGATGCCTTCCAACACACTTCACAAAGCTCAGGAAAAGCTCAGCAAAGCCACACGCATTTTATGCTTTCCTGAGGAAAGACTCTGCTTCTTGGTCTCAGGGTTAAGGAGTTTCAGCAAGTTTTTATAGAGACACTAGAACATTCTCTTCACATTTTCCTCTGTCACTAAAAGGAGCCCAGGGGATAGAGTCAACGATGTGGGCACTTAAGTGCCTGCTGGGCCAGTTAGATTCTGTGAGAGGTGTAGGTGCAGTGACTATATTGTGGTGAGCCCTTAACTACCCTGCGTCCTTGTATATCAGGAGTGTGTGTGTGTGTGTGTGTGTGTGTGTAAAATCTCAGTTGGAATGTAAGGAAACTAAACTCAGAAGAGTGGATGTGTGCATTTCAAGATTTCTTCCTTGGACTAGAAAATACAGAACGAACACCATCTTTATCCCCTCTCGGAAAATGGTTTTCCCATCAGGACAAAATAAACCCCATGTAAATTGTAAGAATGGAGAGACAGGAAGCTGAGAGGGATATGACTCAAGACTGTCAGGGGGCTACCGCTTTTTTTGTTGTTCCCAAAAATATTTTTAAAGAGAAAACTGAAGCATTTCTTTTGCCTTTGTGAGAGTGATTTGGAATGCTCATAGGAGCAAAAAGGCTGTTTATGAACTGACTACTTTGGCCTTTCTTTGGCCTGTCACACCCCATTGTGTTTATTTCAGAACCTGAGATTTACACTGGGTGAATATTAACAGGGAACAAAACCTGAAGCCATCACAATTTGCATTTGCCAGTGAGGTTTTCCTTTATCTGCTGAACTTCAATTGCTTTTATTCTAGAAAAAAAAATGTATTTTTAGCTTTCTCAAGTATGCTTCTTTATAGGAAGCTTATTACTATCTTTAAGCCGTTCTACCTTGCTCACCAACTTGTAATTTTCTCATTCATCATTAATGTTTTCTTATATTGTCACTTTCCTTAACTTTTAGCCATAAAAAAGTATATATAATTATAATAAACAGAGACACTGGAATATTGCTAGTGTCAGACAAATACCTAACAACACTCCTAGATTTAGAATTTCAGTGTATTTATTTATTTTTCCAGGTCCTCAGTTTTATTCTAGAAGGACTAGAAATCAGGTGATCTCTCTGTCTCTTTTTTAATGTCATTGTAATTTCTGATTGAGTCAAATGGTTAAATAAGTGTGAAGATAGGTTTAGAAGTGAGTAAAGAAATTATCCCGATGCTAATGAAGAAGTCTGTGAAGATTCCTGTTTTAAAGATCTTCAAGAAAATCATCAGCTATATTTAATTGGAGCTGTCACTTAGTATCTTCCAAGGGGAAAAAATTAAGTTAATTTTCCATTTTCTAATAGAAAGAGCCTATTACAATTTTGGCCAGGTTTTTGACCACTTGACACAGGAGAGTAGGATGTAAAGTGCCCAGACAACATGTACCTGCTGTTTGGGAACTCTGCAAGTATATAAAAGAGTATAAATCAGTTACCTGAATGGAGTAAGTGACCAAGTAGTTCTACTTCAGCCTGATAAAACAGTGCCACCTACTGCACACAGGCTTTATTTTATGTTGGAGAATTCTTCAGTAGAAATTCATCTCTGCAGACCTCAGCACAAAATAGGTTTTTTTTCAGTCTGTTATTTTAAGATCTACATCTGGGTCAATTTATTGAGATATTTGTTTTCTGTGTGTGTGTGTGTGTGTGTGCACATTCATATTGAGAATAATTAAATAAGAGAGTAGGAGAGAATGCGAGATAAAAGAATGTAAATATGATAACAATAGGAATATCCAATATTCCTTCTTGGTGTCTACTGATGTGTCTTTTATTCTGAAAATAAGTCTAAAGTACCTCCATTTGCCCTTTTTACAGCTACTAATGACATAAAAATCAATAGTCACCGAATGCCTGTTTCACTTGAACCACTGTTCATATCTCATCCTAGACTGCCCACAGTGATTCCTTTATTAAATGATTACAGATTTAATAGGCCTTCATTGAACTCCCCTTTCTCTAGTGTTTTTTTTTTTTATTCCTATCATAACACTTAATTCTACAATATTTTAAAATAATAACTCCTAATATTCCTAATGTATTTTGCATTAGAGCATCACATAAGCATTTACATGGAGTATTAACAGGAGCACATCTTTTTATTGAGTTGGGGCCATTAATTATCCTTTCACCCATTTTGGTTTATTTCATCTAATCTATTTCACCACAACATAAAATAAGTAAGTGACAATAGATATGATACAATAGTGATTACGATTCTTTTCATCACTACCTATAACTCTTTCAAGGTTTTAACTGATTATTGACCTTTCATATCACTCACTTCTGTAAACTGAGAAGGTCATACCACTTCAGATCTTGATTCATAATTAGTTTTTCAGCATTCGCTTGTTTCTTTTCAATCATATTTGTATTTTTCCCACTACTGTTAATTTATTTATGTATTAATGGAATAGCACGCAGTCTGGAATTTATAATGTTTGACATTTGTCAGGGGTTTGGTTTCCAAATAAACTGAAATAGAATACAACTTGTTTCTATTTCACATGCCAAAGTCATAATTATATAATTGAAACATGTTAAATTTCTAGACATACAAAAAGCACAGATGGTTTCAATTTTGTATCCTGATTTGAAGGAAAGCTATTCGAATTCCAAATATTGCCAAAAACTTGATTTTCTCTTACGTGTCTATGTCTTGAAAGACTTTTGTTGTATTTACTATAACTTTACTCATTCAATTAAAAGCTGAATATCTGCTATGCTAGCTTCTGGAGATTCAGTGATTAAAGCAGAAGTTTCTCACCCTCAGCACTGAGATGAGAGAGAACAGGTTTGGGGAAAGCCGTGTTGTTCAGCTCACCTGGGACTCAAGGCTGCAAGTGAAAAAGTTCTGCGAGATGAGACTGAACACGTAGGCAGAGGTCAGATAACGCAGGGTCTGTCATGCTTTGGGACTTTGTTCTGAATGTTTTGGTGTCTTTAAAATAGTTTTAGTTAAGGCAGCAAAAGAGTGAGTGACGGGATTCAGACTGATTAGAAAGCCCCCTCTAGCAACTCTGTTGAGAAAGGATTCGAGTAGAATATGACTGGAGGAAGAGGGGTCAGTTATGGAGCGGAATAGAAAGTGGTCCGAAGGAGATAGATAAATGATGATGGGAGAGGGCAAGGGGGAAAATGAGTGTTTGATGGCTTACTATGGTGGTAGAACTGATTTAATGACCCAGTAAATGTGGAGACTGTAGAAGTCCAGGAAATTGTTTCCAGCATAGGAAGAGTTTGGTGGCACCATCCACTAAGATACAGGCTAGGCACAGATCAGAGATGAGTAGGGAGGAGAAGACTTCTACTATTAATGAGTTAGATCCACCCAAGTGGGTGGCTGGTAATAGACACCCGGAGTTCAGAGGAGAGATTGGAATCGGAGATCTTTAAATCTAATCTTTGTGACTCCTTAATAATGTGTAGAACTTCACTGAAAAAATAAATTGGTTCTATCCTCCAACACCTTCCTTCATCTATCCCGCTGTTCTTATGCCCCATCCATCCTGCAGAGGACTGGTATGAACAGTTGTATCCCCTCATCCTTACCCTGAAGGACTGCATGGGAGAAGTGGTGAATCGAGCCAAGCAGTCCCTGACGTTCGTGCTCCTTCAGGAGCTTGCCTACAGCCTTCCCCAATGTTTGATGCTGACGCTGAGAAGAGACGTCGTCTTCAGCCAAGCCGTAGGTGCCGCTTGATCCTGTGAGCCCAGCACAGTGATGGGTTGTCAAATAGTATCCTTGGTGAAGATAGATGTCTTTTTTTTGACAGTTTTCTATTTTTTAATCTTTTTATTTTATATTGGCATATAGTTGATCAACAATGTTGTGATAGTTTCAGGTGTACAGCAAAGTGATTCAGTTATACATACACGTATATCTATTCTTTTGCAAATTCTTTTCCCATTGAAGTTGTTACATAATTTTGAGCAGAGTTTCCTGTGCTATGCCATAGGTCCTTTAGCAGTTTTCTTTTTAAAGGGATTCTTTTCTTAAAGTTTAGTACCCAGTTTTTCTTACTCGTAATTAATACAAGCCAAATAGAAACAGTGTCTGAGACCTGAAGTATTTATTTCAGCAAAGAGGTGGCCAAGTCTCTGAAATGTCCATGCTGTTTCACAGGACACAGAGTCTGTGGAGGAAAGGGTCCCCCGTCCTGTCCTCATGTTACGCCCAGGGCTCTCCACACCGTGCACAGTGTGGATGGCAGCCAGGACTGGCAAAAGGGATCTGTTTGCAACCCCTTATTTATACAGCTCCCTCATGAATCCCAGGACAGGACTTCATAATGATCTCTTTTTTGGTGTTTATAAAATAAGTTCACCAGGCCATAGTCTTGAATGGGAGGTTTGACAGGACCACCTCCTTTGTCTATACCCAACCCTAGCCCATGACACCAAGGTTGGCCTCCATCACAATGGCTGTGCGCCTTTTCCCCTCCTGCCTCCACCACCATGATTGAGTTTTATAGACAGACACGTGGAAGGAAAGAGACAGAAGCCTCTCCTTCTACACCTTCCACACAAAGGGAATGTTTTACCCAAAATATCTCTTGTCCCCCCTATTTCATGCATGACCCAGTAGCAAACGGAGCTAAGTGTCAGGCATTATGATCTACCTTATACACATTTCTCCATTGTGTCCTTTCAACGACTCTGCAAAATGAGAACTATTATCTCTATTTTCCGTGTGCAAAAAAATAAGAACAGAAAGATTTGGAAGTGTTAAATAACTTTTTATGGTTTTACTGCTTAGAAATGGGAGGGACAGGATTTGCAGATTCTGAGTCCATGGTCTTTCCCATTTCACAATGCTGCCTTCCCCAAGCCATACTAGAGTAAATGCAGTCAACAGATTTCAAAATGGATATATAAATAGTTATAATTTTGTTACATATACTTGAAAATTTCTAATTATGTCTGTGATGTCTCAAAGACTTATATATTTTTAAATTAAAGTTTACTGACCCCAGTAATTTCTTCAATGATTTTTTTTTTTTTTTTTTTTTTTTTTTTTTAGCTTGCTGGATTGGTCTGTGGTTTTATCATCAAATTGCACACAAGTTTGTATGACCCTGGCTTCCTTGAGCAGCTTCACACGGTGGGATTGATAGTACAATATGAAGGACTGCTAAGTACATATAGTAAGTATTGCTTTAGTCCATGTTAAAACAATATTCCTATTCATAAAGATATGTGATCCATAGATTCTTCAGTTAAACATAAAAATGAGTAGTAAACCTTTCTTGCATCAAGCATTAGAGAAAGAATGTAATTTTTAGTTCTTTGTATTCATTTTCCTTGCCACTGTGCTTTTACTCTCATTATGTTTTGAAAACGGAATTATAGATTATTTCACAGTGGAGTCCTGAGCAGCCATCTGGCTTTTTAAATAAAGGCTTTTGCCAACCTAGTTTCAATGACTGGATTTTTAAAATCCCAACTCTGTAATGTCTAGAGCTGCCCTGTTCAATACATAGGTTGGTGTGGCAACTGAGCACTTGAAATGTATCTAGTCCAAATCAATAAGTACTCAACGTGCACACCAGGTTTCAAAGACTAGTGAAAAAAGAGTTTTATATTAATAATTAATGAATAATGAATCATAGTATATTGATTTACAGCTGAAATGTTATTTTGGAACTATCAGGCTAAAGGAAAACAGATTATTAAAGTTAATTTCACCTTTTAAAATTTTACTCTTTAAAAAGATGATTACCAGGAAATTTAAAAGTATATATGTGGCTTGCGTTATATTTCTGTTGTGCAGGACTGATCTAGAATCTTATTTAGTTACCTCCTTCTTAGGCTTTATTTGTCAGTGTATTAAGATATAAAACTAGCATGAACTTGGGTCAGTGACCTTCAATTCAGCCATCTCTATTATTTCTAGAAATCAAATGTCAGTCCTGCCAAGGGAAAGAGATCTGCACGATACTTTGTGCCATAAAATAATTAAAACTTCTCTCTAACCTTCCAGCAAAGGCATTCCTCTTTCCTTCCCTCAAAAGGTACGTGGACAGCCGGAGTCCATTTAAATGGTTCTTGTTTCACGGATGAAAACCTTCAGACTCAGGAAAACGTATTGAGAATGGATTCACTGCCTTCAGAAACTCATTCACTAAACTGTTAGAACAAATTCCAGCAGGGAGGTGGAGTACAAAGTGACTTTCTTCAAATAGTATGTTTGTAACTAGGTTCCTTTGCCCTTGTTTAGGTGAGGAAATTGGAATGCTGGAGGACATGGCCGTTGGTATTTCAGATTTGAAGAAAGTCGCTTTTAAAATAACTGAAGCCACATCCAATGATGTCTTGCCAGTTATAACAGGAAGGCGGTAAGTGGTGTTCATTTCCTAAGACCAAGCTTTGTTAGATATTTTTAATTAACCCCTGACAAAGGAGCCAAGGAGAATTAAGGTTTGGTTTGGAAATGTTCTTTTGTTCTCTTTTCCTTTTTGGTGAAAAATAAATGTAGGTGACATGACAGGGGAAGATCTTGAAAAACTCATAAAAGTCTCATGAATGTTTGTAAATTGTACTATAGTGAGGTAAGTAGGGTAAGGTTCCCCTATGAAATATGAGAAATTCAAAATAATAGCAGGCATGAGAAAAACATTTTTCTCTTTATTACTATCTAATCTAAAGCTCTGGATGTTTTTACTTTTGCTGGAATCATTCGGTTAATAGTGTCATAATTCTTGAGATGACTTGGTATTAAATTCTTGTTATTAAAAGCAGCAACATTTTAGAAAAGGTGTATTCCTATGTCAGGGGCACATACCACCATTCTTCTTAATTATTTTTGACAATTCACTGCCAGACTGAGATTTCTGAGAATGGTTTTAAATAAATAGTTTTGAAGGTCAGTGTATAATGGGCAAAATATTAGAAATAATTAAGAAAAATGATGGTATGTAGAATAGACCTCTAATAGAAGAATTACATCCTATGGGCAAATTATTTTAATCAGAAGTCCTCCAAATTTTAACCATTCTGGCATTAACACTTTTAAGCGCTGCATGAGGATATTTGAAATTTGAAACAGTCTCAGATCACAGTGAAAAAACATGAATTTACTAAAGAGAGAGCCCTTTTCATGCTAGAGAGAGATGGAGAAGAGACTTAAGTATAAAAGTTCACACTAAACTTGTTTTCTTATCTATAGTAAACATATAATAACTTAAAATTTTGTGTGAAGGATGCCCAGAAACACACGGTTGAATGAAAGGTAACTGTTGCTTATACATAAAGAAAAAACACATCCTCGTGAAACTAAATATTTCATCTGCAGACTAAAGCTTAATTTGCCATTCATTGGAAGAAAGAGGAATAAAATTGCTCATACACACACCTAGAAAATAGTACCACTTTGTATTACTGTGAAGATTATTATAAAAAGTGGAAAACTGATACTTTTATCACAATTTATAAGGGAAGCTTACCAGGCCATTTGATATAGACAGAGTACGGATGCTTTTTCTGAGGGAGTTCTTTAGGCTGTATCTAAATTCAAAAGCTATCATACAGTTGGGAGTGAGACTTCTGGAGTAGCAAAGTGAACAGCTTGGAAAATCCTCTTTCCAGAAAGCAACATTACCATTGGATAGAATTTTCTAAAACAACCAGCTTACGACTAAGGACTTAATTTGCACACACACAAATTTAGAAGTAATTATTCGTGAAAAACTAGTGAATATTGGATAAGTCAGTTGGAGTGTGTGGTGTTTTTGCCAGGAGTTGCTCCCATCACCCCCAGCTCTGTCAGCACAGTTTCACTAGGGCGAAGCAGGCCATGAAAACCAACAGTCTCCTACCAGAGGGGGTTGACTTGATTTGCACCAGAGAAGAGAAAAAAGCATACTCCTGAAAAGTTATTAGAAATAGTGGTGATTAGATAACAATTCCATTCACAATAGCATCAAAAGTAATAACTACATCAGACTAAATTTAGCAAAGCTTTCTAACAGTTGTACACAGAGCACATAAAATAAGCTTAGAGAAATTAATAAGATCCAGTAAATGGAAAGACAGTACATGTTCACAGATTAGAATGCTCAATATTGTTTAGATGGCAATTCTCCATGAATTGATCTATAGATTCAATGCAATCACCGTCTAAAGCTTGGCAGAAATTGGCAAGCTAAACCTAAAATTTATATGAAACTGCAAAGGATCCAGAATACCAAAAAACAATTCTATGAAAGAAGAACAAAGTTGGAGAATTTTACTTATTGATTTAAAAAGTTAATATAAAACTACAATAATCAAGGCTGTATAGTACTGGCATAAGTATATATATATATATATCTACTTATATATAAGTAGATATATATATATATATACATACATATATATGTAGATCAATGGAACAAAATTTAAAGTCCAGATATAAACTATTATCTTTAAGTTCAATGGCTTTTCAACAAAGGTGCCAAAGCAATTCAATGGAGAATGGAGAGTCTCTTCAAAGAATGTTTCTTTGACAATAGATTATCTATGTGAAGAAAGAATTTAGAACATCAATTGAGATCATACACAAAAATTAACTCACAATGGATCATAGGTCTAAATATAAGAGCTAAAACTATGAAACTTCTAGGAGAAAATTTTTGTAAGTTAATTTAGGTAAAGAGCTCTTAGATATGACTCAAAAATCTAGATTCATAAAATAAATGATTTGATAAATAGGATTTAATAAAAATTATAAACTTTTAAGCATCAAAAATACCATTAAGTAATGAATAGACAAGCCATAGATTGGGAGAAAATATGTGCAAATCATATATCTGATAAAAGACTTGTATTCAGAGTATAAAAAGAAATCTTACAACTCAATAATGAAAGAAAAAAATCTAATTTAAAAATGGGCAGAAAATTTGAATAGGTATTTTGCCAAATAAGATATATGAATGGCTTATATGCACATGAAAACATACTCAAATAATTAGTCATTAGGAGACTGCAAATTAAAACCGGAATTAGATACCACTTCACTCACAGTAGAATCATCGTAATTAAAAAGTCAGACAGTAACAAGTGTTGGCAAGGATATGGAAAATGTGGACTCCTCCTTCATTACTTGTGGTGCTGCCACTTTGGAAACAGTTGGGCAGTTGCTTAAAAAGTTAAACTTAAAATTGCTATATGACTCTTCAGTACATACCCAAGAGGAAATAAAACCATATGTCCACACAAAAACCATATGTCCACACAAAACTAGCAGCATTATTCAGAATAGCCAAAATCATAAAGTAATCTGAGTGTTCATCAACTTGAATGCATAGACAAAATGTGGTATAGCTATACAATAGAACACTATTCAGCATGCTACTAAGGCATGCCACAACATATGTGACTTCAAAGTCATGCTAAATGAAAAAAGCTAGACACAAAAGACTGCATATTGTATGATTTCACTTATATTAAATATGTAGAAAAGTAAAACCTGTAGAGACAGAAATAGATCAGTGGCTTCCTGGGGCTGGCAGTGGGGTTGGGGTTTGAATCAAACAGGCACGAGGGATTTTTTTAAGATGATGGAAATGTCCTGAAACTGGATTATGGTCATGATTGCACAACTCTATAAATTTGCTAAAACTCTGAATTATACACTTAAAACGATGAGTCTATGTCAATTATATTTTAATAGAGATGACAAAATGTTATCATATAGAAAGTTCAGAAATAAACCTACACACTTATGGTTATTAAAACTACTACAGAGGAGGCAAGAATATAGAATGGAGAAAAGATAGTCTGTTTAATAAGTGGTGCTGGGAAAATTGGGCAGCTGCATGTAAAAGAATGAAATTAGAACATTCGTTGAGTTTACAAAAATAAACTCAAAATGGATTAAAGACCTAAATGTAAGACTGGATACTATAAAACTACTAGAGGAAAACATAGGGCAGAACACTCTTGACATAAATTGCAATATTTTTTTGGATCCGTCCCCTAGAGTAATGAAAACAAAAACAAAAATAAACAAATGGGACCTAATTAAACTTAAAGGCTTTTGCACAGCAAAGGAAACCATAAACAAAACAAAAAGACAACAAACAGAATGGGAGAAAATATTTACAAATGATGCAACTGAGAAGGGATTAGTGTCCAAAATATACAAACAGTTCGTACAGCTCAATATCAAAAAAAAAAAAAAAAACCAAAAAATGGGCAGTAGACCTAAACAGACATTTCTCCAGAGAAGACATACAGATGGCCAACAGGTACATGAAAAGATGCTCAGCATTGCTAACTATTAGAGAGATGTAGATCAAAACTGCAATGAGGTATCACCTCACAACCAGTCAGAATGGCCATCATCAAAAAGTCTACAAATAATAAATGCTAGAGAGGGTGTGGAGAAAAGGGAACCTTCCTACACTGTTGGTGGGAATATAAATTGGTGCAGCCACTATGGAGAACAGTATGGAGGTTCCTTAAAAAACTAAAAGTAGAGTTATCATATGATCCAGCAAACCCACTCCTGAGCATATCTCTGGAAAAAAATGAAACCTCTAATTCAAAAAGATACATGCACCCCAGTGTTCATAGCAGCAGTATTTGCAACAACCAAGACCTGGAAGCAACCTAAATGCCCGTTGACAGATGAATGAATAAGGAAGATGTGGTACATATATACAATGGAATATTAGCCATAAAAAAGAATGAAATAATGTTATTTGCAGCAACATGGATGGACCTAGAAATGATCATACTAAGTGAAGTAAGTCAAAGACAAATATCACATGATATCTCTTATATGTGGAATCAAAAAAAAAAAAAATGATACAAATGAACTTGTTTACAAAACAGAAATAGACTCACAGACATAGAAAACAAACTTACAATTACCAAACGGGAAAGGGGTGGGCAGTAAATTGGGAGTATGGAATTAACAGATACACACTACTATATAAAAAATAAATAACATTGACCTACTGTATAGCACAGGGAACTATTCAGTATCTTGTAATAACCTATAATGGAAAAAATCTGAAAAAGAATAATCACTTTGCTGTACACCTGAGGCATAACATTGTATATCAGCTATACTTCAATTTAAAAAAAAACAAGTTATCATAAAGAATGTGTATAATGCTTTACCTTCAGAGAAATCTTTAAATGCAGGCTTGGCTCATTGAATCTTCTCATATTCCTGAAAATTTTGAAATAAACAAACATCAGCCTTCTGTTAGCCAGGCTATTGTAAAGGGCACTGAGAGCAATTTAAAAAAGAAAAATAAAGTGTCCATCCTCTGAGGGTAGTGCTAACATCCCTGCTTGCTGGATTGATGGTATTTCCAGATTCTCTAGTTCAAAGCTGAGGTAAGAAGCAAGTCTCACTGTCAAGTATCCAGAGTACGTATCAGTATTATTATACTAGAGAAACTGGACAGATTTTCACAGAGACTCTCTAATTGTCCTGTTCTTCGTTACCCCATACACATATTACAACACCAGCACTCTATATAGTTCAGGAAACACATGGATTTTCCTAAATTCCAGGTGAAACTTGACATTTCTTTAATCAATTCACACTGGATCAGAAGATAACAAGTTTCAGAATCTACAAGCGGCTATTCTTATTGACCCTATTTTGTGAATCCTAATTTAAATTTTCAACACTAAACATTAGGGGTAACTTTTAATGGAAATTTCCAAAGAAAAAGTGCTCTGGTGATATGTTAATGTTGCAAAATGATCAGGAAAGCCGAAAGGTTACATCTTAAATAATGAAACCATTACATTTCCATCAGGTCATCACAAACGGAGGTTCATCAAATAATAACAATTAGGAGGCCATGCTAAAAAATGTATAAATGATTTGGTTCATTAGTTTCACTATATTAAAAAATCCATCATTAGATTGCTTTTCTTATTCTTGAGACTGGGTTTTTAAATAATTAAATCAAGAAAACAAATATTGAAGCTCTTATGCACATGGCCCTTTTATACGAAGACGCACTAAATATTCTTCCTTTCCTACAAAAAACTCAGAGTAATGGAGGTAAATGTAAATGACTCTTTATGCCAAGTAATTTAATAGTGAAGTGAATGAAATGATTATCAAATGAATTAATGAAAGAAAATAAGCAGATAGAAGCCAAAAACCTAAATCACTGCTATATTCCAACTGTTTTATTGTTTCTTCCCTATGAATCTAAAGTAACACAAAATTGAATGAAATAAAGCAATGCTGCTTCTCTTTGCCCTCCTCTTTCTCCAGTGAACATTATGTGGTGGAGGTGAAGCTTCCAGGGAGAATGTTTGAGTCCCTGCCTCTACAGATTAAAGAAGGACAATTGCTTCATGTGTATCCAGTACTTTTTAATGTTGGAATCAATGAACAGCAAACTCTTGCTGAGAGGTAAGCTTCAGATATAAGGTCGGTACTTGATTTTTTTGTTTAATTGTTATGGATATGCTGAGTAATTCCACGTGTGCCTGCACATAGAAATTAGATTCATGGGTAACATTTTCCTTTTCATCAGGACCAAGTTATTTGATATGGCAAGCAGAATTATTCATATTTAAGGATTCCTGGCCCACATCAAATTTAAATATGGCAAAATAACAAGGAAAATATTGGTGTCAATACCAAAATATTCACATGGATTAACTTTCTTCATGTTTCCAAATACCTACATGTGTGTATCAAATTTTAGAATTTTTTGTGCTTCTATGTATTTCAACATTGTAAACTCTGCTAACTGTGTCCAAATTTTCTGGACCTAATAAAACATGCTATTTTTTCCTTTTGTTTTATTTACTAAAATAATTTTTTAATTTATTCAAAAAACTTTTTAATTTTTAAAATTTATTTATTTAAATAATTTTAAAATTTTATTTATTTATTTAAATAATTTTTAAAATTTATTTACTATAATAATTGTTATTGGAGGATGACAACACATCTTTTCATAATAATTTGCTCAGTTAAATGACAGATGATTGTATGTGATCACATAAGCAACTGTCAAAAACGCTTTCAGCAGACAAAGGAATTACTTTTGCATCTTACATGATTCCCATGTAGAGATTATTGAAAACGTGGATAAGAGTTAAGATTCACAGAACACATTTTTAAAAGATTCTCTAAAACTTCTCAGAGAAAGAAGTTAGTGTCTTGCTATAAAGCCTAACTGGAAAAGTTCCCCCAAAGCAAAACTTTTGAAATGCTTCCTTGTCAATAATTCACTCTGTAAATGTTTCCTTCCCCCATACGTAGCCGGCGTATTCTTTGCCATGACTTGATAAGTATGTTTTAATCCTTTATTAATGTTTTTTACTAAACTAAAACTACCACTACATTTATAGCCGTCTTGAATTTCAATGATGGTGAAGTTGCCTGTTTTTCGCTACTATTTTCAACGATTTCTCTGTCTCTCCCTTTCATCCAAAAGATTTTCTGGACAACATAGATTTTCATAATTCTCACTTGCCAGTTACAAAATTCCATGCCAGCTTTGTATTGCATGTTTAATCTCAAACTGTGTGGAAGCTATTAGTCTCTTGTCTTATAGTGTGCTTAAATCAGAATATAATTTTTTTCACTGTATTGTACAAAGAGTTGATTCTTCAATAATTAAGCACTTTTGCAAATAATTATGTAAGATCAGATTATATTCCAGTCATCTTTATATGTTGTCTCATAGCAAGTTCACAGGTTGAGGAGAATGATATTTATGAACATAAATTATACAATTTGGGAGGTAAATGATATTTATGAACAATTGGGGGGAAAAACAGCACTCTAAATTAATTGTGTCTTCTTTGGTACACTAGAGTACAGAGTGTTTGGAGTTTAAATTACTAACTTAAGGCCTGTGAGTGCAGTCTTGAGAGAGATGTGAGAATCTCCATTTACAGACTTTTTAAGGAGTAGTTGGCATTGTATTTTCAAGCCTTCTAGATTAGGTTAATTTACATGTCATTGTTACTATTTTAGATGTTAGTCACTTTATTTTTTTTTAAATGCCCCTTCCCTTGTCTCTCATCTGTCTTGCCTATAAAAATGTATTTTTTCGTATCTGGATGCTGTATAAGACACATAGGATTTGAGAAGGAAACACAACTACAAAATAGAGAGAAACAAAGGGAAGCAGGAAGGCTGGCCCTCGGATATCAACCAACTACTGCTTTGAGCAAATCACTTTGTCTCTGTTCTCTGAGCTTTATTTTTCTGATTCTGAATTTTGAGCTTTTTCCATCAACATTCACATGTTAGGTATGCTATGTAATCCAGGTATAATACGTTACTACATGTGTATCCGTAGCCAAAACGTATGTAATGTATATCCATTTTTAAATTAGTAAGTACTAATTAGTCTGCTTGGGCTACCATAACAAACTACCACAGGTTGTGTGGCTTAAACAACAGAAATTTATTTCTCACAGTTTTAGAGGCTGAGAAGTCCCAGGTTCTGGCCAATT
Source organism: Eschrichtius robustus (assembly GCF_028021215.1). Lineage (NCBI taxonomy): Eukaryota > Metazoa > Chordata > Mammalia > Artiodactyla > Eschrichtiidae > Eschrichtius > Eschrichtius robustus. Next base: position 33,760,547 of record NC_090827.1, on the reverse strand, counting down.
TGGTTTCTGGTGAGAATTGTCTTCAGCTTTCTTGCTGTGTGCTCACATGACCTCTTCTTTGTGTGTGTAGAGAGAGGGAACCAGCTCTTTGATGTCTCTTTTCACAAGAACACCAATCCTACTGGTTCAGGGCCCCACCCTCATAATCTTAATGACTTCTTCAGAGGTTCCATCTTCAAACACAGCCACACTGAGGGTTAGGTCTTCAACATATGATCTTTGGGGGGACACAAACATTTAGTCTGTAACACTAGTATTACTCCAGCAAGGATAACATTTTTTAAATACCAGTTGTTTATAATGTCTGAAAAAGGTAGAAGAGTGTATTTCAGAGTTCAGACTAACTCTCCTGCAGATTTTCCTGGGTTCGTATTCCTGTCCTCCAAGTTTAACTCAGTAAAGTTATTGAACAGTGAGTCTGCACCAGGCATTACTCTGCCAAGCTGTGGGACACAGGGAACAGGCAGTGTAACAAGAAGAACTGACATGATCGCCATCCTGAAAGGACCTACCATCCAGTAAGGAAGACAGTTCAACAAATGATACACTACAGTTCGACTCATACAATAAGCAAAGATGTAGAAGCGACAGGATTCATGGAGGAAAGAAAGTGATTCACAGATGGGAGAACATTTCATCAGGAAGGTTTCATAGTATACATGTACCTTCCACAGGGCTTTGAAGGACAAATAGGAATTAATCAAGCTGATAAGGAAGGTAAGGCTTCCTAGTCAGAGGAGGAATAGCATGTGAAAAGTCCCAAAGGCATCAAAATCCTGCGGGTAAAGTAGAAGGGTGTAATTCCATTCCCACAAACAAAGGGTTTTGGAGGCCTTTGTGGAGATGTTAGATGCTAAACTAAAGAGACTGGACTTTGTTCTTACATGGAGAGGATATGCAGTGAAGTTTAGTGAGCGGATATGATGAAACAGGTGGTAGACTAACTTCTCCAACATTTCATTCATTGCCCACGCAGCATCTGGCACATGGCTGATGTTAAATAAATGTTTGTTGAATGAATGAATGATCTGACCATGATGTAAGGGATAGATTGGAAGGGAAGGAGCCTGGAGGCATAGCGCTCCTTGTATTTGGGAGGCTTTATATCCAGTCGAGACTGAATATAACTAAATACCTAAAATGACAGTGGTGAAGAAAAAGAAGGAAGGGATACCAGAGATGTGAATATATCAGTGAATAGTGGATGGAGTGCGGAAAACCGAGGAAATCCAAAAGGGTGCCTAGATTTTGAACCTGAATTAATGGCAGAATATTAGAAACACGCCTATTTCTAAACAAAAGGAGGAAGTGGTTTCAGTTTTTGGTTAGGTTGCATTTGAAGTGGTGTGGGTTAATTCACTTTGAAATTTTCCATTGACGTCTAGAAGTACAGATTTGAATGGAGATATTTGGTTGAGGATACATATTGGAAGCCATTTGCATGGCATCCTTTCATAGAGAGACAAGAGGTTTTAAGTTTAAACCTGGGAAAGGCTTAAAGAAAACACAAGGTCAGTGATATACAGGTAGAAAGTTTTGCCTGAAGAAGGTGGCAGAAGAGCACCAGTACAGAGGCTGGCATCCTTCATGGTGTGGACAGAAAGAAAGGTCCACAGAAGTGAACCAGTCCCCGGGAGACTGGAGTACTCTACATGTGTCTACAGCAGTTGACAGTGTGTTTAAGACTGTATGCAACCCAATGTTCAGTCCTGGTCTTCTGGACCTCTCCTCAAGCTGTCATTGGTGAAGAGGAATATAGGAGGGATAAAAAGAGAGAAGGAAGAGTTTTTAGGTCTTTAGAGATATAGCCCTGCAGAGGTAGGGAGACTAACATTAACTGAGTATCAATTATGCAGAGGCACGGGGTTGGTGTTTTAGATTTCATATTTCATTCAGGTTCACATCTGATGACTGTGAGAATATTTTGGTGTGTCAATAGGGATTGGTGGAGTCAGGGCCAGTGGAGACTGGAATATAGTTGAAATCACCTTTGCGCAATGTTGCTTAGAAAACAGAGACTCCTTCCTTAGAAAACTATTGCCACCTATTTGAAAAAGAAAGATTAAAAAATAGTAACTTTCGGGTGCTATTTTATAACCCGTAACTATTCTCTTTTTTCTATGTTTAGGTTTGGAGATGTCTCTTTGCAAGAAAGTATTAATCAGGAAAATTTTGAACTTCTAAAAGAATATTACACGGTATTTATGGAAAAGATGCCTCCTGATTGTAAGTATGCAAGTTACAAAGAAAAGCAACAATAATAATTTCTTGATTATAATTCTTGGGGAGAGGTCAGACATAGAGGTCAATGGAAGAATAAAGCACGGTGTGGGAATGTGAGAGTGATTTTGAGATTGTCTGCGCCAAGAAGACTGATTGCCAAGGTGGCCTGGCCGACACCTGCCTCGCTGCCCTGATTGCACTCAAGTGTGTCCTGCTGCTTACGCTAGGATGTTAATTTCAGTGCCACTAGAAAATGCCAGAAGTCAAAAATAAGGAACTTATAATTAGAAATCTCAACTGAGTCCAACAGAAATTTTGTAGAATTCTTAACCATGTAAAAGACTTTAATAAAGATTTAGTTTTCTGATTTATAAGCTACATCAGATATATCTCTCACATATATATATGTGTGTGTGTGTGTATATATTTATATATTTTATATTTATGCATATATATATATATATGTCAGATAGAATATAAATTTTACAGGTAATAAAAAGTGATACAAATTAAGGGACAAATTATTGAATATACTAATTGCAATATTTATGTGAAAATGTTGGGGCATAAGCCTACAGAACTGTGTTTTACATTTTGTTTTTTGTTTTGTCTTATGCCATTGTTCAGTCCTGCCATCCTTTTTCCCACAAAATTAAGCACATATTTGAGCAGTGCAAAATTAGAGAATAAAGAATGTATTTGGAGCTCATCCGTAAGTGCTGTAAAGAAATAAGTTGAGATACTTAGATATTCACAATAAGAAACTAGGTTTTAATAAAGTAGGAAATATCTTAATATTTGTTACCAAAAGCTGTAATAAAACTCTACCTGTCATCTATTCACTCGCAATTTTTCACTATCTGTATTCTGATACTTAGTTTGAAATATCTTAGGTAGCAGAGTACTTAGGTCTTTTTATAACACAGTTATCTTGCTTCAAAATATTACAGTGGCATAAGCACACGTCTGTGTGTTTTTATAGTTAGAAAATTTAACTGCCACTTTTATATTTTATTTCAAATAAAATAGTTTTAAAGCCAAAATGAAATTAAATACAGAGAGATTCTTTGGCAGCCAGCATACTTATGAATTTTAAATTTGTTAATTACTTGGAAGATTAATAATATAAACAAAACTATTTTGCATTAGTAATTATGGGAAAAGTTTATTATAACGTGGACGTTGGTGGATAATTTTTTTTCATTATTTTTTCAACATCTTTATTGGAGTATAATTGCTTTACAATGGTGTGTTAGTTTCTGCTTTGTAGCAAAGTGAATCAGCTATACATATACATATATCCCCATATCCGCTCCCTCTTGCGTCTCCCTCCCACCCTCCCTATCCCACCCCTCTAGGTGGTCACAGAGCACCGAGCTGATCTCCCTGTGCTATGCGGCTGCTTCCCACTAGCTATCTATTTTACATTTGGTAGTGTATATATGTCCATGCCACTCTCTCACTTCGTCCCAGCTTACACTTCCCCCTCTCTGTGTCCTCAAGTCCATTCTCTATGTCTGCATCTTTATTCCTGTCCTGCCCCTAGGTTCCTCATAACCAGTTTTTTTTTTTTTTTTTTTTAGATTCCATATATATGTGTTAGCATACGGTATTTGTTTTTCTCTTTCTGACTTACTTCGCTCTGTATGACAGATTCTAGGTCCATCCACCTCACTGCAAGTAACTCAATTTCATTTCTTTATATGGCTGAGTAATATTCCATTGTGTATATGTGCCATATCTTCTTTATCCATTCATCTGTCGATGGACACTTAGGTTGCTTCCATGTCCTGGCTTTTGTAAATAGAGCTGCAATGAACATTGGGGTACATGACTCTTTTTGAAATATGGTTTTCTAAGGGTATATGCCCAATAGTGAGATTGCTGGGTCATATGGTAGTTCTACGTTTCTTAGTTTTTAGTTTTAGTTCTTAGTTTTTTAGCTTTCTTTAGTTTTAGTTCTTAGTTTTTTAAGGAACCTCCATACTGTTCTCCATAGTGGCTGTATCAATTTACATTCCCACCAACAGTGCAAGAGGGTTCCCTTTTCTCCACACCCTCACCAGTATTTATTGTTTGTAGATATTTAATGATGGCCATTCTGACTGGTGTGAGGTGATACCTCATGTAGTTTTGATTTGCATTTCTCTAATGATTGGTGATGTTGAGCATCCTTTCATGTGTTTGTTGGCCATCTGTATATCTTCTTTGGAGAAGTGTCTTCTTAGGTCTTCTGCCCATTTATGGATTGGGTTGTTTGTTTTTTTGATATTGAGCCTGCATGAGCTGTTTGTAAATTTTGGAGATTAATCCTTTGTCAGTTGCTTCATTTGCAAATATTTTCTCCCATTCTGAGGGTCATCCTTTTGTCTTGTTTATGGTTTCCTTTGCTGTGCCAAAGCTTTTAAATTTCATTAGGTCCCATTTGTTTATTTTTGTTTTTATTTCCATTTCTCTAGGAGGTGGCTCAAAAAGGATCTTGCTGTGATTTATGTCATAGAGTATTCTGCCTATGTTTTCCTCTAAGGGTTTGATAGTGTCTGGCCTTACATTTAGGTCTTTAATACATTTTGAGTTTATTTTTGTGGATGGTGTTAGGGAGTGTTCTAATTTCATTCTTTTACATGTAGCTGTCCAGTTTTCCCAGGACCACTTATTGAAGAGGCTGTCTTTTCTCCATTGTATATTTTTGCCTCCTTTGTCAAAAATAAGGTGACCATATGTGTGTGGGTTTATCTCTGGGCTTTCTATCCTGTTCCATGGATCTGTATTTCTGTTTTTGTGCCCGTACCATACTGGCTTGATTACTGTAGCTTTGTAGTATAGTCTGAAGTCAGGGAGCCTGATTCCTCCAGCTCCTTTTTTCTTTCTCAAGATTGCTTTGGCTATTCGGGGTCTTTTGTATTTCCATATAGATTGTGAAATTTTTTGTTCTAGGTCTGTGAAAAATGCCATTGGTAGTTTGATAGGGATTGCATTGAATCTGTAGATTGCTTTGGGTAGTAGAGTCATTTTCACAATGTTGATTCTTCCAACCCAAGAACATGTTATATCTCTCCATCTTTTTGTATCATCTTTGATTTCTTTCATCAGTGTCTTATAGTTTTTTGCATACAGGTCTTTGTCTCCTTAGGTAGGTTTATTCCTGGGTATTTTATTCTTTTTGTTTCAATTGTAAATGGGAGTGTTTCCTTAATTTCTCTTTCAGATTTTTCATCATTAGTGTATAGGAATGCAAGAGATTTCTGTGCATTAATTTTGTATCCTACTATTTTACCAAATTCATTGATTAGTTCTAGTAATTTTCTGGTAGCATCTTTAGGATTCTCTCTATATAGTATCATGCCATCTGCAAACAGTGACAGTTTTACTTCTTCTTTTCTGATTTGGATTCCTGTTATTTCTTTTTCTTCTCTGTTGCTGTGGATAAAACTTCCAAAACTATGTTGAATAATAGTGGTGAGAGTGGGCAACCTTGTCTTGTTCCTGATTTTAGTGGAAATGCTTTCAGTTTTTCACCATTGAGAACGATGTTGGCTGTGGGTTTGTCATATATGGCCTTTATTATGTTGAGGTAAGTTCCCTCTATGCCTACTTTCTGGAGAGTTTTTATCATAAATGGGTGTTGAATTTTGTCAAAAGCTTTTTCTGCATCTATTGAGATTATCATACTGTTTTTATCCTTCAGTTTGTTAATATGGTGTATCACATTGCTTGATTTGTCTGTGTTGAAGAATCCTTGCATTCCTGGGATAAACCCCACTTGATCATGGTGTATGATCCTTTTAATGTGCTATTGGATTCTGTTTGCTAGTATTTTGTTGAGGGTTTTTGCATCTATGCTCATCAGTGATATTAGCCTGTAGGTTTCTTTTTTTGTGACATCTTTGTCTGGTTTTGGTATCAGGGTGATGGTGGCCTCGTAGAATGAGTTTGGGAGTGTTCCTCCCTCTGCTATTTTTTGGAACAGTTTGAGAAGGGTAGGTGTTAGCTCTTCTCTAAATGCTTGATAGAATTTGCCTGTGAAGCCATCTGGTCCTGGGCTTTTGTTTGTTGGAAGATTTTTAATCACAGTCTCAATCTGAGTGCTTGTGATTGGTCTGTTCATATTTTCTATTTCTTCCTGGTTCAGTCTTGGAAGGTTGTGCTTTTCTAAGAATGTGTCCATTTCTTCTAGGTTGTCCATTTCATTGGCATATAGCTATCTGTAGCAGTCTCTCATGATCCTTTGTATTTCTTCAGTGTCAGTTGTTACTTCTCCTGTTTCATTTCTTATTCTACTGATTTGAGTCTTCTCCCTTTCTTTCTTGATGAGTCTGGCTAATTGTTTATCAATTTTGCTTATCTTCTCAAAGAACCAGCTTTTAGTTTTATTGATCTTTGCTATTGTTTCCTTCATTTCTTTTTCATTTATTCCTGACCTGATCTTTATGATTTCTTACCTTCTGCTCAACTTTGGGGTTTTTTTGTTCTCCTTTCTCTAATTGCTTTAGGTGTAAGGTTAGGTTGTTTATTTGAGATTTTTCTTGTTTCTTGAGGTAGGATCGTATTGCTATAAACTTCCCTCTTAGAAGTGCTTTTGCTGCATCCCATAGGTTTTGGGTCGTCGTGTTTTCATTGTCATTTGTTTCTAGGTAGTGTTTGAATTCCTCTTTGATTTCTTCAGTGATCTCTTGTTTATTTTGTTGCGTACTGTTTAGCCTCCATATGTTTGTATTTTTCATGGTTTTTTTCCTTGTAATTGATATCTAGTCTCATAGCGTTGAGGTCAGAAAAGATACTTGATACAATTTCAATTTTCTTAAATTTACCAAGGCTTGATTTGTGACCCAAGGTATGATCTATCCTGGAGAATGTTCCATGAACACTTGAGAAGAAAGTGTATTCTGTTGTTTTTGGATGGAATGTCCTATAAATATCAATTAAGTCCGTCGTGTTTAATGTGTCATTTAAAGCTTGTGTTTCCTTATTTATTTTCATTTTGGATGATCTGTCCATTGGTGAAAGTGGGGTGTTAAAGTCCCCTACTATGATTATGTTACTGTCAATTTCCCCTTTTGTGACTGTTAGCATTTCCTTATGTATTGAGGTGCTCCTATGTTGGGTGCATAAATATTTACAGCTGTTGTATCTTCCTCCTGGATTTATCCCTTGATCATTATGTAGTGTCCTTCTTTGTTTCTTGTAATAGTCTTTATTTTTAGGTCGATTTTGTCTGATATGAGAATTGCTACTCCAGCTTACTTTTGATTTCCATTTGTATGCAATATCTTTTTCCATCCCCTCACTTTCAGTCTGTATGTGTCCCTAGGTCTGAAGTGGGTCTCTTGTAGATAGTATATATACGGGTTTTGTTTTTGTATCCATTCAGCCAGTCTATGTCTTTTTTGTATCCATTCAGCCAGTCTATGTCTTTTGGTTGGAGCATTTAATCCATTTACATTTAGGATAATTATCGATATGTATGTTCCTATTACCATTTTCTTAATTGTTTTGGGATTGTTATTGTAGGTCTTTTCCTTCTCTTGTGTTTCCTGCCTAGAGAAATTTCTTTAGCATTTGTTGTAAAGCTGGTTTCGTGGTGCTGAATTCTCTTAACTTTTGCTTGTCTGTAAAGATTTTAATTTCTCGGTTGAATGTGAATGAGGTCCTTGCTGGGCAGAATAATCTTGGTTGTAGAGTTTTCCCTTTCATCACTTTAAATATGTCCTGCCACTCCCTTCTGGCTTGCAGAGTTTCTGCTGAAAGATCAGCTGTTAACCTTATGGGGATTCCCTTGTATGTTAGTTGTTGTTTTTCCCTTGCTGCTTTTAATATTTTTCTTCGTATTTAACTTTTGATAGTTTGATTAATATGTGTCTTGGCATGTTTCTCCTTGGATTTATCCTACATGGGACTCTCTGTGCTTCCTGGACTTGACTGATTATTTCCTTTCCCATATTAAGGAAGTTTTCAACTATAATCTCTTCAAATATTTTCTCAGTCCCTTTCTTTTTCTCTTCTTCTTCTGGGACCCCTATAATTCGAATGTTGGTGCATTTAATGTTGTCCCAGAGGTTTCTGAGGCTCTCCTCAATTCTTTTCATTCTTTTTTCTTTATTCTGCTCTGCAGTAGTTATTTCCACTATTTTATCTTCCAGGTCACTTATCCGTTCTTCTGCCTCAGTTATTCTGCTATTGATTCCTTCTAGAGAATTTTTAATTTCCTTTATTGTGTTGTTCGTCATTGTTTGTTTGCTGTTCAGTTCTTCTAGGTCCTTGTCAAATGATTCTTGTATATTCTCCATTCTATTTCCAAGATTTTGGATAATCTTTACTATCATTACTCTGAATTGTTTTTCAGGTAGACTGCCTATTTCCCCTTCATTTGTTTGGTCTGGTGGGTTTTTACTTTGCTCCTTCATCTGCTGTGTGTTTCTCTGTCTTCTCATTTTGCTTAACTTTCTGTGTTTGGGGTCTCCTTTTCACAGGCTGCAGGTTCTTAGTTCCAGTTGCTTTTGGTGTCTGCCCCCAGTGGCTAAGGTTGGTTCAGTGTGTTGTGTAGGCTTCCTGGTGGAGGGGACTGGTGCCTGTATTCTGGTGGATGAGGCTGATTGTTTTCTTTCTGGTGGGCAGGACCGCATCTGGTGGTGTGTTTTGGGGTGTCTGTGACCTTATTATGATTTTAGGCAGACTCTCTGCTAATGGGTGGGGTTGTGTTCCTGTCTTGCTAGTTGTTTGGCATAGGGTGTCCAGCACTGGAGCTTGCTGGTCGTTGAGGGGAGCTGGGTCTTAGTGTTGAGATCGAGATCTCTGGGAGAGCTTTCTCCATTTTATATTACATGGAGTCAGGTGGTCTTGGTGGACCAATGTCCTGAAGTCGGCTCTCCCACTTCAGAGGCACAGACCTTACACCCGGCCAGAGCACCAAGACCCTGTAGAAAACAGGAATTTTTTCTTTAACCTTTCTATTGGTCTTCCTTTTAGAAAACAGGCAGTTCGATGTCATTATGTGAAGGACTCTCTCTGGCTTCACCTAATAGTGTTCAAAGAGTACAGGTGATTTGAATCTGGTTCTTGTGTTCATCTTCTTTTTTTCACCCAGGCTTCCCACCATCCTTTTCCTGGGAATTCCCTGGTGGTCCAGTGGTTACGACTCCGAGCTTTCCCTACCAAGGGCACGGCTTCGATCCCTGGTCGGGGAACTATGATCCCACAAGCCACAGCAAAACAAAAATAGAATAAAATAACACCTGTTCCTGAAGACAAAGTGTCACTCCATGCTTCTGGGAAAGGCTCTCCCAGTGACTTGTTGGTGGATAATTTTCTTACAGTTACTTGTAATTTTTAAGTAATTCCCATAATTTTTATAAACAACTTGATTTCTCTTTATATGGGTCCTTTCAAAGTGAGGTCCCTGGACCAGCAGCATCCGTGTCACCTGGAAATCTGTTAGCAATGCACATTCTCAGGGCCCTCTGCTGGTCTATTGAACTTGCCCTGTAATCTGTTTTAGTAAGCCTTCCAGGTGATTTCTGATCCATACTAATTTTTTTTTTAAGATTATTATTATTTTTTAAATTAATTTATTTATGGCTGCATTGGGTCTTCGTTTCCACGCGAGGGCTTTCTCTAGTTGTGGCAAGTGGGGGCCACTCTTCATCGCGGTGCGTGGGCCTCTCACTATCGCGGCCTCTCCTGCTGCGGAGCACAGGCTCCAGATGCGCAGGCTCAGCAATTGTGGCTCACGGGCCCAGCCGCTCCGCGGCATGTGGGATCCTCCCAGACCAGGGCTCGAACCCGTGTTCCCTGCACTGGCAGGCAGACTCTCAAACCACTGTGCCACCAGGGAAGCCCCATACTAATTTTTGAGAACCAATGCTGTGTCATCCTTACTCAAAACATACATTATATTAAAAAGTAGTTTGTTGGCAAAGTCTATGAAAGATTTCAATACTACGCATAAACAATTATACACCTAAAAAGAAATATGTATAAGTAATTGTTGAAGTATTTCTGATATATGAAATACAAAGTAATCCCTACATTCAAGTCATTGAAACTCTTCATGGGAGTGTAAGTTTTAAAAATTGGAAGAACATGAGACCTCATATAAATTATTGCTAATTAAATATAGCTGTTTTAGAAATATATAAATATATCTCATCCTTGAAAACAGGATGTACTTTTGCATCAAATCAATTTTATTTCATTAGTTGAAATAAGTTGTCTTAACTGACTGAATTCTTCCTGCTATTTTGTTTCCTGTTATGTCAACATATTTTTGAGACAACACTCTCATAGATTTGGCACAGAATGAAGGTATGATGTGACTGTGGTTATTTTCCATAACAAAAGTCCAAACCGTATCTATGAAATTATACCAACATATGTAGGGTTTTTCCTCATGCAGAAATATTGTAACCTAAAGCATCACTGGGTTGCAGTCCATTCAAGGAGGTACCTAAAAGCTTTATTAAGAGTGGGAATGAGGGTTAGGCTATTTGTTAAGGAGGGAAAAACTACTATGTGGGATCATACTTATAATCCATAGAATCTACTATTTTTCTTTCGCAGTGAAATCAAGGGATAATTTGTAGCAGTGTTCAAAGGCTAAGTTAACCCTCTAAATATATTACTTTCACTTATTCATCCATTTTGGATGTCCTGTGCATTAATTTACTCACCCCGTTTTTTTATGATTTATGAGTTAGTCAAAATCTACATGTTTTAAATAAAAAATTTTCCTTTCTTCCCAGAATATTTTTTTTTAAATTAGGGATGTCCCCTACTTTTGCAATACCAGGATGTAATGAATAAATCATTTTAACCTATATATTCACTCCTAATCAAATAGTTATAACCTTTCTGTTTATTCTTCTTATACATAGCTTTTATGGTCTAAACATTTGTTCTTCCCCAAATATTCTCTAATTCTGTTAAATATGTAGTAGATTCAATTGATAGTCTCAATTCAGCAGTCTACACACATGGACTCCTTTTATCTTAATACCTCTGTCGGCTTTACTGGGCACTCACTCCTTAGGAGTTAGTAATGGGGAGGGGAATAAAATTAAAGTTGCCAAACAACAGTACCTCATTTCCTTTCAGTGTGTTCAACATAGTCTGGTGATTTGTAGACTAATGTATTTGAAAATCTCAAGTTCATTTGGAAGAAATATTCAGTCAAATTCAAGTATTACTATCCTCCAACCCCATATTCCTTGTATCTGCAGAAAGGTCATTAGTGGAAGGCTTGGTAGGTTGGGATGGCCTCTCTCTCTCTCTCTCTCTCTCTCTCTCTCTCTCTCTCCCTCTCTCCCTTTCTTGGAGGATTCATGGGATCTAGAGCTGAGAAGTACCTGTTACAGAGGAGGAACCCAAGAATGGATGATCCCTTTCCTGTAAATCTTTGCTGAAACTTCTTCTGAAGCAAGAAATACATAATGTCTGAAATTGGTATCAAACAGAGCTATTGATGACTGGGAGGTCTGTTTGCTCTGTCTGAGTACTGTGTGTTGTGGATTTCTCCCTTCACATTTTCTTGGCTTAGTGATGCAGCTTTCAGACAGTAGTTCTCGATGCCTTGACTGTAAGGCACAGTAAATCATCAGGAGCTGCTTCCCCTCAGGCCCTGCCAGTGATATTCACTGGCCCCTTTGATCAACAGGCGAAACTCCCATGGGGCAGGTATGAGTGTTTCCCTCTCTTCTGGCTCTGATCTTCCAGATGGGTTTGATGATCTCAGAAACCTTTCAAGGCCCCTTTCGCACCCACCTAAAGCATTAAGACACTTCAATGTTGGGTTAGCAAAATAAGATCAAATAAAGTACTGCTGTAACTCACTAGTGCAAACTGCTCTACGGTTTAGAGTCACCATCGCATCTCATACATAATTCGGGGCTCCTGACTTTGGTGGATGAAATGCTTCTTTCTTTCCCCTTTAATTGACCAAGTGTCAATTTATAATCTCCAATCTCTCATTTCTCTTTGTGATAATAATGCCCTTCTCTTGTCCTTTTTCCAAAACACAGGAGAAGGATATTTTCATATGGTTCTATTGGAATGCTACCGTTTATTGGCTCCTATGTGAGTACTATAAGGGTGGGCTGTCTAGCATGTGAGCTACGGAGGAAAATCAGGCAGCCTTTTGTGAGCTGTTATCAACTATCTCCACAATATTTGATATCCCTGTCTTACATATAATATTTCATCAACTGTAGCATAACAATCGCACACAAAATATTTTTTAGAAAAAATCTTAGGCTTGTGATGAGGGTAAGTAAAATGTTGTTGTCATGTTTCATCCTGCATTTTTTTTTTTTTTTTGGCCTTTGTTGCTGGAAGTCTCCCATTCAATTTAGCAGACATTGGTAGAGATCGTATTATGTGTAAAACTCTGTGCCCATCGCTATGGATGATCAAAGATGAATAAGATACAGTCTCTGCTTCTAATAGCTTACACTTTAATGACTCAGTGTGATCAAGGAACAGTCTACCTTAATTCTAAATCTCTTTCCAGAATACTAGTTGCTATTCTGTAGTATTGATCCTTTCTGTGAATAATTTGGTTTTCTGTTGCTTTTGTTGTTCAAAAAGTGTTAGTTTCTCCTTGATCATTTTTGACATTCATTGTTTGGTGATGCATTGCCACAGGTTTCACTTCTGCACTGGGAAAAAGAAAAGTTTCTATGCATTCTTTCCATTCTTAGAAATAAGAGAATAGGATAAGAAGCTAATATTTTATGGATAATTAATTTTAGAGGAATTGTTTAAATAATTTTCCATGCATTCCACATAGGAAATGAGAAAAAATACATCATAAGGGGAGATTATCCATAAGTATAGGGAAAGGAGGACTAAGGAACCCACAAAAAAATGGAGAAATGATTAGAGATTGAGGGTCCTCGAACATCACTATAGCTAAATGAGAAGAATATCAACCAGGAGAAGGTGAGCAAGAATAACAAATGTGTTGATGAAGAAAGAAGCATGAGAATTAAAGAGAAGCTGTTGGATTTGGTGTTTAAGAGTATTTGATGACATTCGATGGAGTAGTTTTAATAAAAGCATGGGATGAAACCACATCAAAGGCATTCAAGGAGAGAACTCGTGTTGTACAAGTAGAGAAACAGAGTGAAAGCCACCCCTTAAGAAAGTTAAAGTGAATACAGAGAAATGAAAAAGTAGGCTAAAAGCAAGTATCAGGTAAGAAGATTTTTCCCCTTTGTTTTTCTTTGGTTTAGTTTCCAAAGAGAGAGCGAAATTATAAAGACAGATTGAAATTGCCAGCCGGTGGCTAGGGGCTAAGCACGTGCCCTTGACCCTGCCTAGAGGTTCTGGAGAGGAGTACAATGATGAGGCCCCTTGAACTAGTCAGAAAGCCTGCGAGAGGCCCTGGGAGAGAGCAGAGGACAGGCCTCCCATGTGATGCAGAGCCAGAACCTTAGCTGAAAGGGAAACGGTAGTATTCTGGCTTTTAGAAAAAGAAATCTGCCCTGCCTGGCTGAAGCCCTTTAACACCTGAAGAATTCCAACCAAAGATCACAGTTAATTCTTTAAGATTGATGTTCTGAGCATAAAAAGTTTGAAAAGAGTCCAAAGAGTAGTTCTGGCTTGGTCTTCATACCCCTTCCAGTCCGCCAATGTCGTCAAGTCTCCCATGGTCCTTTGATGGCTTCAGAGGAGAAAGCCTTGAAGAAAGATTTTGTTCACATCCACCGTACTAACTTTCAAAATCAGATCAATCATGGTTTTCCTTGATATCTTATCAAATTCTTTTAACGCAATTATTTAGCTATAATTCATAAAAGCTTTGCATGCATGCTATACACTCTGATGCACACTTTTGCCGAGCTAAGATTTAGTTAACAGGGTGCAATTTACTTTTGTGCCCTTTGAATTTATATTTTCAGTTAACATTTTTTATTTTTAGTATTTTGATTTATCTGATCTCTCATTTAAAGATAGACCACAGGAGCAAAGCTGGTGCAGTTAAAGATAACATTAGAAAGAAAATTATAATAAATATTAAAACTCAAAATAATGTGAAATATGAAAAAAGTTAACAGGACTCCACTGGGACAAGGAAAACCTTCAAATGAGAGGGTTTCCCAGAAATAGATGAAAAAGAAAAGCTTGACTATGGATACAATGTTGAATATCTAAAACGGGCTTTTGTTAGATCAGAGAATGGATCAACTCATTCCTTATATCTAATACTTTGTCTTTTTAAAATATAGCCGTTGAAAATTTAACCAGTTTTTCAAACTTAAGACAGCTCTCTAGTAAATCAAAATAATCTTTCTAGAACAAGTATGTGGTAATACTTCCCTGAATGAAGTTATTGGATTTTGTTTCTAGAAGGAATGAAAAGACTGGAACTACCAAGATATGATTCATAATTGTACTTCATGTGAAATGAATTTACAAATTGATACACATCAGACTCTTGCTGAGAAAGAATTAGTTACAACGTTTATAACACATATTGTGCTCTGTAAGAAATCGGCCCTAGGTCTTGGCAAACGTCTTTAACCTATCACACTGTTGGACTTTCCACACTGTTCGATGCCAGGGAGTGTGGGAGTGCAGTCACTGTCACATGCTAACAGGTATGTTGTGTTACAAATGGATAAAATCACCGAGGAGCAGCATGTAAATCAGTTCTTGGAATATTGAGCCTATATCAGAGAAAAGAATTGCACCACATTTGCTCTGTTTATCAATGAAAATTAAGACTACTTAAATGGATATTCTCTTCAGTTAGTGGTTATTTTCTGAGCTCTGTTGCAGACCAGAAAGTGTGCGATGAAATCGATACTGACAGCATCAACTCCATGTGCCGCATAGGCGGGCAATTCTCCATAAACAAAGAACGCTGCCTCTGAATATTCACTCACTTACTGCTTATTTACCTACAGTTGGAGCCCACGTGTGTTGACACTCACAGCGTGGCTCGCTGCCACCATGAGTTTGAACATGTTGCTTTCACTTGGTAGAATAAGCTGTGGTGGGTGTTTCTTGTCCCTGCTTTTCAGAGCCCTCTGTCCTTAGACTACCGCCTAAACGGAGCCTGGCTCCCCAGTCCTTAGTAGGCTCTGGAAATGACTTGAATTTATAAAGTAAGGAAATGAGGTAAGGCAAATATCTCAAAAGACATAAACAAACACACGCGCAGACATATGATTGCACACACACACACAGACATACGCACGCGCGCGTGCGCGCGCGCGCAGGCACAACTTCTTACTAAAAGTCAACGATCTGAGTGTTTCTGATTAGCATAGGGACTTTCTGATACAGGTTAACTGTTTCCCAGGTTTCAAAGTAAAATTCTAAATTATGACCTTTCTACCCACACGTGGTAATACTAGATTTCCTCTGAAAGGTTCACATTTCTATAGAGAGACCCTGTCTTAACATGAGGCCAGCCTCTCAACATTCACAGAACGGTGACATCAGAGGCTACGGTTTTATTCTGTCAACTGAGGTTCAGCTGTGGGTGACAAAAAGCACTGTTAGACCCTTCCCCCATCACTTGTCTCCCTTTTCCCGATATCTCTTTCATCTCTGCTGCCTTTCTACCGTCTATAAACTTTGGGGGTGAGGTCAGGCTATGATTAACCTGCAGTAGGATCGGGTAGAGACGGGTGTCTGAATTAGAAAGGATATGCTAGCCTAAACTGTCCTGTGGTAAATTGAAAAATAATGCCAAATTCTTAGCAGCCATAGTAGTCAGAACCCAGCCATGCAAAGGAGCATTCTAGGAATTTCCTGCAGAGTGTCGGAGATAAACATGAAGAAATTTGGGAGAAATTAACCAGGGCGATGTAGCCACCCAGAGTTTAGCAATAAATAGCAGGAAACTAGCAGAGCTAACCCAGGTTACATAATTTATTTAGTAATAATTTCTGTTTTACAGACATCTCAACTTTGATACTATGTAGACATCCAGATAGACAAATGAAAAATCCTGTAAGTCATCCAAATATTTTGCTTATTTTGTTTCAAACTATGTGTGTTTGGAAACATACAGATGGCTGAGGAATTTTTCACATGTTATCCATATCTTTGGCATTGCATAGACATATAAAAAGATGAATAAAGGGGATTGTCAGTACACAGGAAAAATACGTTATCATGCAGGACTTCCTGAAAGTTGGAAATGTTCCCCAAAAAGCAGACAGAAGTGGAATTCGAAGGTTACTGTCTTCAATTTTTCTCTACCCATTTTTCTAGTCAGCTGCTCTAGTCAGCCTTTGGTCCACATAACTTCACCGAAACTGGTTTTGTCAGATTCTCTACCTGTTAAAGCCAATGCTCAGTTCTCTGTCCTCATCCTATTTGATCTAGTAATAGGTTTCAGATGGTTAATTTTTCCCTCTTTCATCACTGGTCTTCCAGGCCATCACCCTACTTTTCTGTGATTACTCCTGCCCCCCTGGCTGCTGCATTTCAACCTTCATTACTGATTCCACATTATCTTTCTGACCTCTAAATGCTGAGGGTACCAGGATTTGGTCCACGGATGTCTACTCCGCTCCCTTGTTGAACGGCCTCACTGCTTTAAATACCATCCTTTAATTATCCACCTCCGTGGACCTGCATCACCAGCCCATCTCTCTTCCCTAAATTTATATATCCTGCTCAACACCTCAAACTCTCTTCCTGATGTGCCCCTAAAAATTTATTCTTCCCACTATCTTCCCCATTTCAGTTTTTGTCATTTCCAACTTTTTGTTGTTTCGGAAAAAAATGGGAGTCACCCTTGACTCATCTCTTTTTTTCACACCCCATTTTCAGTCCATCAGAAGATTTCATTGGCTGTATTTTCGAAATGTATGATCAGGTCTGTCACCTGTATTGCTACCACTCTGTGCAAATCCTTGTTATTCTTGCTTCCAGATTATGGCAAAACTTTCTCCCCGTCTCTTTGTTTCCTCTCTCAACCTCATTCAGTACCCTTTTTTGATCACAACAGCCAAAGTGACCTTTAAAAATGAAAATCGAATCATGTCACTCTTCAAAATCTTCCAATAACCCCCTATTTTTTATTGCAGAATAACAATCTAAATTGTTACAATGGCCTCTAAGGGTCCCCATAATCTGGCAAAAAAAATTGGATCTTTTGACTCCACTCTCTTCTCTCTCTCTCTCTGTGTCTCTCCCTCTCCATGTCCCTCCCTTCCTCCCTTGCTTCACTCTGCCCCACACTGACCTCTTGCTGTTTCTTAGGACTTTTTTCATTGGCTGTTTCCTCTGCCTTAAATGCTTCCCCCATAGGGATCACTTACCTCCTTTAAGTCTTTCTCCAAATGTCACTTTCTCAGTTAGGCCTCTCTTGACCACCCTCTTTAAAATTGCAATCTCCGGTGCCCTGGTCCCCTTCTCGCTTTATTTTTCTCCACAACGTCTATCACGTACCTTGCTTGGTTATAACTCCTGATCAGAACATAAGCTTCATGAGGACAAGTCTCCTGTCTGTTTGTTGACTTTATTTACCAATAAACAAAAACATTGTCTGGCACATAGCTTATACTCCATACATATTTGTTGAATGAATGGGATAGATTAGGTCATTTGTTTAGTTGGATGTTTTGAAGAATCAGAGAACAATTCGATCTTGGAAATAATCTAATCTAAAGTATTCCAAAGAACACTCTTTCTGCTAATAATTGTTAGGCAATGAAAGAATTCTATAGTCAAATGATTTTGGAATTCACGTTATCACACTGCAAGTTTTGAGAAGATCTGTAGCATAGCCAGCAATCGTTTTATGTAAAGGATCAGAAAGTAAATAATTCAGATTTTGCAGGCCATGTGATCTGTCACAACTTCTGGACTCTGCTACTGAAGTGCAAAATAAGCCATTAACGGTATGTAAATTAATGAACTTGGCTGAATTCTAATGAAAATGTATTTATAAAAACACAGAATTGACTGGGTTTAGTTTGCAAGCCATAGTTTCCCAACCCTAATCTACACTGCCTGTACTTTAATTTTGTTTAAAATAGCATTTTTATCACATTATAAGACCACCGAAAAAAACCCATAAAATATTCATTAGCATCTTGTTAAGTAAGTGTTCCTCAGGACGTGGTTTAAGAAACACTGATCTAGTTTAACCCTATAATTTGTTATGAGGGGTTTGGGATCCAGGATAGATTTTGTTAAATTCACACATGCAGCTAGTGGGAGAACAAGGATAAATTCTCTATTTTCTGACTCCCAGTTAAGTGTTCTTCTCACTTTTATGCCGCAACTCTTCCATTGCTGTCTAAGGACTCTGTTCTTTTAAATTTAAAATTTATTTTCAACTCATTGCAGAGAACCTCCGACGTACTTACCTGTTGAAATTTTTAATGTTGATAAAGATTAAGATAATTTTTTAATTTGATATGTCTTTTGAAGCACTCCTGTGTCTTTTTGAAAAGAAAAGTGATACTAAACAATACTGAATTTTAATTTTCTATGTGCACGTTAAACCACAGACATCAACTTTTAGTGTCCATTAACTTGTATTCTGAATCGCAGCAACAAATACAAACAACACTACAAGTAACAAAGGTAGACACATATACTCTCATACACACATACAAATGGCCACCTCCCTGTTCAACTCAGCATTGATCTCTGCATCTTCTATGTTACTTCATGGCCCTCACAAATTAGTTGTATCCACACTATTCTCAAGTTTATGTGGGTAAAAACTCAGATTTCCAGCCCTTTAGTCATCCTTCCATTTTTCTATGTTCTTTCCCTCTCACTGGGGCTCTCCTTTCTTTGGACTTCATCACTCACTGAAGATTGGCTGGACTTCCAGTAAACCCGTCTAGTTAGTATGCACAGAATAGCATGAAAACAAAAGATATGAATTCAATTGAAAGTTCACTTAGGTGAATCATTTGATGCTCTGAGTGCCTCCATTTCATTATCAGCTAAATGAGAATAACTAATACATATGTACCTGTACTTCATCTACCATTATCTCACTGGAGAAAGGAAGTTAATATTTCCAGTGTCAGTTTCCTGATAAGTTGTCACACCACACTTACGAACATTAGCGAGATGGTTAAGATAATGGTTGTATGTGCTTTGAGCTTCTCAAGAGAGTTCTGTTTCTCCTGTATACACACATTGATCCAGTTAAATTTGATTGTAAAGCTCTTTCTTTTTTTTTTTTTTAAGTCTGTATTGAATTTGTTACAATACTGCTTCTGCTTTATGTTTTGGTTTTTTGCCCACGAGGCATGTGGGGTCTTAGCTCCCCAACCAGGGATCAAACCTGCACCCCCTGCATTGGAAAGTGAAGTCTTAACCACTGGACCACCAGGGAAGTCCTATAAAGCTCTTTCTGTAATTTGAACTAACCTGCCTCTCTTCTCCATTCAACAGCCTCTTTCCTTCTCAGTCTTGTCTGTAACCCTTCAAATACCTACCTATATTAATCTTAATGATTTTTTTAATATAGTCACTGCTTCTCTGATAATCTTTAAAAAAAAGCACATTTTTCTTTTTGGAACACCCACATAGAGATAAGTTCCTGAAATTGCTCTTGGAGAGGCAGCAGAGAGTGGTGGCATGAAGCGAGATCTTAGTTCCCTGCCCAGGAATTGGACCTGAGCAGCCTGGATGGAAACCAGGAATCCTAGCCGCTAGTGCACCAGGGGCTAGAGGCTAGAGGCTAGAAACAAGGTTCCCCAGGCTCTTACCCGCAATGAGAAATGCATTTCTCAAGGAGGCAAAAAGTGTAGAAACAGGTACAAAGTTTATTATTAGAGACATGGTGCAACAAGTGGGAGAGCACACAGAGAAACAGTTTGTTGAGTTAAGACAGAAGCGAGGCAGAGATACACACCAGGAGAGAAAGGGTGTGGGCATCCCCCCTCATGAGGAGGAATGCAGTAAAGAGGTGGTTGAATCATTTCTATAGGGCAGTTCTTCTGGGTCTTTGTTCACCTTTGGCCAATTATCTGGTTTCTTTTTCCACACCTGACCTCCCCTAGGACCTCCCCAACACGTGTGCACAACTTTTTTCACAGATGGATTCCAGCCCACAGGCCTATGGGGGGCCTTGGCATCACCTATTATGGGGTGGTGCCCCCTCCTTTCTGACCCCCAAGAAGCCTCCAAGGTGCAGTGTCTCCCTTTGCCCCAGGGATGGGAAACACGTGACCTCTTCATCTTTTACTCAAACAGGATTTAGCCCCTCTCTGTCCCTGCCATGACTGTTATCTTAAAGTGTCCGCAGGAAACAAAGTGCAGCTATTTACCCTGTTCCTGTTGTAATTTCTATCTCAAAGTGCAAACAGGAGGCTGGTTGTAAATATCTAGCCTAGAGCCCACCTGCCTCCTTCCTCAGGAAATGTAAACAGGAAGCTAGTTCTAAATGCCCAGCCTGGAGCCCATCAATCTCCCGCCTAACAAAGTCATTACTCTTTGGAACTGGCCCCACAGTGAGGAATGAGGTGGATATTAGAAATCTTAGGACTCATCTTCCCTTTTGGAAATAAATATCTAAATTTGACCTGAATTAATACCAGTCTCCTATGAATTCAGCTTCAGGATAGTACCGCATCCAGTAAACAGCCCAACAATTAAAAATAACTAAAAATTAGTTCCAACTTTCAATTAAACATCAAAGAGGAGACAACTGACAACTCATTATTTTACTTTTTAAATCCTTTTTGCCAAATGTTCAAGTCACTCATCGATTGAGCACATCACTTGCTCAGACATTCACTATTTACTACCATTCCACCTTTCCCAAAACCATGAGTGCAAGGCCTTCTGTTTCATTCCAGTCTACCTCCCCATCCACCTTTCTTTCTTCATGCTTCCACTTCTGCAGGACAAAACTCCAGATAAAGCACAACTCTTCTCTGAAGTCAGGTAAGGGGGAAATATTGAAGACTCAAAGATAAAATTATCTTTATCAGACCCACCAAAAAAGGGAAATATGGCAACACACATAGATTAATATATTTTGTTGCTATCAACAAATCATAAATGTATGAGTATCCTAGATTATCAAACTGGAGGTCACTTAAAGCCAATAAAAGGAGCTATATGAATGGAAAAAAAGGTAGGCCATATATTCTTATTACCCCTTTTCTCTTCATTTTGGAGCCTTCTAAAGCAGCTTTAGTTCCATAATCATCGTCCTCTATTTTACCTCATTTATAACTTTTTAAATACCTCAGGAGTTATTTATTTTATTCTATACAGTATGAAGCATTAAAGATCTCATTCTTTTTTTAATTTTTATTTTGTATTGGAGCATAGTTGATGAACAAAGTTGTGTTAATGTACGGCAAAGTGATTCAGTTATACATATACATGTATCTATTCTTTTTCAAATTCTTTTCCCATTTAGGTTATTACAGAATATTGAGCAACATGTTGGTTATCTGTTTTAAATACAGTAGTATGTACATATCAGCCCCAAACTCCCAATCTGTCCCAACCCCCCAAGCCTTCCCCGCTGGTAACCATAAGTTCTTTTTTTATTTAAAAGATTTTTTTTTTTTTAATATGGACCACTGTTTTTCAGTCTTTTATTGAATTTGTTACAATATTGCTTCTATTTTATGTTTCGGTTTTTTGGCCATGAGGCATGTGGGGTCTTAGCTCCCCAACCAGGGATTGAACCCACACCCCCTGCCCTGGAAGGCGAAGTCTTAACCACTGGACTGGCCAGGGATGTCCCCGGTAGCCATAAGTTCTTTCTCTAAGTCTGTGAGTCTGTTTCAAGATCTCATTCTTACTTGCCTCCAAGAACCTAAAGAGGTAATCCAGAGACCACTGGAGAAAAGCCCATTCTTCTCAACTGTCTCCCCTTTTCTTTGGCCATTATTTGGGCAGTTTTGGAGTCAGTTCCTTCTGCATTATCAAAAAAAGGAGGGCCATGGAAGAGGTGAGCCCTTCTTCTTTGGAGAAGGCCTTATTATGTGTCTACCTCTCTGGCCTGCCATTTGACCTTGGTATATTTCACGGGCTGCCTGGCTCTTACATGGGCAGAGAGGTGAGGTGCTGGATTTACCCCCAAAAGCTGCTTCCCTCTCAGTCCTAAGTTTTGAGAAATCTATTCTTGCTTTGGTCCTCAGACTTTTGTGTGTAGTGTGTGCTCTCAACAGGTATTTTCTTGCTGTTGCTCTAAAATGCAAGGACTTAGAAATTGAGCTGGAAGGAAGAAAGGGGACCATCCAACTCCCCTCAGTGCTAAGGACCCAGGCCACTTAAAAGCAGGCAAAAAATAATCCAAGCAGTGCAACCAGGCTAACAGGAAGACTGACCTGGGGATGTGTATAAAGCCCCTTTCATACTCAAATTTTCTATTTTCTGTTAATAAAAATATCTCAATATCTTGAGAGCAGAACTTAAATTTTTGAGACTCATCTGCCTACAATCCATCTCCCAACCTTTGACATGACTCTAAATTGTTTGGAGATTCTGAAATTAAATAATGAATGATTTCTTTGAAAGAATGGAAATAGAAAAAAATATTAATGGGTTACAATTCTACTCTTCTCCCTACACACCAAGTCCCATGGCCTTCAATGTGCAATAGTGAGTGAGGAAATTCTAAACAAATTGTTAACACATTACTTTTCATATATTTTAACAATTCGTTTTGAAGTTCATCTTTTCCTTTGCTATGGGTGATGCAACCTTGACATTTATTTAAGAGGAAACGATGAAAATGTACAGGCCAAAAATATTTTTCAGCTCTGATCAGGTTGGGAATTTGATATTTGATTTCTGATACTGCCTTTTTCGTAAATTGTAAATTGTAACTCAAATTTAAGTAAAGCTGGTGTCAGTGGGGCTTTTTTTTTTGTAGTTTTCAAGATTTTACAGCCTCTAAAAGAGCATAATTTCCAATTTTAAGACATCTCAATGGCTTTCACCTAATTGCATTTGTTTGCTTGTTAGTGTGTTTAACTATAATTGTTTCAGAATTAATTCTAGAAAAGATGTGATATTACAGAATGTAGTACTAACCAGAATGGACTGTGAAAACTTTGTTCTTCATATGTTCATTTTATCATACTTAGAAGAACAGGCCCTTCCACGTTTGTTTGTTTTTTTACTGTAGTTGTTCTGGTAACTTATTGCTAGGTAACAGATTATCCCATGTTTACTGATACAAAATTAGAATCATTTTATTTATGCTCACAGATTCTGTGGGTTAGTTATTCAGACAGGAAAGGTGGGGAGTTTGTCTCCACTCCAAGATATCTGGGACCTCAGTTGGAAAGAAGAATGGCTGGTATCCCTTAAGTGACTGGGAACTGGAGTCATCTGCCGGCTTCTGCGCTCACATTCTGACCACTGGGCTAGGATGGCTCAAAGGCTGGGCTCAGCTAAAACTGTTGACCGGAGTACCTAAATAGGACCCTCCATGTGACTTGGGCTTCTCCGAGCACAGCACATGGGTTCTTATAGGGAATATCCCAAAAGAGGGAATACAGACAGCAAAGTCCCAAGAGAATAAGGCAGAAGCTTCAGAGTCATTTATGACCTGGCATCCGAAGTCACGTAGCATCACGTCTGCCATTAATCAACATGGTCACAAGCCCACCTAGCTTCCAGATGAAGGTACGAAGACTCCACCTTCTTTATAGAAGGAGTGTCAAAGAACGTGGAGCCATGTTTTAAAACCATCACTGTAGAATGGACTTGTAGACATGGTACAGGGGAAGGGGAGGCTGGGACTAATTGAGAGAGTAGCATTGACATATATACACTACCATATGGAAAATAGATAGCTAGTGGGAAGCCACTGTATAGCACAGGGAGATCAGCTCGGTGCTTTGTGACCACCTAGAGGCGTGGGATGGGGAGGGTGAGAGGGAGGCTCTAGAGGGAGGGGATATGTGTATACATATAGCTGATTCACTCTGTGTACAGCAGAAGCTAACACAACATTGTAAAACAATTATAATCCAATAAAGATGTAAAAAAATCATAAAAAGAAGTGATTAATGGGATGCTTTCCATAAGTACTCTTCCTTATTTGTGATTCCTCACCTCTAAAGCAACAGTACACATTTTCAATATGGCTGATCAGTGTTAAAAATGCCTATATAACCAGGTGTTGACCTTAGAATGCTTTGGGTTGCAAGTGACAGAAACCCTGACTCAAACTGGCATCAATTAACAAAACTGAAACTTTCAGCAGTAAGGCAGGCAACCAGTTAAGAGAGGGTTGGCTTAGTGGCTTAGCAGTACTGAAAAGCCACTTCTCTGCCTTATTTCATGACTCTTAGTGTTGACTTGATCCTACATCTAGTTCCTTCATGAAGAAAGTCTTGCTGGCGTGAGCAGTTATTCCCATGCTCAACTGTATGCTCAAGCAGAGAGATAAAAAGAGCTTTTCCTCCCCTTCTACTTTACAGAGTCCTGAGCCTCACTCAGCTGGAACAGCATAGGTCACTTACTTAACCCTGAAACAATTTCTGAGGTCAAAGTCAAGTTCTGATTGGCTTAGATTTAGATGCTCATCCCTGAACTAGCCCTGATTTCAAAGGGGATGGAATTATACCACTTGACTTCATAATGGGGGTGTGATTGATCCCTGTAAATGTTGTGCCTGCTACCCACTGGGAAATAGCTGGAATAGGTGATGGGAAGGCGGCTGTAATGTCTATTTCATCTTGGAACATTCTCTGACAACATGAAATCATTTGACCGTGAGGTGATGGAGCTATTGCCTTGGCCTCATTAGCATCATAGTTCAGTGAGCCGAGAGTTCATGGTCCCATTCCTGTTCACTGGTCAGCACCCTGCCTTTGAGTCAGGCCAATGTCATATTTAGAGCTGCCATTGTTAAAGAAATCCCATTTGACAAAACAAGGAAAAAATAGCTACTAAAAAAGTGACTCTGAACTAACTTGGCTGTTCTCTCCCAGCAAGGAGTGGTGGGAGAACAGTCACTGCCTTTCTGAATGTTTGGGATCATGTGTGTGCACCTGTGTCTGTGTGAGAGAATATTTCTTACTTTGGATAAATTCGGACTTTTGATTGAGAAAGTAGGCTTTCTATCTGAGGCTATGAACTCTTCTCGAGAACTGTGAATGTCTTCCTCTGTTTTTCAGAGCTGACGCAGAACTGAATAATGTAGACTCTTCTGCCAAGACTTTTATTCATTGTTTTCCACTGCAGGTCGATGCAGCATGACGGGGTTATCGACCTCACTTTGCTGTTGAGAAAATAGGGACAGAGGGTTAAACAGCTTGCTATGACCACATGTCGAAGCAGGGACGGAGTTGGCATTAGTAATCGTTTTCCTGGAATCTTGGCCCGGTGCTTTCTTTACAAAGAGTTATGAAAGTTCCAAACGGAGAAAGAGAACAGGTCATAAAATACAAGCACTTTGGAACCCATCACCCAGTCTCAGAAATTTTGTGAGAAACAAATATTTGTAGACATAGTGGAAACCCCCTTGGTACCCTTTTTGGTTCCCACCCCTCACCTTCCCTTCTCTGAGAAAATCAGTATCCTGAATTTGGTATTTAACGTTCTCATACGTATTTTTCCTCTGTATGTGTGTATCCATAAAAAATATGGTACAGGTTTGCACATTTAACTTTATATTATTGCTGTTATCTTGTATGAATCATTTTTTTTTTTTGCTCAGCATATTTTTTAGTATATATCCATGCTCATACATCTAGCATGTTTATTCATTCTACCTATTATATAATATTCTATGTCATAAATATATATACATATGTATGACAGATTATCTCTACCATCATTTAGATTTTTGCTGCTGTTTAATATCATAAGCAATAATGTAGTGTACATTCTTTTACCTTTTACCTTCTGATTACTTTCATGAACCCCCCTGGAAAAACAGAATACTTTTATGGAGATAAGCATAGAGATTCAATTGCTCTGTCTAAGTTCGGTCCTAGAGTAATGCAGGAGTGAGTACCAGAAGCAAGACTTGTTGGCCATATTTACATTTGAAGAAACTCATTCTAAATCTAAAACGGTTACTGAGCAGAACCTTACGGGGGCCTTCCCAAGACAGACCCCTCCCCCATATCCTCTGATTTAGCTCCTCTCTGAAGTACCCAGATAACAGTATCTGATGCACATTTCCTGAGTTGTTTTACAAATGCTAAAACCGCCACCAAATGGAAGAAGTTACCTACTTGATGACCATGAGCAGGTAGCCCCCCAGACCTACCGGCACCTAAGGGTTGATAATATTAACCCCTGTGACACTGCCCTGTTACATCACCATCAACCAATCAGAGAATTGTGCACGAGCTGATCACATACCCTGGGACTCCACTCCCTCACCTTGTCTTTACAAATGCTTTGCTGAAGTCCATCAGGGAGTTTGGGCTTTTTGGGCACTAGGTAACCAGGACTCCTTGCTTGTTGCCCTGCAGTAAACACTGCACTTTCCTTCACTACAACCCGGTGTCAGTAGATTAGCTTTACTGCTTATGGGTGGGCAGACCCAAGTTTGGTTCAGTAACAAAACCAATCCATGTTCTGTGTATACCATGATTTAAAGTTGCTATATCAGGATCTATCATTATATCTTGAAATCTCACCTATTTAGTCATTACTAATGCTACTTCTTTCCAGAACCAGACCTGAATTTCTGTGGCCTGCAGGATTTTTGTCAGGCTGAAAAAAAAATGGCAGCAATCAGAGTGATGGACTGAATAAATGAAGTTTTATCATTACAGAAATAGAAACAGTGGCTTGAAAATTTTAAGAACATCAATTGACTTCCTTCTAAAAAGCATGCCATGGGGAGAAGGGGTGAAATTTCTATGGGATATCATTTCTGTGTATCTGAAAGTACTATCTTTATGTAGATAAAAATGAGCAAAGGATGGCCATTTGTTTGACTTATTTTAGGAACATTGTAGTCTGTTTAAAATGGCTGATTTTAAAATCTCCATGTCAACTATGAAACTAAATTATTTTGAAAAATTATTATGCTTTGTTCTGAATCCTCAGAATTCTGAAGAAACTGGTCCATTGTGTTAATACTGGAATTATTTTTTTGTATCAGCAGCCAACTGTGAAGACACTAATACAGATTTGAGGGAAATTACTGGCATAGGACTTGGGAGACTGGATTTTTGACTTGACCGTCTGACTATGAACCTTGTGAAAAAGTCACCTAAGCATCTTGGACATGGGGTTGCCCTAAATCAGTGCTTTGCAAGTTTTTTATGTTGACCCTATATAGGTGTTAAATCAGTTTAGTGGGTTGGGGCCAACATTCAAAAGAAAGCAAGATGGAATAGAACAAAATATATTCAGGGTGCAGTGAACGCACTCAGGGTAAATATTATTGCATAAAATTTTTGTTACAAAGGGATGAGTGTGCATAACTGCTATGGGACATTGTATAAAGTAAACTTCTTCTGTATTGCTTTTAAAAATATTTGAAAGTCATCTTTACCAGGTGATTTTAAAAACAGTCTCGGGGACCTCTCAGATATGGTTATGTCCATAATTAAAATTCACCAGGTGCTCCCATCTTTAGGAGGAAGCCCAGATATCCCAAAATAGCAGAAAAGACTCTTCATAATTCTTGCCCTCTAGGACATGGTGAACTACAAGCTTCCTGTTTCCATAGTACTTCCTCGTATGTCCATGCCTTTGCTGACGTTTTTCTCTTGGCCTCAAATACTCTCTGTAGACACAAAGCATTACCTTTACTAGAAACCTTTCCATACTCAACTATTCTTCATTGAATTGGCCACTCCTTTTCTTAGGTCCCTATTATCATTTTTACTGTCTTGTGTCATAGCCCACGGTACACTTGACTGCAGTTAATAATGGTGTAAAAATTCTATCCCACCCTACCAGACCATGGAAATTTGGAGGTCAGGTCTTTGTGTCATAAGAATTTGGGGTTTTTTTTTTCCTTTTCTTATACATATGTACTCTGTTTTCCCTTGCTCTTAAAATAACTGTATTATTTTAAAACAATACATATTTATTGTGTCTCAAATGACATAAAAAGGCAGTTGAGGAAGGGATAGATTGGGAGTTTGGGATTGACATGTACACACTGTTATATTTAAAACAGATAACCAACAAGGACCTACTGTATAGCACAGGGAACTCTGCTCAGTATTTTGTAATAACCTAAATGGGAAAAGAATTTGAAAAAGAATAGATACACATACATGTATAACTGCATTACTTTGCCGTATACCTGAAACCAACATGACATTGTTAATCAACTATACTCCAATATTAAATAAAAAATTATTTAAAAGGCAGTTGGAAAATCACCCTAAATCCCATAACCCGAAAGGAGCGCTGTTAACATCTAAACCGATGTCCTGCTCTGCCTGCGTTCACATAGAGAGAGAGGTAAGCATGCACACAAGTGCAGGCACACACACCCAATGTTACACCAATAAATTCATTTATTAATATGACCAGTTTTTCCTTTCAACAATGTCAAGGACACTTTCTCTGTCAATGATATACCTGTACACAATTTTAAATTGCTGCTTGTTATTCTAAGTCATGGACTGTTTTGGGTTTTGTTTTCGTTGCCATTTATCAACATTAAGGGCAGTGATGGCAGATCTGACTTATTCCTTGTGTGCTAAAGGTATCAATTAGAAGGCACCATTATTGTCCTTACTTTCTTCAATTAGCTGTAGAGTCCTGAGCTGGCTTTGCAACTCTCTTCAAGGCATTATACGTTATGCCTCCTTCCCTTTATCCTTGGGCTGTGTCCTGTTAAAATCTCTGTGTATCAGAGTCTCCTACCTAGCAAAGCAATGTCTTTAGGGAAAGCTTCTCTTTCATTGGGACTTTTCTGGTAGTCAAGTGGTTAAGGCTCCACGCCTCCAATGGAGGGGGCATGGGTTCGATCCCTGGTCGGGGAACTAAGATCCTACATGGTGCGCAGTGTGGCCAAAAAAAAAAAAAAAAAAAAAAAAAAAAATCGTCTCTAGTTACACGGTAAAAATTTGACGTTTAACAGTTTTCCCATTTAGGAACTAATAAAGTAGAATCATGCATATATTTATATGAATATTTTGAATCTCATCTCCCTAAAACAAGGTATGAATCTGGATTGTACCTGACCTTCCTCTATTCTGTGGACAGGAAATTCAAGATGATATATAATTGTTTTCAATGCTCAGTTCCATTTTACCAACCACTTCCATTCTTTGGTAGATATAGATTGCTAGTACAGTTCTTTAGGATATTTCCTCTACTCTCTGGAGCTAAAGTTAAGAGCTACGCAGATATTTTATTCTAATAAAATGAAACATCTGGTACAATTTTGGAAAGTGCCACAAGCTTCATTATGATTAAAGCTTATTTGTGTCATTTTTGTGTGTGTGTGTGATCTGATTCAGGAGCAGATCATCTATTTCTTCAATGTAACTGGATAGCCTAGGTATAGTCCATGTTGTTCTTATGTATTTTCTCCTGTTTTTAGCCTCAATTAAAGCTCTCAGGAGTTCTTCATCCATCAGTTTGTGGCTTCCACAGTAGAGTGTATTTTCATACTGTACAGTACTAACCCAACCACTCTCTTAGACTTTTTGTTTCCATCTGTATATTCTAATCTTGAATCCTATCTCACTGAGTCTCAGGAATACTGGTGTCATAGTGTGCATTGCCTTAGGTTTTAATATAAACCATATGCCATGGATTACCCATGCTCTAGTTATGAGTGTGTAGAGATCTGAGCAATCAGTCACTTCTTGCTCCCTTCCCAATTATCTCATATAATTAACTATCGCCTCTTGCGTTGTTCCTCTTTCCATCCATACTTGTGCTCCTTAGTAGCACTTGTTCTCAAACAGGATAGACTTTGCCCCCAAGGAGCATTTGGCAATAGCTGGAGATATTTTTGATTGTCACAATGGGAAGGGTACTACTGGCTTCTAAATGGTAGAGGTCAGGGATGCTAGTGAACATCCCACAATGCAGAATATAGGCCCACTCCCTACAACCAAGTGTCAGCCAGTCCGAAATGTCAATATTGCCTAGTTTGAGGAATCTTGCTGTGTAGAAACTGACTTCATGTGTTTTGGTTGAACTTTCCAATTCCACCTCTGAGATGTTCAGTTTGATATAGTCTCATGATTCAGACTAGCTGCTCAGTAGCCCAAAATGGAAGGTTGTATCTCACGTTTCATCCTCATTCCTATACTTTGGTTGAAGTGAGGCAGCCTTTGTTATTAAAAACAGTTCCCTTCTTGGTGAGTGTTATATCACCCATTGACATTACCCCAGTTACACACAATAGGGAATGAGGGAAACTGAGGCATATTTCTAAGTAGAAGAATAAAACCGGAAGGATTAATAAGTATGATTATCCTCAGATACTCTGTGCTCCAAATGGCATTTGTTGTTATGGAAATTACATTTGCAAATATATTAAGGAAAGCTCCATGGGCAGCTTAATACTAATACGGTTTCCTTTTTTTTCCCTCCTTTTTTGTTTTTCAGACATTTCATATTTTCAAGAACAAAATGATTTAAAAGGATTACTAGAAAATCTCCATCAAAATATTCAAGCCAAAAAGAGGAAGAATGTAGAAATCATGTGGCTGGCTGCAACGGTAGGCACTCTCCTGTCAAATGGTATTGCCTGTCACCGTGATGATCAGAAAGCATTATCGGGTATCTGCTATGTAGGGTCCAACCTCTGCACTTTGGGCTACCAGATGTCATTCTCCATTATCCAGGAGATTAGGCATCTAGTCTATCAACAAACAAGAACACAAGATAGAGGAAGATGTATTCAACGAGAAAGAATCTTACTCATTGGCTTTTCTTATAAATTCGGGATGTGTTTGAGGCTAAAATCAAGGGTCTGTGATTTTCTTGATATTGCATGTTGCAATGTCCATAGCCCATGTAAGTCAGGGTTTTGAAGTGCTGCTCTAGAGACATACGGTTTCAACAGAAAGTGGTTATTAGATCTCTGACTCACAGCCTCAGTAAGGCTCCTGGACATATTGTTTTGTTAATGAGCTTGTAAATGCGTTTGTCAATTTAGATATTGGCATAGAATTTATTACTGATGTATTGCTCTTAGGGTAATGAGCTATATTTTGTATGCTTCTTTCTCATTTAATGGCACCCTCAGGGTAGAAGATCTGCCTGCTTCCCCCCCCCCCCCACCAGGTCTCTACAAGGTTGAGGGAGAAAATCATGCCTATAGTTTTTAAGCTCTTATCTGGCAACCGTTTAGGTATAGCTCACATGAGTTTTGTTAAACATTCAGACCCCGAGATCCTTTCACTAGGAAGGGATCTTTTCATCAGGAAAGGCACACATTGGAGATCTTTTTGATGAACGCCATGTTTGAACTTACTGCACAGGATTGCTTGTGTAATTTGGAGTTCAGTGTAACAGATCTTCTCACATGTGCTATTCATTCTCTATCAATAGCATTTAAAACAAAGCCTTTCCCCCTGCTGCCAGCGCTTCAATTATAATCTAATATTACTTACTCTCTTCTGGGAAAAAGGAATGGATAATTTACCGTGAGTTCATAAAATAATTTACCAAGAGCAAGGCAGAGGAAAGCTGCTTTAGTTTCCCTTCATGCCCTCTTGGAGCCCCAGGGAAGAACATCAAAGGTAACAACAGTATGAAACGTTGCTTTCAGGCAGCTCATTTACACTGGTCCCATTTAGCATCATACTACATTACATGAAGGTTGTTTTTAATAGTTCTTTCTCCTGTGTCTGCTCTATATACCTTCAAAGACTACTATGGTTGCTAATTCTCACGAAAATTTCACAAAGACAGGTCGTAAGTTATTTTTGCTATATAACTAATGACATGATAGCACAAAAGTAGTTTGATCATTTCCCAAGGCCATCTGACAACTTAGGAACATATACATATGTCATTATACACATATCGTGCAGTCATGTAAATTGACAAATGAAGGATGCACAGGTAGAACCACAAACGTATATTTTCTCTAGTACATGTAGTTTTCTCATTTGAATATATTAAAATAACTTCCATAAATCCTACGTTTCTGAAATTTTTTTTGAAATGTATATACCAACCAAATATGGCTTACTCACAACTTACCATTGAATTCATGAATGGCTGATTACTTGCCTTGATAAATATACAGCACCCATAGTGTGCAAATTTGGCATTCTGTAGGAATATTGACTTTATTATTAATAGCATGTCTATAGAGTGATACATGAGTTTCAATATGCTCTTTGTAAACCAGGGACCTTGGTATTACTCTTAAAGAAATACAGAAATTCCCTTTGACATTTTCCAAAAAGTTTTTATTTCTGTCTCTGTTTTATTATCCTCTCTTCTTTAAAACAATTAATGAAATACTGCTTTTGTTAATGTTTTACATTCTAATTGAAAAATGTAAAGCTATTTGGTTTTATCTTGAATGAATTTTAAAAAATGAAAATGAGAATTTAAAAAGACCAAATACCAAATTAAGCTAATGTTAAATTAAGCTCATATAGTTCAGAAGAATTGTGAAATACAGAAACCAAGACCCAACCTGTCTGCTTTGATGGAATTGCCCCAGCTTCTTTTTTTTTTAATAAATTTATTTATTTTATTATTTTATTTTATTTTATTTTATTTTTGGCTGCGTTGGGTCTTCATTGCTGCACGTGGTCTTTTCTCTGGTTGCGGCGAGCGGGGACTGCTCTTCGTTGCGGTGCGCAGGCTTCTTCTCATTGTGGTGGCTTCTCTTGTTGCAGAGCATGGGCTCTAGGTGCATAGGCTTCAGTAGTTGTGGCACATGGGCTCAGTAGTTGTGGCTTATGGGCTCTAGAGCACAGGCTCAGTAGTTGTGGCACACGGGCTTAGTTGCTCCGCAGCATGTGGGATCTTCCCGGACCAGGCAGTGAACCCGTGTCCCCTGCATTGGCAGGCGGATTCTTAACCACTGCGCCACCAGGGAAGCCCGCCCCAGATTCCTCTTGATTTTAAATTTGTAACATGAAATATCCTTAGTAGGATAGTTGCATACAGTTGTGACAATGCACTTTAAAGAATATTCATTCCTTTTAAAAATCACCTCTCATAAGTGACCATTGAGGTCTGTATTTTGTTACTATAAATATAGTCAAGCCTTTGTTATTTTATATTAAAATTTTTGAAATACTATTTATTTAAATGCGTTAGTGTTTTCTACAAGAAAAAAAAAGATTATATGTTGAAATCATGCTCTCACATTTCTCTAGTCACTTACATTGGAGATAGTGAGAAAGTACCTAAGGGCTAATAAGGACTTGTAAATCCTAAGCTAAGTATCCGAATCACAATTAAATCATGATAAAAACCCTTGATAAACTGTATTATTATATCCTCTCTTCAAATCAGGCAACTGTTAAGGCCTCCTCAATGGCAGATAATAAAGCAGGCCTGTATTTCATCAGAGTAGATGTATCTTAAGTGCATGTTGACTAACGTTGTTGATGCATTACCATGGACTAGGGAAGAGAAAAGAATGGAGTGATTCACCTGTTAACCGTAAAGCAATGAGACCATAAATTATTGCTACTTACAGATTCTTCTCCTGGCTTACATCAGAGTAACAACAAGAAAGAATTAATAGAGAGAAACAGAACAGGACAGAAGTTAAAGACTTGGTCCTTGTTAGGTAGACTTATATCAGCATCCTGGCTCTGCTCTGTTGTGCATAAGTCACCTTACCTATCTAAACCTCAATTTCCTCATCTGTAAAATGAGATTAATATACCTTCCTCCAGGGTTCATGTGCAGTTAAATTAAAAGAGCAAATCTATATGAAATTTATTAGCATTGTACCTGGTGCACAGTAGATATGCAATTACAGTGGCCACTTTTGGTGGTCTTATTAGTTGCATTGATGAGTGGTTTCCTTATCGGTTGCACTTGGCACCATGTGGATGTTTGAAATCTCGTAACATCCAGCAGAGATTAGTAAAGGTTATTTTAAATATATAGTAAGAAGGTATTAGCTATGTAAGGTTCAAATCAAGTGGCTGATCCAGGAAATATAGATTATTTTTTTCCCCTTCACTATTAAGATGTTGCTTCTGAGCTGTGATTATCATTATCCCCTGCAGCTTAGATCCCCTCTCAGAGAGCTTTGCTGCCTCTGCTGGATATTTACCATCTTATATGCCTTCAACAGCCCTACACCTCATGTACAAAGAGCTAAATAAATTAAATCTATTCCACCAGCTTTTGAAATGAAAAGGTACTATTTTCCCATTCCATAGGCAGATTGAACCAGTTAACTTTCATAAATTAACATAAATTTGGTGGGTTTAGACTAGAAGTGTCTAGAGGACTCTGACACTTTAGAGTAATCTGCAGATGAACAATAAACTGTGTATATGTCTGTTACAGATTTGTCGCAAGCTAAATGGCATTCGTTTCACCTGTTGTAAAAGTGCCAAAGACAGGACGTCGATGTCAGTGACGCTTGAACAATGCTCAATCTTGAGGGATGAACACCAGTTACACAAGGACTTCTTTATCCGAGCGCTGGATTGTATGAGAAGGTATCCCATATGTCTTCCACTTTCTTTCTTTTTTAAAACAAAATTTTATTGAAGTATAGTTGATTTACAATATTTGTTAATTTCTGCTGTACAGCGAAGTGATTTAGTTATACATATATATTCTTTTTTATATTCCTTTTCATTTTCGTTTATCACGGGATGTTGCATACAGTTCCCTGTGCTATATAATAGGACCTCATTGCTTCTTTTAGGTCATTTTAAGGTTTGGATTTGTTTTCTTTTTCCAAATATGTGTTTTACTGGAGGACTAAACATTTAGTTACTTCACTGCATTTCCATGGCTTAGAGCTGATGACATGAGAGATAACATAATTTTAAGTGAATACTCATTTTAGGCAATAAAAAAAAATGTGGCCAGATTTTGATCATCTGAATGGAGGATATATTTCATTAATACATTTAGACCTAAATTGAAGGGCTCCGGTCCTTTCACATATAACACTTGAAGAGCACAGTCGCTTTTCATACAAGTCGTTATGTGTATGCACAAAATAAAACTAAGTCGTTATGCAAACAAAGCAACTATCCAAAAAGTGGCAACTAACAGGTGATCTTCCCATGGGTTGCAGGGTCTTCCTGTCTTTAACCTCCTTCCTAAAATTATTTTCACATCACTCATCATAAAGACGGGATTACACGGATCCTTTAAGACTGAGAATTAATATGGTTACTCTGCTGACATTTAAAATGTTCTGCCTGAAGTCATGTATCTTGATTCATTTCCGCAGTAATTAAATCTAAAGTCTAAGCCATAATGGGAAGGAAAAAGTGCCTCATTCACAACATCTGTCAGCGAGGACATAACGTTAATTAAAAACTTTAGCGAACTTGTCTCTTTGCCACAAAGACCGACTCAGAAGCACAACAGGAAACATGGGACAGGCTCCCTGATCCCAGAAAGGAATGTCATGTGATGCTGTGAGAGGGCTGCTTCTTATCTGGCATGTCATTAGCTCCCCTTTTCTTTTAACTGCTACCGTCTTTCCATGGTGAGAGTGATGCTTGTCTGCGCTCCTTCTATGCTGTATGTTTTCCCCGCTAATGAGAGGGTTCTGAAGTCCTCTCTTTTACCCCATTTCATGTCTCTTGGCATTTTCGTTGTTCGGTGGAGTTCTACCATAATTTTTGGATAAATGTATGAGGATATCTTCAAGGCCTGACATGAGCATCTCAGCCGTACGAAACATGTTTGGTTGTCATTAAAGACTTTTTTCAATAATAATCTCTCAACACTCACAGGGAAGGTTCAGAATCTGAGTATAAAATCTTCTAATGTGCATTTAAAAAGTACAGATGTCACTATGGATGGAACAAAGATGCCAGGTGAGGAGGGCAGAGCACATGATTTTACAGGCCAGAAATCCTAGAGGGCTAAAATGATTCAACCAGCATAAAGTATCTGGAAGGTGAAACTGTTACTTGTTTATTTAAGGTAAGGGTAAGAGAGGACCCTTAAATTAGAAAGGTAATTTTTTCCAATCCGTAAATAAAGGGCATATCTGTCATATATATGTTGAACTATAAAACTACATATTTTAGAATAGCATAAAGGTTGTATGGACCTGACATTATATATACAACACATTTGCTAATGACATAACATTTATGAGGATTTAGTTTGGGATTGTGAAATAAAAGTAAGGCACTAGAAATGTAATCCCAAAATACTAAAGATCTTAACTTCCATATCCCCACTACTCTAGTGAAATTTCAAATCTGCCAAATCTATCCTTTGGTTTTGTGTCTATGTGAGGGCTGCATGAGAGTGTGAGGGCTTGTCCATGTGTGTGTATGCGTGCGTGTGTGTGTTCGTGCGTGCATGTGTTTAAGGGAAATAGATGTGTTATTGTCTTGAATAACTGATGTCCTTTCCCTCTTTGGGTACTGTCTTACATCACGAGCCCATAGGTTTGTAAGCTCTGG
The DNA here is from genome assembly GCF_028021215.1 of Eschrichtius robustus. Lineage (NCBI taxonomy): Eukaryota > Metazoa > Chordata > Mammalia > Artiodactyla > Eschrichtiidae > Eschrichtius > Eschrichtius robustus. The sequence continues at coordinate 33,723,876 of NC_090827.1, read as the reverse complement.
CCACAGGGCAGAGTAGATGAGAGGATGCGGCTTCGGAGTCAGCTGACCTGAGTTTGAATCCAGGTCACGTGCCACTTAGCAGCCAAGAGGAAGTTAATCTCATCCTGCCTCTCAGTGCCTGAGGCAAGTTAGTCAACCTCTTGGTGCCTCAGTCTTCTCTTGTGTAAAAATAGACATGCTAATAATAGTAGCCCTTCTTAGGAATGTCTCCAGGATTAAATGAATTGATACGTGTAAAGTGATTAGATCAACGTTTGAGACACAGTGCTCACTCTACGATATTTGTTAATAAAATGAATGTCAAAGGTCATGATCTTCCTGAGACAATCAGGTCTAGGCAATTATGAGCCTCGTATTTTTTTTGAATATATTATGACATACGGTTTGACTCCAATACCATATATTAAAATCTTGTAAATAAGCTTTCAAATGCAATGTTTTATCTATTTAAGAAAATAAGCTCTTTAAATACCACTTTGAAACTGTGCGTGTGTTTACAAATGCTGTGCTAATTATGGATGGATTGCATTCATTAAAGTAAGCCTGGATAGGTTTCTTATAAGTATTTTTTATGTTAATGTGTATTATTGTATGCCCTTACGAATAATCATAGAATTTGAGATCAAGGAGTCACCTTAAAAATTTAGTCAAACCTGCTTCACCTTATGAATAATGAAACTGAGCTCTACAGAGTGTTTCAGCAAAGACTACTCAGAAAATACTAGAGCCAGCACTAAAACACAGATGCCTTAGTTACATTTTTTATCCTGTGCTATACAGTAGCACCTTGTTATTTTCCTTAGTTGTTTTTTTTTTTCCTTTTTTTATAAATTTTATTTATTTATTTTTTATACAACAGTTTCTTATTAGTTATCTGTTTTATACATATTAGTGTATATATGTCAATCCCATAATTATTTGGTTATGTATTTGACTACTTCACATCTGTTGGTTAAAATAGTATGTAAGTCATATGAGTCATAAGAACCATGTACTTTTAGAAACTGGAGACTGTGTGCAAGACCAGAGTGGTCTGCGCAAATCCTGAGACCTTGAAGAACAAACTCTAGTTCTAGAATGTTAACTCTTTACTTTCTACCTTATCTGTCATGTTCACTATTGTGTCTGGGCATTTGAGCACAGTGTCTGGTCCAGAATGAAATAAATATAAATAGTGGTTGAATAAACAAAGAACAGTCCAAATAGGAATTCATTCTGCTGCCTTCTGTTTTTCAGAACCGTGTAGCAACTTTTTCATCTGTTTTTAAAATTGTATTTTCAATTATGTTCTGAGATAGTAGTTCAGTTCTTACTTTTATGTCTAAGCCTTGTTTCCTAGGGTTGCACTTGGGTCTCTGTAGTTCAGTGGTCAGTCAGTGATTAGCCAGAAGTTGTGCTCAAACATTTCAATCCAGGAAGGCTTTCAACCTCTGCTGATATGTCTGTGTATGGACTGGGAAACATGTTCAAATTCAGGAGTTTTCATATCCATCCTGCCTTTTCTTTCCACCAGGCCCTATTAGGTCCTACTGGTCAACCCAGGATGTGTGGAAATTGATCAAAGCCCTCCATGGTTCTCTCATGTCCAGGATCTCATTTCCCATTACATTCATGGCTAGTCCACTGGTCTGGGGAGTGGCCCAAGTGGGAGTGCAGGCTCAGGCCAGCTGTGAGGTTGGCAGTCAGCATTTGTTTGCCTCCAAGGACGCTAATGCTTCGGACAGTGCCTGGGAGTAGGCTTTTCTACTCTTCACTTCCAATGCACTTAGACCCTGGGGCAGCAAAGTTGCCAGTTTCCATGGCAGCCTCTCCCTGGTAGAGGTTTAGCTGAGAGGGGCGGGGTGGGAGCAGCCCCAGGCAGAAAGACCACAGACTCGCCCTCTTCTTACCTGCCAGTCAGCAGTTTTCCAAGAAGAAACTCTTTTCCACTTGTTGCTTGTCTTTGGCTGATTATTAGGGTCCTGAAACGGTTGGTTTTGACAATATCTTTCAGTGTCATGGTTTTGGGAGGAGGAAGAGGATTTGCAGAGCTCTTTGCTCTGCCATCTGTTGGACAGTCCCAGCCTCCAGACAGTGGCTGCTTCTGGGACATTAAAAAACTACGTATATTTGGACCCTGTGCAGTTTATCATTGAGGTGGATTCAGGGATCCAGAATTTTTAAGAACTTTACAAATATTCCAGGACACAACCCTGGATTAAAAAAAGAAAAAAAAAAAAAGCTAGTGTTTTAAAGGAGTTTGATTTTTATGTTTTTAAATGTATTAAAGTTTTTTATTTTATTTGACATCAGTTGCAGTTTATTTTATCTTTGAATTATTCTAACCACCTTTCAGGCTATTTACTCTGGATATTTTTAAAAGTTCACCGGGGTTATAATATCAATGTTGTTTCTGTAGTTTTATTTGTTTCATTATCTATATTAAATTTTTCTACTGTATAGTGCTTATCTCTGTTAAATTTTCAAATTATTTATGGATGAGAGAAATGCTATGGATAAAAAGAAATAAAGCTTCATCTACCTGCTTGTTCAGAAGCCCCCTCACCAGAATAAGGTTCATGAGAGTGGGGACTCTTGTTATCTTGTTCACTGCTATATTTTAATTATCCAGTACCTAGAATAATGCCTACTTATAGTAGGTTCTCAATAAATATTCAATGAGTGAGTGAATGAATAACATAACATAGGTTTCTAAAATGTTCAAGTCCTATAAGGAAGTTTTGTGCATACATGGGCATTTGGAAATAAGCAAATGAAATTATTGCTCAGTTGTGACATATTTATAAGCAAAAGTTCCAGAAGATGAAAGTGAAAGTTTTGGAGAGGTTTCAACTCAAATTCAAAAACAAACAGGCCACAAACAATCTACCTTAACGCACAGGCTGAATCTGTCAACCAAAAGTTTAGAAACAGACACGATTGAAATAAAAAGGTGTTTATTTAGGGCTGCAGCCCGGGAGACACAGATTCAACAAGCGTTTGAATTGTGTTCTACCAGACTACAAAATGGGGGAGGCTTATAAAAGCAAAAACCCACAAGGTTACAGTTAGTTACATGAATTGTTTATCAAGAATTATAATCAGAGCTGGCAGTAGTCAGGGTGCTTGTTAAGTGAGGATTGGTTGGGATCCCAAATGGTTGCATAGTTACAATGGAAGACCTTGAGACCATAGGTTGCAGCTGGCAGGTATTGTTCTGAACACGGCTAGGGGTGTCCTTGGGTCTGGTACAGCTCAAAGGAAGTTCAGGTTCCCAGTGGTGCAGAGACTTGTCGGAGACCAGGTCCTCAATGGCTGCCCGACTGCATTTTTGTATGCCTGAACCATGATTACTCTATCAAAACTTCAACTTGTCATTATACCCTCTGTGCATTTTTTTAAAATTTCAGACTCTCTCTTTTCTTACATATCCAGTATTGCTTATAGCTTCACACTTACGACATGTGCTGCTAGCTACAGTCTGTTTGACTGAAGTGGCACAAGATCCTCTTCAGACTAGGAAGTTGGCAAGGAGTGCCAACTGACTCTGTAAGGAACTCTTAGCGGTTGCCTATATTATAAGACCAAAACAATGATTCTCACAGGAGTCCCATCACAGACTAGGTTCTGGGATAGAGCCGGGGTTGAGAGCCGCTTGACTATAAAGTCTGCCTCATTTAAACCAGCCACCATTCAGTAATTGATTTTAATGGCTTTGTGATATGACTATAAGCCTGGTATAACTGTCCTTTCTTCGAGTTTTGAAGTGTATGTGTATCGCCAAATTCTCCCTTGATCATCTGTGGCAGGAATTTATGAAATGGTGGCTTGAATAATTGGCAGATTTTTATTTTTAAAAAGAAAGGGAGAATGCATTCAGTATCAGCGCTCAGTTGTTTCCTATGGAATCACCATTGAATGCTAAGAGCCATCTTGTCACAATGCGTTTGCAAAAAGCATATTTAGTAGGGACTTTTCAAACTTATATTTGATTAACAGGTGATTGGGATTGGATTGAAAAATAATAAAATTTGACTGGATTATAAAATGTCATGTTTTATCAAAAAATAATTGTGTCAGGAAATTTAATTGCCACTAAAAAGTAAATGAAAATGAAAATGCCAGTGCACTGTTATTTTCCCTTAAGAGGAACTCTAGGATTTTGTGTATATACAGTGTAGCAGTGTGACACCATATTGCTTAGTTGTCTGTCTGTAACTTTTATTTTCCTTATGTTACATTATTCTTCAATCTGTCATTCTAGGTATTTTTTTATATCCTCTTTGATTTCTTCAGTGATCTCTTGGTTATTTAGTAACGTATTGTTTAGCCTCCATGTGTTTGTCTTTTTTACGTTTTTTTCCCTGTAGTTCATTTCTAATCTCATAGCGTTGTGGTCAGAAAAGATGCTTGATATGATTTCAATTTTCATACATTTACTGAGGCTTGATTTGTGACCCAAGATGTGATCTGTCCTGGAGAATGTTCCGTGTGCATTTGAGAAGAACGTGTAATCTGCTGTTTATGGATGGAATGTCCTATATATATCAATTAAATCTATCTGGTCTATTGTGTCATTTAAAGCTTCTGTTACCTTATTTATTTTCATTTTGGATGATCTGTCCATTGGTGTAAGTGAGGTGTTAAAGTCCCCCACTATGATTGTGTTACTGTCGATTTCCTCTTTTATAGCTGTTAGCAGTTGCCTTATGTATTGAGGTGTTCCTATGTTGGGTGCATATATATTTATAATTGTTATATCTTCTTCTTGGATTGATCCCTGGATCATTATGTAGTGTCCTTCCTTGTCTCTTGTAACATTCTTTATTTTAAAGTCTATTTTATCTGATATGAGTATAGCTACTCCAGCTTTCTTTTGATTTCCATTTGCATGGAATATCTTTTTCCATCCCCTCACTTTCAGTCTGTATGTGTCCCTAGGTCTAAAGTGGGTCTCTGGTAGACAGCATATATATGGGTCTTGTTTTTGTATCCATTCGGCCAGTCTATGTCTTTTGGTTGGGGCATTTAATCCATTCACGTTTAAGGTAATTATCGATATGTATGTTTCTATGACCATTTTCTTAATTGTTTTGGGTTTGTTTTTGTAGGTCCTTTTCTTCTCTTGTGTTTCCCACTTAGAGAAGTTCCTTTAGCATTTGTTGTAGAGCTGGTTTGGTGGTGCTGAATTCTCTTAGCTTTTGCTTGTCTGTAAAGCTTTTGATTTCTCCATCAAATCTAAATGAGATCCTTGCCGGGTAGAGTAATCTTGGTTGTAGGTTCTTCCCTTTCATCACTTTAAGTATATCATGCCACTCCCTTCTGGCTTGTAGAGTTTCTGCTGAGAAATCAGCTGTTAGCCTTATGGGAGTTCCCTTGTATGTTATTTGTCGTTTTTCCCTTGCTGCTTTCAATAATTTTTCTTTGTCTTTAATTTTTGCCACTTTGATTACTATGTGTCTCAGCGTGTTTCTCCTTGGGTTTATTCTGTATGGGACTCTCTGTGCTTCCTGGACTTGGGTGGCTATTTCCTTTCCCATGTTAGGGAAGTTTTCGACTATAATCTCTTCAAATATTTTCTCTGGTCCTTTCTCTCTCTCTTCTCCTTCTGGGACCCCTATAATGCGAATGTTGTTGCGTTTAATGTTGTCCCAGAGGTCTCTTAGGCTGTCTTCATTTCTTTTCATTCTTTTTTCTTTAGTCTGTTCCGCAGCAGTGAATGCCACCATTCTGTCTTCCAGGTCACTTATCCGTTCTTCTGCCTCAGTTATTCTGCTATTGATTCCTTCTAGTGTAGTTTTCATTTCAGTGATTGTATTGGTCATCTCTGTTTGTTTGTTCTTTAATTCTTCTAGGTCTTTGTTAATCATTTCTTGCATCTTCTCAATCTTTGCCTCCATTCTTATTCCGAGGTCCTGGATCATCTTCACTATCATTATTCTGAATTCTTTTTCTGGAAGGTTGCCTATCTCCACTTCATTTAGTTGTTTTTCTGGGGTTTTTTCTTGTTCCTTCATCTGGTACATAGCCCTCTGCCTTTTCATCTTGTCTATCTTTCTGTAACTGTGGTTTTTGGTCCACAGGCTGCAGGATTGTAGTTTTTCTTGCTTCTGCTGTCTGCCCTCTGGTGGTTGAGGCTATCTAAGAGGCTTGATGGGAGGCTCTGGTGGTGGGTAGCAATCTGTCATTCTATAATGGCTCTTTAAAGTTAAGATAGTTGGTATGCCATTAGTAAAACTAATCAAGGTGTGCTTCAGCATACAACCTATTTATCACCCTTAAGATACAGGGCTTTAATCCTTCTATTTTAGTAAATATTTAATTCACAAGAGAGGGATTAAAAGGTCCATCAGCCTTACTGAGTTTTATTATCCTGCTGAGCGTCATATTCTCAACATGAAGTTTACGTGTCGGGGAGTGTAACTCATGAAATGTTCTTCTTTATAAATAAGTGACCTTTATCAACTGACGTCAGTATAGGTTTTATTTCTCATGACTTACTCCTTTAAGTATCCCTTTGTGGGATTTGCTTTTGAGTCACAAAGGTCATTTGTGTTCAAATAGAAACATGTCTTCCTTCTTTCCTCAGTCTTGTTTCCACTTTGGCTTTTTTTTTTTTTTTTTTTTTTTACTTTTGATTGTACTAGCTGGAGAAGAGCTCCTATTATTTCATATTATCCCCTGTTTCAAATATTGAAGTGAATAAGAGGCATTGCAGACATAGGTAACTGAAGCTTCCAGTTGTCTCTTGACTATTGGAAAGGGATGTGTTTATGTAGAACAGCACGAGCTGGAGCAGTTTCTACATTATCACTTCGTCTTATCTCTTCCCTTGAGAGTTTCAGTGCTGTGTTTGCTGCATTATTTCAGGCCGTATCTGTGACAAGTAACAGTAATAAGCCCAGATGAAGTCACCGTCTCCTTAGGCATGCTAATAATTACGTGAAAACTTACCCCACTTAGGACGTTGTTGCTTCAGCTGCTGGTAAGGTGAAAGATGCTGCAGAGAGTACACTTCTACAGAAATCATGTTTGAGCAAATATCTCTTAACAAGATACCCACAGATGAACCGCCACAAAAGAACTGCTCGTACTAGAGAAATCAAAGAATGACCTACAAAAAGACTTCCAACTTCCTGAACAAAATGTATGTGCTAGTTTTAGGCTATCTTCTTCATACATTTATGTGTGTCGGATTATTTTGCTACTAAAAAGTAGTAGTTTTGAGGTCTGTTTCTTTTCCCTAATTTGTTTGGTATTTAATTTTGTTTTCAAGTACTAGTGACTTGAGACCCTATTAGTATGGAGCTTATCATTCAGAGCCATTACAAGCTCTAGACACACCTTTCCAAATAAGTCACTTCTCTCAGTTCCTCAAATTATTAACTGAGGACCTAGACACATAAGTGTATGGAATATGTGCTTTTCGCTTAATTTAACAAAACAAAATGTAAATGAATCTAATTTAAATAGATTTAACTTCTGCCACAAACACGGCTTTTTAAAATCAAGAAGACCTGGGATTAAATCCTTATTCCAGCAATTATTTTCTGTGCCGCTTTTAAGTTAATTAATCTCCAGGCCTCAGTTTCCTCATCTATAAACCAGGAATAACTCTCTCTCTCCCTCTCTCCTGTAGGTGTTGTGTTAAATGGCATCACCTATTTGAATTCTCTATGCCCGGCGGATATGAGGTGTTATGCTTAATAAGTGTTACCCTGTTCTCCATGCTTTCCCCATTTTTACCTACCCTACTTAACGTTTCCTGTCCCATGTTTGTCTAAAAGTGCCTCCTCTGAGACTCCTGAAATGGGAATTTTCCTGGTGTTCAAGATCTTAGAAGAAAAATCCCAGGATTAATACTTGTTTTCTAAAAGGCTTAAACTCTTTCAGTGACTTTGGGCTAGAAGGTCTGTAAGCTTTGCTAGAGCTCGACTAATAACTTCAGGGGAATCTAGGAGCAGCTGAGCCTGGAATAAGGGGTTAGTGCTCGTCTGTGGTCCCCAGAGAGCAGTGCCTCAGCGCTCAGCCAGTGGAACTTGGGAATGTCCAACTCTTGAATGCCCACAGACTTTACTGAATATCCAGTAAATAATGAGCCAGGACCCCACCTCAGGAAATGATCTGGGCAAATGTAATCATTAACAGAAGCATGTCACCATCATATTCATAGTCAAATGTAAACATTTATTGAGTATCTACTATGGCAGTGTACCAGGCTAAGCAAAGGGAGACATAAACTTGTAATAATAATAGCAACTAAGAGTCAATGAGTTCTTGCTATGCACTAAGAACTACATGAAACATCCTATGTGAGGAACCTTTATTAATCCCCACAATGAGAATATGAGGTAGATGAGATCACATGCCTGAAACTATTATTATTAGAGTGGATCAGAGGAGAAAAGGAATCATTGTGGGTTGGGTGGTCCTGAGGGAGGTAGGATTTGAACTGTGTCTTGAGGATGAGTACAATTTAGGTAAGTAGCAAGGAAGAGTTAGGAGGTCTTGACTAGGAATATCTAAGTGGTTAAGGCTAAGAATATTATGTATTAATTCATCATATGTGTTGGGTGTTTTTGTTTCCATAACTGGTCTCATAGTGTGTGTCACCTTCAACGACTCATATTCTTCAGCTGATATCATGTTTTTGAGATCTATGTTCATATACAAGGTCTAGTTTTCCCCTTTTAATAGCTGTATAGTATTCCTTTGTATGAATAGACCACAATTTACCTATTCCCCTATTGAATTTTAGGTTGTTTCTGATATTTTGGTACTATGAGCAACAGTGTAATAGACATAGTCACATGTATAACTACGAACACAAGTATGAGGGTACATAAACGTACAAGTGGAATGCGTGGTGTTTATATTTTCAATTTTACTAGATGCTACCAGGTTGCCCTTCAAAATAGCTATACTAATTTATATCCCACAGACCATGCACACATGCTCCCATTTTTCCACAAGCCCCAATATTTGTATGATAAGAATTTTTGCCAATCCAGTGGGTAAAAAGTGATATTTTGGCTTAATTGGTATTTTCCCAATGATAAGTGATATTGAACATCTTTCTAAACATTGATTGGCCATCTTGGTTTCCACTTTTGGTAGCTGATCTTTATTGCTTCATATACTGAGGGTTTGCGTATAACTGTGACCTTTAAAAATGTGACTTTATAAGGCACTGGTTTATGGTGTTTAAGTTTTAGAAAAGAGGGTTTCAGGCGTGGTAGTTTTAAAAAAATATTTTTATTTGTTTTGTTTACTTTCTTTAAAAATGAAAGCACAGTGAAATAGGACAGAAGGGTCTCTTGGATTTGGAGAGAGAAATGCGCAGTGTTTTGACAGGAGCCTGTGATGTGATCTGAGACTTTTTAGGACTCCACTTTAGACAAGGGAAGGAAACTTCCATCTGAGACACAACAAAAACCTATAGGTGGTTAGGGAGACGATTGATGCCTTTGCACTTGGAAAATGAGGTACAGCAGGAACTAGTCCTAGAAAGGGCTTGTTCTCATTAGAGAAGCCAGAGATGCAGGCAGCCCAGGCCTGAATGATGTGTGCAGAGCAGTTATGCCGAAAGCCAGCAAGTTTATTTACGCTCCCAGAAGGTTGAGACACAGGACTCAAGGAAGCTAGTGGTGTAGCCTCATATCATTGAACTTGAAAGCCATGTTCAAGGAGAGAAACAACTCGGAATTAAACACGTGGATATGGAACAAATATCGTAGTTCTATCTCAGATTCTGTTTGCTTTTAAAGTTTACAAGTTTGTTAGGGCATTCTGTTCCCATACAATAAGTGCTTCCCAAATCTCAGTCATTCATTTAACCACCTAAAGGTTTTTTCCCACAAGTGTCGCGTGAACCATCATTTATTTTAGCCTTGACCTGGGCAGGGATGTTCATGAATTCATACAATTGTTATGTTTGTGTTTGTCCTAATGCACGTGAGAATAAATCCCAAGCTATTAAAAATCAATGCATTGTCAGTGTACCGCGTAAAAATTCCTGTCTCCGTCAAAGAGCTTACTATACTCAGGCAAACACTGTCATTAAAAGGGTTTCAATCCTCCTTCTAACCTGAACTTTGCTTGTAGTTCTCCAGTCTCTAGCCCAGGGTAACAAACTGAAAGTCTTCACAGGCTACTGTCTAATGAAAACTGGACTGAGAGGCAATAGAGTTTATGTAAAAGCAGCCAAAATACTGCAAACTTTTCTCCTGATCAGAAGATCACAGACAACAAAGAAGTTCAAATGCCCAGTGTAATACCCGAGGATAATGATCTCCAGTTCTATGGGCAAAATATATTATGCACAATTACACCGCATTCTCTTCCATTCATTGAGCCCATCAGAATTTATGTGCATGTGAATGACATCTTTATAGGGATCAAGGGTGTCATTTATAAAACATATCATTTACAAAATTGCTAGCTGATTAGTAGTAACAAGTCGCATGTGATATTTCTCAGCATCGTTTTGGGGATTTCACTGCACTGAATCCTCTAAAATCTAACCATCGAGACAGCTGAGTGGAGAGCAGGATGTCAGGGGAAGTAAGTACAGACAGTCCCTGGCTTAAGATGGTTTGTCTTAGGATTTGGGGACTTTACAGTGGTGCAAAAGGAATACGCATTGAGTAGAAAGTGTACTTGGAATTCTGCTCTTTTCCCAGGGCTAGTGATGTGCAGCACAGATCCTCTCGCGTGATGCTGGCGGGTCAGCCACGGCTGCCATTCAGCCACGGTTTCATGAGGGGAAACCACTGATACACTTAGAGCCATTCTGTTTTTCAGTACCGTATTTACTAACTTATATGAGATATTCAAGGCTGTATAAAATAAGCTTTGTGTTAGATGATTTTTATGCAACTGTAGGTTAATGTAAGTGTTCTGAGTGTGTTTAAGGTAGTCTAGGCTAAGCTATAATGATCTGTAGGTTAGATGTAGTAAACGCATTTTTGACTTATGATATCTTCAACTGAAAATGAGTAACGTAAGTGTTCTGAGCCCTTCAGATGTATAGCATTCTTTAATAAGCTTTTTCTTTTTTAATGTAGTGGCCTCATTCCTAGTTATGTCAGTTTTATGATATAACCCTTGCCCTGATATAACTCTTTCTCACGATCCATTCTTGATATCTTACTAAATTTTATGTATCCATTTAGACTGCCTTAAATTCCTTTTAAAACAAGGCGGGATGTGAATACTTAAGAATAGAATCACATAAAGCATTCCCTACCTGCTAGGCTCAAGGCTTTTCCTAAATCTGCTCTTAGCACCCATCAAATCAAGTTGAATAATACTGATGGGGAGTTTTTTCTAACAGCAGGAAAAAAAAAAAAAATCTAGTCTCTTACACATAAGAACTGAATTTATGTGTTTTCAAAGTGATGTCTGTCTTCTCTACTATTTGAGAAAATAATGGCATGTTATTTTTGTATGCTTCAGAGTTTGAAAATCACCTTGACTGCTCTATTGCTCTAGAAAATAGAAATACAATAGATATCATCTGTTGTTCAGTTTCTGTTCCCTGATTTAATTTTATAACAAATGCAGAGTTGGAATCTTTGTAACAGATAGTTTTTTTTGATTTTGTGACAAAGATTTTTTTTTTTCTCTTGGAAAGATTAGAACAAAAGTGAGAAAAAGGCATGTTAGAGCTGTCAAAAGATATTATTTTTGCCAGAAAAGGAGGGGGCAAATGCCTTCCTCTTCACAAGAATGAATTGATTTTACAGCAGCTGCTCTTGAAATAGATACATTTGTTGGAAACTCCCACTGATCTCCAATCCCTATAAAAAAAAAGGAAAACCATTTTTTCTATAAGAAAACAAAAATCTCACATACATATATGCAAGGTCCATGTGATCAAATATTACACGGTCATAAAGTCAAAAGGCAACTGAGGCAGCTGTGTAGACTTGCCATGGGTTCAGCTTGACCACATGAGAAATGTGTGGAAAGCCCAAATTCCAACAAGCATTTGCTGAGTTTAATCTTTTTTCCTCTGAGGTTGGATTACATAAATATGATTTTATTGCACATGTTAATAATTTTAAAGTTGCTAATAAATTGTGTGGTTCCTGAACAAGAGTATAGATGCCCTACATAATTGGAAATTAATTCTAAATCATGAAGCTTTATTTGGGAGCTAAATAAATCTATTTTTAGGAAGTAATACAGTTTGATATTCATGTAGTCTGTTATAACCTCCCCAAAGGGCAATCCTCGACGTTCCTTTATAAATTAAAACCTTATGTTACTGAGGTTACGGTTTCAGATCATAATGGAAAGTTGAAACTATTTTGTTTCTGTTTATGGCAAGGTAAAAGAAAGTCTTTTTGTTTTTTTTTTTTTGCACTCTGCTTTATATAGTTTTATGATAAATGTGTCTATGTGTCTTTTGCCACCTTTGCTCACATCCCTTGAAGAACAAAAGAAGGAAACACTAACAATCTTGGTATGGACTCTGGGATGAAAGGAAAATGAGAAATATCCCATATTTTAAAAAGCTTTAAGAATTTGGGGCTGTTGATATATTAGTGCTAATGAAAAATGAATTTATGTGTGTGTATTTTTTAAATTTTGAGTGTAATTTAAAAGTTGATAATTGCCCTTTGAATATCCTTATCTCCACTTAAATGTTAAAATGGTATTAGCACATTTTGCTAGTGTGTTGCTGAACTCTGCTAATTTCCTCCTGGAGTTTGATTAGTAATGGAAGCAAAATTTTGATTTAATTCATTTTATGACAATCAGGAAGAAGCAAAACTAAAAGATCTTGAAAGAATCTGGACCTATGTGTGTGGAAGATAGGGGAAAAAAGAAGCTTTCTGATTTATGTAAGGTTCGATGAAGTAAAGGCATATGTCAACTTTCATGTCTCATGGACCCCTCAGCCAGGGTGGATGGTAGGGGTCTTCCAGGCAGGAAGAGCTTTCTCTCCCCTACAGGGGCGGGACGTCTGCTTGCTCAGATCATCTGGACTCAATAGTTTCCTCGGCAGCTAAAAGAGAAAGTTGCTGCAAGGAAGATAGTCTGTACTCCCCATAGACGTTGACCTCTCCTCCAAAGGAAAATGCTTGGCAATCTGATACACTTGCCATGCCCTTCCGAAAAATAAATAAATGACTACTGAGGCAGCATTCTTATTCACATATAAAAGAAACCTTTTGTGCCATTATCCTCGCGTGGCCTTATATCTCTATTAGTACCAAGATACCTAAGAGCAAAAGATAGTATTTCAACTTAGGTCAAAAATTTTATTGAAGAATCTGAACAAGTATCGTTAACATGGTTTTTTTCCATATATCAAGATATATACCTGAGGTCTAGAATATGTTTTTCTGTTGAATCCATGTGGAAAGGGAAGCTAGGTATCTTCTAGTCTAAAACTTGGCAAAATCTTAGGTAGGTGAATATAGGCTAATAAAGTAATTATTTCTTAATCTAGATATTGTACTTAAGTCTATACCAGCCCTTTAATTAAGTTTGGTGGAAGGTTTTTCAGTGGAAGGTTCTTCAGTGGAAGGTTCTGTACTTGAATGTAACGTGATAGTTTGCAAGAGCAGGCATGCTGGAGTAAAACAGGACATTCCTTTCTTGCGCCTGAACTGATTCCACTGTGAGAAGATGTGCTTCTCTGAGCAACAGTGAGAATTTATACAGAAATGACTGGGGCAAGGTTAGATCCCTGTGTTTGAGGAAATAGGCTAAATCCACTTCAGAGAATAAAGCCACTTTTTTTTCTTTTCCAAAATGAATTTGGCACCCTTGTAAGACTTATGACCCAAATAAAATAACTAAAATGAAAAAGTAAGATGCAATGAACTTTTTTAATATTACTCTTTGACTTGCTTTTGAGGCCAAAGATATAGATATTGAGCAATATATGTGTATATATATGTATATAAATTATTTAATATTTGCTTCGCTTAGACCTAATTTGGTCTTGTGTGTAAATTACACCTTGATTCAGATGACCCAATCATTATGACTTGTGATATACCCATTCTTACACTACTCTTTCAACAACTATGTTTAATATTAAGTAAAAAAAAAAAAAAAAAAAAAAAAAAAAGAATTCCATCCTGTTATCTTGTCAAAATGAGACAAATTGAGAAAAGGAAACTAACCATATGTTGACACGTCAACTTCCCCCAAATATGCCAGAGTACTTACTTTGCTCAGTACTGTCATGGGTTGGTGAAGGACCACAAGCTTTTGGTACAGAATAAAATGTTATTTTTCAAGCCTTGATTGTTATTCTCCTAAAAGTCAGTTTTCAAACCTCCTCCATTTCTGTGCACTTGTAACTTTTCATATTAATGATATTTTAAGACGGAAACATTTGGAAAGGAGTTTAGAGATTACCTAGTGACCCTGCCAACCAAGGCAGGAATTCTTTATACAACATCCCTGACAGATTGTCAGCTAACCTTTACTTGTACATTTCCAATAGGAGGGAGTTTGTCACTTTGTGTATCAACCCATTCCATAGTTGGACAGCTATACATTTTATAAAATTTACCTTCATGTTAAGCTGAACTCTGTCACCCTAGAACTTCCGGTCATTAATCCACTCATCTGCCTAGATCAACATAGAGTAAGTCAGTATCTCCTTCCTTTTGTCAACCCTCAAGTATTTGAAGATGGTTGCCATGTTCTGCTTAATTGTTTAGATCCCTTTAAGATGTAAAATTACATGCCACTCCTTCTGCCCTTCCTAAAATAGATTGCCACCATCTCTCAATGCATTCTTTGTTTTTATGCCCTTCATAAATAACTACAAACAGAATTAAACACCATGTTCTAAATGTAATATGAACACAGAGTAAAATAGGACAAAGGTCTGCATATCCCTCCCTCCCTCCCTCCCTCCCTCCTTCCCTCCTTCCCTTCCTTCCTTCTTTCTTCCTTCCTTTACATAATGCTGACTATGTAGCAGGCACTTTTCTAAGCACTTGACAAATACTAACTTCCCCAAACCTTATATTAAACCTAAGGATTAAGTCTTAAAATGAGGAAACAGCGCCAGAGGGGCTAAGTGACTTGTTCAATGCCTCACAGCTGGCAAGCGGTATGAGGCCATCTGACTCCAGGCCCATGCTTCTAAGAGCCTAGGCTGTCTCTCTTGATCTATATTTAGCCCTTTGTTCCTGGATGCATAAACTTCATGACCTTTATAAAAGAATTTTGTCTCACTGCTTAATAAATTGAAACATGTAGTCCTTTGTAATATATACTGCTGTCTAACAAGCTTTCTCCCAAGCTCTACTGGGATAACTGATATTTTGTGATGAAATTTAAATGTATATATTTTTATTCTTGTCAACCTTACCCATGAGGTAAGTATGGTGGCCCAAATAAGTATGGTGGCCACATTATATATTTTCTATGCTTTAAGAAATGGGGCTGAGTTTTATAATAGAACGTAGTTCTAAACAATGATATCTAATTAATAGGTAATTTAAGGGCTCTTTAACCAAACATCTATGTAAATAAGTAAACAAATGAATATTTAAAAGAGAAATTTCATGGAGACAGTCTTTTTGGGCACAGTGAAACACCTACATTGAAAAATCGTGCAAGGTACAAAACCAAAACTTTGTCATGTGTACATAGCACGTAATGACTCTGGAACCCATTTGTGGTTGATTGTTTGCCTAACCAGACCACAGAGTCTTAACCAAGTTTGCAAGGTAGTGAAATAGACAATTTGGACTTGGTTCAAGTTCACTTCAGTCCCCAACTGAACAAGCAGAGCAATGATGTCAAAGAGAACAGGGTATCAGTGAGGAGCTGCAGTTACAAGGGACCTGCATTGTTCCTTTTCCTCATAAAGGCCCACCCAGAGTAGGAAGCGGGGGAAGTGAAGTGGACAATCAGATCCCTGAGCTAGCTCAATCTTGTGCCGCTGGTGGGCTGGAGCCATGTCTCCCTCAAGGTCTGTTTACCACCACAAAAGGCAAATTTACAGCCTGATGATGACCTACTTCTTTGCTCTGTTTCTTTCTGCAGCACAGGGCCTACAGGCTGTTCTTGGTTGACCAGAACCCTATTCATTGTTCCCACCAAAGTATTTCATTTTATTCCGGGTCATTATTCCACTATGGCAGAAGTCATTAACTATAAGGAATTGTTGGTTCCGAGTACTCTCTTATATCAAAGAAGAAAGCAATTTTTGAGTGCATATTATTTACTGAGCATAATGCTTCATGTTAAAGATATATATATATATATATATATATATATATATATATATATATGAATATGAGGTGTTTCTTGTCCTCGAAAATCTTCAAAGCCTTTTAGGAGAGAATCACATGCAAATAAATAATGGTGGATTAAGTTTTTATGATATTGTACATAAACTGCTTTTGGGAACATAGTTAAGGGAGCAGGTAATTTCCAGAGAGGTGAGGGGAGGGGAGTGTGGGGTACTGTCGGGGCTTCAGAGAGAAGGTGACCTCGGTATTATTATGAGACAGGTAAATTAAGAAAGAACATATTTCACCCACAAGAGACATTGATGTTTCTTAAGGAAAAGAAAGCTATTGATTACGCTCGAATTTTCAGCATGTTTTACTAGAGACCTAAGATTGGCACGTATTGCCAGTAAATATAAAAGTAGATTACTTTATCAAGCTATGACTTCTGAGAAAGCAATGACCTTAGAAAAACTAGAAATATGACTTTTATAAGTATCCAGGTTTAGGAGCCCCTATCCCCCTGCAAATACATAGGTTTTCTCCATGATTTTTAACCCGCCTGCACCTTCCCCCTTTATAAGTGGCTTCGTCAGACTGAGGCAGCCAAGACAGTATATCTGGGCTAGAAATCTGTGCTACAAACCAAAACCTAATTTCTCCCATTAGATTCAGTTTTAGATGACCTCCTTTCAGTTCTTGTAAACATCACTACTACTCAAATTCACCTCCACCCTTTATTCCAAGAATGAGGAGAAGCTTGTGTTAGAGCCAGACAGCTTGCAATAGATAATCATAATTGAATTCTTGTGCAAGAACCCTCCCCATTTGTTGTAACACTAGACTAAGGTTTTTCCATTTTATTAAAAATATTACTTCTGCAAAGTAGAATTTCATTTTAGTTTTTCTATTCTCTTTTTTAAAATCTCAAACCCTTCTTGCTCTTGAGTATCTCATTCATAATTGTTAGGCGAGAGTGGTGTATGAATTCTGCAGTGCTTTAAACATAATATTGGACTAGAGAGTAGCTAGTCTCTTGAACTATTGTAGGCTGTTGGACTAGAGAGCAAATTGGACCTAAAATCGCTTCCTCAAAGATGTTCTAAGGAAAAAAAATTATAAAGCACGATCTGAGAAATAATAGGCCAGTGATAGAGTAATGTTTATTTTAAAATCGTTTGTGAATGGGACACAGGTGGGTAGATTAATTGCCTCCTTTCTGCTATTTACTTGTACTGTTTTCAAGAACTTAATAGGCATTACCTCATCAACTTTAAAGTATATATGAGAATCAGATAAAAGATAGAAAATAACTTCCCTACTTGACAAAGACCTGCTTTACTTTATGAATTTGGGGTTGATGGTTGTATTTACCATAGCCTCTTCCATATGAAAAGTCCAGAGTTCATTTGTACCTCAAAGTTGTGCATATCATTATAAATGACAAGAAGGAATGCAGAGTTTAAATCTTTTTTTAGGTGCTTCTTAGAAATCAGTGATTGTCAGTATTAATAGTGGTCTATTTAACGATCAATCCAACGTTAATGCACTGTGCTATTGAAAATGGATACATAATAGTTAGCTGCATGGTTCCTGTGACTTTGGAATTACAGATGCACAGAGTGGGTCCACAAGCAACATTAACTGAAATAATGAGGCCAAGTCAAGAATCTAAAAAGTTCAAACTAGTGAATAGGATCTTATACACACATGTCTATACTTGGTCACTCTTATGTCACAAAATGCTTAGTAAGCAATCTTCAGCTAGTGATTATAGTTAAAATTAGATGATTGTGAAGCATGCATACAAATTCAGTTTAGCAGATCATTCTGAATAAGGTAACGCAGATACAAAGACCTTCGTCTATTCCTATTTTACAGACAGTGCCTAATAAAGATTGTCACTTATGTATGTTGTTATCTCCATTTCCTAAATACTTAATACTCGACAATGTCATTATCTGTCTGTGGATATATTTAAGCATGATTTAGGAATCTTTTGTGACTACCCAGCCTCCTATAATCACAGCACTAGTTTTAGTAATAGATTGGAAAAATATTAAAATAAATGTTGCAGATCCTTAATACAGGCAAGCAGACACCCACAATTAAGTTAGTTCTCAATAAAAGAAAAAAAAAAAAAGGGACTCTCTGGACTCTCAGTGGAATAATCTGATTTTTAGTTTATTGTGTGTGTGTATATAGTGAACTCTGTCAAACTCTGTGTTTTCAGACCCAGAGGCAATCACTCTCTCTATCATCATGAACCATCTTCCTCTAAGCGGCACAATAAGGATAACAAAATCCATTTCAGTCTCAATTTTAGTTTAATTCCCAGCTGGAACTTGAAATGAGACTGCAGTGAACTTGAACTTGCAGCAGTGATTATCTCATACATGCATATAAAAGTGTTCAGATACAGTAGCAGTGTTTCCAGATACTACACTGAAGGCATTCACTTTTGCAGAGACAGATGAAAAACGGAGTGTCGGGCTCCCCAAATTATTACACTGACCACAGGGCAGCCAGCAGGTTTTGTTGTATTTTACTTTCTATATAACAGGATGACAGAACAGCATGATAGCATGATCAGAGTATTTTTTAAAATGACCCGTAGAGCTACATTTCCATCAGAAGTTTCTAAATTAATGCATAAAATGTCAGCAAATGTTATCTGAAGAAAACACATGAAGGCAAAGGTTGATGATGTATATCACTAAGTGCATTTAGCAATACGTTGATTAGAATTATAAAATATTTCTTAAAAAAAAGAACAGATCTCCCCAGTGTCCAAATAGTTCCCTTACACCATTTAGGCTTTTAGGAAGACACATTCATTCCTTTGGCTGTCATAGGCATCATTTAGTATTTTATTACTAAAGCACTGAATTACATTTTGTGAACATGGTTGAATGATTGTGCCTACTTATGCATTTAATAAGCCAGAATTCAAGTAGGAATAAGTTAAGCCTCCACTAGATGAGGGAATGGTTGCTGGAGTTTATGTCACCGGGTTAAAAAAAAAAAATCGACACGAGAAAGACCTGAGTTGGGGTTCTTATTGTATCATTTTTACTCTCTGGTAGAGAGATTGCTAATTAGTAACTCTCTATCATCCCACAATTTTCTACGTGTAGGTTATCTTCTCCATGATTTCTTAGAGATTGAAAGATGTGGGTAGATTCTGAGTTAAACATTCAAGCATATCTAAAGTATTTTTTGAGAAGCTGGCCCATGACTACAGGTACAATTTTAACTTTTCTTGAGGTGACAATGTGGTGGCCCGCCACTGGGACAAAGAATATGAGTCAGGATCTCTCATGTTTCTTAATCAGATACCAAGGTTGGCACTACTGTCACCAGTGTCTAGAAACACACAGATTTCCTTTCTGTTAATAACACAGAATGTTGGCATCTACTTAGCATCTGCTTTGGATCAGGCATTACCATTTCTCACAAAATTCCCTCCCCAGAATGCCTTCTAGAAGCTCATCCTCTGTGTAGAATTCATATTTATGTTGGAACACACATCTGATCAGTCCCCTCCTACGTGCTTAAGAACACGTCAGTGACCTGTCATGTGATCATTCATTTCCTGGCCTTTTCCTTCTCCACAGCCCTTTTCCTGCCAACCCCTGCGTCCTTGAAGCACTCTGTCCTTTGCACACACTTTAACAAAAAATTACTAAGTGACCTCCTGAGAACACCTGCTCAAGTCCAAGAACTAGCATGTTTCTGGCTCCCAAAAGCCCCCAACACATTTATATATTGAAGTCCTAGGAAAACTCCACTATAAAGAAGCTTGCCTTTTGTTAACCCAGCGCTACACATCCATCGAAACTCACGGGACACACTATGGGAAATTCTGTCTTAGGAAACTAGGCAATTTAAGCACTGTAAATTTTGGCCAGTAGATAAGATAAAGGCATTATTTTCAAAATGATATTTAATGAAAGTATTCAATGGATTCTTTGACTATAGGAGTTTTCAGAGAATTAATGTTATTTTATAAATATGTACCTTTTAAAGGAGAAGTAGAGAGAAGAAAAAGAAACCTCTGTGTTTAATTTATACCTATATGCGATTGCTTTAGTTTGTATTTATTAACATAGAAGAACATGGGTTATACTTAAGTAATCAGGTAGCAATTTCTGGAGAAACAAATTTTAAATAAGTAATTCCTAGGGGATAAATAAACTAATAATCAAAGAGCAACATCATTTCTCTTTAGAAATCATTATGCATTTTAATAATTTAGTATGCATCCAACCTCTCTAATTATCGTTATCTAAATTGAATACTTACAATTATTCAAGGTATAAATATTTGAACAAAAATCCAAATATATATTAATGATTTTTGATTGAAAGTATTATAGCAAAACATTATTTGTAATGAGTTATTTGTAGTGAGGTGGATGGACCTGGTCATACAGAGTGAAGTAAGTCAGAAAGAGGAAAACGAATAGCTGATTCACTTTGTTATAAAGCAGAAACTAACACACCATTGTAAAGCAATAATTATACTCCAATAAAGATGTTAAAAAAAAAAATCATCAGAATTAAATGGTTATTTCAGGTAGACGACAATGAATTATAAGATTGAGCGACTCAGTTCTTTTGTTATATATGGTTAAATTAAACATGGACTAGAAAAATAAGAGAAATAAACACCATAACATGTGTAATAATAAAAGCAAGCAAGAAATATACTACAAATAAAATATCTTTTGGTTCAAAAGAATCAAACTGGCCAACAGCCCATCAAATTTGTATTTGTAAAGTTTAGAAAAATATTTAGAGAGAGTAATACAATATGCATCGTTAGAATGTATGAATCATTAGAACAAAGTATTATTTGAAATAATTCTTAAATACTCTTTTCTTAAAATCATTACTGTGCACTGCAACTTTCATAGAGATGATTCTTTGTTACATTGTATGTTTTTCATTAGCCATTAGTAAGAGATCTTACAGATTATTTCATTGCCATGTATTCAATAAATAATTAGCAATATATATAATGACACCAATAATTATATCTACCATTTATTGAGCACATCATATATGTTTGGTATGCTGAATATACTATACGTGTACGTGTTTGTTTATGTATATGTGTGTATTTAACTTTCATATTAACCTGTATGTGACAATATTATTATCATCTTCATTTTAAAGATGACAGAACTAAAGTTTAGCAAAATTAAGCAGCTTGTCCAAGTTACACAGGTAGCAAGAGGCAAAGACAGATTCAAACCCAGGATTGTCTTACCAGTATATGGGCAGAGTCCTATAAAGAAATATAGAATCACTATATAATATGTACGGTGCTATCTACTGGGAATTTTTTTAAAAACCTAATAATTTATAGAAATAGGAATCCATAGGCTAATAATCTGTATTCTGGCTTTCAATCAGCTGTTTACTTTTTATTAATCTTTCTCCAGTGGGAAGTAATGAGAGCGACAGCTAATTCCTGTTTTACTAAAATGGAATCCATTAGGATACAATTCTCTAAAACCGAAGGATAAGCGTCCTGATAAATTTTAGCTTCTTGTTTCTCTGTAAGAATCTTAGTTCATACCTAGATTAACTTTGGGATATTATTTATACAAAGTCAGGGGTCCCTGATCCCCTAACCAATTTCTTGGCAACTGCCTTTCAATGAATTATTTGCTTTTATTTAGAGGAAGGAATTAAAAGAGTGAAAGTCAGTATTTTAGCCATGTGGCTCTGGAGCTCAACAACCTGACTAAAGGTCATAAAATCTGCTCCTAAATCAATGGCACATGGGTATGATCCATGGACATTTTGTTAACTGATTTGTGATTTGGGGTAATCAGGTACGTCACCTGGATTGTCTTCCATATTTCTTAAGGCTTTACCTTTTAATGAATCTTTCAAATTGTCATTAATTAATTGGACCATAAAATTAATTCCTACCTATTGATATAGTCACCTTTCTGGAAAGAAATAGATTTCATGTTCACCACATAACCACAAAACTCATATTTTAGCTAAGTGCAACACTGTACTAAGTCTTGAGTATCAGTCATAGCTTATATAGTTGGTTTTACTGCTTATATTGCTTTAGTTTATGGTTTTCCTTCAGAACCTGTCATACATAATATACGCTTCTTGATATGGTCTCAAGTGCTGCTCTTGCTTTTTAATCCCATATATTCTTCCTAGCCCACTGTCATTTGACTCCCATCCATCAGGCCACTTAAACTGTTCAGTTGAACATCACTGATAACTACTTCCTTGTCAAAGCCAGAGATGTAAATAACAGTCGTATTTGTATTAGATCTATGTCTCAAGCTTGAGTCATGTGTTGACCTCTTTAAGAAGAGAGAATTATTATATACTTTCCTTTCTGACATAAACTATTTTTAGTATGTTACTAACCTATAGCCAAACATAAAACCAGGTATGAACTCCTCATGCCTTTAGCACTTATACAACTATAAAGCCAAAACAAATATACAAATTACACAGAACAAAACCAACAAAATTTGAGTTAGCATAATTCCTTTCCTATGACATGATACTGTCTTGCTGAAGTTAAGTTGCATGTGAAAGCAGTTCAGTTTGCCTATACTTTCTGTGCTATGTGATACAATTCTCCCAGCACTTATTTTTTTAAATGAGTATAAAAACTTCGGGTAGCGTGTGCCGTTATTTCAACTTGCTGCCCCTTAGACCCAAAGCATCATGAGTGCGCTAGGCAATCCTGCATTGTTCTCTCACTGCCCATGATGATGGCATGTAGAAGTTGGGACCAATATAATCATAAACAGTGATGTAAGGCTTAATTACTTGTTTGTTGACTGAAATTCTGCCATTTCTTCCCTTCAACATGTCTTTGGCTTTGACAGGTTCTCTCTGCCACCCTGGTCTTTTCTTATTTGCCTCACACCTTGATTATTTCAATATGCTCTTTCTTGGTTTTTCTGCTTCCAATCTCTCTACTTCAATCTACCCTGCATAGTATTTTCAAACTAATTTTTCTAAAACCCAAGTATAGCGTGTAGAAACATACAATCTTGTAGTGTCATTTCGTCTCCTCCTCATCTCTTTGTTGGACCATGCCGTGTTTCTCTCCCTCATCTTTTCACCATGTTTTTACATAAATACATGCCCCTACACTCTCATTCAGCAAACATGTAACAAACATAACAAACACCACAAATCCTTGCCTCTATCTTTTTTCTTTTTTTTCTTTGTTAATACCTAGATGTCCTCTCTCCTTCCCTCCATCTCACTCAGGCAGCATACACTAGGGCTATCCCAGGCACGCTGGGATGTGTGGTCACCCTAAGCCTAAGCCCACACTGAGAACTCTTTAGATTCAAAACCTTTATTTCATTTTATATTGGAGTATAGTCAATTAACAATGTTGTATTAGTTTCAGGTGTACAACAAAGTGATTCAGTTATACATGTATCTATTCTTTTTCAAATTCTATATAATATAAAATTAAAAGTTTAAAAAGAGAAAAAGAAATCCCTTTTGAGCACATAGGAGTTTAGGCTAATGAGATTTCTGAGACTGGAGCCCCTGAATAGCATCAAGATGGGGTTGGTCATCCAAAAGACCAACAGAATAGAGGATTGGAAGGGGGAGGGGCTGGAAATTAAGCTCTATAAAAACTCTTGAACAAAGAGATTTGATCAACTTCCAGATTGGTGAACACATCCAAATGCTGGGAAGGTGACACACCCCAGTTCCATGAGGGAGAAAAACTCCTGTGCTGGGGACACTCTGGACCTCACCCTATTACCTCTTCATCAGATTATCATCTTCATTATCATATATTTCATTCATATTGTAGCATGTGAAATATCCTATATTATGTTATCGTTTTATTATCCTCTATAATAAACTGGTAAAAATTTTTTTAAAACCTTTATTTCATGTATGGCAATACTACATGTTTTTCTCTAATAATTCTGGGTGTGTTGGGCTGCCCTGGGTAGACTGTAAGGCCATGTATACAGGTACTATAATCTACATAGTTTCTGGCACAATGCAGAATGTAGAAAAGGAAAGTGGATCACAGTTATTAAGAGCACAGACTTAGGAGTCAGAAGGAACCAGATTCACATTCTAGCTCTACCTCTATTACCAGTGTAAGTTTGGATATTCCACCTAGTGTCTCTAAGTTGTGCCATTTGCAAAATGAATCTTTGTACCTACCTCACAGAAGTGGTGTAAAGGTTAAAGGAGATCATTAGGGTTAAGTGATTGGCATTCGTGAAATAGTCAGCACTCAATAAGTGGTAACCTTTATTATTAACTTTCTGTGAGCTTAGTTGATGCTTTATGAATGAGTGTTACAGGAACCCATCCATTAGTTTCCGTCCTTCCTGGAATTCTCAGTGGTTTGTAAGTTGGAACAGCAGCTGCCACGGTGACAGGTTCAGAAAGGTTAATTTTATGCCATAATTATCTAGAAAAAGGAACCAAAGTACCATAGGGATTTCTGAGGAACAGTGAGATCACAGTGAGTCGTATATGGACAGTCTCCAGCTCTGCTCCCTCCCAAGCCCGGGGGCATTTCCCCAAAACAAGGTGCCAGACACCTTGTCCTCACAATGTTTAAAGCCTGAGGAATGAGAAAAGGGCTCCTTCCTCTCTGTTAGGGATGGGGCGTGAGAGGAGGTTCTGTTTCATCGTGTGAGAACTGAAGAATATCATTAATCTAATTGTTCTGCACACAATCCGAGCTCTGCACCCTGTGGACTACTTATGAGTTCCTGGTCCTCCTCTGGAGGCCTCTGCTTCCTCATCTGAAAAATGAACGGGTTGGACAAGGCGATCTCTAAGGTTCCCTTCTAGCTGCAACAATCTGAGTTGAAGAAAGGCTTTAAGCAATTCAGAGGGAGCCTAAACAAGAGGAAAGTAGGGGAAAAGACCCTTTTTTCTAAGCTCTGTGTCTCTGTGTCTTACTCAATGGAACAGAAGAGAGTCAATACAGAATATGATTTCTGACGGATGTGGAACAAAGCACAAACCAAATGGATGGAAAAGGAAATTGTGGTGCCCTTAGAATTCTTTTGGTTCTGCTGGAATGAAACTACTGACACATTTTTTATTTTAATCAGAAATTTGACTCGAAGCCATTACTGTGGTTGGCTCGGAGTGATATTTTGTACTCTCCCCGATAGCCATCTGTTTGGCAAACAGCACAGCCATTTCAAGAATTATTGCAGAAAATGGTTGCAAGTGACAGAAGTAATGGCTCTGTTAGACTCAATTTGATTATCTGCATCAGTGTAGTTACAAAAGCAGACAACAGAGAAGGAAAAAAATGTATCTGAGATAAAATACTCTCTCCTGGGTCTTAGGATTTATAATTGCTACCTCTGTCTATCATTCTTATAGGGCAGGTTCAAGATGTTGATTCACCCCACCTCCCCATCTATCATATATATAGTCTCTCATTCATTTGTATTTATTTTGCTTTACTCCAGACCTTTATTACTTTTTACCTGGACCACTGCAGTAGGCTCTGAATTGCTCTTTTCTCTGGTCCCTCACCTTCTAATCTATTTTACACATTCCTCCCAAAGAGTTTTTCCTGAAGTTCAACTCCAGTCATGTGACTTCCACTACGTAGAGAATAACGTTCAAGTTCTTTAGCCAGGAATTTTGGGGCCTCTGTCATTTCAAGATCCATCAACTTTTTCTATATCACTGCCCCTTCCTCTTTCTTTTTATTCTTAGATTGTAGTCAGTTCAAACTATTCAAGGCACAAAGCTGGTACTCAAAAAATATTCCCTGGATAAATATGTAAATAAAGAGTCCTGTTTGAGTTTTTAACTCAGCATTTTCCCAACTCATTTCATCACAAATATCTTAGGAAATATTATTCTCATGGCATTGTATTCTATATCCTTAGAGGGGCTTGAGAGGTATAGGTCGCAAAGGGAAATTAATCAAGATCCATGGCCAATTGCTTATAACTTAGATTAGTACCAAACCAATTTTAAAAAGGAAAAAAAATACCCAGAACTGAACAAAAAAACAAGAGGAAGCATCCATCTGTATCAGTAGAAGACAGCTGGATGTCTTTTAATATCGTGTATTAGCTCCAGGGAGGTACTGAAGTTCTGGTAAGCCAGTTGTAAGACTTTCTCAGTGGCCATAATCAGAAAATAACATGTTGGATACAAAATCAAGTGATGGATAATTACAGGTCATTAGCAGTATTAGAAATTAAAAAGGAAGCAGAACAATGCATACTAGTATAGTCAATTTGATAGTCATATGTGTTGATAAAATGCTTCTAATTTTTATGTTTATATGATCATGGGAAAGCTTCATTCCAAAGAGCCATATGAAAAGGCATCAGTTCAGGAGAAATATACATTGAAATCTGTATGTGAATGTAAAGTGTAAACTCTTGGGACTTACATGACATTGGGCTTCAAAACTGTATGCAGGGCTTCCCTGGTGGCGCAGTGGTTGAGAGTCCGCCTGCCAATGCAGGGGACACGGGTTCGAGCCCTGGTCTGGGGAAGATCCCACATGCCGCGGAGCAACTGGGCCCGTGAGCCACAACTACTGAGCCTGCGCATCTGGAGCCTGTGCTCCGCAACAAGAGAGGCCGCGATAGTGAGAGGCCCGCGCACCGCGATGAAGGGTGGCACCCGCTTGCCACAACTAGAGAAAGCCCTCGCACAGAGATGAAGACCCAACACAGCCATCAATAAATTAATTAATAAAAAAAAAAAACAAAAAAAAAACTGTATGCAAAGATGTTACTCCAACCACACTGCCAGAAGCGTAGATGTTATAGTTGTGGCATTCGTTATTGTGGCATGAATGGTTAGGTGATCAGAAAGTCAATCTTGGCTTTATTTGTTTACTAGAGCACTAATAATATATTGTGAAAAGTTCTGATTGTGTCACAAAGGGGAAAGAGATGAAGCTTCTAATTAGGTTATGTTTACCTTCCATTCCATGTTCAGATGAGTCAGGAAATGCTTTGATTTGCAGAGTCCTACTTAGTAAGGACTTTTTGATAAGCGTTGAAAGCTCTCTATTTTGTAGCTAGTCCTCAACCCATAAATGTCTATTTTTTCCTGAAAAAGAAAGAGATGACCAACTATCCCATTTTCTTGAATCTTCCCCATATTCTCTTTCCTCTGTCCCTCCAAGCATATTCACCTCACATATCCCAAAACAGTTTCATCAGTCCTTTTGACTCTTCGAGGCTCTGTGCTGTCTTTCTTCTTCCTTCCTTTCACCATCAAGGCTCTGGACACAGTAGTTAAAATAGAATAAAATGCTGCCTCCCATTCTTTGCTGCTCATTTATCAGTTGATTATAAACTAATTTCTGTTTCTAAGATTCTACTGAAAGTCAAAGGCTGCAAGTCACATAATTATGGAGTCCAGTGACCTTTAGTTACTTTGCAACCTCCGTGCTCCAGCGGACACATTGGTTACATCCTCTTTCTTTGAATCTGTGCCTGTTTTCTTACGTTGCTGTCTATTGTCTGGCTCCTTCCTTAGAGGCCTTACAAATGCAGGCATTCCCCAGAGTTTTACCCTCAGCCCTCATCTCTGCTCATCATATACTCTCTACATGGGTGACTTCATCTAATTAGCCCACTTTTTGCCAGAAAATTCCAAATGTATGGTATAGAACTATGGTATATATCCTGTCTAGACCTACCTTTTATTATAAATGTCTAACTAAAAGTCTTGTATCAAACACAGTATATTTAAGCAGCATTATTTACAATTTCCAAGGCATGGAAGCAGCCTAAGTGCCCATCAACAGACGAATAGATAAAGAAGATGTGGTGTGTGTGTATACGTATTACGTACATATACGTATACACACAATGGAATATTACTCAACCATAAAGCAGTATGAAATTCTGCCATTTGCAACAACATGGATGGACTTGGAGGGCATTATGCTTCATGAAATAAGTCAGACAGAGGAAGACAAATACTGTGTGATATCACTTGTATGTGGAATCTAAAAAATACAACCAACTAGTGATTAAAACAAAAAAGAAGCAGAGTCACAGCAGATTCACAGATATAGAGAACACACTAGCCAGGAGAGGGAAGGAGGGAGGGGCGATATAGGGGTAGAGGGAAAAAAAGGTTATTACAGGATTATATGAAATCATGTGTGTGAAGCTTTTGAAAACTGTAAAGCACTATAGAACTTAAAGAATCTTTCATTCAATAAAAAAATAAAAATAAAATTTTAAAAAACAGCATATTTGAACAGAATGCACTTCCCCCTAAAACCTGAACATATATTTTTTTTTACTTTCTCTCCCTGATCTTCCCCTACGTAAACTCTTAATATATAGTCTACTTTTCAAATTACTTCTGTTTTAGAACCTGTAACTTCCTCACCCTTCTCCTGCACTCCAAGTTCAAGCTCTGATCATTCCTTGCCTTGATTATTTTAATAGCCTCCTAATTGGTCTCCACGTCTCTGGTTTATTCCATCCCTGCCGCAGTCCTGGCTCAAGCCATCCTGCCCACTGCGGCTAGGCGCTGTACATAGCTAATCACACCCCTCCACTGCTCACGAATCCTCAGTGTTTGTCCAACCACCATTTAGAGAATTCTAAGTTTTTACCGACGACACAAACATTTGCCACATAGCCCCATATCATTTTAAAACAATGTAATTGAATTTCTTATCACAAAATATGTGTTTATTTTAGAAAATGTCTAAAATAGATAAGCCACAAAAATAGAAAGTATCCTAATTTTAATATTCCTGTTTTTGCTATTTCCTGCTGCCCCATTACAACCAAAGCAGACTGTGGGTCATTCCCAAGTGCATCTGACATTTTCCTGTTTCCATGCCTTTCCATGTTATTTACATCCCCCCAACCCCATCCAATTTCTTTTTTTTTTTTTTTTAATGTCTGAAACATTTATATTAACATATTTCCATACATATTTCCATGCACATACAAATATAAGATTTTTAGAAATTTCATGTCCCATCCAATTTCTAACCATTGAAATTCTATTCGGCCTTCATCATCCATCACAAAGTTTATTTCTCTAAGATACCTTCCCTGATCTTTGAATCCCTGAAGCAGATATTAGTGATAATATATGTAAAAAGCACTTTGAGTTACACCTTGGGGGTTCTTCCTCCTTGGTGGATTTTATATTTTATAGTCTGTCATTGTGTAACAGTTGTGTAACTGTTGTTTTTAAGCCATGCACTTGTTGTATCCAAACACTACACTCTAAGATTCTTGAATGTCTTTTATTCTCTTTCACAACGATTTTCATAAGCCTTGACTTCCAGAAGTTGATAAAATAAATTGTAGCATTGTGCTATTTGCTTGGGATGGTCGGAATAAAAGGAGAGCTGGGGATAGAAATGGGAAAAGGTTGAAAGGGGGAGAAAGAGAGAGACCCTATCCTCCTAGAGAAGATAATGACAATTCCAGGGGTAAAAACTCTAAACTGATTCTTTTGGCGTGTCCAATTCCAAGATGGGGTGGAAATGAATGTGTCATAATACTGATACTGCGGTGGTGATGTTGATACTGGTCCGTACTCAACTCCATCCATTTCAGATGCAACAAGGAAAACCCAAAACAGGAGTTCACCACTGAAAAAGGCTGGCAGGATTTACCTTGATGACTGGAATCCCATAGAAATGGCAGGGATGGGAGGGGATTGAAAAACCTGAGAAACCCAAGAGATTGTGGCGAAAGAAGGTATAGCTGAACTTCTTCTTTATGATTCAGGAGCTTCGTCTCAGTGCTGAGCAGTTGAAAATATTTCCATCTCCTTGCCGATGGGTAAGCACCGCTGCTATTTTGGCAAGCCTGGCTCCCTATGGGAGACTGAGATGCAGCTGGATTTTCATTCTGTAAAAGCTGTTTGGGAAATGGTTTCAGGATACGACCAGAAGAGTGCATTGGTTGCTTTGCCATTTGTCTAGATGGGTACATCAGGATTTACTGAAACTTAATAGAGGAGTAAGAGTGGTGAAGGCAGGAAAACGGCTTCTGTTAGTACAAGCAAGATGACGGAGGGTCACAGGCAGGTCGCAGCAGTAGAGATGCTGCCAAGTGGTCCGATTGGTGGATGGATGGATGGATGGATGGATGGATGGATGGATGGATGGCTGGCTGGCTGGCTGGCTGGCTGTGGGGTGTAAAGAGGGCAGAAGAATCAGGGAGAACTGAGGTGCTTAACATGAATGTCTGAGAGTGGGTGAGTGTCATTTCCTGTGATGCGAAGAAAGGGAGGAGCTGACGTGGAATGGTGACAGAGGAGGCGGACTCAAGTTAAGACGTGACCTTGAAACTGGACTGAAGGTAAAACTTTTCCTCTGCCCTCTTAGGGTCTCTGGCTGGGCCTGAGAATTAAACTGCCCTAAGAGAGATTAATGGGAGAAAAGCATACACATTTAACATATACATGGCAATTCTCACCAGAAAATGAAGACCCAAAGAAGTGTCAAAACCTAAATACTTTTATACTAGGTTGAACAAAGAAAAGCAATTGTGGAAAAATAACTGAAATATATGGGGACACGGGGTGTGGTGCTAAAGGAAGATAAGAATTCTTTCATCTAGGTCTGTTGTATAGAATTCTCTCAGCATTGACTCCCCATATCTGGTGATAAGAATGTTTCTTTCCTGCTGGTAGAGAGAGGGCATCTTTCCACGCAGGAATTTTATCTCTTGCCTTCAGGAAGAAAAAGGGAGGTCAGAGCACTCTTCCTGCACCTGCTGTTTTTTCAAGTGCCTTTAGCTCAAAATAATCCTCATGCCAATGTGACATATTTGGGGGTGGCATATTCTGCCATGCTTCATTACCTTAAAATGTCTATTAGGCATCCAAGTGAAGATGCAATATATGTGTCTGTAATTCAGAGAAGAGGTGTACAGTAGAGAGAGAAATTTAAGATTCATCATCATACAGTGATAGTTAAGTCATGGGACTGGTTGACTTATATACTGCCTAAGGGCAGTATATCTAGTACAGGAAGGTAAAGTGTGCTGTCCTAAATCCTGGGGGCACTTCAGCATTAGAGAGAACTAGAGGAGAAAGAGCTGGAACTGAGCAGCTGCCCATCTCATCAAGATACTCCTTGTCTGCACAAAAACTGAGATTTAACAAAAGGAGGGCTAGAGAGGGAATTTTTTAATTTACCTATTTACTTATATCTATTGTTGGGAATGTGGTAGGTGCAGGTGCCTTTACGTTATCTCTCAATAATCCTATTGGGTAGATCTTAACATTCTCCCTTTAAAAGGGAAGATTGAAACTTAATCAAATAGATGTTGGGAAGCTGGGCTGATGTTCTTTCCTGTTAACGTGTCCAAATGGGTATCTGTTGTTACTGATACCCGCTACCTTCCCAAGCTACTTTCATAATAACACGAACGTATATGGACTTCTATTTTTATTTGGGAGCTCAGGACAGCCCCACCAGGAAATCTGGCTCTCGATGGATTTACCTCATTATCCTCTGCCTGGTACTTATCAAGAATGGAATCAGAAGTCTTATATTTTTGCTTCTTACTTTCCTCTTCACTGGGGTATAAAAGTTCTCCCCAATCCAGGAGAGTGCCAAACTAGTGCAGTGAGACAAGGGTTGTTTATATTTTTAAGTACTTTAGCCACAAACACATTTACAGAATGTTTTAGTGACTAGTCTGGTTTCTTCTCTCTGACTGTTATTTTGAAGCCATTAAAACTAAGTCATCCTGTAGGAGCTCTTGAACAAAGAAAGGCGAATAACACTGCATGGGAAATAGAAAATGAGTTATAGGTATATATCCACATCTAAGTACTTATTTCTTTGTAGAACCACCCTATTTACCTGTTTACGAACTAAGGCATGTGGTTTGGTTTTGTTTACTTTTAAAATAATTTCCTTAAACAAACTTCATTCCTCATTTCAGCTCCTATCCAACCAGGCTGGTGGAAAGTCAGTCTCTATTATTTTGAGCTTTCCTCTTGCCACGGGTCTTATCTCGCACTGAAACTTCTGGAAGGCTTGTCGGTATCCGTCATCCGCTGCGGATGTGCCCATTTCCTATCATTATGGTATCTTTAAGCCCCTTCATCTCCTTATATCCAAACCAAGCTCAAGACAAGGGAACCTTTGGCAAGGTGGACCAGTGACTTAGGGAGAGCCTCCCTAGATGCATCTTGTGGCCCTCCATACCGCGACCCTCCCCCCGCCCCCCAACCCCCCACCCCCCCTACTCCCCCCCCAACCCAAGCCACAGACACAGAACAATGCACAGGGATTCACCCTCCGGGCACCAACTTTTGTCCCTTTGTCTTCTCCCCACTGTTTCCCTCTCTCTCTCTCTCTCTCTCTCTCTCTCTCCCCGTTTCCTTCTCTGTCCCTCTCTCCCTCCCTTTCCTTCTCCCTTTCCCTCTCTTTTCTCTTTCAACCCTCAAAGATCCTTTTGCCCCCTCAATGGACACCTCATATTCTCTGTTGTAAGATTAAAGAACATCTATTTAGTTCAGACGGCGCTTGCTTTCAGCATTGCTAAAATCCCTGAGGCACATGCTTGATGCTACAGCCTAAAATATAAGAGAGCAAAACACAATTTAATACCTCAAAAATTATTTTACCACTGTCTTACATACATTTAAATATAGCAGTCACATTTCATTTAGCCTTCTTTTATCGAAACAAAATTAACCTTAAACCCTTCCTCATAAGCATTTTTCTTTAGCCCTTTAATCATTTATGATATTTCTGTCTGGACCTCATCCAAGTATTCTCCTTGTTAAACTTCAAAGATCAAAACTGGAATCAATTCTCTGAAAATGGTCTGATGGAAGCAATTATACTTCAAATTCATTCATTCTCTCTTTCTCTCTCTTTTTTCCTTTTTAAAGTTTTTTTATAAAACACTTTCATCAATCTTTTCTTGAGTTGTTTTTCTGGGCATCTGCACTTTCTTTTCAAAGCAATGTTAAATACTATCTGAAAGTGTCACTACTTGGAGCCTTGCTTCTTCTGACAAGAAGATATTCCTATTTTCCAGGCACTTTGTAAAACTAAAAGAGTGAAATTGGAAGAAGAATGTAAAAAGTGATACAGGGGAGAATTAAATATGTCATTTTTTTTTTTTTTAAATTCTGAAAATAGATAAGAATGAGCAAGAACCACTTTAGAGATTAAATACAGTGTCAACATGCTTTGCCTTCTTTGATTTTTGCCCCATACCCTATTTCTTATTGAACTGTCACCTATTCTATAAGTAGAAAAAATATGCATCTCTAGAGTGTGCAGTTGTGTTTTAACAGAATCAAAGACTCACAGGAAGGTAGAGATGAAAGTAATTTTAGAAGTTGCTTAATCTAATCTAGCAACTAGCAAGAAATCACACCTGCCAGTTTCTGAGAGGTAGCGAGAAATCTGTGCTCAAAGGATCACAGTCATAAAGTAGAAGGAATATGGCTTTTCCATTTGACAGACAAAGATAAAAATTCCCTGTCTGCAACTTGCACAGGTTTTATAATCCTTTTTTCGCCTGTGGAGATAATAATTCTAACCAGTTGGACTGTTTGTAAGAAATGAATAGATACTATCTATAAAGCAGCTATCACATGATTGGTTATGATACATGAGAGATCTCTTTCTTTACTTCAGACACTTCCATTGATTTGCAAGTTGCCCAGACTTTAAACTACTGAATCTTTGACTATCTGAAATCAACAACCACTTAACTATAAATGTTCCTGTTCTCTAAGCCAATGGATTTCTTCTCATTCCCGTAGCCTTCAGTCTTTTCTGATTTGCCAGGTTCCCAAGCCCACTATCATCTTCCTGGTGACCATGCTCTGGTATCCTTTAGTTCACAGTAGCCCTCGCCTTAGACTGTCATGTCCAGAAGTGCATGCAGTGCCCTACGGGGAGGACTCCTTCCTCTGAGTGCGATTTTGCATAATACTGCTCTTTCTTTTGTAGCAAACTTGTCTATGATTCTTGGAAACGCTCTATGACCTGGACATTCCAAGCAGTGACATAGTCTTATGTCTTCTAAGTAATTTCTTAATTTAGGGGCTTTTCCTGTGGTTGACCTAATGTATTTTGAATTAGATTCTGAAATTCAGTTGAAATGAAGAAATCATTTTAAATGTTGCTGGTGATTCAGTAGCGACCAAGGCTAATCTTGATTCTAAGCCAGTGGAAATTATCCCAACCTTGGTATTCTTTTTATTAAAATTTCCCCTCTGTTTAAACAGCTGCACAGTTTTTTTTCAAAAGTCCTGGAAATATACTTTCAATATTCTAATTATAAATTAAATTTTTGGAAAGTTTTGGTAGATAATTTGACATCTAAGAGTATTTTGAGTCATTAAATTTCACACTGGACCTTGATCTAAACTGAAAACAAAAAATTCATCTCTTATTTTTTATCATTTAAGCCAACTGTGAACCAGGCAAACTACATATTCAGGATCCTTTTTTGCAACTTGCTGTTGTAGAAGCCCAGGCAAGGCCTTTAAATTTGTTTTCTCATCTATAAAATGTGTAATTCAACTTGAAGACTTTTTAAAGTCACTCTACATCTGAAGAACCTCTGATTTGATGATGTAGGTACCACTCTCAAAGCTCTTATTGATAAAGACCTACATTATATTCATTTTTACACAGATCTGCCAGTTTAAAATCTGACACAATCCAACATTCTAGAGCCTGAAACATGATGCTCTATTAAGATCAATTTACCAGATGAGTGTAGACTCAAATAAAGTTCTGTAAGATACTGGCCCTAAAATCTTGGCTCAGCATTTCAAGATGGTATGCCTATAGCTCCGAACTTGGATGTAATGAAACGTGAAACAGTCTCGTTTTAGCATGGAAGGAAATCAACTTTCTCGTCAGAAGGAAAGATTTTTCAATTCAGTTATAACTGGTAATTTTCCTTTGGGGGAGCTTGAAGAGCTGTAGTGGTTAAAGGAATAAACTATTAAATAACAACACTATTCATGAATAATTACCCAGCGTGGGGAGATAGGAGGATTCTAACTTTTATCTTTAGAGGTCCGAATGATTTGAGAGGATACCTATAGCGGGGGACTTGTGATCTAGGATACAGCAGTAGTTGCTGACAGAAAAGAGGGGGAAATAAGCAAATATCAAGTCACGCACGTTGGGTTTTATTTAAGGAAATGTCTCCTTGTGTAGGCAGTGATGTGTTTAAGAGTGAGACATTTCCTTTTACTTGTTTCTATTTTAAGTGATTGCTTTGACAGGTCTTTGAAGGAAAAAAAAAAATCATTTTCTATCCTGCAGATTCAGTAACTGCCCTTAAATGTCAGATCATGTCACATTTTCAGTGGAGACAACATTGTGATTTGCTTCCGTGGTGATCTACCGGCCAGTGATGGCTAAAACTACTGACCTTGGATTATCGGGGTACCGTGCAAGGCAGCCACTAATTAGTTATTTGTCATAATCTCCCAGGGAGGAAATTACTAATATTATTACTTAGTACATCCTTTGCATTGACACTAGCAAAGTGCTGAAAAATTCATCTGTGGCCCTGAAGAAATAACCATTTGTGCTGTTCTTAGCAGGAAGCAAGGAAGCAGCCCCAAGAGCACCTGTGTCCACTCGGTGACATAGTCAGGGCCTCAAGCTCTATGTGCTGTGGCAGGCTTGTAGGCTATGTTGCTTTCAAATTTCAGCTGAATAATAGAATGACTATGTCAGAGGCATTTTTAATATATTATTCTATCTCCAGAGATTGCAGTTAGTAAGCAACAAATTAATTCAATTATAAAACTGCCCCCCAAAAAAAAAAGAATCTTTTAATGTAGCACTTTCACTTGGAAGGCATATTCAACAAGCAGACTTGGAAAATATTAAATGCGCTCTGGCAGTTGTAGGGAAAAAAAGCCATCTGGTATGAATGAGTGCCCTGTATTTGGAGTAAGGACGGTTACAAGATCCTTTCAACTTACTGGTCGGCCAGTTGTCTGTTCCTCAGCCAGAGCCTGTCTACAGGTGGTCCCACTGGGAAAGAAAGAGTATTTCTATACTATTATTATTATTATTATTATTACTATTATTATTATTATTATTATACTATTATCTATTATTGATAGATTGTGGTTAATATTTAACCTAAATTTGTAATCAGAATGTAATATTTACATTATGATAGATAGATTAGATAGATAGATAGATAAATGATATAGGAGACTCTGTACTTCTCTCTTAACAAGGAAAGGAACCAAGGTTTTAACAAACTTGAGATTTGCTACAGATAACCTTCATCTTAATAATGGACAGGAGAGAGTGTTAGTGAAGATGATATCAGAGAAATAATATTGGACAAGGAAGCTTTTCCTAGTCACATTCAAAGGTATCCATACTTTAAAATCTACTGCATGTTTCCTACCTAGTGAGCAGTAGAAAGTTAAACAAGTAACCAAGTACAACTGACAATAGGAATTATGTCAGCCCTCCCTTTCACTCAATAAGCCACTCATTTTCCAGCTAATATTCTATTTCACTTTGACACTGGCTCCATAGTCCTTAGGTCTTAACCGAACAACAAGGAAGCACCAGAGCCCAGCCCAGCGTTGATTGATTTGGTGTTTTAAACTAAGATCGCTGTTTGAAATAATTACGACTGCTGTTTGTCCACATGTGGCCACTGGATGTGGTCGACACCAGGTCAAAAATCTCTGTGTAGGAGGTTTTCGGAAGCTGCAACTGGTTGAAAGGGGGTCATGGATGCTAAGGGGCTTGTGTAGAAGGTACCTTTGCATATACAGCCCTGTTCACAGACCAAGCAACAGCTGGTTTTCTGCCTCAAAACCCGGAGGAGCTGACAGAGATCAAAAACTCCTTGACAACTGAGAGTGACTGAAATTCTGAATACTCTGAATACTGCTGACCTATACCATAGAAAAGAATTTGTATTTTCAACTTACATCAGTATGGCGTATTTCAGATGTGCCATAATTGGAACTGCCTTTAAGCCCAATTACAAATGTTTATTTTTCACTTTTACAGAAAACACACAACCTGGAAATGCACAGAAATTTTACAGAAAATGCACAACCTGGAAGTTTAGAATCTTTTCTTTTTCAACATGTACTCTGTAAATGTGGATCTCTTTTCAGATCTGGAGTCCAGAGGAGATAGATTTGGCTTCATTTTAGGAAGATGAGCAGGAGACAACATAATTTATGAGCTGAACCGATGAAAGGGTGCTGAGTCAGGTTTTGTTAAACTAGTCTTATGGCTGCCAAGGATGACATGTCAGATGTTTCATTCATTTTGAATACCAAGCCATTTCCATAAATCATTTTTATAACTTTAAATACATTATATAGGTACAGTAATAGACAGTGTGTTTAAATGTGCCAGACACGTCCGTTTCCTTCACTACATACTGTGTTTCTCATTTCATTTTCCAAAGATGTACTTATCAGATTATTTTTATGGGCTGATCCATATTTTAGTTTTATTCACGTAGCCTTGTCTGTTGGCCCCGTTTTGCTTCTCTGATTCTTCCTTGTGCATATACATAGTCAACCCATGTGAATATCATCATAGCATTTCTCTCTTCCCTTTTGCACAAAAGCCCAGTTAGAAAAAATACGCAGGATGCATTTGGGGCTATTTAGCATAAAATCTTCATCTGAAACTGCTGTATTATATAAGATAATGTGTTGTATTTCAGGATATTTAAGTTTGAGTTTCTTTACTGTGTGAACGCTATACTATTTTCTTTTCTCCCCTAACTCCCCGCCCCCCCCCCCCCCCCTGTTTAACAGCAGACAAACCCAGGGAGCACTGAATGAATCTGATGATCCTGAAACAGGCTGTCTAACTGATAACAAGCCAACTTCTCGACACTTCTATCCCGTCGCCTTGCTGCTTGTCAGCTCACACCTGCTAGTTGTGTGGCTTATTTTAAGTCTTGCATTACTTTTAGCCAAATACCAATAAGTTTTATGTTGTACTCCTTTCTTTTCTACAACTGACAATGGACTTTAAATTATGGGGACAATGCTGTAATTTCTACATTTTCAGAGTCACAGAATTTAAAACAAAACAAATGTTTGAATTGTGTTTTATTTGTTTTTCCTAAAATCTGAAAAAAAAAGAAGTACTATGCATTAAGTGAATTATTTTGCTCTTTTGTTCATGGAGAAGTGTTTCCCTCTGTTAACTAGCTCAAGAAGAAATTTTAAATTCCTGTCTTTGGCATAAGACAAAGAACAGAATCCTGAAAGCTTGACGTTCTGCATCTCCTCTTCCTCTTCCCTCTGAATTTGCACAAACCCTGAAACCCTGAGACAAGTCCTAGAGATATGGGAGGTTCCAGACTTGATTTCCACTGTGCCGATCTCATTGTCGCCATCAGCTGATAGAATCTTCTGTTTGATATCTTAACCTGTTAGTTCTGTGGTTTCTTTCCTGCAATTAACCCTTTTCTGTCAAGTAACTTTCTGGAGAGAATGGCTATTTATGTTTTGTAATTAAATGAACCCGTTTGTAACCACGGTTTGGGTTGATTTGGCTCTCAGAGTACTTTTCTATTTTTTTTAACAAAGTCTTGTTTGTGTCTCGATGCCCCATTGTCAGCACCTGTGACTTGTGTACTGTCTGTACACAAGCGCTCCTCTTGATAAAGCTGAGACTTGGACCAGGCTGTCTGCAAAGCCATTTTCCTCTTCGTTGCACAGCTAAACTAATGCAGTCAAATAGAGATGAAACTTTCCTCTACAAATCTATATGGCCAGACGTAATAAATTAAATGCCTTATTCCTAGAACCTACGTCCTTAGGGCTATGTGTAGATGTTCACGTGTTTTAAAGAGACTGAGAAATTCATTTGTGGAAAAGTTATAAAAAGGCAGATGTATTTATGAAATGAAAATGAGGCTGTATTGTGAAGCAAATTATATTTAAAGAGTTTATTAGACCTTAAATATATGTTAAGAGCAAAAGGACTCTACTCATCTTTTTTCTGAGGGCAATAATGGTATTGGGCCTGGCCTAGGAGTTAATTTTGTAAGATGTATCATTCGTGAGAAACAAAAATGTAGAGTTGAACCTTTGTTATTTTTACTCGGACTGTTGCTGCAACTCTGCATTGGACAAATAAAGCATATTTATTTATTCTGTGTTTCATGAAGTTGTCCTTTTTCCCCTTTCACCAGAGAAGGATGCCGCATAGAAAATGTACTGAAGAATATCAAATGCAGGAAGTATGCTTTCAACATGCTACAGCTGATGGCTTTCCCCAAGTACTACAGACCTCCAGAGGGGACTTATGGAAAAGCTGACACCTAAGTTGACCAACATGTAAATAAACAGGAACACAAATACGCTTCCGCTGGATAATCTCTACCATTTTTATGTTTTCATTGTCATGAATTTGTGGAGGGAGGTGATCAGGGATATTTGCCCAAATCTAGGAATTACTTGAATTAGTTATCAGCCTATGACTCGGAAAGAAATCCATTAAACAAACCTTAAATCATATCGCGTTTCTAGTTCTAAGCTTGTACTGGTTCTCGCTGGTTGAGATCAGCTCAGAAAGTGTACATTTCATTCATGGGGTATTTTAATGAAAGACATTCTGAGAAAACCTAGGTCGCTACAGGGGACCTGGGGGTGTTTCAGAGAGTGGCATTCTCCACTCCAAAGCTATGATAGAGTGTAAAGGGAAGAGAGACTTTGAGATATTAGTCCATAGCCTTTCTCACAAATAACCTGAGAGCCCATTTGTGGGCTTTAAAAAATATTTTTCTAGTTACTTGAAACTAGGGAGAGTTAACTCATGATTTTGACGACAGAAGCAGTTTATGTGTGCTTGTAAGGACTTTTGTCATCCAGTGGAGGTGTGACAGGTCCTCCTAAACACGTAGATGGACAGTGTTAGTAAAGCAGTAAAAATACTTTTCAAAAGCATAATATCTTCTCAAAACTCTGACTTAGGTTCGATGGCCCCATCAGCCTGAACTTTATGTAGTCAAGTTCATGAAAGACTGTAAAATATCTTTGAGGTGTTTTCTAGCAGTCATCTTGGTATAGAATGTAGACTGTGTAAGTATGCATTGTCTAGCATAGATTAGTATATGTGAATAAACCTTTTAAAACATAGGCCACCATAACTAATGATAAACCCAAACAATTATTTCTCTTAAATGGAATTTCAAATTTGCCCTTACTTAGTAAAATAACACTGAAAGTTTTCCAAAACTCCAAATCAGAAGTTGCCTTAGAGATCATCATGCATAACACCATTATAAATGGCTAAATTAAAGCACAAGGAAGATATACCCCCAATTACCCAGCTAGATAATTTTAGAACCCTGGTTACAATCTCTTCTTACCTTCTTAGCTTGTGGCTTGTCTGTTCTCTAAATTGCCACGCTAAATATATACATGAAAATTTGGGAAGAATGCTAGTTAGTTAAATAGAAATTGGCATTTATTGCTGGAATTGAAGCTTGCAGTATAAGGGTCTGAACAAATGAGATTTTTTTTTTTTCTCCAAATTTTAAGAATCTATTCTTTTTCCTTTCTCATCAGAGGAGCATGCCATCCAGAGCATAAATCTCCCCTGGCAATGCCAGAGGCCTGTTACACTGACACTTCTTAGCTGTGACCACATTCAATGGATGATCTTAGGGGCTTTCCATAGCTGATGTAATAGCCCCTCCACGAAGATGCCTGTTGAAATAAGAATTCCAAACATATCTCTAGGCTCATATTTCGTTTTTCAAATTACTGCATTTTAGATAACCCTTTGGGGCTTTTAATGCTAGAATTATCAATCTTTTATTTTAGTTAAGGACTTGTGGGCATTATACTTGAGGCAGGTGTCAAACTATTTACAGCCTTTTTCATAACAAGATGCTGTGTACCGTGGATCTATTCATAGACAGGTTATCTTGGTGTTCTCCTTTATGCCTCATTCTTCATTTCACTGAGTAAATATAATCTTTGAATTGTTCAATTTCATTTGAAAGTGGTAGCATTTGTGATTATTTTCATTATCCCACTGGATTGAAGGTACAGAGGTTGGGATGACAGAGGTTTCCTTGAATAACTATGAAGGCCTCATTCAGTATATCAAATGGTAGTCTGAGTTCCAAGATAACTAAAGTGATTTATCATCTGGTAAATATTCTTATAAACAAGAGTTTTTTGTTTGTATTTTTAAAAATGAAACCTCTTGACTCAAATATGGCAAAAAAAATATTAACTAGAAAGCCAACAGTAGGGTTTTCTATTTTGGGAAGACATTTCAAAGACTTTTTTTCTTTTTTATTAAGTACTAATATAAAAGTTCTAAAAGAGTAGAGCTGACTGTAATACAAATGCATGTAAGTTCTCACTTATTATTAGCATAATCATCTGCATTTCCCTATTGGAAGCTTATGTTTGTGCACACTTCTAAAAGTGGATTTCATCCAGAAAATTTTTGTTTCATATTGACAACAATGTTGCTTCTTTCCTGAGAGGTATTCCAAGTATCCTTGGAAAGCTACTTCATTATTTCTTAAATTATTAGCGCTTTCTAAATCAAAGGAAAAATATTAAACAAAAAGTTTTAAAATCTCTTTTGTACAAGCACAGGCTCAGTCCTGCTTTTCTATCTTCATTTTCATTTAAAAGATGCACCAATCATTCTATTTTAAAGGATCACGTTGAGTCAGAAACTGAGCCAAGAAAGTAACATTTCCAAACAAGATAATTTTTTTGGTTCAAAAACATGTTTGCCCTCTGCTATCCTCAAATGTAGATAAAAATTCTGTATTTGCTATTTACAAAGTCCTATAGAAAACATATTTAAAAACAAGGGAAGGTGGAATCCTAATTACGTTTGACCCAGTGACCAAAGATCCAGAGCCTGAAAACGTTCTACAAAACAGCTGAAGGTTAAAGTTTGAAATATTTTATTGAAGCAGACCCACATTTTAGATGCACCCATTCATTTATTTCTTGTGTGGTTGTTTCTTTCTTGTAAATATTGACTTGGGTTTTGTCTGCACTCTGCCCAAACAATCCTTGGATGTAAATAGTTTGGTCAATCCAATAACCCAGTGAGTCAGAGCAACCATGTGATCCTGCTTACAAATTGCACTGAAGTGACCAACTGCCCAGTTAGAGCAGGAGCCCAGGTAACTAACCTCTAGTCCTTACTTTATAAGACTAACACTTCTTCTTCTGAGGAACTGTGGAGTCTTAAAAGCTAGCATCTGGATGAAGGATACTTCCCTTTTTTTCCTCTCAGCTAAGTATAGTATTTTGCACAGAATATGACGGTGGAGAAGAAAAAGATTTCTGTAGAGCCTTGCTTTTCTTCCCAAGCAAATCAAACCCCCTCCTATGTCAAGTTTGATACGTGCCTAGAGGAGGATAGCAGTGGTGTGCTGGAAAGTGGCTCATGCTGACCTGTGATAGCTGATCATTAAATTCTGTAAGCCAGCTGTGAAAACACAGCCATCATTAAATATTAAACTATAAAATACAGTTGAATAGATTTTATTAAAAAACAAAGGTAATAATCAAAACTTACCAATTCCTAATTGTTTTAGTACATTTTACTATTGACCTCTGCTCTTGAGGTTGTTTATGTCAATTGTATCTGTACAGTGGAAACACAATATTGTAACGTGCTAACTGTGCCTGTCTCTCTTCCGGACCCCACATTCAGTAACATCACATCCGTAGCTTGAAATTGACCACAGTGGGAGTTACACCACAGAAACTGCCAAATGCTACCAACCCATGCTTTTAACTCCTGGAAAGCCAGTTGTCAAACAATTACCAGCACATAACTGAATGCCGCCATCACTTTTTCTCCAGAAAATAACCAATAATGGGAAGCAGTATTAAATTACTAAAATGATATAAAATGCAATCACTCGTCTTCAGATGGCTACAATTTTGATTTGGTTTTTACCCTCTTTAAAGACTCCTATTAGACTATAAGTAATATTTGATGTTTATATTTTATTCATAATTAAATCATTTAATCATAACGATGTGTTTTAAAAACGTCTCTCTCTATGATGTTCTGCAAGAGAAACCTCAGCAATGCAGCTCTAGTGTACGTAATAACAACTTCAGGCTAAATTCAGGGAAGTGTTAGCCTCATTAGAGTATCACTAAAAATTTGCTTCAGTATCCAATTTTAAGTTTATCATTTTAGCATTAGCTAAAAGAAGAAAAACGGTAACATATTACCATGCCCAGATTCTAATAAATATAGCTCAATTGAAAGCCACACTGTTAGATTAAACAAATTAAACTCTGGCAGCATACTAAATCACACAGATGTTTTAGGTGTTTGATTTCCAAACAGGATGGTCTGTCAGTGGTTTAGTTCAGTATACAGGGCACCTTTTGTAATCTTTTGGAAAGTAAATGAACTTTTATCACCATTTAAGAAACTGGTCTGAGAAAAAACTGTTGAGCAGTTGCAGAGCGAAGCGAACGTATTGAACACAAGGCATCCCCAATAGCTGGAGGCTTCACAAATTATGTGCTGCTGAAGAGAATGATTTGCTGAGAGTTGTATAGTGGGTTGACAATTTCAGGTGAATTCACAGATTCACATTCATTTAGCCCAGCTGTAATCGGCAAGAGCTATGCTTTTTTCCCCCCATATTTATGTTTCATTGCTTTATAAACAAAGTACTGATGTATTAGATCTTTTGTTTCTTTGGAAGATTTAAGTTAGAACTTTCCAAACAGATGCTATCTCTAGCAAAGACTGTCTTTAAGAACAGAAAAATACAGTTAATGTTGTAGATAAACTATGGCAGGCCAATTAGGTATAAAGATAAGGTATGGAAATTTGGATTTTTCCTTTCTGAGTCATAGTGTACATTAATCACTCTTTTAATTTTATTTCTAAGCAAGTAAGAGGAAGTCTAAAACATTTCTGATGTCAAAGAAATCATATCAGTCTATTAGTAACAAGGAGGTAGGAAAAAATTGTGAAGTCATATTAACTTGAAAAATGTACATGCCATCAGCTCTCCTGAGCTTGAACTTTTATAGATTGCATGAATATTTAGAATTTTAAATTTAAAAAGGACAACAAGGCTCACAGTTAAGTATAGTACCCAGAGAGACTGAACATTAAAGGAGAGAAGACCTAATACAAGTGATGTTGCCTGATAAACCATTCTTTTAAGATGTTGCACTTTCACACACGTTATGAATACATTCACAATCTTCCTAAAATCATCAAAATTACTCCAAGGCCATACTAGGTCACAACTCAGCAGTACATCTTTAGTGATGACTTGGTGTGGTTTTATTGACTAGCAGGCAATATTGACTCAAATATTGGCAAAATTGCTATA
Organism: Eschrichtius robustus; assembly: GCF_028021215.1. Classification (NCBI taxonomy): domain Eukaryota; kingdom Metazoa; phylum Chordata; class Mammalia; order Artiodactyla; family Eschrichtiidae; genus Eschrichtius; species Eschrichtius robustus. The sequence continues at coordinate 33,679,326 of NC_090827.1, read as the reverse complement.
TTATCTATATAGTTCTTCTGATGCTTTTATATCGCTATCAATATTAAAAACCATTTCAAAGAGCTTTCAAACTTTTAAAAGGCAGACTCCACGTGTCTGTAACTGTATAGACACTCCCATTTTATGGCACATGTGCAATCCTTTGTACGCATATACTCATATGAAGATGTTATTATTTTATTTAACCTTATATCTGATTTTCAGATTCTTACGGTACTTATCTGAAACATTGGCATCTGTTTTAATGTTAAATGTATATTCTAGATCAACCAATAATGTATAGTCCCAGGAAATGAGGCACAAATAGGTTAGATCATTTTATATTGGTATTCGAAGAAATATCATTTTGTTTTATTGCTCTGTGTAAACCATATTCATTGTACACTGTGTGTATATTTTTGTTTAAATAAATGTGATTTTTATTTTTTATGTTTCTGTCTTTTTCATTTCAAATGTCAAATTATACATTTTTTTCATTTTTGTCAACGTAGCAATATCTAAAAATTAATTAAAGTAACAGTAGGATAGCCTAAACAATATCTCAAAGAGAATAGACGAATTTTCCGATGAACTACAATTACAGTGCAAATTTTACACTGATGGTAGGTTAGTCTCATATTTACTAGCAGAATGCATCTTTCAGGGTTGCTATTCTGTGGGACCAAAATCGACCATAATTTTAAAAGGTGCAGGAACCAGATGTCAATGCTTCAACTCTGGGCAAATCACTAATCTTTGTAATCCTGATTATATTAGTCATTTGAGCACATGAGATAACTGTTCCTTATTGGCTCTTTGGATCTGATCAATTATAATTCATTATAGTAGTTGATAGTAGAAGGTAAATCCCAAGGAGTTTTAATTTGATCTTGTAGCAAAAAAAAAAAAAAAAAAAAAAAATTAACCAAATGAGGCTCTTGATTGCATGGAAAGAAAGAAAGAAGTTTTGCCATCTGGAGAATTTCAAGAACATATCTGATCCTGCAGCAAGAAACTCTTCTGTAACGTCATCATCATCATCAGTATATGTTCATACTAATGTGTCTTTCTACATCTGAGCAGGAATAATGCTGGAGGTAACCCCATGGGGAAACAATGCGTAGTGAATTATAGCAAAATGCTGCCTGCCATTAAGCAGTATAGTAGCCTGAGTGAGGTAAGAGTACTCTTCTGTCTTAAACATCCATGCAAAAGTTTCTTGAGTGTCGTAAGTGACATATGCACGCAAAGTCAGAGTACAAGGGACTCAGAAAATTTGTTCCAGAGCTATAATTTGATCTCTCCAGAGAGGGGAATCGAGCGGATGGATGGATGTAGTTGGAGCATGTCAAGCCAAAGTAGCCACCGCATGGGCATGATTCTGTGGCGCCCTATAACAACGGAAACTGAGTTCTCTGTTCTCTCAATGATCCTGATGAATAAGGGTGACCCAAAAACAGAGTTTTAAATAACTTTTACCTAAAAGGTAAAGTGAGAGAGGAAAGCACACTTGGGTAGAATACCAAGAATGTGATACTCAGCTACTAAGAGCTCCCTTCTATCCTAAGCCATATGAGTTTATTACTATAGCCCTTCATTTCAGAATTAAACAATAGCAATGAGGATAATGATCTGCTTCTTGCCTAGGGTGATGACTTCTCAGTTTTCAAACCAATTGACCATAAACCACCACCTCCTTGGTGATAATTCACCTCTTTTGAATTTGAGTGTGCTGCACTGAACTACTGTTTCTGCTTCCTTTGCTTGCTTCTTACATTTAGGAATTACCCAAAAGTCTAGACTCAGTATTCTACTTTTCTCATTCGATATACTGTCTTTTGAGGTCTTCAACTGTTATTTCTAAGGAGAAAACTCCAGGGCCAAAGAATGTGGGCTTTTGAGTCAGAATGCCTGGATGCAAATCTGATTTCCCCCACTCCATTAGATGCGGACATATGTCAAGTTACTTAATGTTTCCATGTCCTCACGTTCTTATCTGTAAAATGAGGATAATAATATGACAATATTTCTTGAGAAAAGTGAGTGAGAACATATATGTTCAGCCCTTTGCCCCATGCTCCTTGTGCTGGATCTTCTCTGTTGGCCCTCAGCCTCCGTTCCCACTGTGGTTAAGGCTCCTGAAGTCCCACTCCCTGGCACATAAGGGCTGGATGACTAAAAACTACATTTCCTCAGCCCTCTTACCTCGAGAGTTCAGGATATCCCATAGGTTCTGCCAATGAGACCCACCTACGCCATATTTGGAAGGCAGGAGGAAGACGGCAAGGGGCAGGAAGTGTTTACCCCTTGTGCACCCAAGTGGGCACACAGGCATAATCCAAGCAGAGGGTAAGCAGCAGCTGGATTCCCACGCTCATTGTCAATTCTGCAGCTGGCTAGTGGTGGTGGCTGTGACTTCAGCACGGTGGAAGCCATAGCAGCAGCTTTTTCTTAACCTGGGGGCAGCAATAGTAGTTCCTGAAAACTGGATCAGAGGAGCTTGAGGTCAGAAGCCTGGTAAGAGTCCGCTTCTGACATGAAGTTCCTCTGTCCTTTCTAATGCTTGTATGAACACCAAATTCCCATATTATATGTACTAAATTATTTTCTGCTAAAAATGACTGTGTTCCATTTCCTGCACTGTACTCTGGCTGATACCCTCAGCCTCCAGGACATATTCAATATATTTCTTTGTGGTAGTTGTTGCTGATTAACTTATTTACCTTTGATATTTTCAGCTGGGACCCAGCACCACCTTTCCAAGTATCTGCTGGCTATTTCTCTGTATGTTTTAAGATATTCATAATTTCATTGCCCTCCTCCCAATTTACACACAGCCCTCCTAGGATTCCTATCTCAGCTTACAGAATCCATGCTCTAGTCACACAGGTTCACAAGCTTGAATCAGCTTTAACTCTCCTATCTCTGTCGACATACAATATTCCATTTGTCACTAAGGTCTGTCGATATTACCTTCATATCCCTCAGATCTGTTACTTCGCCCTTTCATTGTCACAGCTATTTTCTTCACATGCGTCCTTTATTACCCTCATAACTATGGTTCTAAACTAAATGAAATCCACCATGTGGCCTTATCTTCTCTTTCAAGGCTTATTTTCTATCTCCTCCAGTTCTATCCTCCATACATACACACACTAGGAGTTTGCATACGTGTATGTCCCTTAAACACACACACGCACACGCTCAGACACACTCAGGCACCCAGATTTTCTTCCAAGTTTTCTCTGAGGCTATTTCCTTTCTTCCCACCACTCCCAAAGTTATTGCTCAAAGTTGAACTCATTTGCTTCTTATTCCAAAGCAATCTTCCCATATAACTCTAAATGGAATTAGTCTCCACTATTCTAATTCTTCCGTAGTATACCCTGTGTCATTCATTCATTCATTTGTATATTTCTTTTATTCTTTCGTTCATTCAAAAGATACTTTGAGTGCCCGTGTAACTGGCAGGCAGTTAGATACCAGATGTTTAGTGGCAGACAAGAGGCATGGTTCTTAAATTCATGAAGTTCACACTCCAGGCTAGTTGTTGTGGAGACAGACAAAAATAAAGCCAACTAAATGACAAATGACTAATTATTAGTTATCCGGTATGATATGAAGTAAACGATCTAAGGGTTTTGGCAGAGAATCATGGTGTTGGTGATTCAGACAAGGTGGTCAAGCTGTAAAGGAAGATAATCGTCCAACCAAAAGAAGGTAAGGGACAAACAGGGGCAGTGTGTGTGAAGCCAGTGCCAGGAACACAGAGTATGGGGCTTGGAGAGAGACGAGATTAAAGTTATCAAAAGTTTTTTTAGACCAGGAGAAAGGATTTAAATTTTATTTTATGTGTAATTAGAAGCAATTACAAGGTTCCATGCAGGGGATCAAAGTGACTTAGTTTATATTTTTAAAGGCTCACTCCAGGTGCTGTGCAGAGGCTGGATTATAGGAAATCCTAGCTGAAAGTGTGAGATAGTTGGAAGGATACTGCAATACACTGAGAGATGGTGTTGGACTGGGATGAGAGAGTGAAAATTAAAAGTAGAGAGAGTGACTCCTGTAGCATTTAGGGAGTAAGAATGGCAGGTCTTGCTGAGGGGTTGGCAGTGGGGGGAAGCGGGGGGATCAAGTAATTAAGGTAAGTTTCATTTCTTACTTACTTGAGCCACTGAAAAGTGGTGGTAACACACTGAGAGGCAAGAAGGCAGAAGAAGGATACAAGAGTAGGTTTGAGGGAAACCAATTGTTTGGCTTTGAACACGGTAAGTTCAGCCACCGAAATCCTCCAATCAAAGCCAAAATTCAAGTATGGAATTCATGCAGGTGAATCTAGGGTTCAGAGAAGAGTCTAAAGTGGGACTAGAAGAGCAGTGTAAGCTGTCAGCGTGAGTAAATGAATAGAAACACTCAGAACAGCAGTCAGCACTTGTTGGCTGAAAGTGACAAAAAACTAGCTTAAACGAAAAGGCGATTTCTTGACTCAAACTGAAAAAGAACAGGAGTTGAGTTATGGGCACATCTGCTGTCTGATGTTTAAATCTTTAAGTGATGATTTCAATTCTCTCTCAATCTCTCTTTCTCTCTTTCTCTCTTTCTCATCTCTATCTTTCTATCTCTTTCTCTACCCACCCCCAACCATGGATTTTTCTTTTTTTTGACTGTTCTTTCCTCTGTCTTAGTTTAATTTTCCAGAAAGTCCCTACCAGTTCAGGCTTATGTGGTATTTTCAGCTTATGTCTCACAGAGATCCTTTGTCTCTCAGCAATCATATCAGTTCCCAAAAGGACTTTCCTCAGTCACTGTGTCCTGGGTGGAGACTCTGAGGGACTCGTCTGGGCCCCTCTCCACCTCTATGGCACTTTGAATGGCAGCTCCACCCCTTTATATGGCATTGGGAAAGATCAATTCCCAAGAGGAAAAGAGATGGGGAAAATGGACCTCCACTTCGTCTGGGGAGTGAGTGTGGTGAGAAAAAAGCCTGAGACCAAGCCTTCAGGAGCTTTAACATTAAGAGGTTGGGTTATAGTAAAAGCAGCCTGCTTTTGATAAGAATTACTTTACTGTAAAATTGCATTTTATTTTGGAGATAGATTCTAAAGTCACTAGTAAGATAAAAATGAAAAGCAATTTCACTGAAATAAATATAACTGAAGAAACAACTATAACACTAAGGTGAGAGGCAAGAGGTCTAATGGGGTCTGGATTTGCCATTAACCCTGAGTGAATCAGTTCATGGTTATTTTCCATTTCCCCCCATGTAAACAGAAGATAGCATAACTCTCTCTATGCCTTTCCCTTGTTAGCTTAATGAACAAGGAGAACACCCACCTGAAAGCAAAGTGAACCCATTGCCTCTGGAATATGTTTTTATTTCAGAGGTCCCTGACTTACTCCTAAAGAGAAGTATGGGCTTGAGCTGATTTGCTTTTAAAGAGAAATAAAATAGAGGGCTAAACCTCCTTTCACTTTTGTTTCACGTTTTTCAGTGAGCAACATCCTCTAGGAAAATATTTGTGGTCTTTCATTACACATTGCACAAATTGTCATTCACGCAGTGACTTTTTTGATCGGTGTGTGTGGATACGCATAGGTTAGCCTCTATCTTTCTTCTTTTCTGATATTTACATACCTTTAGATATGACATTTTCTTTTAGAAAATTGAGTAGGAGGGCATATTTCCCAACTCATTTCATGAGGCCAATATTATTCTGATATCAAAACCGGACAGCAACATTACAAAGAAAAACAACTGCTGACCAATATCACTCGTAAAGTGATAGAAAAGTTCTAAACAGAATTTTAGCAAACCAAATTCAACAAGTGGGATTTATCACAGGAATAACCTGGTTTAACATTCGAAAATGAACTGGTATAATTCAACACATTAACAAACTTAGAAAAGAAAAACTACATGATCATCTCATATGTCATTTGACAGAATCCAAAATTCATCCCTAAAAAATAAAACTATTGGAAAACTAGGAGTACAAGGGAAACTCCTCAACTGATAAAGAGCATCTACACAAAATCTACAGTGGACACTTTACTTACGGGTAAAAGGTTGAATTCTTTTCCTCTGAGATCAGGCACAAGGCAAAGATGTCTGCTCTCACCACTTCTGAAAATTTTACTGAAGTTTCTAGCAGATCAATAAGGCAAGAAAAATAAAGTCACCCAATTATGAAAGAAGGTGTTAAACCATCTTTATTTGCAAGCAACGTGATCAACCATGTAGAAAATCCAGTGGAATCTATATAAAAACTAGAAGTAAAAAATGAGTTTAACAAGGTTGCAGAACACAGGGTCAATGTACAAAAGTTAATTGTATTTCTAACAATTTAAATGCAATAAAGGTACCATTTACAAAGGTACAAAGTTAAGTCAATTAACACAAGATTTTTTCAACAAATGGTGTTGCAACAATTGGATGTTCAGACAAAAAGTAAACTTTCATGAATACCTTCAACTTTATACAACAATTCACTCAAAATGCAAATGTAGCACATAATATTATTAAACTTCTAGATAAAATATAGGGGGAAATATTTTTGACTTTGGGTTAGGCAAAGAGTTCTCATATATTACACCACAAAAACAAATCATTAAATTAAAAGAATTGATAAATTGAATTTTATTGATTAGAAACTTTTGCTCTGCACTTAACATTGTTAAGAGAAGGAAAAGCCTAGACACAGACTGGGGGAAAATATGTGTACATCATATATCTAACAAAGGATTGGTACCTAAAAATATAAGTAACTCTTAATATGCAACAATAAGAAAACAAACTACTCAATTTAAAAAATCATGAGCAGAAGATTGAATAAGCAACTTACCAAGGAGATACATGATGGCATATAATCACACAAAAAGATGCTCAACATTATTAATCACTAGAGAAATGCAAATTAAAACCACCATGAGATACTTGAGTATGTGGAGCAACTAGAATACTCTCATGTTGCTGCTGGTGGGAATACAAAATTGTATGACCTCTTTGGAAAACAGTTTGACAGTTTCCTGTAAGGTTAACATAAGTTTACTACATAATCCAGCTATCTCATTCTTAGGCATTTACCGAAGAGAAATAAAATGTATGTTCACATAGAAACCTACACACAAAGTTTATGGAAACTTTATAATTGCAAAACCTGGATACAATTCAAATGTCCTTCAACCACTGAACCGATAAAGAAACTGCGGCACATCCATACATTGTAACACTACTCAACAACACAAAAAAACTGCACTACTTCCCTGCGCAACAATATTGATGAATCTCAAATTCATTGTGCTAAGTAAAAAAGATTCAGACCCAAAAGACCACATCCTTTAGGGTTCAAGGCATTTTGGCAAAGTACAGGAAGAGAGAACAGGTCAGTGGTTGCCAAGAATTGTGTGTGAGAAGAGGGCTTGACTGCAAAAGATAGCATGAGGAAATTTTTGCAGGTGATTGAACTGTACTACATCTTGATTGTGGTAATATATGAGTACTCTATGCATTTGTCAAAATCCATAATCTATATAAAATGGAGAAAACATTATAATTATTTTTAAAATTTGTAACACTAAAGAGAAATGAGCCATCAAGCCAAATAAAAACTTGGAGTAATGCGTATTACTAAGTGAAAGAAGCCAATCTGAAAAGGGTACATGCTGTATGCTTTCAGCTATATGATATTCTGGAAAACGCAAAACTATGGATATAGTTAAAAGGTAAGTGGCTGCCAGGAATTAGGGAGGAAGTTGAGAGCACAGAGGATTTGGGGGTACTGAAACTATTCTGAGTGACAGACTAATGATGGATACATGCCCCTGTACATGTCACAACGCTCAAAATGTGCAACGCCAAGGGTGAACGCTAACGTGAATCATGGTCTTGGAGTGCTAATGATGTGTCAGTGTACCAAATGGGCCACGCTGGCAGAGGATGTCTATAGTGGGAAAGGCTGTGCATGTGCGGGGGCCGGAGGTATCTGGGAAATCTCTGTAACCACCCCTCAATGTTGCCATGAATCTAAAACTGCTCTAAAACATAAAGTCTATCTAAAAGTAAATACAATTGCGAAACTAGAGCAATGTCTCAAAAGTTATTCTCTGAGAGACGAGAAAGGATACAGCAGTAAATTTTTGTCCAGATGTAGTCATTTTGTATTCAGATCTGGTTAACTACTCTTTAAAAGAAGAATACCTCTAATTGAGTTTAACTTTGTAGATCATGAACTCCAGATGGGCAGGCTGGTTGAACTAAAATCTAGATTTTCACCATCTTTTCTTCTTTAAATGCCATTTGAGTTTCTGTATGGTCCTTGGCAACACTGAGTACTGAATTCCGACTTAGGGCCAGGGAGTTAGCTTGCTTTTCAATCAAGGGCAGGCCACTGACAACTGTATATGTATCTGCTATTAGTTCTTTGGATGCCTTAAAACTGAGACTCTAAGAGATTTGGCATTAAACTAATACAACTTCTGGAGCTGTGAAAGAAATATGCCGGTGCCAGAACAGTTTAGACTGCAGCTGCTGAAGAAACTGCAATTCCTCCCAGATGCAAAAACCCCTCAGGCTGAAACTGAGCATATAATGAATTGGTGAAGTCCTGAATTGCCCTGTATTTGTAACTCATAGGGACAAGATAATTTGAATTTTCACCTTAAAATTCCTCTAGATTTTGACGTCTTAGTATTGTAACTTACAAGAAGATTTAGTTTGCAGATTTTAAATCTCCCCTGGAATTTAATCATGGAAATAAATGTTGGCATCTTTATTTGTCGCCATTTTATATTGGCTCACTTTTACGTTGTTTTTTATTCTTATTACAGAATCTCATGCCATTTTGGGCAATATGGATGGATCTAACTTGGAAAATAAAATTGAGAGTGAAATATAGACAGCTTGAAGTTATTTAGTATTCCGTTCTGACTCATTTAAGAACCCTCTGGTGGCAATAAAGCCATCCCCGAAGTATCCACAAAACTGTGGTTGAACAAATAAATAATTATTTTGTAGATGGTGAGAGCCAGGTTTCTCCCTGAGAAGATAGTTACAAATAAGGAAAGAGGAAGGATAAAATAAATCCCCCTGTGGTGGTAGATTGGAATCAGAAATATCAGTATAAATTCATGTTTTATGTATATAGCTTTAGCAACATATATACATATACATATATGCATATAAACACATATACACATATACACTCACAGAGATAGGTGGATACAGAAATACAGATTTGTGTACATACCTGGAAAGGTATGCATACATACATTTCTTAGCTCTATGTGCTAAGAGGACCTACAAGAAGTCACACCCCAGTAGCAATGAGCACACCTAGCACCTAGATACTGGTTTCAAAATTCCATTTTCCAATAAAAGGAACCAAGATTACTTGAATAGATGGTTTATTCCAGGGTGAGGGCAGAGGAAGCACAGCTGAATCTGGATCATCTTGAAGTGTCAGAAAGTAAAGACAAAATAAACAAATTAAAAAAAAAAAAGAACAAAAGTCAAAACAAAACACAATGGGAAGATATCAAAAGAACTCAAAGGCCAACCTGAACAAACCCCCAATGGCCACAGTTGGAACAATTAGAAACACAAAATAAATAATGATAATACTGGATTATAAGCCACAGAATAAAATAAGCATGAGATAAAAATAAATGATTGCATCAATAAATAAATAAGGGAGAAGAGGCAACTTAGCCTTACAGAGAATTCCAATTGATGGATGTAGAAGGGAGGAGTAGAAAGTCACCATTATCAGTTACTCCCACGGCCACTAGTAATAAAATATATCAATATCATGTACAATCTGTTGTATGGGCACGTTGCCTCTTTGGTACTCCCCAAATCCATAAACTCAGTCTAATAATGAAAAACTATCAGGTAGACCCAAATTAATGGATAATCACAAAATACCTAGCCAGTACTTTTCAAACTGCCAAAGTCATGAGTTACAAAGAAACACTGAGGACTGTGACAGAGGAGGTGACTAGACATGACGACTAAATGCAGTGTGGGATCCTGGATTGGATCCTGGAACAGAAACTGGGAAATGTAAATAAAGTCCAAGTTTAGTTAATAATATTGTACCAATGCTTGTGTAAGATGTTAACAGTAGGAGGAGTTAAGTGGAGGTTGTATGGGAACTCTGTACTATCTTAACAACTCTTCTGTAAGTCTAAAATTACCTCAATATTTAGAAAAAAAAATCAATGCTTCTCTCTTTATCTCTGACACCTTACTCATTGTCTACCTCCTAATTTGTTCAGAACATGGACAGGGAAAGGAGATACTATATTAATTCCCAAAAATCTCCCTTAAAAATTTGGAATTATTAGTTTAAAACTGTGTAATGTGATAATGGATAATAGATTAAGTGATTTTGTTTTCTAGCACAACGTTTATCACTCACGTTTTTTAAAACTGTCAGACATCTAAAAAGATTATGTGTGAGAATTTTATTTGAATTATTTCTCTCTTCAGTAAATCTTTTTAGTAAATATATTTTCAAAATATTTTAGGGAGAGGCTGATGCAAGAGATCACATACAAATGCCTGAGAGAAAACAAATAGTTTAAATATGTTTTTTCAAATTCTTAATGTAAAAATATGGCTTATGAGAAAAATTTACCTTTCTCATAAAAATAATAAAAGAAAATATTTTGAGGCATTTCTTGAAATTATTACTTCCTAGAATATTCTTCTGAGGGAGAAAAGTGAAAGGATATTAAATGTTTTGTTCTATACCTGAGGGGTGACAGTAGAAATTAGATTTTAACTCTATGTGTTTAAGAGAAACACACATTCGGTTTTTCTGTCTTTACATTGTTTCTACACTAATATCTTTTTTAGCGTGAATTTTTTTTTCCATTTAAAGAATATAAGCATCTAACATTTACAACTGAGAGGACTCTAAAAAGCTTTTCTGTATAAATTAATTCAAATTTCACCCATGTTACATATATAATAGTTTAAAATCTTTAGATCAGCTTAGACCAAATGATAAAAATGTTCTGGACAAGGCGGAAAAGCACGTAGATAAATGTAAGCAAGTGAACACATTATCTGACTCTTAATACCTTGGAACCAGAAACCAATAAGAGACTACCAAAAAAACTTTTTTAATATATTAAGACGTATAATGAATTCTAAAGAAGAGAAAAAAAGAAAACTGCCTGGAACGTGCAATTGATTTTGCTCACAGATGCTGCACTAGAAAAAAGATTGGAAGACAATAGATTAAATCATCAAGAAAGCTGAAAAGCACCCGCTGCTGTGCCATTAAATCCAGAGTCAGTGAGATTAGCAAAGAGAGGTTATTCACTTACATAATACAATTTTAACTACCTAGAAAGCTCAACACGGACTTTGATATCAATTTTAATACATTATAGGCATTCAATAACTGCTTAATGAGTTGAGCTGACCTTTGATCAGAGAAGGCTGCGTCGGTGCTAAGGTATCAAATAAAATATATTTCTTCTTAAACGAGATAAACAAAAAAACTATTAAAAAACAAAATTCAGTTGAGTAAATTTTAAAGATCTTATTAGCTTTGTTCAGTGATTCATAAATCGGGCAGCATCCAACCTAGCAGATAGAAAGGTGCTGTGAGGAACTGTACAAAATGAAAGACTTATAGGCATACAGGAGCGGAAACAAGGAAGTTACTCTAGGCAAAAAGCGTGTTGCTTGTTGCAAGGTTACTTTCCTTTAGGAGTTGACGGGAGTCTATCAGGCAAATGACCTCACTAGGACTGATCAGACGATTCCTGATTGATTGGTGTAAGATTTCATTTCTGGGGGAGCCAAAACTGTGATTAAGTTAAATCCCGGTTTAGCTATGTGGGGCTTAGCATAAGTGACTCCATTGGGGACGGTCATATTGTTTTTAACATTGCTACATCTTTTTCTGCTGAGTACTGCTTATAGTACTGCATCTCTCTGTAAAGTTATTTTCAATATAGGGGTTGATAGAATATTTTTCCGAGTTTTGGGGGGTTTTTTGGTCTGCTTGTTTGTTTGGTCTTGGACAGAGAGCCATCTATCTGCCTAAAATGATGTGTGTATTGTTGTATCTGAAAAGATAATGGTCCATCAAAAATGGAATCCATTCTTGCTTTAACTGCTCTTTGTTCTGAGTGTAATTTTAAAATAAACATTTTAGAGAGTGACTCTCAGATATAAAAGTAGTAAAACTATGAAATAGGTTAATTCTCCTATTGGCTTACTAGTGTTCTTATGTCAGAAAATGTTCTATCTCTTTTGTTTAGTTTCCTCCTTTTTAAATCCAAAACACACAGAAAGGAATGATTTGTTTTCTTGAAAGAATATAGTATTTTAAAAGATCTGGAGCCCTTGGATCTTGGGTATCATTTATGAGTAAGATATTATTAGTTGCATTGTGAATTCTTTTTTGCATGCTGTTTTTAAAAGATGTAATCTATGTTAATTGAGCAAGTAAAATTGTTTTCTGATTTTTCAGTGTCCTAAAAAAGAATAAAAACATATCCTCTTATTTTAGCTCTACAAGATAACTACAAATGTCCTTAAGATGTCTGCTATCCTAAATGAACGATATCCTATTGTATATTGAACTTCTACTAACTAGGAGTTTTATTTTTACCTGTGCTAGCATTCTTCTTTCCTCTTAACCACCTTTTATGCATTATTACCAAATCATAGTTCTAAAATCATCTGTTATTTCCACCTTTGTTTTATAGATTTACCATATTGATAATTGGGACCATCAGGTAAGTAAAAGACCCTCTCAGAGAGGATGAGCTATAATCAATTTAGAAATCATCTTTTATTTGTCTGATTGGGCAGGGCAAGTATCCTGGTCCCTTCTGTGAGGAAGGAAGGCATAATCATTATTTTTATTTTGCAAAGCAGAAAACCAGAAACACTGAGTGGAACTCATCATGTGCCTAAAGAGCTCTCATCCCTGAACTCAGCCCGCTGGGAGTTGCATGTTACAATTTTCGTGAGTTGAGTAAACACATCATTCTTCCAGATATCAGAGTGAGAAGATGGAAAACTACCACTGCAACACAAGTCAGAATTTACTTTTGTAACATCCATGCTTCCTCCAGGAAACTGTACATGAAGAAGCATCCTTCTCAGACTAGTGGAGACTTGGCAATCACTTTGGATTAAACTTATTTACACAAACCGGTCCATTTATTGATTCACTTCAGTTGAACAAGTATCTATTGAGAATTTCTTATGTGCTGGGCATTGTGGCAGGGGATTGGATTGAAGAATAAACAAGGTTTCACAATGTAGTGGATAAGACAGACAAGAAAGCTACCATTTTTAAAGTATATGGAGTGATTTAAGAGTACAAGGGAAGGACATTTGGTTTGTCCTGAAGAGGAAGAAAAAATAAAGGAAAGCTTGCTGGAGGATACTGAAGTTGAATCCTGAAATATATACAGGGTTAGCTAGGAGAACAGACTAAAACATTTTACACCAAATCAGCCAGCAAAGCTTTGGAGTGAAAAATTGGCGTGATTACTAGCAGCTCCATGCTTTAAATCTAACAGTGGTTGCAACAAAATGATTTACAGGAACGGTAAAAAATAAACAGGTTTAATCAAGAAGAGATAAGAAATACTGTACTTCTTTTACCAAGAAGAATATGGCAACCATGAGCTGTCTTTGGGCATCCCCCAATTTATCATGTTCTTTAAAGTCTATGTGTTCATATATTCATTTATGCTCAGTTTTAAATTTCAGATAAAAAGCTGATTTTTAAAAATGAAAACAACCTATTTATATTTATTTATTCATGAGAATTCTAAATGGACAGCAGCAAGATGGGCTCATACAGTTAAAAATGTGTGTGTGTGTGTGTATTCACACATCCCAAAGAATACAGCTCTATTTGCATTAAACTTATTAAGTCAAATCAATTTTACAGATATATGAGCTAGAGCTTTGGCACTTAATTCCTCTTGATCTTCCACCTGGTAAATTTCATTTCCCACTGTGCTTCCCTGCAATTTATTTTTAACATTGTATTTGTTTGGACATCATTAACAAAGAAAATAGCATCCTCCTAAGGTACAGAAGAGCATTTCAGACATTTCAGTGAGAAAACAATCAAATTGACGTACTCAGGTCTTTTATCACACAGTGAAATATAGTTGGATATCCATTTTACTCATGACATCTGGGAATATTTAATAATTAGGTAGACACCAAGGATGTGCCGATCCATGAGCTACATATGGATAAGGAGAAGTCCATTTCATATTTCTTACTGCTCCAGAATATATACCTTAGATGGGGAGAATCAATTCTTATTTGTTGAGCACCTGTTATATGCTGGCTCCGTGATAGACACTTTGTTATACTTTACTTCATTTAACTTTCAGAACAACACTGTAAGGTGAGGAAATAAAGCTCAGAAAAGTGAAGCAGTCTGTTGCCAGTCACATAGCTATAGTTCAAACCAGGATTTCTGACTCCAAGCCAATGCTCTATGTACTCCACCTGCCTCACTGAGGCTTTCAGCAAAATCACGCACCATGGAGGGTTAGTGACCATAATGTGATTTAGCAATGACCACAAAAAAATTTTAAAAATTTGTGGAAATACAAGTTGATGAGATAGAAAAACCAGGAGATATTTGTTTTTAAAGGAATTTGAATAAGAAATCTGGATATCTGTTTATTGTCAACACAGATCGCCTACTACGTGCCAGGCATTGAGCTACATGCTTTATGGCGATGATCATCAATCCTCAAACTGTATTGAGACAGGCTGGGACCTGGGACCCTTTACTGCAGTGCTGCAGTGCTTGCACCTGGACACACCTCTCCTCAAGCAACAAAATACAAAGAAACTATATGGGACTAAAAATAACTGCCTGCATGCTGCAGTTGGGACAAATTCTGGACAAAAGATACAAAGAGACCAAAAACCCAACTACCACTTTGAAGAGCCAGGAGCAAAAGCAGGGTACTGTGTGTGTGTCCCCGAACACAACACACCTAAGGGGTGAGCAAAACACCTAAGCCACAACTCCAGCCTGATCCTGGACACACCCCTGCCCTCACCCCACATAAAGAACAACCTCTCCCCGGCCCCAGCGAGCGAGCAAGTAAGGAAACCTGTTGTTTGTTCTCGCTCCCCCCCTGCTGCAGCAGGGGCCCCATAAAGCCTTGCCTGAATTTCTTGTCTGGCCTCTGATCAATTTCTATTGATTAAGGAGGCCAAGAACCCTGGTTGGTAAGAGTATGAGGTAGATATTGTTATTATATTAGTGAGAGATAAATATGAGAGTTGCCCCCAAGTCTGAGTCCAGAACGTGTTTTGTTGACACTCTACAGCCTCCTCCCAAATTTCCTTACACGTTGGAAGTAACCAAGTTATGGGCAACCTCGGAAGTGAGAAGTCCATCTCGGACAGTATATGTGAGAGAGAAACTGAAAAGTTACAGAGATTTTCCATTTAAACAACCTTTTACACACCTTCTCTCTGCACATGAATTGGGATTCTTTACTAAAAGCTGCTTAACTCACTGTGACTTAAGAACTGATATACTGTCTTGGCCCCTGTACCACCAGGGAAATATCTGCCTTTAGGAGGGAAGTCATTTGAATTTAGAGATTTGAAAATAAAAACTAATAAAAATGTATATCATTCCAAAATAAAGAATGTGTCCTAGATTCATTCTTTTGTCAAATGTCAGCCGGAGCAGAAATTTTAGGTAGGAACCCTATTTGTAAAATAGTGGTTTAAGTACACACTTACTAAATACTATTTTCTATCATGTTAGATTTCATCTGCTGTAAGCCTTGTTATGGTAAAACTGCTCATATTATCTCTTTCTATGGAGCTCAGAAACCCCATCTCAATACCAGGTCTATCTATCAACCTAACTAAATTTTCTATCACATGAGGCCACGGTGATTTTCTTCTTTTCTCCACCACCATGAGGTAGGAAATGGGGAGGGTAATTTTTTCTGGATTTAATGACCACACACTGTCTTAGAAAGCCATGTTCAAGGATTATTGAGAGAACATACCTGCCAATTTTTATGAGATATTGCCACCAACCTTGAATACTTTGAAGGAGTAGGTCCTGAATCTTAGGATATTTATTTATGTTTATTTATTCTGGTCTTTGGATCTGGATTGAGCCCTTGTTTTAAGAGAATACGAATTTGTTGGACCATTTGGAGGCCTGGTTCTATGTTATGTAGATGGAAATGTCTTCAGGCAGCCAAGTAACTTTTCAATCTCTCCAGAGACCTGTGCAAAGTCCAAGTGCACCCAAAAACAAGTTTTGAAATGATACAAGAGCACCCTGCCTGACCTTTAGCATTCCCTTTTGGTGGTAGGAAGGTGATAATGGTGAAGGAATAACAATCATTCCAGGTAATGGGAGAGTTGATGCTCATATAATACATGGAGATGAATAATATTTGTCTTGAACTGATCTAAGCCAAATTGTGCACCTACAACTATTAGATTCCTTTTGATAAATATTAGTGACTTCTAATAGTTAGAGGTGGGTGAGAAAATATATCTTTCCTTCCCCTGCATCGTTAAAATAAAAGCAAGTCTCAGACTGACTTCTGTCACACATATTTAGTTGCCAGCAGGTATGAAACAAGGGCACGAGCCCTTTTGTATGCCTAAAGAGTCCCTTGGGGGTCCTGACAAAAACTTGACATAAAAAGTTTACCTCAAGGCAAATGTGACCATATTCCAGCTAACCGTATTAATCTGAGTCATGTGATCAAAAATCTACTGGCTAAACACAGGACCATTAAGGAGTGAGATCAAGGTTGTCAATTGTCTGGGTCAGGGATGAAGTCTAGTCTAGATTCTTGTATCTTATCCACGCACCTTCCTCTGCGGTGTTTCAGCCTATCCACAGTTCGTCAACACCATTCATTTCACCAAAGAAACATAATCTCTAACATCTGTTCCACAACTTAAGAAAATTGCGATATTGAACATTCATAAATAGAGCTGAACCTTGTGTTGGCCACATCTGGAATACATCCTTTTGATGAAATACTAGCTAACCTTCCCTGGAGTGAGTACTGATTAGAGCACTTGACTACACCTAGGGAATAGACCTAAGCTAACATTACTGTGATGGAAGAATATTTTTATAGTATAAATGAATATCAAAGATTTGGAGAAGATGTTTTGTTTATTTAAAATTCCATACAACCTATTTAGTAAGTTCTTTCTCACTTTATTTCAAATATAGTCTAAGGTATTAATTTATATAATGCTAAGATCTTAAAATATAAAGTAAACAATATTGACACTTTCTTAAGAGTTAAAATAAAGTAGAATCTAGCCCATTTATTTACTACTCCTCATCTAATTTCTTAAGGAAATAAGACTGTGGTATAGAGAAAATAACATAAACTTTGGAGTCAGATAGTCTTGAAGTCAAATCCCGATTTTCCACTTTCCCACTGTGTGAACAAGGATACTTTGCCAAAGCAAAATCTCAGATTCCTCATCTGTTAAACGAAGATAATTTCTATGTCATGGAGTAGTAGTGAGGATTAAATGGAATAACAAACAAACATGTTCTCAGTACATTAGAGATAGATATTAAATAGGAATTATCATTATATATATGATCAGGATGACTTTGAAAATAAAAACAACAAATTGCTAGTAGTCTCATTTTAAATAAGTGGCAGAGTAGGATCTACAATTCAAAAGGCTTAACCTCCAATATTGTTCTTTGTTCTGAGTGTGGCGCATTACTGTACTGGGTTTGTAAAGGGAAGTAGGGCAGAAATCTATTCAGTCTCTGACTGTAGAATACTCATGTTTTTGGCTTTCTTTTTGCCTGCCCTGGTTGCCTTTTTTAGAAAAATGTTATTGTTTAATAGCATTTCACCTATGGGGACTGTATCACAATTATAGCATAACATAAAATGAGAGGAATATAGTTAATGTCGAAAATAAGTTTTTATTGTAGTTGTGGTTTGTGGTTTTATTTAGCTTATTCTGTTCCATTTTGCTGGGTGCAGAAAATGAAATGTAAGCCTATACCCAAATTTCTTAGGCTCTATTCCTTCTCTTAATAAACAGATCAGTACTACACTCCTCTACTCCATGGGTATAGAGTCCTTTCTCTGAGAGTCCTTTCTTGAGGACAGATCTTCAATACACTTGGAGTGAAAGAGAATAAAATTGTTGGGCTATTGATTTACCAGCATGGTTTAAAAGGCCATGTCTTACAACAGTTTGCTTTAAAAGGCTATAATCTTCTCATGAGGAAACTCAAGACCTAATCTGTTAAAACCATTTTTAACATTTTAAAACCACACAGGACACAGCTTTGCTACTGATTCTCATTAGCCTGATGAGGAATATGTTGACCTGGGACCTTTTGTTTTAACTCCATTTGGGAACGAGAACTACCCAGCATGCATTAGTACAAAACAGTTACAAAGGTCATTGCAGAAGTGAGTGCAATGATTACTAATATCCGTTTTGCCGTTTTACCTAAGCACAATGTGTAGCTGCTGTGTTATAGATTAATTGCAAATATTTTGAATGTGATATTTCTTTTTCTTCATAAAAAAGTACAGGTGAAATGATTACATAGTTGAGTTTGACAGTAGAATAGAAATGCATTTTTCTATGTGACTATTATCAGAAGATAATGAAAAATAAACAATAGTAATGCTTTCTTTATCCATTCCCAAGGAGCTAAAAGAAGTTCCCCATTTCATGAAATTGTCCATGGTGGTCAGCCATTTCTTAAAATTACTCCCTGTGCAAAAATTACTCCTAAGAGTAAGAGTACACATGGGGATGGGATTCCTAAATTACTCTTCTAAACTTTGCTAGATCCAACTGTGAATTACTTATAAAACTATGCACTCTCAGAGAAGACCTTAAAGATGTTCACCTAATGCAGGCACAAGTTTGCTGTTTAATTTTCTCTGTAGCATTATTTGCAAATTTTCCTTCAGCTTTCTCTGCAACCTCTGTAGTGGTGGAGAACATAGTACTTGGTGAGGTACCACCACGCCCCTGGAGAATCACATGAAGCTGTGCAAAGAGCACTAGGCTTAGGTATAATACTAATGCTGATTGGTTATTACTAGCTTCGGTGACCTTTGAACTTAGCTTTCCTTATCTGTAAAATGAGGGAGTTGAGGTATGATAGGTCTTGAAGAAACTCTTTACTTCAGATTAAATGGTTCTGTAATGTCAATATCTTCAAAACCTCACTGTTTGTTTTTTCCAAGAATTTTCCAAAATTTCCAAAAATTTTCCAGAAGCAAAGATGAAAGCACTGCCATATCCTGCCCAGCCTTTCACAATGAGTTTTCTAAACTCTCTCATTGTCTAGCTTCTTTCTCCATCCCCTGTGATTCCTACAAACCAGAAATTAGAACTATTTTGGGGGTAAGTATACATAATAAGTGATGCTGAATATTACATTGTATCACAGCAGAAAGCTTATTTTCTGGTTGAGCAGCCATGGGTGTTGCTAAGATTAAACATTGGACTGAGGGACTGACAGACCGGTTGTTTTGTTGTAAAGTAATTTTCCCCCTTTGCAAGCCAGAGATATTCACAAAAGGGTTATATTTGCAATTTTTCATGTTCCCCCATCAATCACTCACCTCATTGTTTTAGGTGATCAATCGTACCTGGATCAGTAATATCATTAGGGGGTGCAAAATGACAATTATGTAACCCTATAATTTCTTCTACCTTATTAGCTGGACTTCTTCTGTGTTACTCCTTTCCCAAGCCAGGTAAATTACCTATGGGCTGTATCCCGTGACATCCAGCCTATTACTTTGCTTGCTTTTAAAATAGCACCATACTGCCTATGCACCTATTGGCGTTCGACCAGATTTCTTTGTTGTACATATATTCAAATAATCACTCCAGGATGTTTTCAGTTGCATTGATTAACCTGCAGCCCAGTTTAACCAATCCACATATTACAGCAGGTCTCGATTCCAATTCATTGATTGTTTTTATTAAGCAGCATTATAGGGCTCATGCTATAGAGGACTTCACCCTTATCCTCAGCATCTTAAATGGGGTTGCCATTTAGTGTGTGAGATAATTTATTTGCTAAAATATATGCTTGTGACTTATTTATAATAATACCATCTTTAAAATCGGAAATGTCTCTCACCTGATAATCCCTCTGGATTTGTGGATCGGACATTCAGTTCTATGTCACACATTTCTGTTTTTGTTCTTTAGGCAAGCAGCACCCACTGTGAAGGATAAGTTGTCTACTTAATATCTTTCATTTCAATAGATATATTTTATACCATAATGGACTTTTAAGAAAGACTTCAGGGCATATGTTAATGTAAAATTTTAAAAAGTCAATTTTCTCATCTCTGTAATTTGTTTGATTTGTCAACTAATCAAATAAAAAATAAGTTAAATAGTTATACAATGCACAGCTGATTTCATTAGTTTCCAGCCAAATTTGTATTATGACAATGACTTCTTAGGCAGGCCTAATTATTTTCAATTATGCAAAAGGTTTAAGGCACCAATGCATTCAAAGGACCTTTTATATAGAATGACTCTCACTTTTCTTGGCTTCATGTGAACATAGGTGGTTTTTATTTCCATTGAAGTAGTTAATAGGGTTAACCAGACTTAATAGGAAATGTTTAAGCATGCCGAATGTTGACTTTTTGACAAATGGTCTCTCCATTTAAATTGCTCAGACTATATAATTGTGCAAAAGCAACCTCGGCCTTTTCAACAGCATAGATTCGTTTCTTTCCTTTCCAAATTATGCTTAATCATTTTCCTGAAAGTATTTGAACAAAAATCACCTCTTCTGCTATTTGTTCCAACACATTGCTTAGAGGGCAAAACATTAAATAGTAGAGACAAATTTAGGGTAGAAGACTGAATTCCTGTAGCGACAGGGAAACAGTTTTCTTTGACAGAAAATACTCTCTTCCATTAAGGCCACAATGGATTAAGTTGTAATTAGTGTTCCCATTTTTGTGGAATTTCAAAAACAAGATGGCATGCTTTACCTAATAAACTGGCTTCCTTATTGGAAACATTTTAATTTTCCCGCATAAGTTAGTGAGCATTTAAATCAAAAGAGTTGAGAAGGCAGCCTGTCACAATTTATGGACAGTCAAAAAAAGAGAGAAGGAAGGAGATGAATAAACAAAAAATAATAATTTTGAAAATGCCTTAAGCATTGACATTGTCATAACTTATTTTGAAGACCAAGATAATTGGCTTCAGTAGACATGATATCGTATGCAAACATTTCCATATTTCTGACTTAATGAAAGTTAAAAAATGATGAAAATATAGTCCATTCTTACCACAGTTTAAATACTCTTTTTCTCAATGTTATGGCCATTCTCAGTTCCCACTGGCTAGAAGAAAAAGATAATGTGTTGAGTTTAATCGTAGGCACTATGCAAGACTATAAGAACTATAAAATATAACTGTAGGGTATATTATACTCAGGAATTTTGAAATATTTGAGGTGAAAGTAAATTTCTTCAATAAACAAAGATTTTCATCTAAACTTCAATGATTGTAAGAAACGAAGGACAATTGCAATGGAGGTAAACTCATCGTCATTTAATAGAAAGTAGATGGCTTTGGAGTTAGCCAGATACAGATTTAAATCCTGAAATTCCTGCCTACTGTTTCAGGCAATTTACTTATCTCTGTCTAAACCTGTGTCAGTAGCCATTATTCTATCCACCTCAGTCAATCAGCTGAAAACTAAATGAACTGATATTTATAGAAGAAATGAAGAAACTATGTATATGTTGGCATAAATAGTTCAATTAGGGAAATACCAAGACTTAAAATAAATTTCTGGCTTTAAAAGTGGAAAATGTGGTAAAATTCTAAGAATACTGGAAGAAAAAAACCAGAAAAATATGTATTTACCTTGATATAAAAAGAAAGGTGAGGAGTCCACAGCTTTTGTTGCTACAATGAATGAGAGATGGAATTTTCCATTTCTGCCTTCTGTATGCCCATGCTGACACTGTGTAAATAAATTGAATGGATTTGTCTTTGCAATAAAGAGCTGAGTTGTAGCAGAAATAGACTATTATTGGATCAGTCTTACCAAGAGACAAATTTAGGATGCTCTGACAAATTTGAAAACATCTCCCCAAATCACATCTGAAGAATACTGATGCTTGTGCAACAAAATAAAACAGAAAATATGTGCTATTACAACATCTTCTTATAAACCTTGCTTGTATCCAATGGTTTATTTGCATCACAATAAATGGGACTAAAGTTTTCTTCATTTTACACTCTGTGCTTCTGATTGAAATATACTTAGGTTGTAAAAATTGTCACTGCTATATAGCAAGCTTATATATCTTTGGTAATCAAAGTCAGGAAAGACAGAGTTGGACATTCTGATCTTTATCTTAGGAGGCTTTTAAAGAGTATTTTGGGGAGTAGCCAATGAGTATCAATATGTAAACACTTTGTCTTTAAACATTTCATAAGGTAAAAATCTTAATCCAATTTTTTTTCCCACTTTAGAAAGAAACTTATTAGAGAAAACTTATGTTCATTTCTTTATGTTTTATATAGTAAAAATGGTATTTTCAAGATGCACAAATTAATTTTATTCTACCTTAAAATATTTTATTCCCTCAAAACAATTACTATATATATTAATGGTAATTCTGTCCACAATTTTGTTTCTTTGCTTATCATTTTATGGATTATTAGAGATGTATTGACAATAAATTCCTTTGAATATCTTTCTGTTTATTTGGCCTCCCCTTAGAGTAGCCCATTGGCTTGCCCTATCTGATGATGTCCTTTCTGCTCTCTTGCTTGGTAACTCTCAACAATTACCAAGTGACAATAGGAACACCAAGTTCTTTCTTATCTGTTGTCTCTAACCTAATGTTCCCCACAATCTGAAAAAGAGTAGATATTTTGTTTAATAATGAGTTCTAGGGTCTTATTAATTGTCTTAGATTCCTATTGCAAATTCTTAATTATACCTTAAACTCTATTATTTTAATATACTTTCTGTAGCAATTGACACTAGGAAATTTATCAACACAGAAAGCACCCAGAAAATGTGTATCCCAAG
Organism: Eschrichtius robustus; assembly: GCF_028021215.1. Classification (NCBI taxonomy): domain Eukaryota; kingdom Metazoa; phylum Chordata; class Mammalia; order Artiodactyla; family Eschrichtiidae; genus Eschrichtius; species Eschrichtius robustus. The sequence continues at coordinate 33,656,242 of NC_090827.1, read as the reverse complement.
GAGTTTTGTTACACTATTTTCAACAAAAATGAATTAAGCAACCCATCTGATACTGATATTAAAAACACTACAAATGAGGCCTAGCTTACTTTTCTAGAAAGTACCACCTACATGTTCTTTATTTTAATGCTGTCTTATAGGCTTAAATGTTTGATATCATATGATCCCAGGTCCACACTGCTTCTCATTATTTAGCAGGCTTGGGGTCATGTGACATAGCTACTTGATCTTTGGGTTACTATTCTGATGAATTCTGAATTTTCACAGATCCAGCTTCTCTTCCTTCCTTCCTTCCTTCCTTCCTTCCTCCCTTCCTCCTTTTCTCCTGTCCTTTCTTTCCCATGTAATTCCCCTAATTAATCAAATTCACTGGTGCCATTCTTCAGAAAGCTTCAGACTGGGGTTATTTTCTGCCTTAGCATAATAATGGCTGGATACAGAAATCTATCAGAAGACACAATATACTGACTAACCGACCTTTAGTCCAGACTATGCTGCAACTTTTATTACAAGTGTCTGGGATTATTATCATTCCTGAATCAATTACTTGATTTTAGAACTCTTACTTTGTTCTCTAGCTCCAAACCAGAATTTCATTCATCAGGAGGATACCTTCACGTCTTTCCTACTAGTAGATTATTAATATGCTTCTCACTCAGTGGTTTCAATAAGAGACTACTGGCTGGAGGAAACAGGATTTGAGATAAATTCTAGTAGTTTCACATGGCTATACATATTACCACATTACCACACATTACCACAGACCTACTCAAAATAAGACAAATTTATTATCTTACAGTATCAATATTGGAGGTCAGAAGTTCAAAATGGGTATCACTGGGTTAAAATCAAGGTGTTAGTGGAGCTGCATTCCTTCTAGAGGCTCTAAGGCAATGTAGTGGGTTGAAATGATGACCTCCAAAAAGATATGTCCACATCCCAAACCCCGTCTATAATCTGCACTAATATGGTAGCCACTACTCACATAAGCCTGCTGAGCACTTGAAATATGGCTAGTCCAAATTGAGGTACATCGTAAGTGCAAAATACACATCAGATATCAAAGACTTGGTATAAATGAAAGAGTATAAATAATCTCATTAATAACCTTAGTATCAGTTACATGTTGAATTGGTAATATTTTGAAAAGGTGAGGTTAAGATATATTATTAAAATTAATTTCACCTATTTCTTTTTACTTGTTTTAATGTGGCTACTAGAGCATTTGAAATTACACACGTGGTTTGTATCTTATTTCTATTGGACAGTGCTGGTTTATATCCTTGCTATAGTTCTTAGAAGCGGAGGGACTAATCTAAGTACACAGCAACAGCAAGGAACGTTCACCTCCTTCTGTTCTAACTTCCTGTACTCTTCCTTATTTTTCCAAATGAATTAGGTATTGGAGGTAAGACAGCTAGCATCTGGGCAATGACTTTCTCTTCAGAGTCTCAGTATTACTGATTTGAAACTCAATAAAATGCAATCAGTAAATGAACGAATGAGTTGAACGAATGATCAGTTGAATGAATTTTTTGAATGAATATTGAGCAGCACCTACATCACACATTTAAACATTTGTCTTTATCACCGATGAACATTTATTACAGTATGCTTTGAGTATATATACATTCCACAATCTTGTGAATATATAATTGGAGAAAAAATCATTTTTATTCAGTGAAGACACCACTCTAGCCTAGTGCAAAATGTTCTAACCTTACAATATCAAAAATGACATATATCCTAAATTATTCTCTGTTTCAATTAGTCATTTGCAACTTTTTTTCTTACTAGCTTATAAGCAAGTCAACTGAAGTAAAACTACTTGTCAGCAACTTTGCATGAAAACAAAGTTCCCCAGACCCTTTAACATTTACTGGACATATTTATCAAATAATTATATGCACAAGAAATCTTATGGGAAGTTCGTATGGCAAACAACATAAGCTAACATTCATTGATTTAACAAATTTTTATGAGTGTGTCCCATGTACCAGTCACTATGCTAGTTCATTTTTATGCATAATTTCACCCAATGTTTAGAATATTCTAATAAATCTTATCATCAATTCCACATTTTACTAATGAGGAAACTCACAGAGTTTAACTGACTTGTCTGTAGTGGCATACCTAGTGGGTAGAGTAGAAACTGTCAAAAGAAAATTTGGAGAGCTTTAGTTGATATGAATATTTTATTGAACAAGAAACAAACTGTTGGCAAACAGGGAGACTTCAAAACCAAAAGTGCTATGCTCTCAGCCGTTACAGCTCAGTTTACAAAGCGTGAATGAGGAAGTACGTTGTTTTCTATTGTGATTGGTTACTAGAAGCTTACATTCCTTTTAGGGTAGTAGCACTGCATAAGCTTGTTTGTAGCTGATTGGCTAGGAAGCTGCTTGAAAGAAAGCTTGAGTTTTGGTCGAGATCAGAGTCAGCATTTCAGGGAAATCAGGACAGTTTAAGTTTGGGTTACAAGGCAGTGGGTGGTTGGATACTCAGACTGTGGCTCCATTTTGGGTTTTCTTTAACACCACAATTCAGTCTTTATGCTTATTCTAAGGCCCTTGTTCCACTACAGGTTTTTGACATGCATTAATAATTTTACATAATTTAAATACATCTTTGATAATCATTTCCAAGAAAGCAATGTTATGTTTAAATGTTAAATACATACTATGACCACTGTGTATCTTAGCAAATGGCTTCATCAGCAGTTGCAGAAGGTCTGGTCAGCAGTGACCAATGGCAGGAGGGTAAGTGAAAACTCACTTCTCTGAGGGATATCTTCAGTTTTTGCCATCTCAGTAGCCCTTCTCCACTCTTTGTTTGTAAGTTTTTATTACAGTCCCTAGAATTTCCTTTGGAAACCATACACATCATGTTTGAACTTAAGATATGTGAATTTCTGCTTCAAGCCACTGAGTTGTGACAGTCAAGAAAAATATTATGCAATGGAAAAAGAACTCAGCTAGGAAATGAGAATCATTCGGTCTAATCCAGGCTCTGCCACTAACTGGCTATAAGATCTTGGAAAACGTACCTATTTATCCAGATGTCTACACCCATAAAATAAGGGGGTTGGTCTCCACATGATCTCTCGGAGAAATCCAGCTGCTGGTTCTGTGATCTTGCCTAAGAGAAGGTCTGAAAATTCAACCCTCAAGGAACAGTTAGGAGTTTATTTCTATGAGACCCAAGGTGATTGAGAATCCAAACCAAGCAACTGTACCTCATTTTTTAAATTGTTTATTGAATAACAAAGAATCAGTATTGATTTGATTGATAGCAATTTATAATGAGAGAAGAAAAGAGAAGGTTATAGAATATCACAGAATCAATTCAAGAGAATTTGCTGGAGTTGAAGGACATAAGTCTCCAGATTGAAACCACGTTCTAAATGCCATATAAATGTATGAAGAAGTCTGTTTTCTAGACAAGTATTTGTGTAATTTTGGTACCAAAGGAAGAAAAAAAGACAAGGTCCTAATAATTTCCAGAGGGAAATAGATATGTCATCAATAGGGGAGTGATCAAATTGGTACCAGCCTTCTCAGCAATAACACTGATGCAAGATAGTCATGGAGCAAAGCTTTCAGAGATCTGAAAGAAGCAGATGCAGGATGAGAATTCTATGTCTTGACAAATATTCAGTCAAATGTTTGGAATAAGCACATGTTTAGACACAAGTTTTCAGAAATATCACTTCCCACACACTCTTTGCTCTAGCAAGACAACTAAGTAATTCAAGAAAGGCAAAGATAAGTTCCAGGAAAGATCTCCTTCCCAAGATGAAATCCCAGGATGACCACCTCAAAGCTATCCTAAAAAGTGACTTGTCCAGATGACAAGTAAGGGAAAGAGTGTCCCAGGGGAAAGTCAGTAAAACAAACACTCTGTAGAATGTCTGATAAGCTAAACAGTTTAAATACAATGTTTGCATAAAGAGACATAGTGGACAAAAAAGGAAATTAGAAACTCTTGATAAATGAAAAAGCTGCCAAAAAATAAACTATTTGGCTTTCAAGTAAGCTACATTTACATAGTTTATTGATTTAATTAAATAGAGTGATTTAACTATACTAGGAAGTTGGTGGTTTAAGAGACAAAAGAGTAAATAAATAATTTCTAAAATTGAATAATTGAATAATAGCAGTACAAGACAGCATTCAGAGATATGGAAAAAAACAAAAAGAATCAGCTAAGAACCAAAAGTCACAAACTTCCAGTTATAAAACAAATAAGTCCTGGATGTAATGTATAGCATGGTGACTATAGTTAATAATACTGTATTGTATATTTGAAAATTGCTAAGAGAGTAGCAATTTAATTAAATTGTTAATTAAAGCTTCTTATCATAAGAAAACCAAAAATTGTAACTATGTGAGGTGACAGATGTTAACTAGACTTATTGTGGTGATCATTTCACAATATATATGAATAGCTAATCATGTATAACTAAAACTAATATAATATTATATATCAATTATATCTCAATTAAAAATAACTAAAAGAAATAGCTGAAAGAATTAAACATGGTTGCCTGTATATAGCCAAACTGGAGGCTGGGGAAGAGCCTGTACCCTTTCATCAAGCTTTACTATATTATTTGGTGTTTTCACCATGTTCATGGGGTATTGTGATCTAAAATATTTTGATTTTTTTCACTGAAATAATGATATTAGGAAAGATTTTTTAAAGTACTTTTGATGTATGAACACCGAGTACACAATTCTCTATATAGTATGATCTCAATTTTGTAAAATAAATAAAATAAATACCTGATATATATATATATATATATATATATATGTCTTTTAAATATATATCAGCTATTTGTTTTATTTATTAAAATATTGAGTTAAACATATATGTATTGTATATATTTTACTAAATTGGGTATTATATATGTTCAATTTAATAAAGTTTAATAAATAAAACAAATACAAGACATAAAAGAAAAACATATATATATCAGATATTTCTTTTATTTTATTTATGTTACTAATTTTAGCTCATACTGTGAGAAATGTGTATTCTGTGATATAGGTATATATTTAAATATACGTATATATTTAAACTTTATATATGTTTATTTATTTGAATCCCATGTTTGATGACTGAGAACATTGAGAAAGCAGATGAGAAGAGTTTGGAAAGCAAATTTCCTGTGGAAGAAACTTCTGATGCGACCCTAGTCTTTAACGTCTAGGAGGCAGGGAATTTTGACATTGCTGGTTAGTAGAGTTTATACTAGGCCAGAGGGAGGTTTTTCCCTTGCAAAGCTAGCTTTGAACTGCTGACAGCAGCTAAGAGTCCAGAAGCATTAGTCACTAGGTATTTTGGGCTTTTCCAGGTGCCTGCAAATTGTTGTGGTTCTGACTCTAAAAGAATTTCTGTGGAGACAGGGACAAAAGCATGGGCCTTTAGCCAGCACAGATGGCCTCAGAATACAGGTTGCTGCAGTTTGACCTTAAACTTGTAGTGCAACCTGAGGGCCTCAAGAGCTATGCCTTCAGCAGGTGCTAAGGCCTCAGACTGCAGGCGGCTGTAGTTGATAGTGGTGCAGACACAGCTTGGCCTGCCATCACTGGCCAGGCTAAAGTGGACTCTTACCTGCGTATACATGGCCAGTCAGCAAAGTTACACGTGTGACACAGAACACCAGGGACCTTCTAGCTAGAAAACATTAAAATACCACGTGGTTGAGGCTTAGGTGGCTGGAGGTCGTGTTCCATTCTGCCTTCACGGTACAGGTTGAGACTGTGGAGGACTTGACCTTTAATTGTGTGTCTGGTCCAAAAGCTCAATATAGAAAATGAAAATAGAAACGGACGTTTGGGCAAGTTTCAAAACAATTATTGTAGCTGAGCATGTGGGTATCACAGCAGCCAGGGGATTTATGGGATGGAAGAGAAGAAGGAGATTGTCTGGACATCAGAGGACCATATGGCTGGGACACCTGCCCCCACTGGGACCTCAGGGCACCTGCCTCACGACAGCCTCAATAGCAGCTTCAGTTGAGAAATTTTGAGGGTGTTTTTTCAGCTGAAACAAATGTGGCTCTAAGGTGAAATCCTTTTCTAAGAGGCAGGGTTTTTTTTAAGCCAAATTAATTCCATTCCAAGAGACAAAGGTACTCGGTAGGTACTCAGTAAATGTTTGTTGAATGAATAAATGATTCACATTTATTATTAAAAAAAAAAAAAAAGAGGCAAAGGAAGGGTGCCACTACACACAGGCACAAAATTCCTCACAGAAGACCTAGGAGTCAGTACTAACAATAAAGCTCATCCCCAGGACTGAAATGCTTAAAGGGAAAAGGAAGTTAAGAGGGTTTGAATACGTTGGGTGAGAAAGAAAGGATTCTCAGATAACACCTCGTTTGTGCGGAGGGCTGCTGCCATTGCAAACAAAGATGGCAGCATCGTCTCAAGGCCACCCTCCTAAGGAGATGTTAGGCTTCTGGAATGTCCCCCGCCCCACATATGGTAAATTCATGGTGACAGAATTAATCATTTGCTGGGTGATTCCTACCAATTACATTCACAGGGTGTGGATTCCAGAAAAGTAGACTGGCCGGCAATGCAGGCAAGCTGAAGCCAAGATGGTTACCGTCTACCATCTGCCTTTGTTCCCCAGATACCAGTGTGATGGCCTTTGACGACACTATGTACTGAGTTTAGGGAACAGGATTGTTACCATGCATCACTGTTCTAGGGGTCAGGGTTTGGCTTACATTGTAAATTTAGTGGGTGTAGAATTAGGGTTACTTTTTGAGTCTTATTTGAAAGGGTCCTTTTAGAGTGAGAATGATGTGTCTTGACGCTGAGTGAAGAATTTCTGAGGCCCTAAAAGACCCACACCCTTCCCAGGTTGTAGTTGATGAGAAAAAATAAAATAAAACAAAAACCAACTCTGCTCATTTGTGGTGAACTCCTCTGACAGAACTGAGAAGAATTACAAATTGGGAAGGATGACTTTTGGACTTTTTATTTTTTTAAGTCAAAGGGATTTGATTTTGAGCCTTATTTCCTTTGGATTTAACTTGCAAGGGTATTTATTCTTTGAACTTTAATTTCTCCCTAGAAATTTAATACTGGCAGAGGGCTTAGGGGTAAAGTTAAGGCATCTTTATTGTTGGAATTTTATGAATAGGTCTTTATGCATTTCATTATTGGAGTATTATACTGTTACCATTTAATCTCATTGCAAAACTTCTGATAACCTGTATAGGACAACATAGCTAGACATAATTTGGCTTGAAAACTAGAATAATAATGGCTAACTTCTTGAGAATGTATTTTGTACTAGGTTGAATCTCTGCATCATATACATTTGTAATTACACATATGTTACAGAATAGTATATGTAATGTCATTACATATATATTACATAATAATTACATATATCTGTACATTTATAAAGACTAAACTTGGCTCATACTTTTCTCCTTTTTGAGAGCCAGCCTACTACAGGGATTTAAATTCTACTCTGCTCCTCAAGGGCCAAGGCAGCCACTAGTGGAACTTGGTCTCCCCAGGTCCAAAATTTCCTGTGGTCGAGTGGGTAAGTGCATAATTTTGGACTTCAATTAGCTGGCCCTTTGGTTTATCACACAAAGCTATGTTCTCCGACTTAGTCTTTATCAGCAGTAGAATTATTATAGCCTTCACCTTCTATTCTTTATTTCTCAACTGATTTAAGAACCTGGGCAAGGAAGAGGGGTGTCATTATTCAGCTCCTCTCAAATACGGCTGTAGTGTATATGAATGTGCAATGCATCAATATTTAGGTACATATATAAATGAGTATATATGTATATATAACACACAAAAAGTATGCATTCAAATATACTATATATATGCACATGTATATATATATAAACATATACCAATGTGTAATGTATGTATACCTGCATATATGATATGTAAACATATATATAACAATGTACACTCACACATATGTATATACATATTCATGTATATAAATTAAATATATCTGTTTTATCTGGATTGTGGGATTACTAGTAATATTTTATTTCTCTTCTTTACACCTTCTATATTTCCAACTTTTTTCAATGTATATTCATAAATCAGAAAAAACTTAGTGTTTAAATGACTAAGTTCAGTTGTCACCATAACTTGTGTCCTGTTTCTTCCTCCTTTATACAGAAGTTACCCTTTTCTTTTCACAAAATGTCTTTATTAAACGAATGAGAAGGGCTTCCCTGGTGGCGCAGTGGTTAAGAATCCGCCTGCCAATGTAGGGAACACGGGTTCGAGCCCTGGTGCAGGAAGGTCCCACATGCCGCGGAGCAACTAAGCCCCTGTGCCACAACTACTGAAACCCACGTGCCTAGAGCCCGTGCTCTTCAGCAAAAGAAGCCACTGCAGTGAGAAGCCCGCGCACCGCAAAGAAGAGTAGCCCCTGCTCGGCGAAACTGGAGAAAGCCCGCGAGCAGCAACGAAGACCCGACGCAGCCAAAAGTAAATAAATAAATAATAATTAAAAAAAAAAAAAAAACAACCGATTGAGAATGCATTTCAATGTATTTTACTTTATCTGACTTATACATTTTGCTCTTTGGTCACCCTGATTACAGTGGGACTTCCTTAAGAGGAAGAGTCCTGTCACCGTAATTCAATGCATATAACAGTATGCATTTTCTCCTGTGCATATAACAGTATGCCTTGCATACAGTGAGTACTCATTAAATACTTATTGAAATTTGATTCTACCACCCTTTCCAGGCAATTGGGTTGTACTCCAATGAAATAATTGCTGGAAACAGGAGAAAAACAATCCCCCCAGACACACACAATGAGGTAATTCCAGGCAATTGTCATGCAATAGTTCAATGAGTTTGTTAGAGAAGGCTTAAAAATAAAACCATAGTCCATGTAGCAGCAGATTTAGATCAGGCTCTAAATCTGAGTTAGATCAGGTGCACCATATCTGATTCAAGGTAAAATAATGGGAACATGTTTGAAATCAAGCCTAGGCAGAGTGATTATGGAAACGTGGTGAGATGTGCTTAATATTCCCTCAGAGACCATAACAACGCCTTTTGCCAAATCAACAAATCCTGTTATCCTGTCTCTTGAGAGACTAGATGATTGAGTAACAGGCTGCAGTTGTGAAATCTTTAAGCCTGGCTTCTGTTTGAGCAGCCTGTCAGGCACCACGTGATGTGAGGAGCTGATGAAATCTCCGTAGGACCCTCAGAGCCGCCGACGCCAGCCCTGGGAGCACACTGAAATCACTCAGAAGCTGTAAGAATGACTGACGCCTGGCTCTCTGTCCTCTCTCAGCCCCCCACCCCTGGCTTCCTATGTAATTGACCTCATGTTCAGCCTGAGTGTCCAGAGTTTTAAAAACTCTCCAGGTGATTCTAAGATGCAGCCAAGAGTGCGAATCAATTCTTGAGGGTCTCTTGGAAGTCTTAATGCATTTTTTTTTTTTTTCCTCCACCTACAGATTGTCCCAAATAGACACACCTCCTTCCTGCAGACTCAAGTGAAATCACACAGGTTGGTTCCTGGTTGGCCTGGAATTGTAAAGATAACTTTTTCACCTTAAAGCCTTCATTTCTAGTTTAATGGTGCTGAGTCACACAATTCTCCCTCTGAAGAAAAATGTGCTTTTGTTGCACAGAGTGTTAACCTGTTCTATGGATGTGAAAGAGTTGGGGATAAACAGTATGCTAAAAGTTAGGAAGAAAAATGTAAATCCTTTTAAGTATGAAGACTGTTTTTCCTGCCTCACATTAAATGGTTTCCTAGATTCTTACCTGTCACAGCTGGATTTTAGAATTCCTTGATTGAGAAAAAGTATAATATAAAAGGTATTATACATTTTAAAAACTGTAAAAAGGTATAAATTTATTTATTAATCAAGTAGGGAGCTACATTTTGTTTTTAAGTTAAATGCATGCGTGTCATTCTAACTATTTAGCATACAGAAAGTGTTTAGTACACGTGAGAATTCATGGACTTTTTACAATAACTCTGTGTCTCCTCCAGGGTTCATTGCCCAAAGACTTGGGTTGCTGTTCAATGTGTCTGCACATGGCAGTAGTTTGATTTGTCCATCTCACCATTTCTAAGACATTTATCACCATATAATCTGGCCCATGGTGGTACCAAAGTCTAGAAAGTCATTCTCATCCCTGTTCCCAGATCCCAGAGCTGTTCAGGCATCACGACTCAGTGTTTTGTTTTTTTTTTAACTACCACTGAAGAAGCTTTCACTGATCTGTTTTTATGCTTAGCCTGGGAGCAGTAGAAGTTATACTCAAGCTGTAAGTAGTTGGTCCTTAACTATCCTTTCTAACTTCAAACCGTGTCAGTGGCGTTACATTTCCTGTTCGCCATAAGGGAATGAGAGAACTATCGGAGCAGTCATTTATGTGATGAAATATAACTATATTGTTGAGTAAAAGACAGCTCTGGGAAGTTAAATAAACCTACAGTGCGTTAAAAAAAACTACAGCTTGAAAGAAGTTTGCTAGTTAATGTAAAGAGCTGATCAAAGCTGTGATAAGGATGAAAATCAAGGACAAAATTGCCATACAAAGGTTTTGAGAGCAGAGACAGTACCCTTCCTTTAAATGCATATAAATCATGGACATATGTAAAATGGAAGCTGCCCTAGTTCTATCTTCAAGGCTAAGGGTATCCTTGAAAAGCTTTTATCATTCTCATCTTTCTTCCTCCACAAAGATTGATATGTACTTACTGTTGGGTAATGTTTAATTTGTATTTGGATCAGTTGTCAGTGACACAAAATTTTAATTTTCACATAATTTTTTGAAGCTTACAATCTAGGGAACAAATATATACCGAGTCTCAATTTCTTAAATGACTCTAGTAAATCATCTGTACTCGTGCCATTCCCGGGACCACCTAGTTAAATTTTACATTCTCCTTGCCCTAGGAAAATCTAATTTTCCAAGCAAAATTGATGAGCCCCAGATCTTGGGTGTTGCATTGGATAAAATTATAAATAAAATCATAGGCGCAAATTTCAAAGGTATTTAACTAGAAAATTTCAGTGAAGAAATTGTCACAGGTGATTTTGAGAGTGTAAAGCACTGATTTAGCCGTTATTCTGCTTAAAGGGAAAATAGAGACAATGAGAAAGTATTCACATACTTTTATGTCAAAAATTTCAGTTATATCTATGCTTATTTCATAGCCAGTTTTTGTCAAATCTGTCTTCTGATCGAGGGAAACTTTTTCCCCCCTCCTAGTATACCTTCCCATGTGGAGGAGAGTAAATTGGTGCTACTCTTGGACCCTCTTTGCCCTTTTACTGACCTCACCCTAGATGAGCTAAGTGACTTATCTGACTGGTAATTAGGGAAGAACAAATGCCTTTTGTTCTTCTTGGAAGTGAACCTACCCACAAGTTAGCTTCTGTTTTCTGTGCTGTGAATCTTACCCAGGAATTCCCCTCCAGGTAGAGATAGTTGCCCGGGTCCAGTTGCCCATGGAAGGGTACATAGTTCTAACTATTTAGCTGTTAAGTGTCATGAAATTCATTTGGCTCCCACAGAACCTCCACCTTTGGCTTTGTGAATATTGATGGTGATATACTGGCCTCCATTTGCTGCTTTATTTTGTCTTTTTCCAATTTATTCTGAGCTCACGTAGAGAGAAGGAACACATACACTAGCATGTACTGAAAAAGGTAAAGAACTGTGTTATATTTGTAAGTTTGCTTTCATAATTTAAAAGAACCATTGTCCTGTATTCTGTGTAACAAAACCACCTCAAAACTCAGTGGCTTGAAGCAGTTTATATTATTTGTCATGATTCCTTGCATTGACTGGGCTCAGTCGGGCAGTTCTTGCCTCACATTTCTCATGTGGTTGCAGTCAGCAGATGGCTGGGGCTGGATGTCCACCATGACTTACAAGCCTGGCACCTCAACTGAGATCCAAGATCAGCTGTCTCGCTCCACCAGCTCTTACACATGGCCAGATAAGGGCTTCCTCACATAAGAGGAAAAGAGGGTCTCCTGGTATTTAGACTTCTTACTTTGTGATTGGTCTCTCCTAGCACATGTGTTTCAAGAAAACAAGGCAGATACTGTAAGGCTTCTTATGACCTAGACTTGGAAGTTATAAAGCATCATTTCTGCTGCATTCTATAGCATTTATGAGGTCAGTCCAGATTCAATGTATCTGGATTAGCAAGGGTACCAGTTCCAGGAGCCTTCGTACACAGACATGGGGGCTTAGCCACAAACTGTAATGTTGGAAACATAAATGTTTGTTATAGGAAACTTTATTTATCATGATGTTTATTAGAGAGAATTGTGTTCGTTCACTTAATTTTGTAATCATTTGTTTTAGGAAGCTGAAATCTCCTCACTAATCTTATGGTGATTAAATGCCGATTATTTAATTCAATGTATTGTTGAAATTAATGTATTATTGATTTCATTCAATGTATCATAATTTATTCCATCACTTAAAAGATTTTAATTTTTTTCCATTTTGAAAACTATATGAAAGACTTACTTGTGTATGTTATTTTCTAGTTAAAATAAGTAATTCTGCCAGCTTAATTTTAAAGCACAACATGAATCTATTTCTTCCACAGCAAGAAAACCTTAAAAATGTAAAGTGCTTACATGGCCACAAGAAGATGGTCATCCCTGGAGCTGGGGATGCTATAACAGTCTCTAGAGTTGGGCATGTGGAAAAAAGAACCCAGAGGGCAGAGTATACAGTAGAATCTTGAATGAGCTAATAGCACTCCAGAAGCGTGTGTCTGGGTGAGAAGAAGACACCTAGTTCCAGCTGATTCTAACACCAGCAGGTCTATCCAATACCTGTTACATGGAAACGTTTCCAGAGCACAGCTCAGCTTCTCTGGAAGGACTGAGAAAGAAGGCGGGCCCCCAAAGAGCAACTGAGATTTAGGGTCAGTAAACAGGGGCAAGGCAGGAACCATGCTATTAAGGCTGGAATTTATTGCAGGAGTATGGATGTCACAGTTTTATATAAGGCATTTATAGCCACTGTAATATATAAAGCACCAGATATTAGTGGTTTTTCATCATTGAACTTTATTTTTCACTTAAGTTTTAAATGAATGTTACTGATTGATGAGTGTCTCGCCTTCAAGTAATGATTCAGAAACAGATACTCTTTCCATCTTAAGACTGTCAGTTTTATCATGAAGATTTCAAGGTTGTCATGCCTGTCTGCATAAGCAGTCAAGGGACGAGAAATTGAATGAAGGGATCATGAGTAAGAGACTTTCATGGGACAGGGATGGAAGGGACACACAAAACTCCAATCACACATAACTCGGTGGCGTGGCCAAAGCCAGCTGGGAAAGAGAACACCAGCCAGAGATAATGGGGAACGTGATCTAGCTGTGGGTCCAGGAGGAGGAAAACGGGGCTTTGTTGAGAGGTTAGCCGGTCTTTGCCACACTCAGGACCTAGAATTAGTGAAAGAATCAGAGAGGCTTGGTACGGACCCTAAAGGGCTCTTGACATTGATATTCTTATGTTTCCTCTTTCTCTCTGGGGCAAGAAGAGCCCCAGAATCTTGGGAAGGGCTAAATCAACAAGGAGGCTTAGTGATCCAGTCTTATAGCTTAAAAAGACAAAGTAATGCTGTGGAGGGATAGTGCATCTACAAAATCTAATTCTGACCAACTCTAATTCTACTAATCAAGAGGATATGATTGGCAGATGACCTAGAGAACCCAAAAAGGGATCAAATAAGCACTGCTGAAGTATTGATATGAAATAGAGAATATGGCTGAGAGATACTGTCAACAATAATGAAAGAAATAGCTGCTCATAGAGACAATGCCATCGCATAAGAAAATTGAAATTTGGTGAGTGCCTATGGAACTAAGAAGAAATTTCTTCTGAAACCTTAACATTTTTCCACCTCATTAATTTTCCTAGTGAAGACAGGCAATGCTGGTTGACCTATGGGCATTTATTTTACTTTGACTACCCACATCGGCCTTGATTTTGCTACCAGCAGGATAAAAAGCCACCACTGACATCAGACTTAATCTTCCATTTCATTCTATCAGCCTTAAGAGTTAAAGAAGAGTTTTCTCTACATAACTTTTCCCTTTTGTACTTTTTAGCATAGATACATTTTATTTTTATTTAAAAAATTTTTTTCTGTTTAAAAAAATTTTTTTTATTGAAGTATAGTTGATTTACAATATCATGTTAATTTCAGGTGTACAGCATAGTGATTCAGATATCTATCTATCTATCTATCTATCTATCTATCTATCTATCTATCTATATTTTTTCTTTTTCAGGTTCTCTTCCCTTATAGGTTATTACAAAATGAAGCATATATGCATCTTAATTTTTATTTTAAATGTACTCCACTTCTTAGCTTTAAGGCATTGAAACTCTTCTACAGTCACTTGTCATTTGCTTTGGAAAAATAAATTTCCTATAACTTGGAATGACCCCTGTATACAAGAAGCACAATGGGACCCCAGGCAGAGGGACAACAGGGGCATCCCTATAGCCAGACCAAGCAATATCTTCATCTCAGAGCAAGGTGTGAACTGGCTTTTGCAACCCCTTCACAGGTCACTCATAAATCTGTGAGTCCCAGAATAAAGTAACAACGTAGAGAAGGACATGTTCCTTGTGAGACATCCAAAATGCCAGCTGGTTATTTTCTTAACCAGTGTTCATCTAATCCATTTGCTAAGCATTGTGGCTTTACAGCAATTCACGAGGGAGGAAATGGTTGCTTAATTGCCCAGAAGAATTTCCTAGAGATGCTTCAGTAATAACAACTTGTCTTTCTTCGCCCATGATCCATGAATAACAAAACAATTGAAAATGAAAGTCACACTGAAAATATGACAATGACATCTCTAGTCAAAATAAAGCACAGCCTTGAAATAATTATTTGAATAAATCACACCCCTCCCCCTCAAAATGCCCATAATTTCCATAGCTCAGTTTGAAGCTTTCTAGTACTGGAGAATAAAGTGTAACTTTATTTTCTTTACTTCATTATATGTGAACACATTCAGCCAAAGGGATAAAGTGTCAAGAAACACCCTTTTTATTCTACTCAACTATCTCCCACCCCAGCTTGTATATCATTTTCCTTAGAGGTGTTGGGGGAGGGAAAATTTCCCTCTGTGCTTTTGGGTTTTTTTTGGCTGGTCTGATAGTTAAATTGACATAAGAAAGATTAACAGGAGAAAATCAAATTTATTTTTTTACATACGGAGGTCTCATAGATATAGGACCTAAGCAGTGACCAAGGCAGGCAGCTTTTATACTTTTTTAGACAAAGAAACAATACATTTGTAAAGAATTGACAAGGCAAGGAAACTTAGGTTTGGGTGCTTAATAAGTGAAGAATCTAAGCAGAGTTTGTTTACTCAACCTTCTGGGGCCTGAATTCCCTGTCTCTGGTAATAAGGATGTCTCTGTACCCTCCTGGTGCAGGGAGGGTATTTTTCACATGGAAGGTTTCATGTCCTGCTTTCTGGGGACAAAGGAGAGTCAGAGTTTTCTTGCACTGGCTGTTTCTTAAGAAACTTTAGTTCTAAATAATCAATATGCCACTTTGGCATATTTGGGGGCGACTTGCCCTGAACCCTAACAGGAGTCCTGGATTAAGAGTCAGACTACTCGGGTTTACACTCCCTCTCTGTCCCCAGCTAACACTTTGCTTCTGGATCCGTCGCTCCATTTCTCTGACTCTTACCTATAAAGTGACGAAGATAGGATAGCTCAGATTTCCAATTAATCTTATGATTCTATAATTCTATTTTCTCCTAAGAGAAATTTCCTAATTATTAGCATGAGAACACTTTGCAAGCTTTACAAGGTATTATAAAATATTCAATTTTATTGACTGTGTTAGCATTCTATAATGTAGACCAAGTCAACGGGGGTTCGAGTATGACTAGAAAATGTGCTTTCTTTTGCCATTATGTTTTCAAACTAAATCTTCAGCCTCTTTGTCTCTAGTCTTCTCCCACCATTTCTAGAAATGTAAATTCACTGTCTTTTTCCAAAGAAACCCAGAACTGGTCTCCTTGAGGATATCCTTAAGAGTAATGGCCAGAAGAATCAGGCTTATCTATCTAGACTGAAATAATTGAGGTATGGATGTGAATTGGAACAAGAGGAAATGAATTTTCAGAGCACATGGAAATGTTTTAATATATTCCAGAATGAACTGTATTATTTTACCAAGGTATTGTTTGCCTTTTGATAGAGATAACACCCCCAAAATGAATATACCTCCTGTCACTTTTCTTGTGATCTGTAATGAAGGTGAGCTTCCTCATGACAAATGTGTATTTAATAGTAAGTGACAACAGTATTATCTCTCGTATTGTGTGCTAATAAGGTCGCCTTCCAGATGGTCCACAGTCAGGACCTTCATTCCACGTATCAGTACAAAATTGGCTTCTTGGTGAAGAAAGTTAAGCTAAGAGAATTTTTCTGCAATTTCCAAGGGAAAAAGTGATGACAGTAATAGCAGCTTCATTTAATAGAAATTATGTTTGAAGCATTGAAACTTCAGCTTCTTCAGGAAGTACTAGCTCCTGAGTTCCCAGCACTGTAGTAGATGTTTTTTATATATTATTTCTAATCTTCACAAAGATAGTTGAGCTATAAATTACTCCCATTTTATAGTTGCTGGCACTGGCACGTGGAATGTTTAAATGTTTTCAATGACTCATGGTTAATAAATGATTGAACCAGGATTTATATCCAGAACTGTCAGACTCCAAAATCTTTCAACCTCTTGACCACTGCTGCCCACAATTGTCACCACCAGCCTTATGTGGCTTTTGTGACTTGTCCAAAGGGAGATTTTAAAGACTTAGAACTAAAAAATATAAAATATTTCATTAATAGAGCTATGGTCTGAATGTGTGCTCCCCAAATTCCTATGTTGTAATCCTAATGCCCAATGTAATGGTATGTGGAGGGTGGAGTCCTCATGAATGGGATTAGTGCCTTTATTAAAGAGACTCCATAGAGCTTCCTCACCCATTCCATCATGTGAGGATACAAAGACCTGGAAGAAGGCCCTCACTCAACCATGCTGGCAACCTGATATCAGAGTTCAGCCTCCAGAATGGTGAGAAATACATTCCTATTGCTTATAAGCCACCAGTCTGTGGTATTTTGTTATAATAGCCTGGACAAATAGAAATAGGTTTTATATTGATTACCTATTGAAATAATAATATTTTAGGTATTTGGGTTAAATAAAATATGTTATTAAAATCCATTTCATCTTTTTTTTTTAATTTTTTAAAAATTTTTTTATTTTTGGCTGTGTTGGGTCTTCGTTGCTGCGCATGAGCTTTCCTTAGTTGCGGTGAGCGGGGGCTACTCTTCGTTGCAGTGTGTGGGCTTCTCATTGTCGTGGCTTCTCTTGTTGCGGAGCATGGGCTCTAGGCACGTGGGCTTCAGTAGTTGTGGCACGTGGGCTCAGTAGTTGTGGCTTGTGGGCTCTAGAGCTCAGGCTCAGTAGTTGTGGCACACGGGCTTAGTTGCTCCTTGGCATGTGGGATCTTCCTGGACCAGGGCTCAAACCTGTGTCCCTTGCATTGTCAGGCAGATTCTTAACCACTGCGCCACCAGGGAAGCCCCACAATATTACTTTTATAAAGATTCAAAACACAGGTCGTATTCTCATCATTAAAATCTCAAAAGTTTTGACCAAAACCAAAATTAGTGCTTAGAAACATTTATTGAAATTAGAAATTTCTTCCTATTAATATCTGTTAATAAGGCTTCTAATTAACTCAAGTAATTCAAATTAGCTTAGTAAATATAGTCATTACTTTTTAAATTATCTTAAGGTAGGGATCTGGAACTATTACTCATTAAAGTTAATTTCTAAATAATCTGATTCACATTGGTAAGTTAAATACCATTAAAAAAAAAAAGATATCTCTCTTCCTTAAGGAATTCCTTTAAAGAAAAAAAAGGAAAGAAAAGAAAAAACTGGTCCAGCTGATAGAGAAATTGTCCAAGATCCATGGGAGTTCAAGTCAATGAACCTGTAGCAAATGTATTGTTGGTTTTGAGGCCAGTGTTATTCAATTCTTCTTAAAATAGTATCCATTAAAAATTCAGCCCCAAATTTGGCACATCATCTCGACTGGAATAGGAATTAATCTGAAAAATTCTCATAATTGAAGCAACATCATAGAAATCCTTCCTAACATTTCTCACCTTCCTATATTCCCCTAACACTGAAAGGAAACACCTCTCACAAGCTGTGTTTCTTAATCAGACTTCTGGCTGTTAAGCAATAAGTTCCATCTTCCCCACCCTGGACAGCTGCTTCATCTGTGAACTTGGACTTCAACCATCAGAGCTGTACTCATTGTTTACACATGCATAGCTCCTCTGCTTACACTCATCTATTGGTTCATTTGGAATTATATTTTGAGAGTCCACAGTGTGCCTGGGACTGTTGTAGGTGCTTGGGATGTGTCAGGAAAAATAAAATAATCTTCCCACCCTTCTGGAATTTTAAGAGTTATATTGTAAGAACTTCCTGGTCTGGATTATAAACACCATGGAAGATTCCAAAGTCCCAGGACTCCTGGAAGAAGAATCAGATTTATAAAATAAATGCATATTCTCATCAATCAGCTGGATTTATATCTGTTCAGTGGGCATGGAGTTAGTTAAGCCCTTTTATATGTATTATCTCGGGTAATAGGTGTTAATAGGATGTGTGCTGAGAAAAAGCCACAGAAAGATTTGAGTTTACTTGAAATGTTTTTTCATTCTGTGGAATTACATGACAAGCTCGTATAAGATATGAAGTTGCAAACAGCATCAGATTCTTCAAGTAACAGGCATCACGACAAATCAGTGGTCTTAGGACAGAGAAATGGAGAAACCAAAGAGGACCATATGGCTTGGAACACTATCCATGCCCTTTAACCTCCCTTTCAGTAGACTCAGCTTAAAAGTCATGTGTAATACGCACATCATTGCCTGATGATCTGAAAAATGAAAGGGAAGACATTGTCCTAGCTGCATAGTAGATATCCCTAGTCTAGTGATGCAATTGAATGTGTTAGTCACAAGCTCTGGTCAGATCTTGTCTTGGCATTGACTGACTGTGTGACCTCCAAAGAGTGGCTTGTGCTTCCCGAGCCTCTGAGCTCTCACTGGTAAAATAAAGGTGTTGGCATGATTGCCAGTATCCTGTGCTACTAATCCTGTACGTTACAGATTCACGGCAAATATTTCTCAAGTTTGACAAGAAAATATTTTATCAGTCTCACTCTCTCCTTCAGTAAAATCCTACACTAGAGAAGCAAAGATTTTAATGATTTATAGAAAAACATAGAACTGAAAATAAAAAATACTTCTTCATTTAAAGTAAACGGAATCCAGCTTTGGAACAAGAGTTCTCTTGGTCATATTTTACAAAGCACTTCTTTTTATAGGACCCCTTTCATTAGTTTCAATTAGGAGCACAGGGAAAACATATTTTTTGAATTTTAATTATTATATACATATATATATGGAGAGAGAGAGAGAGCTCAACTTTTATGGGAAAAGGTTAAAGGTATGAAGATAGTCCTATTCAGTCCTTCTGAATCCTTTATTCTTTATTTGTGTGAGGATAACTTTGTACCAATTCCCTGGTGAAAAACGCACCATGGAATTGAAGAAAGAAGGGAGGTCTGTTTGCTTTTCTGAGATGCTAATGCAGTCCCTAGGAAGTCACCTGTCAGAGGAGACAGTGATTCACTTGAACATTTGCCACCTTAATCTGGGATTTTATCTTCGTTTTGCTAATTTTTCATGTCACTGTTATTGTTAGGTTCTTTTACAAAGTTGCTTCATGAACTTTTATGTGTGCCGCACATTGTTGTATCTTTAAGGAAAAGATTTTGTCCATTTGTTACTGTTCGTTCACTTGCTAACTTGAAATTTTCTTTGAAAAATAATTTTACTATTCTTATTTTTAACTCAGTGTTTTCACTTGTTTTGTGTTTGGCAATTCACATATATTTGAAATAAAACTACACAGAATTTTAGTCGAAGCAGAAAAATTAGAGCTACTTAAAAGTCCTAGCACAACACCCCTGTCACTTTGGCTGCCTGTCTTCGGCTACTGATATAAATGTCTGGTGGATGCAGATAAGCACAATATGAAATGCCAGGTAGAAGATTCATTAACCTCACAAAGGCAACCACGGTCAACAGCGATTGATGCCAGGCAGAGTTACTTAGCTTTGTTTAAAAGCATATTTATTATCTTAAGATAAAAAAACACACGATCTAAGGAGATGGAGAATACAAAAAGTTACTGCTAAATTGTTTTGTGAAAATTACGAACAAATTATTGTTGCCAGCAGTATTACATAAAAATACTTTCAGAGCATTTTCTCCCACATTGGGAACAATCTTCTTTAATTGCAAATGTAATGTTTTCGTGCTTTTAAATGTGTACACCTTTGATTACTTGTGAACTTAAACGTTATTTAATAGGTTTACTTCTTCCTTTGAGAATTTCTTGCTCAGCTTTTTCTGATTTTTGAGGGGATTCTTATCCATTGGCGTGAGTTCTCTGAGTCTATTTTTAATGGAGATAGTATTTAGAATCTAGTAAGTCAACTTATTTTCATTCTCAGAGATCCCTATTTTTTTTCAAATCACACCCCAAGTTTCCCAGTTAAATACACCTGGAGGGGGCTTCCCTGGCGGCGCAGTGGTTGAGAATCTGCCTGCTAACGCGGGGGACACGGGTTCGAGCCCTGGTCTGGGAAGATCCCACATGCCGCAGAGCGGCTGGGCCCGTGAGCCACAATTACTGAGCCTGCGCGTCTGGAGCCTGTGCTCCGCAACAAGAGAGGCCGCGATAGTGAGAGGCCCGCGCACCGCGATGAAGAGTGGCCCCCGCTCGCCGCAACTAGAGAAAGCCCTCGCACAGAAACGAAGACCCAACACAGCCAAAAATAAATAAATTAATTAATTAATTTAAAAAAACAAACAAACAAACAAAAAAAAAACAATTAAACCTTATCTTAGGTTGCTGACTCCTTGGGTAGGAAAGCATAGATGTTATTGGAAATATTTCTAAAAAAAAAAAAAAAAAAAAAAAACTACACCTGGAGGATGTAGGACCAAATGTTTATTCCATGGATTTTGGAGAGAATTCCCATCTTTGTCCTTTATATGGGAGCTAATCCAGGAAGCTTGTTGCCATAGCATAGGAGACCATGACAAAGAGGATGAAAGAATCTTCCCTTCTGGACAAGAGACATGAGGAAAAGAGGGGACAGAGCAGTAAAATAGGAAGAAGGTAATCGCAAGGGGTCTATCCCTCACTCCAAACCCTCAGTGACTCACTTTCCAGGAAAGAAATGCTTTTGTCTTTAGAAATATACAGGTAGGCAGCACATGTAATTAGACCAGATATGTGTTCACATTACAGATACTGAAAGAGATCATAAGCCCCTTATGTTACCTACAAGTACTGTGATTTTCACAAGTCATTTTCCCTTCTGTGTTCTTTCCCAACTCTGTCTTCTATCATCTCACAGCATCAGAGGGGATGAAGTCCTCAGACTGGCCCTGACTTCCCAGCTTCCTCCAGTCTCCACTTGAAAGTGGTGAGGCTGTTTCTTCCTGGGACCAGTGCCTGCTGAGTGCAATTGGGTCCCCATGAAGCAGTTTGAGCTTCATGTGCTGGCATCCTTCACAGGAGTCCCTGATTCTGGCCATTTGCCCCTGGTTTCCAAATCCTTGTCTACCATAGCCTCATTGACCAGATCCAGGTAACTCTCTGCCCTTTCAACAGGCATATGGGCACCCCTGGGTCCCTTGCTTGACATGCATAGGGTGGTGGGAACCAGAAGCACTTCCTGAGGCTCTTTGTCACTGTCAGATGGCAGTTCTGAGCCATCGTTCCAGTATAATGGTGGAAGCAGCCACGTGTAAGTCCTCTCCTGGGGTACTGCAGTTACAGGACCCCTACTGGTATATGGGGAGGTGAGCCTCTCTTCATACAGTCTACTCCTTAACTTTTTGAATGTTTAAAGTTAGCTCTCCAAGAAGTAGACTCAAGGGATTTGGGGAGAGGATGGGAGATAGTGATCAATCATTAACAAGTCTGCCTTCCTTCTCTACTTGTACTTTCTTTGTCATTCTCATAATGCCTTGAGCCAGAAGGGGTGCACATATTCTCTCTCTATAGAATATCTCCCTTTACCCTCTAGGACTTCAAGATTCATGGCTGAGTATGTAGGTGCAGTGCCACTAATTGGAAATAGGAATTAACAAGGGCAAAAATAACAACTCCATCACATAATTAAGGATAAAAGCCGTATCTGTCATGTTTATAATAAATATTGTCCTAAAATTGCCTTTTCATTTTCATCGATGTTATTATGAACAAAACTTTTATTTTTATGTAGTAAAATATGAAGATTTTCCTTTATTATTTTTTAAAAAATACTTTGTATGTTTGGGAAGTCCTCCTCTATTCTATTCCTCCTCTATTCAGAGGTCAGAAGAATATTCATATAAATTATGTATAGCATTTTATAATATTATTTTTGATATAAAGATATAAAATTTATTTTGATATATGGTATGAACTAAAAACCAAATGTTATAATTTTATAAATAACCATCTATTGTCCACCGACTATTTGATGACTAGTCCTTCCACCATTTGATGACTAGCCCTCCTGTTGATGTTTCCTTTATCACAAACAAAAATTTTTTTTAATTAATTAATTAATTAATTAATTAATTTTTGGCTGGGTTGGATCTTTGTTGCTGCCCGCGGGCTTTCTCTAGTTGTGGCGAGTGCGGGCTACTCTTCGTTGCTGTGCGTGGGCTTCTCATTGCAGTGGCTTCTCTTGTTGTGGAGCACAGGCTCTAGGCGTGCGGGCTTCAGTAGTTGTGGCTCATGGGCTCAGTAGTTGTGGCTCGCAGGCTCTAGAGTGCAGGCTCAGTAGTTGTGGCGCACCGGCTTAGTTGCTCCGTGGCATGTGGGATCTTCCCGGACCAGGGCTTGAACCCATGTCCCCTGCATTGGCAGGCAGATTCTTAACCACTGTGCCACCAGGGAAGCCCCACAAACAAAATTTTTATGAATTATATGGTAATCTATTTTGTATTATTGATATGTTGAATTTTAGCAGTATTATTCAGGTTTGATTTTCAATCTTTCTAATACTGGTTTTTCTTTTTTATATTAGCCTTTCTTTTTTATTCTTTAAAATGGATATGGTGTTAAAGTCTAAATAAATCTAGCTAGGATTGATTAGAATTACATTTAACCCAAAGGTTAATTTGGGAGGAATTTATTTCTTTAAAATATTGTTTTGCCATCAAGAAATATGGTATGTGTCTCTCTCTACGTATTCAATAAAGTTGTAGTTCTTTTTTATGTGTGTTATATAGTTCTTATAATGGTTATTCTAAATATTTCATATTTTTGTCAACATTTTATTGTGGCTTACAATTTGATTTTAATTGGTCATAGTTGATATGTTTAAATATATTCTTAATTGCCTCCTTTTTAAAATTTTCACTTAAACTTTTAACTGAACAAGTCATATCATTTGCATACAATTATTTTCCTCCTCCTGTTCAATAGGTAACCTCTTATTTTTTATTCTTATTTTATTTTCATGTATTTCAGATGCGTTTTAGAAAAACCTTAGAGATGGCGGTTATGGCTAGAATCCTTGTCTTATTCTTGATTTTAATGAGAATATCTCTAACAGTACATCATTAGAATGGTAAACACTAATTTCTATGTAAAGGAAAGTTGACAAAGACTTCACAAATGTTTTAAGACCTATGTGTGTGTATGTCACACACATACACATGCACGTACACACTGTTTAACCTGAGAGTTTTAAATGTACCCCCCCCAAATTTGGCATTAGTCCTAGAGAGTGACCATTGGTTCACTGAAGATGGATCCGCAAACTGAAGTGGGGTGCACTAGTTTCCTGTGGCTGTTACCACAAATTACCACTAATTGGGTGGCTGAAAACAGAAATCTAATCTCCTACAGTTTTGGGGAAGTCCAAAATCAAGGAATTGGCAAAGCCTCACTCCCTTTGGAGGCTGCCAGGTAGCTCTTTGCCTCTTCCAGCTTCTGGCGGCTAGCCGTAGGACTTGACCTGTGACTACGTCACCCCAGTCTCTGCCTCCATGGTCACCCTGCCTTCTCCTCTTCTGTCTATCTTATCTCCCTTGCCTCTTTCCTATAAGGAGATTTCTGATGGCATTTAAGGCCCAACCAGATAGGTCCAGATAATCTTCTCCTCCAAGATCCTTAACTTAATCACATCTGTGACCATATAAGATAATATTTACTCTTTTGTCATATAAGGTAATACTTATAGGTTCTAAGGATTAGGGTATGAACATATCCTGGCAGAGGTGGGGAGGCTGGTCACCATTCAAGCCACTACATGGAGATAAATGAGTTATTGGCAAAGACCAGATATATCTTTTTCCTAGTGACAGAAAAGAGTAGAATCTTCATGCACTAGTCTCCTCGAGCTGCTGTACAAAATACCATACACTGGGTGGCTTAAACAACAGACATTTTTTTCTCAGAGTTCTGGAGGTTGGGAAGTCCAAGATGAAGATGCTGGCAGGGTAGATTTCAATATAAGACCCCTACTCTTGGCTTGTAAGTGGCTGCTTTCTCCCTTTTTGCTCACATGACGTCTCCTTTTGGCATCCACAGATCTCTCTCCTCCTCCTCTTTAAGGTCACCAATCCTATCAGGTTAGAACCCTACCCTTATAGACTCATCTAACCTTAATTAGCTCCTATATACCCTATCTCCAAATACAGTCACTTTGAGGGTTAGGGTGTTAAAAAATTAATTTTATGTGGACATAACTGTGTCCATAACACCCCATACTTCCTATAAATCCAGTAAATGTTGCTTTATTAAATAAAACAGAGTCACTGTTTTCTTTAATGTTGGGATACATTTGGATAAAATGTCAGTAAAAGAATGATTTCAATATAAAATAATAAAGCTATCCACTTTGGGGAGATAATCTGGTCATTCAATTTTTTTTCAAAAGGCAAGGAGAGCAGAAGTGTATATACCTCATATAACTTATGGTGTGAAAAGTATATGTGGAGCTTGAAAAATTAATGAAAATTTCACCAATATTCTGAATAGCATGGCTTAACTTTAAGGGAAAATCTCAAGCACCAAGAGCTGATTCTGATTAGAAGACCAGTGAAGCACCCATGAAGTATCACAGACTGTTCCATCGTACAAAAATAAATAAATAAAAATAATTAAGTAAAAAGTTTAAAATTGGTGTTTGAATCAAAATTCCTGTTACCCAGTATTTTGTTTATTTTTTGTAGTAAAATTAGATTGTCCTTTCAAAAATTCCTTTTAGTTTATTTTGTTGAATTCTGCCTCTTGTTGATTAATTCTTGAGATTCCTTTGGTTCTCATGTCCTTATCTGTTATTGAAGACTGTAATTTAGTCATTTGCAGATGGATTCTAAGTTCTCTGTTGCCTTTTTCTTTTTATTTCTTTCTTTAATGTTATTTCCTTTTGGTCTTCTCCTTGTTGTAAAACCCATCTTTAGTTACACACATACATGTACCTCATTTCCTTGTAAAAATCCAAAGAATTACAGATCAGACTAAAGTTGTCTTTGAATCCCCACACAGATTTTGGTCTGACTCCCTTTCCCCAAAGGAACCCACAGTGTTATACCTTCTGAATATGTGTTGTTCTCTGATTCATCTAGAGGATGCAGTGTGTATGTTCCTCCCTCTGTTCATTGTGTACACTTACTTATTCACGTACATAACCATCATTTCCTGAGGACTGGCTCCTACAATCTGGACACCTCACATGGTAAACTGAGCGACTTGTACATGGATGGGGGGATTTTATATTACAGATTCCTGATTCTAATCCCTAACTCCTACCTTCAGACAAAAAAGAATGTTTAGTATACACAACAATCTCAAGAATTTTACCATTACCCTTGGTATTGAGACTATAAATATTTTTCTCTTGGATACTAATTTTGTTTTGAAAAAATTTAGAAAGAGAGAGATAGCAAGAAAGAAAGCCAAATTGTGATTGCCGTATATTGGTAGCAAAACTCCTAAGCACAAAATAGTTGTAAGAGCACTTTAAATCATATAAGCAAGGAAATGGAAACTGGTTAAACAAAGTCATTAAGGCCAATGCCCACTGAAAGCAGACACAGTGAGCCCTGTAATAACTCCACTAAATGTTATCTCTAAAGAAAGTTGCATTCATTGTGTTTAATTTACCTCAAGTGCTTTTAAGAATAAATTCCCTTGTACTGAGTTTATGGAATGTGGAAAGTAAATAGTCCTTGGAGAGCATATTGGAGGTTGTTATAAGATACACATATCATCTTAAACTAAACCTTTAGCATCTGTTTCAGGCTCTGATTACAAATGATGAAACTGACAATAACTTTTACACTTACTCCATAAAAAGGAAAGGTGGTGATTAAGGACGTTGTGTGATCTTTATTCAATGCAAACTACATCTGCTGTGTTTTCTCTTATACCTGGCTGTCTGGAAAAAAAGTCACTCTGCTTCCTCCAGAAGGGAAAGGGGACTCTTGCGTCCTTTGAGATATCTAACTCAGCTTCTGTGCTTTCCCTCTTTGAATCCTAAACCAGATCATTTTCTTTTTTTCGTCGTAAACCAGATAAACTCTCTCATGTAAACAGTTTACCATTAATAGGGTTTGAAAATTCAGCTCCTGTCATAACCCACACATGAGAGATTTCAACCTTTTGAGGAATGATATCAAAGCCATTCTATATGTTGCTCAGTGTATATGCTCACCACCACCATATGATTTTCTCCAAGTCCAGGGTTTTGCCATTTAGGTCAATTTCAATAACAGTAGTGGTTGAAACCTTTGCTGTACCTTGGAATCATCTGGAGAGTTAAAAAATAATACCAGTGCCTGGGTTGCTGAGGTTCTGATATAATTTTCTAGGATGCAGTGGGAATATCAGGCCTTTTCAAAGTAGCTAAGCTTGAAAACCACTGCATGTATAGCAACTCTCTGACTTCACTCATGTTGCTCATTTGAGATATTTCAAGATATTAATCATTCAATTAACATATTACAGTCTAATTTCAGCCCACTATTCTCCTCCCCCTTTCCCCTTCTTTTTCGTACTCACTACAACCTTCTAAGTTAAAAGTCTGTGGCATCAGTTGCTTTAATTTATCTGCTGATTGCCTGCACTAGACCTAGTCACCTAAATAACATACATTTGACAAACTTATTGATTGTACAGCATTTACTAGTCTGGTAAAATCAACCTGCAATAGGAAGTCCATCTCAGCTTTAGCTAGGATTTTGGTTTACAAAACACACACAGTACTGCAAATCTTAGGTGGATACAGCCAGAAATTTTGCTAAAAAGAAAGCATGTAAACTATTTGGCAAAGATCCCAATGGCCGCAAAGAAAACCAAAGGAAGAAAATGATGACTCACAGACATGTTGGTTCAATGAACCAGCCTACAAGGTGGTTCAGTGAGTCTTCTGAAAACGTCTCCAGTATGAATCAACTCTTTGTTTCTTGATAATGACTGGAAGAGTCCAATGACACAAATATATTCTCACATGTTATTTCTGTCAGTTACTCATTGAACAGATATTTATTGCTCTTCTTGTATATATAAGACCTATTTCTAGCTACTTGCTGTACATGCATGAATAAGATATTCCACAGAGGCTCAGAATTTGTCAGGAGATGTGTGTGTGTGTGTGTGTGTGTGTGTGTAAATCTAGCAGGGATTCTAAAGTTAGATTGAAGATATTTACCGTAATAAGTAAATGTGTTGGGAATAGTAATAACTTGTAGAGGTTTAAAAAAGCATATGTAATGTTGCATTCCATTATATTTGTAAATTTTTTTAAAATCTATTTTTTAGTAAGTTCAACAAAATCTTCATGATAGTGATAGGTTATAAGTGTTAAAAGGTCAAGAAAGATTGTTGTAATGTAAGACAAGTTATAATTATTCATCTAATGGGATTAAAAACAAGATAGAAATTGGAGTAGAAATAGAGTGCATCATTTGGGATACTCAGGGAAGGGTCCAACTAAGATGATGTTACAAACTCACCTCAGCCAATTTTGCCCATCAGTGAAGTTTGGTTCTTTGGGTAAATATAGCCTTTGGTTGATTAGGGATAAGTAGGGCCTATAACTCCTCCCTCCCTCTATTATCCTACCAGGTGGCGTATTAGGATGCAAACAAATCTTAGACTAAATTCTGTTGAATGTGGGAACATTTGTTGACAAGTAGGGACAAAAGAATAATACAGCTTATTCTTAGGGCTGAGGCAAGTACCACTCTCTGCCCTTGACATTGGATGAAAGTTCCACTTTGAAGGTAGAAACGTACATCTTCTGTTAGCAGGACTAGCCAGCTCCCGAAATGTAGAGGGATATGAGACCAATGGTCTCTAGAATTTAAATGCTGCACCAATGATATTACTTTAGTCAACAGAAGTGCCAGTTTTTTAATCCTATACTACAGTGTGGCCTTTTGAAATTGTCATAACTCACCACATATCTTGAGATGCACTGATTTCATGAAAAAAATTTTTTTGACCATCCTTTATGCTGATTTACAAACTCTCTGGTATAGATTCAAACAGCAATATATGAGGTGCTAAATATCTAACTCTATATGTCAATTATTTATTAGGACACTTTAAGATGTTAACTAACCACCCATATGGTATAGATTAAAGACAACTTGGATAAACACATGCATCTCTTAACCAAAATTTTAGAAATCAAGACCTGATTGAACTAAAAAGGTGCTTATCTGGGGTTTGTTAGGACTGCAGCCCAGGAGACACAGATTCAAGAAGCAGTTGAATTGTGTTCCACCAGACTACAAAGGGCAGGATACTTATAAAGACAAAAATTGCAAGGTTAGTTACATGAGTTGTTTATCAAGAATTATAATTGGAGCTGGCAAGAAGCAAGGGTGATTGTTAAATAAAAATTGGTGGGGGTCTGAAATGGTTGCATAGTTACAAGAGGAGACCTTGAGACCATCGGGTTGCAGTTGGCATGTGTCGTTCTGAATACAGCTGTGAGTGTCCTTGGATTTGGTGCAGATGTGTCTGAGATCAGATCCTTAATGGCTGCTCAATTCCTTTTTTGTATGCCTGAACCATGATTACTCCATTATAATTTCAATTTGTCATCACAGCTTACTTTTATATAAAGTATATTATCTCACACGCAATAAAGTAGATAAAATATTTGAATTGAGATGTGAAGGGTGAGTAGGAACTTGCCAGTTGCACTGGGATGGAGAGAGCATTCTCTGTAGAATAAGTGGCAGGCTGAGGTACAGAGCAGAGAAAAAGCATGATGAAAGTGGTTTGGTACACTAGGTACCAAAGGGTAAGTGTGTAGGAGTGATTGATTGGATAAATAGTACTAGCTAAACTATGAAGACCTCATACACAGTGCTAAAGTTCTCCAGTCATTGGTGCTAAGGAGAGAAGTTGGTTATGGACCAGATGAGTAAGTTCCATATGGATTCCTCCCATTAGTGACTTACCTTGATACCACAGGAATCATGGTTGGAAGGAAGGATCTATTTGAAAAAGAAGTAGTCTAGTGTGGAGGTTACAAGGATTGGTTTGTCATTTACTAGCTGAGTTAAATCTCTTCTCTTAAGCTTCATCTTGTCACCGTAAAATGAGGATAACTATACTATCCACAGAGTTAAGAGTTGTTCTACTTTACAGATGTTCCAGGTAAATTATGGAACTGGTTATTCATTAGATCTATGTGCTGGGGAAGACCAAATATCACATTTTTTAAAATAGATCTTTCTTGGAGTATAATTGCTTCACAATACTGTGTTAGTTTCTGTTGTACAACAAAGTGAATCAGTCATATGCCTACATATATCCCCATATCCCCTCCCTCTTGAGCCTCCCTCCCACCCTCCCTATCCCACGTCTCTAGGTCATCACAAAGCACCAAGCTGATTTCCCTGTGCTCTGCTGCTGCTTCCCACTAGCTAACTATTTTACATTTGGTAGTGTATATATGTCAATGCTAATCTCACTTCACCCCAACTTTCCCCTCCCCTCCGTGTCCTCAAGTCCGTTCTCTATGTCTACATCTTTATTCTGGCCCTGCCATTAGGTACATCAGTACCATTTTTTTTTTAGATTCCATGTATATATATGTGTTAGCATACGGCATTTGTTTTTCTCTTTCTGCCTTCACTCTGTATGACAGACTCTACGTTCATCCCCCTCACTACAAATAACTCAATTTCGTTTCTTTCTATGGCTGAGTAATATTCCATTGTATATATGTGCCACATCTTCTTTATCCATTCATCTGTTGATGGACATTTAGGTTGCTTCCATGTACTGGCTATTGTAAATAGTGCTGCAATGAATATTGTGGTACATGTCTGTTTTTGAATTATGGTTTTCTCAAGGACTATGCCCAGTAGTGGGATTGCTGGGTCATATGGTAGTTCTATTTTTAGTTTTTTAAGGAACCTCCATACTGTTCGCCATAGTGGTTGTATTACATTCCCACCAACGGTGCAGGAGGGTACCTTTTTCAGCACACACTTTCCAGGATTTAATGTTTCTAGATTTTTTGATAATGGCCATTCTGACCAGTGTGAGGTGATACCTCATTATAGTTTTGATTTTCATTTCTCTAATAATTAGTGATGTTGAGCATCTTTTCATGTGTCTCTTGGACATCTGTATGTCTTCTTTGGTGAAATGTCTATTTAGGTCTTCCGCCCATTTTTTAATTGAATTGTTTGTTTTTTTGATATTGAGCTCCATGAGCTGTTTGTATATTTTGGAGATTAATCCTTTGTCCATTGTTTCATTTGTAAATATTTTCTCCCATTCTGAGAGCTGTCTTTTCATCTTGTTTATGGTTTCCTTTGCTGTGCAAAAGCTTTGAAGTTTCATTAGGTCCCATTTGTTTATTCTTGTTTTTATTTCCATTACTCTAGGAGGTGGATCAAAAAAGATCTTGCTGTGGCTTATGTCAAAGAGTGTTTTTCCTATGTTTTCCTCTAAGCATTTTATAGTGTCCGGTCTTACATTTAGGTCTTTAATCCATTTTGAGTTTATTTCTGTGTATAGTGTTCGGTAGTGTTCTAATTTCATTCTTTTACATGTAGCTGCCCAGTATTCCCAGCACCACTTATTGAAGAGGCTGTCTTTTCTCCATTGTATGTTCTTGACTCCTTTGTCATAAATTAGGTGACCATATATGGGTGGGCTTATCTCTGGGCTTTCTATCCTGTACCATTGATCTATATTTCTGTTTGTGCCAGTACTATACTGTCTTGATTACTGTAGCTTTGTAGTATAGTTTGAAGTTGGGGAGCCTGATTCCTCCAGCTCCGTTTTTCTTTCTCAAGATTGCTTTGGCTATTTGGGGTCTTCTGTGTTTCCATATGAACTGTAATATTTTTTGTTCTAATTTTGTGAAGAATGCCATTGGTAGTTTGATAGGGAATGCATTGAATCTGTAGACTGCTTTGGGTAGTATAGTCATTTTCACAATGTTGATTCTTCCAATCCAAGAACATGGTATATTTCTCCATCTGTTTATGTCATCTTTGATTTCTTTCATCAGCATCTTATAGTTTTCTGAGTACAAGTCTTTTGCCTCCTTAGGTAGGTTTATTACTCGGTATTTTATTCTTTTTGTTGCAATGGTAAATGGGATTGTTTCCTTAATTTCCCTTTCTGATTTTTCATTGTTAGTGTATAGGAATGTCAGAGATTTCTGTGCATTAATTTTGTATCCTGCTACTTTATCAAATTCATTGATTAGTTCTAGTAGTTTTCTGGTGGCATCCTTAGGATTTTCTATGTATAGTATCATGTCATCTGCAAACAGTGACAGTTTTACTTCTTCTTTTCCAATTTGGATTCCTTTTATTTCTTTTTCTTCTCTGATTCCTGTGGCTAGGACTTCTAAAACTATGTTGAATAATAGTGGTGAGAGTGGACATCCTTGTCTCATTCCTGATCTTAGAGGAAATGCATTCAGTTTTTCACCATTGAGAATGATGTTTGCTGTGGGTTTGTCGTATATGGCCTTTATTATGTTGAGGTAGTTTCCCTCAATGCCCACTTTCTGGAGAGTTTTTATCATAAATGGGTTTTGAATTTTGTCAAAAGCTTTTTCTGCATCTATTGAGATGATTTTATTCCTTAATTTGTTGATATTATGTATCATATTGATTGATTTGCATATATTGAGGAATCCTTGCATCCCTGGGATAAATCCCACTTGATCATGGTGTATGATCCTTTTAATATGTTGTTGGATTCTGTTTGCTAGTATTTTGTTGAGGATTTTTGCATCTATGTTCATCAGTGATATTGGTCTATAATTTTCTTTTCCTGTGATATCTTTTTCTGGTTTTGGTATCAAGGTGATGTTGGCTTTGTAGAATGAATTTGGGAGTGTTCCTCCTTCTGCAATTTTTTGGAAGAGTTTGAGAAGGATCGGTGTTAGCTTTTCTCTCTAAACATTTGATAGAATTCGCCTGTGAAGCCATCTGGTCCTGGACTTTTGTTTGTTGGAAGATTTTTAATTTCAGTTTCAATTTCCTTACTTGTGATAGGTCTATTTATATTTTCTAATTCTCCCTGGTTCAGTCTTTGAAAATTGTATCTTTCTAAGAATTTGTCCATTTCTTACAGGTTGTCCATTTTATTGGCATACAGTTGTTTGTAGTAGTCTCTTATAATCCTTTGTATTTCTGCGGTGTCAGTTGTGATTTCTCCTTTTTCATTTCTAATTTTATTGGTTTGTGTCCTCTCCCTTTTCTTCTTGATGAGTCTGGATAAGGGTTTTATCAATTTTGTTTATCTTCTCAAAGAACAAGCTTTTAATTTTATTGATCTTTGCTATTGTTTTCTTTGTTTCTATTTCATTTATTTCTGCTCTGACCTTTATGATTTCTTTCCTTCTACTGACTTTGGGTTTTCTTTGTTCTTCTTTCTCTAGTTGCTTTAGGTGTAGGGTTACATTGTTTATTTGAGATTTTTCTTGTTTCTTGAGGTGAGATTGAATTGCTATAAATTTCCCTCTTAGAACTGCTTTTTGCTGCGTCCCATAGGTTTTGGGTTGTTGTGTTTTCATTGTCACTTGTTTCTATGTATTTTTTTATTTCTTCAGTGATCTCTTGATTATTTAGTAGTGCACTGTTTAGCCTCCATGTATTTGTGGTTTTTACAGTTTTTTTCCTGTAGTTGATTTCCAATCATAGTGCTGTGGTCAGAAAAGATGCTTGATATGATTTCAATTTTCTTAAATTATCCGAGGCTTGATTTGTGACCCAAGATGTGATACATCTATCCTCGAGAATGTTCCGTGTGCACTTGAGAAAAAAGTGTATTCTGCCACTTTCGGGTGGAATGTTCTATAAATATCAGTTAAATCTATCTGGTCTATTGTGTTTTTAAAGCTTGTGTTTCCTTATTTATTTTCTGTTTGGATAATCTGTCCATTGTGTAAGTGGGCTGTTAAAGTCCCCTGCTATTTTTGTGTTACTGTCAATTTCCCCTTTCATAGTTGTTAGCATTTGCCTTGTGTATTGAGGTGCTCCTATGTTGGGTGCATAAACATTTATAATTGTTATATCTTCTTCTTGGATTGATCTCTTGATCATTATGTAGTGTCCTTCCTTATCTCTTGTAAGAGTCTTTATTGTAAAGTTTATTTTATCTGATACGAGTGTTGCTACTTCAGCTTTCTTTGGATTTCCATTTACATGGAATATCTTTTTCCATCCCTTCACTTTCAGTCTGTATGTGTCCCTAGGTCTGAAGTGGGTCTCTTGTAGACAGCATATATATGGGTCTTGTTTTTGTATCCATTCAGCCAGTCTGTGTCTTTTGGCTGGGGCATTTAATCCATTTACATTCAAGGTTATTATCAATATTTATGTTCCTATTACCATTTTCTTAATTGTTTTGGGTTTGTTTTTGTGGGTCTTTTTCTTCTCTTGTGTTTGCCGCCTAGAGAAGTTTCTTTAGTATTTGTTGTAAAGCTGGTTTGGTGGTGCTGAATTCCCTTAGCTTTTGCTTGTCTGAAAAGCTTTTGATTTCTCCATCAAATCTGAATGAGATCCTTGCTGGGTAGAGTAATCCTGGCTGTAGGTTTTTTTCTCTTTCATCACTAAGTATATCCTGCCACTCCCTTCTGGCTTGCAGAGTTTCTGCTGAAATATCAGCTGATAACCTTATGAGGATTCCTTTGTATGTTATTTTTTTGTTTTTCCCTTGCTGCTTTTAATATTTTTTCTTTGAATTTAATTTTTGTTACTTTGATTAATATGTGTCTTGGTGTGTTTCTCCTAGCGTTTATCCTGTATGGGACTCTCTGTGCTTCCTGGACTTGGATGACTCTTTCCTTTCCCATGTTAGGGAAATTTTCGACTATAATCTCTTCCAATATTTTCTCAGACCCTTTCTTTTTCTTTTCTTCCTCTGGGAGCCCTATTCAAATGTTGGTACATTTAGTGTTGTCCCAGAGGTCTCTGAGATTGTCTTCAATTCTTTTTCATTCTTTTTTCTTTATTCTGCTCCTCGGCAGATATTTCCATCATCTTGTGTTCCAGCTCACTTATTCATTCTTCTGTCACAATTATTCTGTTATTGATTCCTTCTTGTGTATTTTTCATTTCAGTTATTGTGTTGTTCATCTCTGTTTGTTTGTTCTTTAGTTCGTCTAGATCTTTGTTAAACATTTCTTGTATTTTCTCAATCTGTGCCTCCATTTCATTTCTGAGATTCTGGATCATCTTTACTATCAGTACTCTGAATACTTTTTCAGGTAGAATGCCCCTTCATTTATTTCGTCTTGTGGGTTATTACCTTTCTCCTTCATGTGTGACATATTTTTTGCCATCTCATTTTTTTTTCCCTTTTTTTAATGAGTGGGATTGTGTTCCTGTCTTACTGGTTGTTTGGCCTGAGGCTTCCTACACTGCTGTTTGTAGGCTGTTGTGTAGAGCTGGGTCTTGGGGCTGAGATGAGGACCTCCGGGAGACCTCACTCCAATGAATATTCCCTTGGGTCTGAGGTACTCTGTTAGTCCAGTGGTTTGGACTTGGAGCTAGCACTGCAGGAGCTTCGGCTAGACCCCTGGCTCATGAACCAAGATCCCGCAAGCCACACGGGGTGGCAAAAAAAAAAAAGAACAATAACAAAGTAAACAATAAAATTAGACTAGGAAACTAACAGCAATGTTAGAAAAAATATAAAAATAAAAATATAGATCAAACAACAACCGGAATGTAAAACAAAATCACAATAGTAAAAAAAAGGAGGAGAAAAAAAGTGGAAAAGGCCTTGGCTGTGGAGGGCAGGGCCTAAGCAGGAGTGCGGTTTGGGCAGTGGGTGGGGCCTATGCTTAGTACCCACAGGGCTGGAAAAGTTGTGTGTGTGTGTGGGATGTGGGGCTTAGGCTCAACTGAACAGAAGGGGCCTCCTGCCTCTGGTCTCAGAGGGTGGGGTACCGCACCTGGGAGCCCAGCAGGCTTCCTGGGATCGAGTGGGCAGAACAAATGCCCTTCTCTTTTCTGTTCCTCCGGTCTGGGAGGGACCCTCCTGCCTGCCTCTCCTGAACTCCCTGGCCTCCCTCCTATGCCCCCAGGACCCATGTGGCCTGGAGGGGCCTTTGGAGTGCAGGGGACGAGCCTGGGAGCCAAGCAGTCTCCCTGAACCTGAGTGGGCGGGGCTAATGCCCTCTGCTCCTTTCTGCATAGGACCCGACCCGAGAGCCAGGCAGAGTTCCCCCGCCGATTGGGCAGGAGAAACGCCACTTTCCCCGATCCGAACCCCTGAGAGTCCCTCCAGGCATGGGAACCCCTCCCCCTTCTCAGCCACCCCTTAGGGACGCCAGTCCTGTCCAGCCTCCACTTCTCCTCCCCCCTCAGTCCTGCCACGTCCTACCAGGTTGCTTGGGGGTTCTTCCAGTCTCCTTGGGCGTCGGGGCCTCCCACCAGCATCCAGCAGATGCCCTAGCTGTGGGGAGATGTGAACTCTGTATCTTTCTACACCACCATCTTGACTCCTCCTTCCCAAATATCACTTCTTGAGGCTAATCATTCTTGCTTCCTTGGCCCTCCACATGCAAGGGCTTATCAAGAATATTTCCTTGTTATTAGGCTATCAATTTTCACAACAGAATGTCAGTCTTATCCCAGATTCGGGGGTCACTAAACAACACTCAGCAACATCACACAAGGGTTGCACTCCAGATATTTTTCTGAGTACAACCTGGAATTTATTGCTGCTTAATACTTACCTAAAGGTCAGTGAAGGGCAATAATATTTACAGCTGCTAGATTAGAATTTAATATATTTGTTTAACTCATGCCCCACTCCTAGTAAATTTTGTAGAGATTTCCTCTAGATATTTTAAAATATATCCTTTGATTAAGCCAGAGGTGCAAACACCCAAGGTGTTTATAGAACTGTGCTTCATGTCAGGTGTAATACCACTGATCAACACATAGGAACATAAGAAACAGCCCTAGGAAACCTATTGCTATATTTATCCTAAGGATATTTTTCATTATATTGCAAGGTGTCTACTTTCTCAGGCCCCACAAGAACAAATTGTCTCTGGTCTCAATATCAAGACAAGTCATGCTTCTCCTCATTAACTAGATATATTTTTCCCTTTAGAAAACTGTGACTTATTTAGCCAATCACGTATGTCTCTTTGCGTTTTCTGCTAGACCATTTAGAATCAAATTTGGGGCCCACTCATGACAATTGTACAGGGCCTCACTGGGTATACCTCAAATGGGTATTACTCTCACTCTTGGCTTCAGCTTATTTTTCCTACTTACATCTTTCTCTGTAAAGATTTCCACATCTGTCATTTCTTTATTTTGTAGTAGCATATGTACTTTATAATATGATTTAAATACTTCCTAGAAAAAATATCAGACAAATGTATATACAAATATATGTACTATTGCTAACTAAGGATCTGGGTTTATTCTTCAAGGCATTGGGACATTATCAACTATATTTTTGGTGGAGACTGACATCCTCAAGTTTGCACTATAGAATGAGTGCTCAGACACCATAGGAAGAATGGACCGAGGGAGATGGAGTTAGTAATTTTATCAAAATATAGTTTATCTTATATCAGCATTTCCTTGGTGTTTGTTAAGAATGCACTGTCTGGGCATAAGATCCAGGACTCTGCTCTTGCAGTGGCATTTTCTTCCCACTTTAGTTTGAGAACCACTGAAAGAGTCCTATAGATCCATTAAGAGACCATTTTGCGATGCCAAGCAAACTACAGGTGATGGGAATCTGAATAAAGGAAGTGACAGTGAACTTTGGAAAAACATCATTTTTGAGAGATGTGGAGTTCTAAACTAATTGTTTTTCCAAATTCCTAGCCTTGTCCCTATGGAGGTAAATACCCAGGTCTACAGGGCTGCTTGAAATACTTTGGCAATTATAATGGTACATGTAAGTAACAAATGTGATATCAGAAAGGAAACAATTCAACCCAAGAGTTACTTGCTTTCCCTTTTGCTTCCAGTGTCCACTCACTGCTGGGTGTGGTCCTTCATCTTTTAGCTGAAACCTGTCAGAAGCAGTTCGCTTAGGGAAGCTGCTAAAATGAGAGAGACTAAGCTCTCCCTACAGGCAATGGAGTCCAGAAGATTTCAGATTCTACAAGAAACAATTTGCTATTGTCAGAGTGGAACTCAACCAAGTTTTTACCCCTGAAGCTATAGGGGTTGCCTCAGGCAGTGGGTGAGCAAACTGTCTTTAACAGTCTCAGATTTTGGTGAGATAAAGTCTAGTCACAGACGTGGAAAATGCAGGCAGGATTCTGAAAAATCCTGCCCATTTTAATCCTAAAAGATCCTTTTGTAGGAATGACTCAAGTGATTGCTCTTCAAAAATAGTGAGAAAGTTAAGAAATCACATTCACTCCTGCCAGGCCCACAGGGGGGTCCCTACAGGATTTTCTTTGTAAGTAACAGGCTTTATTAGAAGTGACATTTTCTTTCTTCCCTAGGTGTTCTTTCACAAGAAGAGATGGCCAAGTCTGAATTACAGATAAAGCAAGCTTCTGACACTCCTACGTTTTTCCCCTCTTATTTTATATACACACTGCCTACTTACCCATGTTTGTGATGAAGTAAGCCTCATTCTTGTACTTCTGTAGATTGAGGGAATGTTTGAATGGCATAAAGGCTATAATTTCTTCCTTTATTGTAAAATCTTTAAAACTGTGTCAGGGGCTCTCAGAGAAAAAAGAATATGAGGAAAGGGGATGGAGGGAGTGTTGGAAGAAGAATTGGTAGAAGAAAAGTACTATTTTCTTATGAAGCCTTGAAAAAGCTTCATGACTAGAACAACAATTTGTCCATCCATTTGCTTTTCTCTATACTTTCTTAAGGAGAAATATCCAGTTTGAAGACTACAAAAATTTAAAGCAGAGATGGAAAAACAAATGAAGTCTTTTAGTCTCTATTTTCTGTTGTCTAAATCCCGTGTTGGGGGTTGGCGGGGGCGGGGGGGATGCACATCCTCAAAAAACCACCCAGTGGAGCTAAATGGCACCCCACGATCAGTATCGAGTAAGTCAGGAAGTGCAGCGTTCAAAGGACTAATTCCCATACCATCATCAAGCTAATGAGACTTGAAGAGACTAGTTAATATGCCAAACCCCTAAGCCAGCTGTTTGAGGGTAAATCACCAGTAGCAAGGTGACAGAAAGCTATCTCCCACTCATAAGCTAATGCTTCTTCAGCCCTTCAATAAAAGGCTGCACCGCCGAACAGAGGACTGCAATTTATTTTCTCCTGGAAATATACCAAAAATTGCCTTCAAATTATTTGCTACATTTTCAGAAGGAACTACAATTTCCCAAGCAGTAAGGACCATTCTTTTGACAGAGAATTCTAGTTGATTTCCCAAACTGCTGACTTCTTAGGCAGAGAGGCCCAAATGACTTTAATTCTAGAATTTGGGAACACAATTCTAGTTGTGACTAGAATTCTTACTGCAGACACTGTTCTCCTCCTCTCAAGGATCCCTGGATTCTTGCCATCTGTATGATCGACACTTAATAAACTAATATGTGAAATAACGGTTAGCATTCTCCTTCGTGTTGGCTTAAATCAGATTCCCAACCCGGGATGTGTAAAAGGAGACGTGGAGGATCTCTATATGATTTTCATTAACAAGGCTCCTACCTAACATTTTCGAGCCCCTACCATGTGCCAGGCAATATGTTTGTTGCTTTGTATGCACTTTTCATTTATTTTAAAATAAACTGTAGAAATGTGATGATTTGTCTCTAATCTAATCAAACTTTCAGATACATCACAATCACGGCGGGGGGGGGGGGTTTGAAAACACAGACTTTGGGGTTTCTAACTCAGTAGGTCTCTGGTGGAATCAGAAAATTTGCATTTCTAAAAAGATTCAGGTGATGCTGATAATGCTTATCTGGGGACCACTCTTTGAGGATAACCGCACCCTTACATGAGGTTATCCAAATTACGTACCCAGATAAAGATCACAGAGTTAACTGGAGGAGGTGATTCTCATACAATGTTGTGTGCTTCAAAGTTTAAAAAAATTTAAAAATTTTGTATTTATCTAAATTACAACGAACGTAAGGTTAACCAAAATATAGTGTCTCTTTCCTCTGGATGCGGAGAAAAGAGTGTTTCCATCAATAACCTGTTAGGTGAAGTTTACCAAAGGCTCTTTGATGAATTACATTTGAGAAATGAGCTTCTATTTAATATATGTCCAGGAAAAAAAAATTGAAAACCTGAGGTCCAAGAAGGGGGGAACAGAAGGAGAGAGACTTAGGTAGTAACAGTGTTAGAAAGCTGTTTCTGGAGGCAGAGTGGTCCTGTTGCCCTATAAAAGTCCTTTTGAGCTGAAAACTTATGTATTTCCCAAGCTGACGTGTTAGGCAATAAATCAGCCTGTAAGGAGGTTAGCATTGCCTAGAGATACTCAAAGATACGAGATTCATCAAAACTTAATTTCTTTTCCCTTAGCTATCTTGAGTTTTGTTTTACTTTGCAGTTGACTAGATCTTGGGTTCAGATCTAAAGCTCTGGTGATTTATTAACTCTGTATGTGTGTCTGGATAAAGACGGAAACTGCACATAAAAATGGAAACAGACATGCTTGGCTGGAGGGAGAGGTGTTATTTTTCAATTGCTCCTCTTCCCAGCAGGAGGGATGTGAGGTTTGAATTTCAAATCAGTCTGACCGTCTTAAGGCAAATATCATCACACAGTTCTGGGGAAGGGAAAGACGGAGACCCAAATGTCACTGGAGTACCTAATAATACCCACCTCAGAGGTCTGTGGTCTCCTCTGTTTTCATAGCAACCCTGTGAGACGGTAATCACTTTTCATTTCCACAAACAGGAAACTGAAGCTCTGGCGGCTGGTGACTGACAGATAGCACCCCGTCAGATGTGGCAGAGGAGTAATTTGAGTGCAAATCTCTGTGGCTATAGATACATGCTCCTGCCTTTATACTCCATGGGCAGGATCTATCAGAAACTCCATCCATTTCCCCTCAAGAGGCGGGGTTGAAATGTGTAAGAAGTGTAGTGCTTTAAGACAGCTATTGCAACCCACCCTGCTGTACCTTTGCACTTGTCCTAGCTTCCTGTTCTGGTCTACATGGATTCTGTGAATTCTGTGGGAATCACAGGCTTTTGATCTAACTCTTTACTGACTTAAATAGGAATTCTTAAAATATATGTGAGAAACTGCAAGAGAAATTTTAAAAATGTCTGAACCGCAAACCACAAAGCTGACTCAGCAAAACTGTGACATTGGGGTGCATAGGGCAAAAAAAGAAGGGGGGTGGGGAGATAGAGCAGGAAGGAAATGGGGAAGTATCCTGTGTGGAATTATTAGTTTTGTCTTTTTAAGTCATACTAGAGAAATGTGTATGAATATCAGAAAAGAAACAAACTTTGATGGAATGGAAAACATAAACAAGGACAAAAGAGATAAGTAAATTGATGGAATCATTAGAAATAAGGGGAAAAGAAAATAATAAATTAATACATAGTGTATTAATACATACAAGTAAAGTGAAATAAATAAAATCAAGTAAAGTATTACCCTTTAATAGGGCAGACTATAATATTTAAATTTTTTTAAAAAATTACGCTGTTTATAGAGGACAAAGTATTAAATCTGAGTTGAAATTAGAGATGGGAAAAGAGATATTATTCAAATGTAGTTGCAACCACAAAAAAAAGCAAGAGTGGCTATATTAATATCATATAGGAAAGAGTTTAAGGTTATATTCACTTACCAGAATAAAGAGGGAAATTGTGTAACTATGAAAAGCAATATTTATGAAAAAAAGAGCATAAACCTGAAATAGTCCTACACAAATGTAAAATTAAAACTATTTGAAAAGCAAAGGGGACTTACTAAAAATAGATGTCAATATAGTTTTTTTTACATAGAACAGATTTTATACGTAAGAAGTAATAACACTCAACTGTCAAATTTACTAGTTATTTATAGAACTTTAACTTGAGTAAAAAGTATTTTGTGTATGTTCATTGAACATCTAAAAATCCTGTTTACCAACTTAAAAACAATAAACCTTAAATTTAGAAAAGTATAAATCTTACACACCAATTCTCTAATCCTGAGGATATAAATTTAAGGGGGGAAACTTTTATTACATAAAAATTAGAAAATTAACTTTGAGATAGTGGTTGAATCAAAGAATATTTAAACCTAAAAGGACAAATTATCAGAAAAATATAAAGGAGGAATGGTTATTACAAAAATCTAGTGGACCTATCAAAAGCTCTTTTCATAGAAAAATACATAACATTAGACATAAATACTTGCATTATTAAAGATGAAAGATTAAAATTAAAATAAAACTGTACTTTTATCAGTCAAGATTTTGAGTGGGAATCATAAAAATTCACAGAATCTACTCTAGTAAATAGAAAATAAATACATAAAAGCACTGTGATGGGTAGTTTTATGTGTCAACTTCACTGGGCCGTGGGGTACCCAGATATCTGGTCAAACATTATTCTAGGTGTTTTGCTAAAGGTGTTCTTGGGTGAGATTAACATTTAAATCGTAGACTAAGTCAAGCATATTGCACTTTCCAGTGTGGGTGAGCCTTGACCAATCAGTTGAATGCCAGAATAGAACAAAAAGCTGACCGTCCCACAAGTAAGAGAGAATCCTTTCTGCCTGACTGCCTTTGAACAGGAACACTGGTTTATTTCCTGCTTTCGGACTCAAACTGATGCACTGGCTCTTTCTGGGTCTCCAACCTGCTTGAATTACACCATTGAGACTGGAATCACACCATTGACTCTCCTGGTTCTTGGGCCTTTGGACTCGGATTGGAACAAAACCATTGGCTCTTCTGGGTCTCCAAGCTTTCTGACATATCATGCAGATATTGCAACTTGCCAGCCTGTATAACTGTGGGAGCTGATTCTTTATTATACAACTCTTTATTTATATATGGAGAACCCAGACTAATATTATTACCCAGTCTAATACTATTCCCAAGGATAGCTCTGAGAATCTCTACGAGGCCCAGACAATCAGTTTTGGAGGACACACAATCTGACCCTCAAATTACACCACTGGGCTTCTCCAGTAAAACCCTGTTCACTCTGTCAAGGGGTAGAAACGCCCAAGTTTAAACCTGAAATCTTCCACATCCACCTATGTCACTGATGTGCTGGAAACCTGATGCTTCTGGTGCAATATAATATTGTACAGATGCTGTCTTGACCCAGTATTGAAGTTGTGACTAAAAACTCTCAATTTCCCTTTTGGGGCAGTTTGTTAAGTCCCTAACTCCACCACTTCCCTTCTTGGGCTCCCATTCTCTGGGACCATGAGGCACAACTTACCAATTGCCCCTGGACCGGGTATCAAACAACTTGACATCCCTCAATGCCGCAGAGCCTGTGTAATTATTCAGATTAGTTGATGCCCAGGAAGTCCAGGAAACCAATCCATCCTCACCCCATTCCATAATAAGCCTGCTCCTACAGTTCCAGTTTGCTGTTACTCCATCCCCTTGTGTGGCAGCCTTCTCCCATTTGGAGCTGTAAGTAACAAAGCGTTCTGCCTTTCATCTCTCTGAGGGTCACTGTGTTTTATCCTGCCATCAAAAGGACTTTTAAATCTTATAAAACATCTTTTCAGGTCATCCTCACCAGGAAGGAGTCCATGCCATGACTGTGTTTAACATCAGTATCTGCTAAATTGGATTCTCATTTAAGTAATTCTAATAGGTAACATCTATGTCATCTGCCTGCACCATTGCAGCAAGAGAGGCTGGATATAAGTTATAATTTTAACTCTAATTTGAAGTGTCTTCTAATTCAGAGACTTCTCAAATATAGGAATGGTGCCAAAGGGGCTAGGTAGATTAATAGATGATAAATACCTCTCTGGATACCTACCTTAAATAATTTCATTAGATAACATGTAACATAATAATGCAAAAGAAAGAAGGAGAGGAAAATAATAAAATAAAATCTGAAATTAATAAAACAGCAAAAGTAGAAATAATAAATACCAGATCAATTCTTCGAAAATTATTTAAAAATTAAAGTCACCCTCAGATGGTAATTAGACTTATCATGGTGATCATTTTGTAATGGGTAGAAACACTGAATCATTATGTTGTGCACCAGGAAACAGCATAGGGTTGTAGGTCAGTTATACTTCAAACAAACAAACAAACAAA
Source organism: Eschrichtius robustus (assembly GCF_028021215.1). Classification (NCBI taxonomy): domain Eukaryota; kingdom Metazoa; phylum Chordata; class Mammalia; order Artiodactyla; family Eschrichtiidae; genus Eschrichtius; species Eschrichtius robustus. The sequence continues at coordinate 33,612,366 of NC_090827.1, read as the reverse complement.
CCCAGAAAAAGAGATCAGATTTGTGGTTACCAGAGGCGAGGTGCAGTGGGTTGGGGGAGGGGGAGTTGGATGAAGGCGGTCAAAAGGTACAAACTTCCAGTGTGAGATAAATAAGTACTAGGGATGTCATGTACTGCATGATAAATATAATTAACAGTGTTGTTGCATATGAGCATATACATGTGTTACATATGAAAGTTGTTAAGAGAGTAGATCCTAAGAGTTCTTGTCACAAGGAAAAAATTTGTTTTCTTTTCTTTTGTATCTATATGAGATGATTGATGTTTGCTAAACTTATTTCGGTAATCATTTGTAAGTCAAATTATTATGCTGTACACCTTAAACTTATACAGTGCTGTGCATTAATTATATCTCAATAAAACTGGAAACAAAATTGAGTCACCTTTTATAAGCCTGATTAAGGAAAAACTAGGAAATGTACAAGATTAGAAAAGCAAAATGAGACATAATCACAGAAAAAGGGGAAATTAAAGTAATATTAAGATAATTCTCAAAAAAAAAAAAGTAATATTAAGATAATTCTCCATAGAACTCTATAACAAAAAAATTTGAAAACCTACAGAAAATGAATGATTTCTTAGTGAAATTTAAGTTATCTAACTTAAATATATTAATTATCATAGACAATATCGAAAATGTCATTACAGATATACCGATATAAGAGGCCCCAAACTAGGTAGTTTCACACCTGTCTTCCATCTAAGCTTTAATTAATACACATTTCCATTATTATTTAAGTTTTCCCAAGCAATAAAAGAATGTAAGTGTCACCAAGAAATTTTATAAAACCAGAACAACTTTAATATCAAAAGCTGATACCCCCAAAACATATTAGTCTTATTATTTAATATAGATGCAAGAATTCCAAGTAAATATTAACAAGGAGACTACAGCAATGTATCAAAATAGTAATGCACAATGAGTAAAAAAGGCTTATTTTGCAATGCAAGGGTAGTACAATTACCATGAAATCTTTTCAGAGAACTTATTACATCAACAAATTATGGGAGAAAAATGATGTGATCAGATCAATAGATGCTGAAAAAGCATTTGATAAAACTTAGCAGTCATTCTCAGTGAAAATTCTGAGAAAAATAGAATGTCACTTAAATATTGCAAAGATTTTTTTTTACCAAAAACTAACATCAAATCATTCTAAAGAGCAAAACTGAAACTATCTCAATTAAAATTGTAAACCAGTCATCAGGAATGCTTGCTACTGATATCTCAGAGGTACTAACAAATGAAATAAGATTTTTTAAAATGTATAAAACATTGGAAGAGAGAAAATTATTTTTATTATTAGTTGTTTTAACCAATAGTTTAATTGTGTAACATTTAAGGGACACAAGAACTTCCAGGATTGATAAAAGAAATATGTTATGTGGCTGGTATAAGTATACAAAAATCAATAGAGTTTTCTCTATAGGTATAAACTCCTAGAACTAGAAATGAAAATAATATTCACACTAGCAACAAAAACCATATAGTGCTTAAGGCTTAATTTAATAAGAAACATGTCAGACCTATAAATTTAAAACTATAAAATACTACTGATGAAAATAAAACAAAATCTGAATAATTGGAAAGTCATTCCATGTTCTTAAATAGGAATTTTTGATATCCTAATATTAAACTTCCCCAAATTAATAAATAAATGTAAAGCAATTTCCATCAGAGTGCCAACAGGAGAAGGATGAGGGAGGTGAAGGATTGGATCCGATTATTTAATGAGGAAATCTAAATGCCAGAGATAAACCAAGAAAAGTAGGACAACGAAGAATAGAGAAGGGAAAAGTTTTGCCTTATCTGCTATTTGACCATGTGATAGAGTCACTTTAATCGCATTAATATTGGCATGGGAATAGAGAAACAGATCAAAGGAAAAAGGCAGAAAATATATAAATCAATCTTACATATTTGAAAATGTAGCATGAACAAAAAGAGGAAAACGTTATTTCATTTGAGTAGGAAGGGTAAGACTTTGTTTAATAAATGCTGTCTACAACAAGTAGGTATCAATGTGAAAGGAAGTAAAGGTGAATCTCTTTCTCACATGATTTGCAATAATTCCATCTGGATTCAAAACTTACGTTAAAGCAAACTATTTAGGTGGATCCAAACGGGAAAGGGATGAAGACTTTAATGTTAAATCAAGTCTGAATATCTTATTAGTATCTAGGAATGAAAACTATATTTATCTAATTGAGTCTGCATTTGAGAGTTAAAAGTGACCTCAGTTTTCATCCAGAGGCAAGGAAAGATTAAACCCTCTAAATAAATGTTAAAAGAAAAGTGAGAAAAGAAAGATTTTATAGATAGAAAGATTACCTGTCTTCACAACTAGAATGTAAGCTCTATGACACCTAACACTTTGTCTTATTTACTGTCGTTAAAAAAAAAGGAATTAAATTTTCAATGTATCTTAGAATTTTTTTATAATAAAGCATATAATAACTAACTTTATTCACCTGTTGCATAGATAAAATGTCTTCTGTAACATAACTGCATAAATTCTGGTGGCATGGACTTAGCGTTTTGAAGGAGAGAGATACTTTTCAGAACCAGACTAACGTGAAACGTCAGTGCCGGAACAGTGGGGAAGGAAATAGTTGCTTAACATTATTCTTTCCAGGCATCTTGTTTGCATTATTTTACTTACATATCACAACCATTTTATATATAGTAATACTACTATCCTAATTTTACAGATGAGGAAACAGGCTGAAACAGGTTAAGTAACATCCAAAGTCATGTAGCCAATAAATAACAGAGTAAATATTCAAACTCAGTCCTGTGTGGTTTCAAACCGCAACTTTACTGAGCTGCTGATTTTACCAAAGTCTGAATTATTTTAACAAGAAGATGCCATCTTCAATTTCATATCTATAGCTGTTTTCAGATGTTTCAACTGTCAGGGCTTTTTAAAGCTTGTTGGGAAATTCGGCATGGACAAAATCGGAGCCCTAAAATTCCACTTCCTGGGACTTGGACTGTGTTGTGTTTGTAGGATGGTTTAACAATAAATGACTCAAGTGGAAAATCGATAGTCAAGAGACCATGTTGAGATACAGCCTTAATTCAAAAGAAATTGCTGAGTTCAGTGTAATCATACGGAAATGATTTTCTTCTTTTTGTTTGCACAACCAGCGTGAGTGGCTTGCCCTAAATCTTTCACTAAATTTATGTACTTTAAAGTAGATTCTATAACTCTGATGGTCTTCTGATACATATCAGATGGGATCTTAGCAGGCATCCAGGCGATAACAGATGAAGTGTTTAAAAGATCGGGAGTTTAAAAAGTTGGGCAAAGGATCTGAATAGACATTTCTCCAAAAAAGACAAATAGTCAATGACGTCCATGAAAAGATGCTCAACATCATTACCCTTCAGGAAAATGTAAATCAAAACATTATCACTTTATAACTCCCTATTCAATATATTTATTTATAACATTTACTATTTAATATTTTCATTGGGGAAGGGACCTTTGTCTAATTTGTTTACTGATATGTCTCAAGTGCCTAGAACAGTGCACGGCAAGTAGCAGACATTCCAAAAGTATTTTTTGAACAAATGAAGTTTACAAAGACCGTAATTTTAGCCTTGCACAATTGTGTTTTGTAGTTGTATTTAGCTGTCTTTTTCCTTTGTGAAACCATGCTTTCTGCTGTTGAGAGCTAGTATTGTGCCTTATTTATCTTTGCAACTCTAATGTTTCCTAGTAATTGGCATATAGTAGATGTATCTGTTATCTATGCCTGTGTAACAAATTACCCCAAAACTTAGTACCTTAAAACAATCCCCACTTATTACTCCTCATGAGTTCTTGGGTCATTTGGGTGCTTTTGCTGCTCTCAGTTGGGCTCACTTATTTACCTCCAGTTAGCTATAGGATGGGTAGCAACTTGCTGATCTTGACTGGGCTCCAGACATCTCTGGGGCCAGGGCTGAGACACCTGGCTGACAGGGCTGGTCCATGTGGTCTCTCACCCTCCAGCAGGCTAGAGCGGGCTCCTTCATAGAATGGACATTTGCAAGACCTCCTGAAGCCCAGGCTCAGACTAACAGAACTGCACTTCTGCTGCTGCATTTTATTGGTCAGAAAGATTGACGAGAGCATCCTGGATTCAAGTGTAGGGGAAATAGGCTCCATGTCCTGACGGGAGTTGTTGAAAAGCCACATTGCACAGAGGCTTAGTACAGGGAGGAGAATAATTGCAACATTTTTCTAAATAATCTATCAGGTTAGGCAAGCAAAAGATTGTTATACAAAATAATAATAATTGTAGCTAACGGTGCAGGATTGCTCTCTTCTAAGTCTTATGCTAAGTGTTTTATAGGCTTTAGTTTATTGCATTCTCTGAAAGTCCCTTGAAGGTAGATGTTATTATTAATAGTATCTCTGTATTTCTGGTGAAAAAACCAAGGTTTAGAGAAGCTAAGAAACAAAGGTGTACTAAATGAATATAGCAGATTAATGAATACCATCTTCCGTTGGGGTGATTCCCAAAAGACTGTGGATAAATTTTTAGACCTTGGAACTAGGTAGAACAATGTTTCCCAAACCTATTCAAACATAAAAGCACCCTGGGGGCACAAGTTCAAAATACAGAACCTAGGCTGTACCCCAGACATCCTGAGTTGGAAGCTCTAGGGAAAGGTCCAGGAATCTGTGCTTTTAACTAGCACTTAGGTGACTCTTAGTGATGAGCAAATTTGGGAACCACAGAGCCAGAACACTTTCATAAATAAATAACTCCAGGCCATCAAGAGAAAAAAAGAATATTTCCTCTCTAATTTCTTAGTGTGTACAAAGAACAATTAAACCCTGGTGCTCTAGTCACCACTCTTCCTGGGTCAGAGTACATCATTTTACTTACATATATATACATACATATACACATACCTAAATATATACATATGCATATATGTATGCATACATATACATACATACACACGCACAGATACATTCCTCCCCACCCCAACAATGTGAGACTGTTTCGGACATTTGGACCCAACGCAGAACAGGACACTTATGAACATCAGTAGGAGCCAGTGTTCACATGACCATAATCAGGGTGTCAGGGTGAAGTCAGAGCTACTGAACCATGCAATGGATTAATTGGGTGGAAAATAAGGAAGTCTGCCAGTGTTTAGATTTAACACAAATTAAAGATATGGAAATCTAAGCTAAAATCTTTTTTTCTGTCCCCACCAAACAAGTCCTGCTCTTTGGGGAGTTTTAGAATCTTGTTCAGTGATGGGGTGAGAGTATGTTCCTGGAAAGCCTGAAGGAAGGCAGTGTACATCACTACTCCTTTGCCAAACGGCTCAGCACCAGCATGTGCCCAGCCTTTTGAGGACCTGCGTTCAATAGCTTCTGATTTCTCCAAACTTCATTTTTCTCTGCAAAAATGAGGCAGTGCATGGGCAAATTAAACCCTCACAGGAGTGATTCCCACAGGAATTCTGTGGGTGTTCTGTGGGTGGGTGCCCCTGACCTCCCACGATTTCACTCTTTGTCATAGGGTGGTGTGGCAGAAGACCCCAGAAGTGGAGGGTAGAGTTAACATTGAGGGAAAGGGAGAAATGGAATCAGTTTTCCTGAATAAGAGGAAGGTTGAGAGAAAAGCTCTTTCCTTCTTTTAGGTCACTGTTACCTTCTATTTGATGTGTTTTCTTTATAATCACATTCTAGTTAAAATAGCACCATTGTTTTCATTAATCACAACTCATTTTTATCATCTTTTTCTTTTTCCTTTTTCTTTGGTTGACTCTAGTATTCATTTTCTGAATTCTCAAAATACACCTTAGCACAACTGATTTTGAATATTTCTTCTTTTCTAATATTAATATTTAAGACTATAAATCCCTCTCAAAGGATCACTTTGACCACAACTCATAGGTTTTGCTTTATAAGCTGAAATTATCTTCCATTATCATACAATCCTAGGAATTATTTATTTCTCTTAAACTTTCATTTATTATGTAACAGTTTTTAAAAAAAACTTCAAATATATGGGAAAACATTTTTCTTTCATCTTTTGAAAAATAGCTTCTAACTTAATTATATTGTCTTTAGAGCTCATGATCTGTTAATATCTATGGTATCCTTGAAATGTATTGTGTTCATTTCCTTTATGATAAAATGTCATAAGAAACCTTCCATATATGCTTGAGAGATATATGCATTCTTTAATTGTTGGCTGCAAAATTGGACATATGTGTACTCGTTCAAATTTGTTAATCATGTTCAGATCTATATACTTCCTGATTATTTTCTGTGGTTTATCTATCCATTGAGAACAATATGTTGAAATCCATCATGATGGATTTACCCATTTCTCCCTTAATTCTATTTTGGGCTTTTTAAAATTAGGAGCATCATGTTTTAAATTGCTGGAGCTTCTTACTTCATGGACATTTTTATCATTGGTTAATGATACTCAATCTTTAACAAATACTTCATATATTAACATCCATTTTATCTGATATTAATTTAGCTACACAAGCTTTCTTTTAATGGATATTTGTCTGATGTGTCTTGTTATTTATCTTCTCTCTCATTCTTTGAATGTTCTTTTGCTTCCTTATCCATTCTGTCAATATGTTTTTTAATCTGTTTACATTTACTGTAAACATTGATGAATTTGTATCTGTTTCTGTCACTTTAGTTTCTTATTTAAAGTTTTTCTTATTGTATCTAAGTTTATTTTTCTTTCTTTTTGACTGGTACTTTTTTTAATGGCAAGAATTTTAGCAAACTCTTGCATTTTTTGGTACTTATTCACCACTCTGATCCCTCTTTCATATTCTCTAGTCTTTCATTTTGCAGTTATTATAAACCTGTTTCCTCTTTTGGGGGGTTTAGTAAGACAATATTAATTTTAACAAGGTTTTGGCTATATTTTTTTCATATATCTCTTATAGTATTTCCTGGATTTGTTTTTTCTCTTTTTTATGTAATTTATCCAAAATCATAAGTCAGGGAATATTTTTATCATGTCCCTGTATTTGAATGACAGTTGTCAAGAAGCAAATATTTTCATGTTTCTGAATGGCTAGGGATTTCTGAGTGAAGAAAACAGAGTCCTTGGTTAAAGGACAAACATTGATATTCTAAAGATGGCTGAATAGATAGCAAAAGAACTCTGTGGAGATTTACCTGCTTAGAGATATGTGCTTACATTTCAAAGGGGGATAAACCACAACACCAGGGAGACATTTTAAGAGTTGTAAGCTGAGATGATTGTTGTATTTTTCCCCTAGAGAGGTTTATATACAGTCTAAAAGGTAAGAACCCGGGACTTTCCACTTCTCTTCCAAGAAAATTTTGTTTACATTAGGGAGATTAAATTTATCTCCCTCTCCAAGAAGAAAAGGTGATTGATGATCAGCTAATCCAAATAAACTCCCAAATTAATAATTTCAGGGTTCCTCCTCTGCACCCCGATATGTGCAAGGTGATAGCTGGCCCTCAGGCATAGCCTGTGGGGTATGAGACACAGGGGAATGGGCACAGTTATTACCTTAAGTAATAACTCTGATCTTTGCTCTAGTAACCTCATGTTTATTTTCAGAATAAAATTAAATGTCTTTAAGTCTTTAAGAGTTTAGCCATATGTCACATTCTAGTTTTTATAACTTTTTCATGAATAGTTTTGAAAGAGTATTTTATTGTTTCCTCATATCCATTTTTTTGTGAAAAAAATATTATCAACCCAATTCTTATTCCTTTATATGAGATCTTTTGCTTCTGTCAGCTTTGAAACTTTTCTCTTTGTCTTTGATACTCAAACATACCATTTTAGTGTGACAGAGTTTTTCCTTAATTATTTTATTTGGTCTTTTAGGGTCTTTTAGGCTGAGGGATTTCATATTTGGGGGGAGGGGTTGAAGTTTATTTCTCTGTGACTATTCTAATTATTTTATGTTTTATAACTTAAATAGCTAGATTTTTTTAAAAAATTAATTCTTGTTTAATATTGCTAATATCATCCCTTACCTCTTTTCATATGTTCATTAGTCTAATTTTAAAGTCTTGGTTCTTTCGTTTTTGTATTTTTGCTTTAATGGAATCTTTAATGCAGTATGTTGCTTTTCTTCTTAATACTTGGAGTCTTCAAAAGTTTTATTATTTTGTCCTGTGAGCTCATTTTCCCATTGTGATACTTACTACACTGTCAGGTGGTACATGTGGGGGCAAAGCCATCTCCAGTCCAGTGAGCCCCAATGAGCTCATGGAATGAAGGGTTGATGAGCCGTAGGGTTTAAAGAAAAATAAAACAACAAAACACTCTTAAGTCACCCCAAATAATTCCTTTATTTCCCATAGATAAATGTATTAGAAGAAGTGCCTCTTTAAATTGCAATTCACCAGCCCTTGGAAAATTTGGAAAGGGAGGTGTTGGAAAGTGACTATCTAAAATTAGTTCTTCCTCTTCCTCTTTTATTTATTTATTTATTTATTTATTTATTTATTTATTTATTTTTTTAATCTGATGCTCACGGCACAAGGCTTCTTATCTGGCATGAATTTACTTTTGATGACAGCTCAACTGGAGCTTTGAGTAGCAGCAGGTGCAGGGACGGGCACTCTTTGTCCCTAGGCAATGTCAGGAGAGAAACAAAAGCAGAACTCCAACAGTTCCTTGAAATGTTATCCTCCCACAGTCTCGCCTGGCTGTTTCTTTCCCCAGGTAAAAACCACATACCTACACAAGGCTTCAAAATAATCTTTGTCACACCAGGAGATTTTAAATCATTTTATACATTTATTTTTTTTTTTTCTTTGCTTCCCCCCATAGTTGCTCAGGGATTGACCTTGGGGGAGAAAGCCAATAGTCTTGCTGGTTCAACATTTTAGTGGGAACCTGGACCCTGGAAGCTATCTTAAAAAGGAATGTTGCACCATAGTTTTTAAATTAAACTTTTAATTTTGACATGATTATATATTCACATGCAGTTGTTAAGAAATAATACAGAGAGATGCCAAGGACCCTTTGTCCAGTTTCCCCTTATGGTAACATCTTGCAAACTACAGGACAATATCACAACTATCACAGTATCACAATCAATATCAATTGATATTGATACAGTTGAGATCATTACAGTAAAGATATTTCCATCACTACAAAAATCCCTCAAATTGCCATATTATAGCTATACCCAGTTCCTTCCCATCTCCACCCCCCCTCCTTAACTCCTGGTAACTACTAATCTTTTCTTCATTTCTATAATTTTTTTAATTTTAAGAATGTTAGATAAGTGGAATCATACAGAATGTAACTTTTTAAGACTGGCCTTTTTTTTTCACTCATCATGATTCTTTGGAGATTCATACAGATTGTCACGTGTATCAGTAGTTCATTCCCTTTTATTGCTGAATAGAATTCCATGGTTTGGATATTTTACAGTTTGCTTAACCATTTATCTGTTGAAGGACATATGTTAGCAGGTTTTAGCTATTACAGATAAAGCTGTCACAAACATTCATGGACAGGCTTTTGCATGAATATGTTTCCATTTGTCTCAGATAAATGCCCTGAAGTACAATTTCTAGGTTATATGGTAATTGTACATTTGTTTTTTTTTTTTTTAAGAAACTGTCAAATTATTTTTCAGAGTAACTTATGCCATTTTGCTTTCCCACCAACAATGTGTGAGTGATGCAGTTTCTCCACATCCTCACCAGCATTTGGTGTTCTCACTGTTTCTATTTTAGCCATTCTGTTAGGTGTTTAGTGATTCTCATTGTGGTTTTATTTTGCATTTCTCCAGGGGCTAATGATAGTGAACAACTTTTTATGTGCTTTTTTGCCATCTATTTGTCCTCTGTGATGAAATGAATCTTCAAGACTTTTGCTCTATTTTTAACTGAATTATTTGACTTTTCACTGTTGAGTTGTCATATTCTAGATATTCATATCATATTCTAGACATTAGTCCTGTGTTGGATATGTAATTTCCAAATATTTTCTGCCAATCTGTAGCTTGTCTTTTTATTTAAAAAAATCTTTGCATGACAGTCATTTACTAAAATGGCCACTAAAAATTCGAGAGCAACCCTCTTTTCCCCTTTTCATCTTAAAGACTTGAGCACCTATTTGTACAAAATGTCCCACTGATTTTTGGAGGTGATCTTCAATATTCAAATTAGCAAAGCTATAGAGGTTGTCATTTTAGGGATCACAGACAATTTCAGCGCTTCAGGGATGAACTTAAAATTTACCCTGGCGAGATACTTTTTTATATTGGAAGGAACCATGTTGATAAAATATTTTCCTGGGAAAACTCTGTACTGGAAAAATATCAAAAAGACTAAGCATTAGACCAAGATATTTAAAAGTTGTGAGTCTAGTAAAACAACACAAATACTATGCTTCAAACTGAGTTGTTGAATATCATAGGCCTGGGACGTGTCAGAACTGAATATTGATCTTAATTTTAATATTTTTATATCTTGGCTTGGGGCCAGGTAAAACTATTTAAGGCTTTGGATTAAGAGCTGTTCAAAAAAAAAAAAAGGCTTCATTGTTGTCGTTATTGTCTTCCTAGTTTTTATTTAAAATGAGTGAGACATGGAAACTACCAACAAGTTGAGGACTGAGAAAAAAGGCTCACAGAAAGAAACACTCTAGGAATGGGTATTGGTATAAAATTATGGAAATATTACTACCTGATATCCAGTTTTAAATTTTCTATGTAATGAGTCCATTATTATTATTCTTATCATTATTATTATTATTAAGCCTTTAATACAGTTTCATTAAACACTCCAGCCTGACATGAGTGATGTTTGAGGGAAATTAATGTGGGAGTTATTCCCCCAGTGAAGTAAAACTTTGCAGAAAGAAGACAACTGCCCATAGTTTTAGGTCTGGCATCCCTGGGGTGACCACCAGAGAAGCTTACTGAAGGAGCCAGAACCAGAGTACCATGTAAAGAAGAGTTTGTGTTATCAGTATTGGCACATGGGCTGTCACTCTGTTCCCTGGAATGGAGGGAGAGAAAGTCCCTTAAAGTCCAAGAAGGATTTTCAGGTTATACCTCCCTTTCTTTATGTGATTTTCGCATTTTAGCAACTTGGACCATATCTCATTTCTATTAACCAGCCATAGCAGCTCCCAGAAAACTACAAGCCCTTTTCAAAGGTCACAGCATTGGCATAACTGTTGTTTTCCCTATTGAATACTTAAGAGTGAAACAGAATTCTAATAGCAAATTGCAAGCTGTTTCTAAAGATTCAGGCTTTTCATCTTTTGAGATAGAAAACAATTACATTGCTTGTCCCCAATTCTCATTTTCTGCTCTCCTCTTGACTCTAGGATTTCTGCCAAATATTTCTTTCCTGTTAGCGTCCCATTAATCGGGACTTGGCTTTGTGATTGTTTGTGTTACTCTTGCAAACATGCTGGCCTGATTATGTTTATAGGAATTATGAGAAAAGCAGCCTCTCATCATTATCAATGCAAGGGTTTTCTGAGAAATATTCAGTTCTTCTGTGAAATGTGGAAGGTAAGACTAGTCCTTAAATAGGTGTAGAAATTAACAAGAGTAATATCAATCTCCTTGCAAGCTCAAATATAATGAACGCTTCATTTCACAGGCATGATTCTCTGTCATCTGGTGCAATGAAAGGCAAAGAGTTCTTTTTTTAGTTTATTAGACTTCAATTCAGTTTCTAGAGGTGTTATGAAATAGTCAGGCTCATAAATATTAGATAAGCCTATTTATTTTATCAAGTTTTCTTGCATTTGCCCTTCTTTTTGTCAAACCTATTCATTAACCCGTCCTTCCTTCTGGGCCACCCAATTTGATCTTACCCAGCATGTACTCATTGAAAGTTATTTTCATTTTTTAGGAATCAGATGGCAGCATGACTTAGGTATTGCAGACTACAGTATCAATTGTGAATAGTATATAGTATCTATCTCCATTAATTCACAGAACGTTTTATAAAGCTACAATTCTTAGCCTATGGAAGAACCCTCTTCCATGATACTTCATACCTCAAAGAAGCACACGTCTCTTCACTGGTTTAATTAAAATGAATACAGTGTGATACGTCCCCACTGAAAAATATATTATTTTATTCTGGTGTTACTATGGTAACTGTATAGCACAATCTTTTCATAAATATGATTAATTCAGTAGAACAAGTCAAATGACCTTTTGTCATAAGTTATCAATGTTAGAATTAAGACTGCATGAGTAAATTTTATTTCTGATTCAAGTATGTTTTCCAATTATAACCATGTATACCCTGCAGGATACTATATACAACTGTTTATTACCAATAGAGTTTTTATCACTTTGATAAGAAAAATTACCTAAAACTTCAAAATAGAACAAAAGGATGACTGTGATTCTTTATAACGTCATGGCGGAGCGTTGCCTAACCGATGTACCTAAGAATTGTATCATGTTATAGGGATGTACCTTTGTTTGAGTCACTGATTAAGGCCCAGATGGTGTCAAATTACATGCTAATTTTTGTCTGGAAGAGATATAAATGATTTCTATCAGCTAGAAAAGATAACTAGAAAGATTACGATTTTATTACCCTGTAGGGCATTAACTAGTTTTGTTTTGCTCTTAGAACACTTATTTCAGCATGCCTCTTTCTATGAATTATATGAACTTCTTCTTCAAGTGACCCTTGAAGCAACTTTATCTATGCATATCTTAGTTTGCTCCTCCAGAGTGAATCAAAAGTGGCAATAGAAACTTACCTTTGCTGACTTATTTTACCCTGTTTTTCCCTGTGCTGTTTTGTTTTTATTTCTGGTTCATGGATGACTTTGGTTCTGGTTCTGGTTTGCAAAAAGTCAATAAGTTATTCCCTATAAGTGGCGACAATATTTAGGAATCCAGTTTTGTGATCTCTACTGAAATGTTGGGCATCTATTCTTTAAAAGTGAGAAACTACAGGAAGTCTGGTTTGTAGCCTTCCGTGTATATGTTTTAAGTGTCCCCTGACCACCCACATGTTCAATGATTCACTAGGACTCATGGGACTCAGGGCCTTAATTGTACTCATGGCTATGGTTTGTTACGGTGAAGAGACACAAAGCAAAGCCAGCGAGTTAAAAAGACTCACCCAACGGGGTCTGGAGGGTCCAGACACAACTTCCAAAGCTCTTCCCAGCCAGGGTTGCACAGAACATGCTTCTTCCTTCAGCTATGAACTGAGGCAATGTGTATGAAGTCTTTCTGGTTAGGGAAGCCTGCATAATAGACAGAGCTGAGAGTTTTTGTTGGAAGCTGGTCATGCAAATACTCTGTACCTGTACTACCAGCCACAATTACCAACATCCCAGACACCAAAAAGGAGAGCAGGTGTTCATCATAAACCACATTTTTACAAACAACCTAGGCAGACTGATACAGCACAGTTCAGGCTCCAAGCATGCAAAACAGCCTTATCAACTAATAATGAAGGGAATATTCCAAAAGCCAAATTCCCATGTGAAGCCAAGGTCAACCCCACAAGCAGGCCCTTCTAAAGAAATGTGCAACATCAAGCCTACTGTGCTAATTTTTTCCCTGCATAGTATACTTGCCTATATTTAAACTTATTTCAATTAAGAGATTATGTCATGCTTATAGGACATCATTTTTGAGATCTAGATTTTGGGATCAGAACCAGTGAGATTTTGTACCCTGAATTTACTTTTGACCTATGACTAATGTTGATCTGAAGTTGCATGCTGTCTATGGACTGAATTGTTTCCCCCCAAAATTCAGATGTTGAAGCTCTAACTCCCAAGGTGATGGTGTTTGGAAATAAGGCTTTGGGAGGTAATTAGAGTTAGATTAGGTCATGAGGGTGGGGCCCTTATGAAGGGATTAGTGCCCTTATAAGAAGAGACACTAGAGAGATTGCTCTCCTCTGCCAGGTGGGGACACAGGGAGAAGGTAGTCTTCTGCAAGCCAGGAAGAGAGCCCTCACTGGAACCCAGCCATGCTGAAGCCCTGACCTTAGACGTCCACTGTCCAAAACTGTGAGAAATAAATATCTGTTGTTTAAGCCACCAGTCTATGTTTTGTGTTATAGCAGCCTGAGCTAAGACGTTACCTGTGTGTCCATCTGCCAATAATTGAGAAAATTCTTTCCCTCTTATTGTGTGGAATATTTGAAATATTGTCTTATTTTCAAAGTGTATTAATAAGCAGGATTACAAATTATCTTAAATTAGAGATCTTTGGTTCTGATTGGATTATAGAAACAAAGTATAATGTCATTTGTTTTTATTTTATTTTTTTAATGCTACCTTATTCCAGTTTTGAGGTCCTGGCTAGAAGCCAGACAGTTCCCCTTTTTGAGCTGCTGGTTAAGTCTACACAGCCACCACTTCCCTCATGGGGCTTTCAAACTCCAAGTCACTATACGTCATTCCTAATCACTCTGGGGCCGGGTACCAGACAACTAAGGACAACCTCTATGTACCAAATGCTGCCAAAATTATTCAAATTAGCCAACCCACAGGGAGTCTGTGAAACCTATGTAACCCCACCAGGGTTGCCATATTTAAGCTTCCTCATACAGCTCCAACTTGCTTTCATCTCTCCCTAGGTGCAACCTCCTGTGTGGCCTGCCTGGCAGCTTTCTCTCTCTCTCTTTTTTTAAATAGATCTTTATTGGAGTATAATTGCTTCACAGTACTGTGTTAGTTTCTGTTGCATAACAAAGAGAATCAGCCATATGCATACACATGTCCCCATATCCCCTCCCTCTTGAGCCTCCCTCCCACCCTCCCTGCCCCACCCCTCTAGGTCATCGCAAAGCACCCAGCCAATCTCACTGTGCTATGCTGCTGCTTCCCACCAGCCAACTATTTTACATTCAGTAGTGTACATATGTTGATGCTACTCTCACTTCGCCCCAGCTTCACCCTCCCACCCTGGCAGCTTTCTCTTGTTTGGAACTATAAGTAACAAAGAGTTCTATTTCTCATCAGAGTGTCATTGTGTGTGTTCTGCCATTGAAAGAATATCATAAAACATAAGTTTTATATAAATATTTAAAAGCACAAGAATTTCCAGAAAAAAGTAAAAGTTCTGTTTCTTTGTATGTGCTCTTATGGAGTCCTCCCCGTACAACAGAGATTAAACCTTAATTCTCTAAGTCATCCTTTGCATGTAATTTATTAACTTCTCTCTGTTGCACCCACAGTGGTATTAGCTATGCACCATCCTTGAGAGAATTGAGAAAACAGTTACTCAACAATCTTCCGTGTCCTGTGCTTCAAATGAGGAATCCCAAGCTTTCAAAGGGAAAAAATAAAACTTGTCTCGGGGGGGGGGAAAAAAACAAAAAACAACTTTGCTCAGAAGTGTTTTTATATAAGGATTCAAGTTTATATGCTCAAAATGAATCCTTGGGAAAATGAGATAGTTGGCTCTTTGGGGGTTTAAAAACAGTTCTATGTATTTTTCCTAACTTTTATCAGGGTAAAGTAAATGAAAAAACAGGTTTTTTAAGGTTTTGGTTTGTTTTCTCATGAAGAGGCTGCTAATATGAATGTCCTAAAAGTCTATATTAGCTTATTGCCCAGATTAACTAATATTCTTCCATATTAATTTTTAAATTATAAAATATGTAAAATTATGTGTTCAATTAATTGAATTATAATTTGGGCAAACTTTTAAATATAAATAATGATTGTTTATGCCAGCGGTCCCCAATGTTTTTGGCACCAGGGACCAGTTTCATGGAAGAAAATTTTTCCATGGACGGGGTTGGGGGTGATGGTTCAGGTGGCAATGCGAGCAACGGGGAGTGATGGGGAGCGGCAGGTGAAGCTTTGCTTGCTCACCTGCCGCTCACCTCCTGCTGTGCGACCCGGTTCCTAACAGGCTGCTGACCAGTACCCGTCCACGGCCCAGGGGCTGGGGAGCCCTGGTTTATACAATACAAAGACATATTGTACAACACAGGGAATATAGCCAGTATTTTATAATAACTATAAATGGAATATAACCTTGAAAAATTGTGCATCACTTTGTTGTACACCTGAAACATATTGTGCATATTGTACATCAACTATACCTTAGTTTAAAAAAGAAGACAAAAATAAATAAATAAATAAATAAACACAAACTAAACAAATTATTGTGGGTTTTTTTTTTTTTTGGTCAACTTAAACAAAATTTTTAAGAGATTAGTTAAATTTAAGACCTTGATTAATATCAGAATTAATTAATAGATAACCTTTGTTCATAGACATAGATTATAAGAAACATAGAACAATGAAAATTTGTTCAAGGATAAGGTTTATTTTAAAATATTATAGTGTCTATACCTTTGAGATGTGTTAATAAACATCTTTATTTTTGCCACTGTAAGAGTGTAAAAGAATGTGATTTTTGAGGTTTTATAATGTGTGCTCATGAACTTTTCTGATCTGCCAAAATGCTTATATAAGAGAGTTCTCAATTACCTACCTCTCATTTTTGCTGTGAAGCAGAACTTGGTACTTTGGTTAAAAGTGGCAGTTAACATGGATGGATGAGAATCTATGCAGAAAACTGACAGAAAATAAATACAACTTGTATATACAAGGTAATGGAATGCATTTTTGTATTTTTTAAAGGAGCTAGAGAATAGTTTCGTCCTAAAATAAAGTTTCAGTTTATTCTAGAATATGAAAGACTATAGTGGATGACAAACTTTGAGTGGCTATAGCAAGTTGTTTAAAGAAAGTGGGTTTTCTTTGACTTGGATTATAATACCCAAAAGGATGTGTCTGAAAAGAAGCAATGCAATGTGTTGGGGCAGTTTTGATGGGTTTGTTCACAAGGGGGAAAGAAGGTTTATGAGTTCTTTATTGTCAAATATTATATTAATGCAATACCAGAATTCGGATTTTCTCTCTGCTAAAATTGATCTTGAAATATTCAGTTCCTCTTAAGAAATAATAAAATGTTACTCTTTAGCTTTTATATAATTTTCAGACAGCAGAGACTCTGTAGCTCATCAGAATAATTTTTTGTTCTGCTGTCTTTGTAATGCCCTTGATTATTTTTTTTAAAAAAACAAAGAACAAAAATTACTTCTGAAAGAGGGAAGGGATCTTACAATTAGGTTAATTAGGTTACCTTACAATTAGGTTAATTAGGTTACCTTTTGCTATATCTGTTTTAAAATATTTTTTTTGACATTGTGTTTACTAGGTAGCCAGGCTATAACCATTTTTTTAGACACTTATGTTCCTCTCTTAACCCAGTGTCTAATCTCCTTGAATGATTCTTTTGATTTTGCCCTTCTAAAATCAGATCCTATATTCAGAAAATTTTTTTTTCAAGATATCTTTAATACGTAAATAATGCGTGGGGTTTTCCAGGGGTCCCTAGGTACCTACAAAGATTCTTCTTTCATCTTATTAAAGGAGGAATACTAGTAATAATTAGGTTGTTTGATGTGCTCAGCATTTCTTAATTAGCTTAACACTATTGTAAGAGCTGTTGGGAATAGGTGTCAAATCAGGAAAAACTATACCTTCCCTAAGTTAGTTTCATACAGGAAAATACTATTAATACAAATTTGTTTCAGGGCTTATCCACATTACAGAAAGAATTGGAAGGCTCCAGGACTGAGGCAATGCCTTTATAGTTCATAGTATGTTTGACCCACAGGGGAAACCTGGATCAAATCCATCCTTAAGATATCATTATATATTATGACCCAACAGAGAATATTATTCCCATTAAATCTCATAATGTTCTACTCTAATAAATTAATCACTGTCATTTAGTCTTATCATCAGCAGATGGTTTATACTTTTCTCTCATGTTTGCCCAAAGGCTCATTATAAGCTATAGTCTAGAAATGTGGTCCTCAATAAAGAAGCATGTTCTCAGGGCATCAGAGAAAGACAGTACTACTCACTGATACTTTGAGGGAAAGGATTTTGAGTAAAGGCTTCTAAGCCAACATCATTTAGAGAGGAGACTGATTAAAAATGTCAAGAGCTCTTTTTAATCAAGAAGCATACAACTTCATGAAACCAGACTGCTGACCAAGAGCCAATGGAAAAATAATTGACTAAGTAGGACTGAATGAACTGATGAGGAAAATTTAATTGTGGTTATTCATTTTGGAATATTGTTGGTAATATTTTTCAATGTACTATTTTCTGATAGCTATATGAGCAAGCAATTTCTATTAATGTTTTTGCAAATTGAAATGATACTTTTAAAAAATGCTATCTTTTTCTCACTGATCTACCTATCAGTGGACAGGAGCAGATACTGAATCTCTACTTTTCATGACAATATAATTATTTACATAGATCTACTAAGATTCTGTTCTTTTTTTTTTAACCAGAGTATAATTAAGCAAATCAGTTGTACAATCAAGGATATGGCTAGAGTGTCATATTTGAGACTAAATCTTATTTATTCACACATTAAAAAGCCCACAATGAAGGAAAAGGGGTTGTACCTTTCATATGACCAACGTCTACATAGCCCCTCCAGGATACTGGTCTAAAAATAGGGTCCTTGCCTTACAGATATTAAGGAAGGTCATTTCCTGACAGTTCAGGAACCTCAGCAGATTCTGAATATCTCAAGGAGAAAGGAATTCATCAACATTACCTGTACTGCAAGCAAAACTTGGTGGAGATGAACCTCTTGTGTCTGGTTCATAACTTGAAAAAGAAAGTTAAATATTGGAAGCTTTTAAAAGTTCATTCTTATATTTTAAATGAAATCTCCACACAGTTAAATTCTGTGGATTTAGTAGTCTTCCAACTTTATATAACTCTAGATTAGAAGACCGTTTAGAAAGGATATGTACATATGTTACTTAAAGCTTCTTGCCAAATCTATATAGATGAAACATGAGACCAGCCTTTTGTGATAAACAGGATAATCTCTGATGATTATTTATGATCACGAGGAAAGTCTGTTAAAAAAAAAAAAAACCTACCCTAATATTATTTGTAAATAAGGGAAAAGGGTGACTGCATGCCTTTTCAATGTCACACTGGAGCATTGCCTAATAGACCCACCCCCAAATTATTTCTCTATATGGTATGCTTAAGTTGATTCACTACTTAACCCATGATTAGGCCTGTGCAATTATGTGTTTACTCTAACAAGGTTTTAACCAGAGATTTTTTCTGTTTGTTCTCAGAGAGTTGTCTGTTAGAGATGCAAACAATTGATATCTGATAGAAAAGGTTACTATTTTATTGCCCTGTAGGACATTAACCAGTTTTATGTCTAACTTCAAGTTATTTCAACATGCCATGCTAAGTTGACTATATAAATCTCTCTGATGCTTTTTGATGTAGCTTCATTGTTCTACTGGTTCCCTCATTAATGAGTTAAGTATATTTGACATGTTTTCACTATATATTTGTGTGATTCATGATTTTAACTTTTTAAAAATTATACTTTGAATAACATATTAGTTTGCAAAGGTAGCAATGCAGACATAGTTATTATTCCCTAAATATCATATTTGTAATTTAAGTAGGGTGCCACCTAGTATATGGCAAACATAGCACTTGATTGTTTTAAATTTTTGTAAATATGTAGACATCTTTATTGAAGTAGCCAAACATAATGTTCATCAATATATTTGGAATGTGTGCAATATTTAATTAAAGACACATACTGTTAATCTGGTGTTCTAAGTCTCTCCTCTTTTTGGTGTATTACTGACAGCAGAATCATAAAATAATACTACAACATTTATTTTATCATAGCCTTCCAATGAAGTCTTATTCTCTACAAATATTCAATACTTACTTTTGTGTGGAGTCCTGTAAAAAGGACTTGGGGCTATTTTTATCTCTGTTCTCTGGTTTACCTTTCTAGATGTTATCTGTTTTTCAAAGCTCAGTTCAAAGCTCTGGGTCTATTAAACCAATCCTGAATCTTCTTAATAAAGTTATCTGCTGTTTAGCTCTAATCATATACCTTTATATGATTGGTTAGCAGTTCTGTTGAAATTTTTGTTCATATGTTTCCCTTAGTTGATGTTGAGTATCAGGAGAGTAACTGTGTCTAATAAGAGAACACAATTTGACCTATTTTACAAAGTCTACTAAACTGAGTCAATCACTGCCCTTTCAAAGCATTCTATAATAACGAAAGCCTCCCCGATCATGTTATTAACCATATGCTACCTTATGACAGCTATTAGATTTTTCTCTTTCACTAATTTTTAAATCACACAGAGTCATTTAGCATTTAGTCCTTTCCCCCCCTTTTTCTTTTCAAGTAAACTTTAAGGTCATTAAAAGCAAAATATGGGACATACCATATGATTTTTGTATTCCACAAGACATCACCACATTGTCTTTCATAATAGCAAATACTCAGTAAATGTCTGTCGATTTGGTTTTGTCTCTTGAACACTGTTAATTTTGATTTTTGCCATATTTAAGTAGAACACTATTGTATAAATTGCTCATAAATATTTTTTGTGGGACATGTACATTGTTCCGAATATAAAGCTGGCTTTCTCAGTGTTTTTTTTCCTAAGTGATTATTTATTTATTTATTTATTTTTATTGAAGTATAGTTGATTTACAGTGTTGTGTTAATTTCTGCTGTACAGCAAAGTGAATCAGTTATACATATACATATATCCACTCTTTTTAGATTCTTTTCCCATATAGGGCATTACAGAGTATTGAGTAGATTTCCCTGTGCTATACAGTAGGTTCTAATTAGTTATCTATTTTATATATAGTAGTGTTCTCAGTGTTTTCTAGAAGTATGCAAAGATGTCAGTATAACTCTTTGCTGGTTATAATCTCAACTTTCAAACACAGCTCAATCTGGGAAAAATTTAAAATGCTGCTTCAAGCCCATTTTAGTAGATTAATTTTCTTCCATATCCCATGCTAATATTAGACCCTGCTTCATTCCATACAATATAAACAGAATTCTTTGGCCAACATATGTCAATAGTGTGAATTCTACTAGTTACAGTTTTGCCTTGTTTTTCCAGTCAGCAGTTTCATATCTATCCCAACTATTTTCTCAGCATATTTCTAGCTGGTAGATGGCTATTAATGAATATGCATCACTTATAGTGATTGTTTATTTTCCCACTTACAATTTTTTGTAGCCTACCTTCTGACAATTTTTAAATGATTTTGAGTTAATAAATAGTAACCATAGAGTTTCAAATTTAAAATCTCTTTTAAATCTTTTCCAATTAATCTTTCATCCTTACTAGTCTACCAAAGCTGTATTCAGCAAAGTCACCAATTTCCTACAATGTGCTAAATCCAATGATTAATTTGTCATCGTTGTCGAACTTGACCAACCAGCAGCGTTTGCTGCAGGCGATCAGTTCCTCCTCTTCACTGCTCAGCATACCTCGTCTGTGTTTGTCCTACCTCCCTGGCTCACACTTCTTCCTCGTGTCTCTGATCTCTTAATGCATCGGTGCCCCAGGGAACTGTCTATTTTCTACTTATCACCTAGGAAATTTCATCTCATTTAATATCACAGTTTTAAATGTCATCCTGGACCAAAAATTCTGTTCCTCTCCCTGAACTTCTTTCATCCACCAATAGGCATCTTCAATTTAAAATGTCCAAAACTGCCCTTGAGATCTTCCTTCTAAATGCATTCCCCTTATAACCTTTCTCATCTCAGTTATCGGCAGTGTCCCCCTTCCAGCTATAGAGTAGTTTCATTTCTCCGCCGTTTCACTGTCTGTGATTGCAGTTACCATGGTCAAACGCAGTCCAAAAGTATTAAATGGAAAATTCCAGAAATAAACAATACATAAATTGTAAAGTGTGCACCATTCTGAGTAGTGTGATGAAATCTCCCGCCCTCCAGCTCTGACCCACCTGTGACATGAATCATCCTGTGTCCAGAGTATTAGTCACTTAGTCGCCATCTTGGTTATCAGATCAACTGTCAAAGCTTGCTATCACAGTGCTTGTGTTCAAGTGACCCTTATTTTACTTAACAATGGCCCCAAAGCACAAGAGTAGTGATGCTGGCAATTCAGATATGCCAAAGAGAAGCTGTGTGCTTCCTTTAAGTGAAAGAATGAAAGTTCTCAATTTAACAAGGCAAGAAAAAAAAATTGTATGCCGAGGTTGCGAAGATCTACGATAAGAAGTCTTCTAACTGTGAAAGTGTGAAGAAAGAGAAAGAAATTTGTGTTAGTTTTGCTGTTGCACTTCAAACCACAAACATTACAACCACAGTGCGTAAGTGCATAGTTTAAGATGAAAAAGGCATTACATTTGTCCAATAAGATATTTTGAGAGAGACAGACCACATTCACACAACTTTTATTACAACATATTATATTTTGTTATTTACTGTTGTTGATCTTTTACTGTGCCTATAAATTAAACTTTATCATAGGTATGTATGTACAGGAAAAAAACCATTGCATACATAGAGTTTGTTTGTTAGCCTCATCCCTTTGCTAAACTGTAAGGTCCCTAAAGGCAAGGCTCCTGAATGGTTTCTTCATTGCTCTATTTCCAGTATCAAGTACCCAGTAGACAGAGTGGATCAAGATGTGTTTATGGGATTACCTAATTAATTAGTAAAAAAAAAAAAAAACACATAGGACCAAACGACAACAAGCTTTTATATAAATATATCTGTATTTTCCATGCTGATATGGTGACAGTTGGAAATAATGAGAAACCATCAAAAATTATGACATATTTGTATGTGACATTATGTTTAACTGAAACTATGTTTATCTTATTTATATATGGGTCAATTTGCAAAAGATTTATAACAGCTGTTTCAGTTTGGATGTTGACAGGTATTTGAATAAATCTTAAATTGTTGATGGAAAAATCAGCCCATCCTCTAAATTCTCATCTGGCCATGCAGGAAACATCCAATCAGCAGGACATCCATTCCAAATTCAAATTATCTCTAAGGCAAATTATCTCTACATTGGCACTCATTTCAATGTCATTACACTTCCAGAAATTTCTTTTTCAGGTACTAAAGTGACATCTCCAATCGTTTGTTAATAATTATTTTCTTGTGCCCTGGACTCATGGAGGAACAACAATTAATCATCATTCTCATCTTAAGAGAGTTAATGACGATCAATAGATGTATTATTGCTATTGTTCCTCTTACAGCTAATATATATGTATAATATATATACACATACACACATATATACATATATATGCATAAGTATTTATATTTTGTATTTAAATCCTCAAAATTACCAACTGCCCTGTAAAAATCTTCCTCCTGCAAGCATCAAATATTGCTCTAACATTTAGAAAAGGCATTGGAGGAGCTTCAAGATGGCGGAAGAGTAAGACGTGGAGATCACCTTCCTCCCCACAAATACATCAGAAATACATCTACATGTGGAACAACTCCTACAGAACACCCACTGAACGCTGGCAGAAGACCTCAGACCTCCCAAAAGGCAAGAAACTCCCCACGTACCTAGGTAGGGTAAAAGAAAAAAGAAAAAACAGAGACAAAAGAATAGGGACAGGACCTGCACCAGTGGGAAGGAGCCGTGAAGGAGGAAAGGTTTCCACGCACTAGGAAGGCCCTTCGCGGGCAGAGACTGCGGGTGGCGGAGGGGGGAAGCTTCAGAGCCATGGAGGAGAGCGCAGCCACAGGGGTGCGGAGGGCAAAGCGGAGAGATTCCCGCACAGAGGCTCGGCGCCGAGCAGCCCTCAGCTGCCCGAGAGGCTTGTCTGCTCCCCCGCTGGGGCGGGCGGGGCTGGGAGCTGAGGCTCGGGCTTCGGGGGTCGGATCGCAGGGAGAGGACTGGGGTTGGCGGCGTGAACACAGCCTGAAGGGGCTAGTGCGCCACAGCTAGCCGGGAGGGAGTCCGGGACAAAGTCTGGAACTGCCGAGGAGGCAAGAGACTTTTTCTTACCTCTTTGCTTCCTGGTGCGCGAGGAGAGGGGATTCAGAGCGCCGCTTAAAGGAGCCCCAGAGACAGGCGTGAGCCGTGGCTATCAGCACGGACCCCAGAGACGGGCATACGACGCTAAGGCTACTGCTGCCGCCACCAAGAAGCCTGTGTGAGAGCACAGGTCACTCTCCACACCGCCCCTCCCGGAAGCCTGTGCAGCCCGCCACTGCCAGGCTCCCGTGATCCAGGGACAACTTCCCCGGGAGAACGCACGGCGTGCCTCGGGCTGCTGCAACGTCATGACGCCTCTGCCGCCACAGGCTTGCCCCGCCTCCTCCGTACCGCTCCCTCCCCGCGGCCTGAGTGAGCCAGAGCCCCCGGAGCAGCTGCTCCTTTAACCCCGTCCTATCTGAGCGAAGAACAGACACCCTCAGGTGACCTACATGCAGAGGCAGGTCCAAATCCAAAGCTGAAACCCAGGAGCTGTGTGAACAAAGAAGAGAAAGGGAAATCTCTCCCAGCAGCCTCAGGAGCAGCGGATTAAATCTCCACAATCACCCTGATGTAACCTGCATCTGTGGAATACCTGAATAGACAACTAATAATCCCAAATTGAGGCGGTGGACTTTGGGAGCAACCATATATATATTTTTTCCCTCTTTCTCTTTTTGTGAGTGTGTATGTGTATAATTCTGTGTGTGATTTTGTCTGTATAGCTTTGCTTTTACCATCTGTCCTAGGGTCTGTCTCTCCGTTTTTTTGTTTTTGTTTTTGTTTTTTTTTAGTATAGTTTTTAGTGCTGGTAATCACTGGTGGATTTGTTTTTTAGTGTGGTTGCTCTCTCCTTTCTTTCCTTTTTTTTTATTACTTAAAATTTTATTTTAATTTTTACTAATTATTTTTATTTTAATAACTTTATTTTGCTCTATTTTATTTTAATATTTTCTTTTTTTCTCACTTTTATTCTGAGCCTATGGGTGACATCATCTTGGTGCTCCAGCCAGGTGCCAGGGCTGTGCCTCTGAGGTGAGAGAGCCAAGTTCAGGACATTGGTCCACCAGAGACCTCCCAGCTCCATGTAATTTCAAATGGCAAAAATGCCACAGAGATCTCCATCTCAACGCAAAGATCCAACTCCACTCAACGACCAGCAAGCTACAGTGCTGGACACCCTATGCC
The DNA here is from genome assembly GCF_028021215.1 of Eschrichtius robustus. Classification (NCBI taxonomy): domain Eukaryota; kingdom Metazoa; phylum Chordata; class Mammalia; order Artiodactyla; family Eschrichtiidae; genus Eschrichtius; species Eschrichtius robustus. Next base: position 33,587,312 of record NC_090827.1, on the reverse strand, counting down.
AAACAACTAGCAAGACAGGAACACAACCCCACCCATTAACAGAGAGGCTGCCTAAAATCATAATAAGGTCACAGACACCCCAAAACACACCACCAGACGTGGACCTGCCCACCAAAAAGACAAGACCCAGCCTCATCGACCAGAACACAGGCAATAGTCCCCTGCACCAGGAAGCATACACAACCCACTGAAACAACCTTAGCCACTGGGGGCAGACACCAAAAACAGTGGGAACTATGAACCTGCAGTCTGCGAAAAGGAGACCCCAAATACAGTAAGTTTAAGCAAAGTGAGAAGACAGAAAAACACGCAGCAGATGAAGGAGCAAGGTAAAAACCCACCAGACCTAACGAATGAAGAGGAAATAGGCAGTCTACCTGAAAAAGAATTCAGAGTAATGATAGTAAAGATGATCCAAAATCTTGGAAATAGAATGGAGAAAATACAAGAAACGTTTAACAAGGACCTAGAAGAACTAAAGACCAAAAAACAATGAAGAACAACACAATAAGTGAAATTAAAAATTCTCTAGAAGGAATCAATAGCAGAATAACTGAGGCAGAAGAACGGATAAGTGACCTGAAAGATAAAATAGGGGAAATAACTACTGCATTGCAGAAGAAAGAGAAAAGAATGAAAAGAATTGAGGACAGTCTCAGAGACCTCTGGGACAACATTAAATGCACAAACATTCAAATTATAGGTGTCCCAGAAGAAGAAGAGAAAAAGAAAGGGACTGAGAAAATATTTGAAGAGATTAAAGTTGAAAACTTCCCTAATATGGGAAAGGAAATCATTAATCAAGTCCAGGAAGCACAGAGACTCCCATAAAGGACAGATCCAAGGAGAAACACGCCAAGACACATATTAATCAAACTATCAAAAGTTAAATACAAAGAAAAAATATTAAAAGCAGCAAGGGAAAAACAACAAATAACATACAAGGGAATCCCCATAAGGTTAACAGCTGATCTTTCAGCAGAAACTCTGCAAGCCAGAAGGGAGTGTCAGGACATATTTAAAGTGATGAAAGGGAAAAACTTACAACTAAGATTACTCTACCCAGCAAGGATCTCATTCAGAATTGATGGAGAAATTAAAACCTTTACAAACAAGCAAAGCTAAGAGAATTCAGCACCACGAACCCAGCTTTACAACAAATGCTAAAGGAACTTCTCTAGGCAGGAAACACAAGAGAAGGAAATGACCTACAATAACAAACCCAAAACAATTAAGAAAATGGTAATAGGAACATACATATCGATAATTACCTTAAGCATAAATGGATTAAATGATCCAACCAAAAGATATAGACTGGCTGAATTGATACAAACAGAGGACACATATATATGCTGTCTACAAGAGACCCACTTCAGACGTAGGGACTCATACAGACTGAAAGTGAGGGGATGGAAGAAGATATTCCATACAAATGGAAATCAAAAGAAAGCTGGAGTAGCAATTCTCATATCAGACAAAATAGACTTTAAAACAAAGACTATTACAAGAGACAGAAAAGGACACTACATAATGATCAAAGGATCAATCCAAGAAGAAGATATAACACTGGAAAATATTTATGCACCCAACATAGGAACACCTCAATATATAAGGAAATTACTAACAGCCATAAAAGGGGAAATCGAGAGTAACACAATCATAGTAGGGGACTTTAACACCCCACTTTCACCAATGGAAAGATCATCCAAAAGGAAAATAAATAAGGAAACACAAGCTTTAAATGACACATTAAACAAGATGGACTTAATTGAATTTATAGGACATTCCAACCAAAACCAGCAGAATACACTTTCTTCTCAAGTGCTCATGGAACATTCTCCAGGATAGATCATATCTTGCGTCACAAATCAAGCTTTGGTAAATTTATGAAAATTGAAATCGTATCAAGTATCTCTTCTGACCACAATGCTATGAGACTAGATATCAATTACAGGAAAAAATCTGTAAAAAATACAAACATATGGAGGTTAAACAATACACTACTTAATAACCAAGAGATCACTGAAGAAATCAGAGAGGAAATCAAAAAATACCTAGAGACAAATGACAATGAAAATACGATGATCCAAAACCTATGGGATGCAGCAAAAGCAGTTCTAAGAGGGAAGTTTATAGCAATACAATCCTACCTTCAGAAACAAGAGACATCTCAAGTAAACAACCTAAACTTACACCTAAAGCAGTTAGACAAAGAAGAACAAGAAAACCCCAAAGTTAGCAGAAGGAAAGAAGTCATAAAGATCAGATCAGAAATAAATGAAAAAGAAATGAAGGAAACAATAGCAAAGATCAATAAAACTAAAAGCTGGTTCTTTGAGAAGATAAGCAAAATTGATAAACCATTATCCAGACTCATCAAGAAAAAAAGCGAGAAGACGCAAATCTATAGAATTAGAAATGAAAAAGGAGAAGTATCAACCGACACTGCAGAAATACAAAGCATCATGAGAGATTACTACAAGCAACTACATGCCGGTAAAGTGGACAACCTGGAAGAAATGGACAAATTCTTAGAAAAGCACAACCTTCCGAGACTAAACCAGGAAGAAATAGAAAATATAAACAGACCAATCAGAAGCACTGAAATTGAAACTGTGACTAAAAATCTTCCAACAAACAAAAGCCCAGGACCAGATGGCTTCACAGGCGAATTCTATCCAACATTTACAGAAGAGCTAACACCTATCCTTCTCAAACTCTTCCAAAATATAGCAGAGGGAGGAACACCCCCAAACTCATTCTACGAAGCCACCATCACCCTGATACCAAAACCAGACAAATATGTCACAAAGAAAGAGACCTATAGGCTAATATCACTGATGAAGACAGATGCAACAATCCTCAACAAAATACTAGCAAACAGAATTCAATAGCACATTAAAAGGATCATACACCATGATCAAGTGAGATTTACCCCAGGAATGCAAGGGTTATTCAATATACGCAAATCAATCAATGTGATACGCCATATTAACAAACTGAAGAATAAAAACCATATGATCATCTCATAGATGCAGAAAAAGCTTTAGACAAATTTCAACACCCATTTATGATAAAAACCCTCCAGAAAGTAGTCATAGAGTGAACTTACCTCAGCATAATAAAGGCCATATATGACAAACCCACAGCCAACATCGTCCTCAATGGTGAAAAACTGAAACCATTTCCACTAAGATCAGGAACAAGACAAGGTTGCCCACTCTCACCACTATTATTCAACATAGTGTTGGAAGTTTTAGCCACAGCTAACAGAGAAGAAAAAGAAATAAAAGGAATCCAAATTGGAAAAGAGAAGTAAAGCTGTCACTGTTTGCAGATGACATGATACTATACATAGAGAATCCTAAAGATGCTACCAGAAAACTACTAGAGCTAATCAATGAATCTGGCAAAGTAGCAGGATACAAAATTAATGCACAGAAATCTCTTGCAATCCTATACACTAATGTTGAAATATCTGAAAGAGAAATTAAGGACACCCTCCCATTTACCATTGCAACAAAAAGAATAAAATACCTAGGAATAAACCTACCTAAGGAGACGAAAGACCTGTATGCAGAAAACTATAAGACACTGATGAAAGAAATTAAACATGATACAAATAGATGGAGAGATATACCATGTTGTTTGATTGGAAGAATCAACATTGTGAAAATGACTATACTACCCAAAGCAATCTACAGATTCAATACAATCTCTATCAAACTACCACTGGCATTTTTCACAGAATTAGAACAAAAAATTTCACAATCTGTATGGAAATACAACAGACCCCGAATAGCCAAAGCAATCTTGAGAAAGAAAAATGGAGCTGGAGGAAACAGGCTCCCTGACTTCAGACTATACTACAAAGCTACTTTAATGAAGACAGTATGGTACTGGCACAAAAACAGAAATATAGATCAATGGAACAGGATAGAAAGCCCAGAGATAACCCCATGCATATATGGTCACCTTATCTTTGATAAAGGAGGCAAGAATATACAATGGAGAAAAGACAGCCTCTTCAATAAGTGGTGCTGGGAAAACTGGACAGCTACATGTAAAAGAATGAAATTAGAACACTCCCTAACACCATACACAAAAATAAACTCAAAATGGATTGAAGACCTAAATGTAAGTCCAGACACCATCAAACTCTTAGAGGAAAACCTAGGCAGAACACTCTATGACATAAATCACAGCAAGGTCCTTTTTGACCCACCTCCTAGAGAAATGGAAATATAAACAAAAATAAACAAATGGGACCTAATGAAACTTAAAAGCTTTTGGACAGCAAAGGAAACCACAAACAAGAAGAAAGGCAACCCTTAGAATGGGAGAAAATATTTTCAAATGAAGCAACTGACAAAGAATTAATCTCCAAAATTTACAAGCGGCTCATGCAGCTCAATATCAAAAAGCAACAACCCAATCCAACAATGGGCAGAAGACCTAAATAGACATTTCTCCAAAGAAGATATACAGATTGCCAAAAACACCTGAAAGAATGCACAGCATTAATCCTTAGAGAAATGCAAATCAAAACTACAATGAGATATCATCTCACACCAGTCAGAATGGCCATCATCAAAAAATCTACAAACAATAAATGCTGGAGAGACTGTGGAGAAAAGGGAACCCTCTTGCACTGTTCGTGGGAATGTAAATTGATACAGGCACTATGGAGAACATTATGGAGGTTCCTTAAAAAACTAAAAATAGAACTACCATATGGCCCAACAATCCCACTACTGGGCATATACCCTGAGAAAACCATAATTCAAAAAGAGTCATGTACCACAATGTTCATTGCACCTCTATTTACAATAGCCAGGACATGGAAGCAACCTAAGTGTCCATCGACAGATGAATGGATAAAGAAGATTTGGCACATATATACAATGGAATATTACTCAGCCATAAAAAGAAATGAATTTGAGTTATTTGTAGTGAGGTGGGTAGACCTAGAGTCTGTCGTACAGAGTGAAGTAAGTCAGAAAGAGAAAAACAAATACTGTATACTAACACATATATATGGAATCTAAAAACAAATGGTCCTGAGGAACCTAGGGGCAGGATGGGAAGAAAGACACAGAACTACTCGAGAATGGACTTGAGGACATTTGGAGGGGGAAGGATAAGCTGGGACAAAGTGAGGGAGTGGCACTGACATATATACACTACCAAATGTAAAATAGATAGCTAGTGGGAAGCAGCTGCATAGCACAGGTAGATCAGCTCGGTGCTTTGTGACCACCTAGAGGGGTCGGAAAAGGAGGGTGGGAGGGAGGGAGCCGCAAGAGGGGAGAGATATGGGGATATGTGTATATGTATAGCTGATTCACTTTGTTATAAAGCAGAAACTGACACACCATTGTATAGCAACTATACCCCAATAAAGATGTTAAAAAATAAAATGAAAAGTCATTAAAACAAAAAGAAAATGTTAAGTGATTCCTCAGAATATTAGATCTCAGCATTAATGGATATAAGGATTTGTTTTCCTAATTGTGACACTAATTGTAATTGTCTGAAAAATGACCCCAGTTACTATCACAGGAACATTAAACTTAATAGACTTTTCCTCAACATTACCTTCATTGGCTAAAATCATAGAATCTTAGAATTGGAAGACACCTTAAAGTTACCTAATTCAATGTGTGAATGTTTTTATTAGATGGTTTAAGTGATTCTGTCAGCTTATGCCGAGCTGACACAAAGGAAAGTGACAACTGGAAAGAGACATCACACAAATAGCTCAACTTTGGAGAACAGCTATCATGCCCTGAATAAAATATGTCCTTTTAAGCTTTGTCCCCTTCTGAGAGCAGAGAGAGAAAATTCAGTAAAAAATTCACATCTCCTTGTATTACAGTCAGAAGGATACTTGTGTCCCTTGATATTTTAACCCAACCTGAAGCTTATTTGTATTGTATTTGATTTTCTTCTTCCTCTTGGAAATAACAGATCCCAAAGCAAAAGCAGAAAAAAAAAATCAAAAAACATAGTAGTAACTGCATAGAGGAGCATAGGCTACCACAACACCCCAAACACCTCCATTTTTGCTTGTTCCTCACAGGATTATACACAACTCTTGGCTGTCAAAAGTGCCCAACAGAAGCTCGAGGGCTTTAGGGAAGCAATCGCACTTAAAGACACCAGGGAAGATTCCACATATAATAACTCACACGTTCATGTTTGTATTTCACAACTAATTTGATGATGGTGATGAATTGTCTCTGCCAGACAACGTTCTAAGTACTCTTCAGTATTAACCCATTAGTCTCCTAACACTCATATGAGAGCAGTGTTATTGTTTATTCCCATTTTACAGATGAGGAAACTAAAGCAAAGGAGATCAGGAACTTGATAAGGTCAGACGATTCAGATGCTGTCTTACATAACTTTTTTTCTCATGTGAGCAGACAGAATCCCTCTTCTTTGAACTTATATCACAGCAATAATGTTGTTCATTTGATTCATTGGCTACTTATTTCTCTCTTTTAGTTGTTTAAACATCCATTTCTTAAATAGTGGGGTTGTTCTATGGACCAGAGATTGTGCCTAGAGTCTCTTCTGTCTCTAAGCAGATAGATATTGCCCCAAAGTTAATTTTCTTCTTAAAATAAACTTTATTTTAAAGAAATTCTGTTCCATTGATCTATGTGTCTTTCTGTCTGCCAGTAGCATACTATTTTGATTACTGTAACTTTGTAGTATACTTTGAAATCAGGGAGCATCACACTTCCAGTTTTGTGCTCTTCTTTCTCAAGATTTCTTTGGCTATTTGGGGTCTTTTGTGTTTCCATACAAATTTTAGAATTATTTATTTTAGTTCTGTGAAAAATACCATTAGTATTTTGATAGGGATTACATTGAATCTGTACATTGCATTGGGTAGTATGTTCATTTTAACAATATTAATTCTTCAATCCATAAGCACTGTATGTCTTTCCATTTGTTTGTGTCATCTTCAATTTCTTTCATCAATATCTTATAGTTTTCAGAGTATGAGTCTTTTACTTCCTTACTTTGATTTGTTCCTAGGTACATTTTTTCTTTTTGATGCACTTGTAAAAGGGATTGCTTTCTTAATTTATATCTCTAATAGATCGTTATTAGTTTATAGAAATACAACAGATTTCTGTATTCTGTAACTTCACTGAATTCATGGATGAGTTCTAATACTATTTTGGTGGAGTCTACAGATTTTCTAAATATAGTATCAAGTCATCTGCAATCAGAGCCAATTTTACTTCATCCTTTCTAATTTGGATTCCTTTTATTTATTTGTTTTTCGTCTGATTGCTGTGGCTAGGACTTCCAATACTATGTTGAATAAAAGTAGTGAGAGTAGATATTTTTGTTTTGTTCCTACTCTTAGAGGAAATGCTTTCAGCTTTTCACCATTGAGTATGATGTTAGCTGTGAGTTTGTCATATATAGCTTTTATTATGTTAAGATATGTTTCCTCTATACCCACTTTATTGAGAGTTTTTTTAATAAATGAATGTTGAATTTTGTCAAATGTTTTTTCTGCATCTATTGAAATAATCAGAAGATTTTTATTCTTTTCAATTCGTTATATTCATTAATGTGGTGTATCACATTGATTGATTTTCAGGTACTGAACAACACTTGTAGCCCTGGAATAAATCCCACTTGATCATTGTGTATAATACTTTTAATTTATTGTTGAATTCAGTGTCCTAGCATTTTATTGAGGATTTTTGAATCTAAATTCCTCAGTGATATTAGCTTAAATTTTTCTTTTTTTTTATGGTACAATTTGCCTGTTTTGGTGTCAGGATGGTGCTGGCTTTGTGGAATGAGTTTGAAAAGTTTTGGAATAGTTTGAGAAGGATAGGTGTTAACTCCTCTTGAAATGTTTGGTAGAATTCACCTGTGAAGCCTTCTGGTACTGGGTTTTGTTTGCTAGGAATTTCATTTTTTATTACTTATTCAAGTTGATTACTGGTAATTGGTCTGTTCATAGTTTCTATTTCTTCCTGATTCAGTCTTGGGAAATTGTACATCTCTAGTAATTTATCCATTTCTTCTAGTTTGTCTGTTTTATTGGTGTATAATTGATCATAATTTCTTATGATTAATTTGTATTTCTGTGGTATCACTTGTAACTTCTCCTCTTTCATTTCTGGTTTGATGTATTTGAGCCTCTCTCTCTCTCTCTCTCTTTTGATGAATGTGGCTAAAGGTTTATCAACTTTGTTTATTTTTTCAGAGAACAAGCTCTTAGTTTTATGGATCATTTCGATTGTTATTTTAGTCTCTATTTTATTTATTTCCACTCTGAATTTTATTATTTCTTTTCTCTACCAACTTTAGGTTTTGTTTGTTTTTCTTTTTCTAGTTTCATTAGCTGTATTTTTTGTTTCCTAATGTAGACTTGTATCAATATAAAGTTCCCTCCTAGAGCTGCTTTTGCTGTGTCCCATAGCTTTTGGATCATTGTGTCTCTGTTTTCATTGTCCCCAGGTATTTTGGGATTTCCTCTTTGATTCTTCAATGACCCATTTGTTGTTTAGTATCATGTTGTTTGGCCTCTATGTGTTTGTGTTTTTTGCTTTATTTCCTTGTAGTTGATTTCTAGTCTCAAAGAGTTGTGATAGGAAAAGATGCTTACTATGATTTCAATCTTCTTAAGTTTACTGAGACTTGTTTTGTGGCTTAGCACATGATCTATCCTGGAGAATGTTCCATGTGCACCTGAAAAGAATGTGTTCTGCAGCTTTTGGATACAATGTTCTCTCTCTCTATATATATATCCGTTTGGTCTATTGAGTCATTTAAGTCCAGTGTTTTCTTTTTTCTTTTTTAATATAAATTTATTTATTTATTTATTTTTGGATGTGTTGGGTCTTCGTTGCTTCATGTGGGCTTTCTCTAGTTGTGGCAAGCAGGGGCTACTCTTCATTGCAGTGCATGGGCTTCTCATTGCGGTGGTTTCTCTTGTTGTGGAGCACAGGCTCTAGGTGCACGGGCTTCCATAGTTGTGGCATGTGGGCTCAGTAGTTGTGGCTCGTGGGCTCTAGAGCACAGGCTCAGTAGTTGTGGTGCACAGGCTTAGTTGTTCTGCAGCATGTGGGATCTTCCAGGACCAGGGCTCAAACGTGTGTCCCCTACATTGGCAGGTGGATTCTTAACCATTGTGCCATCAGGGAAGTCCTAAATCCAGAGTTTTCTTATTGATTTTCTGTCTGGGTGATCTGTTCATTGATGTAAGTGGGGTGTTAAAGTTCCCTACTATTATGTATTACTGTCAATTTCCCCATTTATGTATGTTAATATTTGTTTTATGTATTTAGGTGCCCCTTTGTTGGGTTATAGCATCTTGTTGGAGTGATCCCTTTATCATTATATAATGTCCTTCTTTGTCTCATAACCATTTTGTTCTAAATCTATTTTGTCTGATATAAGTATTGTTACCCCAGCTTCTTTTCATTGCCATTTGCATGAAATACCTTTTTCTATTCCCTCACTATCAATCTGTGTCTTGAGATCTCAAGTGAGTCTCTTGCAAGCACATACATAGGAACATATAAACCTTTCAACTGGCATACTTATCCCATTTATATTTAAAGTAATTAATTATTGATAGGTATGTATTTATTGCCACTTTGTTAACCATTTTCAGTTTGTTTTTGTAGTTCTTATTTATTCCTTTCTTTTTCTTTTGCTCTCTTACCCTGTGATTTGATAACCTCCAGTTCTTTTCTTTCACATTCCCATGATAGTGCTAGGAGATGTATATTCTGACCTTCAATTAACTTGCCAGCCTTCCCACAGAAACTTTCCCTTTATTACTTAACTCTTACTTGCTCTAGTTCAATTATCTAAAGCTTGTCTTCTTTTGAAAATTTTCTATCCTCAAACATCTTTATAGGGTATATGAATTTTCAGAAGAAATTTTTAAATCCATACTGTGGACCACATTGTTCTTGGGTACAAATGACATCAAGCACACGAAGTATTGTCAATATATTAGAGACAGGAAGTAGAGCAAGTATCAGTGTCTATCGTTATTATCTCCGATATAAGTGAAAAGAAGTTTACATCTACCCATTAATTTGTTGCTACATTCCCAGAAAATGACTGGATGGGTTTTCTCCATTTTGGTCTGACTTGAAATACAGAATACCAGGTGTCTTGACATCACTCATGAAGTGGAAGAATAACAAAGAAGTAGGTTTTCCTTTTTTCACTGAAATAAGGTTGAGTGGAGACCCATGTGGTTATCAAACAGGAGAAACACGCCATGCTGTTAACATGAAACATGCAGTGGAAAAAAACAAGCTTCAAATCACACGTGATGAGAAGAGATGCTTTGAATTCCAAACCATGAATTTTCAATCAAACTACTTCTCACATGGGAAACTCTAATTCATTGCTCTAGAGTGAGTTGAGTAGAAATGTATTTTACTTATTTATTTATGCTTCCTTGACCATCTGTCTGTCAAAGGCTATAGCTCTCTCAAACAATAAGGGATAGGCCAGAATTTCTACCATTTATCTAATCACAATATTTCAGGAACAGTGTGTAGGTCCTGAACTTACATATTGTTTCTCATCTGAATATTCCTATAGCCCTGTGCATTAGGTGGTGTCATTCTCTTTTTATAGATTATAAAAACAAGACTTAAAAAATAATCAGTGTGGTCTAAGTCACTGCATATGGTTAGTAAGCAGATTTGGTATCTGGCTCCAAATCCCAAGTCTATAACCACGTTGACTCTAGTTAATGAGCTAGATAGAGTTCTGTTTAGAAGAGGGTTGAAGCATAATGCTGTTTATATGTAGCAAAAATAATCCACTCTGACTCTGGAGGAGTTAGTCTTGTAGAAACAGGACTTTGATTCTGGCACTGTGAGTTAGCAAGATGGCCTAGATTTGCATTTATACACACAAGAGCCTCTGCCTCTGCCTCAATCTATTGATATTCTTGTGCCCATGAATGTAAGATGTCCATGGGTGGAGAAAAATTGGGTTGTGGTCTATTCTTAGGATAAATCTCATTTTTCCACTTTTGCCCCTCACTTGCTGTATAACCAACTTAATCTAATATCCCTCACCCATCCTATGAACTTAAATTTTACTAAAATTTTAAATAATATTTGTGGACATCTGAAGAATTTCTAAAGGATTTTGACATCATCTGACGTAATGCTTAATACAACCACCTAAAGCTATAGTTCTTTATATCAGACAACATACACACAAATGTCCTAGAAGTGTTATAGCTTCTTTTCTCTAATATTTTCTCAGATATAATATTTTATTTCTATTTTTCAGAAAATTCAACTCGAAGTTCTTCTCCAGGGAAATAATTAAGTCAAAACCCCAAGTCATTTTGTATAGCACCCCAGAAACTAATGGATTACTGAGAAGATAATTGTTTCATAAGATAACTTTAAAAATAAAAGCTTCCACAATATCAAATTTGAGTAAAGTACAGTAACTATTACGGAAATAACTAATTTAAATATAGAATAAACAATGGTGACTTATTTCCAAGATTACATTGGAATAGCTCAGAAATCATAACATTGTGTTTATATTGTTTTAGAGGTTATCTGAAGTGAGAGCAAGTGATAAAAAAATACACCTTAAGACTTTAAAGTCTAGGTTTGAAGTGGGGTGAGCATCCTTTTTATTACACCTTGTGTTTTGAGGGGTCCCCAAGACCACTCCCAGGTCTGATGATTCATTAGGAGGACTCACAGGACTCAGCATATAGTTGTGCTCACGGTTGTGATGACTATGAAAGGACGCAAAGCAAAATCAGCAAAGGATAAGGCACATGGGACAAAGTCTGGAGGAAACAAGGCACAAGCTTCCAAAAGTCCTCTCCTAGAAGACCCACATAAGATTCACTTAATTCCTCCAGCAGCATGTGTAAAATGTTGTCTACCAGTGAAGCTCATTAGAGACTCAGTACCCAAGGCTTTCACTGGGGGCTAGTCACCTAGGCACCCTTTGTCTAGCACATGCCAAAATTTCAGATGCCCAAAAACAAAGCAGGTGTCCAGCATAAGCCACATTATTTATATAAACATTTCAGGCACAGTTCTGGGAATAGTGGGAAATCCTCCCCAAATCCAAAGTCTCAGGTGTGCCAAGGGCCAACCTTGCAAGTTGGTCTAACTTGCCATCCTGTTTAAAGATAGTAGCAGTCTCGGACCTGCTGTGTTTACTGTTTCTGCACACCTTGCTGGCTTGAAAGTAACGCTACTTCCGGCCCCTGTGACTCACTCACTGGCCCAAACAGAATCCAGACAGAGAAACTGAAATTTGTTGGGAAAGAAGAGAGAAGATAAACAGGCTTCTCAAAGGAACATCTGGAGGTGATAATTACTGTGCTACTTCCCCAGGGAGAGGCTTGAGCCCCGAGTAAGCTACTGCCACTTCACAAGGCGTTTACACCTAGAGCTATACCTAATGATGACAGCTGAAAAGTGAGGGACACTGACCTTTCTCAAGTGCATTTGTGCTTGGAAGTAATAATTAATTGTAAAAGATTCAGATCACCGTGCTAATGTCATTCGGCATGAAATCACCCTTCTCTTTATTAGGACCTGAATGATAGTCATTTTTTCAGTCCTCAGGAGAGACACTAGGTAACTCTTGGTTTGCTGCCTGGCTTCACTGTTCCAGGGCAGCTCAAGCTCTTAGATCAGCAAGGATAAATTCCAATTGGCCAACCACAGACTCTCGGCTCAGAGATAATATGAGCTAATTTAGTTCTTCATGATGATATGATAATACTCCTTCTCAGGGGTATGAAATGGAAATCAGTTCCCGTGTAAAATACCAAGAGGGAGGAAACCATGGAACCGGAAAATAAGTTTGGCTCTTTGAAGTTAAATTTTGCTCTTTTTCTATAAACCCTAAAACTGTATTTGCATGAAGCTTGGATTAGGAATCAGCGGGAAAAGGTAAAGGCAAAAGAATGCCTGCAATTACCACTGTGACAGTTCCACATTTTTCCCTGGAGGCCAGTGCAGAAGAAGAAGAAAATGGATGACAATTTGCTAATTATCCTGAAGTGTTTCAGAATGGTCTGATTTTATGCTAAGGAACACAATTAAATTCTTGGAAATACTCTCTCCAACAAGAACTTCTCCCTGGGGAGCTTAAGAAGGCAAGAGAAAGGATTTAAGAGTGAATTTCTGCAAATTGTTCTTATAATCTCCATTCCTACCTTAAAGGCTTTGAAAAAAGCAGAAGATAATTTGGGGAAAAATGAAAACATACATCTGTAGACAGTTTCTCAAATACTTTATAGAGACTTTAACCTTGCCTTTTAAATAAGATTCTGATTTACATTCAACGTCCCTTGCTTTCTTTGTCTTTCATCTCAAGCAATAAAAAATAAACACAATATTTTACAAAGCTCTAACACAATATCCAAAATTTGCGTGCTCATCTATTCATCTAAAGTCTAAAATATTAAAGGAGTGTTTGTCCATTAAACAATGTTAGAGGAATTTTATGTTTACATTATTTTGTGATTTTAAAGATGGAATTCGTGCAAAGGATCGTTATCCACGTGACTACGCAGGTGCCTCTCATTTCACAGCTGCTGCAATTTTTCTTCTGATTGTGACACCACTGTGGGTGCTTCCCTTAGACTTACTTTCATGTTCTCAATAAAGTTTCTCCTTCAAAAGAAATATTTCATAGCTGGTGACTGCACTAGGTACCCTTGATGTGTAACATCTTTCCACTGAAAAATCTAAGAAAAACATTTTCACCGGGCTTAATTTTTACAAAGACATAATAAAAAAGTATTTTCAATTTGATTCAAGATTTATATAATTATTCATTTTATAGCTGTTCCTGTCAATGCCAAAAGTAAAGCTGGAAGTGAGGAGGAATATGGATTCGGGTTACTTCAGATTAATTTGTGGCACTGAAACGTGTGTACAAAACTAAGCGATTTAGACAGCCCTAGTTTTAGAACAGCTAAACAAAGAATATTGAAAAACCAAGAGAGACAGCTGGGTGACAGTGCAAACTAAAGCATTATGTACAGACTTTGACCAGACATGAACTAAGTCTGGATCAGACTATATCTATAGAAGCTAAATCTTCAGGTTGAAAATGTTCGTGAGGTGCCAGCTCTCTAGACATTCTTTTACCAGCTATACCGCCTACTGGGGATCTAAAGATTCGATTTCTTTTCATACTTTGTCCAAATTTAGGTTCAATCCAAGATTCTCGAACCTACTTTCTTACTCTGTATTGGCAGATTATTACATTTTTCTCCTCTTAGAAATGAAAGTCATAGACACTGATAAGTTTAGGCTCAGTGTAAGACAGAAAAAGTTCTTATGTCAGCAATGGTTCTTGAGAGAATTGAATCACGTTCTTTAATTTAAAATGAAAAGTGGTTCATTTTGTACTGATCAATGCAACCTAGCAAGAAAATTGTTATTAGTTTTAATTATGTCATTTTTCTTATGAAAGATCAAGAAGGTAATCCAATAGTAATTCAATCACTTCTTCCCCTGACCCCTGAGCAATTAGCCTTTTTCTGACTCGGTTTTAGAAAGAAGTAAGCCAATAAGGGTCAACCTCTAATCCTACAGTATTTCCATGGGAGAAACCCATTAAGTGAAGGCCTATTTCAAATAGATGGGAACTGGGGAGGGACCTAGGGGAAGGGGTGCCCTCAGAACTACTACATAATTTGTGAGGCTCAGTGCAAAATGAAAACACAGAGCATCTTGTTCAAAAGTGTTAAGCATTTTAAAACAGTGACGGCAGACCCCTAAACCAAGTGCAGGGCTCTCCTGAGGGTGGGTCCTTTTGTGTCTGTGCAGACTGCACACCCCTGTTTATACGGTATCTGGACACATATCTGAAACCAATCTTCCTACAGTTTAGGGTCTGTCATAGGGTCTGGCTCTGCGTGTAAAATTTCCTTCTCCACTATGGAGATCTCTTTCTCAGAGTCCTCCAAGGCCTCTTCTGTAATCTGGTTGTTATCGAATAAGAAAGCCACTTAACCAAACATTGAAGGTGTGTCTGTATGTTTCAAGCCTAGTTTAAAACAAAATCCAGATCTTTGTCCTTTTCCCATTGTAGGAGCCTCTACACCTTCTATGTAATTCACAAATGCCAAATGGATACACAGGGAAGGGGGCAGACCACAGAGCAGGATTATTGAAAACCTCAGGCACTAACTCCTCTCAGCAGACAGTTCCCGCCTCCCCACTCTCCCCTGCACTCCTAGACATGCCACACAAGAAGCCTGGACGCAAATCTGGCACCTCTACAGCAAACTTGCTGGTGAGACACAGGAACCTAATCGGTTTGCATGCAATGACTAAAGCAAATATTGCACTGATTCTGTTTTGTCAGTATCTTTGTGCGAAGGACTCGTGCTTCGGCCCAGCCTTTCCACTCCCTCCTATCAAGGATATAAATCCTTTTCCACTCCCTCTTTTCTGCCTAATTACTTAGGCCTTAATTTGTTAAGAATTCAACATATACATTCACATGCAAATTTTAAGTGCCTCTCATTGCGGTGACCAGGAGCCAAATTCACATCTCAGATAACCCAATTGAAACTGGTGTTCAGCCCACATCCCTGGCTCTGCTTGAACCTCAGGGTGTTTCAGAATAACCCCACACTGAGTCATAAATGAGTAATTCAGTATTGCCAACTCCTCTTCCTTTCAAAAATCCAGTCAAATCAGGACTTATAAATTCGACTTGACACACTGATAAAGATTTTAGGGAAAAAAATATTGAGCAGGGCAATGGGAGCTTTTCTCAGCTCAGGTTAAACCAGCTTCATCTCATAAGAATACTGGCAATCAAATTTGTGCTCGCCTTTCTTAAAAATGTAATTAGAATGCAGAGAGAAGTATAATAAAAGGGATGGGGATTATTTATAAAAGTTTTAGAGTAAGTCTTTCTGGGTCAGGAGATTTGCCCAGTGGCAAGAACTTAATACAGAAGCATAACTCTTTAGAGAGCTCCCGCTCCAGGGAATTTTTTTTCCCCCCCAACCAGTGGGAGCTTGAGGAAATGAAAAATTTCAAAGAGATGTTAGAAGTGGATGGGCAAAATCCAATTTGATCTCCACTGTAACGGTATTATACCATTTTTGCATTAAAGAATAATATCCATAATGTCAAGATTATGCCAAGTACTCTATAGAAGGCTGCAAACCTTGAGGCAGTCATCGCCGACTTGCTTCCAGTTGTGCTTGGAACCACGCACACAGATACGCCAAGAAGTGCAGTGTCAGCAAAGTTTTGGGGCTGACAGTTTGGAAAAGTAGGCAGCTTTGTCCCACCTCAAAAATACAGAAACCACTTACATATGTGAGAAAAAATGTAGTTTAGAAGTTGAAGACTTTGTCTAGCAAAAGTGTGTGCGTATACTAAAAGTATGAAATAATCATTAATTTAGCTTCCTTGATCGAAAAAATATATATGTATATTGCATGTATATATGTGCATATATATATATATATACATGTATATATTTTTCAGTGTGGTGTGTATATTTTTTGACAGAAGTCATATAGAGAGTTACTGAAAAAGTAAATAGACTTGCAGACATAGAAAACAGACTTATTTTATGGTTACTAAAGGGGAAGGGGGGTTGAATAAATTAGGAGTTTGGGATTAGCACATACATACCGCTACACATAAAATAAATAACTAACAAGGACCTACTGTGTAGCACAGGGAACTATCCCTATCATGATATCCCTATCATTATAGGTTATCTTCCAATAACCTATAACGGAAAAGAATCTGAAAAAGAATATATATATATGTATGTATATATATAATTGAATCACTTTGCTGTGCACCTGAAACTAACGCAATATTGTAAATCAACTATACTTCAATAAATATTAAAAAAAAGACAGTTACTGAAAATGTGTAGATGTCCAGCAGAATATCCACATGCGAAACCCAAATTTCGCTTTTGTACCAATTCATGCTGCTCCTATCCTTATATCCTTGCTTCTATCTATAGAGAAAAATCAGAGACCTAAATGGAAGTAGGTTTTATCTACTAGCAGTTAGGTTTTATCTCACATGTCAAATCTATTATAGTGGCTTCCCGGGGAGCTGTGTTGAGAAGAATCATGTGTCTGTGTCTGAGATCATCAGGAAAGATTACACTGATTGATTAGTGATGTCTCTCATGGCCCACAGGGAAAGCTTTACTATAAATTTTTCGCCTCTGTTCCGGACTTAACCAAGTTCAGGGAAATAGATGGAAGGGGATGGATTCATAGTTCAGGGCAGATGGAAGGGGTGTGGTGACCCTGGAGGTATATGGTTTCCCTTCAAGAGTAATCCAGTGGCCACACCTTTGGGATTCACTGAAGTGTTCTCACTTAGGTCCTGAGTTACCTGGCTTCTCCCAGCTAATGAATGAGCATGGCTGGGGTACTAGAGCCAGATAGTTTCTAGTTGATATGGGACTCTTCTAAGCAACAAACATTGCCCTGAGCTCCTCATTGGCCTGGCCTAGACTTTCTTGGAGATACACTGCAGTCTGAGACTCTTCTTACCCAATCCTTCCTTTTCTTCCTCCTTTGACAAGCATCATACCTGAGTGTCATTCGAGGGCTCTCTCTGTCTACTTCTGTCTCTCTCTCTCTCCTCTCTCTCCCCTTCAGCCTTCACAGGAATTGTCTCAATTGACATCCTGCACTTCTAATTCTACCTACAACATCTTATTCTCAGGAAACAAGAATTGACACACTTGGGATAAAAATTAACCCTACACTTGGCCGAGTAGCTAAGTGTAAAATTTATTCCCTTCCTCTCTTCCCCATTTCAATAAAATTTAAGTAACCTTGATATCAATTGATGTATAGTTTAACACAGAGGCTCCTCTATACAAAACTTTCATGGAAACAAACAAAACTATGTGCTCAAGCAATACACTGCTTCATCAGTGTGCACCACTAATAGTCCAATAGTGTGAGATGACTTTGGGCTTAAGGACCATGGATTTGTGTACATCTTACCCAACCTGATTGTTTGTGAGTGGTGAAGCTTCTTCAACGATTAGACTGAGTGCAGAAAAAGGAAACAGGATCTATCTTCCACTCCCAGTTAGTTCCTGACATTAAGCTTGGAGTTGTATCTGTATTTACTGTGACAGAAGTGATTTCTGTATCTCTTATTGTTGGCTTAGGGGGCCTCGGTTTTGAATCTGATAAAGTGTCTTGTATTTTTATAGCATGATTTATACCTGAATATATATCATATAAACCTAGTTCTTATAATCATGTAATCACTAAAAATCAACATTGGGCCGACAAGTCTAATCAACTCCAAATAGACAAGTTAACATTAACTCAGTGGATAGCACAGAAGCTGTCATTTCTTCTTTATTTTCCATGCTCACACTTCTCCATTACTGGCCTTATATTTATTAGGCTGGCTAAAGATGGAAGAGAATTTCCCACTTGGGTTATTTTTCCTGCTGTGATATGTCTTCTTGTGCTTGGCCTATAGTCAGCTTGATTCTCACCCTTCCTTCAAGAACCTGCAGGTCTTGCCTCCCACTCCAACAATACAAACCTATGTGATCTGTTCCGATTACACTACAAGCTCTATTTCTGTATATACAAGCGTAGCTCTGAAATGACAAAGTCAAACCCATTGTGTTCAGTCAATTCTTTAAACTATGAGTTCAAGGTATTGGCAAAGCTCTTCTGCAGAATACATTGATTTTATAAAGGGACATTGGCTATGTATCCACTTTAAATAGCAAAGACTTTTCCCTGTATTTGATATAGGATATATATTTTAATCTAAATATTCATGAGTATTATGGATTGCTTCTCTTTACACTTTGTTCCTCGGTGTTTACAGTCTTATAAAAATCTCAAGCAAGGATACTGAAGGAGAGGCACCCTGAGAAAAAAGCTAGCAAACAGTATCAAGAGAGAAATCTTAGTCTCTTCTAAATTTCAACAGATTACTTCAGATCTGCTAAAGAAAAAATGTCTAACTTAGGCACATGTGTTATAGAAAGATGAAGGAATAACTTCACCTTCTAGTGAGACAGCTTAATGAGCCATTTCTTAGGTAACAGCAGGATATTTTCCTGTTAGGATTTTAAAAGCCTCTTCTTTCTTTTTCTAGTGAATGAGTTTTTTTTTCATTCCTCCCATATTATTTCAGTTCACTGTAGATTCTTCTGAAATGCTTTTCATAGGATTGAATTTCAATCTGCTTCTGGTGAATCCATTTAAGAAATCAGAAAATAATGAACCTCTATAAGCTTGGTTTCAGATCATATTTTTGGACTCATCACTAATGTAAAGAATACTGGTTAGAGATTAAAAGGATCAGACAGATTCCTGGGTAAGAGTTGACTTTGCTTTGTAATTAAAGCACAGATGACAGTTTCTATAGGAAAAAAAAAAAAAAAAAAACTTGGGTAGTTTTGTTCTCTATCTATAACGCACTTCTGGAATTTTGATTTATCTATCCATATTCATTTGATGAGGCCTCCATTTAAGGGTAGATACATCATTTTTCAGGCCACACAATTTTTGAACATTTTTATTTAATTTGACCATGACAATTTAATTTTTAAGCTAGTTGAATTCAATTGTGAAAATCTATAGTCATTATCTAGTTCAATTTATTAGCAGAAGTTTAATTCTACAGGGAAATACACCTCTAGGATATGTATGATTAAAAAGGATATCAGCAAATTAAGTAAATCTGAGATGCAGTCCTTAAAGCTTTTGGTTTGAAATATATGGAAATATATGGTCATCCATTAAACCAATAATGAAAGCTACCTAAAAGCATAAAGTGTCTATTTCAGCTATCAATATCATGCACAATCTTTCCTTAGTCTAAAGGAATGAATGGTAAAATGAATGCTTTGATATGATTCTTTTGCTGTTAGAGTCATATAGAATCTATTAGGTTCCCCATACAAAACAGAATGTCCTTACAGTCAAAAGGCAGCTTTTTTACTTCACAGAGAATTGAAACTGCAGATCTCAACAGCAAACTCCATGCTCACCTTCTTTACTGGGTTGCAACTTGTACAAGGTTTTAGCTCCTCATTCCTGGTTCTCTGCTTTGGGTTCATACCCAGTTTCATCCATCTGCCAATGTATGATCTTGAGTAAGTTGGTTCCCCTCTCTAAGCTTAAGATTCCCTATCCATTAATGACATTAAAATGCCAACCTCAGATATAGAGAGAGTGATTTTTTTTTAAAACTGCCTAAAGTGTTTACAAAGTCACCAATAAAACTTTTAAAAATAAATTTATTTATTGATTTATTTATTTATTTATTTATTTATTTATTTTTGGCTGTATTGGGTCTTCGTTGCTGCGCACGGTCTTTCTCTAGTTGTGGTGAGCGGGGGCTACTCTTTGTTGTGGTGCACAGGCTTCTCATTGCAGTGGCTTCTCTTGTTGCGGAGCACGGGCTCTAGGCATGCGGGCTTCAGTAGTTGTGGCACGCAGGCTCAGTAGTTGTGGCTCACAGGCTCTAGAATGCAGGCTCAGTAGTTGTGGCACACGGGCTTAGTTGCTCTGCGGCATGTGGGATCTTCCCGGACCAGGGCTCAAACCCACGTCCCCTGCATTAGCAGGTGGATTCTTAACCATTGCACCACCAGGAGAGTCCCACTAATAAGATTTTTAAATGACACTGTTTTATACTTTTTTAAGCACAATAATCCACATATAGATACTGCCCTAGAGAAATAACCTAACATATAAAAAAGTGTTTCGTACAAAGACGTTCAGTGGTAATATTAACAGAAGTAAAAAACACATAAAAGCGTGTAATTGCTAGAGAACTGTTAAAGACTGGTAAATAAAGGTAATTTTATGCAATCGTGGAAAATGATAGCCATAAGTTAATACATAAAAAAGCCAAGCACAAACTAAATTCATTGTATGATCAAAATATTTAAGATTATGAATGTCCAGAAAAAATATACCAATATTACATCACTGATTCTCTTAAGATGGTAGATTATAGCTGAATCAGAGGTATTGTTTCCTCTGTTTTTCAGAAGTTCTATAATGTAGTTATATTCTTTTTATGAGTAAAAATTTTACCAAGCACCTCACCATCATTCTTTGAGGCATGGAAGCCTGGGATGGTGAAAGGAGAAAGCTCTCTTCTCTGAACTGGCTTTACAGCTTTGGAGGTAGCTGTCGTGGAGGGAGCTTCAATATCAAGGTGGCTGGGAGGCAGCCTTCATTGAGAAGGCTGAGGGTGAGGTCCAGGTTTAATCCTGAAACAGGTAGACCAGGTCAGAAGAGTTCTTCAATATTATTTCTACTTTTGGAAAAAAAAAAGAAAGAAAAAATTTCAAGTTTCTGTCAGCTTGCCCCATCACCATTATGAAAGCCCAAGAAGTCTTAAGTACTAAGGAGTGAGCACCTGAATTGTAAATCTTTGAGCAGCAATATTTCAGATGAGTACCTTGGGATTAGTTAATTTCACACATATAGCTTTAAAAAAATCTTCAACTACTCAGCAATTCTATCTATTTAGCTTCACCCAGCCTCTAACCTCTACCAACTCATGGTCCACAGTTTTTAGCCCCAAGTAGCTAGTTTTTCCACTTTGCTTTTACATTTGGTGATCTCATTCCTATCACCACTTCCTTCTTTTCACATCAATTTATCCCTTGTTCTTTTAAGTACACTTCAGGACCACTTGCCCTCTGCTCTCTGGAACCCCTATGCTACTGGAACACATTTATTTGAAAAAGATTCAGGAAACTCATTTCTCCCTAACTTCTAATAATTTTTGAAATGAACATTCTCCCCACCCTCAGTTCTGATGCATCAAAAAAATTAAGGGATATAGCCCTTCTTCCCATCTGCTATTTCCAGTTGTTTGTTTTGCTTCCTTTGACTTACAACTTTTCTCTTCAACTTCAAAATATTCTTATCACTGTTAAGGATTCTCCTTGTGCAAAAGCCAGGGCTAGGACAGTCATTCCTTCTCAACATTTTGTACTTATTTCATTCTTCTTCTTAGAATTTTTGGCAGCAAACTTAAAAAGGAATTATGAGGTCCAAACAACATTTAAAAGAAAACATGTATTACAAAGCAATCACCACCACAGTACTAAAGCATTTCCAGTCTTTATAAAAGCATCCACTGCTAATGGCCCATTTACTGGATCACCCTTCAGAACCTTATTATTGTTGGAATAGAAGGGTTTAGTCCCGGGCTGAGTTATTTTCCTCTTCATAAGATAATAAGGCAAAGTTGTAAAATTTTCCAGAAAAGAAGATCTTTCATTGGTGACCATCTGCTGTCACACTGGGACTTTTCCAAACTAGTTTTTTGCAGCAGGTCTCCTGGACTGAGCTGTTCAAAGTTCTGTGTCACACGTTAGGATGTAGATTCAGTGCAACTTTTACCCGTTAATCAAAATATGGAGATATTTGAGGATGACATTAGCCAGATGGCAGAATAGAGATCCTTCCACAGAGACACCGATCCAATAACAACACACAGACCAATTCCCTTTGTGAGAAATCCAGAAAACAGTTAAGAGGCACCTGCACCCCAGGTGAGTGTGAAACAAGCCACATCAATTCCAGCAGGAAAATTCATGGCCCCCACTTACCATAGTCCCTCCCACAAGCTCAGCGCAGCACTTTTGGGAAAAAACTCTCAGCTCCTGGTTTCTCCACGGGGAAGGAAACAAGACTAAAACATACATCCAACATGCAGACTTTTCAGGGGGCCGCCCAAGGAGCTGGTTTCTGTCTTGCCTGAATCTAAGAGCTGAAAGGAAAGGGTGTCAGGCTGGGAAGCTAAGAATAAGGTATCGACTAACACCCACTCACCCACTATAGCTCCTGCCCCTGGTTCACTGTGGAGGATCACGGAAAAAAAAAAAAACCAACTCCCAGCTTCTCCCTGGAGAGAAAGAGTTAGAACACGTGTTCTGACTTTTTTGGGGGACTGCCCACGGGACTAATTTCTGTCTCTCCCAGTTCAAAGAATTGATGGGACCTGGCATACTGTAGAAGCCTAGGGACCACTGAGAACAAAAAGCTGGGCAGCTTGCAGCAGCTCTAGAAAATCTGCATTAAAGGTAAATGTATAGACAAATATAGAATATTGTACTACTGTAACTGCAGTACTGTAGACAGACACCAGAGGGATCAAGAGATTATGAGCTCCTGAAAAAGAAATCAGCAAACCCCTCGAATTGGAAATTTACATGCACAAGTCCGGAGGAAACACATCCATTTCCATTGCAGCATTATTCACAATAGCCAAGATATGGAAGCAACCTACATGTCCGTAGAGAGAAGAATGGACAAACAAAACGTTGCATAGACAAACACTGGAGTATTACTCGGCCTCAAGAAAAAGAAAGAAATCTTGTCATATAATACAACATGGTGAAACTCGAGGACATTTTACTAAGTGAAATAAGCCAGTCACAGACAGATACTGCATGATTCCACTTATATGAGTTACTATCTATGGTAGTCAAACTCATAGAAGAAGAAAGTAGAATGGTGGTTGCCAGGTGCTGAGGGGAGGGAGAAATGGAGAGTTGCTGTTCAGTGGTGCTATGGACTGAATTTCATTCCTCGCCCTAAATTCATATGGTGAAGCCCTAATCCCCTATGTGACTGTATTAGAGGTAGGACTTTTAAGCAGGTGATTAAGGTTAAATGAGGGCATTAGAGTAGAGCCCTAATCCGATGGGATTAGTGCCCTCTAAGAAGAGACACCAGAGAGTTTGCTCTGTCTCTGTCTCTCTCTGCCCTTCCCCCGAGAAAAAGAAGTCATATGAGCACAGAGCAAGATGGCAGCTACCTATAAGCCAGGAATGAAGTCCTCACCAGAAACCCACAATGCTTTGCTCCCTGTTCTTGGACTCCCAGCCTCTGCAACTATGAGAAAATAAATGTCTGCTGTTCAAGCCATCCAGTCGAATGTATTTTTGTTACAGAAGCCTGAACTGACTAATACAAATGGGGGTAGAGTTTCAGTCATGCAAGATGAACAAGTTCTAGAAATCTACTGTACCAAAATGTGCATGTAGTTAACAACATTATACAGTATACTTAAACATTTGTTAAGAGGGGAGAGCTCATGTTAGGTGTTTTTTTACCCAGTTTTTAAAATGTAGTGGTATTTCTATAAAGCCTAATGTTGCCCCAACGTGTTGTCTTTCTTTAAGCCCTTGTCCTTTTCCTAAACACAACAATTTAGGCCTTTTTACCACCTTTCAGCCCAGGTTTTATCAATTATCCCCTACATTTTGTCATTATTACCTATATTTTATTTTATTGTTTTTGTATCACCTTTATTTACTTTTCACTTCTAAATATTAATTAGAAGTAATAGAAACACATGGCATAAAATCCAAAAGATACAAAAGAGTATACAGTAAAACCTAAGTCTTCTCCTGCCTCTGTCCTCTGTCTTTCAGCCACCACCTGTCTTCTCAGAGACAACCCCCTGTTTCTTGTACAGTCTTCCAGAAGGAGTCTATGTATAGACAAGCATAAATATATTTTTCCAGACTAATGATAACATATTAAACACAGTGTTTTGCACCATCCTCTTTTCATTTAAAACCTTGCTTTGGAGCTTATTCTATATAAGTACATATAGGTCTATCTCATTTTGTTAAAGACCAACATTAAAAGACCTCATTCTTTTTTTATTTTTGTTTTTTGAACGAAACATTTTTATTCTACTGAAATAGCTACTCTTTGCACTGGGTTTGATATGAGAGAATAGGCAAAAATATCTTCAAACTGTCCTCAGAGACAGGAACCATATCCTTTTTTAAATAAGGAATCATGAGAAAAATACTGCAGTTATTCTTTATTTTTTCAGCCTCTTACACTCACAGCCACCTTCACCTATATTGTTAACAGCAAATGTGATTATGGATAGTGTGAAACAGAAGAAATAACTATTTAGATGCCTTTCTCTGTGGACACTGACCTATATCTCAAATGACCTTGTGTCTCCTGGTTTTCCTTGTCCAGAAATCTCAAGGACAGCCGTGGCCTCTGACCCAAGCAGGGTCTGATCCCAGATCACTCTGGCAGGACTCAGGGAAAAGACCTCATTCTTTTATAGACCAAGGTACATCTATAACAGTGGTTCTGAGACTAAGCTCTGAGTTCAAATCCCAGATCTACCATTTACTAACTGTATTACCCTGGGCAAGTTACTTACCTCTCTGTGCCTCAGTTTCTTCATCTATAAAAGGAGGATAATACTCATCTGAGCTCACAGCTTTACTGAGAGGAAATAAAATAATACAAATAAAACACTTCAAATGGTGTCAGATTGTAAGCACTCAGCATTTTTCTGTTATATCTATCCCTTTCCCTATTGAAAGACATTAGGTTATTTCCAATATTTTGATGTTATAAAGA
The DNA here is from genome assembly GCF_028021215.1 of Eschrichtius robustus. Lineage (NCBI taxonomy): Eukaryota > Metazoa > Chordata > Mammalia > Artiodactyla > Eschrichtiidae > Eschrichtius > Eschrichtius robustus. The sequence goes on along the minus strand of NC_090827.1, from coordinate 33,561,877 downwards.
ATTCTATAATAAGTATTCTCATATAAAGTCATTCTGTACTTATGGAAGAATATCTGTAGGATCATTTCTGAAAGTAGAAATTTCTAGGTCAAATGGAACATTCATTTTATATATTCCTACATATTGTCAAGCCACCCTCCGTTCAGACTATAATAATTTATTCTCTACCCCCAGTTATATGCCTCTTTCCTCTCACCATTGCCAACGTGACGGTTAAAAAATGATATTGCAGCATAATTCTAACTTCAATTACCTTTTTATGTTAAGCATTTTTTCATGTGTTTAAGAGCCTTTTGCATTTCCCTTGCTCTTTTTTTTAGGATCAGTTCATTCATACAATTGCCCCATTTTTTATTCCTTTCCTTCATGTAACGATCACATTTTGCTAAAGAGTAAGTGGCCAGTGCAGAACCTCTGACTCACTTCCCTTTCCATTGAAATTGCAACCTCTGCCTCTGCTTTGCTCAAAAGCTGCTCCCGGGAAGTCACCAGTGACCTCCTAATTACTCCATTTAATCGTGTCTTCTCAGTCAGAATTCTTATTCTTTCTGCAGTTTAGAATGTGCTTGCCTATACCCCTTCCTGGGGCGTTCAGGGGACTTCTGGATCACACACCTCTGCTTCTCCTTGGAGCCCTCCACCAGCTTTCCAGTTCTCTGAGGGTGACCATGAGGGGCCACCTGCCAGTTAAGCTAAGGGTCACCATATAATTTATCATCCAAACCAGGATACTTTTTAGACTAAAAAAGGTGCTTTTAATAATCATTCCAGGGCCATAATTATAAACAGAAGGATCTGTTTATAACCTGGACATGAGCTGACTCTACCCAAGCCTCTTAACCATCTTTCTGTCAACTGTTTTCTTCCTTCTCAAGTATCAGAGCTTTCCTTTACAGCTTTGGTGATTGAGTTTTGCCATGTGTTTCTGGGACTTGCATTCTGCTAAGATGAGGTGAGGAGTAAAGTCAATTCATCCCAGTATCTTGCTTCCGTGCTGTAACTCAAATCAAACGTTGAATCACTTGGAATTTTAAGAATAGTTCTCCTAAGAACTTTGGGAGTATCAGGGAGAGGAAAGCATACCTGTGTCTGAAACAGTGACCCAGTAGCTAAGTGAACAACTTCAGATGAAGCATGCAACTAGGGAAGATGAGCTGAGCTCTTAAAATTGGATACTCAAGGGCACTCTAGAAACTCAAAGTGGCCGCATCTTTCCAACAGATGATATGTTTCATTTTAAGCCATCTGAAGATCCTTGTATTGTGATTGCTCATCTATCAAAACCACTGCAGTTGTTTTAACTTTTCTTGAACAAAAACACTGGAAGGGATTTGCCCTCTGTCCAGACAAGGAGACACTCCTGTAACAGGCGGCAGAAGGTGGACCTCTGATGGGCACGCAGCACCATGGGCATTGAACTCCTCCTACAGGCAGGCAGCCCGTCCATCCTCCAGACCTCTGAGTGATGCGGCTGCTTGGGAGGTTTCGTGCAGGCTGGACAGAAGCTGCACCAATCCGTCTCTACCTCACCTCTTTCTACATCCATATATAAACCTGGCTTATGGGGATAACCTTGTGTTCTTTGTGTAGTTCGTAAAAGGGATTTTTGTGGCTAAAGGCAGAAAGGTGTGATATAAAGGCTATGCTTGTGGAACAGGAATCCAGAAGGTGGACAGCAATCCCCCTTTATAGATAAATTTTATGCGGGGGCAATGTAGGGCCTCTGGCTGTAAGCCAGTTTCCTCACCCTAATATAAAATCCTTCACAGATACCAGCCTAAGGGCAGGAGAGGTCAGAGGAAATAAATGGAGACAGAGGAAATAAACCTTCAAATACAAAGTTGATTGTCTCAAGATATAAGGTCAGGTCCCTCTATAGTTTGGTGTAAATCAAAATCCTCATTTACTCATATGCAATGAGAATCTCGCAGACATCAGGCACACGGGCTTGTCAGCAGACCAAGAAAGAGGGGTCTGGGAATTGTAACAGAGAAGAGCAAACCTGACCCCATATTGGATTTATTCCTTTGGCTGTGACCCTTGAGCTCTGTTGCTTGTGCTTAGTCATGCTGGCTCTGCTAGACTGCCTTACACACCTTCTACCTTTGCACTTTTTAATCTGTATCCTTTCACTATAATAAACTATAACTATGAGTATAACAACATCTGAGTTCTCTGAGTCCTTCTAGCAAATCACTGAACCTGAAGGTAGTCCCGGACCCCCAGCACAATACTTCTTAGTGGCTTATTTAGAATTAGGGGGAAACCTAAAAGCATCCAGGTTACCCAAAGTGTGGTAAATGGACATGCGAAATAATCACAGTAATTAGCATTGTATTGATAATTTATAGTTTACAACATGCTCTCTTTTGATCCACCCAAAACTCTAAGAAGTGGGTATTCTCCTCATTTTTTTTAGATAAAAGACTGTACTAGTTATTTATTACTGTATAAAAAATTACCTCAAAACTTATTGCATTGAAACAACAAACAAGTATTATCTCACTGTTTCTGAGAGTCAGGAATCCCACAGCGGCTTAGCTGGATGATCCTGACTCAGGATCTTCCGCAAGGTTTCAGTCACCTGAGGCTGCACTGCGCTGTAAAGCTTTGATTGGAATTCCAGGCTCTGCTTCGGAGAAGACTCACTCTAATGGCTATTGGCTGGAGGCCTCCGATCCCTGGTGGCTATTGTCTGGAAGTCTAAAGTTTCTTGCCATGTAGGCTTCTCCACAGAATTGTCTGAGTATCCTCAAAACAAGGAAGAAGGTTTCTCCCAAAGCACTCACTGCCTAAGGCAGAAGCCACCGTCTTTATAAGCTAATCTTGAAAGTGACCTAACATCATTACTGCCATACACCATTGGTCACACAGACGAAACCTGGTTCAGTGAGGGAGGGGATTACACAAGGGCTCATCTTGGGGTCATCCTGGAGGCTGACTACCACAGGAAGTGAGAATTTAGCTTACAAGTGTTAAGATCACACTGTGAGAGAGGCAGAGCCAGAAATTGAATTCCTGTCTTTTGACTCTAAATCCTTGGAGGTTCTCCCACAATTGACCTATAAACGTTCCCTTTGGCTATAGGGAAAGAGAAGTAGATGAAAATCTAATTTAATCCTTGCATCACAATTCTCAGTGAATGTTACTATCTCGTTTTATAGATCAAAATAAAGGTTCAGAAAAGTTACACTTTTTTTTCCATATTCTATTATTCTAAATTACCTCCGTATCATGCTGCAAGAGCAAAATATAAAATAAATCACCCATCTTGTTCCTTCATTTCTGTACCTGTTATTTTTTACCTAATTTGAAATATCAGTGATTGTACTACTAGGAAAAAAGAATGCTGCTGATAAAATAATGAAAAAATGCTTTAATGAATGTCCTGCACAAGTCATGAATTAGTCACGTTGCACTCTCATTGCCTTGAAATTTCTTTCATCTCTTCTGAGGGACTTGTCAATTTCTTCCGACTTCAGTTACACTGCTTAGAATCTAATAGACAATCCTTTTGCACATATCTCATTAGGAAAATATAATACAGCTTCATTATTTGTCAGTATTTTATTTTTTCAATCCTTGGTTGTTGCTCTGCAAAAAAAAATCTATAATTTAGTTATTCCACCAGCAATGAATATTTGTGTCACTGAGAGAAAATTTGTTTCTTGCTGTACTGTTTCTGTCTCTTTCTGCTTACATACTAACTTTCCATTCAGTACCAATTATACTTCACCTGCAGTAGGATACAATGTACGTATCAGTAAGTTAATGCAAGTGATGACAAAAAAGAACAGTTATGACCAAGTTGTGCACACCCACCTGGCTGGGAATAATGGTAAGATACCATTGATTCTATATGTTGTTTCTAATATGTTGAAATATGAAAACCTGTCTTAGAATCAATGAAATTCTGTTTTTGTCCAAGTTTTACTCCAACAATGATTGCTGGAACACAGCCATTAATTTCAAGGTGCAATTCAATCTAACTAAAACCAAATCACACCTCTTTTACTTCACTTATCATATCCTCAAGCAAATTTTACGTTACATTATGTTTAGTGTCTCTCAAGAATAAGTGAGAAATCAATTCAAAATACTACATTTGATGTTTAAAAGAGAGTTAGAGAGTCAGCCATCAAAATAGTTTATTTCAACATGCCCTGGACCTCCACTGACAGAGTCTGACAAGTCTTATTTGGATAAAATGAAAAATAGAAACAATTGTCTTTGCAAACCAAGAGCTTGTGAATCTCCTCTAACCAGCGATTTCAATAAATGAGAGTAAATGCTCAGAAAAACGTCAAGAATGTTTTCTGAGAACTAATGGAGTGAGATGGGTTGAGAGGAAAATGCCATGTGTAGTTATGTCACCCTGATAGAGTCACAACACTTAGGAGACATCTTTCATTTATTCTACAAGCATTTGCAGTTCAGCTGTGTACATTTTAGACACAATTTGTATTCGTTTTCTCTTTGCTGCCATAATGAATTACCACAAGGTAACTGGCTTAGAACAACACAAATTTGTATCTTACAATTCCGGAGATCAGAGTCTGGCACAGATGTCGCTGGGCTAACATCAAGGTGTCAGCAGGCCTGTGTTGCTTTCTGGTGGCTTGAGGGGAGAATGGATGCCCTTGCCTCTTCTCTCTCCTAGAGGTCACCTACATGCCCTGGTTCACAGTTTCCTTCTCCATCTTCAAAGCCGCCAGTATTTCATCTGCCTGTGCCTTTCTGCCATAGTCATATCTGTCTCTGACTCTCCTCTTTCATCTCCGTCTTCCATTTTTAAGGACTCATATGATTACATTGGGCCCATTATATAATCCAGCACCTATTATATTTCAGGTCCCATTTAAAGATCAGCTGATTAGCAACCTTAATTCCCCTTTTCAATATAACCCGACATATTCACAGGTTCAGGGGTTTCACATGCGTATCCTTGGGGGGGGCATTATTCTGCCTAACACACTACTTTTGCTCTTAAGGTTGCCTATGATTTAATTTACAAAGTCATGTCAAAAGTTTCAAACTTATCTTGGAGTGCTAGAGATTTTAGGTTCATTTACTTCACCAAGTGTATTTTTAGCACTCACTACTATTTTCATGAAAGACCACCAGACTGTCTTAAGATAGAACACTTTCTTTCCTGTTATTGACTTTCTGGGGAAAAAATCACTTCATTTCTCTGAATCATATTTTCCTGTGCATGACATGTGGATAGTTGTACATTTCCTACTTATCTCATGCAGTTATGATAGGATGAGCAAATATATGTAACATATCATATTGTCATTGCTATACAAGTATAAGACAGCATGTCTATTAAAGTAGTAATAATTTAAATGTTCCAATTTAACCACTAGTTTCTTATCTCAGAGCTTGAAGACACTAAATGTTATAGGAGTTAAAGGCTCATGAGAAAATGTCTCCTGTGTTTTCAGAGAATGAACTATTGGATAAACACAACATTTCCTTTATGTGGAAAATGTTTTTAGAGAGCCCTAAAACTCCTGGAATCCCCATGGTGCTTCATTTCAGAGGATCTGGTTTAAAATAGACTGTCTGTATTCCAGATGTAAATTGTGTGACACTATGATTGGTTACATCTTCCACTTTCTGCAGGTGGTACTTTTTTTTCCCCTTCCCATACCGACAATTGTATCAAGGAAGGAGACCTGTTTAAGTGCGAGGGTGCACACAGGTGGGCCAGGGCCTACGGTCGTCAACTTAAGGGCACACTTTCATTTTCAATGCAATTAGCTATCTAATTGAGCATCCAAATTTAGCAGTGCATTTGCATGTGCAATTAATTATGATTTAAAAGCACTCTCAGTTAATGATTTCTTTTCCATTATCTACAAATGTAATTACCGAAGGATGGATTGAGTTTGGAAATCATTTGGGAAACTGTTTTTACACCACTGGAGCCCAATGCTGTAAGTGGTAACAGTGAAAATCAGAATACCACACCCACAGGCATAAAGCTGAAAAGGGAGTTATTTAGGGGGAGGGCTGTAGGACAGGACCAGATTGCTGATTTGAGTGTATGGTAATCTTTTTCTTGCTTACGGGAATTAAATTATAGTCACCATATGATTTCACTCAGACAGAAAAGAGATAAACCCTGGTTTTGCAAAAGTAGACTTTAGAGGGAAAAATCCTCACATTAAAGACAAAGAAAATCTAAAAGGAGACAATACCTAAATAATTTTTCAAATATCACAAAATTAATTTCTAACTCATCCTAGGAACATTTGTATAGTTTTCTTGATTAAAAGAAGTAAAAATATAACCTTAAAAAAACTGAGATAAAATTCAAATTAGGAGCCGATAAAAATGAACAGAGAGTAGATTGAAAGCCTAGTCATTGGGGAGAATATAAAAATTTTGAATAAGCAGATTGTGTACTTTCCATTGGCTGAACAATTTAAAAACTCTACTCTTGTTTCCTGAGGAAAAACATTAAGCATTTGCTCACCTGAGATTTCTGTAAATATTTCACTGTAAACCTGATCACAGGTTTGCAGCGAAAGAAGGAGTTTCAAGAACTATTACAGACTCCGAGCTCTTGTATTTCTGTCCCCAAAGAACACAAAGAGCCTGAAGGATGCAGGGACACTTGCTTGGGTTGATCTCCACAGAGCTGTGGAGCAGGGAGCCTGACCTCCTTTCTGGGAGCTGCTGCAGGGAAAGCAGTCAGGGAGAAAGGGAGGAGCACTTCAAAGAGTGAGGGGAGGTGGGGAAAGGTCAGGAAGATGGTGTGAAAGAAAAATTCTCACTTAACCATGATCTTATTAGGGTTTTAATTGTTTTAAATAAATTGCTTTACATAAATAAATGTATTTTAAATTTTATTTTTAAATTATGTTATTAAACTATTAATTTAAGAATTAAATTTTAAAACAATTGTTTAAAGTAAATGTTTTAATTATTTAAAATAAAACATATATGTATATCTATACACACATATATGAAAGAAAACCAAACAGAACAATAAAACAATAAGTAAAAGTCTTCCTTCTCACTCAGACTCCTAGTTCTTCTCCCCAAAGGTGACCACAGTTAACATTTCTCATGTACTCATCTACAAAATAGATATACTACAGGTTAAAAATGTATACAAATTTTTGTTTCATACTATAATTAATCTCTGTTTGGCTCCTTGCTTGTTTTTTCATATTAAAGAAGCTTTGATTTCCTTGCATAGTAAGACATCCAGGTCTACCTCCTTCTTTCTTATGGCTTCTTTAGAATACTATTGAACAGGCGTAAAATGATAGATCTGACCATTCTCTTATGATGAACATCTGGGTGGGTCAAGTTTTGTCTTTTATATGCAATAGTTCAAATAATGTTTATATAATCACCTTGGCATACTTTGGTGTGAATGTATAGAGAAAAAAATTTCAGAAATGAAATTGTTGTGTCATATATACATTTTAAATTCTAATAGGTATTGGCAAATGCACTTTTAAAATAGCAATATTTGGCATCACCAATAGTGTCTGAGAATGCTAATTTTCCCAACACTTTACCAATCTATTATCAATATTTTAAAACTCTCCCCAAGCTAATGAAGAAAAGAATATTGTGTTTGAATTTGCATTTTCATAATTAAATATGTTAAATATTTTTTTTCATGTGCTTATATTGGCAATTTGGTATTTTTTTGTGAATGGCTTATTTGTATTTTTCTTTTTTTAAAAAACAATCTTTTCCTTATTGATTTGTAAATTCTGATATTCTGAACCTTAATCTATTTTCTGTTCTGTATGCTACAAATACTTTCTGTTCTATTTTTGTCAGTTGGTTCTTGCTCATAAAATCTTGTGCTCTGAAACGCTAAGGTATCTCTAACTTTGTACTGCTCATTGTACTTAAAAATTATTTGCAGAAATGATTTGAGGTCTAGGAAAAGGATGCTTTATCTGAAGAGGATTTACAAATGTTTTACAAAGTTCCCTGAAGGTGTTACTAGGCAGGACAGTTTTACACCAAGTTCAAGGCTTGAGTTTCCCATTCTCCCCAGACTATAAACGTTGGCTTACTTAAGAGGTCTGTCTTGTTTTTTACTGTGTAACAATTTATTATGGGGAAAGTCTACCCTAAAATATACATTACACTCCCCATCTTATGCAGACCCTGGGCTTTGAAGTCTATTTTGCCTCCTTTAAACTTCATGGACCTAAACACAAAGTTTAAATTTTTAGAAATGGCAAACATTCATAAAGCAAAAAAACTTCTGGGTTCTGCCTTTATTTCTGGAATCCCTGCTTTGTTTTCCCTTCCACTTTTTTTCTGATAATTTCTTACTAGGTGTCAATTACTTTATACTTTTCAAGAGGATTCATAAAGTAATTTATGTAGCTTTTTTAGCTGTAAGCAGTATGAGGTTTGTCTGAATAACTTTGTTTTCCACTACCTTAACTGAAAGTCCTCTGCTTTTATCATTATCAATTGTACCATTCTACTCAGAAAAGGATGGTGATTTTTCTGCTCCTTCTCTAGTATTCTGAGACGAAAACAAAGTGTACTATTCTCAAGGTTTTATTTCCTAGTGAATGCATTTAGGTGTATGATTCTTTCTCTGAGTGCTCTTTTGGCTGCACCTAGTGGTTTCGATATGTAGTTAATTTTAAATACTCTGTGTGATACTATAACATAGTGATGGATACATGTCATTATACGTTTGTCCAAACCCATAGAATGCGCAATACCAAGAGTGAACCCTAGGGTAAATTACGGATTTCAGGTGATTACGAAGTGTTGATGTAGGTTCAACAATCCTAACAAATGTACTACTCTGCTGGGAGATGTTAATAAGGGAGGAGTTTATGCACTTGTGGAGAGAGGAGGCATAGGGGAAATCTCTGTACCACTCTCTCATTTCTGCTGGGAATATATAACTGCTCTTAAAAAATAGCCTTTTCTAAAGCAAACAAACAAACACTACCCAGGGTACACAGAAGTGAGAGGTGGATCTGATATTTGGAGTCTTTTGGTCACAAGGGCATTTGTTTTTGACAGCTCCTTGAGTCTAGAGCAAATATTAGCAAATTTTTTATGTAAAGCCCCGGGTAGCAGATATTTTAGCCTTAGAGAGCAACATATAGTCTGTTGCATATTCTTTTTGGTTTTTTTACCACCCTTTAAAAATATTTTTTTAAAAATTTGGAAATAATGGTGAGGATTTCACAACATTGTGAATATAATCAATGCCAGTGAATTGCACACTTAAATGGTTAATAAAAAGTGGAACAACTTTATAAAAGAGAAAACGCCTCTCTGCTCCTTCCGCTCCTGCCATCTTGAAGCAGCTAACAGGGAAATCTTGGAAAGCAAGTGCTGAGGATGGTAGAGCAGTAAGATGGAAGGAAGAAGCCTGATGGGATCATCACTAGAAGACCTACTTGACAATCAGGACTACCTGTTGTGGATTTGACATGAGAAATAATTTTCCATCTTTTAGGGGAAGTTATAAGTTTAATATGTATACTACTATAACTATATGGTATAATTATAACTGCACATATTACTATAATTACAATTATGCATATATGCATCAAAGAAATACGAGCTAAAACAAAAGGAAATCCAGAATACACATTTCAAGAGACTTAATCTTGTCATTGTCAAACTAGTGCCTAAATAAAAAAGGCTTAGTTTACAGTGTTGATTTTTATATCTGTAAGTTTTCTTCCCTGGGATGAGTTATTTAGCCTTTCTGAGCATCATGTTTTCAAGATTATAATGCCTACTTCTTAATGCTGTTTAAGGATTATAGAAAAACATCCCTTAAATTGTACGTGGTGCAAAACAGTCCCTCAATATGTGTTCCCTCCCTCTTACAGCTTTGGAGGCTGCCGTAATGTCAGCCAAGACCAAAATTACCACAGTAAAATAAGGAGAGAAACATTTCTTCATTCATGATGTCCTGGTGTAGTGTGATACAGAATCAATGCCACCAATACTTTTTTCCAAAATTAGAGGTGAATCAGAAATCTATCTTTATTAGTTCATTGTAGTTCACTATCTCACCTAAATTAGGTTAAAACTTTAATTTTCTAAAACAAATGAAGTGTAAACCTACAAGTGGAAAAAAAATCCATACCTTAATAAAATATATTTCATTTAAATGTTCTTTCATTTCCTACTTACTCTCCAGGGCCTCTTAGGATACAGCCAAACTGGAACCCTTAATTATAAGTAGCCATGTGGAATTGCTTAATCAATGTTGACTTACAACAGAATGCATAGACAAACCTTATTCTCATAATTATTTCCAAATGAATTCCTAAGTATGTATATCTCAGTGTATCATGGAATCTTCCTTTTGATTTCTCTAGATAATACGAGTTAAACTGGTTAGAAATAGACCTACGTGCCTAAAGTATACGGACACATGTTTTTATGAGAAGTAAGAATTTATTTCTAAAACACAATATTTACCCTAGAGGTTTCCAAGCTCTCTAGAAACTCGTGAGCTTCATGAAGCCCTGGAATGAGGGCCACAGGGGTATAAATATGCCAATATTACGGTGCCTTGAATCTAAAGAATCATATGTATTTTTAAAAAACTTTAAAGGATTTTGTAATGAAGAGATCTAAATGATGGTCTAACCAAGCAACAGTGAAGAAAAATATTTATATAGTTTGATAGTCTCTATCTCTTGCTAGGTTTGTTGCCTCTAAATAGAGTTATCTGGCAGATGTTGAAAGGAACTGTTTTAGCTGGGTTAATTCCCCCCAGGGATGTTTACCTGAGTAAAGGAGAATACTGTTATTTCTACTCACTGATGGTTTCCTTTATATAAATACAACCTTTTGCTTAATACTATTTGCATGAGGCCAAACATGATTGTTAGGGTGTGCTTATTCATAATTAGGGAACTGATGTATTCAATTTATATCCCCAGGCTTGAGGAAAACCACACTCCTTAAATCTTTTAGTTTGTAACTAAAACCTTCTTAAGGCATAGGTATCTTACACATTTCTTTGATTCTTCACAGCAGTCCTGGTATTGAATTCCTTTCCAGTAGTGTTTTTATATTTTTTCACTGACTTCCGTTTATCAGCGACATAAATAGACTATTCTTTAGGGGAAAAAAATGTGACTCAGACCAAGATTAAAGGCTTTATTCAGATGATAAGGATCAAGGAACACCTGAAGACGGGTAACTCCCCAAGTGGAAGCAGGTTGGAGTTTTAGAAGGTGAGGACAAGATTGGGACACCTGTCCCTGTGGTTTGGCTCTGGTGGCAGTTTTGTCTTTTAACTGCTGTGAAACTTGCAGTTGGAAGCTTTCTGAGTTTCGTACTTCTGCTCAGGACGGTTTGTGGAATTCCATCCCAAAACCTGTCATAGCGGTACTCTCCCAGAACCGTTTTTGCAAGCCTTTCAGTTTGCTGGTTGAGCAAAATATGAGGGGGAGTTTATGGAGGTAGCGAAAAACAAGAAAGGAAGAGATAAAAGAAAGAAAAAAGAAAAGAGACAAAGGAAAAATTGGGGACTTTCCATTATATCTGTTTTAATCCTTTTATATAATATAGAAAAGGAACATGCTTCATTCTATACATGTCTTCAGTCATACTTTCCCTTGTTTTTCTTATCCACAGTAAGAGGCGGGAAGAGATCCTTACCATGTAACATGTCTACATATCTACAGTGTGAACAAACTAGATAACTTTTCCAGTTACATTATCATGATTTCCTATTTTATCCTTCCTACAGACTACCCGTCTTTTGCGTTGTTCCTGAGGTCTCTTTTCTATCTTCTACTTAGAGTTATTGCCCTGATTTATCATATCACGCTTAGCTTTACACATTAGTTCTTCCCTTGAGAACATTGCTAGTACCTTGAAACTTCCATAGTCTCCCTTTTGACCTAGACTACTTTCTTAAGAACTTAGGAATTTAAAAGATCTCAGCAATATTAGAGCATGACCTTAAAATACACATTTGAATGAGACATACCTTTTTAAATAGAAAACACTGCCTTTCCTACACATAGTAATATCTGCATAATTTACACTGATAATGTTAGAGTATCATACAAGTCCTTTGAAGCTTTCAACAATGATTGGGCCATCTACGTTTAGAAGTTAAAAAAATTTTAACATAGCATATTTTTTATGCAAATGAAACATTTACAGCTTTGTAGGAATTCAAACACACAAAAACTATCTTGGAACTACTGATTAGCATATTGTCCCTCTTTATTTCAATCTCCTTTCCAGAAAAATATGACTTACACACATGGGACCAAATGTCAATGAAAATCAAGAATTATGAATATTATTTCTTTCCTTGGGATTCATAATTTACTGGAATTTTCTGTACCTTGAAAAACAAAAATCTCTGAGAGAAGATGCTTTGGCAATTTTTAAGCTTCTTATGCTAACAGAGATGCACATGTCATCCTTAAGGATTTATTTGTGATTAATTTATACTGTAAACAATGAAAGTACCTTATCATAACATTAATTTAGATATAAATCATTATACTCTTCATTCCAGAGCACACATGTCTGACCATCAAGCAGATGGACCGAGCACTTTGTCAAAGTCCAATAACTGTTCAGTCGATCAATTTATTCGCTTGATGGTTAACCTGCCCAAAAGGCTGTAAAACATTCATTTCACACCCTTAAAGTCATTCACAAGAAACTGATGGTTTATATATCCTATTTGAAGAGGGAGCCTTGGCATTTACCCACCTGAAATGGAGAAAGGAGCAGCCTTTTGGTAATTAGAATGTAAACCTCAGATGCATGAAAGAACACTATTTGTTGGGTCACAATATGCATCAGAGCCATGCCATGAAAGCCCATTATCTGCATTATCTTCTGTTCTCTTCTTTCCATTGTTTATAGTTTGAACTTGTGCTGCCATCCATTGAATTCTCATAAACAGAACTGAACAATGTTGGTATTGCCATCAAGGATGGGCATGGATGACCTAGAAAATTCAGGTAGTTGATGAGTGGGTAGAATAAGGAGTATATGCCTTCAGGAAAAATAAAACTATCTGCTATAAGTCAGTTCCTAAGGATTTGTGATAGTTAAATAATAACTGTAATAGTTAAATAATATTTATGACAGTTAAATAATCTTTTCAATTTCAGCCTACATTTTCCATACTCCAACTTAGAATTGCACATTCTTTCTGACTAAATGTTTTCCTGAGGTCCAATTGTTTGGAGTTCGTTATTTTGAATTATGAAGACTGAAGGAAAGAATAAAATTTTTCTATTTCATTAGAGGGCACTGATTATATGACTACTGACATGAAAATAAACTGCTTCTCAATACTTAGAACTAGAACATAGTAAATAATACCATCAACGAGATTTATGTCTAGACCTTCAAAGATAGGGGATTTGGACTAGAAGCCCTAAAGTTTTATTTTGGTTTTAGTGATGAATGGAATTTTGGACCATTAGGTTGGACCTGTTTTAAGATCTCAATGATTTGCCAACAGCATCAAGCAGCAGTAGGACATCTTAGTGGTCTTTAATCACTACAGAAGGAAGGATAGAAGGAAGGACAGACAAAAGGAGAAAGGGAAGGAAGGAAAAAAGGGAGGGAGGGAGAGAGGAAGAAAGGAAGGGAGGAAGGAAGGAAGGGAAGGAGGGGGAAAAGGGGAAAGGAAGGAAGAAAAAGAGGGAAGGAGAGAGGTCAACATGCACAAATCAGCACCGTTCTCTAAACTATGGTTTTAACATTGAGCTTGCACAAATTCACAGAGGATAAACTTCCATAAGTTTACATCTCTGAAGGCAAAAGTATTCTTTCCATTCTCCACACTTCTCCAAGTAGAAACAGTGTAGCTCACCATGCAACTGCTCAAATACAGTTCCATGGACATGATGCCACGGGTTCAAGTGTCTCTATGGCAAGCAAAGAACCTCCAGAATTTAAGAATCATCCCAGTTTCAAAGCACTTGCTCTTTGTTCTTGCATTTCTGTCCCCCATTCCAAATACACTTTAGTTCAGTGATAGAGCCAAATGGCCTCATTCCCCTCAGACTGACTCTTAAAACGTTTCAAATGGGAAGATGAAATCAAGCACCTTCATTCTGAACCTTTCTTTGGTGGGAGGTTGGCTAAAATTTGGGAGTAAACTGGGCTTAGCCTTCAGAGAAACAAAGTGTGCACTGAGCACGATTAATAAAATATTGTCTAAAGAAGCTTAATATTAAGCTGAGGAGATCATCTGGGTTTTGGGGGGAAATGAGGAATTGAGTTTTTTTTGAAATTTGGGGGAAATGAATACTCTCCCTCCAAAATTCCATTTTACTTGAAAGTTCACAACCTAAACTGTTGCACATTTCAAGCTGTTTGCTGAGTCTGGAAGCTTTGTGATTCAGATTAATCCCATGGTGACTGCCTCCACCCCCATTGTTTTCTTTATTAAGAAGCAAAGATTCCCATATGTTTCCATGTAAGACAGAATGACTCAGGCGTTTTATGTTTAATGCACCCTTGGATAGCTGCTTTAGATTTTATATGCTGGTGCAAGAGCACAGCAATCGACTGTGACACCGTCTGTTGATGAAATATAGAGAATGGCCTGGGAGACAGAGAGTTTTATGTTCTGGTTGAAAATATGCAGAATATCTGAATCTGTTCAATGCTATTTTTTGCCAATATCTCTCAAATGGACTCTTGCTTCCAACATTAAATCTAACCAAATGGTAGCTGCGATGAGATTGCCTTGACCAGTGTAGAGGTCAGATGCAAGATGCTTATCCCCAATACTCCTCAGCAGACAGCACCATATTTACAAGAACTCACGGTTGGCACAGAAAGGAAGAACTCTGTGAAAGGACTTCCATTTCTCAAAATGAGGTCTGCCAACATTGCCGACTGCAATATTCTTATCCTTATGCCCTATGCCTTCAAGATCTGTAGGGAGACTTTGACATATGTAGCTTGTACAGGCCTCCTGATGGCAACCCAGGGAGTTGCAGTGAGACAAATGCACGTACCCATCTCCATTTCCATACGTGAATTTTAAAAAATGTGCTTCATTAGTGAGTTTTAGCATGGTTCACTAGACCAAAAGGTTTCATTCTTGTCAAAAACTTGAGAGTTCATTCTCCATTCATATCTTTAAAAATCCATGGTCACCAAGTCCTATAGACTCTACCTTCTAAATATAATATTTCTTACTTTGTTCTCTTCTTTATGTAATTTCTTAATGAAGTCTCAATAGCTCTGCCCGTTTATGGTAATGGATTCATAACTAATCACCTGCACCCGGTGCCCTCTTCCCCTTACCCATTACCTATAAAACCACTATCCGAACTGGTGTCAAAGTAAAAAATTGCACTGGAGAAAATTTAATAAGCAAGGAAGGCTTTATTCAAGACTATTGCAATAGGGGCGAGAGACTGAACTCAACTCCACTGAAACAAAAGCCTGGTGAGTTTTGAAGAGCTAGGGTGGGAGGAATTGTAGGACACCCTGCCTGCCGTTCAGAACTTGCTGATTGACCTTACCCAGTGGAAAAGTTAAGTTTCTCCTATCTTCATTACAGGAGGTAGTTTTGGAACAAGTAGCCCGTGGAAGTTAGGTTCCTACCCTCTCTCAGAGGCTGGGAGATAGAGGAGCTATCTTCCTCGATGATTACATTCCAAACGGGTGGCTCCCAGGTCCTTGAGAAAGGCATTCCTTCCTTGGGTTGTAAAACTGGAAAGAGGCTTTTAAGAAGATTTACAGACATTTCAAAGAAACAGAGAAAGAATTTGCAATTACAAGTTTTCTAAAATAAATGCTCTAAAAAAGGGAAGTCAGGGCCCTAAAGACCAGAAGAAATCTGTCTAAAGTTTAGTCAAGCGAAAGGGAATATTAAGGCCTTCTTGGCCACTGGCAGCAGATGAATCTTTCTAAAACACAAATATGGACATATTAGTTCCCTGCTTAAGAATCTTTGATTTCTGTTCTCATGTAGGATAAAACTGAAACTCTGAACTTGTCCTATAAGAACTACTTCTCATCATCTGATACCCTAACTACTGTTCTGGGCCTCTGTGCTTCAGACATATAGGAGAATCTGCAAATCTCTAAATATAGCATATCCGTCTTGACTCTGTGCTTTCATGCCATCATACATGCTGTTCTTTCTATTGGAGACACTTTCCACTTCCTTGTTTTCCTACCAAAGTTCTTTACTCCTTCCAGGATGGCATAGCAAATTGTCTGTAACTCTGGCATGGACTTATAAGATGGCATTATCATGGGCTGGTTCTCTGTCTCTTGAGAGCTGGAGCAGGAATAGGTGGAAGTTGTGTATTTTTCATATTATATTCTTATCACCCATTTTAGTGCCATTTACCTTGAAACTACTTCTTTAATATGCTTCAGCTAAAGATTCAGTTCTTAGAAATAACACCAGGACCTACAAATGGAGCTCCTACATGTTCTCAGTGGTATCAAATTACCATCTTTTGAGAATAAATTTTTTTTATTGAAGTATAGTTGATTTACAATGTTGTGTTAGTTTCAGGTGTACAGTAAAGTGATGTATATATTCTTTTTCAAATTCTTTTCACTTATAGGTTATTACAAAATTACCATCTTTTAAGGATAGAATTTTTAAAAATAATAATCAAGTATAATTTGGAACTATATTTGAATAAAGAATATGATTAAGCCAATCTTTAAAATCTGTAATAAGTATTTTTCATGTATTTTTACAATTAGTCCTTAAGGTTTTAATCAAAAAGTATATCATTTACATGAGGACCTACATCCAAGGACTTACAAGGACAACTCTGAACTACATAAATGAGATTAATTTGTTGGTTAGCAAATTTGTCTCAGCACTATATTGATATTTGCAAAGCAGCTCTGGGTAGGACTATGTGAGTCTTAGTAAATATATGTTGCCTAAATATTTTAGAATAACCCATTGTTTAAGGCATCACAGCAAAATAGAAATTGTCCCCTGGCTTGGAAAGTTTAACATATTTGAAACACTATAAAATCATGCTCTGTGTGATAATGAATCCATTAGTCAAGGTTCTTGTAATGCTCAGACACTTCCCCACCGTACAGCTGCTTTACACTTGCTAGTGAATGATCTTCTCGCATTAAGTATGCTTAGTTTAATTTAAAATTGGGTTCATATCTGTGAACATGAATTATTTAAATCCCTAAAATCTCTGGGGCAGGGGGAATAAGTTTTATTTATTTATTTATTTAAATGAGGTTAAACGACTATTTATTTTTCCTGCTTAAATAACCATTTATTTTGAGTGCTATCAAGCTGTGATCTACTTTGATAATGGCATAAAGCCCGATCCAAAATTAAATGCTAATATGAGACTGCTGATATTATGCTTTATTTCTGATGAAGAAAGGTGCCAGCCTTATGATTGAATTTCTTCTCTTATTTTATGTCTCTCTGGATCCAAGCACCACACACCTTCTATACATTTAACATAAATGATGCTGCATTTTGGTCATATTATAGAAATCTTATGGATTTTTTTTTTAAGTGACTAATCAGTTGACCTTATTTTTTTTTTTTAACATCTTTATTGGAGTATAATTGCTTTAATGTGGTGTGTTATTTTCTGCTGTATAACAAAGTGAATCAGCTATACATATACATATATACCCATATCTCCTCCTTCTTGTGTCTCCCAACCTCCATATCCCACCCCTCTAGGTGGTCACAAAGCACCGAGCTGATCTCCCTGTGCTATGCGGCTGCTTCCCACTACCTATCTATTTTACATTTGGTAGTGTATATGTCCATGCCACTTTCTCACTTCGTCCCAGCTTACCCTTCCCCCTCTCCGTGTCCTCAAAGTCCATTCTCTACGTCTGTGCCTTTATTCCTGTCCTGCCCCTAGGTTCTTCAGAACCTTTTTTTTTTTTTTTTTTAAGATTCCATATATATGTGTTAGCATATGGTATTTCTTTTTCACTTTCTGACTTACTTCACTCTGTATGACAGACTCTAGGTCCATCCACCTCACTACAAATAACTCAATTTCATTTCTTTTTATGGCTGAGTAATATTCCATTGTATGTATGTGCCACATCTTCTTTATCCATTCATCTGTCGATGGACACTTAGGTTGCTTCCATGTCCTGGCTATTGTAAATAGAGCTGCAATGCACATTACAGCACATGACTCTTTTTGAATTATGGTTTTCTCAGGGTATATGCTCAGTAGTGGGATTGCTAGGTTGTATGGTAGTTCTATTTTTAGTTTTTTAAGGAACCACCATACTGTTCTCCATAGTGGCTGTATCAGTTCACATTCCCACCAAGAGTGAAAGAGGGTTCCCTTTTCTCCACACCCACTCCAGCATTTATTGTTCGTAGATTTTTTTTTTTAAAAATATTTATTTATTTATTTATTTTTGGCTGTGTTGGGTCTTCGTTTCTGTGTGAGGGCTTTCTCTAGTTGTGGCAAGCGGGGGCCGCTCTTCATCGCAGTGCGCGGGCCTCTCACTATCGTGGCCTCTCTTATTGTGGAGCACAGGCTCCAGACGCGCAGGCTCAGTAGTTGTGGCTCACGGGCCCAGTTGCTCCGCGGCATGTGGGATCTTCCCAGACCAGGGCTCGAACCCGTGTCCCCTGCATTGGCAGGCAGATTCTCAACCACTGCGCCACCAGGGAAGCCCCCAATGCACCCTCTTGAGGCCTACACCTGGGGCTTCTATACCTGGTCCTCGGTACACTGATTGCAAATATTCATTCCCTTGAGCACAGTTTATGTTTGTTGTTGAAGATAAAGCAAAGATGACTAAGAAATGAAATGAATCCTTAGGGACAAGTCGGCTCTGCTGAGAAAAAAGCATGGCCTCCTAGGAAAGCAAGTTCCTTCAAACAGGGAAATTCTAAAGCCCAATCAGATGCCTTGGTGAGTTATGATCTCATTGCGGTGATAAAGGGTTATACTTTGTCTTATCTTTTCTGGCATAGAACTCAGAAGACCTGTGAGGAGAAAGGGTTCTTATGCTTTGCAAACCTACTCAGTCTTACTGAGTAGAAGGGAAAAATTGTAAATGGTCATTGTAGAAGGGAAAAATCCTTTCTACAATGACCATATCACACATCAAAAAGCCATTCAACTGAAAAGCAAGAAATAGCATCATTGTGACCATTTAAATGAAGTCTGTGGCTGCTGTTAGCTTTCTGTTTCCAAGGTGAGCCGCTTTGGTGATCCCCACACTCTTAACCTGTGAAGCACTGAAAAATCAGGCCCACGTGACCAGCAAAGACAATAACCACTTAAAAGAGAACTGCCTTATGTCTGCAGTTTGAATTGAGTGCCTCTTTTATAGAAAGTGTGGTATTTTTCTTATTATGCTGTGGTGTGGATAACAGGTCTGTGGTTTTCACTCTTTTTTTTTTTTTAAATTAATTAATTTATTTATTTTTGGCTGTGTTGGGTCTTCGTTTCTGTGCGAGGGCTTTCTCTAGTTGCGGCAAGTGGGGGGCCACTCTTCATCGTGGCGCGCGGGCCTCTCACTATCGCGGCCTCTCTTGTTGCGGAGCACAAGCTCCAGACGCGCAGGCTCACTAGTTGTGGCTCATGGGCCTAGTTGCTCCGCGACATGTGGGATCTTCCCAGACCAGGGCTCGAACCCGTGTCCCCTGCATTGGCAGGCAGATTCTCAACCACTGCGCCACCAAGGAAGCCCTCACTCTTTGATAAACTCTGGGACACCAGGAGCTTACATTATATTGAAGAGTGGATTTCTTTTCCGATGAGATGTTTAAAGCAATGCTATTAATAATGCTGTGTATAACAGCTGCCTCTATTTATTCATAAATACAGCACAAACATCTTACTTGTCAAAAGGAGGGGATTTTCTTTTACTATAAAAAGATAATTAATTCAGGCTGAATAAACTTAATGGCACATTTGCCATCTGGGCAAAGCAAACAAAACACCAGAATAGAATTGTATGAAGAAAAAATAATCAAAATATGGAATAAAAATACCTGCTTAAACTCTGTTTTGATTTCCTTAACAACAAATAATTTTCCACCCCAAGTATTATGCTCATGATTCTTTGAAAGGAAATCTAAAGACAATAGGGCATAGAAAAATACACAGCTGAATGTGGACAACATTTTCAGCTGATTTCTTTGTTTCTTTTTGGTTTCTTACATATCAGAAACGTAAGCAAATAGGTTCTGCCTCTCTTCATCTATACCCATGAGGGATGGAAATGCTTATCAAAAAAAAAATAATATAGATAAAAGTGCTTTGTGAACGTTTAAGAACCATGAAAGTGCAAGAGGGGACCATTATTACTTGCATCAACCTCCATGTGCCCTTAAGAGAGCAGAATCCATTGACACACTGTGGGGGGCTTTGACTTTATTAAATCAACTCAGGAAACTGAACCTGGCTGATGACCATGATCTTTAAAACCCTTGAAAAGGTGGTACTTGTCCCTGGACTGATGTTCTTCTCTCACCTTTAGGCTCTTAGTTGTCACTAAGATTCAGAAATGTTGCTTCTTTCTTTCTTATCATCGCCTTAAAAAAAGTCAGCTTTTGTCTCTTCTAAGCCATTGTACAGCCTGATCCCATGGGTCCCTTATTATGTTAGTGAAATTGTGCTTTTGAAGCTTTCTCTCTCTCCACCTGGTCATGCCTATCTTGCCTCTTTCCACTTCCCGTTCTAACTGTGCCCTGTCGCACTATCATTATATCCTGGTTCTTTCCTCTACCCCATTTTTCTTAATGAGAATGAATGGCCTCCCTTTTATCAAATAGTTCTCATTAAAGAGTGATTTAGAAAGTCCTTCCCGCTGTTCAAATTTGGACTACAGGTCAGTTCTGACTGTCCTCAGATCCCAATTCTGGACATATATGTTAATCCTCATGACGTTGGCCTCTCAAGTCATAGGTACTGCAAACAGGTTTCTTGTTTTTGACAGTGAATAAATAATTACTTGCTAAAGTTTATTTCTATTAGGAGTTGCAAGGAATTCATTAAATGACTGCAATCATGAGGCCCACATAAGATGATGTTATTAGAAATAATTTTATTATGCTGGCATTTAGTGGTAAGGAGATGTTGACTCCAACTCTTGTCTCAACGGCAAAAGCAATGCCACCTATATTTTTTTACACATGTCAGAATAAGAGTCCCTTTTTTTTGGAGTATAAAGAAAAGTCTTTATCAGAGCCTATGAGACCAGTTGATACTTACCTTAGCAACTTCTTTCAAGGCTTTCTCCAACTTTAGACACTCTGGCTTTCCTTCTGTTCTTTGAATTTGCCATCATCCTTCCTGACTGAAGGTTTGTCGGGCTCTCTGATTGACTCTTTATAATTCATAGCAGAGCTCAGATATTACTGTCTCACAGAAGCTCTCTGACATCTTAAATGCATCTGTTCTTCTCTTCATGTGCTTGCCTGGTACCCTTCATAGAACTGAAAATACCTGAATAAGCACTCGAGTGATTAATTTGATAATATGACTTTCCTGCTGGAATGTAAACCCCATGAGGGCTGAGATTATGGCTATCTTATTCACAGCCGTAACTACAGCACCTAGCATAATGTTCACACACAGTAGGTTTTCAACAAATGTGGTTACAATATGATTGATGGAGGGAATTCCCTAATGATAATGATGATGAGGACGAGCCAGCTGGAGGGTGACCCTGGATTCTCTGATGGTTAACTTTCTGGGAATGTTGACACAGTTTGTAAAACCTAAAGGTATAATTTTCAATTCTGCTTCTATGTAACAATTTCATCTTTAATTTTTCTAATAGTTAACTTACTTGGAAATCCAGGATTAAAGAAATAAAATATAGGCCAAAATCAGGACTCCTTATTAATGATTCATTAACTTTTCTTCTATGTTGCATCAGGTAGATTATACAATTAGGGGACTTTTCAATTAAGCTAAAGTTTACCTTGCATAATAAATTATTCAGTGAAGATGAACTTTAGTCATCAGACACATTCAGAAGCATTGAACCAAATCTCTATGGAAATGGGATTTCTTCGGGGCAAAATATTTATACATGACATGCATATGTTAATCATGACTCACATATGAATGCAGAGAGCTTACACTAAGCCTGATATAACACAGATGAAAGAGAAAAAAATGCATTTTCAGTATTTGTGTGGGTGGGAGGAGGAGCGGGATCAATCACATTCCTTGATTTTTATATCATATGTCAGTTTGAACTTAGGGAACATTGACTTCGATGGATAGAAACAGTAACACATCAAAACATATAAGGCCCCTCTCACAACAACAGCAACAGCAGCAAAATAAAATAATCTCATTGATTCTCTGTTCTAAGATAAAGAATGAGAGTCTATAAAACTAGGCTTGTGATTGGGTTTTAAAATCTCTGGGCTCACAAATTATGTATTGGTTCTCTTCGTATTTCCATGTCGTCTGCCTTCTTGTCCTTTTTGCTTATTGCCAGGGAGAGTGTACAAATCATAGTCTCTGATACAACTTCTTTATCAGAAATTAAGGAAAGGTAAGAATATAATTCATCAATATGACTTTGGACTGTAAACCTGATTTTTATTAGGCTTGCTTTTACTATTTGAGGTCCTAGGTCTATGAATTAGTGCTTTCTTTATTATATGTAATATAAGACAAATACCTTCAACATTTAGGGCAGGTGAGACATAAACACAGCATCCCAGTCTAGGCAAATAACATTGAGCTGGTTAATTAAGGAGAACAGTTCAAGATGGGAAAATTTTGAAACACAAATGAAAGACTAATTTGTTAAGAATACAAGCATAAAAAATAAAATTTAGATTGTTTTATGTGATTACTTTTTTTCTTAAGTTAGCTAAGAACGTTTTAAGAAGTTGCACATCTATGCCTTGAGTTTCTTAAGATCAACTGAAGTTATCCATATTAGGTAACTAATGTGGGAGGAATTCTAATTTTGAGCATTGGAAAATACCAAATTTTAAGCCCACTCTGTGCTTATATAACCAGAATAGATTACCGATCACTATAAATGGTTCTTGGTAGTGTGATAATATTGGTTATGTAATGTGATAATTATGGTTATTGATAATGTGACAATATTGGTTATATAATGTGATAATTATGGTTCTTGGTAATGTGACAGCCATTATGGTTTTCCTTCCTGCATCCCAACAAGCACTACTTGGAGGCTAACTGTTGTCTAAGGACTGGATTGGAAACTTCCAGTTAAAAATGGTGCATTTTTCATTAGTGTATAGGAATGCAAGAGATTTCTGTGCATTAATTTTGTATCCTGCTACTTCACCAAATTCATTGCTTAGCTCTAATAGTTTTTTGGTAGCACCTTTAGGATTCTCTATGTATAGTATCATGTCATCTGCAAACAGTGACAGCTTTACTTCTTTTCCAATTTGGATTCCTTTTATTTTTTTTTTCTGCTCTGACTGCTGTGGCTAAAACTTCCAAAACTATGTTGAATAATAGCGGTGAGAGTAGACAACCTTGTCTTGTTCTTGATCTTAGAGGAAATGGTTTCAGTTTTTCACCATTGAGAACGATGTTGGCTGTGGGTTTGTCATATATGGCCTTTGTTATGTTGAGGTAAGTTCCCTCTGTGAATACTTTCTGGAGAGTTTTTATCATAAATGGGTGTTGAATTTTGTTGAAAGATTTTTGTGCATCTATTGAGATGATCATATGGTTTTTCTTCAATTTGTTAATATGGTTTATCACATTGTTTGATTTGCATATATTGAAGAATCCTTGCATTCCTGGGATAAACCCTACTTGATCATGGTGTATGATCCTTTGAGTGTGCTGTTGGATTCTGTTTGCTAGTATTTTGTTGAGGATTTTTGCATCTATGTTCATCAGTGATATTAGCCTGTAGTTTTCTTTCTTTGTGACAACTTTTTCTATTCTCCATCAGTAGAAAAGCTAGGGAAAAAGATAAAATAAAAGCTTTAAAATTTTTTTTTATTGAGAGTAGCCTCCCCCTCCCATCCAGGCAAGGGAGCTGAGATATAGCTCCACCCACTGTGGAGAGTATCTTCTGATCCCACCTGACCAGAAGAGCTGGAGACAACTCCTGGAAGTTGTGCAACCCAGTGGCACTTGAGCCAAGAGGCAGGTGGGCAGAGCTGACTTTGCAGAACAAAGCCAGTGGCCCTGCTCTGTCAGGAAACTTGGGGTGTTGGTTGGCTTGAGTTAAGACAACAAATGAAGAGCTTTACTAGCTTTAGAGGTGCTTCTCCCACTGCGTCCTGGCAAGGAATCTAATTCATGGCCTTTCAGCCTGTCCTACCAGGTAACCTAACCAGAGCATATAGGAAGGTGCAGAGCCCATTCAGTAGCCTATGTAGTGTCACTGGAACAGACAGCACAGCCATTGGCTTCCCCAATCTGCAGAGCAAAGCTAGTGGCCTCACCTGACTAGGTATTTCAGTGCACATTTTGGCCTGATTTGGGTCCCTAAACAATGAGCTATACATGCCCTGAGTCCCATCCTGCTTCCCTACTAGGGCAGTGAAGCTAATTCATAGCCCCATCAACTACTGAAAATTGTACCCATTCCTGACCATTTAGTAAGACTGACCAGAGAATTCAGGCAAATGCAGAGTCCATCCTATAGCCTCACCTGGCTAGGAAACCAGTGAGTAGCCCTAGCCAACTGTTCTCAGCCAGTGGCACTTCCCATCAAGCCCCATCCTCAAAGCTCAGTTGCCTTGCCCCAAAATAGACCATAATAGCAGGTCCCACCTGCTTAAGGACATTACCAGCAGACACACCCAGAAACCCAAACTGAGATGACTGGTGAAGCACTGTCTCTGTCAAAGCAACCTGTACAATCTGGAAAAGGAGCCAGATTACTCAAATGCACAGATACTAAATTAAGGAACCAAAGACCATGAAAAACAGGTAAACATGACACCTTCAAAGGAAACTACTGAAGCTCCAATAAACCCTAAAGAAATGAAGATCTATGAACTATCAGACAAAGAATTCAGAATCATTTTCTTAAGGAAGTTTAGAGACAGGCAAATAAATGAAAGTAGGAAAACAGTGCAGGAACAAAACATTTCTCGTTTAGACAAGGAAATAGTAGTGTTGGGTGGGGGGATGGGAGGGAAGTCCAAGAGGGAGGGGATATATGTATACATATACTGATTCACTTCATCGTACAGCAGAAACTAACACAACATTGTAAAGCAATTATACTCCAATAAAAAAATAATACAAACCAAAATCCTAAGTTGAAAAATACAAAAACTAAACTGTGGGTTCAATATTATGTAACAACCTAAAGGGAAAAAGAATTTGAAAAGAATAGATACATGTATAAGTATAACTGAATCAATGAATTCAGTAAAGTTGCAGGGTACAAAATTAACAAATGAAAAGCACTGTTGTGCTTTAAGAAATTCTTGAGTCTCATAAGTAAAATAATTAATAGTTGAGAGAAATAAGACTATAATATTTGGTTTGGTTGAAACAGAAAAGCACATTGGGCAACCATTCACTGGAATTCAAAGAAGATGGATAAAAATCAATTTTGCCTGTTGTCTACATTGCTGTTTCATTCTCCAGTTGCCAACACAGCATAAATTGGTACCAGAATTAGAATTTTGATATATCATTAACTATAACAATAAGTATGAAACAGCTTGATGAACCCTAGCATAAGAAAAAATTCAGAGGGAGCTTCAAGATGGCGGAGGAGTAAGACATGGAGATCACCTTCCTCTCCACAAATACATCAGAAATACATCTACATGTGGAACAACTCCTACAGAACACCTGCTGAATGCTGGCAGAAGACCTCAGACTTCCCAAAAGGCAAGAAACTCCCCACGTACCTGGGTAGGGCAAAAGAAAAAAGAAAAAACAGAGACAAAAAAATAGGGACGGGACCAGCACCAGTGGGAGGGAGCTGTGAAGGAGGAAAGGTTTCCACACACTAGGAAGGCCCTTCATAGGCAGAGACTGTGGGTGGTGGAGGAGGGAAGCTTTGGAGCCATGGAGGAGAGTGCAGCAACAGGGGTGCAGAGGGCAAAGCGGAGAGATTCCTGCACAGAGGATCACTGCCGACCAGCACTCACCAGCCCAAGAGGCTTGTCTGCTCACCCGCTGGGGCAGGTGCGGGCTGGGAGCTGAGGTTCCGGCTTCAGAGGTCAGATCCCATGGAGAGGACTGGGGTTGGCTGCGTGAACACAGCCTGAAGGGGGCTAGTGCACCACAGCTGGCTGGGAGGGAGTCCCAGAAAAAGTCTGGAGCTGCCGAAGAGACACCAGATTTTTTCTTCCCTCTTTGTTTCCTGGTGTGCCAGGAGAGGGGATTACGAGTGAGGCTTAAAGTAGCTACAGAGATGGGCGCAAGCCGTGGCTATCAGTGCGGACCACAGAGATGGGCATGAGATTCTAAGGCTGCTGCTGCAGCCACCAAGAAACCTGTGTGTAAGCACAGGTCGCT
Organism: Eschrichtius robustus; assembly: GCF_028021215.1. Classification (NCBI taxonomy): domain Eukaryota; kingdom Metazoa; phylum Chordata; class Mammalia; order Artiodactyla; family Eschrichtiidae; genus Eschrichtius; species Eschrichtius robustus. The sequence goes on along the minus strand of NC_090827.1, from coordinate 33,535,439 downwards.
CTCCACACCTCCCCTCCCAGGAGCCTGTGCAGCCCGCCACTGCCAGGGTCACATGATCCAGGGACAACTTCCCCGGGAGAACACACGGCACACCTCAGGCTGTTGCAGTGTCACGCTGGCCTCTGCTGATGCAGGCTCACCCCGCATTCTGTACCACTACTTCCCCCCGGCTTGAGGGAGCCAGAGCCCCCGAATCAGCTGCTCCTTTAACCCCGACCCGTCCGAGTGAAGAACAGACGCCCTCAGGCGACTTACACAGAGAGGCGGGGCCAAATCCAAAGCTGAACCCCAGGAACTGTGCGAACAAAGAAGAGAAAGGGAAATCTCTCCATGCAGCTTCAGGAGCAGTGGATTAAATCTCCACAATCAACTTGATGTGCCTGCATCTGTGGAATACTTGAAGAGACAACGAATCATCCCAAATTGAGGAGGCGGACTTTGGGAGCAACGATATATATATTTTTTTTCCCTTTTTCTCCTTTTGTGAGTATGTATGTGTATGCTTCTGTGTGTGATTTTGTCTGTATAGATTTGCTTTAACATTTGTCCAAGTGTTCTGTCTGTTTTTTTTCTTTTCTTTTCTTTTTATTTTTTAGTATAGTTTTTAGTGCTTGTTATCATTGGTGGATTTGTTTTCTTGGTTTGGTTGCTCTCTACTTCCTTTCATTCGTTCTTTCATTTTTTTAATTTACCTTTCAAAAATTTTTAAAATAATTATTTTCTATTTTAATAACTTTTTAATTTAATTTAATTTTATTTTATTTTAACTTCTTCTTTCTTTCTTTTTTTTCCTTTTATTCTGAGCCGAGTGTATGACAGGCTTTTGGTGTTCCAGCCAGGTGTCAGGGCTTTGCCTCTGAGGTGGGAGAGCCAAGTTCAAGACACAGGTCCACAAGAGACCTCCCAGCTCCACGTAACACCACACAGTGAAAATCTCCCAGAGATCTCCATCTCAACGCCAAGACCCAGCTCCACTCAACAACCAGCAAGCTACAGTGCTGGACACCCTATACCAAACAACTAGCAAGACAGGAACACAACCCCACCCATTAGCAGAGAGACTGCCTAAAATCATAATAAGGCCACAGACACCCCAAAACACACCACCAGACGTGGACCTGCCCACCAGAAAGACAAGATCCAGCCTCATCCACCAGAACACAGGCACTAGCCCCCTCCACCAGGAAGCCTACACAACCCACTGAATCAACCTTAGCCACTGGGGACAGACACCAAAAACAATGGGAACTACGAACCTGCAGCCTGCGAAAAGAAGACCACAAACACTGTAAGTTAAGCAAAATGAGAAGACAGAGAAACACACAACAGATGAAGGAGCAAGATAAAAACCCACCAGACCAAACAAATGAAGAGGAAAGAAGCAGTCTACCTGAAAAAGAATTCAGAGTAATGATAGTAAAGATGATCCAAAATCTTGGAAATAGAATGGAGAAAATACAAGAAACGTTTAACAAGGACCTAGAAGAACTAAAGAGCAAGCAAACAGTGATGAACAACACAATAAATGAAATTAAAAATTCTCTAGAAGGGATCCATAGCAGAATAACTGAGGCAGAAGAACGGATAAGTGACCTGGAAGATAAAATAGTGGAAATAACTACTGCAGAGTAGAATAAAGAAAAAGGAATGAAAAGAATTGAGGACAGTCTCAGAGACTGCTGGGACAACATTAAACGTACCAACATTCGAATTATAGGGGTCCCAGAAGAAGAAGAGAAAGAGAAAGGGACTGAGAAAATATTTGAAGAGATTATAGTTGAAAATTTCCCTAATATGGGAAAGGAAATAATTAATCAAGTCCAGGAAGCACAGAGAGTCCGATACAGGATAAATCCAAGGAGAAACACACCAAGACACATGTTAATCAAACTATCAAAAATTAAATACAAAGAAAAAACATTAAAAGCAGCAAGGGAAAAATAACAAATAACACACAAGGGAATCCCCATAAGGTTAACAGCTGAACGTTCAGCAGAAACTCTCCAAGCCAGAAGGGAGTGGCAGGACATATTTAAAGTGATGAAGGAGAAAAACTTACAAGCAAGATTACTCTACCCAGCAAGGATCTCATTCAGATTTGAGGGAGAAATTAAAACTTTTACAGACAAGCAAAAGCTAAGAGAATTCAGCACCACCAAACCAGCTTTACAACAAATGCTAAAGGAACTTCTCTATGCAGGAAACACAAGAGAAGGAAAAGACCTACAATAACAAACCCAAAACAATTAAGAAAATGGTAATAGGAACATACATATCGATAATTACCTTAAATGTATATGGATTAAATGCTCCAACCAAAAGATAGAGATTGGCTGAATGGATAAAAAAACAAGATCCATATATATGTTGTCTACAAGAGACCCACTTCAGACCTAGGGTCACATACAGACTGAAAGTGAGGGGATGGAAAAACATATTTCATGCAAATGGAAATCGAAAGAAAGCTGGAGTAGCAATTCTCATTTCAGACTAAATAGACTTTAAAACAAAGACTATTACAAGAGACAAAAAAGGACACTACATAATGATCAAGGGATCAATCCAAGAAGAAGATATAACAATTGTAAATATTTATGCACCCAACACAGGAGCACCTCAATACATGAGGCAAATGCTAACAGCCACAATAGGGGAGGCTAAACAATACACTACTTAATAACCAAGAGATCACTGAAGAAATTAAAGAGAAAATCAAAAAATACCTAGAAACAAATGACAATGAAAACACAAAGACCCAATACCTATGGGATGCAGCAAAACCAGTTCTAAGAGGGAAGTTTATAGCAATACAATCCTACCTTAAGAAACAACAAACATCTCAAATAAACAACCTAATCTTACACTTAAGCAACTAGAGAAAGAAGAACAAAAAAACCCAAAGTTATCAGACGGAAAAAAATCATAAAGATCAGATCACAAATAAATGAAAAAGAAATGAAGGAAACAATAGGAAAGATCAATAAAACTAAAAGCTGGTTCTTTGAGAAGATAAACAAAATTGACATACCATTAGCCAGACTCATCAAGAAAAAAAGCGAGAAGACTCAAATCAGTAGAATTAGAAATGAAAAAGGAGTATCAACTGACATGGCAGAAATACAAAGGATCATGAGTGATTACTACAAGCAACTATATGCCAGTAAACTGGACAACCTGGAAGAAATGGACAAATTCATAGAAAAGCACAACCTTCCCAGACTGAACCAGGAAGAAATAGAAAATATAAACAGACCAATCACAAGCACTGAAATTGAAACCATGATTAAAAATGTTCCAAAAAACAAAAGCCCTGGACCAGATGGCTTCACAAGTGAATTCTATCAAACATTTAGAGGAGAGCTAACACCTATACTTCTCAAACTCTTCGAAATATAGCAGAGGGAGGAACACTCCCAAACACATTCTACGAGGCCACCATCACCTTGATACCAAAACCAGACAAGGATGTCACAAAGAAAGAAAACTACAGGCCAATATCACTGATGAACATAGATGCAAAAATCCTCAACAAAATACTAGCAAACAGAATCCAACAGCACGTTAAAAGGATTATACACCGTGATCAAGTGGGGTTTATCCAAGGAATGCAAGGATTCTTCAACACATGCAAATCAATCAATGTGATACACCATATTAACAAATTGAAGGAGAAAAACCATATGATCATCTCAATAGATGCAGAAAAAGCTTTTGACAAAATTCAACACCCATTTCTGATAAAAACCCTCCAGAAAGTAGGCATAGAGGGAACTTACCTCAACATAATAAAGGCCATAGATGACAAACCCACAGCCAACATCGTCCTCAGTGGTGAAAAAGGAAACCATTTCCACTAAGATCAGGAACAAGACAAGAGTGCCCACTCTCACCACTATTATCCAACATAGCTTTGGAAGTTTTAGCCACAGCAATCAGAGAAGAAAAGGAAATAAAGGAAACCAAATGGGAAAAGGAGAAGTAAAGCTGTCACTCTTTGCAGATGACATGATATTATACATAGAGAATCCTAAGGATTCTACCAGAAAACTACTAGAGCTAATCAATGAATTTGGTGAAGTAGCAGGATAAAAAATTAATGCACAGAAATCTCTTGCATTCTTATACACTAATGATGAAAAATCTGAAAGTGAAATTAAGAAAACACTCCCATTTACCATTGCAAAAGAATAAAATATCTAGGAATAAACCTACCTAAGGAGACAAAAGACCTGTATGCAGAAAATTATAAGACACTGATGAAAGAAATTAAACATGATACCAACAGATGGAGAGATATACCATGTTCTTGGATTGGAAGAATCAACATTGTGAAAATGACTATACTACGCAAAGCAATCTACAGATTCAATGCAATCCCTAACAAACTACGACTGGCATTTTTCACAGAAATAGAACAAAAAATTTCACAATTTGTATGGAAACACAAAAGACCCTGAATAGCCAAAGCAATCTAGAGAAAGAAAACCGGAGCTGGAGGAATCAGGCTCCCTGACTTCAGACTATAGTACAAAGCTACTTTAATCAAAACAGTATGGTACTGGCACAAAAACAGAAATATAGATCAATGGAACAGGATAGAAAGCCCAGAGATAAACCCACGCACCTATGGTCAGCTTATCTTTGATAAAGGAAGCACGAATATACAGTGGAGACAAGACAACCTCTTCAATAAGTGGTGCTGGGAAAACTGGACAGCTACATGTAAAAAAATGAAATTAGAACACTCTGTAACACCATACACATAAAAAAACACAAAATGGATTAAAGACCTAAATGTAAGGCCAGACACTATGAAACTCTTAGAGGAAAAACATAGGCAGAACACTCTATGACATAAATCACAGCAGGATCCTTTTTGACCCACCTCCTAGAGATATGGAAATAAAAACGAAAATAAACAAATGGGACCGAATGAAACTTAAAAGCTTTTGCACAGCAAAGGAAACCATAAACAAGGCGAAAAGACAACCCTCAGAATGGGAGAAAATATTTGCAAATGAAGCAACTGACAAAGGATTAATCTCCAAAATTTACAAGCAGCTCATGCAGCTCAATATCAAAAAAACAAACAATCCAATCCAAAAATGGGCAGAAGATGTGAATAGACGTTTCTTCAAGAAGATATACAGATTGCCAACAAACACATGAAAGAATGCTCAACATCATTAATCATTAGAGAAATGCAAATCAAAACTACAATGAGATATCATCTCACACCTGTCAGAATGGCCATCATCAAAAAATCTACAAACAGTAAATGCTGGGGAGGGTGTGGAGTAAAGGGAACCCTCTTGCACTGTTGGTGGCAATGTAAATTGATACAGCTACTTTGGAGAACAGTATGGAGGTTCCTTAAAAAAGTAAAAATAGAACCACCATACAATGCAGTAATCCCACTACTGTCCATATACCCTGAGAAAAACAAAATTCAAAGAGAGTCATGTACCACAATGTTCACTGCAGCACTATTTACAATAGCCAGGACATGGAAGCAACCTAAGTGTCCATCAACAGATGAATGGATAAAGAAGATGTGGCACATATATGCAATGGAATATTACTCAGCCATAAAAAGAAATGAAACTGAGTTATTTGTAGTGAGGTGGATGGACCTAGAGTTTGTCATACAGAGTGAAGTAAGTCAGAGAGAGTAAAACAAATACCATATGCTAACACATATATATGGAATCTGAAAAACAAACCAAAAAATTGTCCTGTAGAACCTAGGGGAAGACGGGAATAAAGACGCAGACCTACTAGAGAATGAACTTGAGGGTATGGAGAGGGGAAAGTGTAAGCTGGCACAAAGTGAGAGAGTGGCATGGACATATATACACTACCAAATGTAAAATAGATAGCTAGTGGGAAGCAGCCACATAGCACAGGGAGATCAGGTTGGTGCTTTGTGACCACCTAAAGGGGTGGGATAGGGAGGACGGGAAGGAGGGAGATGCAAGAGGGAAGAGATATGGGGATATATGTACATGTATAACTGATTCATTTTATTATAAAGCAGAAACTAACACACCATTGTATACCAATTATACTCCAATAAAGATGGTAAAAAAAAAAAAAAAGAAAAAATTGAAATAAATAGTCATCTCATATGTGTCATTTCTTGCAGGAGCTTAATATAATTTAATAAATCATATAATAAATTTCTACAAAAGACACAAGCTCACCCTTCCTTATTTTCAATGGAAATTTTTGAAGAGAAAACATTAGTTTAATATCATAAAAATGTGTTTTCACATATTTTTGGTACCATTTCTTGTCATGTTCACATCTAAATTCTACTTAGTTTTAATTTTAGGATAGTAGTTTATATATGAATTGAAATTTTTTCTTTTTCTGTATGTAGAGAATTCTTTTTAAACTGTTTGGGAAATACAACCAATCCAGTTTATTAAGCTGAACAGCATACATTGAACTTTTAATATATCAATAAAGAATAGACTTAATAAATCAGTAGCATTTCTATACACTAAATTTCTGAAAAAGAAATAAGGAAATCAATCTCATTTACAATAGCAGCAAAAACAGTAAAACACTTAGGAATAAATACAGCTAAAGAGGTTAAAGTACTCTATAAACTATTAGACATTGATGAAAGAAATTGAAGAAAAGACAAATAATGGAAAATTATCCCATATTCATGGATTGGAAGAATAAATATTGTTAAAATGTCAATGCTACAAAAAGCCATCTATAGATTCAATACAATCCCTATCAAGATCTCAATGGCCTTTTTTACAGACGTAGAAAAAGCACTCCTGAAATTTATATGGAACCACAAAACACCCCAAACAGCCAAAGAAATCCAGAGAAAGAAGAACAAATAAGGAGGCAAGCTAAACTATAAAGCTATAGTAACCAAAATAGTATAGTACTGGCATAAAAACAGACAATAGACCAAAGAAACAGAATTGAGAGCCCAGAAATAAGACCAAGCATATATAGCCAACTAATATTTGACAAGGGAGTTGAGAATACTTAATGGAGAAAATAAGTTCTTTTCAATAAATTGTGCTGGGATAGCTGGATATTCACATGTAAAAGAATGAAACTGGACCCATATCTTAACACCACTCACAAAAATTAAATAAAATGAATTAAGGACTTAAATGTAATTTCTGAAATCATGAAACTTCTAGAAGGAAACATAGGAATAAAAATCCTTTACATGGGTCTTGATAATGATTTTTTGGACATGACATCTAATGCACAAGCAACAAAAATCAAAAATAAATAAGTGGGACTACATCTAACTAAAAAGCATCTGCACAGCAAAAGAAACCACCAGCAAACTGAGAAGGCAATCTATAGAATGGGAAAAAATATTTGCAAACTATATATCTGAAACAGGGTGGATATCCAAAATAAACAAAGAACTCACACAACTCAATTAAAAAAAAAATTAATAAATGGGCAAAGGACCTGATAAACATTTCTCCAAAGAAGATGTACAAAACCAACAGATACATGGAAAGATGCTCAACATCACTAACCATCAGGGATACGCAAATCAAAACCATGAGAAGTTATCCCACACCTATTAGAATGACTAGTGCCAAAAAGACAACAAATATCAAGTGTTGGTGAGGATATGGAGAAAAGGGGACCCTGTGCACAGATGGTGGGATTGTAAAATGGTGCAGCCACTATGGAGAACAGTATGGAAGTTCCTCAAAAAATTAAAAATAGAACTACCATATATATGATCCAGCAATTCTGCTTCTGGGAATATATACAAAGGAAACAAAAACACTAACTTGAAAATATATCTGTACCCCTAGGTTCACAGAAGCATTATTTACAACAGCCAAGATATGGAAACAACCTAAGTGTTCATCTATGGATTAATGGATAAAGAAGTTGAGGCATATATATGTATGTGTATATACACACACACACACACACACACATGCACGTATCCTGTGGAATATTATTTAGCCATAAAAAATGAGGACATTTCACCATTTGTGACAACATGGATGGAACCTAAAAGCATTATGCTAAGTGAAATAAGTCAGAGAAAGACAAATACTGTATAATCTCACTTTTATGTGAAATCTTAAAAAGAAACAACTCATTTTAAAAAAAGAGAGGAAGATGGTCAAAAGGTACAAACTTCTAGTGACGAGATAAATAAGTGCTAGGGATGTAATGTACAACATGATGACTCTAGCTAACACTGCCCTATGATTTATAGGAAAGTTGTTGAGAGAGTAAATTCCTTTTTTAAAAAAATAAATTTATTTACTTATTTTTGGCTGCGTTGGGTCTTCGTTGCCGCATGCGGGCTTTCTCTAGTTGTGGAGAGCGGGGGCGACTTTGTTACAGTGTGCAGGCTTCTCATTGTGGTGGCTTCTCTTGTTGCAGAGCACAGGCTCTAGGCACGTGGGCACGGTAGTTGTGGCATGCTGGCTCAGTATCTGTGGCTCATGGGCTCTAGAGCGCAGGCTCAGTAGTTGTGGTGCATGGGCTTAGATGCTCCGCGGCACGTGGGATTTTCCTGGACCAGGGCTCGAGCTCGTGTCCCCTGCATTGGCAGGTGGATTCTTAACCACTGTACCACCAGGGAAGTCCCGGAGAGTAAATTCTTTAAGTTCTCATCTTAAGGAGAATTTTTTTTTCCTGTTTTCTTTTTTCTTTCTTTTCTTTTTATTGTATCTATATGAGATGATGTTAGCCAAGCCTATTTTGTTAATCATTTCACAATATATGTAAATCAAACCTTATGTTCTACATCTTAAATGTGTACAGTGATATATGCCAATTATTTCTCAATACTGTAAAAGACAAAAAACAAACAAAAAAAGCTTCCAGGTGATTTTGATGCCATTGGTCACACTTTAAAAATACTGACCTAAGTAATATATTTATGAAAGTAGCCAACAATTGCAATTGCCTTTTTAATAGTCATATCAAACTGTCAACTTACACTGAGTTACTAGTGCATAAAAACCCTAAAATATTTTTTTGCTGAATCCAGCTGCATCTTCCTTATTCTTTACTCTTGCAGTTCATTATTGTGGCCAAGTACAGAACTCTTTGTATATCCTTGTTAATTTTCATCTTGTTACACTGGCACTTCCTTCTAGTCTGGGGGAATTGTAAATTTTCATTCTGTTACATAATTTACATATTCCATAAATTTGATAAGCACACTTTCTATCTTTATCCAAGTCACAGACCAAAATGTTGTACCACAAGAACCAAAATAAGAGTAGAAGCATGCTCATGACTGTGTTTTACAAATGCCATCATTCCATCTAGACTATTTTTATCTCAGAGAAATAAACTGTCATGTTTTAGACATTATTATTTGCATCTAGAAAGATTAAACTAAAAACAGAATTCCTGTAATGTATTTGGGTTTAATGCACATAGTAAAATTTTCTTGACATATTACAATAACTTGACCTCTAATTGAATAATTATCAAAAAATCTGTATTTTAATTTTTAAAATTTCTGCTTAGTACCTTCTGATACCATAAACAAAACAATTGCATTGTCAAAAAAATCCATTTCAGATGAAATTTAAAAAACTGGTACAATCCCAATGGCTGCCAAATACTATTTGTCTGGACTGAGAACAGAAAACAAACTCAGAGCTAACACAGGACTCTTTGGAAGTGAAATGGAATACAGATTTCTCTAAAACTATCTTGAAAGAAAATGTTAAGCATACATTGGCTAAAAGAATGAGATACATGAGCCTGGATGGGGCACTGGACTACAAAAGAATGTTTCAATAGAGAAATGGTTTGCACTGTGAAATGGAAAGAAATCCAGTTCTTAGGAGATCAATTCCTGCCATTTAGTCTCTCAGTAAAGACTGCCAGAAGTGAACTGGGGGAAAGAAATTTGTGATGAAATGAGAATATTTCATTTCAGTCAGTTCCATTTGAAAAGAGTTTGAAAATTTTAGACAGTACACTAAAAAAATAATAGAAACAATTATTTTATGCCAGATCATGTTGACTTTAACTCATCAGCACTTTTTTTATTATACAAACATGGCAAATACAATGTGGAAAAATAAAATACCTGTACTTGGGGAAGCATGAAATATAAACACCAGTGCAATCATCAGTTTTTGATACACAGATCAGTGAAGGTTTATTATTGCCATCCCCACCTGAGATGGACTGATGCACATTCCATGCCAGGTACTTGCACATTCTCTCTCTCATGACAAGTGCCTTATATATCAATAACGGAATTACTGGTTTCACACCTAGTTCCTCCTTTCTCATTGGTAGTCAATTCTCCCTCCAAGTGCTACACCTAAAGGAGAAGTAAAGGAAGGCTGGTAGTCAATTTCTGCATTGGTTGGGTCATCCTCTTTACCTACAGCAGTGGTACCCAGCCCCAGTGGCTGTTAAATAATTTGACTATCACCCTTGAACCAAACACCCTCTATTTTCTTATGACATAAAATATCACTGCAATTTCAAAAGATAAAATATGTACACAATTTTATTCAACATTTTACATTATGCTACAAATATGTACAATCTCAATAATAAATTAAAAATAAATGAATAAAATAAGTCCTTCGTTCATAGACACCATGGTACTCAATGCCATTGTTTGGCCTTCATTTCTGTGAGTTCATCTGATCAAAGATCCCGTTCATCCTCTTGCCGGAAGAATTTATTTTGGCAGCACATTTGAAATGCTGAGTGTTTTGTTGTTGCCTCTAAGCAGCAGGGAGCTGCTTGTTAATAATAGAAATGCTGAAAAGGATCAGCTGCAATCAAGAAGGGTTGATGAACATTTGCACAATATGTACAAAACTCTTCAAAAATTCTTTAATACTTTTTTCCTCCAGCTCCTCACATTCTTTGCATCCCGATTCATTTTTATACTGCAAATAAAAAGAAAGGATTAGATTGGAAAGTCTAAAATATGACTTTCCGGCGAGTATCATATCATTTGAACCATATGGTGAAGTCTTGAGACATAAATTCCTTGGCAGATTAGGAATTATCATATTAGGAAGAACTATGGGAGATTTGATAAGGGCTGATTTTTCCTAGAGTGAATTAAGGACAATGAAAAAAAAATTGAAAAAAAAATAATCTATTGAACCATGAACTTCTGCTTAGAGTCCTTCAGTAGTTTCTGGTCATCTACCCCAGCAGGAAGTCCATGCTTCCCTGCATGGCATGCAGGCCCTCCTTGAGAGGTTCCTTACCTATTTCTTTCACGTTTTCCACAGCTCAAAGATATGCCCTAGGAACACTGGGCTCATGCCTTTAGCTCCCATATATACATCAGGCTGTTAAGTGCCTTGCTGTCTTTGCTTTTCTCTCTGCCTGTTCCACACTTCTATTTTAGCTACTACCACTCACGCTTAAGATCACTCAGGCGCTGTTTCCATTAGGAAGGCTTTTCTGAACCTCTGAGCTCCTGGGGCTGCACTAAATGTCCCTTCTCTACATTCTCAGAACCCCTTGTTTAGACTCTCTCTCATATCACATCATGTATTATATTGATATTATGGAGCTTTATGCTTTGCATACCACTATTCTCTAGGCTTTTTCAGGACAGGCAAGGCTATGTATTTTTGCTCCCCTAGCATTTAGCATAGGGCCCGGCACATGATATTCACCCAATTATTATTGGTTGAATTCAACTATTTCGAAGAATACCACAAATTATAGTAATTTAAACAGTTTCAGAGAGACCTTCAAGATGGCGGAGGAATAAGATATGGAGATCACCTTCCTCTCCACAGATACATCAGAAATACATCTACATGTGGAACAGCTCCTACAGAACACCTACTGAACGCTGGCAGAACACCTCAGACTTCCCAAAAGGCAAGAAACTCCCCACGTACATGGGTAGGGCAAAAGAAAAAAGAAAAAACAGAGACAAAAGAATAGGGACGGGACCTGCACCTCTGGGAAGGAGCTGTGAAGGAGGAAAAGTTTCCAAACAGTAGGAAGTCCCTTCACTGGTGGAAATGGGGGGTGACGGGGGGAAGCATCAGAGCCACGGAGGAGAGCGCAGCCACAGGGGTGCAGAGGGCAAAACGGAGAAACTGCCACACAGAGGATCGGTGCCGACCAGCACTCACCAGCCCGAGAGGCTTGTCTGCTCACCCGCCAGGGCAGGTGGGGGCTGGGAGCTGAGGCTCGGGCTTGAGAGATCAGACCCGAGGGAGAGGACTGGGGTTGGCTGCGTGAACACAGCCTGAAGGGGGCTAGTGCACCACAGCTAGCCGGGAGGGAGTCTGGGAAAAAGTCTGGAACTGCCTAAGAGGCAAGGGACCATTCTTTTGAGGTGCGCAAGGAGAGGAGATTCAGAGCACTGCCTAAACGAGCTCCAGAGATGGGCGCAAGCCGGGGCTATCAGCGGGGACACCAGAGACGGGCATGAGACATTAAGGCTGCTGCTGCCGCCACCAAGAAGCCTGTGTGCAAGCACAGGTCACTCTCCACACCTCCCGTCCTGCGAGCCTGTGCAGCCCGCCACTGCCAGGGTCCCGTGATCCAGGGACAACTTCCCTGGGAGAACACACGGCACACCTCAGGCTGTTACAACATCACAAAGGCCTCTGCCGCCGCAGGCTCACCCCACATTCCGTACCCCTCCCTCCCCCCGGCCTGAGTGAGCCAGAGCCCCCTAATCAGCTGCTCCTTTAACCCCACCCTGTCTGAGCAAAGAACAGACGCCCTCAGGCGACCTACACGCAGACGCGGGTCCAAATCCAAAGCTGAACCCCAGGAGTTGTGCGAAAAAAGAAGAAAAAGGGAAATTTCTCCCAGCGGCCTCAGGAGAAGCAGATTAAGTCTCCACAATCACCTTGATGTGCCTGCATCTGTGGAATACCTGAATAGACAACGAATCATCCCAAAATTGAGGTGGCGGACGTTGGGAGCAACTGTAGACTTGAGGTTTGCTTTCTGCATCTAATTTGTTTCTGGTTTTATGTTTATCTTAGTTTAGTATTTAGAGTTTATTATCATTGGTAGATTTCTTTATTGATTTGGTTGCTCTCTTCCTTTTTTTAAATATATATATATATATTTTTTCGTTTTTCTCTTTTTGTGAGTGTGTATGTGTATGTTTCTTTGTGTGATTTTGTCTGTATACTTTTGCTTTTACCATTTGTCCTAGGGTTCTGTCTCTCCGGTTTTTTTGGTTTTTGGTTTATTTTAGTATAGTTTTTGGTGCTTGTTATCATTGGTGGGTTTGTTTTTTGGTTTGGTACCTCTCTTCTTTCTTTCTTTCTTTTTTAAATTACTTTTCAATTTTTTATTTTTAATAATTTATTTTATTTTTTTAAAATAACTTTATATTTTATTTTATTTTATTTTTCTTTCTTTCTTTTTTTCTCCCTCTTCTTCTGAGCCATGTGGCTGACAGGTTCTTCGTGCTCCAGACAGCGGTCAGGCCTGTGCCTCTGAGGTGGGAGGGCCGAGTTCAGGACACTGGTCCACCAAAGACCTCCCAGCTCCATGTAATATCAAACAGCGAAAGCTCTCCCAGAGATCTCCATCTCAACAATAAGACCCAGCTCCACTCAATGACCAGCAAGCTACAGTGCTGGACACCCTATGCCAAACAACTAGCAAGACAGGAACACAACCCCACCCATTAGCAGAGAGGCTGCCTAAAATAATAATAAGGTCACAAACACCACAAAACACACCACTGGGTGCTGTCCTGCCCACCAGAAAGACAAGATACAGCCTCATCTACCAGAACACAGGTAGCAGTCCTCTCCACCAGGAAGCCTACAAAACCCACTGAATCAACCTTATGCACTGGGGGCAGACACCAAAAACCACAGGAACTACAAACCTGGAGCCTGCAAAAAGGAGACCACAAACACAGTAAGTTAAGCAAAATGAGAAGACAGAGAAACACACAAGAGATGAAGGAGCAAGATAAAAACCCACCAGACCAAACAAATGAAGAGGAAAGAAGCAGTCTACCTGAAAAAGAATTCAGAGTAATGATAGTAAAGATGATCCAAAATCTAGGAAATAGAATGGAGAAAATACAAGAAACGTCTAACAAGGACCTAGAAGAACTAAAGAGCAAACAGTGATGAACAACACAATAAATGAAATTAAAAATTCTCTAGAAGGAATCAATAGCAGAATAACTGAGGCAGAAGAACAGATAAGTGACCTGGAAGATAAAATAGTGGAAATAACTACTGCAGAGCAGAATAAAGAAAAAAGAATGAAAAGAACTGAGGACAGTCTCAGAGACCTCTGGGACAACATTAAACGCACCAACATTCGAATTAAAGGGGTCCCAGAGGAAGAAGAGAAAACGAAAGGGACTGAGAAAATATTTGAAGAGATTATAGTTGAAAATTTCCCTACTATGGAAAAGGCAATAGTTAATCAAGTCCAGGAAGCACAGAGGTCCGATACAGGATAAATCCAAGGAGAAACATGCCAGGACACATATTAATCAAACTATCAAAAGTTAAATACAAAGAAAAAATATTAAAAGCAGCAAGGGAAAAACAACAAATAACATACAAGGGAATCCCCATAAGGTTAAGAGCTCATGTTTCAGCAGAAACTCTGCGAGCCAGAAGGGAGCGTCAGGACATATTTAAAGTGATGAAAGGGAAAAATTTACAACCAAGATTAATCTACGCAAAAAGGATCTCATTCAGATTCGACGGAGAAATTAAAACCTTTACAGACAAGCAAAAGCTAAGAGAATTCAGCACCATCAACCAGCTTTACAACAAATGCTAAAGGAACTTCTCTATGCAGGAAACACAAGAGAAGGAAAAGACCTACAATAACAAACCCAAAACAATTAAGAAAATGGTAATAGGAACATACATATCGATAACTACCTTAAACGTAAATGGATTAAATGCTCCAACCAAAAGACACAGACTGGCTGAATGAATACAAAAGCAAGACCTGTATATAGGCTGTCTGCAAGAGACCCACTTCAGACCTAGGGACACATACAGACTGAAAGCGAGGGGATGGAAAAACATATTTCATGCAAATGGAAATCAAAAGTAAGAGGGAGTAGCAATTCTCATATCAGACAAAATAGACTTTAAAA
Source organism: Eschrichtius robustus (assembly GCF_028021215.1). Classification (NCBI taxonomy): domain Eukaryota; kingdom Metazoa; phylum Chordata; class Mammalia; order Artiodactyla; family Eschrichtiidae; genus Eschrichtius; species Eschrichtius robustus. The sequence goes on along the minus strand of NC_090827.1, from coordinate 33,520,348 downwards.
GAAAGACTATGAAAAGAGACAAAGAAGGACACTACATAATGATCAACAGATCAATCCAAGAAGAAGATATAACAATTGTAAATATTTATGCACCCAACACAGGAGCACCTCAATACATAAGGCAAATGTTAACAGCCATAAAAGAGGAAATCGATAGTAACACAATCATAGTAGGAGGCCTAACACCCCACTTTCACCAATGGACAGATCATCCAAAATGAAAAAAAATAAGGGAACACAAGCTTTAAATGATACATTAAACAAGGTGGACTTAATTGATATTTATAGGACATTCCATCCAAAAACAACAGAATACACTTTCTTCTCAAGTGCTCATCGAACATTCTCCAGGATAGATGACATATTGGGTCATAAATCAAGCCTTGGTAAATTTAAGAAAATGGAAATCGTATCAAGTATCTTTTCCAAACACAACGCTGTGAGTCTTGATTTCAATTACAGGAAAAAAAAATCTATAAAAAATACAAACAAATGGTAGCTAAACAATACACTACTAAATAACCAAAAGATCACTGCAGAACTCAAAGAGGAAATCAAAAAATACCTAGAAAGAAATGACAATGAAAACACGACGACCCAAAACTGATGGGATGCAGCAAAAGCAGCTCTAAGAGGGAAGTTTAGAGCAATACAATCCTACCTCAAGGAACAAGAAAAACCTCAAATAAACAAGCTAACCTTAAACCTAAAGCAATTAGAAAGAAGAACAAAAAAACCCAAAAGTTAGCAGAAGGAAAGAAATCATAAAGATCAGATCACAAATAAATGAAAAAGAAATGAAGGAAATGATAGCAAAGATCAATAAAACTAAAAGCTGGTTCTTCGAGAAGATAAACAAAATTGATAAATCATTAGCCAGACTCATCAAGATAGAAAAGGATAAGACTCAAACCAATAGAATTAGAAATGAAAAAGGAGAAGTAACAGCTGACACTGCAGAAATACAAAGGGTCATGAGAGATTACTACTAGCAACTATGTGCCAACAAAATGGACAATCTGGAAGAAATGGACAAATTCTTAGAAAAGCACAACCTTCTGAGACTGAATCAGGAAGAAATAGAAAATATAAACTGACCAATTCCAAGCACTGAAATTGAGACTGTGATTAAAAATCTTCCAACAAACAAAAGCCCAGGACCAGATGGCTTCACAGGCGAATTCTATCAAACATTTAGAGAAGAGTTAACACCTATCCTTATCAAACTCTTCCAAAATATAGCAGAGGGAGGAACACTCCCAAACTCATTCTATGAGGCCACCATCACCCTGATACCAAAACCAGACAAATATGTCACAAAGAAAGAGACCTACAGGCTAATATCACTGATGAACATAGATGCAAAAATCCTCAACAAAATACTAGCAAACAAAATCCAATAGCACGTTAAAAGTATCATACACCATGATCCATTGGGGTTTATCCCAGGAATGCAAGGATTCTTCAATATACGCAAATCAATCAATGTGATACGCCATATTAACAAACTGAAGAATAAAAACCATATGATCATCTCATAGATGCAGAAAAAGCTTTAGACAAAATTCAACACCCATTTACGATAAAAACCCTGCAGAAAGTAGTCATAGAGAGAACTTACCTCAACATAATAAAGGTCATATATGACAAACCCACAGCCAACATTGTTCTTAATGGTGAAAAACTGAAACCATTTCCTCTCAGATCAGGAACAAGACAAGGTTGTCCACTCTGACCACTATTATTCAACATAGTTTTGGAAGTTTTAGCCTCAGGAATCACAGAAGAAAAAGAAATAAAAGGAGTCCAAATCAGAAAAGAAGAAGTAAAGCTGTCACTGTTTGCAGATGGCATGATACTATACATAGAGAATCCTAAAGATGCTACCAGAAAACTACTAGAGCTAATCAATGAATCTGGTAAAGTAGCAGGATACAAAATTAATGCACAGAAATCTCTTTCATTCCTATACAGTAATGGTGAAAAATCTGAGAGAGAAATTAAGAAAACACGCCTATTTATCATTGCAACAAAAAGAATAAAATACCTAGGAATAAACCTACCTAAGGAGACAAAAGACCTGTATCCAGAAAAGTATGAGGAAAGAAATTAAAGATGACACAAACAGATGGAGGGTTATACCAATGTCTTGGATGGGAAGAATCAACATTGTGAAAATGACTATACTACCCAAAGCAATCTACAGATTCAATGCCATCCCTATGAAACTACCAATGGAATTTTTCACAGAACTAGAACAAAAAATTTCACAATTTTTTGGAAACACAAAAGACCCCGAATAGCCAAAGCAATCTAGAGAAAGAAAAACAGAGCTGGAGGAATCAGGCTCTGGACTTCGGACTATACTACAAAGCTACAGTAATCAAGACAGTATGGTACTGACACAAAAACAGAAATATAGATCAATGGAACAGGATAGAAACCCCAGAGATAAACCCACGCACATATGGTAACCCTATTTTTGATAAAGGAGGCAAGAATATACAATGGAGAAAAGACAGTATCTTCAATAAGTGGTGCTGGGAAAACTGGACAGCTAGAGCAAAGCATAGGCATAACACTCTATGACATAAATCACAGCAAGATCCTTTTTGACCCACTTTCAAGAGAAATGTAAATAAAAACAAAAATAAAAAAATGGGACCTAATGAAACTTAAAAGCTTTTGCACAGCAATGGAAAACATAAACAAGATGAAAAGACAATCCTCAGAATGGGAAAAAATGTTTGCAAATGAAACAACTGACAAAGGATTAATCTCCAAAATTTACAAGCAGCTGATGCTGTTCAATATCAAAAAAACAATCAATCTAATCCAAAAATGGGCAGAAGACCTAAATAGACATTTCTCCAAAGAAAATATACAGATTGCCAACAAACACCTGAAAGCATTCTCAATATCACTAATCATTAGAGAAATGCAAATCAAAACTGCAATGAGGTGTCACCTCACACCAGTCATTATTGCCATCATCAAAAAATCTACAAACAATAAATGCTGGAGAGGGTGTGGTTAAACGGAACCCTCTTGCACTTGGTGGGGATGTAAATTGATACAGCCACTATGGAGAACAGTATGGAGGTTCCTTAAAAATCAGAACTACCATATGACCCAGCAATCCCACTACTGGGCATATACCCTGAGAAAATCATAATTCAAAAGGAGTCATGTACCACAATGTTCATTGCAGCACTATTTACAATAACCAGGACATGGAAGCAATCTAAGTGTCCATCGACAGATGAATGGATAAAGAAGATGTGGCCCATATATGCAATGGAATATTACTCAGCCATAAAAAGAAACGAAACTGAGTTATTTGCAGTGAGGTAGATGGACCTAGAGTCTGTCATACAGAGTGAAGTAAGTAAGAAAGAGAAAAACAAATACCATATGCTAACATATATACATGGAATCTAAAAAAAAAAAAAAAATTGGTTCTGAAGAACCTAGGGGCAGGGCAGGAATAAAGACACAGATGTAGAGAATGGACTTGAGGACACAGGGAGTGGGAAGGGTAAGCTGGGATGAAGTGAGAGAGTGGCCAGCTGTAAAATAGGTAGCTAGTGGGAAGCAGCCGCATAGCACAGGGAGATCAGCTCGGTGCTTTGTGACCACCTAGAGGGGTGGGATGGGGAGGGTGGGAGGGAGACACAAGAGGGAGGGGACATATGTTTATGTATAGCTGATTCACTTTGTTATAAAGCAGAAACTAACACACCATTGTAAAGCAATTATACTCCAATAAAGATGTTAAAAAAAATAACAAAAAAAATAAACAGAGTTTCATGAATAACTAGAATATTGCAAATGTAGCGATTAAAATTAAACTTTTCAGGGATCATCTGAACCATGAAAGCTTCACCAGCAAAATTCAAAATTAGATTTTCCATCCATTAAGCATTTAAAATTCAGATTCACCAATGTTTATCAAGCACATACTCTATGCTAGGCGCTATCATATTCCATATTGTGCTGTCCTATTTGATCCTGAAAATAATTATATCAGCTAGGAAGGCAGAGATATTAAATGACTCATCTCATTTGACATAATCAATGAAATGCTCTGCATCCAGGTCTTCTGACTGTGCAGTCCGGCCACACTATGTCATGATGAGGGTGACTATAAAAATGCACATTAAAGTGTTCCCCATTGACATTGCTGTGAGTTGTCTGTTGCATGGGTCAGTCTTTCCACCAATAACAGAGAAATAACATATCACAAGAGTATTTTAAACATTAATATATTCATTTCAGAAATAGATCGAGAATCTAGTACATGCCAAGCATTGTTCTGGGAGTTGGGATACAGCACGAACACAAACAAACAAACAAAAAACCCTCCCCTTCTGAAGCTGCCATTCTAGTAGGAAAAAACAGACAATATCCATCAAGTAAGATATGTAGTATTTAAGACAGAGGGACATACAGAGAAGGGGGTGGGGCGTGCTGAGGTGGGGGAGTGGCTGTGGTTATAAAGAGGTAACGTCACTGACACAGTGACATTGAAGCACCTGGCACTTTTAGGGAAAATCCAAGGTGTCCAGCCACACTAGCTCGGGGTGTCTGCTCTTTCAGTTGCCTCTGCGTGAACATACTTTCCCCGGCATTCTTAAAGCTCTTTCCCTCTCACGTCTTTGCCAAATGTCAGCTGAGTAGGTAAACCTTCTCTAAAGTAGATTCCCAGTCGCCTTACCTGCCTCTTTTTTCTTTGCCCTTCCACTTAATAAACACCTGACTTATTATTCATTTGCTTATTGGTTGACTTCTGTATGCTTCTTCCTTCCATAAGAGCAGGAACTATGTGTGTTTTTTCACTTCTGTTATCTTGAGGGCCTACAATGGGGCCCAAAAAGTATTTGTGAAATGAACGAATTATGATTATGCCTTTTTGGTTTATAAAACCTTTTCTATTCACTTTGCTTTGGCCACTACTGTTTTGCCCTGGAAGCCATAATCCTTTGTAGGGCCTTTGCATAGCCAATGCCCCAGGGGGTCCCTGGTATTTGCTCTCCTGGAGGCCTATATTGCTCCTGTTGCCTGGAATGGTCCAAATTATACTCCAGTTATTAATATTTTTATTATTATCCTTTTGCAGCATTTATTCTTTGAGTAGATAAGAAGGCAGACTCTGGAGTGAAACTGCTCAGGGACTCCTGGCTCCCCATTTTACTAGCTGTGTGAATTGGAGGGAGAGATTCAAGCCCCCAGAGCCCCAATTCCTTCAACCGTAAACAGAAACAGTGACAACTATCTCACAGATTGATTGCGAGAATTCAACGAATTACCATCTAACCCTTGAAGAACAGTATCTGGCACAGAGTAATAACCCAAGTAAATGTGGATTACTACTATGGATGCTCAACAGTTATGTAATTAGATTAATGTCTATCCACTGCACCTAGTGATCGACACCTTGAGGTCAGTGACCTGACTATCTGGTTCACCCTTGTCATTCCAGCACTGAAGCACACGGCCTAGAGCATGCAGTCAATGTTTGTTGAATGAATAAATCAATAAACAGTTTAGGAGTGTGTGCACACTAGTGACGGTGCTGCTTCTGGATGCCACTCCACTGGAATTAACTCACTTTCCCAAGTGCCCCTTCAGAGGGTCTCCTTGTCCATTACATCCCATCCAGCTAATGATTTCTCCCAATCAAGCCAAGAGCATCCGATGTAGCTCTGCATAACTACTGGATAACTCACCTCAATGGAAGATAAACTGCTGTTTGCTAGGATGATAAGGTTTTCTACCGTATCGTTAATGTCTGAATTTCTGGACTCATGCATAATGACATGTAACTCCAGGAGAAAGCATTTCATCGCTGTTACTTTGCAACTGGGCTAGAAGAGATACAAAGAACCATTTTGAAAAAGAAAAAAAAAAAGACAATTATTTCCCCATTATTCAGTTTCACACAGATGTAATTTTGATGTTTTAAAAAGTCAATCCAGCTATTTTATAAAGAAACACAATACCCCTAAAAAGTTTTACATAGGAAGCAGCTTGATTTTTTTTTCTTCTCTTTTGGCTTTGAAATCAAAACCAAAACAAACTGAGAACAAAACAGGAAGGAGGGTGATACTGTATAGAAGAAAGAACATAAAACTAGAAAACGTGGAAATAATAGGCCACTTTTTCCTCACTAAGCACATTTCCTCTGTGTAAAGGGCAGATAATACTGACCTGAGACTCTCAGGACATTAATAGAGATGGTGCGTATGGAAGTATTTCTTAGAATCAGATCATATTGTTAACATTTTAAACAGTGGTGGTTGCTAATCATACTATTTCTGCAAGTTCCAAAGTTCCAGAGGCAGACGTGATTCCAAGAAATTTCTTAGAAAAATCAAAGCAGGAGTATGGTCTATTCACAGGCTGGCCATATCAGAACGGTACCTTTCAGGTCCCACAAAAATACATTTCCCAAGAGGATTACTTTAACAAAAACTTAAGCTTCAAACAAAAGAAGCATTTAATGAGCATGTGGGAATTTGACCACGACGTGTCTGATTTCCTGTTTTCAGTGCCATGCATAGTGCCTGGGACTCTGCAGGCACTTAACAGGTGCTTACGGAAGGAAGGAAGGAAGGCAGAAGGAAGGAAGGAAGAAGGAAGGAAGGAAGGAAGAAGGAAGGAAGGAAGGAAGAAGGAAGGAAGGAAGGAAGAAGGAAGGAAGGAAGGATGACAGCCCCGTGCCTGGGACTGGCAATATTCCTTACTCCCCCACAGCAGCTTCTCCGGATTGAAAGGGGAAAGGCTGTCACCATGTCGATAGTAAAACTAAATAATAAATAAAATAAAATAAATAATAAAACTGAAGTTCAGAAATATTTAGTGCCTTCCAAGGTAACAAAGCTTGGAAGTGGCTGGGTCAGGGTTTAAATCTAAATTTCAATCTCAACTACTTTCTACAACCCACGGGTTGCAAGGTTATCTTCTTACAAAAAAAGCCATCTCAGGATTCGGAGTGCTGGTGGTTAACTGACTGCTTTCTACTTTGAAGAAAATGCAAAGAAAAGTGGAAAACATGCTGAAGCCAAAAGAGGGAAACAATTTCTAGCGCAGCAGCACTATCCAAGTGAATGATGGATAGCTGTTCTTTCTAGTTTCTGGCTGTGGCTTCTTTCCAATGCTTAGAAAGTCTTGATAGGGCAAAACCTTCTACTGCAGAGAAATTCTACTTAAGGAATAATAGAGAGAGGACTCACAGTTCTGAAAGCACACAACACAGTTTGTTTTTCACGAAGTGAAGATGTCAGGGATTTGTTTCTTGGTTTTTTGTAGCCAATTCAGAGGGAAAGGACTAGCAACTCAACTGAAATCCTATATGCCTAAGGCAACGTCAGCAGCATATTAGTGAAACAAGTTCGAGGTCCGTTTTGAATTCTGATAGACTTTGTGGGTTGTGTTTGTTTTCTTTCTCACATAGAGAGTAAGCAGTCAGAATCCCTTTTTGACAACTGTAGAGATTCGGGCAAAATGTAGAGCATGAATGTATTTAAACAGTTTGTAAAAAATATGATTAAAAGTGATAATATGCTACAGCACTGGAAACAACTGATATATTGGATACTTTTAAATTGCCTGAGTTAACTTGATTCTTGCATTTAATTGCATCATGATTTAATTGCATCACAGAAATATATACTATATTTTGTTTGACGTTGATGGGAAAAGCTTTTTTATGTTTTGATTCGGCAATGATGCTACAATGAAAACAACATCTATGTAGCTCTTTCTCCCCAAGTCCTATAAACTCAACAATTACGTATAAAATTCATTGACCATATGTCGTAAGAACGTGCCAAAAGTTAGATTTTTAAACTATACACAGTTCAGTAAATTTATGAAAATATACTTCTTAGACCTTTGAAAATTGCAAAATATAGCAATATTGAAAACAAACTATACTCACATGAGCATTGCTTTCAGTATATAAAGTGGCATCCATATGTATAGACTGAAAGGAAACAAAATTAGGTAATATGAAAAACTATTCCCGCTTTAGATACAATGAGAACAACCTACTGAAAACACTAAAACTTTTTTCAGTGAAGTTCTTTATTTTGAGATAATCTTAGATTCATATGAAATTGTAAGAGAAAATACAGGCAAATCCTGTGTGCGCCTACACCGTTTCCTCCGTGTTGAGGTCCTGCATAACACAGTACAATAGCACAACCAGGAAATTGACATGGATGCAATCCACCCACTTTGTTCAGATTTTACCAGTTTTATGTGCACTAGTGTGTGTGTGTGCGTGTGTGTGTAGTTCCATGCCGTTTTATCAGATGTGTAAATTCATGTAACCACTACCACAGTTAAGATACAGAATCCTCCTGCTACTCTTGTATAGCCAAAATCAACTTCCTCCAGATATGCTCCTCCCACCCCCTACCATCCGTCTAATCCCTGGCAACCACTTCTCTGCTCTCCATTCCTATGATATCATTTCAAGAATGTTATACAAATGGAATTATACAGCATATAACCTTTTGAAATAGGCTTATTGAAAAAATCAATAGACTTTATTTTTTAAGCAGTCGTAGGTTTACAGAACATGAGCAGAAAGTACAGAAAGTTCCCATACGGCCCCTTGGCCCCCTCCCAAGTTTCCCCTATTATTAACATCTTGCATTAGCTTGGTACATCTATTACAATTGATGAGTCAATATTGATACATTTCCAACTAAAGTCCACAGATTCCATTAGGGTTCACTCTTGGTGTTGTACACCTATAGTTTTTGACAAATGTATAATGACATGCGTTGATCATTACAGTATCATACAAGATAGTTCTACTGCCCTAAATATCACTTGTGCTCCACCTTTTTATCCTTCCCTTTCCCTTATCCCCTGTTGTATTGTATCCAACCTTTTCCAGAATGTCAGATAGTTGGAATCATGTAGTATCATATCATATAGTATGTAGCCTGTTTTGATTGGCTTCTTTCACTTAGCAATATGCTTTTAAGGTCTTCCATACCTTTTCACGGCTAAACAGCTTACTTCTTTTTATCACTGAGTAATATTCCATTGTACGGATGAACTACAGTTTGTTTATCCCACTGGCTTTTTTTCACACAGCATAATACTCTGGAGATCCACACAACTTGTTGTATCAGTAATTTGTTCCTTATTATTGCTCACTATTATTGTTTGATATAATGTACCAAAGCTTAACTGTTGACCTGTTGAAGGACATTTGGGTCCTTTCCAGTTTTTAGCTATTATAAATAAAGTTCTATTAACATTCATATGCATGTTTTTGTGTGAATGCAAATTTTCATGTCTCTGATATAAATGTTTGAGTGTAACTGTTGGATCATATGGCAAATGCATGTTTTGTTTTATAAGAAACAGCCAAACGATTTTAGAGTGGCTGTACAATTTTACATTCTCACCAGCAATATATAAATGATTCAGTTTCTCCACATCCTTGCCAGCATTTGGTATTATCAATATTTTTTATTTTAAATATTCATATAGATGATATGTCATTGAGGCTTTAATTTGCATTCCCTAAATGAAATACAGCCATTTATTGGTACTTTCTCTCCAAAAAAGACTTAGGGTGATTTATAATTTCTTCCTTTCTAATATGCATACTTATTATTTATTTTTCTTGCCTTAGCCTTTTATTTCTTTTTTCCTTGCCTTGCCAATTGAGCTACAGTTTCAATACTATGTTGAATAAGAGTGGTAAGAAAAGACATCCTTGCCTTGTTCCCAATTTTAGGGGAAAAGCAGTCAGTCCCCATTAAGTCTAATGTCAGTTCTAGGTTTTCTGTACGTGCTCTGTAACAAACTGAAGGAGCTTCTCCTTTATTCCTCGTTTGCTGAGAAATGTTTATCATCATTGAAGAGGTGCTGCATTTTTAAAATGTCTGTTCTGCATCAACTGATATGATCATATGATTTCCTCCTTTAGTCTACTCGTATAGTGGATTACATTGATTGATTTTCAGGTACTGAACGGGTCTTGCATTTGTTACATTTTGGTAGTTGGTGGTTTTTAAGGAAATTGTCCATTTCCTCCAAATTATCAAATTTACGAGAACAAAGTTGTTCATAGTTTTTCTTTAGTATCCTTTTAATGGCTGTAGGTTCTGTAGTAAGACCCCAATTTCGGTCCTGATACTAATGGCATGTGTCATCTCTTTTATCTTTGTCAGGCTTTCTAAAGGTTTATCGACTTTATTGATTTTTTTCCCAAAGAGCTTTATGTTTTGTTGATTTTTGTCTATTGTTTTCCTGATTTCAATTTCCTTCCTTCCTTCCTTCCTTTTTATTACTTCCTGCCTTCTGCACGTGTTGGGCTTATTTTGCTCTTTTCCCAGTTTCTTGAGACAGTAATTTAGATTGGTGAACTGAGATCTTTCCTCTTGTCTAAGGCAATCGTTTAGTTTTATCAATTTCCCACTAAGTAAAGCTTTAGCTAAATCCCACAAAACGTCCATGTTGCCTATTTGTCTCCATTCAGTTCTATATTTTTAAATATCCTTTGAGACCTGCTCTTTGACCCATGGAATGTTTATCAGTGTCTCATTTAATTTCCAAGTGTTTGGAGATTTTCCTGTTGTACTTATGTAATTGACTTCTACTTGATTCCACTGGGGCTGGATAACATATTCTGCATGATTTCAGTTCTGATAAATGTGCTAAAGTTTGTTTTATGGCCCAGGATATGTTCAGTCTTGGTGAGTGGTGCCTGAAAAAAACGTTTATTCGCTGTTGTGGGATGAAGTGTTTTTCTATGGAAATTAGACATTGTTGGTTGACTGTGTCATCCAGTTCTTTTATATCCTTTCTGATTTTCTGTCTAGTAGTTCTATTTGTCACTGAGGAGGTACTAAAGTCAACTATTAATATATTTATGGATTCGTCTGCTTCACCTTTCGGTTCTATTATTAGTTTTTGCTTCTTACATTTTGAGGCTCTGCTGTTTGGTAGGTACACATTTAAGATCATTATGTTTTCCTGGTGGACTCATCTTTTACCATGATGTAATGTCTCTCGTGACTCTAGTAATTTTATTTGCTGTGAAGTCTACATTATCTGATATGAATATAGCCACTTCTGATTTTTAAACTTATTGTGTGAATTATTATGTGCATGTGCCTCAGTTTCCTAGAGCTGCTGTAGCAAGGTATCACAAAGTAAGTGTCTTCAAACGATTCATTCACTTACAGTTCAAAGCCAAGGAGTCAATTGGGCCTGTTCCCTCTGAAGGCTCTAGAGAACTGTCCTTCCTTATGGCTCCCAAACCCTTTGCAGCTCCAGGCGATCCTTGGCCTTCCTTGGCTAGCGGCTGTATCATTCCAATCTCCTTTGGCTTTTAGCTGCCTCGGTTTTCGTACGGCCTTCTTCCCTGTGTCTATGTGTCCTGTCCTCTTCTTATAAGGACACTAGTCATTAGATTTGGGACCACCCCACTGTAACCTCACCTTAACTAATTATATTTGCAAAGACCCCATTTCCAAATAAGGATACATTCTGAGGTTCTAGGTGGACATGAATTTTGGAGGGACACTATTCAACCCACTACAGCATGGGTTTCTCTTCTTTTAATTTCAACCTACCTATGTCATTATATATATATATACATATTATATATGTATATATTTGTATATATATTACATATATACATATTATATATGTATATATTTGTGTATATATTATGTATACATATTATATATGTATATATTTGTATATATTATATATACATATTATATATGTATATATTTGTGTATATAATATATACATATTATATGTATATATTTGTATATATATTATATACATATTATATGTGCATATATTATATATACACATTATATGTGCATATATTATATATACACATTATATGTGCATATATTATATATACATATTATATATGTATATATTTGTATATACATATTATATATGTATATATTTGTATATACATATTATATATGGATATAGTTTTGTATATACATGTATATTTGAAGTGAATTCCTCGTAGACAGCATAAAGTTGGTTTGTCCTTTGTTGTCAATTTGGCCAATCTCTGTCTTTTGTTTGTATTCTTTTTCTCCTCTCCTTCTAGGATGATAATGCTAGGAATGCTGGATCTTTTATTGCCCCAAAGATCCCTGAGGCTTTATTTGCTTTTTTTTCAGTCTATTTTGTTTCTATTATTCTATCCTCAAGTTGACTGTCTTTCCTCTGTCATATTCATTCTGCTAATGAGCCTCTCCAGTTTGTTTCATATTCTACTTGTTGTATTTCTTAGTTCCGTAATTTCCATTTGGTGCGTTTTACATATTGTATTTCTTTGCTAAGACTTTCTGTTTTTTGGGGGGTTTTTTTCAGTTGTTTCAAGGATATTCATAATTGCTTGCTGGCACATCTTCACGATACCTGCTTTAAAATCCTTGTCAAATAATTCCAACATCTAATCCATCTCAGTTTCAGAGTCTGTTTCTGAGTCTCTTCTCATTCAAGTTGTGATTTTTCCTGCTTCTTGGCATGAAAAGTGATTTTTCAATTGTATTCTGGTATTTGGGCTATTATGTCAGGAGACCCTGGTCCTATTTAAATCTTCTGTTTTAACATGCAGCCACCCTGTGTAGGCTTAGCATAGAGGTTCTGACCTATGTTTGCATGCTGTGATTCCAATGACGATTCAGTTTTCAGAATCTTTGTGGTGCTAATTTGGAAGGTTTGGTACACCTGCTGACCCGGGACTCTCACTGCTCCCTGTTGTATCGCCCACACAATAGTACAGCCCATATTTCTCCCCTCTACAGGTTCTGCCAGGTCAACTGGTGTCTCCAGGTGGGAGAAGGGTTCTCTAGCCCATGGAACAGACAGCCCTTCCCTGAGTCAGGCCATTCCCCCAACAAGGGCCACAAAGCCGCCTGGCTTCTTGGGTAGGAAAAGGGAGTCTCTTTGGCCTGTGGTGACAGAGAGCTCTTCATGCTGGGCCACTCATAAATTGAGTTTTAAAGATAATTAGGGTCTGAAAATTCTAAATAAAAGAGTTCACTTGAGGTGCTAAGAGGCTCACCAATTCTACAGAAACATTATTGTTTCAAGTGAGATTTCACTAAGATTGACGGCAAAACACAAGGAATAACATACTCCATAGCAATTATACCAGATATTTTATGGAAAAATGAGTACTCACTTGAATAAGATCTTCAATTCTTTTCAAATCACTTATTACATGCTGCCAGTTTGCTTCTGTTTTAGGAAGACCTGCACTGATACAACTGAAAGCAAAACCAAAGAGCAAAGCATTTTGAATGAACATAATATTGTCTTGATGATACTATAGGCAAAAGAGCAATGAAGACTTTTTTTAATCCAACAAGTGAAAAGATGAGTGCTATCCTTGCCTTTGTGTAGTCAACAGCCTTGTAGATGAATATAAAAACTGAACATATAGTACAACTCTGAAGCTTTAGGCTAGCCTGATGACCAACTTGCATTAAAGAAAAGCCTAATTTGAAGGGATGACTTATAAATAACCTGGTGCAATTTATCACAATGAAATAAAAACAGTGCTTGATGTGTGGCAGTGCTCAGTAATGTTTTTGAATGAATTATTACTTTTCTTTAAGTAGAGGTCCCATCAGACTTTTACGTCTAATAAATGGGTAAAATTCTTAAAATAAGCAATCATCTTTTTCATGTAATGATCTTGACAGTAAATATTCTTTACAGTAGGTTAAACATTCCCCTTGCACGCTCCTTGTAGCAGCTTTCTCCATAAACGTTATGGACTTGAGCCTAATCTAGTCATAAAACTAGATCATATAGCTTACTTATTGCTTGTAAAACAGTAATTTAATATCAGGACAAAAGACACATACCCTGACCAAGTAACTGTAGAATAATTCTTAGAGCTTCAGGAATAATAGTCTCTCTTTGATGGATCCTGTACAGAAGCATGAGAGCCAATACTATTTTTTTCTTTTGAGAGGAGGATTTACCTGCACAAATCTATGGTTCCCCACAGCATGAAGGCATTATAGGGTAAAACTGAACTGAGAGATTACATAACTATAGGTTGGGTGAGTGCAGTGTATTAGTTGCATCTAACAGAGAAGAAAAAAGTTAATAGGCATGGAAAAATATGAATGTTTATTAGGAAGAAAAACAAAAGGCCTCAATAAAGAAAGAAATGTTTTAAACTGAACTAACATAAGGCTCAAAGGATAGGAGAAGTCAGTGCCAGGGACAGATAAAAAAGTAATGTGGGTGAGCCCTCAATATCTAATTTTTTTACTGGTGTGAAAATCACACAGGATATTAATAGAGAGTGTACTTCCAATTTTAGTTAGATACCAAGAAGTCCAATTTATTTGCAGGATATAATACTCATTTGGAATATTACAAGAATATAGAAATGCTCTGTAGGATGTTTACCAAACCTCCTCTGAATCTCCCATAATCTGTCCTCTATCATACCCCAAATACTGAGTACCTAAGGATTTAAGCAAACTGAACATAAACCAGTTTAAGAGAGAAGATATTGAAGAACAATGATCATGGTTATTAACATGATGAATTTATGCTGAAAGATAAAATTACCCTAAAATGAAGACATGAATGCCAGCCTCAGTTAAAAAATGACTGTTCAGAAGTAAACACAAGTAGCACTGGATGGAAGTACTTCTCAAATATGGTTTCTGAAAAATATAATCATAGACAAAGTGGTTAAATTTTTTAGTTAAAAAATTTTTAGTTAAAATTTTTTTAGTTAAAAAGGAACGAAATTGGGTCATTTGTAGAGACGTGGATGGATCTAGAGACTGTCATAAGAGTGAAGTAAGTCAGAAAGAGAAAAACAAATATCGTATATCAACGCATATATGTGGAATCTAGAAAAATGGTACAGATGAACTGGTTTGCAGGGCAGAAATAGAGACACAGATGTAGAGAACAAACGTATGGACACCAAGGGGGGAAAGTGGCAGGGGGGTGGTGGTGGTAGTGTGATGAATTGGGAGATTGGGATTGACATGGATACACTAATATGTATAAAATGGATAACTAATAATAACCTGCTGTATAAAAAAATTAATAAGATTGAAAAAAATGAGATTTAAAATAATTTAAAAATTATCAAATTTTTAGGTTCCAAAATGTAAATATATCAAGATTTCAGAATTCCTTACCAGAATTAATGAAATTAGAATTTACTTCTTTTGCTTTCCTCTCTACCTTCGGCTCTGTCTCCTATGTGCAAAATTCTTCAATACATATTTTTCCAGATGCATTTCAATGACAATAATTTAAAGAAAATATACATCTTTACTAATTTACATATATGCTAATATCACCGCTTAATTTGTTTCTATTATCCTTAACCTCCTTTTCATCCTTCTTTCCTAATATGTCCAACATATTTCATACAACACGAATTAGTAACATGAATTACTAATATAGGTGTACTAGTTATATATTAATTTCATGTGATGATGAAATTAAAAATTAATATCATTTGGAGAAAAATTGGATAGAAATGGAACCAACCAAAGATACTCTATGCCACCCTGAGAGTCAATATATAATCATTTTTCTGGGTGATTTAGGAAAATCACTTACCTTAGAACTTCTCAGAGTTTCAATACCTCTGCCTGCCTCTTTAACATTGTCAAACCCTTTATAGTTTCAGACAGCAGTATTGACTTAACCACTTAACCTCTAAGAATCTGTGCTTCATGTAGTCTACACTGAAGGGATGAATAACACCCAGACCTGTTAAAGACTACACAACTTACTGAGTACATAGACACTTAAAGAACAAAACAGGGTGACATAAGTGAAATAATACATTTACAACAACATGAAGGGCACATCAGGGTGTTAACAGACTTTAAAAACCTGTTTTACTTACTTTCAAAACAACAATAATCCATATGTGAACGTACCTCTGTGACTTCCCAAAATCTTTAGAGAAGAGCCATATAACTTATTATGAAGTATCTGAGATACAAGTGACCTTTTAAGAAAAGTCCATATACTATCTTCATCTAATTTTTCTTACCAAAATTCTCATTACTCAATGCCAGAGTAAATCCTTAAGTATTGAAGAAGAGCTGGCTAAGGCATTGGGTTTCCAGCAGCCATCCATCCAGAATACTTCCTACAACACAACCCAGAGTAAAGATGGTCCATTAAAAACACAAGTGGACAAATGGGGGGAAAGGAAGGGAAGAGAATTAATATTTACGGAGCACCTACTTTTCCACGGGCACTCTATTAGTCACTTGATATGTGTATCACATTTAATCCTCAGAACAATCCTATGGTGTAGGTTTAGCAGCATTTGAGTGAGCTGCCCAGGTCCCACAGCAAGTACAAGACTGCCAGGATTTGAGACCAGGTCTGTCTGATTACAGAGCCCAAGGCCTTTCCACTATATTATGTTCCTGAATTGGTTAAATTCCAAAACCATATTAATGAAAAGCAGACGTAGCCAAATATCTTATGTATATAAGCTACTGACTGTTAATGTAATTTATAACAGAAGTAGCTACTTCTACAGACATGGAATAGATGTCTTCAGTCTTTAAATCACTGTTAATTGAAACATCATTTGAGAATTTCATAAGTAACAAAATTTGTTTTCTTTAATTCAAAGTGGTGAAGAATGTGAAGATTACACATTCCCATATTCAATTCCATTTTATTAAAGAAAAATTTAAAACCAAAATATATAAAATATAAACAATTATTTTTGCCACCCTTCTAAAATAGTATGTATTTGTTGACCTCCCCTTCAAAACTCAAAATCCACCATGTCTCTTGACATAAGCTTTCACTGAAATTAAATTCTGTAGACTAAAATTATTTTATTTTTCAGATTTTTTAAAATATAAAAATGATTATAATATACGATGTATAACTCTTTAAAAGAAAAACTAGGATTTAACTAGGTATTAAAGATACTGTAAGAATATATCCAATAAAAATGCCCTTTTTCCCACAACTAAATACTAAGTCTAATCCTCCTGTTACATACAATCTAAACCATCCATTAATCAGTTTAATTAAAGCAACCTCTCTTTGTTACTCTCATCTTATAATCATTCCCTTTGTCTATGTTATCTCAGTGCTCCAAATTTTTTGCTAAACTTTAAAATTATCTTTGTAATTTCACCCAAAGTCTCTTAAATTCCCTACCTCCTTTTTAGTTGCAGGATCCCCCCCCACTCCACATTGTTCAAAAAACAAGATTTACTGACTTGGGACCAAGCAGTACAAAGGGTGATATAATTGTTAATAAGGCCTCATGAAGCTGCTTGTGTAAACAATAAGGATCTCAATCCTGGGCTTTTACATCAGTGAGTCTCCACACACGCAAGATGTTAAAATCTTACCAATGAGACTTTCACTGCCCCGTCCAACTACAATCAGTCAAGGACAACTAAGAGCTTTCGCCAGAATGCTCCATGCCAAGCATGGTGGAATTAGTATGAAATGGCCTCAAAGACTTCTAACAAATAACAATAATGGAAACCAGTGTTAACAGAAGGGAAATTTTTACAGCTTTGATTGTTATTTGGCAAAAAAACTGACGTGGTTTTCTGGGCTGACAGCAGAGACTGATTTTTCATAACAGCTTTGGAAGCTTTCAACCTCCTACACTTACTGTATGTAGTTCTGTGGATCAAAAACTTTACTAGGAATGTGTGTGTGTGTAATCCACGTGCGTGAAGAAGACCTGAAAAGGTAAAATACTCTATAACTTTCTCTTTGACCAGGACTCAGTGTTAACATTTAATATAATATCATTAATGATGGCAATATTAATTAGAATAAGTATTGTTTACCGAGTGCTTTTAGGTTTACAAAATTATCTCACATACATTACCACATTCCATCCTGGCAATACCTTTATGTGAGAGATATTACTCTTATTTTACAGTGAAGAAATTGAGGTTCTGGGACATTAAGTGACTTGCTTCAGGTAAATGTCATACGTGTCGCTCTCAGAATTCTACCTCAAAATCCAGGTTGCACAGGTGGAGGAGAGATGCAAGAAATATTACAAACTCTATGGTTGAGACGTGGAGGCCCCTTTTACTATAGGAAACATCTGACCCATCCCATGTGAATCATAAAAAGCCACTGCTCTCTGATAGTTTAAAAACAGGTCTTTCACTTGTGGTTGCCAAGGGGAAGGGGAGCTAGGGGAGGGATGGGCTGGGAGTTTGGGGTTAGTAGATGCAAAATAGTATACACAGAATGGATAAACAACAAGGTCCTACTGTATAGCACAGGGAACTATATTCAATATCCTGAGATAAACCATAATGGAAAGGAATATAAAAACGAATGTATATATATATATATATATATATTATATATGTATAACTGAGTTAC
This sequence comes from Eschrichtius robustus, assembly GCF_028021215.1. Classification (NCBI taxonomy): domain Eukaryota; kingdom Metazoa; phylum Chordata; class Mammalia; order Artiodactyla; family Eschrichtiidae; genus Eschrichtius; species Eschrichtius robustus. The sequence goes on along the minus strand of NC_090827.1, from coordinate 33,501,943 downwards.
TTTGCTGTGCAGCAGAAATTAACCTGATGTTGTAAATTAACTATACTCCAATTTAAAAAAAAACAGGTGTTTCAAACTGTTCTGACGTGAAACAGAACTTGAGTCCTTTCACATATGTCATCTCATTTGACTCCCACAAAACACCTGTTAGAGACAAGTGGCTGAAACCAGGTTAATTACTTTCTGACAAGTGTAGGAATGAAGTAAATTGTCCACTTCCTTTTATGTCATATTTTTGAAGAATTATGGAAGCAGTGTTTAACCCTGCCATACAATTTGCATATGGTCATGAAAGGCCCTCACCATCAGCATCTTTGGTTTTGTCCTTCATTCACCTGGTACCTAGATCCAGGAATAAAAAAGACCAAGTCCCAACCTTACCCTCAAGGAGCTCTCAGAGTTTAAGCAGGACTTTTTTTGACTCCTGTGACTGGGTCTCACTGCAGGGTACCCACTGATCTTGTGGCAGTACTGCTATCTTAGCCTGATGTCACTGCCCAAGAGTAAGACACATTGAAGAGAGGACAATCCACACAGTGCGGTGGCAGCTTTAATTCTGGAATGACTTGTGAAAATAAGTGTAAACGTTATATTCTATACCAATAGTAGAGTTTTTCCCAGTGAGGAAATACAATCTAGCACACCGCTGTTTTGTTTTATTTATTCTGTCTAATTATTTACTTGCCTAGTCACACATTTAAAATAAACTTAAATAGACTTAGCAAGGAAAGAAGAGTTATAAGTATTGGTTTATTTGGGAAACATATGTATCTAGCCACTCAAAAAAACTAAAATTGAGGGCAAGCCAAGGTTGATTGCTTATGTGGAATATAAAGAATGTAAGATAGCATGGCTGTCCTTGAGCCAATATATTTATTGAGTACTCACTATGTGCTAAGCATTTCTGTATGACCTTGGAGTACATCAGTGAATGTAGGAGACAAAGAACCTTGGTTTCCGGGGGAAAGACAGACCATATATAGTATACATAAATAAACTGATTATATACTTCATTAGAAAGTGGTTAAATGATATAGGAAAAAGCAAACAGAATAAAGTAAAAAGGATGAGCTTGCAACTTTAAGAAGGGTAGTCAGGGTAGGGTTCAGTGAAGATGAAATTAGATCAAAGACTTAAAAGCAGAGAGGGCATGAGCTTCAAGGATATCTGAACGAAGAACATTCGAAGCAGAGGATGCAGCTGGAGCAAAGCCCCAAAGGCAGCTGCACACTTATGGGTTTGAGGATCAGAAAAGACACCAGTGGAGTGAGCAAGGCAGAGAGCAGTCTGAGGTGAGGTCAGAAAGGTACGGGGAAATGGGGATAAGGTCAGGCCCTTGCAGGCACTGTAAGAATCTAAAGTGAGAAACCACTGCAGCATTTTGAGCAGATAATTGATGTCATCTGAGTGACCTTTGTGAGAATCCTTCTTGGCTCCTGTGTAAGGATAGGATGTAGGGGTGGGCAAGGATGGAAGCAGGGAATCATGCGGCTCTAAGAATTTAAGTGAGAGATGGTGATGTTGAACAAGGCGGGTGGCAGTGGAGAGGGTCATACGGTTAGAATATGGAAACATTTTTATGACAGAACCAAAAGGATTTCCTGACGGACTGGTTGTGGGTGAAACGAGAAAGAATTACTCAAGTCTTTTACCCTGAGCACCTGAGAAATGGAGCTGCCATCAACTGAAACAGGGCAGGCTGTGAGTGGAGCAGATATTTTGAAGGGAGGGGGCCGATCAGGAGTTTCAGCGTTGGATATGTTGAGTTTGAGAGGTCCACTAGATACACACACGGAAATGTCAAATAGGCAGTAGGAGACGTAAATCTTGAGTTCAGGAAAGTGGTTGGGCCTGAAATAGGTACGGAATTCATGACACTGGTTGGGATGACCAAGAGAAAGTTAGAGAAGAGGCAGAGAAAAGGACCAAAGACTGAGCCAGGGTAATTAGTCAGGGAGAACAAAAAAAGAGAGAGTCATAAAGAAAAACCCAAATGACAGACAAGTGAGAAAAGGAGAAATGAAAGTGTGATGTTCTAGAAATCAAGTGAGAAAAGTATATCCAGGAAAAGGAAATGATGGTCATGTCAGATGCGCTGATGGGTCAGGGAAGACACAGACTGAATGCTGACCAGTGGGCCTAGCAACGTGGAGGTCATGGGTGACTCTGAAAAGAACACTTAGAGGGCGGTAATAGAGGCAGAAGCCTACCTGAAATGGGTAGCAGAGAAAGTGAGAGGAAAGGATTGTAAATTGCTACTGCCGACAATGTTTCGAAGAATACCACTCCAAAAGGTGATAATAGATGGTAGAAAGTGAGGGAAATAACATCACATTTGTATGCTAAGGGAAAAACTGAAGAGAGAAGAACAATTGTCAGAGTGATGTTCTTGGATAGGCAAGTTGAGGATGATATCTGTGATATTGTGATTTATAATAAAATATATATTTGGTTTTCGTCCTCATTTCTGGCCCATAGCTCCTAAAACCCTAGGAATTTCCTAGTGATACGAGTGATCAAGAGTCTTTGAGAGTGATGAAAGTCTTTTATTATGATAATAAGGTAACTCTTGGACTCCACCCAAGGATGTGGGCTGGTTGTTGGGAAAACCAACTGTGTGATTACAGGGTTGGAACTTTCAGTCCTATTTCTGTCCCCCACCTTGGGAGCGGAGAGAGGAACTGGAGATTGAGTTCAATCACCAATGATCAATGATTTAATCAATCATGTCTATGTAATGAAACCTCCATAAAACCCCAAAAGTTCAGGGTTCAGAGAGCTTCCGGGTTTGGGGACCACGTGGAGGTGTTGGGAGACTGGCACACTTGGAGAAGGCATGGAGCTCATGGTGCCCTTCCCCCGTACCTTGCCCTATGCAGCTCTTCCCTCTTCCTATTCCTGAGTCATATCCTTCAATAATAAACCAGTAAACTGAGGGTCTTGGGAAGCTCTGATTTATAGCCAGTTGGTCAGAAGCATAGATAACAACCTGGACTTTCAATAGGCAACTGAAGGCAGGTGGTGGGAGGCCGGTGGGGTGGGAGGGCAGTCTGGAGGACTGAGCCCTCAACCTGTGCAATCTGACTCTTTATCTGGGGAAAAAGTGTCTGAACTGAGTTGAAATCTTGGACACCCTGCTGGTATCTGAAAACTGCTTGTTGGTAGTAGGGCAAATCCACCCTCCTCACATTGAAATTGAGTGCTCAGAACACCAAAAGAGTATTTCGTACGCAAGGGGGTGAAAAATCGTCATCTATTATCTCGGCAAGGAAGGCTGAGTGTAAGGAAGGCTGAGATGTATGGGCTGAGAGGGAGGTAGATGCGATGGTGAAAGTTCTCAACATTGCTTTGATTTTCTCAATTAGGACAAAAAGTCATCAGCAGAGAGTGAGACTGGGGAAGTGTTATGGGTTGAGGACAGGAGAATTTATGAAATAGCTATCAAGGTGTGAAGGACAGTGAATTTGTTGCAGGAAGGGGGACCCCTTCCAAGGCCCGAGAGTGGGCTCTGGTCTAACACTCGGAAATGAATTGTGCGAGGAGACACACATGCCGACAAAGCAAGAGACTTTATTGGGAAGGGGCGCCCGGGCAGAGAGCAGCAGGGTAAGGGAACCTAAGAGAACTTCTCTGCCACATGGCTCGCAGTCTCGGGTTTTATGGTGATGGGATTAGTTTCCAGGTTGTCTCTGGCCAATCATTCTGACTCACGGTCCTTCCTGGTGGTGTGCATCTCTCAGCCAGATGGATTCGAGTGAGAGGATTCTGGGAGGTTGGTAGGACATATGGACTGACTGTTAAGTATTTTATAAGAGCCTAGCCTATTGGTCATGAATGGTCAGAAAGTAAGATTAGTCAGTATGCTTGTGTGTGTTTTCTACAGCCACATTACTATATACAAAGAATAGCTAGGCCTGGGATAGGTAGAGAACTGGATTTAATTACAATTGTGTATGCCAAGCAAGTACAACCAAGAGAAAGGCAAGGGATTTTAGAGTATATGTAAGGGAGTGTAAGGGAAATATGTCTAGGTAATAGAGGTTTCTTTTTTTAATTATAGGGCTTCATAAAGGAAGTGTTATTGGAATCATACCTTGAAGAATGGATAGATTTTAGATATGAGTAAAAGGAAAGAAACAACATTCTAGATGGAGGAAAGAGCCTGAACAAGGACATATACAAACAAGGGTTGTGTATATTTCGAGAAAAGAGTCATTTGATAACAGTGTGAAAGTAGTGGTAGGTAACATGGACAAAACTGCCACCATTGTATAAAGCAGGAATTGGTAAACATTCTCTGTTAGAGGCCAGATATAAATGTCAGGCTTTGTAAATCTTGTAGTCTCTGTTACAACTACTTAACTCTGCGATTATAATGTGAAAACAGCCATAGACAAGGCATGAATGAATGGGTATGGCTATATTCCAATACAACCTTACTTATCAAAATAGACCGTTGGTGGATTTGACCCATAAGCCAGCCTCTGACACCTAAGGTTCCAATCGCGGAGCCTTGTAGAATTAAGGTGCATTACCCTTCTGGCACATCGATATATGGTTACCAACCAGGAAGCTTAATAGAGATTTAGAGTCCTGAGTTTTTGCTCTGATTTTATTAAGTAGATAATTGATTAAACGATTGGCTACACTCAGTGCCTCCTTGTCTGGACTGTGGCTTCCATGTGAGGGGTACACCCTGGGGAACATGCCAGACACCCCACTGGGCCGTGGGAAAGAACATCAGAACATCGAGTTATATCTATATCGATTTTTCATTTGTTTGGTAGGTTTTACAGTGTACAGAAGACATTAGTGTAGAAGTACATGCATAGACATATAATAGGGTGATATGCTCAGACATTTTTAACCATAAGAATTGTGCTCTAAATCAGATGGAGAGCAGTGTTTTAGAGACTGAGGAGGTAACGTCTCTCCAGGCTAAAATCCTACATTTGGTTCCTTCTAACAGACTGTGATGTATTCCCCTCTCTTGACAGATTTACCCCAATACACATTTGTTTTTTGTTTTTTGTTTTGTTTTGTTTTGTTTTAATGAGGCCCTCAGACCTTGGGAATAATATCACGCTTTGTACTGATCTCTTAGTGTTCAATGTTAATTCTCTAACATTTAGTAATCAGTCCCAATTTGAGTATAGTTGAGAAAGTGATATCTTTAATGTCTTAAATTGTCCTGTCATTAAGGGTACTGGCATTTTTTCACTAGTTGCTTTCAAACTGTTTTCAATTGACACCCATATTATGAAATTTCCAAATAAGAAATTTCATTAAACACAATCTGTGTTCAATATTAAGGCTAAAAAAATCCAATATGAACTATATTACCATGGGTTACTACTGAGATTTTTAAAAACTACTTCATATAAAAATATGATTTGATGTTGGTATTTAATTCTCTCATAAGACCATACAACATGTTATTAGGGCCTATAAATCTCAACAGTTTATCAAAACAACAAAAATAAATGATTAAGTAAGATGTTTCTTAGTATTTAAAAAATACCTTTCATACCAGACCTTAGAAAATTTAAGATCCATAGAATGTCTGTGAAATAATGATGTGAAAATGCATTCCAGGAAAATAAAAAAGTTATCCAAGAAAAAGAAAGATGTGGATATAAGAAATTATGGAGAATAAAACATATAATATTTATACTTGGGTATAAATAACAAATGGCAACATTTCTTAAAAGTCCATTTTTTTAATCTGATTCATTCATTTATTTTGCAAAAATGTGAGATTCTTGTGGTTAGAAACCTTGTTTATCTTGTTCATTACTGTACCTCCAAAATATAAAAGCATACTAGGTACAAACAAGCACATATTACATGTTTGTTGGATTTTTTCATTTCTTTACAACTACATTGCCCTCATTCTCACACTATCAGCCTCTTACCTGCACTTGCCTCCCTGTCCAGCAGGTGTCCCAGTTGGCCACTGTAATACCATCCTAAATAGCACCTACATTTCCTCCACATTTCATCTTTCTGCTACTTTTAGTTGGCCAATTTCCAATTCCAAGCTACAAAGTATTGCTGAAAAAAAATGTGCCATTATAATTTTTTGAGATGCAGCCTTTAACGGCCCTTCTCGACATCTTGCTAATGATTTCTGGTTATTTCTGACATTCTCCACTATGCTTTTAAAATCAATTTTATTGAGGTATAACTTGAAGGTAATAAAGTACATCCACTTTAGGTATATGATATGCAGGTTTTGACAACTGTATACACCCATGAAATCACCCCTACAACAATGATAGAAAACAAATCTATAATCACAAAAATTTCTCTCATGCACCTTTACAGTCACTCCATTCCCAACCTCAACACCAGGCAACTCCTGACCTAATATGTACTTTTCCAAATGGCAATGTGGAAGGAAAATCACAGATTAGCTCCATGTGGTAAATATTGTGAGAAAAGACGAAAAGGAAGTAAACTCATGCTAAGATTATTATCTTATTTGGTGAACATGCAACACATTCATGACGATTAATTGCACAAATCAAGAGAAAAGTTCAATACAGGAAAAAAAAAAAAAACCCTAGATGTATCATAATTTTAAGCCAAAAAATAAAATGAAATAAAATAAGGCAAAGAAAACTTAAGCAATCTAACAGAAGGCAGTGGTAGGCATAAAAGGAGAAAATTAAACAAAGGAATCACAGTAAAAAGTTCATATATAAAAAGTAATGGAGCAGAAGTAAATCTAAACATACAAGTACAGTCACCCACACATGAAAAGATGTGATAAAAACTACATTTGCTTACTAAAAGACACTTACACTGGGTTTAAAAAAATAGAGACAGAAAGATAGATAAAATTTTAAATATGCTATTTATAAGAAATGGAACAAAAATAAATTGTTACCAAAAGCCTGAAAACAAAAAGTACAAAAAAAGATATGCTAAGCAAATATGAGTACAGTAATAATAATAATACCAGAAAATTAGAATTCAAGAGAGAAGTTCAATGAGAATTCTAAGCAATAATGCACATGGATAAAAGTTACAACCTACAAAAGGATATAGCAACCATGAACCTTTATGCTTCTAATAATATAGCTTCAAATTATATAGAGGAAAATCTAATAGGAAAACAAGGAGTTATTAAAAAATATTAAACACTGTTCAGAAATTTAAACATAAACAAAAATGAGTAGGGCTATGGTCTGGGTATGCAAGTTAGTTGGCTCTCAAAAAACAACAAGAACAACATTAACAACAACAACACTGCCTTGTAGCATTTGCCAATTTCTGTTGTGTAACACCCCACCCTACTGATTTCAAGCCACAGTGTTTTAACAACTGGTTCACAAAATTCCTGCATATTTAACCACTGGCTCTCACAAGCCAATTAGAACTGTCTCCAGCACATCACTGCCTGTGGTAAATTTTAAAACACAATGAGCAATGTTTTATGTAGTATATATGTATATTAGGTTAACTATAGTTAGATGAAAACATTCTACCTTACAGAAATAGCACATAGAAAATAAACACATAGAACATTCATCAAAGGTTGTTTATGACATAGACCTAAAACGTTATGTGCTAAATCTAAAGTAACATCTCAAAAATATTACAAAAATCTGAAATCACACCTGCCACATTTTGTAATCACAAATCAATAATAGCAATAATATTGGATGACTGGGACTTCCCTGGTGGTCCAGTGGTAAAGAATCCACCTTACAATGCAGGGGACGTGGGTTCTATCCCTGGTCGGGGAACTAAGATCCCACATGCCATGGGGCAACTAAGCCCGTGCGCCACAACTACTGAGCTTGCGCGCCTCAACTAGAGCCTGCGTGCCGCAAACTACAGAGCCCACGGGCCCTGGAACCCGCACGCCTCAACTACAGAGCCCACGCACCCTGGAGCCTGCGTGCCACAACTAGAGAAGGGAAAACCTGCACGCCACAACGAGAGAGAAGCCCGCGTGCTGCAGTGAAAGATCCCACATGCCTCAACAAAGATCCCGCATGCCACAACTAAGACCTGACACAGCCAAATATAAATGAAATAAATAAATAAATAATAAATAAATCTTAAAAAAAACCTGGATGATTGAATTGATAATATTGAATTAAAATATCAATAATATTGAATTAAAAATCAATAATAAAAAATAGAAAAATTTAAAAAATCTATCCACTTGTAAATTATCCTTTTAAATAATGCTGGTATAAAAGAGAAAATCAATTTGAAAATAACACTTCATTAAAAAAAAGTATTATGGCAAAAGCATAACATAGAGAATTGTACAGACTTTCATAGAAAATAATTAGTTTGAAATATTTTATTATGCATTAATCTCAAGAATCCATAAAAATAATTTTAAAAAGAGAGTTAAGTGTTACTAAAGATAAAAACAGAAGTTAATGAAGTAGAAGAAGGTAGTTAGTAAAACTAAGAGATGGATCTTTGAAAAGCAAATCTGGTTAAAACTAAAAAGGAAAGAAAGTGTCAAATTATACACATATATATTAAAATGCAAAAGAGGCCATTATTAGTATAATTTTTATAAATTATATGTTCATGCAAATCAATTTGAACATTGACTTTCTAAGAAATATCAAAATGGACTCACAAAGATAAGGAAAACTTAAAGATTAGTCAAAATATATGTAATAAAAAGATTCTGATTTCTTTATGAAGGTTTTTGCCAAACATTCAAGGAATTTACAAATCCTTAAGGTAATATAGGATTATTCTAATTCATGGGCACCAAAATCTGATATCAAAACTATGTAATGATATCCCAGGAAAGAAAATTATATAGCAATCTCTTATATGAACATAGATGCTAATAACTAAAATAAAATATTAACAAAATTCACCAGTGTTAACAGAATAAAATTAAATAAGCAGGTTTATTCTTGAAAAGATGGTCAACATCAGGAAGTTTATTAGTGTATTCACTACATTAACAGCTTAAAAGAGGAAAGTCATACAGTTGCCTTTGTAGATGGAAAAATATTTGACAAAATTCAGCATAAATTCTTAAAACAAACAAAAAAATCGAAACATTCTCCAACTGATAAAGAGTGTCTACTACAAACGTGCAAGATTCCTATCTGGGGTCATTTTCACTAAGTACAGGCACAGAATGACGAGACACACACTCACGGCTGCCAGTCAACACTGATGTGGTCACACTGTACGGGTTCTAATCCTGACACTCATTTACTCTCTAGGTGATACCAAAACATGCATATACATTAGTTCTTTCTTTTCCCCCCAAATCAGCAAAATGAAGATGATCATAGAACATACCTCCTATGATTACTGTGAAGATTATGGTAAAGATTAAATTTTATATTGTGCATGAGGCATGGTAAGAACTCACAACATCATCTTTTAATATTACATGGGCAACTCATCAACAATCCTTGAGAAAAATATGGCAGTCGTCATTATTATCAGCCTCATTTCACAAATGGAGAGTAAAGCTCAGAGAAGTTAAGTAATTTGCCCAATGTTACACATGATAAGAAGGAACATGATTGGAGTTTAGTCCTGCTTCTTTCATTCACTAATTCATCAAATATTTATTGAGCCCTTACTATGTGTCAGTCATTCTTCTAAGGACACAGCACTGAAAACAAAACAAAACAAAACAGGAAGTCAGGAAACAAGTAAAGGAGCAACTATAAAGCATGACTGTTAGTGAACTCAATTACCGTGGAGAGCAATAAATACAGTACTTGTGAAGTTAACCTCTTTTTTACAAAGATGGGCAAGAAAGACCTCACCAATAAGGTGATATTAAATGGAAGCAGAGATATGGGGATATATGTATATGTATAACTGATTCACTTTGTTATAAAGCAGAAACTAACACACCATTGTAAAGCAATTATACTCCAATAAAGGTGTTTAAAATAAAATAAAATAAATAAATGGAAGCAGAGAACTAAAGGAAGAGAATAAGAAAACGGTGTCTGAGGAAACAGTTTTCCAGGCAGAGGCAACAAGGAATACAAAGACTTTGCGGGAAAAGCATGCTGGGAACAGCAAGGAGGCTCTAATTCAGCCAGAAATTCGGGAGGCGAGGTGAGAGGAGAATAGGGGACAGTGGCAGGAGGTATGCCAGCAGGTAAGGACTTAGGCTTTCACTGGAAAACCCATCTGGAGCATAATGAGCACAGACAGTGTGTAAACTGACTTCGATATATATATATTTTTTGTGGGATCTTACTTCCCCAACCAGGGATTGAACCTGTGCCCCCTGCAATGGAAGCTCGGAGTCTTAACCGCTGGACCACCAGGGAAGTCCCATGGCTTCAACTTTTAAAGCCACACTCTGGCTACCATATTGAGAAAGACTGCATGGGCAAGTGTGGGTGTAGGGAGATGAGTGGGAAGTTGCTACAATAATCCAGGATAATGGTAATGGAGATGGAGAAAAGTGTATGTTTTGAAGATACAGGATTTTCTGATGAATTGGATGTTAGGTATGAAAGAAAGAGAAGTGTCAAGGATGATGTTGAAGGTTTTGGCCCGAAACGGGGAGAGCCGGGTTACTGTTTATTAAAATGAGGGAGACTGGGAGAGGAGATGATCTGAGGAAAAAGTCAGGCGTTCAGTTTTGAAAAGATAAAATTTTATGATTATTAGATACCCAATTTTATCAAGATGTTGAGAAGAGAGCTGAATTTCAAGATAGAGATCCTAGAAATAATTATGGGAATGTTGATAATATACCAAATGAGCAATAAGTAAGTAAATGCAAAGGGAACCAGAGACCTATTGTCTTCACTCTCCAGCTCTGTTCACCAGACATTTACTGAGCATCATCCTATGTGTGCCTGGCACTAGAGTTACAAAGGTGAATAAGCAGTCCCTGTCCTAGAAGAAATTATAGAAACGCACACATACTTTCATTATAATACTGTAAATGCTAAACCAGTTTGGGTACCACAGATTTGTAGGTAGAGAAAGCATCCTAGAGGAGATGACAAAAATTGATTACCTTAGAGAATAATTAAAGTTAGCCAATCTAAGAAAGGAGAAAAGGGCTTTCCAGGCAGAGGGAAAATAATGGGCGAAGGTATGGAGGCATGAAACACTATGAAGCATTCAGGTAGACTCCAGGCACTTCAGTTTTATCAGCCTATCAAGTTGGAGAAAGGGAGTGAAAGTAGTATGGTCAATGATAAATGGGTTGTCATGGAGAGCCTTGCTTGAAAGGAGAATTTGCTGTTCACTGTGTTCATGAGTGCAATGCACAATCAAATTTGCATTTGATTTAGATCATCTTGATCACCCTGCAGAGAATATACATAAAGGAAGCAAGACTGGAGGTAGGAAAACAAATCAAACATTATTATAGTCCATAGTTCACATAAGGCTCCACACTGAAGAAGCAGCAATAGGAATTGAGAAGTAGTAATAGTATTACTTATTGGAGTAATATTTTCCAGCAAAATTGGCAGGTCTTGTTGGCTGTCTGGGTATGTAGAGCGGGGCGGGGTGAAGGGGGGGAAGAGTCCAGAATGACTCACAGGTTTTGGGTTTCGAATAACAGGGTAGTGGGGCCACTAATTGAGCCTGGACACAAGACAGGGCTGATCTGTGGGGAAGATGACTCACCCAGTGTTTGACATGTTAAGTTTGGGAGGCTGGTGGGATATCAAAGAAAATGGTCTGACAGATGAATATGCAAATGAGAAGCTCAAGACATGGCAGGGCTGAAGATATAACGCATGGGCTTAAAACCATAAGTTCAGACAAGATCAAGCTAGGAGAGCATGTAAAGAGAAAACCGCAGTGAGAAAAGGGAAGAACAACAATCTTTAACCTTTCTTCAGATAATGGCTCTGGTGAAAGGCTTCTAATTGCTTGGGGTTATTGGTCACAGCTAACATGATCATACAGCAAGCAATTACAGCCCCCTTGTGGACTCAGCACAATTTCCTTGAATGTACAAAACACATTTTTTCAATTTGCACATTTCTGAAATAGGGTCGCATCTCATAAATGATCTCTAGCCTCATCTCCAGAAAAGCTATTAGTAAAAAGATTGTGCTTCTTAAAGAAAATGATGGTGTTTCAAGGTAAGTTCTCAGGGAAGGAGACCCTGAGACAGATTTATGTGCAGGATATATATTGGGAAGTGTCTTCAAGATCACTCCCTGTGGGGGAAGGAAGGAGAAGTAAGGCCATTCATTATGCAGTCAATCTCTGGGCTCTGTGGAGCTCTGAAGCTGGGATGGCCCTTGCTGTTGTCCAAGTTGGAGAAAAGAGGGCCTTGGTAACACTCCATTCCCTGAAAAGAACTCTGAATGCACACTGCCCTGGGAGTGGGTGTGACCTTGGACAAGGAGAGGTTCTCCCAGAGAGGATTGTCAGATGAAGACCCTAGCAAGTAGCACTCCGAGCCGTCGGGGTAGCAAATTCATCATTCCTGAAGGAGAATATGGCCACAGCATGGCATCCACTGCAAATGATATTTATGAATGAAGGAAATACAGCACTTTTATCTCAATATGATTTGATCTTAATATGGTCATGAAGTATTAAACATAAATATTCCCTGGAACAACCCATTTCAAAATCTGTTTTAGTAAAAGCTTAGGTCACCTGGAATCCTATCCTGTTTGGCATAAAGTGGAGAAGGAGAATTACTCTGGAAAATTTTAAAAATTATATAAGACCAAAAAAGACATTCACTGCAAAATTCCTAAGGATTTACTGAAAAATTATTTGACAATGAAAGACTAAATAATAATGGTTAACTGCTAACATACTGAGCACTGAGAATGAGTCAGATTTACCATGAAATTAGTGGTGCTTAAGCTCTAATGCTTCTATCCTACATCGTCTTTAGTGAGGAAGCAACAGCTGCAGCCCTGTAGTGGGGGCATGGAGGGGGGCCCCAGCCTGGTAGTCACGTCCTACCTTCTAGTTGTCATCCGGGGTTTGCAGCAGGTCCTATCAGCAGGCAGGCTGCCAGCACTCCCCTCAATCTATCTGGACTCCAATGACAATCTAACCCCAGCAGACCTCATGGAGAATCTGGACCTTATCTGTGACTCTAAGGACATGAATACCAAGCCTGATGCCTTGACGCTTCAAGGCCACTATGTCTCAGGCTCTCAGCTACTTTACATAGATACTTTATTTAGATATGTGCTGATGAGCGTTTTCCCTCCTCTCACAGTTGGATCTGCCCACAAGGGTGGGAATGGGGAGTCAAGAGGAGCAGTGAGGGAGTGGCCAGGCTGGACCAACTGCAGAGGCACTGGCCCATCTGAGATCAGGCCAAGTGAAACCCCAAAGCTGGACTTCTCTGAGGCTTCCCTCCAAACAAGAGGGACTGCCTGAGCATGACGCCCTGGAGGAAGTTAGAAAAGTGGTACTTCCGGTAATGTGTTCTGAAGGTAAATGAATACTTCCTAAACCATCAATAATAAAAAACAAATTTCAATCTACTTTGCTAGAGAAATGAATAACTTTTCCTTCTATTCTCTCTATAGAAAATATTAAAAATCATTACCATATGAAAGAGGAAATCTGAGTGTATGCAGACAAAAACCCAGCTTAGAATATTGTTGTTCTTCTATGGCTCTTGTTCTTTAGTTGGGAGCTTGTTTTATACAAACTGAAAACATGAGCTCTTTAACATTTTTTTTTTTAATGATCAGTGACACCTTTAACATCTAAAAGCTATGCACTATCTCCTCAGGAAAATGCACATAAACATATATCCAAAAATTTAGATGAAATCACCTGAAGCTAAAACATTAAATCCTCTAGAGGTCTCAGGATCCCTTTCTTCTAGATTGTTGGCTCCATAAAATGATTTTTTTACTGCATATCCATAACACATACAGAAAATACATTTGTATTTTAACATTGCAATAAACACGATAGAAGTTTAATAAATGTTCACTGATTTGAATTACCCGAGAACTAGGTAGTAGCCAACAGGAGACACAGAACCATCCTCATAATTTTTTGCCTGGTCATGTCTTACATTATTTCATGCTTTCCTTTTTTTAAAAAAAGACATAATTATTGCCATTGTGGGTTCAGTTTTATAGTGGAGGTAAAATAAACATTAAACTACAAACTCAGTATAACTACTTGCATGTGACTATATGTGCAATAAAAATGCACGTTTAGGAGAGGAGAGCACCTGTAACATAGAGAGTACTCAATAAATATTTGTGGAGTGATTGTGAATACATGAATAAATGAATAATAAATAAGAATGGATAAAGGCTGCTGCAAATGGAGAAGGCTTTTGGATGGCATGGCAATTGAGATTAGTTCTGAAGAGTGAATATAACTGAAATAGGAAGAAGAAGGCTATTCCAGCTAATATAGACCCAGCATAAATTATACCATCCAAGGATGAGAAAACTTAAGAGGAGCCACCAACTGGGAAGTATTGAAGGAAGTCACAGGAAATACATTTAAATAGGCGGGTTGGAGCTGCACTGCATTTAACCTTCAAAGGCAAGGTAAAGAATCAGATATTTTTTCTGGAAAGTGGAATACAACTTTGGATTCTTAGAGAGTGATGTTACCTAACAATTGCCCTTGACAGGAATTAGTTAGTAATTAAATCCATAACTGAAGAGAAACAAATCACACATCATTTTTTAACATCAGCTAGTATGACACTCAGCCAGTTGTTTACCTATCAGATAAAATGTTACCCTAACCTGAGAGACAGCCATTCTACTTTAATAAATGAGTTTTTGTTTCCTGGTCATCAACAGACATTCTTTTTTTTTTTTTTTTAACATTTTTATTGGAGTATAATTGCTTTACAATGGTGTGTTAGTTTCTGCTTTATAACAAAGTGAATCAGTTATACATATACATATATCCTCATATCTCTTCCCTCTTGCGTCACCCTCCCTCCCACCCTCCCTATCCCACCCATCTAGCTGGTCACAAAGCACCGAGCTGAGCTCCCTGTGCTATGTGACTGCTTCCCACTAGCTATCTATTTTACATTTGGTAGTGTGTATACGTCCATGCCATTCTCTCACTTCGTCCCAGCTTACCCTTCCCCCTCCCCATGTCCTCAAGTCCATTCTCTAGTAGGTCTGCATTTTTATTCCCGTCTTGCCCCTAGGTTCTTCATGACCATTTTTTTTTTTTTTTTTAGATTCCATATATATGTGTTAGCATACAGTATTTGTTTTTCTCTTTCTGACTTACTTCACTCTGTATGACAGACTCTAGGTCCATCCACCTCACTACAAATAACTCAATTTCGTTTTTTTATGGCTGAGTAATATTCCATTGTATATATGGGCCACATCTTCTTTATCCATTCATCTGTCAATGGACACTTAGGTTGCTTCCATGTGCTGACTATTGTAAATAGAGCTGCAATGAACATTACAGCACATGACTCTTTTTGAACTATGGTTTTCTCAGGGTATATATGCCCAGTAGTGGGATTGCTGGGTCATACTGTAGTTCTATTTTTAGTTTTTTAAGGAACCTCCATACTGTTCTCCATAGTGGCTGTATCAATTTACATTCCCATCAACAGTGTATGAGGGTTCCCTTTTCTCCACACCCTCTCCAGCATTTATTGTTTGTAGACTTTTTGATGATGGCCATTCTGACTGGTGTGAGGTGATACCTCATTGTAGTATTGTAGTTTTGATTTGCATTTCTCTAATGATTAGTGATGTTGAGCATCCTTTCATGTGTTTGTTGGCAATCTGTATATCTTCTTTGGAGAAATGTCTATTTAGATCTTCTGCCCATTTTTGGATTGGGTTTTTTTTTTTTTTTTTTTTTGATATTGAGCTGCATGAGCCGCTTGTAAATTTTGGAGCTTAATCCTTTGTCAGTTGCTCCATTTGCAAATATTTTCTCCCATTCTGAGGGTTGTCTTTTCGTAACAGTCATTCTTTTTACAGGAAAGGAGAGACTGTTGATTCTTCAAGAGTGAGAATTTGTAGTTGATTGCATGCTGAACCCACATGTTAATTATTAGATGGCTAAGCAGAGGATTGGGTCATAATTAGTTGAGATCCCAGCATAAAATTTCCCAGCCTCCCCAGAACATATGCCCAATAAGAGCTTCCATCTGGGTTGTGGCCACTTTGTTACTGTTGCTTCCTTAAATATATATATATTATTACATATATATTTATATATATATTATATATATGTTTATATATATTATATATATTATTATATAAATATATAATTTGCTTTATCTAATATTCATGGTATTTCTGTATTTTGACTGGCCTACTAAAGCTGGTCTTTACTCAATCTCTCTACAAATCCATTCACAGTATGTTTGGGTTATAGCGCCTTTAGAACTCTAACTATTGATAAAAGTGAAAAGTGAGCAATGCTTTTTTTTCCAGAAAATTTGTACCACCCCCCTCTCCAGCCTAAAGCCTATTCTCCCCCTTCAGCATCACCTCCTCCACCTGCAAACAACTATTATTCCAATGACTGAATGTGAAAGTCAACTTGGGAATATTGTCCTAATATATAGATAAGATAAAAGTGAGCCAGAAGTTATCAAACAATTTGTGCCAGGTTCCCACACTGCTTCTATTACATCACAGTGTCTCTCACCATTCCCTAACTGCCCAGGGAATTTCCCAATGTTGGCTTTCCATTGTGGGTGTGTTTGTGTGTGTGTATGTAGACATGCAGAGATAAATAGTGCTGACTTTTTTGGCGGCGGGGGGGGGGGGGGGACTGCACCACGTGGCATGTGGGGACCTTAGTTCCCCGACCAGGGATAGAACCTGTGCCTCCTGCAATGGAAGTGGGGAGTCTTAACCACTGGACCACCCAGGAAGTCCCAGTACTGACTTTCTGAAAGAAAATTCTAGCTAGTATCTTATAACTTAAATAGTTTTGACCAAAAGTTTGATGGGGAAAAATTTGTAACTAGATAAAATTAAAATTTTTGTGGAATCCAATTATCAATATTTTCCAAGGTTAGACTTGAGAGAGAAAATTCAGTCGTTATTAAGTAAAGTTTTTCTAGTTGTTCACATTTTCTTATGGATCTGAATTTAAGAAGAAGGTATTCATAAGGAGAACAAAGCTAGATATTACTGTGTTAGTCACTCATATAGAAAGATAATATCTATATTATTGAACTTGTTGTCTTTGTTGTTAACATTAACAGGTGTTCAGAAAAAACTCACAGTATGGCAAAAACTATTTCTGAAGGAAGAAAAGTACACTAAAAGAACAGAGTCTTACATTAATAATCCCTAGAGTATACCCATTCAAATGTATCAAACATATCTAATGTTGACTCTTAATTAAAAAATTTGAACAACTGTCTAGAAAAATCACTCTTCAGCAGAAATTACTTCAACATGAGCTATAAATTTGTGAATTCAATTGAAATACACAATATGTATGATGCCAAAAGAAAATAAGGATTCTTTGCCTCAGAAACAACAAAATGGATCACTTAATATTGGGGAGTTATATAAAACCAATGGAGGGAATAAGCTCTCTGAACTAACAATCTCATATCAAGCAATTAATGACTTAACTTAAGCACCTGAAGAGTCTGTGGGTTATTATCTGAAAAGAAGGAAAGCCCCATAATAGGGTAAAAGGCCATGCAGAGTAATGGCCTTTGGAAAAAAAAAAGTTTTCTCAGTTTCCAACAGAAATACATAAAACTTAAATTATACGGGAATGAAAAATATGATAAGAATCTTGTTATTTCCCTTTGATTACTTCGGGCACCCATTATCGTGCTAGAACTGAATATTTACATCAAATAAACACCATTAGCAGAAAAGAAGATGAAAGAAAATTCTTTTCCCACTTAGAGCATTTCAACATCTGGGCTATCATGTGTCATTAAGGCACAAGGAAATAGACTGTCTGGACTGCCACCTACCCTTTCTATTTTTAAAGGAAAAGTCAAGAACTATCTGTATTGTTTAGATTCCCTTTGGATGTTGGGCAACCTGTTTCCAGGCAAAGCAAAAGATTACTATGACTTTTATTACCCTTTTAAAAAACAATCTTCTTCTTTTTACTTGGGTTAATTAGACATGCCAACTCATAAGAAAATAAAGGAAGGAAAGGTATCGTGTTTCACAGTGCATCTCACGTGAGAGTTCAGAGTAAGAATCAAAAGGTGTTCTGGGGAAAGAAGGAAAATGTACAATGATGGAACCAGGAGCTCTCTCAGGCTTTGCTTAATTAAGGCAAAACAGGAACGCTTATAGTCACAGAATTACAGGGAGAATATGGGTGTGCACTGGCTAAGCTGAGTATCAGAGAGGTCAGCCAGTAAGGATACAAAGCCAGGTGGCATAACCACAAAATGTAAGTGGAGGATGAGAAGTTTTAATAAGGGAAAACTGGCATTAAATTATGCTCATTTCCATTTTAAAAAATCTCCCCAAAATGTTCAACTGATAGTCATGAGGATTCCCTGGCGTGAAACACTTCTTAGGAGCTATGCCTAGAGTAATAAAAGAGGTGAATTACTGAACATAAATGATGTTTGGTCCTTGACAATGCAAATAGCCAAGGCAAACACCCCAAAAGCTTGGTTCCAATGTACAGCAAGGATGAGCTGAACGAGACTATTGAGCCCCGAAGAAAGGCTGGTGGGACATATGCTCTGTAGGAAGAAAGTGGTAAGATGACAGATGCATCCAAATACACTGGGCAAACACAGCTCTGAGTTAAAACTAACTCTCAGGTTCTGAGCTTTTTAATAGCACACAGGGCAGCAACTCATAAAGACAATTTATGATCAACTTTTACGGGACTTTCCTTTATAGCCAAGATATAAAGCCACCTCCATGCAGGAAGCTTTACAACGAAACTTTCCATCAAGTGTTTGACAGAAACAGAACCATCTGACAAGTCTCCGATAGTCAAACAACAACAACAAAAAATAAAAGCAGTGATACAATACTCATTCAGTAGAGTGAAGCACATAAAAAACAGGAGATAGCTCACTTCTGGACATGGCATTGGTGGCATTAGGCTTCCTGCCTCTAACACATGTAGTCACAAGCTCTCTCCAGCTACAATAAAATATTGTTATCCAGCCAGAAAATCAACACATTGACTTGCAAAGCACATGGACTCGGTAGTTTTCCTGTCAGAATCCTACAGCTTTATGAAGCCATGCACTGACAGAATGGCAGTGTAAAAAGAAAATAAAACCAAAAGAAAAAGAGATAAACAGCTGCTTCCCCTTGCACTAAGGCATCACTGCAAACATATAGTAGTAAAGGTTCTTGCCTAGTGAAAACTCTTTTTGTTCCCTACATACTGAATGGCAGCACGAATAGTTTTGTTCTGTTTGGATTGCTATTTTCCAAACTTTATTACCAGAAAAATCATTCCCTAGGTGCATGTAGCTCATAATATCCTCCCTTCTAGGGAGAGAAGTTATAGCTCAGACCCCATTTCTAGTTTAACTGTTCACTTAATTTTCTTTAACAGTTTAAAACATCCTATGGATGCTTTGACTTGTCACAACTGGACCATCAATTTGGGGGAGAACCCATCAGAATGACAACACTGGTGTTTCATACAACATATTTCACAAAGAAAAGCAAAAACAACTTTGCTAAGACAATGTGTAAGAACCACTCTGGCCGTGGTCTGCTATCATGATGCTTGTGTTTTCATATTTTGGTAATTTCTCTTAGATAGCAGAAATATGAACGTCTCATCAAAGTAAAAACAATCATGTCTAGATTGTGACCAAATAACAATCAAAATAAAAGAGATTTCTGGTGAAATGAGACAAAAAGCAAAAAAAGAAAAGAAAAAAGAAAGAGAAAACGAAACACTTGAGAAGAGCAGAGTGTGCAAAATTGGAAGCCAAGAAAGAGTTTCATTGTGTGAAGAAAGAAACACAATCCTGTAACTCGATTAAGTATGGCAAGCCCCACGCACATTCCAATCAATTTTAGTATACTAGTCACACACATTCACCTGTAATTTTTTTTCATATGTTTTTTGAGATCTAACAAACAAATTTCTAGGTAGTAAAACCAAAATAAATTAAAAATCTCTAGCAACTTGGAAACTGGCCAAAGTATGTCACAAATGTGTTTAAAAGAAAAAAAAAATTTGGAACTGCTTATTTTATAGTTGGGGGCAATGAGGTTCAGAGATGTCTAGTGACTTGTTCCTAATTACTTAATTATTGAGTAAACCAGGGTTGGACTCTGTTTCACCCATAAACTACATTGTTCATAATACAGCTGAGCTGGTCATAGTCTGTGAGGCTCTGTCTGACCTATAAATCATGGGGGGGAAAAACAGATTCTCTCATTGTCTTAATGGGGGAAAAAAAGAAGATTCAAAAGCTGTCAACAAAGGACTCAATAGTTCTCTCAGAAAAAGTTACACTCAACATCCTAAGGGGTATATACCATATATTCGCTTATGCTATTTAAAATCACCAAAATAACACTATCTGGCGTGTGTGTGTGTGTGTGTGTGTGTGTGTGTGTGTGTACCAGATCAAATATTCTACTTCATAAAATTCCATGTGGTTTCTAGTTAATGGTAGCTTGGTGTGCTCGAGAATGGGATTTTTCTTGATTGACTTTATGTTTTTTGCAGTTCCCTTAGCACATTGCTATAGGAATTATAGTCACTCAACTCAATTACCTCTGAAAAGAGTATGAATACAGGAGAAGAATTACAATTTCACTCAAATTCCAGAAAGAAACTGAAATGAGCTTGACACTTAGTTAACCAAGTCCTTAAAGTATGCTCATAAGATAAGCAGAGGGGAGACAAGGTACAAGCAGAAACCAAAGCTTGAGATAAAATATGGTGGACTAAACCGATGTTAAGTGCAAATCACAGAAATATGCAGAGCATAACAAAACATAATTTATGTGATTCTTGACCATCTGGATCTCCTATTTTACAGGACCAGCGTACATGTAAAGCTTGTATTGCCACCCTCTAACGCAGTACTTTTCACAGCAGTATGTAGTACCAACACAGTCTGGCTATGTAGCAATAAGGCTCATTTCCATAATGTCCATGTATAAAATCAGGCCCTCTGATGAATGTGGTATAGGGACAAAGTTCTGTAGTTCAACCAAACCCAGGCTTGAGCTCCAACTCAGTCAATTACTATTTTGAGCAATAGGGCATGGCAAGCAAAATTAGATGCCTCACCCACCCTCCCCCAAATCCCACCTTAAATGCACAGATGATGAGGTATCACCACTGTGGATATGTGATGTTATACAGCACAGTTGACCTTAACGGGGAGATTATATTGGGGGCTGGGGGAGGCGGGAAGAATGACTAATCTAGTCATGTGAGCCCTTAAAATCAGAGAACTTTTCCTGGCTGGTGGCACAAAGGGAAGCCAAAGAGACTCAAGTCATGAGAAGGACTACACACGCCTTTGCTGGTCTCCCACAATTAAGGGAGCCATGTAAGAAGGAATACTGGTAGCTTCTAGGAGTGGTGTGTAGCCCCTGCTGACAACTATCAAGGAAATAAGGACCTCACTTGTACAACCACAAGGAACTGAATTATGCTCACCATGAATTATGATGCTGAATTATGCTTGGCATTGGATTTTTTTCAGAGCCTCCACATAAAAGCCCAGCCTGGCAAACACCTTGATTTCTACCTTGTGAGACCCTGAGTAAAACACCCAGTCAAGCTTGTCTGGACTTCTGATCTACATAACTGTGATATAATTAATGGGCATTATTTTAAGCCACTAAGTTTGTGATGATTTGTTACACGGCATAGGAAACTAATACATAGGGCAATTTATTTAACTTCCGAAGCTTGTAAAAAACAACGAGGATAACATAAATCATAAGAAGTTGTAATGAGGAGTAAACAGATGATGCATGCAGTGTGCCTAGCACAGTATTTAGCATATGCAGTAAGAATTTAAGAGGCAATCAGTGTACTTTTAAATACTTTATTTTATGAAACTTCAAAGATATCTGACACATTTTGTAAGTCAGCCTTTCTGAAATCCTCTGCAAAATTGTGTGGATACTACTTCTGCCTAGGTCCCCTACACCTTGAACAGACTTAACAGGCCTGTGAAATTAAAATGAAGTTTCATATGAGATCACATAATAGAATAATCAGATGATTCACAAAATATATTTGAAAATCATTTTGGTTAATTTGTATGTTCATCTTACACATGCTCCATTTCAGTTGAGCATAAAAAATAATAATAATTAAAAAACCAAACTAGAGATCCTTAAACAGGATTAGAATGCTGATAAATAAAAGTCAGAAGCGCTCTAGGTTGTAGTTCTCTATTACGATAAAGAACAGCTGAAGAATTACCTAAACCTGTGCAAATCTAATAACAACTTCAGCAAAACTCTCTAAATTTTAGGATCCAAACAGGAAAGATTAAGTACTTTGTGAATGTTCAATTTGCTTACATTGTCCGGTCAAAATAATGCATAGCTATGAAAGTGGAAATGTGGATTGAGAGAAAAGGGCAGAAAATTAATTATGTTGAAATATTAGGAATGGGGATAAGAAACTAGAGTACTTTGAAAGAGGATAAACCATATAATAAAATTGAAAAGCGAGTGAATCTGTGAGACTGCTGTCAGGATGACAGCAAAATATTTTATATACATGAGCTAAATGGACTTGAGTTAAGGAAAGGTCATTACATAATGATAAAGGGGCCAATCCAACAAGAGGATACAACATTTGTAAGTA
Source organism: Eschrichtius robustus (assembly GCF_028021215.1). Classification (NCBI taxonomy): domain Eukaryota; kingdom Metazoa; phylum Chordata; class Mammalia; order Artiodactyla; family Eschrichtiidae; genus Eschrichtius; species Eschrichtius robustus. The sequence continues at coordinate 33,479,230 of NC_090827.1, read as the reverse complement.
TTTATGCACCCAACATAGGAGCATCTAAATATATAAAGCAAATATTAATATACCTAAGGGGAGAAAAGGAAAGAAATACAGTAATAGTAGAGAACTTTAACACCCCAGTTATATCAGTGGATAGATCATCCAGACAGAAAATCAATAAGGAAACACTTGACTTAAACTACATGTTAGGTCAGCCATCTGACCTAACAGACATATATAAAACATTCTATCCAAAAGCAGCAGAATATTTAAAGGCCCGAAGATAAGAAATTGTATTGCATTTTCAAGAAAATGAAAGACCTTCCCTCTAACGAGAGACTATAATCAACATATATAATTGCCTATAAACTGGAATATTTTTACTTTGTTATCACTGCTTTTATGTGTTTGTTTTTTTTAAACTGGGCAGCACCAAACCAGAAATGGTTAGGAGCGCTCCTGCTTTTACATACTGAGTCTTTTGTTCAATCTGTATCCTGTTAATACTTTTCAGAAAAATTATTGCCACTTCCAAATGTTTGAAATCCTTGTTTTTAGCAAAATGGAGAAATTTGTTTCTGTTTTGTCATACATACCCTCAAGATGAGGCATATAAATTATAAAGTCACTGAGACTATAAAACAACAAAGATAGATGAATGCAATAAAATAATATTTTGTTATGTCATTTAAAAAGTAAGGAGACTAACCAGTTAGAAATGACATTGAAACTACTAGATTAAAACAAAAAAATAAAACAAAATTCCTCCCCATCACCACTCTGTGCTCTCTCAGCCTCGGCTATGCACTGAAATAAAAGAAAAATTGAATTAAAATATATTTATCTTTTTGTCATGAAGGAAAGATATATTTATCTTTTTGTCACTTACTAGTGACAGCTAGTAAGAGGCAAGATTTACTTCCATTGCTGAACCACTGAAGATCAACTAATGAGACTTCAAAACTCTCAAATTAGTAGATTTTTTCCTCATAGATACAGACAGAACCTTTACTCATAATGTACCAGTTAGAAGATGCTGCAATATTTCTTTTATCTTACGTCATATTATTATTTGCTAGTAATGATCACTGAAATACAAAAAAAAACTGCAACTGCCAGCCATTGTATAAAGACTCACATTTTACCAAATGTGAAATGAAGACTCACCACGTTGCAAATGGCCACAACAATCCCTCCATCCCTGTGCCCTTGTACAGTATGACATCACCACTCCTTCCATAGAAAGGTGAAGTCTATTTTCCCTCCCATTAACCTGGGCTGGCCCTGTCCCTATAACTTGCTGTGACTGAGAGGATGTGACCAAAATAAAATGCAACTTCCAAGGCTAGGTTGTAAGAGGCCTTGCCTCTCTGTTTTCTCCATCTTTTGAATGCTTCTGCTGTCTTGAAAGAAAATCCAGCTAGACTGCTAAATGAAAAAACTACATAGAGAGAAAAACTCAGACCACAGCCAGCCCCAAGGCCCCAGACACGTGAGTAAGGAATCTTGAATAAGCCCAGACAAGACCAGCAGAGAAACTGACCAGTCAACAAACAGAATCATGAGAAATAATAAAGCACTGTGGCTTTAAGTCAATACAGTTTGGATGGTTTGTTACCCAGCAATAGATAACTGATTCACCATATATAAATTTCTAAATCACAAGATTTAGAAAATATGAGTTAGTAATCTCTTGCCAATATACCCCTCAGTCTATAATACGAAATCATCTAACTTTCTATAGCACTTTGCAGTACTTTTCACAACCTCATTTTTTCCCTAACCATAACTTTATGAGCTAGTTATTACTATTATCCAGACTTACAGAGAAGAAAACCAAGGCTGATTAGTTTACCTAGCTAATAACTGCCCACAAAACTGTGAGTATCCTCATTAGTCTGTGAGCTACTTTGGGGGGGGGGATGTCTTACTCATCTTTGTATCTTAAGTGCATGCAACATGACAAACAGAAAGTCAATTTTGAAAAGGTTGGATGGATGGACGGATGGGTGGGTGGATGGATAGATAAATGGATGGACGAATCAACTTGTTGTTTCCTCTATTACTTTAAATATTTAAGAAAACTGATATACATGTAGCCCACCCCCATGCCCAGCCCCTCCAAAGTCTTTCTTTTCGATGCTAGTTGTTTGGCTATTTTTCACTTAAGTTAGTACATAGATAGTTTATATTCCTGGTTGTCTTCTTCTAAGTAAAACCTAATGCATCAATGTTTTTCTCAAAATTTAGTACCTGAAGCTAAACACAATATTGAATTTAAAACTACTTTCTGTAATCTGAACTCTGCATCTTTAAGAAAGTAATACTCTTCGTAGATATCAAAAGTTTATCTGAAATAAGGTATCATCTTAAAAAAACAAATAAAATAATGTCTTGGTTCTAACGGGGAAAGATTAGATCTCCCTAGAAATCTGTTGTAAGAAGCAAAATGCCTCGGCTAAACTTAAGATCAATAAAATTCAGTCAGGAAAATATAATTACTCTCCAGTGATCTACTCGAATTGAGGGAAATAAATGGACTCATTAATTTTAGCTAGTTTAAGAGGCTTCTTTAAATTATGCCATTGATTTTGGTTAATTTAGATAGAATTAAAGAACTCAAGTTGTTTTACTAAATTCTTTCTATAATGCATTTATTTAGGTCAGTTTTAAAAGAATATAACACCCTCTAATCCTATAGTTAAAACATAAATAATCCTTATTCCTTGATGCCAAGTGCAGTTGGCTACAATTATGTAATGTTTTGTTCTATCATTTATCATGATGCTCTCATAAAAAAAAAAAAAGTAGCACTTTTTGTCTCTGTGACACCCAGTAAGTGAAACTTTATTTGCATTAATATCCTTAGAATTATGAAATTAGGAATTTTCAGAAACTATTATGTTAAATTCTAACCAATATTTTAAAAAACATATCTATATTAATTTTATTGAAATTACTTTTGTATTTAGTCGCTAGAAGTCCTTAGAAAGTAACTTTACAGGGCTCATGAGAAGTAGGACATGATTTTATAAAATCTGTTTCTGGGAGAAAAACTTTTAATTTAAATATTTATATCATTTTATTTTCACCATACAATTTGATTTTAATTAGAATACTACATATAGTATCCATATTCAGCAATGACTTTTCAAAACATATATATGTTAAAGATTAAGAATTCTAGATCTCTAGCCCAGACATCTCTGCCATGGTTCTGTTCTTTGACAATAAATTCTAGCAGGGGTTTGCAAACTGTGGCTTGATGGGGCAAATCAGGTTGCAGCTTTTGTTCTACATTTTTACTTAAAAAAATTAAAATTCGTAAAAGAAGAAAATTTTAAAAGAATATGTAACAGAGACCATATCTAGCCCACAAAGACTTAAATATTTACTATCTGACCTTTTACACAAAAAAGTTTGCCCATCCCTGATCAATGGATATTTCCATCTGAATAGCCTATCACTATCTCAAACTTAATTAATCTAAAATCAAAGTTTTTCTGCCCAGACAACACCCTCTTCTAACTCTCCATTTCTCTTAAATTCAACTGAATTAAACCATGACCCTTGGGTCAGAAATAACCATGGCCAGAGTCTCTGTCTGAGCCCTGATAACCATTTCTGTGCTTTTCTGTGTCACCACTGCCATTTGCCACAATTTAATCTAGGTTTGCATCACCTTAAGGCTGAATTCCCGTAACTACAATCTCTATTTCACTCTTTGATTCTGTCTGTGCTCGTCATGGGTTAATTTAAAACAACTTTATTCTCATCATAAATCACTTAAATTTTATCAAGTTTTCCTATTGCTTACTATTGTATGTCTAAATTATATGGCATTTTCAAAGTCCTACCTAATCAGGCACATGCATTTCCAACTTTATTTTCCATTTAAGTGGTTGCCAGTAAGAAGCTATTTATCTCCCGGCAGCTAGACCCATCACTTTATTGTATTCTACTTACGTTCTACATCTTCAAATATATAAAAGAAGAATTTTTTTTACTATTACTAATAATCATAATAAAAGAATAATTACTAACAAATATCAAGTACTGACTACTTAGTTACTGTTCTGAGCTATTTACATAGTATTAACCAATTTTTTGTTACAACAACTTTATAAGGAAGGGACTGTTACTATCATTATTCTAAATATGAGAAATCTGACGAACAGAGATTTTTAGCCCAAAGTTATACAGCTACTAAGTGGCAACACCAGGGCAGGAAACCAGGCAGCCTGGCTTATTGCCGTGTTTTTAGCACTGTACTATACTCTTCTCAGAATTAAACCAGTGTGACCTCCTGTTTGGAAAATTCCTACTGTCTGGCTTTCCTGAGGCTCCTTGAAAATGAAAGTTAGTCTACAGTTTCTTCTACAGTAGAGAGTGAAAACACTACCTGTCTATGAAGGGTGGGCAACAGGTTGCCCTCAGGATCAGAAAGATGTGATGTAAGTAAATGTTTCAGCCAGGAGGGTGGGAAAGCTAAGAGAAGCAGGTAGAAGAAGACAGGTGTGAAACAAATTCTCCATTGAGGGGTCGGTGCCCTTGGCGGAATGGGTTGAGAGTGCGTTTGGCGGCAAGGCTTAGTCCTGTGCCCCAACTTTGGAATTCCTGATGGATACTGACAAGAAGGATAGCCCCACTCCACAGGCAGCCAAATGTGAGAGAAAAATAAAGGTGAGGATTAATTCGGCAGAGAGAAGGATTGACTTAACACACCCAAGCCTCCTCACTGGAAGGAACCCAGAAGTTTCTGCCGAAATCCACAAGAGAACATGGAGGATGGCTACGGAGAGCCAGACCTTCAGGGGAGAGGTAGTGGTGAGGTGGCATAAAGGAAGATGATCCAAGTACAGCAGAGATAGCTTACAAGCATGGCCTGGAAAGGTAGACTGAGGCTCAGAGGATCTGCAGTATCTATCTTTCAAAATGTCCTCCACTCTAAAGAAAATACCTCTTACCAAGGATGTGCATATATTTTTCTGGCATATTTAGCACTAAGCATTATCTCCGTTACAAAATCAATCATTTAACAAGTTTTAATAAAACCACAAAGTGGTTTAATATGTATTAAAAGGTATACATCCCTTCTGCATACTTTTTTAATGCACAAATTATAGTTCTGTAGCATGAGCTTTACATAACAGTGACAGAGAAAGCTCAATTGTCCCATAAAAATGTGAACAATGTAAGGTTAGGTTTCCACAGAAAATTAAAATAACTTACTGTGTCAGAAAATTAAAATTAAGATAAGATAGAGGATTAAATAAGTAAGCTTACTAATGGTAGGTGATGGTAATGAGGTTCATGCTTATATGCATCGTGACTAGCCCTCAGTATATATGTGCATATGACTAACCAATCAAAGTATTTTGACAACTTTTTGAATATTATGCGCATCAGGACACCAAGACAAAAATAAACATGCCCCACATTATCACCTACTATGAGAACTAAAAAAAAATTTTTTTAAATTAGTATTTAACTCAACTCCACCCTTCCTTCCTGAATAAACAGAGCCTTGAAAAGCAGAAGACAAACTTGTTCCTTAATCATGCTGACTGGACGAAGCAAATACATTTTTTTTTTTGAAGGTGCATGACATACTGACAGTGGCACACTGAAAAAAAAATAGGGTGTGAATTAAACCAGCGGTGCTCCAACACCTGCTGTCTCCATTTTACAAATGACGAAACTGAGAGCATCAGTAGCTAGTCTGAGTTTAATACAATGTTCCTAAGTGGTAGAGCTGGGCTTCAAATTCCAGCCAGCCCAATCTCTTAAACACTGCACCAACAGTGCCCCACAATGCATTTCACAAAATTCAGCATCCATTCTCTAAAAAAAAAAATTCTTAATAAAAGGAATAGAATAATTATTTCTTAACATAATCAAATCTTCTTTAAACTAATACCAACTTCAAACCTACTAATAAATCACTGTAAGTGTCCCTGTTGTATTCAGGAGAAAGATTAAGATACCCTGGTGGCTTTTCTTTGGAACTTTCCTGGAATTTCTGATTAATAACATAAAGCAGAAAAATAAGAAACTCTAGTTATAACCATTCAAAACGATAAGCGATTACTTATAAACTGTACAACTGTTTAACAAAGCTAAACATAGTACCTAAGACATCATAAGAACTGAAATGGTAAGTTATTTGAGATGGTTTGGAACAAAATAAATGATAAATAAAAGTTAAATAACCAATAATTTTCATATTCTTCATTCTATATCTTAGCAGTATGTAAAGGAAATTATCTAACTCACTTAGGAATAAATATGATAAGGAATATACTAGAGCTATATGAAAATCAATAAAACTAAATTAAAAAGCAAAAAAAGACAAATAATTTGAGAAGTAGACTTTATTCCTGGATAGAAGCACTGTGTATTACAGAGATATCATTTTTTCCAAATTATTTTATAAGAAATGAAATCAGGGGTGAAATTGACATTATGATCTTTAAGTTCATCTGGGAAAATCCACTGGTGAAAATAGTGAGAATAATTTTGAAATAGAAAAGTAATAAAGAGGAACTAGACCTAGTGGATGTTAAAATTTATCACAAAATGAAAATAAGTTTCTCACTGAAATACTGACAGCTTACTCAATGAAATATCGTAACACTGAATCTTAAAGCAGCAGGTGAGGGAAGAGTTATTATTTAACAAAGTTTCTATGAAGCCATTGGTTAGTGATTTAGGAGAAAAATTATACTCTCATCTCACCATATGACAAATGCATATGGCGAAAAACATCTGAAAAAAATTTATAAGTAAGAATCTGATTTCTGGATAGGCTTTAAAGCAATTAAAAAAAAATCAACAAAATAAATTGACAAATTTGACAAAATAAAAATTAATATGCTCTATAAGTTAAAGTATAATAAAATGATAGGGTGAACAGAGTGAAAAAAGTGAAATAAATATGTTAAAATGTACTTGTTCCTTATATATGAAAGGATTATAACATTTAGTTAAGAAAAACAAAAATATATCTAAATATGAATAACAAACAAATAATTTCAGTGAAAATGCAAACAGATGAACACTTTAAGGAATCCAATACCTGTAGTAATCAAGAAAGCAAATTAAAATGAAATGCATTTTTCACTTTTCAAATTGGGGAAAACATTACATTTTATTGACTTTTAGGGGGTGATCTCTACGTATACAGATGTCAAATTATAACGTTGTACAGCTGAAACATATAATTAAAAAATAGTTTATTATATTTTTTTGTAAAGGTAATGTATTTACACGGTTGAAAAACAAAACAATAGGAAAAGGTATTCATTTAGAAATTGTACCCTGATTCTTATCCCTGTTAACCTATTTTTCCCTCAACCTCCTCTCTTGATTTAGGCAACCATTTTTAGTTCTTGCGAATGCTTGGAAGTTTCCTTATGAAATGCAAGCAAATTTAGAAATATATACTTATATTCCCACATTCCTTACATAAAATTAAATAACAACTAGCATTTTACATGAGGTTAAATATTTTTTATGAACCAAAATATTATTTGTATTTTCTTATGCAAACTGTTCATTCATCTTTGCCCACTGTTCTGTTGCTTTGCATTTCTCCACACTCCCACAATTCCTAAAATATATTTAGAGAGAAAACTCCTGGTGATTTGAGAGGCAGATATTTTTTTCCCAGCTTATTATTCTCCTTTAGAATTTCCCCAGAGTTTTTGTTTTGGTTTGGTTTGGTTTTTGCCAGCAAAAGGATTTTTTTTTTTAATGAGTCAGATTTATCTTTTTATCTCTTTCTCTTTTAGATGGTGGAATTGAGTAATAGAACATTTTCAGCTAGATTTTTTTGGATTTTCTATGTATTTTGTCATTTACAAATAACAGTTTTACTTCCACCTTTCTAAGTTTCATACCTCAAATTTCTTTCTCTCGTCTGGCTTTGTTAACTAACAACACTGGTACAGCATCACCAGCAGGGGTGAGAGGTGGACACACTTATCTTGTTTGTACTTCGAGCAGAAGTAGCAGAAGTGCCTCTAGCGTTTGGTCATTACTTACAATGCTATCGCCGGGCTGAGTTTGCGCGTGAGTCCGTGTGAACACACGGTCTGTCAGTCCGTCATGCTTATAAAATGTTTAACTCTTTCTTTATTGAGCTGTCTCTCTTTTTTGAAACGTCCAGAATGGCTGTTGAATTTTTGTCAAATGAGTAGAAATTAACATGTGATTTTTTTTTTCCCTTAGATCAACTATCATGATGAATTATTTTAATAGAGTTCATAATCTTTCATCCCTGGAATGAACCCTACTTCATCATGATATATAACCCCTTTAATGAGCTGCTGCTAATAATTTTCTGGAGAGTTTTTCATTGATATTCTTAAATAAAACTGGGAATAGTTTTCTTCTTGTGAAATTTTGACCAAGTTTAGGTGCCAATGATAGTCTCCCTTCACTAAAATAATTTGAGCTTGTATTCCTCTGGAAGGGTTTAAATCACACTGAAATAATATCTTCTTGAAAAAAAATCATTGGATAGGATGTAACTTGCAAATGATGCATACTGTAATATCTAGGTAATAACTAATCTTGAGTTGTAATCTTGAGTGACAACTTTAAAAGATACAAAAGATATTACAATGTAATATTTAAGGTAACAAATACAAAGAGTAAAATAATATTAATTAATGAATTAGTAGAGGAAACAGGGATAGTAAAAAGTCGATTAATCCGAATTAAGGCAAGAAAGGAAGAACAAAACTACGAAAAGAGATGGGTCAAATGGAAACAAAGAGTAGACTGGTAGATATAAACACAGCTATATGAGTAATTATATTAAATGAAAATGGATTAAATGCTCTATGTAACAGACTATGATTGCCAGATTAAATTAAAAACAAAAATGTAAAATCTGTGGTTTTAGAAGGTACACTTGTAACATAAGGACAAAGACAGGCTGAAAGTAAATGGAAGGACCAAAAAGCAAGTCATTACAGTTAAAGGACTAAAATTATTCAGTGTTTATTATGTGACAGAATTCTGGCTGTGAAATCAATACCAAAAAATTAATTCTTAATGTATTTTCTCAATTCTCAATTGTGTGAAATTCTCAATTGTGTGAAAAATAAATGATACACTTTTTGAATAACTCAGGAATCAGAGGAGAAATTCCAATGGAATTCAGGTAAACAATAAAGATATGACATCATCATTAGGCACAGAAAAAGGATTCTATTAAATAGTGCAATTCCGGGAAGGCAAGAGAAGGTAAAAATAGGAAAGCAGCAGGAAAGGGGTGAGGCCCATAGAAGAACGTGTCGTGGGGCTTGCCATTCCTACGTGCGCAGAGCTACAGAACAGTCACCCCCAGACAGAGGAAGGGGCGAGAATGTGTTGCTAATTCCTGCATCCCATTGGTCAAAGATTAGCCAGACAGCCCGTTAACTTGTCCACATTTCCATGTCAGGAGGAAATCCCGGGCAGGAAACTCAGGATGTGAGCAAGTGCACCCATCCCGCCTGTCAGGATGTACTTGTGGAGTCCATCAGAGCTTACAAGAAGCTGCTACGCACCAGTTCTGACCTCTTCCAGCTTTGTCACTGGAAGCTACCACTGAGGGACACAGCCCTTTCCTACCAATGCATTTCCCTCCTTTTTGAAAGATGGGCTTTCTGAGATCTTCCACCCATGGGCACAAAGAATTTTTCTCCATTTCTCCCAGCAATGAATCCCTGTTCAGCCTCAGTCCCCACTCAGAACTGGGCTCTTTCCTTCTTGTTGGTGATTGTTGACAGCTGTCATCACTGGGCCCCCTCCATACTTCCATTCCTCTCCGTTCCTCCAGTGGAACTTCCTGTGCAAATTCTCTAGCCTCAGTTGCTTTTGCCTATACTCCACAGGGTTTGGATTTTAAAGCTTTTCACTATCTCTGAGTTTTGCTTTGGACTTAGTTTGTGGCTCTTTCCACAATCCCATTCTACATGATTTCCGAGAGAATTACATTTGGTCCAATCCACTGCTCATTATGGAACCAGGAAGGATTGTTTTGTCCATCGCCAGATGAATGGATAAAGAAGATGTGGCACATATATACAATGGAATATTACTCAGCCATAAAAAGAAAGGAAATTGAGTTATTTGTAGTGAGGTGGATGGACCTAGAGACTGTCATACAGAGTGAAGTAAGTCAGAAAGAGAAAAACAAATACCATATGCTAACACATATACATAGAAGATAAAAAAAGAAAAAAATATGGTTCTGAAGAACCGAGGGGCAGGACAGGAATAAAGACACAGATGTAGAGAATGGACTTAAGGACACAGGGAGGGGGAAGGGTAAGCTGGGACGAAGTGAGAGAGTGGCATGGACATATATACACTACCAAATGTAAAACAGATAGCTAGTGGGAAGCAGCTGCATAGCACAGGGAGATCAGCTCGGTGCTTTGTGTCCACCTAGAGGAGTGGGATAGGAAGGGTGGGAGGGAGACTCAAGAGGGAGGAGATATGGGAATATATGTTTATGTAGAGTTGATTCACTTTGTTATACAGCAGAAACTAACACACCATTGTAAAGCAATTATACTCCAATAAAGATGTTAAAAAAAAAAAAGCTGTTAATGTCAGCACTGATGAGGATGCAATGTCACCAAGACTCACAAAGGGATGACAAAGATATAAATTTGTACATATTTTCTGGAGTATGTCTTGAGCACCATTAAAATATTTATAACTTTAAACATTTTAATTCTCCTCCTAGAAAATTTTCCTAATAAAATTTTCAGAAATCTGGTCAGGGATTTATTCAAAAATATATTTACTGAAGTATTATTTTAATAACCACAAATTAATGAGATTATAATAGGTTGTGATATATTTTAAGTTGGAGTATTATATACACATTAAAAATAATGTTAACTTGTGTAATATCACAGGGAAATGTCACAGTTTATTGTTAAACAGACAAAAGTACAAAGTGAATTTTCAATAATTTTTATGTCAACCATGTAGAAAAAATAGCCCTGGAAAGAATCATGTAATAAGCTGCCTCTTAGTTATTGCATTACTGGTGATGTTTTTCCCACTTTACACTTTTCTGTAGTTTTCACTCGTACTATACTGAGCACATGTTACTTTGATAATCAGAAAGATAATAAGAAATAAAACAAAAAACTAAAAGTAAAATCTTGAGACCCTTCCTCACACCAGATAAGAACAGCTATCACAGGCCTCCACAAATAACCACAACATAATATGATTATTTAAGTACCCCAAAGGAAGCTTCTGTTTTTAAGTAACCCAAAGGAAACTGCTCTGAATTTTTATTAGGAATCCCTAAACTCAAGAAACAACCTACTCAAAAACTAGGAATCAAGGAGAATTCTGAAAAAGAGAAAGCACTTTTTTTATGACTTCAAAACAACTGAGGGGAGATTCCTGTTTAATTTCTTCCATATTTCAAGTATGATTTCACTTAAAGAAAATTCCCCTGGTTTTTGCCCCAGAATTGATCATAATGGAATTTTTTAAAATAGTATGTTTATTTATTTTCATAAACAGTGACAAGACAATTTAGAGCTATGTTGCTATTACAAAAATGTCCCAGTTCTACTCCTCAACACCCAAAATGCCCTCCTGCTTCTTCTTTGAGCCATCAGTGGTAGCAATACATAAAATGTGTTTAACCCTAAGACTGTCAGTAAGTTGTTTCTCGAGTTTAGGGGATTCCCTATAAAGAATCTAGGAAACAGAGCAATTTCAAAGAAGCACATGAAGTTAGAGGATATGTTTTACTTTGTAGGCAATTATAAGCAGAGGACATTTTCTTCACACTTTTTCTTCCAGTTTATATTTACTTCATTATTTTCTGATGCCAGAAATGATTGCACAAGAGAGGAATTACTTTTTTCCTCTTAGGACTCTTATAAAGAGTTTCACTTTTCATAAACCCCTGTATTTACTCTACTGCTTATCCTGATCTATACAAATGATTCAGAAATTTTTCTAAAGGAGTTAAATATTATAACTGAAAGTAAAAATTAAATGCATGTGTTCGCTTTATCAAGAAGAAGTCAGTTCCTTGGATTTCCATTTCTGCAGCTTTATTTTGTTTAGTTCTTGAGACTGTACTTGATTTTACATCATTCTCAAACAATTTTCAAAAGTTTCAAATAGTCATTCAAGAACTCTAATCTACATTATTCTCTAATTTCCTTACACTTGTAAAATCATTCGGAAATTTGATAGTTGCATTGCATTCATTATTTAATTTTAAGCACCCCAGTTCCTTTAAAATTAACTTAATAGTAGCAAAAAGTGAGATGCAGAATTTCTTCGTCTAATATGCCAAGGGTTGGCAAACTACGACCCACAGGCCAAACTTCACCGGCCATTTGTTTTTGTAAATAAAGTTTTGTTGGGACAAATCCATGCCCATCCATGTCTACAGCTGATTTCCAGCAATAAGGGCAGAGTTTAGTAGTTGCAAAAGAGATCATTTGGCTGGCAAAGCCTGTCTGGTTTTTTTCAGAAAAAATTTGCCCACCTCTGTTATGTGCAGTGTTCTCTGTCCTCAGAAAATGCTTTCAACATTCTATAACAAATGGCATTTTCTTTTTTAACTAAGATGCTCATTTTTTTAAATTCCGGATATATATATAACATCCCCGGTTTGCCAGATCTTCATTATTATTAATTATACATTATTACACAAACGGGTCTATACTGTATGATGTAATTCTTAAAACCTTTACTTACATGACCTCCTGTACGTTTGCTATCTTCTAACACTGACTTCTTTGCTTCCTGTGACGTCACCAACATAGCACATGACGGGACATTGTTTTATAGAACCACATGACCATATGTAGGAATGGATTCTGTAGGAATCAAAGGTAGGATAAAAAGATTTAAAATTGTGTATTGAATAATCTTCCCTTCCTTGAATTTATGCTTACTTCTGCATCTGATGATGCTAGAAAAGACAGGAAACCTCATATGGAGAAAGTTTCAGAAGTCAATAGAAACTTTGTAAAATTAATTGTTCCTAAAATCTTCAGTCTTCCTCAGAATTTAACTCACATCCATGTTGTCTATAGCTGCTTCATTTGGGAAAAGAAAGAATCAGACATCATTTAAAATAAAGATTTTTTTTACTTTTGCCCTGGAACTGGTGACCAGAACCAAATGTTGGGGATAAAGAAGCATTAAGTTTCCCACATTCTAAAAAGAATTTTGTAGCTAGGTCCAGACACCTGCTCCAGGGAGAACTCAGAGGTAGGCAAACCCTTACTATTTCTACTATCTCCAAACCATCAACTCCATCCCAAGACCCCATTCCCAGTCCATATACAGAAGACTAAAATACCAGTATGGGAAGGGAAAGGAAATGATTGGAATCACCAGTGAGGAACATGACGGAAAGTGCTATGGGATTATACACAAGAGACTGTGCTATAAACTGAATTGTGTCTCCCCAAAATTCTTATGTTGAAGCCCTAACCCCCATTGTGATGGTATTTGGAGACAGGGCTTTGGGAGGTAATTAGGTTTAAATGAGGTTATAAGGGTGGAGCCCTCATGATGGGATGGATAGTGCCTTTATGATAAGTGACATCAGAGAGCTTGCTTCCTTCCTCTCTCTCTCCACCACGTGAGGACACAGTGAGAAGGCAGCCATCTGCAAGCCAGGAAGGGAGTCCTCACCATTCGAGAACTCAATCAGCTGGCATCTTGATCTTGTACCTTCCAGCCTCCAGAAGCCCAGGTGTGCTATTTTGTTATGGCAGCCTGAGCTGAATAATACAGACTGGCATCGCATCCCCTGACTAGACATCATATCAGCTCATGAGATGGTTGATTTGTTCTTAAACCTACATGACTAAAGAAAAAAATAATGAAGAAAAGTATCAAATTTTGTTTCCAGGGTTTGATCCAGCAAAGCTGTGTGAGTTTCCCATGGATCAAGACTGGCCTCCTTGCAAGGGGACTCAAAATCAGACCTGGTGGGCTGTACCACCAGGGGAAACTGATAAGAGGGTAGGAAGAGGTTAAGCCTAATCACCTACAGAGGGCTGGTGTGGAGGCCCCTACAGGTGTGTGGAAGAACTCACACACATGGCCCACAGGAGAGCCCAACTTTGGAACCTCCTACACAGAAGCTTTCAATGATTCATTCTTGTTATCCAGGAAGAGAAGCAACAACTAACAGAGGATAGCCTAGTTCAGTCAGGAGCCGTTTGGCCCGTCTGCCCTATGCCACTCTCTCAGTCCCCAACTTCCTGCAGTTAAAACCAGAAGGAGGTTAGAAAGCATGAAGACGTGGACCACACCCTCTTCCCCCAACGGGTCCCACAGGCCTAACTTGAGCTGAGGGAATATATGGAGATGAGACTGGAATTTTAAATGGACTAGACAATTCAATAATTGGAAGTGACCAAAATGCTATAGGATCTGACACTTTTGCAAACGGATAATTACAAATGGATTATGAGGGAAGTCGTTCCAGAAACATTGAAGAGTTAGCATAAATAGGTCTTTGATACCACCTGTTACGGAGGAAAAGGGAAGAGGCAATGATTGTTCAGAAAAGAGTAACTCATTTTGGATCAATTTAAGGCAAATTCCTATTCCATCATTTCTCCAGTCTCTAGCAATGACTTTTCTAGTTTATTCCCTTTCAAACTCTCTTTTTAACAATCTCTCACCTCATTCATTACTATTATATAATAATGAGAAGAATAATAAGAATCCTTATGAAGCTTTTTGTTAAAAGAAAAAAAGATTAAGGTTTTTGAGAAAAATGTTTATTCAATTTAAAAGTTGATCTTAGACACAGCCATCAATCTTAGCTTTTTTTTTTTTTTCTTTTTTTGCTTTCTTCTCTGCATCACGTTCACATAACAGCCAACTCCTTAGTCCTGGTTTTACTTCCCACTTCTATTATCTCCTAAGAACTTTTTCTTTGAGATTTTTTCTTGGATATTTTTCTATCCTCTCTACAAACCTTCATCAACTCTATCAGGCACACCTAAGAGAGACCTCTTCCTTGGACATTTTTCCTCTTCAACCAAGTAATAAGCTTCCTGGATAGCCACCACAACTGATAAATTCTGCAGGAGGCATGAGTATGAAATTAGCAAATATCCTGAAA
This sequence comes from Eschrichtius robustus, assembly GCF_028021215.1. Lineage (NCBI taxonomy): Eukaryota > Metazoa > Chordata > Mammalia > Artiodactyla > Eschrichtiidae > Eschrichtius > Eschrichtius robustus. The sequence continues at coordinate 33,464,124 of NC_090827.1, read as the reverse complement.
GGCACAGGATGGGCACTTAGACCCATCTGATTCTCAAATGGAAAGACCCTGAGAACTGCTATGGCTTTTTGGCTACACCTGTTTACCCTGAGCTTCAAAAGAGAGGATGAATACCAGCACCTAAGTCTGTGGTTTAAAGCTAGATGGACTCCTGCCTTCCATACCCTATGTAGTTTCATCTTTCAATTATTAGCCATAAGGGCTAATGTTTCTAGGAAGATAGCAGGCTAGCTTCTTCAGGAAACACCTAACAAGGGGTAACCAAAATATTTAAAAAACAAAAAACTTCAACTCAGCTCAGCTGCCATTTTGCCCTAATAATCTGCCTCAAGTTAAGTGACATATTCTTGAAAGCGCTATAACCATGCTCGTTCTCCATCACTGCACAGCCATGATAACAGATTAAGGCTGACCTAATCAGATTGTTGGCCTCTATGTGGCCAACCACATGTTTGGGAAAATTTGTCTCTTATCTTGGACTTTAATTAGTACATATTAAATGGAATTAGAAACAAAGAATGTTAGATACTCCAAAGAACATCCAGCCAGGCATCCATATTTCATAGAGAAAAAAAAAAAAAAAAGGTCCCAAAGAGACCAAATGCCTTTCTCTGGACAGCAAGGGTATCTAAGAATTGATATACATTTTCATAAAAGATGCAAAGATGCTATTCAGAGTTGTAGTGAACACTGAGGCACTCATTACCCCAGCTGAGAGCTCAGAGCTGAGCCTCTCCACAGAAATGCCCTCAGTGGAAGACAGCTGCCCAGCACAAGGTCACAACCCCTCCCTGGGGGCCTGGCCTCCTTCCCTGGAGTTGGAATATCCCTGAAGGGTCATCACAGCTTCACGGCACTCCCCGTGAGACTGACTGGCTGAGGCTTCTGCTGCAACTGCATCCTAGCTCAACTTCTCCCTCTACCCACTTACTTCCATTCCCCCTCACTTCCGTCAAGTGTTGTTCCTGAGAACATGCCCCATTGAGTCTCCTGCATGTACATTTCTATCTCAGAGTCTGCTTCCCAGGGAACCCAACCTACAAAAAGAGTAGATGCTCTTTCTTGAGAAAATGTATGGTTGAGAAACACTTGGATTAATCGGACATAGATTATGGCGGGACCCCCTTTAATTTGACAATGTGCACTGTGAACCTCCAATGAATACACAGAGTCACCGGAAGTTATTTAGCCCCAGAAGCCTCTTTTCATATTGAGCATCTTCTGAGACTTGTGTTCTGTGGAATATGTTCTGGGAAACATGAATGCAGTTCACTGTAGCTCACATGAGAATATAATTGCTAAAGTTACTCATGTCAGTATTTCCTGTAATGGCAAAAGAATGGAAATAACAATGGAGGAACAATAAACAATAAAAAACAATAAAGGAAACAAAAATAACAATAGAGGAATGTTTAAATTATGATATGTCCGTTTAATGAAATATTATGCATCCATAGAACGAAAATGAGAAATTCTTTAAGTACTAGAATGAAAAAATATCCAAGGTATATTTTTTAAGTCCAAACAGCAAGGTTAGGCAGTAGTATGTACGTGTTTTTAAAAAGGGGAAGGATTAAATATATGTGTACATTTTCTTGTGTGTGCACAAAATATTTGTAAAGACACACACTAGAAAATGATAGCGTTAGTTGTTTCTACAGGAGGATATTAAAAGCACTTTGACCTTTGAATTTTAAACGATAGAAATAGATGACCTCTTCAAAAAATTAACATATTAAAAATGAAAAGCAAAACACTGTAAAGTAATAAATAGCAGACATTTAAATATTTTGTCTAATCATACATGAAGAAACTCTGGAAAAAAATGTATAACATCCTCTACAAAGTTACTTAGACTGTGAACTCCTTCAAGATGGGAACCATATCTTATTCATTTACTCATAAGGCCTGAAGCCTAACAGAGTGCCTGAACCAGAGGAGCCAATCATTTGTTTGCTTTTTAATTGAATCCTATTGTTTCTAAACAGCAATAGATTTAAACAGCCCTTCCTCCCTTCCTTCCTCCCTCCCTTCTTTCCTTCCTTCCTTCCTTCCTTCTTTCCTTCCTTCCCTCCTTCCTTCCTTCCTTTCCTTCTAAAAACAATATTTTTTAAAAATGTGGGATCCAGGGAAGCTCTAGAAATGGAGAAAGAACTGCACATTCTCTTAATGTATTTTCCTGGTTTGGTTTTCCCCTTATTAGCCTATAGCCAGAAACATTTAAAAAGTATCTGAAGCTGTGCTGTCCAATACAATAGCCACTAGCCAAATGTGGCTGTTTTAAAATAAACATAAATTAATTAAAATAAAACAAAACTAGAAATTGACATCCTCAGTTGAGCCGGCCACATTTCAAGTGCCCAAATGTCACACGTGGTTAGTGGCTACCATACTGGACACGGCAGACAGAGAACATTTTCATCACTGCAGAAACTTCTGGCTAGCACTGACCTAGGTATAGCACAGAAACTGGTTTCACACATATCTGGGTTGAATTCCAACTTAGACACTTACTAACGGTAAGGTTTAGGGAAAGTTAATCTCTCAGAGCCTCAGTTTCCTCATCTGTAGAATAGGGAAAATAAGAATACCTACCTCACTGGGTCATTGTGAGGTTCAAGTGAGCTCCTTCATGCAGACTACATAGGACACAGTGAACACGTAAAATGTTACCTCTCAGCCATCATCACTACTGTGAATGTAGCACCTCACCAAGAACCAGTCATCTCGTTCCTCACAATCAGGCTCTTCCACCCCTCCCAGAGGACTGGAAAGAGACACAGTGGCCTTTAACATTCTCACAGTCTAGCTCAGCGTTATTCAAGTGCCAGGTTACAATGAAGAAAGCTTGCCCTGGGAATTCCCTAGTGGTCCAGGGGTTACCACTCGGCGTTCTCACTGCCGGGGCCCCAGGTTCAATCCCGCAAGCTGTGCGATGTGGCAAAAAAAAAAAAAAAAAATTAAATTAAAAAAAAAAAGCTTGCACTAATTCCTTCTTCAGAAAAGTCTTACTAGGAAAAAAGAAATGTTGGATGAACTAAACATGTGCTAGTGATGTGGTGAATTTACATTCTGGGGCAAGCTCTTTATTGGGTCAAATTCTGGGAACAAACATTTTCATACGTTAGATTGCAATGGTCTAGTTGGGTACACATAAACCCCCTGATAGGATTTTTAAATTCTCACAGAGAAGTCTGTTAAACTTTTCCATGAGTAGGGCAAAATCTAAGACAACAGAATTGAAGGGGAAGAGACAGCTGGGTCAGTCCAGATGAGGTTTTTATAGGGAGTATACTTGAGCTCAGTTTTGAAGAACAGAAAAATCATGATGAGGAAAGAAAGAGAAGTGGAGAAGAATAACAAAAATATAGTAATACCAAGAGAAAGGAAAGAGAAAGATGGGAGAGAAGACTTGCAGCTTTAGCCTTTCAAGAACAAAGCAATATTTTCCTTGTATCCCATAAGCCAAGACATTCCCTTGTTAACTTGTGGTTTCCGAAAGAAAAAACCAGATAGAGCTGAATTTAGTAGTGGCCAGCTTGGGCCTTTTTAGTCCTACTATGCAGTATCTTCATATAACTGGAATATGAAATATATATAATTTTTTTTTTAATAAATTTATTTATTTATTTATTTATTTATTTTTGGCTGTGTTGGGTCTTCGTTTCTGTGCAAGGGCTTTCTCTAGTTGTGGCGAGTGGGGGCCACTCTTCATCACTGTGCGCGGGCCTCTCACTGTCGCGGCCTCTCCCATTGCGGAGCACAGGCTCCAGACGCGCAGGCTCAGTAGTTGTGGCTCACGGGCCCAGCCGCTCCGCGGCATGTGGGATCTTCCCGGACCGGGGCACGAACCCGTGTCCCCTGCATTGGCAGGCGGACTCCCAACCACTGCGCCACCAGGGAAGCCCCTATAATTTTAAACTCTAAAGTTATACATGGAAAGCTATTTTGGTGACTTTCTGACCCTTCAAATATTTGCAGCTAAAGATAAATGAGCCCCAAACCGAAAAGTTCCTAAGTATGTGTCTAAAATGAATGTTCTGCTTTTGCCTTCTTCAGGTATTTGTATAAAAAGAAGATCTATATAAAAATTATTCTTCATCATAAAAATAAGCCAATCATTACTAAACAGTTTTCCAGTTCTGCCACTATAGATAATTAACTATTAAAGTGTATGTTGTGATTTATAACCGCCATAGCGGCACCAATCTCTACATGATTGCTTGGTGCTGCCACGGAACACATACCTCAGCTGTTGTAGCATGAAATGCGCCATATGACAATTTATAATGATGCACAATTTTTTATTACCCACTGATAATAACCTATCAGTGAAAACAACAGCTTAATTATATAGCACATCTCCCGCTGGCAAATAACTGGATTCAAACATCTCTCTTGCTTCTCACCAATCCCTAACAGAAGCAAAGAGGTATGATTACCACAATCCTCAGAAACAACACTTACAATTAAGTAAAAAAAAAAAAAGAAAGCTAAGGCAAAGCTGCTCTTTTATTAAATACAGATGTACTTTAGACCAATAATTCCTCAGTACCCTGTTTCCAGGTCACTAGAGCTGGTTACCATTCTCCTATTGTTTTATTTTTCTTGCTGATTAGGCCTCTGGTATTTCCCAGTCCAAATATTTGGCTCTTTATGAAATGGATCAAATGATTTACCCTGAACTTTGAAACCCTGAATTAACATTGTGGCCACAGATTTGCTATAGTAATCCCAAATGTCTTGTTTCTACGGCATTGCTGGTGGGCTCCTTCCTGACAAGCAGACTAAACTTCTCAAGTCTACAGAGCAAAGCAGTAGGGCTTACAAAACTCCTAGGAAGCTGGCTGTCTCTATTAATAAAATTTATTTAAAAATTGGCAGACGGACTTCCCTGGAGGTCCAGTGGTTAAGACTCTGGGCTTCTACTGCAGGAGGCCCAGGTTTGATCCCTGGTGGGGGAACTAAGATCTCACATGCCGCGCACGGTGTGGACAAAAACATAAAATAAAATAAAATAAAATAAATTTAAAATCATGTAATTGTGTCTCCTTTATAAAAAAAAAATTGACAGAGTGCTTACACTCCTGAGTTCTAGTGTGGTCCATGTGGCTGCTGGCCTTCTTTTTCCTGGACTGGACAGTAGAACTTGTCTACCTTTTCAGCACTGCTGGTTCTTTCTTCTCCACCAGGGCTGTGTCCTTACCTGGGACACAGCTAACAGAATGGCTACCCCCAGATGGGGAGACTTAATCAGTTTTAGTTCTTTACCTTTTCTTTCATTGATCTCCTTAAATATTCTTATTTAAATACTAGTTACTAAAACTACCACTATGAATAGATTGCCATTCCTTTATTCTTTCTAATCTTTGCTTTCCAGTTTTCTCTGCTTTCTACGTCTTCCATGCCCCTCAGCTTTTGTGCCAAGAAAACGGGCTGTACAGACATCATCAAATATTCAGTGTGCCTCTACGGGATTGAAATACTCAATTCTTTCTATGGGATTACATATTTTTTATAGTCTTTTAAGATTCTGACCCTTTTTGCTGGGTGTACTTGTACAGGATGCCCAAGATGACTGCATTTTTGTAAAGTGTTAGATTTCTTTTGAGGGCTTTTTTGTTTGTTTTCAGAGGGGGTTATGAAGAGGTAAATGTGGGTAGCTGCTTCTTGCACCAGAGCCATCCCTAAATAACAGAGGCTGCACTATTAACTTAAATGACCAAATTACTCACAAGAAGATACTTTGACAAACATGGAATGAGAACAAAGGAAACTGTAAAGTCTTGCAGAATGTATCTACAACATAAAAAATTATCTCCAGGGAAATCCCTGGCGGTCTAGTGGTTAGGACTCTGCGTTTCCACTGCAGGGCCATGGGTACGATCCCTGGTCCGGGAACTAAGATCCCGGAAGCCATGTACGGTGCGGCCAAAAAAAAAAGAAAGAAAATTATCTCCATTAGGCTATAGGACATAGCCTTCTAAACAATTAGCATTAAATGTGTCACGACCATGTGCTGGGACCACAACATTAATTTTTATAGAAACAGAATCTGTCTCTTTGGACTCGTGTAAACAATGGCGGTGGTCACCATTTTTCTTTTACTAGACTCCATGCACACTACCATCTTTCCCTTCTGTTCATCATTAGAACGTTATGATGTTCACGTAATATTGAGATTGAAGGCTCCTTGATGAAATCTGGAGCCTCTCTAACCTTATCAACCATGGAACGGAGTGGAAGCCTACAGACACAGCCCTGGTCTTCGTTCTGTCTGTAGACAGCTATGTGACCAGAGCAAGGTAGTTCATGTTTCTTAACCTTCGTTTCTTTATCTTTAATAGGGAGGTGTAATTGGATGGCGTCTAAAGTCCCTTCCAGTGCCTAAGTACACCTTAATAAAGGTCACAGGTCAGTTACCAGCATATTGTCAAATTCATCCATGTTATATTAATCCTCAATACCATCTGATTTGAACCTGAAGGAATTCCTCTGGTCTAAACATCTTCATTTTCCAGAAGAGAAAAAAAAGTGAAGAGAAACTGAATGTCTGGTCCAGTGTTACACAAGTAGGTAAAACTGGGGTCTACCATGTGTCTTGGATGCCCAGTTTAATCCTTCACCAGCAGTTCATTCAGCTAATAGGGGGCACAAGGCATGTGCTCTGCACCGTGCTGCTTCGACATATTCGCTCCAATTACAAAACAGGTCTACTCATCCCTAAAATCTAGGGTTACCATACGCTTGGGGCTTTCAACCCCATATGTAATGACGATAACTAAAGGGAAGTATTGGTAGATTTTGAATCGTTTTAATTTCACACCTTAGATCTAACAATCCTGTACCAGCAGCACCACTGGCAAAATGCTGCTGCAATGCCACTTACTTCACTCCACTTATTTCCAAATAACTACTTTCTGAGTCAGAACAACTCAGGTAAACATGCCACCCATAACTGCTCTGAATAAACTCTGCTTCATTCTAACTCATTGTCACCCAATGAACAGTTTTCTACCTTTGAGGAATGGGGAAGATGGAAATTTCACAATCTCCTTTACACTGTGGCCACGACACCACGCTCTGGCTTTTATACTGGGACCTCTGGGATCTTGGTCCAACGTGGCTTCATGATAATAATGGCAAATATTATTATATATTTACACATTTACTGTTTCTTGAATAAATCAGTTGGGGGGAAGGAGAATGATTAATCTTGGGCAGTTCCTAGTTAGATTAAGAAACAGCAAGGGCAGCTGGCTCCCTCTTTGGAAATCTGCCTCATGGGTTCTGGAGAAATCAGATGGTTTTTAGAATGCCAAGGCATGCTCAGGAACTAATGCCACATCTGTGAAAATCCCTTGAGAGAGAGAAGGAAATTGGATCTCAGTTTGGCAGCCCAAAGCTAGACAGAGTCGGGGACCAGAAGTGGAGGATGGGATGAGGAGGGAGGTTCTAGTTGCTGTATCCTGTTCCCTCCCTCATCTTCCCTGAAATACAGGATTAGGAGATGCCTGCTTCACTTGACTGACACTTGCTGGCTGGGCCTGGACTGTGGGGCACTCAGAAAACTGTCAACATAATTGCATAAGCCCATACCCTGAGTCCAAGTAATTGCTCTTTACATCACTACTACCAGACAATGGGGCACCAACAGCAAGAGACTGGGAAGGATCCTTGGGAAACAAGGTATCAGAAGAGCGGAGAGTTGTGGAGCTGTTAAATCCAGAAAGCAACAGTAAAGGGTCTTCAACCTGAAGGGTGCCCCAAGCAACACATTTGGAGAACCACAGCTACAGCCAAGGGCTTTGTCTTTTGGCTGATAATACTAGGCTAACAATAATCTCAATTGAAGAAAGATAAACTTATAGGGAAGAATATATAGTGAGAACTCCATAAAAGAGTGACAAAGACTGGAAATAAGTATGCCAGATGGGGAAAGCCTACTGGAACAAATAAGAATTTAAACCAGAATTTTAAAAAATAATAAATTCCCTGTAGAACAGTAAGAAGTACTTTGGAAACATGAATCAGGAGGAAGAAATTATGAAGAAATAACTGGGTATAATAAATATTTTAAAAATAAGTGATAAAGTAAGGAATTAAGTAAATAGCTTGAATGCCAGAATGAATACTGCTGGACAGTGAAAGAATGAGCTACACGGTTAGATCAGGCACTGTCCTCAAAGGCTTCAGGGACGAACGGTTAGAAGGGGAAAATGAAGGAAGACTCAAATGACATAGAGGATGAAAGCAGAAATTTCAACTTCTGTCCACTTGTGGTCTGGCAAAAAAAAAGGGGGGGGTGCATAAATGAGAAAATAATCATCAAAATTTTTCTAAAATTGCAAATATAAAACCTCAAAATAAAGAAGACAATAGAGTGGCAAAGAACATAAATTAAAAACAAACCCAAACTCAGTCAGGAATATTTTAGTGGCATTCAAGAACAGTCAAGCCAAGCAGAAACTTCAGAAATATTCATTAGCGTGAAAGTGGACAAATATCAGACAGACATCAGGTTCTTGAAAGAAACAACAGACGCAAGAAGACAATGGAGTAGAGACCCTACAATGTTGAAGAAAAATAATCTTGTACCTAGAATTAAATATCCAGGGAAACCATTATTTAAATGTGCAGATAAAATTAATATAGCCACAGGCATATGATATCTCTGAAGAATTCACCCTTCATTGATCCTGTTTGAAATAATTTTTGGAGGAAGCAGAAAGATATAGGAAGCAAAGATAAGTAAAGAACTTAGAGTCTACTACCGTTTAAATAAGCAAAACAAATCAAGCACTTAGAATACTGTTTAGCATGTAGTAAGTACTCAGTGAAAATGAGCTGTTACTCTTATCTCTGTCTTCAGTACTCTCTTAAATAGTTGCATAGAAACCAATATCCTCACCGTTTCTCAAGACGAAAGAAAATGCTGTTTAAAGTTCTATATTAAGGGGAAGGTCTTCAAGATGGTGGAGGAGTAAGACATGGAGATCACCTTCCTCCCCACAAATACATCAAAAATATATCTACATGTGGAACAACTCCTACAGAACACCTACTGAACGCTGGCAGAAGACCTCAGACCCCCCCAAAAGCAAGAAACTCCCCACGTACCTGGGTAGGGCAAAAGAAAAAACAGAGACAAAAGAATAGGGATGGGCCCTGCACCAGTGGGAGGGAGCTGTGAAGGAGGAAAGGTTTCCACACACTAGGAAGCCCCTTCACTGGCAGAGACAGGGGGTGGCCGGGGGGAAGCTTCGGAGCCACGGAGGAGAGCGCAGCCACGGGGGTGCGGAGGGCAACGCAGAGAGATTCCCGCACGGAGGGTCGGTGCCGACCAGCACTCACCAGCCCGAGAGACTTGTCTGCTCACCCGCCGGGGCGGGCAGGGCTGGGAGCTGAGGCTCGGGCTTCGGAGTTCAGATCCCAGGGAGAGGACTGGGGCTGGCTGCGTGAACACAGCCTGAAGGGGCTAGTGCGCCACAGCTAGCCGGGAAGGAGTCTGGGAAAAAGTCTGGACCTGCTTAAGAGTTAAGAGACCATTGTTTTGGGGTGCACGAGGAGAGGGAATTCAGAGCACAGCCTAAATGAGCTCCAGAGAGGGACGCAGGCTGCGGCTATCAGCGCAGACACCAGAGACGGGCATGAGATGCTAAGGCTGCTGCTGCCGCCACCAAGAAGCCTGTGTGCGAGCACAGGTCACTCTCCACACCACCCCTCCCGGGAGCCTGAGCAGCCCGCCACTGTCAGGGTCCCGTGATCCAGGGACAACTGGCCCAGGAGAACACAAAATGCGTCTCAGGTTGGTGCAATGTCACACCAGCCTCTGCCACTGCAGGTTCACCCCACATTCTGTACCCCTCCCTCCCCCTGGCCTGAATTAGCCAGAGGCCCCTAATCAGCCGCTCCTTTAACCCCCTCCTGTCTGGGCGAAGAACAGACACCAGAGGGCGACCTACATGCAGAGGCGGGGCCAAATCCAAAGCTGAACCCTGGGAACTGTGCGAACAAAGAAGAGAAAGGGAAATCTCTCCATGCAGCCTCAGGAGCAGTGGATTAAATCTCTACAATCAACTTGATGTACCCTGCATCTGTGGAATACCTGAATAGACAACGAATCACCCCAAAACTGAGGCAGTGGACTTTGGGAGCAACTGTAGACTTGGGGTTTGCTGTATGAGACTGACAAGTTTCTGAATTTTATGTTTATCTTAGTATAGTTTTTACTGTTTGTTATCATTGGTGGATTTGTTTATTGGTTTGGTTGTTCTCTTTTTTTTAATTACTTTAAAATTTTTTTTATTTTAATTTTTTTTTATTTTAATAGCTTTATTTAGTTTATTAATTTACTTCTCCATTTTCTTCAGAGCCATGTGGCTGACAGGGTATTGGTGCTCCGGCTGGGTGTCAGGCCTGAGCCTCTGAGGTGGGAAAGCCGAGTTCAGGACATTGGAACATGAGAGAACACCTGGCCCCACATAATATCAATCAGTGAGAGATCTCCCAGAGATCTCCATCTCAATGCAAAGACCCAGCTCCAATCAACGACCATCAAGCTCCAGTGCTGGACACCCCACGCCAAACAACTAGCAAGACAGGAACACAACCCCACCCATTAGCAGAGAGACTGCCTAAAATCATAATAACATCATAGACACCCCAAAACACACCACCGGACGTGGTCCTGTACACCAGAAAGACAAGATGCAGCCACATCCACCAGAACACAGGCACCAGTCCCCTCCACCAGGAAGCCTACACAACCCACTAAATCAACCTTACCCACTGGGGGCAGACAGCAAAAACAACGGGAACTAAAAACCAGCAGACTGCAAAAAGGAGATCCCAAACACAGTAAGTTAAGCAAAATGAGAAGACAGAGAAATACACAACGGATGAAGGAGCAAGGTAAAAACCCACCAGACCAAACAAATGAAGAGGAAATAGGTGGTCTACCTGAAAAAGAATTCAGAGTAATGATAGTAAAGATGATGCAAAATCTTGGAAATAGAATGGAGAAAATAAAAGAAATATTTAACCACGACCTAGAAGAACTAAACAGCAAACAAACAATGATGAACAAAATAAGTGAAATTAAAAATCCTCTAGAAGGGACCCATAGCAGAATAACTGAGGCAGAAGAACGGATAAGTGAACTGGAAGATAAAATACTAGAAATAACTGCTGCAGAGCAGAATAAAGAGAAAAGAATGAATAGAATTGAGAAGAGTCTCAGAGACCTCTGTGACAGCAATGCATCAACATTCAAATTATAGGGGTAACAGAAGAGGAAGAGAAAGAGAAAGGGACTGAGAAAATATTTGAAGAGATTATACTTGAAAACTTCCCTAATGTGTGAAACGATATACTTAATTAAGTCCAGGAAATGCAGACAGACCCATACAGGATAATCCAAGGAGAAACACACGTATTAATCAAACTGTCAAAAATTAAATACAAAGAAAAAATATTAAAAGCAGCAAGAGAAAAGCAACAAATAACATACAACAGAATCCCCATAAGGTTAACAGCTGATCTTTCAGCAGAAACTCTCCAAGCCAGAAGGGAGTAGCAGGACATATTTAAAGTGATGAAAGAGAAAAACCTACAACCAAGATTTCTCTACGCAGCAAGGATCTCATTGAGATTTGACAGAGAAATTAAAACCTTTACAGACAAGAAAACGTTAAGAGAATTCAGCACCACCAAACCAGCTTTGCAACAAATGCTAAAGGAGCTTCTCTAGGTGGGAAAAACAAGAGAAGGAAAGGACCTACAAAAACAAATCCAAAACAATTAAGAAAATGGTCATAGGAACATACATATAGATGATGACCATAAATGTAAATGGATTAAATGCTCCAACCAAAAGACACAGACTGGCTGAATGGATGTAAAAACAAGACCCATATATATGCTGTCTACAAGAGACCCACTTCAGACCTAGGGACACATACAGACTGAAAGTGAGGGGATGGAGAAAGATATTCCATGCAAATGGAAATCAAAAGAAAGCTGGAGTAGCAATTCGCATATCAGACAAAATAGACTTTAAAATAAAAACTATTACAAGAGACAAAAAAGGACACTACATAATGCTCAAGAGATCAATCCAAGAAGATATAACAATTATAAATATTTATGCACCCAATATAGGAGAACCTCAATACATAAGGCAAATGCTAACAGCCATAAAAGAGGAAATCGACAGTAACACAATCATAGTAGGGGACTTTAACACCCCACTTTCACCAAGGGACAGATCATCCAAAATGAAAATCAATAAGGAAACACGAGCTGTAAATGACACATTAAACAAGAAGGACTTAATTAATATTTACAGGACAATCCATCCAAAAACAACAGGATACACTTTCTTCTCAAGTGCTCATGGAACATTCTCCAGGAGAGATCATATCTTGGGTCACAAATTAAGCCTTGGTATATTTAAGAAGATTGAAATCAGGGGCTTCCCTGGTGGCGCAGTGTTTGAGAATCTGGCTGCCAATGCAGGGGACACGGGTTCGAGCCCTGGTCTGGGAAGACCCCACATGCCGCGGAGCAACTAGGCCCGTAAGCCAAAACTACTGAGCCTGCGTGTCTGGAGCCTGTGCTCTGCAACAAGAGAGGCCGTGACACTGAGAGGCCCACGCACTGTGATAAAGAGTGGCCCCTGCTCGCCGCAACTAGAGAAAGCCCTCACACAGAAACGAAGACCCAACACACCCAAAAATAAATAAATAAATAAATAAATAAATTGGAAAAAAAAAACTTCTTCCTTTAAAAAAAAGTTGAAATCATATCAAGCTTCTTTTCCTACCACAACACTATGAGACTGAGTATTAATTACAGGAAAAAGACTGTAAAAAATACAAACATATGGAGGCTAAACAATGCACTACTAAATAACCAAGAGATCACTGAAGAAATCAATGAGGAAATCAAAAAATACCTAGAAACAAATGACAATGAAAACACGATGACCCAAAACCTATGGGATGAAGCAGAAGCAGTTCTAAGAGGGAAGTTTATAGCAATACAATCCTACCACAAGAAACAAGAAACAACTCAAATAAACAACCTAACCTTACACCTAAAGCAATTAGAGAAAGAAGAACAAAAAAACCCAAAAGTTAGCAGAAGGAAAGAAATCATAAAGTTCAGATCAGAAATAAATGAAAAAGAAATGAAGGAAACAATAGCAAAGATCAATAAAACTAAAAGCTGGTTCTTTGAGAAAATAAAAAAACTGATAAACCATTAGCCAGAATCATCGAGGAAAACAAGTGAAAAGACTCATATCAACAGAACTAGAAATGAAAAAGGAGAAGTAACAACTGACACTGCAGATATACAAAGGATCCTGAGAGATTATGACAAGCAACTATATGCAAATAAAATGTACCACCTGGAAGAAATGGACAAATCCTTAGAAAAGCACAACCTTCAGAGACTGAACCAGGAAGAAAAAGAAAATATAAACAGACCAATCACAAGCACTGAAATTGAAACTGTGACTAAAAATCTTCCAACAAACAAAAGCCCAGGACCAGATGGCTTCACAGGTGAATTCTATCAAACATTTAGAGAAGTGCTAACACCTATCCTTCTCAAACTCTTGCAAAATATAGCAGAGGGAGGAACACTCCCAAACTCATTCTACGAGGTCACCATCCCCCTGATACCAAAAACAGACAAAGATGTCACAAAAAAAGAAAATTAAAGGCCAATATCACTGATGAACATAGATGCAAAAATCCTCAACAAAATACTGGCAAACAGAATCCAACAGCACAGTAGAAGGATCATACACCATGATCAAGTGGGGTTTATCCCAGGAATGCAAGGATTCTTGAATATATGCAAATCAATCAATGTGATACACCATATTAACAAACTAAAGGATAAAAACCATGTGATAATCTCAATAGATGCAGAAAAAGCTTTAGACAAAATTCAACACCCATTTATGATAAAAACTCTCCAGAAAGTGGGCACAGAGGGAACCTACCTCAACATAATAAAGGCCATATACAACAAACCCACAGCCAACGTTGTTCTCAATGGTTAAAAAACCACTTCCACTAAGATCAGGAACAAGACAAGGTTGACCATTCTCACCACTATTATTCAACATAGTTTTGGATGTTTTAGCCACAACAGTCAAGAAGAAAAGGAAATAAAAGGAATCCAAATCGGAAAAGAAGAAGTAAAGCTTTCACTGTTTGCAGATGACATGATACTATACATAGAGAATCCTAAAGACGCTACCAGAAAACTACGAGAGCTAATCAATGAATCTGGTAAAGTAGCAGGATACAAAATTAATGCACAGAAATCTCTTGCATTCCTATACGCTAATGAAAAAAAATCTGAAGGAGAAATTAAAGAAACACTCCCATTTACCATTGCAACTAAAATAATAAAATACCTAGGAATAAACCTACCTAAGGAGACAAAAGACCTGTATGCAGAAAGCTATAAGACACTGATGAAAGAAATTAAAGATGATACAAATAGATGGAGAGACATACCATGTTCTTGGATTGGAAGAATCAACATTGTGAAAATGACTCTACTACCCAAAGCAATCTACAGATTCAATGCAATCCCTATCAAACTACCACTGGCATTTTTCACAGAACTAGAACAAAAAATTGCATAATTTGTATGGAAACACAAAAGACCCCAAATAGCCAAAGCAATCTTGAGAAAGAAAAACGGAACTGGAAGAATCAGGCTCCCTGACTTCAGACTATACTACAAAGGTACAGTAATGAAGACAGTATGGTACTGGCACAGAAATAGAAATATAGATCAATGGAACAGGATAGAAAGCCCAGAGGTAAACCCACGCACATATGGTCACCTTATCTTTGATAAAGAAGGCAAGAATATACAATGGAGAAAAGACAACCTCTTCAATAAGTGGTGCTGGGAAAACTGGACAGCTACATGTAAAAGAATGAAAGTAGAACACTCCGTAACACCATACACAAAAATACACTCAAATTGGATTTAAGACCTAAATGTAAGGTCAGACACTATAAAACTGTTAGAGGAAAACATAGGCAGAACACTCTATGACATAAATCACAGCAAGATCCTTTTTGACCCACCTCCTAGAGAAATGGAAATAAAAACAAAAATAAGCAAATGGGACCTAAGGAAACTTAAAAGCTTTTGCACAGCAAAGGAAACCATAAACAAGACGGAAAGCAGCTCTCAGAATGGGAGAAAATATTTGCAAATGAAGCAACTGACAAAGGATTAATCTCCAAGATTTACAAGCAGCTCATGCAGCTAAATATCAAAAAAAACAAACAACCCAATCCAAAAATGGGAAGAAGACCTAAATAGACATTTCTCCAAAGAAGATATACAGATTGCCAACAAACACATGAAAGGATGCTTAACATCACTAATTATTAGAGAAATGCAAATCAAAACTACAATGAGGTATCACTTCACCCCAGTCAGGATGGCCATCATCAAAAAATCTACAAACAATAAATGCTGGAGAGGGTGTGGAGAAAAGGGAACCCTCTTGCACTGTTGGTGGGAATGTGAATTGATACAGCCACTATGGAGAACAGTGGAGGTTCCTTAATAAACTAAAAAAAGAACTACCATATGACCCAGCAATCCCACTACTGGGCATATACCCTGAGAAAACCATAATTCAAAAAGAGTCATGTACCACAATGTTCACTGCAGCACTATTTACAATAGCTAGGACATGGAAGCAACCTAAGCGTCCATCAATAGATGAATGGATATAGAAGATGTGGCACATTTATACAATGGAATATTACTCCGCCAAAAAAAGAAATGAAATTGAGTTATTTGTAGTGTGGTGGATGGACTTAGAGACTGTCATACAGAGTGAAGTAAGTCACAAAGAGAAAAACAAATACCATATGCTAACACATATATATGGAATCTAAAAAAAAAAAAAAAGGTTCTGAAGAACCTAGGGGCAGGACAGGAATAAAGAGGCATACGCAGACATAGAGAATGGACTTGAGGACACGGGGAGGGGCTGGGGTAAGCTGGGACGAAGTGAGAGAGTGGCATTGACATATATACACTACCAAATGTAAAATAGATAGTGGGAAGCAGCCGCATAACACAGGGAGATCAGCTCCGTGTTTTGTGACCACCTAGAGGGGTGGGATAGGGAGGGTGGGAGGGAGACACAAGAGGGAGGGTATATGGGGATATATGTATACTTGTAGCTGATTCACTTTGTTATACAGCAGAAACTAACACAACATTGTAAAGTAATTATACCCCAATAAAGATGCTAAAAAAAAAAAAAAAAGAAATAGAGGGATTGGGTTTCTCAGTCAGAAGTGAATCATGTTTGCAAGTGACGGTGAAATTAAATGAGTGATTGAAAATGTACGAACGCTAGATAGAGGCAAATGAAGTGATACTTAATGGATCATGGTTCCAGAGGAGATGAGAAAGTTTGTAATTAAAAGCACATGTGTTTGACATATACACACTACTATATATATAATAGATAACTAATAATGACCTACTGTAGAGCACTGGGAACTCTTCTCAATACTCTGTAATGACCTATATGGGAAAAGAATCTAAAAAAGTTGGAGATATGTATATTTATATCCAATTCACTTTGCTGTACAGCAGAAACTAACAAAACACTGTAAATCAACTATACTCTAATAAAAATGTTTAAAAAAAAGAAAAAGTTGTATGTTAAGTATGATGTTTACCAGAGATTTTTTAGTAGGAATCATTCATTCATTCATTTATTCATGTATTTATTTGGATGATCCCACCTAATCTTATCAAGCTCTTATTTAAGAGCTTGATAATAACTTTTTCTGCATGCCTTAAGATCATATTAATAGATTTTCTAATATTGGGCCATCCAAACAAGCTTTAAGTAAACTCTGTTTGATTGTGGTAAGAGTGTCTTCCTGCTGTGCTGAGTACTTTACTGTTGTGTTATGTTAGCTAACATTTTATTTAGTGTTGAAAAATGCTATTCATTTTTTGTTACTCTTCTGCCTGCCTGGCCATCTTGCTGAACTCACTTACTAGTCTTGGTAGTTTGTTAATATTCACAGCTTTCATTTATAAACAATGGTAATTTTTATCTCCTCCCTTTTAATCTTTATGCCTCTTATTAGTTTTTCCAGTGAGGCAGCACCCGCTAGGTGAAGAGTGCAGGCTCTGCAGAGAGACCTGGGTTCAAACTCTAATTCCACCTCACCGTGGAGCCTGGCCAAGGCATGTAAACTCTTGCTGCTTCAGTTTCGTCACCTGAAAAGTGGTGAGGAAAACATCTCACAGAGCTTGGGAGGGTTACACAAGTGAAAGTGCTTGGCACGTGGCTGACAATAAATGCGAACCACAGTCCTTTTTCTGTATCCACCAGGTTCAAGGACCCTAACGGATACCAGCGTCTGCAGATGCTCAAGTCCCTTATAGGAAATGATATAGTATTTGCATATGACCTACACTCATCCTCCGATATACTTTGAACCATCTATAGTTTACTTAAAATACCTAACACAATGTAAATGTTATGTAAATAGTTGCCAGTGAGTAGCAAATTCAAGTTTTGCTTTATGGAACTTTCTAGAATTTTTTTTCCCCCGAATATTTTCAATCTGCAGTCTGTTGATCCCGAGGATGCAGAACCCGTGGATACAGTCGGCCAACTGTATTGAAATACTTACTAAATGAAATTAAGAATGGGAGATACCTAACCCAATCTTGGAGGCTTAGGGGAAATATTCCCAGAGAAAACAATATCAAAATGACACCTCTGGATCAGGTAAGTGAGTCAGGAGAAAGAGCTAGGAAAAGACACTGGATGAAATAGTCCCAATGAGGGACGTTCACGTCTGTACGTTTAGCGATGAAAGAAAGCATGGTCTCTTTAGAGCATGGACAGTTGTATACTGGGTACCTCAGCTCTTCATGCACAGATATTCACTGCTCCACTATATAATAAGTCCCTAAAAGGAATCATGTTTGGTGCATGTTTTTTGTCCCTCACAGCACTTGGCAGAGAGCCACGTACAGAGAAAGTGCTCAATAAATCATAAATATCTGCCATCGTCTGGGAGAGCTTCCGGTCTGTCGTTAGCCTACCTGATTCAAAACCATCCCTAGAAGCCAATGCTTTATGAACTGCAGAAGCTGAGGAATGTGCCTTAGAGGTCAAAACGCAGAAGAGACATACCTCAATATCAAATCTAACAAGCCATCATAAAACCACATGTCTGAAGTTTGAGAAGTCCTGCACAAAGCAATGAAGAGGAGGATCTTGCTTTCTAGGGGTAGAGTCGAAAGATATGAAATATAGATTTTTTTTTTAATTTGACATTTGGAATTACTGCAAATTTTAAAGTGACAATGTTGTTATGACTGCATATTCGTTCTCTTGGATTCTCAGGAAAAAATGCACCAAATAAATTAAATATTAACAATACTACAATTTTTACAAAATTCCTCTCATCTTTTTTGTACTTTCGAATTTTTTTTTTTCAAAATACTTAGCAAATACTGTTGAAGTAGGAAGACGAAAGGATTTCTACTTGAAGGAATTTAGAAAATACGGTGTGGCTTGCTTCTACTTCCTTTCTTTAATTGAAGCATTTACTTTGCAATTTATAAAATTCTCCTTTCAAATAATAAAACTGGCAAAAAAAAAACTATTAAACAACCTATTTCTTTTCTCAGTTCTAAAAACCTCATATTAATCTAAGAAGCTCATCTGTATCATCTAAAAATGAGTGTAAGGATTCTATCTGTAGCCTGGCCCAAATGAGACTCTCAGGAAATTCTATTTCCCTTCCTGATCCTGACAATAAAGCATATGCTGGAACATTCCAACAGCTGTGTGATCACCAGTGACTTATTTCCAGTCAAACTCCTTTTCTCAGAACTTGATATTACTTGACCCCTCAGCAATATGTGATAGATTACTGACAACAAAAATAACATTATCAAAGCTCTACTGTGTACCAAGCAAGTGCTTAGCACACAAGGACACAGTGTTTCCCAAACTTCAGCCCCTCCAACTCCATCACAATTCTTGTCATCCTTTGTACCACCTGTATCATTTACTTGAGGAGAGGGGCAATGTGAACACGAGTCAATATAGAAAATACTGCAAATACTTAGAGAAGTATCCATCAGTGGGGACAGAACAGAGGAGGGGTGTGATCAATATTTCCAGGTGGCTAGAGAGGAGGTAAAGTTGAGGTTTTGCCGAGAGAACTTCATGGAGAAAGGGACTCATAGAGGGAACACATGGGTGGTTGGTTGCCAGAGGTGGGGGGAAAAATGCATGCAGGGGGTCAAAAGGTACAAACTTGTAGTTATAATACAAATAAGTCATGGGGATGTAATGTACAGCATGATGACTCTGGGTAACAATACTACAGTGCATACCTGAAAGTTGCTAAGAGAATAAATCTTAAAAGTTCTCAGCATAAGAAAAAAATTATAACTATCTATGGTGACACACATTAACTAAACTTATGGTGGTGATCATTTTGTCATATACACGAATGTTGAATCATTATGTTGTACACCTGAAACTCACATGACGTTATATGTCAATTATACCTCAATTAAAAAAAGAAAAGAAAAGATGTGGGTGTAAGAATAGGCATATGGCGAATATAAAATCCATCACCAGAGGAGCAGACAGAGTGGGTAGGACAGGCAAGCAAGGGCTAGAACGTGTGAAAAGCCTAACATTCTCTTTTGAAGACCTGGAAACTGGCCAACGCTTTCCTGAAGACATTGCCTGAACATTTCCTCTTCCAGAGTGCGCAGCTCAGTAACAGACCCTCTGGTCTTCATATATGACCCCAAACCTTCTCTACATACATTTGCCTCCTGGGGAAACATTCCGACAGTCAATGGCTTCAGTCAATAATTCTTGACTATTAACCCATAAACTAAAATCTCTTGTACTAATAGCTCACGCAATCTTCAGTGCAGTACTTCTAATGACTTACAGGACATTTTCGGCTTTATGTTCCACTTTTATCTCAATCTTGAGCTTTCCACAATGAAGCTCATCCATTTCCCTGCCTCACGCCCATGTTTTAGCTAGGACCCATATCAGTTCCTGCAATGTTTACTTTTCCTCACTCCCACTCAGTCTTCAGGATCCTCCCTGTACCACCTCTCACTGAATGAAGGCCAGTCAAGGGCTTACAAGAGTGCCTGGCCCATACTAGGCACTCAAAATTATTTTAAATCAATTCAATGAATAAATAAAATGTATAAATAAATTAGGTCTTCTTTGAAATAGCTCTTCTTTTATTCCCCATTACTTTTAACATATTCTACCCTTTAGCATCCATTCAGCAAATACTTATTGAGAGACTATCATTTGCCAGGCACTGACGATTGATGGGGATACAGCAATGAATGAAATAACAAAACTACATGCTCTCCTGTAGCTCATGTGCAAATGGAGACAGGTGAGAATTAACAAACAAATAATTAAATAAAACATATATAAGTCCATTGTTCCTTATCTGAAAATCTTAAATCAAAAGAGCTCTAAGAACTGAATGTTTTGCTTAATTTACTGGTTAACAAAACATGAACTGGCATAAGACTACTTATAATCTGTATTTATTTCACTTTTGAGGAGGTACCTGGATAAGCTTACTATATACCATAGTTGTCACACAGTGTATAGCAAAGGCATTATGTCACTATCTTAGTCTGCTCTGCTAGGGCTGCTGTAACAGAACACCAGAGAGTGGGTGACTCACGCATCAGAAATTTATTTTCTCACATTCTGGAGGCTGGAAGTACAAGAGCAAGGTGCTGGAAGGGTTGGTAAGGTCTTTCAACCTGGCCTGCAGATAGCCACTTTCTCACTATGTCTGCACATGGCCTTTCCTCTGTACATGTCGACTCCTGGAGTCTCTTCCTCTTCTAATAAAGACAGCAGTCCTACTGGATTAGGGCCCCACTCTTATGACCTCGTATACCTGAATTACCTCCTGAGAGTCCCGTCTCCAAATACAGTCACACTGGGGGTTGAGCTTCAATATACGGATTTGGTGGGGAGAGGGAGAGACACAACTCAGTCTATAAAAATGACCTGTCCAAAAACTGAAAAAAATCTTAATTCCAAACACATCTGACCCTAAGAGTTTTGGATAGGGTAGTGTAAACCTGGCAGTATGGCAGGTAGATGTGGGCGTCTGGAGGAGAGTTTGAGCCGAGAATGCTGGTGGGAATGCAACACGAAGTACACCAGTCAGGGAAAGCCTCCCTGCAAAGGGGGTATTTGAGCCAGGCCCCCCATGAGGTAAGGGACTGGGCCACATCTGAGAGAAAACATTCTAAGCAGGGGGAACAGCAAGTTCAAAGACATGGAGACAAGAACAGAGCAGTATGGGTGACGAATAGAAAGGCTGTCGGTGTGACTGAAGCCCTGAGCTAAGGGAGGAGGAACAGATGAGGCAGCAGAGGTATGAATCACTGAGGGCCTTACTGACCACTGTAATGGAACTTGGCTTTTATTGAAGTAAAATGAGCTGGCAATAGAGGGTTTTGAATAGAGGAGTGGCGTAACTGGATCAATGCTTTAACAGGATCACAACGTGTGACAGATAATCTTCTAGATGGTGGCCACCAGTCAATGCCTTCCTTCCACGAACAAGCATAACATACTACCCAGCAAGAGGTTGAGTCTACGTCCTCTCCTCTTGAATCTGAGATGGCCTCCTGACTTGCTTTTCACAATAAAATGAGACAAACGTGACAGTCTGGGAATTCCAGGCCCAGGCCTTCGGAGCATCTGCAGTTCCCGCTTCCCTTTTATAGAAGCTGGATACTCTGTAAGGAGTCTGACAGCCCTGAGACCACCATGCTGTGAGTAAGCCCAATCTAGCCATGTGGAAAAGCCAAGTGGAGAAGCATGAGGGAACCCAGCCAACAGCCGGGACTGAGGCCCCATATATGACCCAATTTCTTAAACAATCTCAGGCAGTCCTTTGGAGTCATACCAGCTGAGACCACAGACATTCTGGCATAGAGACAAGTCATTGCCACTGGGTCCTGTCCAAACTTCTAATCTTGGAACTTTAAACAAATAAAATAATTTTTATTTTACACTACTAAATGTGGGGGTAGTTATTTACACAGCAATTAGTAATTGACACTGAAATTGATATGAGATCAGGTGATAGGTAGACACCTGGAGAGTACATAGCAAGGACACTCACTGTGAGTGAGGCTAGGAAGGCAGTGATGAAAATATTATTAGAGGCTGGAGAGAGGGCAACTCATGTTGCATAGTTGCCTGCAATAATATGGAAGAAAGAAAACGTATCTAATAAACTTGTGGACCTGGCTAAGAAAATTTCTGAATGTGATAACTGGCTTCATTCTGCAGCCTAGGATTAATTGCAGGAAGAGAAAGAGGAACTGAAACATTCAAGCTGAATTTAGAAGAAACATTCAACCCAGGACTTGCTAGGTTGGAAAATTAAACTTACTGTCATTCTTATCTCTTGAGACAACACAAGATTCTCAAAGAAAGAAGTAGTCTTAGGGTAAAGATCAAACCCAGGGTCTATTAGTACAATGTACTCTCAGGTTAAAGATCAAATCAAGTATGCGGCTGGAAGATGCCTCATTAAGATCTAGAAAGGATTTAAAGTGGCACCTCATCGACCCTATCAGTGAGACAAAGGTGTTTCTAAAGACCTCGAAGGCTTTTCCTACAGCATTCTGACTCACAGCCAAAATAAACTGGAGCCTGTCTCAAGAGTTTTCTGGGTATGTCTTTTCCAATGGAGTGAACCTCAATAAAGTTTACAGGAAGCCCCCAAGGTTTATAAGAAAATTGTACCCCCCCCCAAAAAAAGCACCACCAGCTAAACAAAAAAGGACACACAAAAAAGTCTCTAGATCCCTAACTCACCATAAGCAGGAAGCACCCTGCTCAACTGCTAGCAAGAGCTATTTCTTATGGAAAAGGAAGAATCAAAGGAGAAGCCTTTAACTTCTCAGCCAGCCCAGCTGATGTGCCAGATGCACAAATGAAGAAACCTTCTTGGGTGTTTCATCCCCAGCAGCCTTAGAGGAACCGACCAGCTGCATGTAGCCCAGACTGCAGAATCATGACAAATAACACATTTTTGTCTTTTAAGCCACTGCATTCTGGAGTGGTTTTTGTTTGTTTGTTTTGTGGTTTTGTTTGTTTGTTTAATGCAGATAAGTAAAAACAGATAACTGAAATCTTCTTGGGGTGGGGGTGGGGGGAGGGACAAGTATAGCAACAGAGAGACCACCTCTTGCCACTATACCATGAGACGTGATTAACGGTGGCCTGGGCCCATGTGGCAGCAGTGAAGATGGTAAGCAGGTCAGATGTGGGATCTATCTTGGAGGCACAGCTGAATGATTTAGCAGATTAAATGTGGGGTGTGAGAAAACAAGAAGTAAGGACACCTCCAGGGCTAACTGATTGGTTATCTATGCAGCTACAAGAATGGACTTGCCATCGAGTGAGATGAAGAAGACAGTGGGAGAAGCAGTTTTGGGGGTTAAGTCAGGAATCCAGTGAGTACTAGATATCCAATCAGAGATGGTGAAGAGGCGTCTATGTATGAGTCTGGAGTTCAGAGAAAGATCATGACTCCAGACATACATTTATGAATCACCACTTAGGAAGGTGCCGAAAGCCATGAGACTGAGATCACCAAGGGATTGAGCACAGAGAAAAGGTCATGAGCTGAGCCCACAGATGCCTACATTTAGAGGTTAAGAAAGTAAGGAACTGGCAAAAGAGACTGCAATAGGTGCTGGTGAGGAAAAAGGACAATAAGGAGAGGGGATGGCCTGGAAGCCAAATGAAGAACTTTCTAGTTCTGCTGACAGGTCACCTAGGAAGAGAACCCAGCACTAATCACTGGATTTAACAAGGGTTCTTGGTGCCTTTGAGAAGTGCATTTTTCATGCAATAGTGGGGATGACAGCCTGGCTGGGTCAAGAGAGGATGAGAAGAGAGACCCTGGAGACAGAATAGAGTTGACTTTGAAAGTTGTCCTATAAAATGGGGACAGAAAAACCACGTGGTAGCTGGAGAGAAACATGAGGTCAACAGAGACTTTTCGTTTTTTGTTTCTAATGGGAGAAATTATAGCATGCCTGCATGGTGATGGGAAAGACTTGTTAGAGAGGGAAGAAAATTGATGATGAATTAAAAAAAAAAAAAAAAAAGAATTACTAGAGATATGTCTTTGAGCGGATAATAGGAATGAGACTACATCCCTGAATGAGTGCAATAGATTTCTGGCTGGTTTCCTCAGCTCCAATTTGTTCTTTTCTTCAATAAATCCCACCCCAGACTTATTTTCCTAAAATAGTGTTTTTATTATAACGTTCCAGCAATGTGTTTTGCTATTTACTTATGTTTCCTACCTGTTTTTGCATGCCTCTGCTTAGCTGTCAAATTGTTCAGTGATCACTGAGGTCAATACAAGTCAGCTATGTGTCCAACCCCTGGCTGGGGACACGGGACACACTGCCCTGTCTTTATTCAAAACGTTAAGTGTAGGGACAGACACATAATAAGATGAATTTACAGAGAGAAAATCTATTATAGGGGACTGTAGACAGCACCAAATAAATTCATATCAGGGAGAGAATAATTCTGCCTGGGCAGTAGAAAGGGGCAGCAAAAGTTAGAGACGGTGGGCTTTGTGAGTAGGACATTCGAAGGCTGACAAGGAATACAGCAAGTGTGTCTAGAGCGCAGAGCAGGTATGATGGAGATGAGGAGGCAAAGGCTGTCCAAGCCCGACTGGAGCCCACTCCTCACTCCTTTCAGTGGGAAGCCTCTATTGCAGCCACACTCCCTTCTTTACTGCCCCCACCAGGCGTGAACACACATACTTTCTTTCAAGCACCGTGAGCCATGGCAGTCCAGAAACCACGGGTAGGGGATGGGGATGAGGCTGAACTAGATCAGAGCTCTTCGAAGTGAGAGACGGGCACTCCTGGGGAACCCCCATGACTTTCCAAGGTCTGCATGACCACAGGGAGCTCTAAAGAAATGAATTTCCAGACCCACTACTTCCTTGGGTGCCCCTTTATGTAAGTGATATGCCTGAAATGTGCCTGAGGCAAAGCAGATTTCTAGCAAGTTCTCTTTTCCCGCTTCCTCTTTCATAATGATGCTTCTCCAATTTTACGAAAGAAAGGTGGACCTCTCCCCCATCCAGAATCCTACCATGCGCCTTGCCTGTCCAAGGTGCCAAATACAGGGCCAAGTGGAAAAACTGATATTAGAGGTACCTTCTTTAGTCAAAGCAGTGATATCCACACTACCACCTCTACTCTGATATACATTTCCAATGTAGTTTAGTTTTACGCTAGTAAGTACTTATCAAAAGTGAATGCGGGGGACTTCCCTGGAGGCGCAATGATTAAGAATCCGCCTGCCAATGCA
The DNA here is from genome assembly GCF_028021215.1 of Eschrichtius robustus. NCBI lineage: Eukaryota > Metazoa > Chordata > Mammalia > Artiodactyla > Eschrichtiidae > Eschrichtius > Eschrichtius robustus. The sequence continues at coordinate 33,438,635 of NC_090827.1, read as the reverse complement.
GGAGACACGGGTTCGATCCCTGGTCCGAGAAAATCCCACATGCTGCGGAGCAACTAAGCCTATGCACCACAACTACTGAGCCTGCGCTCTAGAGCCCTTGAGCCACAACTACTGAGCCCGTGTGCCACAACTACTGAAGCCCACGCACCTAGAGCCCGTGCTCCGCAACAAGAGAAGCCACCGCAATGAGAAGCCCGTGCACCACAATGAAAAGTAGCGCCCGCTCGCCGCAACTACAGAAAGCCCGCGCGCAGCAACAAAGACCCAACGCAGCCAAAAAAAAAAAAAAAAAGTGAATGGGATATTTTGGTTAATTGTGTACTAATAATATTTAAAATAACATAACGAATAATTTTAACAATATAGTTATGTATTTTAGAAAATGAAATCTCACTGTATATGCTTATTTTTGGTGCTGAGGAGTAAGGAGAGCAAAAAAGTTGGGAAAATATATTGTAAAATATCTAAGACGTGCAATTAAAAAATAATTATTTGAAAATGTTAGCAGTCAGGGCTAACAGTTTGCCAAGGGTACAGCTAACCCTTGGACAACAGCAGGGTCAGGGGTGCCAACACTGCAATCAGTGGAAAATCCACTGTAATTTTCAGCAGGCCCTGGGTACCGCAGTTGTTCCGTATCCGTGGTTCTGCATCACAGGATTCAACCAACCACGGATCCTGTAGCACCATAGCACTTACTGTCCAGAAAAAGCCTTGTATAAGTGGACCTCGCAATTCAAACTCCTGCTGTTCAAGGGTCAACATAGTTCCTGCCCCAAATTTTTATCCAAAGGCATATGAGCAGAAGGGCCAGTAAGGAGGCTTCAGTGATACAGCGATCACTGACTATGTCACTGGGCTCGTGTGTCACGACCTTAGAGTCTCCCCACCCCCAACCTCACAGCCCTAATATGTTCCTCTTCTGGAATCATTTTCGGTTTCAATTCCTTTACTTGGCAAAATACTTTCTTGTCACTCTCCTTCAGCATCTGGAAAAGAAACAACTTAGAATATGATCACCTACTATAGGCATTCAGACTTTTTTTACTCCTTCTCATGCGGTCTATATATAGTCCTCTGCTTCTAAAAATGACCTGCCAGGCACCACTAGATTTGCAGCGGGATAAAACACTGGAAAATATATGTGTATACATACTCTGCCTCCAGATATAAATTGTGTATACATACTCTGTCTCCAGATATAAATTGTGTACAAATACTAGCGTTGAAATGAACTGAGATCAAAGAGCCTCTTGTTTCCTATTTCTGATTCCAGCACTGAATAACTTTTTTAAAAAAAGTGTAACATTCCCTGACATATAGCAAGTTAATAATCATAAATATATATGAAATTGATTATAGTTAGTAACATTACCATTAAATAGTTAGGAGTAAACACTATGAGCAAAACCCACAAATGTTCTCTCAACTTTCCTATGGGATTTTTCCATCCAATCCATAAAATAGGATAGCAGCCAGCACATAAGCAATGCTCAGCCTCAACAGTCTCATGCAGTAATCTGTAATCACTGGGTAAATAAATCGAAGAGGTAATACTGAGTTAAAGAAAGAAGTTGGATTCTTGCCAACCCGCAGACCATAAAATCTTCTGAAAAGGGGACTTCCCAAATAGTTGACTACATCACTTCCACTGTGATATGTGAGTCTTCTGATTGCTCCCTGAATCCCAGCCTTTTACTTGGATGGATGGATATATAGGTAGATAGATAGATAGATAGATAGATAGATAGATAGATAGATAGATACAGACATATCGATCAATCCACATTTGCCTATTTGTCAAGCTCTATCAGCAAAAACTATGTAAACTGGACAAATGTTTTCATTCAGGAACCATAAAAAAGTTTTTCTCCAAGGAACCAAACACATATAGACTCTCATGTGAATATCATTTGCTCATAAAGATAATCTTTAAATATATAATTAATAATGTCAATTATGCAAGTACCATATAAGCCTTAATTTAAAACCAATGTTCCATCATTATATCACTCTGCATTGAAATGAAATAGTGGTTGATTGTCACTGTCAAACTGTGGGAAATATTTCTATGGAAATAATATCATCCTTCATAAATACCGGTGCTCTTAAATCTGTCTGGGTTCAAACCCCAGCTCTACCACTTTCTCACTCTGTGACTTTGGGAAAGTTATTTAATTACTACTCTATGCTCCAATTTCTTCAGTTATAAAATACAGTCCCTACACCACATAAGTTTATTATGATAATTTTTTAAAAATAAACACATACTTGGAACAACATCCAGTACATAGTAAGAATTCAGCAAGTGTTAGCTATGATTCATATTATTTCCCATAGTTCAAGCTGTGGACCTAAGACAGTACTCTCTGTATTATCATTAACTAACCTTCAAAAGAATAGTTACATAATGAATACAACTTCACAGTAAACTCTAAGCGAGATAGGAAGAAAGGGCAGTTTTCTAAGTTTTAAAATGTTTTAAAAACTGTTTAGGGTTCGAGACTCATTTAAAAAGCTCATTAGAGTTATGGCTATTTTCCTCAGAAAAATCCCCTTTACACAACGTTTCAGAGCTTCATTCACCGCCTTCCTGAAATCCACCCAGAGCCAGCAAACCTGAGATGGAGAGCCTTCTAGGATTTAAAATTCTTCAATTATCAAACTCTATTTCAATAAACTTTAGACCACTGCTTTCTCCCATCCTTCAAGGAAGTTTATAAACATGTATTGCATTGACAAACATTATGTCCTGTGATACAGCTGTTGACATTTACATATTAATTTCATGGATTAAAATGGAAAGCATCAAATTGTTTTTCTTAAACCCACTGGTAACCTGTAGGAAAATCCTAATTCCAGAAACTGTAGTTTCAAATCAGGCTCTGGAGTTGCCACTCCAAGTTAGCAGAGAACAGTGAACCCAAAAGTATGGGAACACTGCCTCCCAGAAGTCCAGCGGCCAACCTAACCCCTCTGTCACTCTGTCATAGAGCAGATGATACTGCTGGAAAGGCTGTTCTGAGTATAACCAAAACTTTGACAGGAGAAAACAGAGGAAGAAATACAAGGATGTGCCATTAAAACACAACCAGAACAAACCTTCAGAACTTTCTAAACTTCTTAACTTTATTAAGTAAAACTTTAAATTTTTTCATCACTTTTTAAATCTAAAATGGCTATTGCTTGGTCTTCAGTCCTTTCCTTTCTACATCCTTGTGTTCTTCCCTTTGTATCTCCTCCCTCTGTCTATCATGCCCATCACACTGCTTTTTAATAAAAATGACAGGAGTTTAATGTATATTGTACCCTGATGCTTTCCATAGAACAGTCCACCTCTGCACAGCAGGATGCTGTAACCACGTGGATCTGATCTGTTTATTCAATCAAGTCAAAGAAGCCTCTATTCAATTAAGTCAAAGAAGCCTCTTGAAGCCCACTGACAAGATAAGAATGCCTATCAGTTACAAGGACATACCATTACCAGTGTCATAACATTAGACCGTAGCTTTTAAAAACATAATGGAGATAGCTAGTGACAACCACTTCACTTCCAGTTTCTAAACTTCTGACTCACCCTGTTTAAGAATCTGTTATAAGCATCACTGAAGAATTAACCTTGCCTTACATATACTTCGAAGATAACAAAATTTTAAATGCATAGAAATTCAAGTTAAATTCAATATATTATAAGCTAAATTCAAACACATTGTATATGCTTGCAACAATCTCAATAACACTTGACAAAATTAACTGGATTTTCCTTTAAAGCCACTTTGAATAAGGATGTCACGGCAGTACAAGTCTCCTGCATTTCTTCCAAGTTTCTAGCACTGATTTTCTGGAAATAATATAAACGGAAGCCTGACTGTCAAACGGTAACCATTCCTGTAGATTCCTCTCCCAAGGAAGGTTAAGTGTCCTGATCAAAGCAGAGGAGGGTAATTTGATTGACAAAGATAGAGTCAGACGTGCGGGCTCACACTCAAGCTGGCACCAGCCGGCGGGGAGTTTGGGAGCGGGCAGGGAAGAAGCGGGGAGCTGCGGTACCTTCCTTGAACTTTCTGAGCTCGATGAGGTGCAGAACTCAAGCGCTCTGTGCCGCCGGACCTCGCTTTCTCCGAACCCCGCAGCTGGGCTGGGCTGGCCAGGCGCGCGTCCCTCGCCCTCCGCCGGCCGGCGCGGAGTCGGTGGGTAGCGGAGGGCGGAGCCGAGCGGGGACCCGCTAGCGGACGAGCAACCTGTGCTCGGCTGGAAGCGGAGGATGGCGAGGAGAGCCCGCGACGGCAATAAAGGGTCAGAAGGGGAAATACCTCCGCGCGGAGCGCCACCGAAAACCGAAGTCGCGGTCAAGAGGGCGGGGCGGCCCGGCCGGTAGCCCGTCGCGGGGGGAGACGGGTGTGTCCGGCCAGAGCTGGGAGGAGTCCGAGGCGAAGGCTTTCGGGTAGAGTTCCCTCGCCCTTTCAGCCACCAGCACCTCCCTCCCACAGCGGAGAAGCCAAGCTCTGTACCTCCATCGAGTCCGGGCTACAGAGTCGGGGGCGGCGGGCAGCGCGGCGGGGCGGGCGCGGTCGTCCGGCTCCCTTCCCGGGCGTCGGGCCTCTGCGGCCGAGAACGAATCAGCTGGGGTTCCCCTGGACGCCTGGAACCCAGGGAGTCCCAACTCCCACCGAAAAGAAAAGTGAAAGAGAAAAGGGGAGAGGCGAAGGTAAACAGCCCCAGCGGAGGCTAGAGGGAGGGGCGGGTGGCGGCAGCCCTTGGCCGACTGCCCCAGGTGGCTTGGCTCCCCGCCCCCAGGGAGGTGGCCGCCACTGCCGAGCCCGGGGTCTCAGAGCCTGCAAGGCCCCCGCCTCGCAGGGACGCTGGCCCGGGGCTTGGCCTATCCCTCCTGCGGCACCTGCAGGGTAGGCGCGAGAAGGTGGCCCGGAGTCCACCTGCCGCATCCACGGGCGCCGGGCATGGCACGCGAGGCTGTCCGAGCTGAGACTGAGACCTGGGAGCAGCGCGTGTCCAAGTTGACCGGAGGAAGGGGGAAAATGCGTTGGATCGGACGGAATGGGCGGCTACCCGAGACCTTGACCCTCCCCACAGCCTAGAAGAAGGAAGGCCCTGAAGTCCTGCTAGAGAAAACGTGGGAGGAAGACACCCGGGCGACTACTTTGTCCAAGGTAGTTGGCACGGAGGGTGAATGAGCATGAACGAATGTGCCTATCTGTGGACCACTTTCCCAGCCTAGCGCGTCGTCCGGTGTAACACATTACAATGGGACCACGTGAAATGTTGTTATTGTAGGATTTTACAGTTAAAAGAAGGAACTGAGTTCTTTGAGGCTAAGTGATCCTTGTGCCTCAGAGCCTGAAGAAATGGTTTCAGTTTGTGGAAGCACTTTGGAGAACCTTGCACACGTGTGAATCACTGAAAATCCCTAACGGAAGGGTGCTTCCCCAAATTTTTCAGAGTCATGTCACGGAAATAATGATAAGGCTCCCTGGAGCTTGGTAAAACATTTAACTAACTTTTCTTTGTATTACGTACATGTTAAAATAAAATTTTAAAATATTTGAAGAGATTTAAATATTAAATGTACATAAAGTTCCACATAAAATCATTTTTCATTTTTATGAAAAAGTTGAGCTCTAGATAGTCACGATCAATAAAATAAGTGAGATGAAAATGTAAAGAGTTTTTTACAGCCATTCAAATCTTTACCATAGTTGGAAATTATATTTAAAGAAATGAAGCGATCATTCCTTTCTGTCCAAGACAATGTAATGTTGAATTTTCTTGTGATAATGCCAATGATTTCAAATCCAATCAGACTTTTTCGTAGCAATACACTGAAGCTCTGATTTGCAGAATGAGGATGCATCCTGAGTGAGATTGGGCTTGCAGCTGGATTGGATTCTGTTGCAACAGATGTAGCAGCCCCAAAGGTAAACTACGTGTATATGTGAATATCGAAATTAATGACGTCTGCTGTCAAGCACATCCGCTTGAACTGGTCCAGTCCTTCTTGGCTCCCGCAAGATGAGCTCCCAAACCTCCTTCAGCCCCCTTACATATGCTGCGTGCTCTGCAGCTGGTGGCTGAAGTAGTTGTCCAGATAGTAAGGCCCACCCGTCACTGGCCTCACTTAGCACCAACTAGCAGAGGCAAATATCTCTGCCACCAGAGGTCACATCATCACCTCCCAGACACTGCTGCACTTGGGCTGCCTAAGAGCACTAGAAAAAGCTGTTCTTAGCTGGGGCTCACTAGCCTGGGCGCTCCAGCTATCCCCGGGGCTGAGAGACATCAATGTCTGACAGCACACTTTTAACAAGTGGCCACCATGAATTTTCTGAGCTATTGGAGAAGTTTTCACAACGCTATGAAACTGATGGGAATTTTCTTCATAGAGCCGAGCTTTAAAGTACAATCTGAAGACAAAAGAATAAAATTGGTCTACAGATATTGATCGAGCTTCTAATATATGTAAGTTCTGGAACAAGATGGGCTGAATGATATATAAAGCATTTAGTCAGATTGGGGAGATAAAATACCATAAATGACAAGAAAGTGAAATTGAAACTGCTGATGGCCATAAGAGAGACTTTGCTCAACTACTTGCCTCCCACGTATGTAGGTCAAATTTGTTTTCTCAATTACCACCAAAAAAAAAAAGTATTTTTGAATTAGTTATATAAATGCCTGCAATTTAATGACGTTGGGTATTCAGCATAATGTTTTTGTTGCACTGCCTCAAACAGAGAAATCTAATGTATGCCACTTGTATTTTCAGTTGCCACAGGCTGTTTGACAATATATTGAAAATTGCTCACACCAATGAACAAGTAAATTCCACCGTATAAATTAAAAACAAAGACCAAGATTGATGAAATAATTTGAAACTGCCTAAAGGTAACTAATAAAATTACCATGTGGAAAGAAGTAAAAATTAAGTAAACCTCACAGAACTGGCAATAATAATTTTTCTTTGAATTAAAAAAATTAACAATAAAATCATAGTTGAATACATTTTTAACATCTGATTTTTCATTCCATAGACAATGTTAGCCAATTGGCTAGTTGTCTTTAAAATAAATGACTAATAAATGTTTTCTGTAGCTTTGGAGACTATGTGGAAGTAGGTGAAAGTTAGCTCATCTGACTTAGTGTTCAAAGTCCATGACAGTGACCTTATTTATAGTTCTCCTAAGGAACAAATCACAGGCCAAGAACAAGCTGATCTTCTGGTCTTTGAAAAACATAGCCCGGGACCCCTGACTTTACCATTTTGGTTAAAGCCTTACCTCAGTGTGCTCCTCCCCTCTGTCTTTTTGGTGGTCCTGACAATAGAGGAATACTCTTCCTCTTACAGATTTCTTGAGTTTTCAAGAGCTTCTTAAGTTACTGCTTTCCCAGAGGTGCAGCAATACTAGCTACTACTTCTGTAGTTCCTACAGGGTGTGCCCAGATGCCCACTAAGACAAATATTAGCTTACAAAATCCTCACAACAATGCTATGATATATGAACAACTATTATCTGTATTTTACTGATGGAGAAACTAAGACCTAGAGAAATTTCCCAACTTGCCTGCAATTCACATGCAACTGAGCGGCCCCACCGCAAGGCTCTGACCTCAGGTGGTCTAGCTTGAGTCCTCACCCCTGTACTCTGCCACCTCTAAATTGACAACCACCCTCCACAGCTTCTAAAACAAAGAATTCCTGAGAAAAGAAGCCTTTGACTCTCAGGCTCCCTTCACCTAAATGTTGGGACAAATACCATATTCATTAACTGGAAGATGACAAAGTTGTTAAGGTTGTTAATTCTCCAGATTCCAAGCAATCCCAGAAGGCTTTCTTATACAACTTGATGAGCAGATTCTAACATTGATATGCAAATACAGAGGACCTAGAAGAGGCAAAACACTTTTGAAAAAGAACAGTGTTGGAGGATCTATACTACCAGATATCAACACTTAATATAAACTTATAAAGCAATGTGCTAATGGTGTAAAGATAGACAAATCAAAGGAACAGAATAAAGAGTACAGAAAACGTTTACACATGCATGGCCAATTGGTTTTGACAATTATGCCAAGGTAAGAGAGTGAAAGGGTAATCTTTTTGACCAGTGATATAGGAACAACTGGGCTTTTTAGTGAAAAAAATATTTTTATTTCCCTAACAAACATCATTCGTAAAAATTAACACAAATGGTTCATAGACCAAAGTGTAAAAGTAAAAAGTATAAACCTTCCAGAGGAAAGCATAGGAGAAAATGCTTTGCAATCTTGAGGTAGGTAAAGATTCCTTAGCACACAAAAAAGTACGAACTATGAAAGAAAATAAGTGAAATAATTGGATTTCATCAAATTATAAACTGTCTTTCTCTCTTTAAGGTCCAAAATGACTACCAATATACTAAAAGTTCTAGAGAATCCTGCAATAAAATATCCTGTTTAATACTGTTTGGCTTATTTCTCAAATTTATTGGTCAAAGAACCATTTTGCAGTAGAATACCGGTTAATCTCTAACAGACCTTGTATTCCAGAAAACGCACTTGCAAAGTGCTATTGAAGACACATTACTTTCTTCTGTAATAAAGTCCATTAATTGAGGGAGAGGAGCCATAACAGCCAAATAATTATTTTTGCTGTGGAATATGCTCTGTGTTTGATTCACTAACATTTTAGTATGATGCTTTTAATGTTTGGGAGTTATAAACATTCCTCTATGGCAATAAACATTATTTTAAAATGATGTTTTATGAAATAATTGTACAACTTAATTAACTATTCACCTACTAATAGTCATTTACAACTTGATTTATTTTTTATTAAAATTAAAAAGTCCTCATATAAAATATTACTGGAGAATCTGAAATGTAAACTTAAGTTTCACTCACTCTGGTTAAAAGAGCCTAAAAAACATTATTGCCAGGAGTGGCTTTAGACATACAAAATCGTACAAAGGGAATTCCTGGTAGTCCACTGGTTAGGACTCCACACTTTCACCACCAGGGGCCTGGGTTCGATCCCTGGTCTGGGAACTAAGATCCCACAAGCCAGATTGGCTCGAAGATGGCGGAAGAGTAAGGCACGGAGATCACCTTCCTCCCCACAGATACATCAGAAATACATCTACACGTGGAACTGCTCCTACAGAACACCCACTGAACGCTGGCAGAAGACCTCAGACCTCCCAAAAGGCAAGAAACTCCCCACGTACCTGGGTAGGGCAAAAGAAAAAATAAATAACAGAGACAAAAGAATAGGGACGGGACCTGCACCAGTGGGAGGGAGCTGTGAAGGAGGAAAGGTTTCCACACACTAGGAAGCCCTTTCGTGGGCGGAGACGGCGGGTGGCAGAGGGGGGAAGCTTCGGGGCCGCGGAGGAGAGCACAGCCACAGGGGTGCGGAGGGCAAAGCGGAGAGATTCCCGCACGGAGGATCGGTGCCGACCAGCACTCACCAGCCCAAGAGGCTTGTCTGCTCTCCCGCCGGGGCGGGCGCTGCTGGGAGCTGAGGCTCGGGCTTGGTCAGATCGCAGGGAGAGGACTGGGGTTGGCGGTGTGAACACAGCCTGAAGGGGCTAGTGCGCCACAGCTAGCCGGGAGGGACTCTGGAAACAAGTCTGGAGCTGCCGAAGAGGCAAGAGACTTTTTCTTACCTCTTTGTTTCCTGGTGCGCGAGGAGGGGGGATTAAGAGCGCCACTTAAAAGAGCTCCAGAGACGGGCGCAAGCCACGGCGATCAGCGCGGACCCCAGAGACGGGCATGAGACACTAAGGCTGCTGCTGCCGCCACCAAGAAGCCTGTGTGCGAGCACAGGTCACTCTCCACACCTCCCCTCCTGGGAGCCTGTGCAGCCCGCCACTGCCAGGCTCCCGTGATCCAGCGACAACTTCCCCGGGAGAACGCATGGCACGCCTCAGGCTGCTGCAACGTCACGCCGGCCTCTGCCGCCGCAGGCTCGCCCCGCATCCGTACCCCTCCCTCCCCCAGCCTGAGTGAGCCAGAGCCCCCGAAGCAGCTGCTCCTTTAACCCCGTCCTGTCTGAGCAAAGAACAGACGCCCTCAGGCGACCTACACACAGAGGCGGGTCCAAATCCAAAGCTGAACCCCGGGAGCTGTGCGAACAAAGAAGAGAAAGGGAAATCTCTCCCAGCAGCCTCAGAAGCAGCGGATGAAGTCTCCACAATCAACTTGATGTACCTGCATCTGTGGAGGACCTGAATAGACAACAAATCATCCCAAATTGAGGAGGTGGACTTTGGGAGCAAGATATATTATTTTTTCCACTTTTCCTCTTTTTGTGAGTGTGTATGTGTATGCTTCTGGGTGAGATTTTGTCTGTGTAGCTTTGCTTTCACCATTTGTCCTACGGTTCTGCCCATCCAGTATTTTTTTTCTTTTTCTTTTTTTTTTTTTTTTTTACTTTTTAAAATTTTGTTCTTAATAATTATTTTTTATTTTTTATTTTAATAACTTTATTTTATCTTACTTTATTTTATTTTATTTTATCCTCTTTCTTTTTATTTTTTCTCCCTTTTATTCTGAGCCATGTGGATGAAAGGCTCTTGGTGCTTCAGCCAGGAGTCAGTGCTGTGCTTCTGAGGTGGGAGAGCCAACTTCAGGACACAGGTCCACAAGAGACCTCCCAGCTCCACGTAATATCAAACGGCAAACATCTCCCAGAGATCTCCATCTCAACACCAAGACCTAGCTTCACTCAACGACAAGCAAGCTACAGTGCTGGACACCCTATGCCAAGTAACTAGCAAGACAGGAACACAGCCCCATCCATTAGCAGAGAGACTGCCTAAAATCGTAATAAGGCCACAGACACCCCAAAACACACCACCAGACGTGGACCTGCCCACCACAAAGACAAGGTCCAGCCTCATCCACCAGAACAGAGGCACTAGTCCCCTCCACCAGGAAGCCTACACAACCCACTGAACCAACTTTAGCCACTGGGACAGATACCAAAAACAACGGGAACTACGAACCTGCAGCCTGTGAAAAGGAGACCCCAAACACAATTAGATAAGCAAAATGAGAAGACAAAAAAACACACAGCAGGTGAAGGAGCAGGGTCAAAACACACCAGACCTAACAAATGAAGAGGAAATAGGCAGTCTACCTGAAAAAGAATTCAGAATAAAGATAGTAAAGAGGATCCAAAATCTTGGAAGCAGAATAGAGAAAATGCAAGAAACATTTAACAAGGACCTAGGAGAACTAAAGAGGAACAAAGCAATGATGAACAACACAATAAATGAAATTAAAAATACTCTAAAAGGGATCAATAGCAGAATAACTGAGGCAGAAGAATGGATAAGTGACCTGGAAGATAAAATAGTGGAAATAACTACTGCAGAGCAGAATAAAGAAAAAAAAATGAAAAGAACTGAGGACAGTCTCAGAGACTTCTGGGACAACATTAAGCGCACCAACATTCGAATTATAGAGGTCCCAGAAGAAGAAGAGAAAAAGAAAGGGACTGAGAAAGTATTTGAAGAGATTATAGTTGAAAACTTCCCTAATATGGGAAAGGAAATAGTTAATCAAGTCCAGGAAGCACAGAGAGTCTGATACAGGATAAATCCAAGGAGAAACACGCCAAGACACATATTACTCAAACTATCAAAAATTAAATACAAAGAAAACATGTTAAAAGCAGCAAGGGAAAAGCAACAACTCAGCAGCAGAAACTCTGGAAGCCAGAAGGGAGTGGCAGGACATATTTAAAGTGATGAAGGAGAAAAACCTACAACGAAGATTACTCTACCCAGCAAGGATCTCATTCAGATTTGATGGAGAAATTAAAACCTTTACAGACAAGCAAAAGCTGAGAGAGTTCAGCACCACCAAACCAGCTTTACAACAAATGCTAAAGGAACTTCTCTAGGCAAGAAACACAAGAAGGAAAAGACCGACAATAACAAACCCAAAACAATTAAGAATATGGGAATAGGAACATACATGTTGATAATTACCTTAAAGGTAAATGGATTAAATGCTACAACCAAAAGACACAGACTGGCTGAATGGATGTAAAAACAAGACCCGTATATATGCTGTCTACAAGAGACCCAATTCAGACCTAGGGACATATACAGACTGAAAGTGAGGTGATGGAAAAAGATATTCCATGCAAATGGAAATCAAAAGAAAGCTGGAGTAGCAATTCTCATATCAGACAAAATAGACTTTAAAATAAAGACTATGACAAGAGACAAGGACACTACATAATGATCAATGGATCAATCCAAGAAGAAGATATAGCAATTGTAAATATTTATGCACCCAACATAGGAGCACCTCAAAACGTAAGGCAAATACTAACAGCCATAAAAGGGGAAATCGACAGCAACACAATCATAGTAGGGGACTTTAACACCCCACTTTCACCAATGGACAGATCATCCAAAATGAAAATAAATAAGGAAACACAAGCTTTAAATGATACATTAAACAAGATGGACTTAATTGATATTTATAGGACATTCCATCCAAAAACAACAGAATACACATTTTTCTCAAGTGCTCATGGAACATTCTCCAGGATACATCATATCTTGGGTCACAAATCAAGCCTTGGTAAATTTAAGAAAATTGAAATCGTATCAAGTATCTTTTCCGACCACAACGCTATGAGACTAGATATCAATAACAGGAAAAGATCTGTAAAAAATACAAACACATGGAGGCTAAACAATACACTACTTAATAACCAAGTGATCACTGAAGAAATCAAAGAGGAAATCAAAAAATACCTAGAGACAAATGACAATGGAGACATCATGACCCAAAATGTATGCGATGCAGCAAAAGCAGTGCTAAGAGGGAAGTTTATAGCAATACAATCCTACCTTAAGAAACAGGAAACATCTCAAATAAACAACCTAACCTTGCACCTAAAGCATTAGAGAAAGAACAAAAAAAACCCAAAGTTAGCAGAAGGAAAGAAATCATAAAGATTAGATCATAAATAAATGAAAAAGAAATGAAGGAAACGATAGCAAAGATCAATAAAACTAAAAGCTGTTTCTTTGAGAAGATAAACAAAATTGATAAACCATTTGCCAGACTCATCAAGAAAAAAAGGGAGAAGACTCAAATCAATAGAATTAGAAATGAAAAAGGAGAAGTAACAACTGACACTGCAGAAATACAAAGGATCATGAGAGATTACTACAAGCAACTCTATGTCAATAAAATGGACAACCTGGAAGAAATGGACAAATTCTTAGAAATGCACAACCTGCCAAGACTGAACCAGGAAGAAATAGAAAATATAAACAGACCAATCACAAGCCCTGAAATTGAAACTGTGAATAAAAATCTTCCAACAAACAAAAGCCCAGGACCAAATGGCTTCACAGGCGAATTCTATCAAACATTTAGAGAAGAGCTAACACCTATCCTTCTCAAACCCTTCCAAAATATAGCAGAGGAAGGAACACTCCCAAACTCATTCTATGAGGCCACCATGACCCTGATACCAACACCAGAGAAAGATGTCACAAAGAAAGAAAACTACAGGCCAATATCACTGATGAGCATAGATGCAAAAATCCTCAACAAAATACTAGCAAACAGAATCCAACAGCACATTAAAAGGATCATACACCATGATCAAGTGGGGTCTATCCCAGGGATGCAAGGATTCTTCCATATATGCAAGTCAATCAACGTGATACACCATATTAACAAATTGAAGGAGAAAAACCATATGATCATCTCAATAGATGCAGAAAAAGCTTTCGACAAAATTCAACACCGATTTATGATAAAAACCCTCCAGAAAGTAGGCATAGAGGGAACTTTCCTCAACATAATAAAGGCAATATAAGACAAACCCTCAGCCAACAGCGTCCTCAATGGTGAAAAACTGAAACCATTTCCACTAAGATCAGGAACAAGACAAGGTTGCCCACTCTCACCACTATTATTCAACATAGTTTTGGAAGTTTTAGCCACAGCAATCAGAGAAGAAAAAGAAACAAAAGAATCCAAATTGGGAAAGAAGAAGTAAAGCTGTCACTGTTTGCAGATGACATGATAGTATACATAGAGAATCCTAAAGATGCTACCAGAAAACTACTAGAGCTAATCAATGAATTTGGTAAAGTAGCAGGATACAAAATTAATGCATAGAAATCTCTGACATTCCTATACACTAATGATGAAAAATCTGAAAGTGAAATTAAGAAAACACTCCCATTTACCACTGCAACACAAAGAATAAAATATCTAGGAATAAACCTACCTAAGGAGACAAAAGACCTGTATGCAGAAAATTATAAGACACTGATGAAAGAAATTAAAGATGATACAAATAGATGGAGAGATATACCATGTTCTTGGATTGGAAGAATCAACATTGTGAAAATGACTCTACTATCCAAAGCAATCTACACATTCAATGCAATCCCTATCAAACTACCACTGGCATTTTTCACAGAACTAGAACAAAAAATTTCACAATTTGTATGGAAACACAAAAGACCCCAAATAGCCAAAACAATCTTGAGAAAGAAAAACGGAGCTGGAGGAATCAGGCTCCCTGACTTCAGACTATATTACAAAGCTACAGTAATCAAGACAGTATGGTACTGGCACAAAAACAGAAATATAGATCAATGGAACAGGATAGAAAGCCCAGAGATAAACCCACACACATATGGTCATCTTATCTTTGATAAAGGAGGCAAGAATATACAGTGGACAAAAGACAACCTCTTCAATAAGTGGTGCTGGGAAAACTGGACAGCTACATGTAAAAGAATGAAAGTAGAACACTCCCTAACACCATACACAAAAATAAACTCAAAATGGATTAAAGACCTACATGTAAGGCCAGAAACTATCAAACTCTTAGAGGAAAACATAGGCAGAACACTCTATGACATAAATCACAGAAAGATCCTTTTTGACCCACCTCCTAGAGAAATGGAAATAAAAACAAAAATAAACAAATGGGACCGAATGAAACTTAAAAGCTTTTGCACATCAAAGGAAACCATAAAGAAGCTGAAAAGACAACTCTCAGAACGGGAGAAAATATTTGCAAATGAAGCAACTGGCAAAGGATTAATCTCCAAAATTTACAAGCAGCTCATGCAGCTCAATAACAAAAAAAACAAACAACCCAATCCAAAAACGGGCAGAAGACCTAAATAGACATTTCTCCAAAGAAGATATACAGATTGCCAACAAACACATGAAAGAATGCTCAACATCCTTAATCATTAGAGAAATGCAAATCAAAACTACAATGAGATATTATCTCACACCGGTCAGAATGGCCATCATCATAAAATCTAGAAACAATAAATGCTGGAGAGGGTGTGGAGAAAAGGGAATACTCTTGCACTGTTGGTGGGAATGTAAATTGATACAGCCACTATGGAGAACAATATGGAGGTTCCTTAAAAAATTAAAAATAGAATTGCCATATGACCCAGCAATCCCACTACTGGGCATATACCCAGAGAAAACCATAATTCAAAAAGACACATGCACCCCAATGTTCATTGCAGCACTATTTACAATAGCCAGGTCATGGAAGCAACCTAAATGCCCATTGACAGATGAATGGATAAAGAAGATGTGGTACATATACACAATGGAATATTACTCAGCCATAAAAAGGAACAAAATTGGGTCATTTGTAGAGACGTGGATGAATCTAGAGACTGTTATACAGAATGAAGTAAGTCAGAAAGAGAAAAACAAATATCATGTACTAACGCATATATGTGGAACCAAAAAATTGGTACAGATGAACAGGTTTGCAGGGCAGAAATTGAGACACAGATGTAGAGAACAAACATATGGACACCAAGGGGGGATAGCAGTGGCAGGTGGGGGTTGTGGTGGGATGAATTGGCAGATTGGGATTGACATGTATACACTGATGGGTATAAAACAGATGACTAATAAGAACCTGCTGTATAAAATAAATTAAATTAAATTTTAAAAAAAGTGTTCTGGAAAACCAAAAAAAAAAAAAAATACTGTGGTAAAATATACATAAAATAAAATAAATAAATAAATAAAAATATAAAGGACTTCCCTGGCAGTCCAGTGGTTAAGACTCCACGCTTTCACTGCAGGGGTATGGACAAAAAATTAAAAGCTGTCCTTAAAAAATAATAATAATAATAAACTTCTGCTTCCTCCCCACTCTCCTGTTCTTTATCTGTCTTTCATTACACGTGGGTTTCAGCCAAGAACCTAGAAGGGTAGAGGGAAAATTATTTTTCCTCCCCTACATGCCTTAAGAAGTGATAAGGCTATCGCTAAAATTCCTCACCTGTAGATCTTAAATCAAAAGAGATAGTAATGATTACATTCCAAAATATCCCCAAGAAAGACTCATTAAAAACCGGGACTGGTCCAGTGTGAGAAATAATTGTCGATAAACACTGTATTAATTAAACAAACCACAGAAGTAAACCCTCTCATGTAGTTGAAATAGCAAAGTAAAATTTCAGTAGGTGTAATATAATACCTATTTGGATTCTTGTCCAATGTAGCACACAGAAAATGTGCTATATTTCAAGAAAGCATGTCATAGTTTAATACTGAGTGCAGAAACTCACAAAAACACTGAATGGGCATTTCCTTGAAAAAGGGCTTTCAAAAAGGAAGGTTTGGCGTTTTTGTTCTTTTTGAAACATGAATAAGAAATGACGTTCTAGTGCAGGCAAAGGAAAATCTTATGTTTGCAAAATCGACTTTTATGCTCAAACACAGTGAAAATGGAAGTGTTGGAAAGTGTTATGCATGGTATTTGAAGGTACTTTCATCTCTACATGAATAAATAATTGTGGTATGTAAATTGTGTTAGAAGTCTTGCTGTTTCATTTGCTTGTTTCACCCCGCAGATACAAATTTTCCCTTTAAAATCTACATTTGTTTGCATTTATAACTAAGTTTAGTTCGGGAAATCTAAGATCTGAGGATTCAAAATCAGGTTTGACAGACCTAAAACTAATGTTATCAAATCATTCTTTCACTATCATTTATTTATTGCTAACTCTACACTCAGAATCCACTACATGCCACAGATTATACAGATATAGTATAAGGAATAGTTCCTCCGTTCCAAAGGGAAAATAGATGATAAAATTGCTACCATTGAGAAGTTTACAATGTGTTGTGGTTAATTTTTGTAGGTTAATAAAACTGCAAATAGTGGCTTGCAGGTAACCCTATCTGTTCAAATTTTCTATCACAATTACATTGAGGTAATATCACAATGTCATTTTAATTGACTAGCTTTTTAACCCTATGATTCTTTAGTGGGAATTTTCATGCCAGATGTGTACTAATTCTTGTGCGCTCAAAAAGTGAGAGAAGGGCTTCCCTGGTGGCGCAGTGGTTGAGAATCTGCCTGCCAATGCAGGGGACACAGGTTCAAGCCCTGGTCTGGGAAGATCCCACATACCGTGGAGCAGCTGGGCCCGTGAGCCACAGCTACTGAGCGTGCACGTCTGGAGCCTGTGCTCCGCAACAAGAGAGGCCACGATAGTGAGAGGCCTGCGCACCGCGATGAAGAGTGGCCCCCACTTGCCGCAACTGGAGAGAGCCCTCGTACAGAAACGAGGACCCAACACAGCCAAAAAAAAAAAAAAAAAAAAAGTAAGAGAAAAAGAAACCTGGAATTAAAGGCTTAAAGTCTGATCTATTTAAGCAAGTACCATTAGTCATACAAATTTATCTCACAGGGCTTCCCTGGTGGCGCAGTGGTTGAGAATCTGCCTGCTAATGCAGGGAACACGGGTTCGAGCCCTGGTCTGGGAAGATCCCACATGCCGCGGAGCAACTGGACCCGTGAGCCACAACTACTGAGCCTGCGCGTCTGGAGCCTGTGCTCTGCAACAAGAGAGGCCGCGACAGTGAGAGGCCTGCGCACCGCGATGAAGAGTGGCCCCCGCTTGCCGCAACTAGAGAGAGCCCTTGCACAGAAACGAAGACCTAACACAGCCAAAAATAAATATAAAAATAAATAAATAAATAAAAGATTACTATTAAAAAAAAATTTATCTCACAGATGTACATTCACTGAGATTAGATATTGTGATGTCAGCATGATATAATGTGGAAAATATTAAATTGTTAAGCACTCTAACGTGAGCCTAGTTTTAATCCGTCTGGCCAAAGTGGGCATTTTATTCATTCAGAAACTTCTCTAACATATTGCAAGCCAGTTGAGAATTGGCCCATAAATGGTTAACAATCGCTATGTTACTCACGACCTACCCTATGATAAGTATACCCTTGCAGCTTAATATGCATCATTTTTAATCCTAAAACTAAACTCCAATTTACATACGGTGAAACTGGGGTTCAAAGAGATTAAGTAATGTGCCAAAGGACATATAGCTGAAGAAATACGTAAAGTGCCATTTCCTTAATTCCACCCATGTTTCAATAAAACACATACAGATTTACATATACTTACTTGGAGACTGAATCCAAAACAACCATAGGGGGAAAAGAAAACTAGCCAATTAAAATGATCTTGTGATATTACTTCAAAGTAACTGTGAAATGAACATTTTTTTCTGGGAACCTATGGAGCTTTCAGCTTTGTCACTAAGCCATCTGATCTTTTGTGTGGTCTGAATTCAATAATCTTTAACATGTGGAGGAAAAAAATCACATCTGCACCTGAAGTTTCAGTGAAAAAGTGTCAAAATGAGCAATAAAACATTGATTTTTATTGAGTAATGCTTTGAATTAATATAGAGAGAAACATGATAAAGTGCTATTTTGACTTGCAAAGGAAAAGAAAATATCAAACACCAATTTTACATATGGGACAGCAATCAGAGCTGAACCTTAAGGTAATTGCCTGTAAAGTCAGATACTAACTCCTTAGGCCGTTATTTTTAAAAGCCTCCCATTAACTGATCTACTGAGTTTCATTTCCCTTTATAATCTTGTATAGTTATATTTACCCTAAAGAACACATTGTTTTGCTGTTTCCTACTCCTGTCCCTTCAGGTGTGCTTCTCTAGCTCCTTTTCTGGTTAATATTTGACACATTAAGCCAAACCCTCTCTCAAAACCTGTCTCAAGAGAGTTCCCATTCAAGGAGCTTTCCATATAAACTTCAAGTCACATTAAATAAT
This sequence comes from Eschrichtius robustus, assembly GCF_028021215.1. Taxonomy (NCBI): domain Eukaryota; kingdom Metazoa; phylum Chordata; class Mammalia; order Artiodactyla; family Eschrichtiidae; genus Eschrichtius; species Eschrichtius robustus. Next base: position 33,419,493 of record NC_090827.1, on the reverse strand, counting down.
TCCTTTGCACTTGAGCACACTTGTTTGTGGATAGCATGTGTTTGTTCTCAAAACAATTTGAGAACACTTAGATGGTGGTGTCAGCTTTGCGATGGCTAACCTCCCAAAAATCAGATAAATAAATGTCTTAGAGCTAGGACAGACTGAAGAGAACACAGGGTGGTGTTTGTTTGTCTTTTTAATAATCCCTACCTTGTGGTGCTAGTTTTAGGATCAGAGAAGAGTGGCTACCATGTGCCTGGCAGTAAGTATGCACTAGGGAACATGGGCTTTTGGAGAGAGAGAGAAAGAGAGAGAGAGAGGGAGGGATGGAGAGAGGGAGAGAGAGACCTGGGTTCAAATACCAGATTCACCATTTCATTTCTGTATGATCCTGCACAAGTCCATTTTTATCTGCAGTTTCCATATTTACAAAATGATGACAAGCATATTGTACTTTCCAAGTGCTGTTAGAATTAACTTCAGATAATTTACATGATAAAGTTTTCATTGGCGTCAACAAGTTGAGGTCAGGCTGTCCCTAGGAGAGGCTAGCTGTTTTGTTGTCAGGAGCCCCACCATACTAAATTCAGGAAATTTAATATGGCCCAGGCTTTTTTTATATAATTTGATGTTTAATAGCTTTTGGATCTTAGGATCATATAATATCACGTGCCCTGCTTCTCAATAGCTCAATCAAATAACCATGCTATCTTATCAAGATGCTTTTCCCTAGAGAGTGCATGAACCGACAGCACCAACAGGTCCTCCCTTCTCTCTGCTTCTGCCACCCAGCAACCTTCCTTCGTTCACCCTTTATTCCTTTCTGATGGTATGATTGTAATCAAGTATAATTCTGGTCTGGGAAGTGATTCATTCTTCTCTCTCTCCTCCCTTCCCCTCCCCTCCCCATTTCTCTGTTTCTCTCTCTCTCTCTCTCTCTCTCCTCTCTCCACCCCCATCCTATCTCCCATTTGAACTGAATACAGAAATACATAATACATACATACATAATACTTAAAGAAGGACATAAAAATCACCTGTAATCTTAGCATTAAAAGCTAATAAATGGGACTTCCCTGGTGGTCCAGTGGTTAAGACTCTGCACTTCCACTGCAGGGGGCACAGGTTCAATCCCTGGTTGAGGATGTGCAAGCTGCATGGGGTGGTCAAAAAAAAAAAGCTAATAAATGTTAAGTTTAGCACCAGTCTTTTCTTCTGTAGTGATCACAATGTATATAGAGGGTCTTTTAAAATTTTATTTCCAAATTATATTTTTCAGAGTATAAAAATAATATATACACTTTGCACCTAACATGTTAACATTCTATGCCATTTGTCATCTTTCAGAATCCAAATTTAATGACTATATAGTTGACCATTTTAATTAAACATTCTTCTTTAGTTGGACTCTTAGAAATATTACAATTTTGCAATACTAGACAATTAACATCATCGTAATCATCTTTAAACATACATATTTTGCACATATCTAGCTATTTTTAGGATAAAATTCTAGTAGTTAACAATCACAAGTCTCTTAGTTTAAATTACTAATTTTCTTTTCAGAAATGCCCCTCCCCATGAGCACACATGGCCTATGACGGCCCATTTCCCTGCACCATGCAAATATTAAGAAATACAAAACATTCCAATTAGTTGAATTAGAAGGGAGAAGTGTTTTTTCTTTTTGTGCAATTAGTAATCCTACCATCTGTATGTAATCATAAATCTGTATGCTTTCCAAAAATGTATTTCTTAACACTTAATACTTATTGAATTGGCTACAACTACAGAATAATTTAAAATAGATCTGGGCATCTTGCTTCTTGATTTTATTGGAACGATTTTAGCATTTTAACCTTAAATGTAATTAGGCTCTTGGTTGGTTAGAAAAATATTCTTTATTATGTAAAAGAAGTAAGTACATTCTCATTTAATAAATCATTGTATTAGACTTTTTAAGGTTGTTAAGTGCTTTTAGGGTACAACTGAGATTACCTTGTGATTGAATTTCTGTGGTTTATATAAATGATATGTTACAATGCATTTTCTCCTTTGACATATTTAAATAACATGTTATATATATTCTAAGATTAAACTATGCATGTGGCTTTTATTCTTTTGCAATTCTGATGAATTCAATAGCTGTTGATTTGATTTTAGAGATATGCATTCACACTCAGATTATATTGGTGTCCTTACTCATTTTCTCCTTTGATCTATAAGATATATTTGTATTCATGTATATTTAATTTTTCTATGCTGTATTATTTGGAATATAAAGTTTTAATACTATTTTAGCCCACTGATTTTTTAATTATTTTTTTACTGAAGTATAATTGATTTACAATGTTGTGTTAATTTCTGCTGTACAGCAAAGTGATTCAGTTATATATACATTATTTTTTTATATTCTTTTCCATTATGGTTTATCACAGGATATTGAATATAGTTCCCTGTGCTATACAGAAGGACCTTGTTGTTTTTCCATTCTATGTATAATAGTTTGCATCTGCTAATCCCAAACTCCATACTCCATCCCTCCCCCATGTCCCCTCCCCCTTGGCAACCACAGGTCTGTTCTCTATGTTTTAGCCTCACTGATATTTTATCTGTTATGAATTTAAAAATGCCTCTTCTCAAAGTAAGTTAACCTGAATTTTAAGTTTCTTGATAATACTGGAAAAAATAAACGATTCAAACATTTGAATGAGAAAAACCCGGGTTCAAATTCCAAGCGTGTGATTTTTAGCACGCAGCTTCTTTGAAGCCCAATCTCCTCTTCTGTGATTGGGGAGATAAGGATAAACTCAGATGTTGGCATCCAGGAAGGGATCTGACATGTGCCTGTTAGCCCAGGGCCTAGGACAGGAGGAGCCCATCAAGCCTGCTTTCCTACTATCTGCTTTCCTCCTCAGCACTATCTACACTTTTTCAGTTGTATCCTTGTTCTGTTTTTCATGTTTATTGGCCTTTCGTCACCTCCTTCCCCTTATTTTATCCCTTATTCTAAGAGAACTTTGAGATTTTCCTTCTGCACACAGATGCAATTTTCTGCAGCAGTGTTTTAGCAGGGCCCGTTCTGTTATTTCTATTGGATTAGTCATCTTTGCATCCGCCTCCCTTTTATTCCCAGCTTCTTATTCTCACACAGCATGCAGTTATCTCCTCCTCAGCCTGTTCCTTACATATGCCTGATACCCATATTTCTTAGGGGCGACAACTAGACAACTGCTTGAATCTTTTTGCGGAAGCCAAACAGTTGTCTAAAAGTTTCTTTTGCTTCGTCTCATAAATCATTTTTCCAGAGATTTGATTTCCCTGGATTTTCAGGATAATATGTTCCTCTTTCTCTTATGCTACTATATTTCTTTTTCCTAGAGGGACCATATGGGGTTTTTCATCAATTTTTAACACTATGAAACACTTAGTACATAAAAGGATATATGTAACATATATATTTATAATATAGAGTAAGTAACAATATAATGAAATAGGATGTTACTGGGATTGTTGAAGCTTCCTGGAAACCCTCTCCAGTTACCTCCTTTTGTGCCCCATTTTTAAATACATCTCAGACCTTTTCTCTAGCATCTTTTCCATTCTTCTTGAAGTCTACACTTCAGATGTTATTTCAGGGAGAAGCTATTGTGGTAAAGTGCTTACTACATGAAAATGTCTTTAATTTGGCTTTCTTTGAAAGATATCTTTGCTGCATATGATGCTAGGTTGAAAGAAGCTTTCAACATTTTGAAGATGTTATTCTAGTGCCTTCTGGCTCCTGTTGAGAAGTCAAATATTAATCTAGTTACCATTCCTTTGTTCATAATCCATCTCTTCTCTCTGCTTTTCTAAAGATCTGCTATTTTATTTGGTGCTCTGCAGTTTTTCTAATTTTGTACCTACATGTGATAATTTATTCTATTTGGAGTTTGTCAGTGTTCCTCAGAATGAGTTCATTAGTACTCACGAAATTCTTAGCCATTATCCATTTAAATATTGCTTTTGTTTACTCTAGTATTTTTCCAGAACTTTGATTAGATATATGTTGGACTAGTTCATTCTATCTTCCATGTCTCTTAATCTATCTTTTGTACTTTTCCATCACTTTGTCCCTGTGGGTACCAGTTATATGATTTCTTAACTTATATCTTCTGGCTTCATTAATTCTCTTCTTAAAGTGTTATTCTGTAAACTTAGCTTTAATTTCACTGACTGTATTTTTCATTTCTAAGTGTTCAATTTTGCTTTTTTTCAGGTATGCCTGCTCGTCTTTGATAGATGCAGAGTCATGCCATTATTTTTGCTTCTGTGTTCTCCCATGGTAGAAGTGGGGAGAGAAGGAGGGAAAAATCTCCCTTTAGAGGACCATTTAGAAAGCAGAGGTAGAGGAAAATGCACAGAAAATATGTAAATTCTTCAAGATTTTAGAAAGAGCTAGATTCCTCTTGGGATACTGTTGCTTTTCCTTTGGGTGTGCAGTTGTTTTCTTTTTCTGGGCTCTCATTCCAATGATCTCATGCCAAGAATATTAGTTTATTCTGGTCCATTGCTATTGTTTTCCACTTTCCTGTGTTTAAGTGTGCAGATTGCTTTCATTCAGTCCTACAAGTGTCTTCTGTCTCCTCTATTTGAGGTGATCCCTTCACTACAATTGCACAGTCCCTGCCCCACCAGGATGAACAGAAGCTGCTACTGGGCAGCTGACTGGCTCTGGTCCAGCACTTTGTTGTCTCCCTTTAGATCCTATGAAGTCAGAGTTCACAGGAACAGTTCTGCTCAATGAATAGCATGTGCTTGAGGCCTGTAGTAAGTATATATCTCACAGCCACAAAGATAATCAAACGTAATTAATAACTCTACTCTTTCAGTCAGATCTGAAACTTATCTAGCAGTTATGATTTGACTGAAAGATTTTTTAAGTTACTATTTAAACTCTTAAACTCTCAGCTCTTCAACCAGAGCACAACTACCACAAATGATTTGCAAACTGATAAAAATGAGAAAAGCCAGTATAACAAGTTTTCTCTTTTACCCCTGAATACGTATCTGTAATATTGGTGTAGGTTGATTCTTTCTCTCTCTCTCTCTCTCCCTTTCTCTCTCTCATTCTCTCCCTCCCTCTCCAGGTTCTTCTCTGCTTTCAGAAAGGAACATAAAAAATGCTTTAGCTTTCAAGAATTTTTCAGAACTTCCTTGAACTTGTAGTGTTGCTTGAAACCAATGACCTTATAGGAAGATCTTAACATTGGCAGTGTGTTCACCATTGCTCAGGCTGAAAGAAATGCCTGACTGGCTCTGTTTAGTTCCACCTTGGTCAAGAGTAGAGTTTTCCTTTTCATGCCTTCATCCCCACCTAAGACATTTCTACACCCAGACTGGTGTAAAAAAGTCTAAGACTGCTGCAAAGTGAGTGGAACACAGACAATCGATTACAGGGAGGGTCTGCACTGATTGACTGCTCAGTGTTGAGTCTCTATCTGATGATACTGTCCTTTCTACCTCTTACCTTTTGGCCAGGTCCTTCCTTTTAGTTCTGTCTGCCTTCTTCCCCCAGCCTCAGTCATATTAGTTTCTACAAGCAAGAATAAAAATACTCTGCCTTAGTTTTCAATATCTATTTTGCTCATATTGAGAAAAAAATTGTTTGACAGGCACAGGGTGGAAAGCTTCAGAAACTGGCAATAAGCTTAAATGGGGAAAAAAAGAAAGATTCAGGAGATTCTATCTTTTATCCTTTATATCGATGAATGAAAAGCTGTATTAAATATGAATTTTTATTATTAAATAAATTTTTATTATTAAACCATGCAATTAATTTGGTAATATGGATTTTAAAAATTATCAAAAACAAGTCACTGATGCTATTTATAATTTCTTAGGACCTCGCCATCTTTCAATTCTCTGGACAACCTGAAAAACAGAATAAATATAGTTTTGGGGTTATACTTTCATGAAATAAGTAGAGATTTATGCATACTTAATTTTTAGAAGTTGGTAAGCTCTTAAACAAGATAGAATGTACTCAGAAAAATGATTAATATTTTTTAAGCTAGTTCATAAAGCTTTATCTTTTAATCTCCTAATTACATTTAGTGATATACTTGACATTATAGGCTACTTGATTTGTTTATGAAAAACTCATCATCTTAAAAAAATTTCTTCAGACTCAAATAGTGGTAAAAATTCTCATTTTAACACTTACTGACATTTATTGAGCACATACAAGGCATGAGGCATTTGGTTGAGAGCTTTACATGCATTATCTCATTTAATCATCACAATGCTGCAATGAGGTATGCAGAATATTATCTTAATTTTACACTTGAAGAAACTGAGGCTTAGAGAATTCAAATGACCAGCTGGTCCCCAGATGGTAAGTAGTGGATGCAGGATACAAATCCATAGGTGCCTGGCTTCTAATCACTTACTCTTCTATGTGCTGCATTTCAATATTTTTCATTATGGTGTCTTTAAATTTGCTTGCTTTATAGACAGAATATCATCTTCTTATGTAAGAATCTTCTCCCAACATAGAATTATAGCATTTTACCATTGGAAAAGCCCTGCAAACCATGAGGTCCTGTAGTTCCCATGTTGGGGGCCAGTGTGCCCTGGTCTATTGCAGCAAACTCACAAACTCAAAAGGTTAGTAGGGAGGACCTTCAAGATTTTCATTGTAAACACATTATCTTCCAAGTACTGTCAGATGCAGTTTGAATTACTAGCTCAAGGCATTTCGGTTTCAACTTTAGATAATGTTAAATTCCTTTGAGCGACAAGATACCTTTTGAAACTGTTGAGTTTCCTGGGTTGAGATGATAAGAAGTACTGTAGTATAACCTACGTGAAACAGGAGAAGAGGGTGGCAGTCTCCAGTCTGGTTTCAAGGTTTGAGAAGTGCAGTGCTCAACACATCCCAGGAATAACTAATTGTGCTTATTTAAGAATTAAAATTTTGACATTTTTTTCTAATGATTTTTATTATTTTTAAAAAATGGATATTAAGTTGTGAAGGTATAAATATTTATTAAACTTTTTGGACCTAGGGACTTAAAAAAGGATCTGTAAGTTACTTCTTTTGGGCCAGGGGTGACATGGAAAAATTACTGGGACACTAAGAACACCATAACTGAAAAAAATTTGGGAACATCTGATCTAGTCCAATATACCATTCAGTGCCTGAGGTAGACTCTCTGAACGTATTCAGAGACTTATAGATGAGATAGATCTATAACAAAGAGAGAAATAAACTAAAACATATAAAAAAGAAAATGATGTATTGACTGAAGTACTCCCAAACTGTGATTCTGATTAAAAATTATCAAGCATGGCACGCATCAAAGACTTCACGGCTTCTTAAATTTACCCTGCCTGTATTTCTTCAACTCAGGGCTAGGCCATTTTACTTTTCTGTTCACATCTAGAAAAATCTCTTATTTGTTTTGATCTCCTATTTGGTTCCAAAGTCTGTAACACACAAGTTTTGGGAAATCCATGGAGATGGGAAATACATACAAAAAATATTGTAGGGATTTCCCTGGTGGTCCGGTGGTTAAAAATTCGCCTTCCAGTACAGGGGACATAGGTTCGATCCCTGGTCGGGGAACTAAGATCTCACATGCCACAGGACAACTAAGCCTGCACACCGCAACTACTGAGCACACGGGCCATAACTAGAGAGCCCGCGTGCCGCAACTACAGAGCCCATGTGCTCTGGAGCCTGCACGCCGCAATGAGGAGCCCGCACACCCCAGCGCAGGATCCTACATGCTGCAAACGAAGATCCCACATGCCGCAGCTAAGATTCAATGCAGCCAAAAATAAAAATAAATAAATAAATGTTTTTTTAAAAAAAGAAAAAATATTGTAAATTTCCTTTTTTTTTTTTAAAGGAACTCCTTTATTTTTATTATTTATTTATTTTTAGCTGTGTTGGGTCTTCGTTTCTGTGCAAGGGCTTTCTCTAGTTGCGGCAAGCGGGGGCCACTCTTCATCACAGTGCGCGGGCCTCTCACTATCGCAGCCTCTCTTGTTGCGGAGCACAGGCTCCAGGCGCGCAGGCCCAGTAGTTGTGGCTCACGGGCCCAGTTGCTCCGCGGCATGTGGGATCTTCCCAGACCAGGGCTCGAACCCGTGTCCCCTGCATTGGCAGGCAGATTCTCAACCACTGTGCCACCCGGGAAGCCCTGTAAATTTCCTTTCATATGCTAGTTACTAACTGTATATTGTTGCTGTCGTTGTTGTGCATGTAGTCTCTAAATACTAAGAGCTTATTAATTCATTCAACAACTTTTTATTGAGTGCACACCAGAGGAGCATTATATTAAGCTATTGTTAAGTGTTCCATAATGACAGAGTTTTTATTAAGCATGGATGATAATCATATTGAATCTTGTTCTTAAAAAAAAAACATATTTTAAGTGAATTAAGAAATAAAATTTTATTTTTCTTTACTTAACTCATGGGTCAAGATGTCGTTAACAATTAGATGACTGGTAGTTTACAGATTAAATTAGAATGATATTTTGTTGAATATTTAATAAATGAATATTTGGCTATAAATATACTCAAACTATAGATAAATATTGAATAACATGTATAAGTCCCATTTAATAAACTTCCTTACCTTTTAACAACCAAATCCCATTTTCTTCCTCAGAAGTTACCCTTCTCCACATTGCAGGGTATATCTTTCCATTATTCTAGGCATTTAAATACACACAAAGTGGTGGGATCATATTATAATATATATAATTCTACTGTCACTTGCTTATTTCTGCTCATTTATAAATTCTGAAGTATTTTATGTATATATATCAATACATATATAACATTTATTTTCCCAAGTTTTATTGAGATATAATTGACATAAACATTGTATTAATTTAAGATGCACAACATAATTATTTGATATAGGTATATATCGTGAAATGATCACCACAATAAATTGTTATTCATCACCTCATATAGTTATAAGTTTATATATATATATATATATATATATATATACACACACACACACACATTTTTTCAATGAATTCAGCATTTTCCATGGTATGGATTTACCATAATTTAGCCAGTCTCCTAATTGTGATTTTTTTTATATTGTTTCCAGTTTTTTGATATTACAGTGATGTCTTATACAGCATCTTCATTCAAATATTCTTGTGCCCATACGTGAGTGATTTTGTTGAATATATTCCTAGAAGCAAAGTCCTTTGGGACAAAATATATAAATGCTTTAAATCTTGGTAGATATGGCCAAATTGCCTTCCAAAGTGGTTATAACTTATCCGTTCTTCTGCCTCAGTTATTCTGCTATTGATTCCTTCTAGTGTAGTTTTTATTTCAGTTATTGTATTGTTCATCTCTGTTTGTTCCTTAATTCTTCTAGGTCTTTATTAAACATTTCTTGCATCTTCTCGACCTTTGCCTCCATTCTTTTTCCGAGGTCCTGGATCATCTTCACTATCATTATTCTGAATTCTGTTTCTGGAAGGTTGCCTATCTCCACTTCATTTAGTTGTTTTTCTGGGGTTTTATCTTGTTCCTTCATCTGGTACATAGCTCTCTGCCTTTTCATCTTGTCTATCTTTCTGTGAATGTGGTTTTTGTTCCACAGGCTGCAGGATTGTAGTTCTTCTTGCTTCTGCTGTCTGCCCTCTGGTGGATGAGGCTATCTCTAATGTCCAATATTATTAACAGAATTAGCCAGATCACACATATTGATACATTTCACCCCCATTAACAGCGAATTTTTGAGATAACTTTGTATAAGGATGATGCAACTAGGATTATACCTTTGTGAGGTACTTCTTAAATTTCTAACAGTTTTTCTTTTACTTTAAATCTACGATGTTAGCTTTAAATGATTCATGAGATATAACATGCTGGTAGGTTGTACCTTTACAACAATATATAAGACTGTCACATTAAATGTCTTTTGTCTGACTGGGAATATTTGTTTCCTGATAGTACCATAAGGAATTCATTTTACTTAGTTATGTTTATCCATTCTTTAGCCATAAAACTTTTGATTTCATATTGCTTTATGGGTACCTCTTAGCAAAGCCCTAATGACTAGAATTTTAACACTTGTTTTTCAGATTTATTTTATGTCACTTAATCTGGAAACTTTTGTCTTTTGAAAGGAGTTAGTTGTTATTATTGATATATTTTGACTTATCTATTTTATGCTTTTTATTTACACATGCTCTATTTTCTTCTTCATTTGTTCCTTTATGTTATATTGTTGGCTTGAATTAGTTTGGTCTGCAAATTTCCATATCACGTTTTTATTCATCTACTGGTTATATTTAATTTTTTGTTATTTACTAAGGTATAATTTATATATGTTAAGTACAAAGACCTTGCATGTACAGTTTGATCAGCTTTGAAAATACACTTTTTTTTTGAATGCCAGTTTGCCCCTTTCTAAAAAAATTATATTAGAAAAGGTAAATTCAGACAAGGAAATGTATGGATGACACAAATCTTGACTGTTGAATATGTATTCCTATCAAGATCTCCCTCACCTAAGAAATTTCCTTCTTATATTAGCCCAATCAATCTCTGCCACTCAGACACAAGCATTGTTCTCATTTCTATAACCATAAACTAGTTATGCTAACTCCAGAATTTCATGTAAATGGAAGTATACAGCATGTGCTGTTTCACATCTGCCTTATTTTAGTCAGCATATGTGGGAACTTTTTATCCAAGTTATTGTGAGTATCAGCAATTCATTCTTTTATTTTGCTAAGTAGTATTCTATTGTACAAAATACCAGAACTTGTTTATCCATTCACCTGTTTTTGGATATTTTGTTCATTTCCAAATGTGTGTTAATAATGAATTAAGCTATAATAAACATTTTTGTGTAAGTCTTTCTTGCTGGATGTACATGCCAAGAACTAAAAAGAGTCTGGGATTTTACCTTTTTGCAAGCTAAAAAGTTTGCTTGGCACAGTTTCATGGATTCTGGCATAACACTAGAGACTACTGAGTCAAAGACAAAAGACTTTGTTCCTCAGGGCAGTAAGCTCTTGAGTATCAGTATATTTGCATCAGATCCCCTTGCCTCCGAGTCTCATGAGATGATACGGTGGCACCCAAGTGGGTGTTATGCATGCAGTGGGTTTGTGACAACACCAAATGCTGATAAAGACGTGGAACAGCACAGGTTCTCACCCATTGCTGGTGGGCATGCTTAATGGTCCAGCCATTTTGGAAGACAGCTTGACTGTTTCTTAACAAAACTAAACATCCTCTTACCATATGATCCAGCAATTGCACTCCTAGGTATTTATTCAAATGAATTGAAAACTTATGTCCACACAAAAACCTACACATGAATGTTTATAGCAATTGTATTCATAACTGCCAACACTTGGAAAGCAACCAAGATGTCTTTCAACAGGTGAACGATTAAACAAATCATTGTACCTTCATACAATGGAATATCATTCCATGATGAAAAGAAACGTGCTACCAAGACTTGATTAGATATGGTGAAACATCAAATGTGTATTGCTAAAGAAATCAATGTGGAAAGCTTATGTGCTGTATGATTCCAAATATATGACATTCTGGAAAAGGCAAAACTATAGAGAAAGCAAAAGGAAGAGTGGTTGCCAGAGGTTCAGTGGGAAACGGAGAGGGATAAATAGGTGGAACACAGGGCATTTTTAAGGCAGCGAAATCATTCTCTATGTTACTGGAATGGTGGATACGTGACATTAGGCATTTGTCTAAACCCATAAAATTTTACAATATAAAGAGTGAACCCTAATGTAAGCTAAGGACTTTAACTGTTTTTTTAAATATTTATTTTATCTATTTTCTTTATTCTTTTGGCTGCATCAGGTCTTTGTTGAGGTGTGCGGGCTTCTCTCTAGTTGCCACGCGTGGGTTTTCTCTCTCTGTGGCACTTGGGCTCCAGAGCGCGTGGGCTCTGTAGTTTGCAGCACACGGGCTCTCTGAGGTGTGCAAGCTCAGCAATTGTGGCGCTCGGGCTTAGTTGCCCAGCGGCATGTGGGATCTTAGTTCCCCAACCAGGGATCAAACCTGCGTCTGCTGCATTGGAAGACGGATTCTTTATCGCTGGACCACCAGGGAAGCCCCTTAATTAGTTAATAGTAATGAATCAGTATTAGTTCATCGATTGTAGCAACACACTACACTAATGCAAAATGTTAATAAAAGAGGAAATTGTGTGTGGTGAGACAGTGGTAGAGGGTGGTAGGCAGTATATGGAACTTTCTATACTTGCTGTGAAATTTTTCCATAACCCTAGAACCATTCAAAAAATAAAGTCTATTTAAAACAAAACAAAACACACAAACCTACAGTCAATTTATCTTTGACAAAGGAGGCAAGAATATAAAATGATGAAAAGACAGTCTCTTCAGCAAGTAATGTTGGGAAAGCTGGACAGCTGCATGTAAGTCAGTGAAGTTAGAACACACCATCACACCATACACAAAAATAAACACAAAACGGCTTCAAGACTTAAATATAAGACATGACACCATAAAAATCTTAGAACATAGGCAAAACATTCTCTGACATAAATTGTACCCATGTTTTCTTAGGGCAGTGTCCCAAGGCAATAGAAATAAAAGTGAAAATTTAAAAATGGGACCTAATCAAACTTATAAGTTTTGCACAGCAATGGAAACCATAAACAAAACAAAAAGACAACCTATGGACTGGGAGAAAATATTTGCAAATGATGTGACCAACAAGGGCTTAATTTCCGAAATATATTGCAAACAGCTCATACAATTCAATAACAAAAAAACAAACAACCCAATCGAAAAATAGACAGAAGACCTAAATAGACATTTCTCCAAGAAGACATACATATGGGTAACAGGTACATGAAAAGATGCTCAGAATCACTAATTATTAGAGAAATGCAAATCAAAGCGACAATGAGGTACTACCTCACACCAGTCAGAATGACCATCATTAAAAAGTCTACAAATAATAAATGCTGGAGAGGGTGTGGAGAAAAGGGTAGGAATGTAAATTGGTGCAGCCACTACGGAGAACAGTATGGAGGTTCCTCAAAAAACTAAAACTAATAAAAAAAAAAAAAAAAAAAAACTAAAACTAAATGGAAAAGAATATGAAAAAAGAGTGTATATATATATATGCATAAATGCATAACTGAATCACTTTGCTGTATAGTAGAAATTAACAACATTGTAAATCAACTATACTTCAATAAAATAAATTTAAAAAAACAAATAAACAAATCCCTTAAAACGATAGTTTGGAAATAAGACTGTCAGTGTCTCTGGTCACATAGCACACATAAACACCCAACCTATAGGGAATTATCCCCAACCATATGGGCTCCTGCTTTTTATGCCATACTGACTTCTGGTAAATTTCCCTATGAGTATGACACCCTGTTTGTTACTCTGATTAATCTGACTAACAGAGGTTAGAACTAAATATATTTATTTGTCTTGTACAACATTTAATAAGGTTACTGTCAGCAGGGCTCCAAACACCAGAATAAGTTCAGCCTATAGTACTGAACTCTACCATGCTCTCCCTCCTGTGGTTTCCGCCAAGCTAGCTGAACAAAAGCCATAAACCATCAGGGTATACCTTGAAAACCCAGGGGCTTTTTACATTTCTGTATTGGCCTTTCCACTTGGCCCAGGTGTGGCTTGACATATTAGAGATTACACAGACTCTGTCTTGGCCTGCAAGGAAGAGGTGTAGGGCAATTCCATCATCCATAATAACCCTGGCCAGTGAGTTGAGGCAGACTTGAATCCCTTCCAGATCTGAAGTGGTGCCACTGATTACTTCAGCTAAAATCAAGGACAAACATCATACAAGTTGGAATCGAATGAGTATCATCATAGGGATAAATAACTAGACAGCTTTCCCTTGGGGAAACTCTCCCAAATAACTAAAGATAGGCTCATTTTGGAGAGGTCTCTGCAGCCATCTGAGAGATACATGATCTACTTGTAGTGTTTCCTTAAATACATGAATATAAGCATCCTATGGTACAAGTTTTTAAGAGGGAGGCAAGTTAATGCCTGGCTTCTACACACGAAGTACTATTTCAGGGGCACATATGCTACCTAGAAAAAAAATGTTGTTTTCAACTTTGAGGGCCCTCCCAGTGGGACCTACATGAGTCAAGGAGTTTGACAGTGCTTCCAATGCAGTCTGCTAGTTGACTGGTAGGTCTTAGGGTTCCCAGTTCTGCTCAAATAGTTGTCTTTGTTCCTTTTTTTTTTTCCTTAGGGACTCTCTGAGGACAGACAGTCCAATCCATGCTGTTTGTCCACACCACCAGCTGGGCAACATTTGTCCTCTCCACAGAATGAGAAAGTTACTGGGAAAGATATTCAGATGTGATGACAAGTGTTTGGCATTGCAGGTAGAGGACCTGGGATCATTCCCTGATATTTCTGATAGGTTTTATAATAAAGTTAATGGGAACATCAATCAAATTATGGTCATAATCATCTGGTAAGAGTTGGCAGACTCTGCAGTTGGTTAAATTCAAGGCACTTGCAACAGTTTGGTAGAACTGGAGCATGGCATTTACCTTCATAAAGAAAGTTCCAAGAGTAGTTCTGAAAGAGAAACATCATTAATATCCTGTCCTCCTTCATACCACCCTGCATCTAAGGTCTTCTTTCCCCAGGTGCTAGGATTGTTACTCTCGCTCAGTCATTACAAAATTGGTATGTCCCATTCTGGTAGCTATAATTTCACTTTTTTCTCCCCAGTCATCTCTTACTCTCACCCATATTTTCCACAGAGAAAGGTCAGGTGCTAGAGGAACAAGGATATTTTAATAAACCTTAATAGAAACCAATTATGTGCCCCATGTGACCTGCAAGGGCCACTGTAAGGGGACTCAGTGAGCAGTACACTCAGACAAGTGGTTATTATCTTTAGGATCTAAAACTCTGTCCATTCAACAAGTGAATCCAGGTGTCTGAAGCAGAATTAAGCTTGAATCCCTTAGATTCCCTTTTGGTTACCAGATGCCTCTGGATGATGGGAAGTTTGGAAAGTCCTTTGAATATATTGACCATTACCCATTGTTGAGTGGCCTTTGTGATAAAAGGTATGTCATCTCCCAACTGCAAATGGTCCAGAAATAAAAAAAAACATGACATAGATTAGTTTCAAGGGACACAATAATGTGGCTAGAATTGACTGATCAAACTGGAAGAATAACATTGTAATCTGAAAAAGTGTCAACAGCAGTGAGGCACTACCGATAGCCCTGAAAGGGTTCAAAGATCTAATATAGTCAGTCTTCTGGGAACAGCAGGGGCAATGCCCCGTGTGATGTGGTCTTCTCCATTGCAAGCCAAATGGGTCAATTTTTGGTAGGAGACACAAGTCTGGTAGTGGTGCCCTCTAAATCAAAAACTAAGAGTCCTATACAGATGGCCAATAGGCAAGTGAAAAGAAGCCCCAAATCACTAATTACTAGAGAAATGTAAATCAAAACTATGATGAGGTACCACCTCACACCAATCAGAATCGCCATCATTAAAAAGTCTACAAATAACAAATGCTGGAGAGGGTGTAGGGAAAAGGGGATTCCTCACTGTTGGTGGGAATGTAAATTGGTGCAGCCACTATGGAAAACAGTATGGAGGTTCCTCAAAAAACTAAAAATAGAGTTACCATATGATCCAGCAATCTCAGTCTTGGGCATATACCTAGACAAAACTATAATTCAAACAGATACATGCACCTCTATGCTCATAGCAGCACTACTTACAATAGCCAAGATGTGAAAACAACCTAAATGCCCATTAACAGATGAATGGATAAAGCAGATGTGGTGTGTATATATATATATATATATATATATATATATATATATATATATATATATATATATATATTTATATATACAATGGAATATTACTCAGCCATCAAAAAGAATGAAATAATGCCATTTGCAGCAACATGGATAGATCTAGAGATTATCATACTAAGCAAAGTAAGTCAGAAAGAGAAAGACAAATACCATATAATACCACTTATATGTAGCATCTAAAATATGACATAAAAGAATATATCTATGAAACAGAAACAGACTCACAGACATAGAGAACAGACTTGTGATTGCCAAGGGGGAGGGGGTAGGGGAGGGAAGGATTGGGAGTTTGGGATTAGCAAATGCAAACTATTATGTATAGGATGGATAAACAACAAGGCCCTATTGCCTATTGTATAGCACAGGGGACTATATTCAATATCTTGTGATAAACCATAATAGAAAAGAATATGAAAAAGAATATATATATATGTATAACTGAATCACTTTGCTGTACAGCAGAAATTAGCACAACATTGTAAATCAACTATACTCCAATAAAATTTAAGAACAAGAACAAAAACTAAGAGTCCTTTGCTTTGTGCCTGCCAAGTCTCTGATACTGAATGTGTTGCTATGTCTGGTACAATGGTGAATCAGGCAGCAATGGTGGCAACTAGGTGGAGAAGTCCCCATTGGTAGCTTGATTTTATGCAGTCTCATCAGAAAACAGGCCCTTACCATGGGTATCTACATGTGTGACTCAGATAGTATCATCCTTAACCATGATTTTATTTCTATAGTTCATGGCTCTGAAGAGGTCTGTCTTTAATTTTCTAAGTGGCAGACCAAACAGCCAGACCATTGACAAATGTCCAAAAGTCAATAAAAATACAAAAATGTTCACTGAGGTGCATATTGGACAGAGATATGTGAAATGCCTTAAGTCCTTAGCTGAGCAAAGTAACTGTGTCTATTTTTGATCCTGCATAGCTCGGACTGAGGCTGAACTGTGGGTGTAATTCAATAGATACTATTAGGTTTCAGCTTGGCCAAGTTATAAGTGAATGAGGCCCAGGCATTTAAGTGAATCTCCCTGAATCAAGAAAATACACTGGCTTTGCTTCAGGCAGCAGAGTAGGGGGAGAAAGTTTCTTTCAATGAGATAGCTGCTACTTTCTCTTGCAAAGTCCAAGAAAGCACTGGAGCCAAGCCAGTTGCATTTTTGGATATACTATTTTCACTTTACAAGGCTTTTTGTACCCTTCCGACCTCGTTAGTTATGGGGTCTGAGTTGAACCACACCAAAATGGAAATATCAGGCCAGAGAGATACAAGGGCTCCTTGGGTTGGGAGTTCATTTTTGAGAAGAACCCTAAGACGAGCTAATAGTTAAATGTGATTGGGAGGTGATCAATCTAAGACCCCAGGTGTACCCGCCCCCCCAGTAGTAGTTGCCTCCCTTTTCCAGTCTTCAATCGGCAAAATCATCAGTCCTAGAAACTTACAGCTCAAGGGAGTCATTAGTTGTGAGTCCTCAAAGGTATTAGCACTTTCTCTACATCCGGCTTTTCCTTTGGCACCAATGCGATTAGTAAGTACATGCCTACGACACATCAAATCATATTACACATTTAGATGTAGAAGCAACAACAAAAGTACATTTGAATTGGCCTAAAGAGCTCCATGCACAACGTTCACTTAATTTCCTTTACCCATTATGAACCCTGCTCAAATCCTTCATTTGAATTTGGGCACCTTCTAACCCCCAAAAGACTGGGTAAGGTGGTGAGTTGAACGCCAGTATCCTACAGGGCTAGAGGAACATCAGTGAAAAACATGGGAGTAAAAATCTCCAAAGATTCCTTCTTCCTTAAGACACTAGAAAAAGAAGAAAAAACTAAACCTAAAGAGAACAGAAGGTAGGGGATAATAAAAGATTAGAACATCAATTAGTGAAACAGAGAATACAAAAATAGTAGAGAAAATTAATGAACCAAATGTTGGTTCTTTGAAAAGATCAACAAAATTGACATCACTTCTCTTCACTTTGTATATAACTTGCTCTCCTTTTCCTATTTTTTTAAACTGGAAGCGTAGAGCATGGATTTTACAACTTTTCCCTTGGGTATTATAGCCATATAAAGATATACTTCTACTCTAAGGACTCCCTTTTTGTTGTATTCCACATCTTTTGATATGCATTATCTAGTCATTTAAACTACATTCTAATTTCCTTTGTTATTTCTTCTTTGACCCATGGGTTATTCAGTTGTATAATTTCCAAATGTCTTGGTATTTTCTAGGTATGTTACTGCTTTTAATTCCTAATTTAATATTAATTCAGTGAATGTAGTATCATTTTAATACTTTTAAATTTATTGATACATGCTTTGTGATTCAGCATATAATCTGCTGTTTGTCTGCCAATAAGCCCATCAAAAGAGATCTTCATCTTTTTATTATATTTTTTTCAGCATTTCCACTTGACTTTTGCAATCCATCTCTCTGATAAAATTCCCTATCTGTAGTGGGGAAAATAATGGCCCCCTGAAGATGTCTATGTCCTGATTCCTGGTACCTGTGAATGGTATGTCACATGACAAAGGAGAATTAAGATTTCATATAGGATTAAGATTGCTAAACATCTGACTTTGAGATGATGCGATTATCCTGGGTTATCCAGGTGGTCCCAATGTAATCACAAGGTTCTGACAGGGGTCCTCAACCCCGGGCCTTGGACTGGTACCGGTGAGTGGGCTGCACAGCAGGAGGTGAACGGCTGGCGAGAGAGTGAAGCTTCATCTGCAGCTCCCCATTGCTCTCCATCACTTGCATTACTGCCTGAACCATCACACGCCCATGCCCCCAATCCGTGGAAAAATTGTCTTCCACGAAACCTGTCCCTGGTGCCAAAAGGGTTGGGACCGCTGTTCTAAGATGTATAAGAGGGAGGCCAGGGGGTTAGTGTCAGAGTTGAAGAGAGCATTTGCAGATGCTGTGATGCTGGCTTTGAAGATGCAGGAAGGGGCCATGAGCCAAGGAATGCAGGCAGCCGTCAGAAGGTGGAAAAAGCAAGAAAACGTATTCCCCCCTAGATGGAAGGCAGCCCCTGCTTATACCTGACTTTAGCCCATAAACCCCATTTCAATGTTCTGACCTCCAGAACTTGAGGATAATAAATTTATGTTTTCTTAAGCCATTAAATTTATGGTAATTTGTTACAGCAACAATTGGAAGCCAATACACTATCAGTCCACAACAGGTTAGCCATTCCTCTCCACTAAATTTCTTAAAGTATTTTTCACTTATATTTTAATGTCCCTGTCTGAAAACTCCGATATTTGGGTCATCTCTGGTCCTAGTTCTAGTGACTACTTCTTCTTGATAATTGGTCATTCTTGCTTCTTTGAATGTCTCAATTTTCTTTTAACCCGATGCTGGACATTGTGAGTAAATTAAGAGTAGAGACTGAGCATCTGCACCTGTGTACATATATATTTTGGCAATAAAGCAGCATGGGCTAAGAATGCCCTGAAAAAAAAAAAAAGACAGGAGACTGAGTAAACAATATTTATTCCTAGAAAAGGGGACCTCTTCTCTGTCAGGCTGCTGAGGTGGATTTGGACTGAGCCTAAGCTTCGTTGTTGTTTTCATTAAACTCTACTCACCACAGGCTTCAAATTATTTGAGGGCTGGATCAGAGCCCTCCTATTAGCAGAGATTGGGGTCTGAGTGCCTGGAGGGTTTATCTCAGTTCTCTTGTGCCCTGCTCTCAGCCTTTAGAAGATCCCATAAAACTGCATCCAGGGAGGGGTCTCTATAAGCTTTACCAGACCTGCCTAGACCATGGAAACCACTACCTTGAATTTAGCATAAAGCCTAATGTAACTATAGGGTTTCTTTCTGTGCCCTTGCCTTGCCCCAGACTTCAGCGGGCTCCGCATGCCTGGTCCTCTGAAGGGGTAAGGGGTGTCTCTCCCAGCTCGCTTGCTCTTGCCCTGACTATAGACAACCTCTGCTTCCTGCTAAATCTAATGCCTACGAAACCTATAGGACCTACCTCAGCCCTCTTGCTCTGCCTTTAATCTTTTCACAAACATTCAGTGAAGGCCCATGGAAAAGAGCTGACAGGTGAGTACAGATTCCCTTTGTGATTGGGGTTTCTAGTCATTGAAACTGCCAACCAGCCCACATTTGGACTTTAAATATTCATTAAAAGTTGTTTTCTTCTTACCTATGTCTATGGGAGCTCCTTCTTCCTCTCTCTCCCCTGCCCAAGATGGAATTAGCCATACATATGTCTCTTCTTTCCTAGGAAGGGTTGCTTTCTTTCACGTTTTGTTCATTAGATCGCTTTGTGATCTTAGCTCTCAGATGGGCTTAAACAATAAAGCTATGATGTTTGTTGGCTATCCAGCTTCTTCTCATTCTCATGGTGGAATGATGCACTCATACAACTTTCTACACCCTAAGTAAAAGCAGAAAAGTTACACTTAAAATTTAACTCATACATTTTGATCATCACACTTTGATCAACATTCAGAATTAATCAGTATCCATGGCCAACCATAAAACTCGCAAGATTTTTAGAACAGTTTAATTCTTCCCTCCCTCTTTATCATTGCCAAGTCCCAAGGTTTGTTGAAACCACTGGAAAATCTATGCCTCTGTTTTGCTTTTTAGGCATCACTGCTTAACAAGTTCCTGAAGCTTTGTAGTTATGTTGTCAACTATTATTTAGGTTTCACTATAAATTTTACTAATTTTCTTGTTCTGCTTTCTTTTTTTTTTTGTTCTGCTTTCTTATATATTTTACTTCCCTTTGGCCTAGAACCAAATTTATATAAGCCACACTTTCAAAAAAATTTTTTAAGATAGTAAAATTTCTTTGTATATTCCCCTTTTTTCAATATCATTTTGACTATTATTATATAATTTAAGATTTATAATTATTTTCCCTAGAAGATCTTAAAATAGAAATAAAGACAAAAAAGCATATGATGTTAAATCATATCCAAAGAATGTGCTTATGCTAGAGTAGTTTCCTAAGAAAGTACAAATAAACATTGAATTCTCATGCCATTTTTAACATCTCTACACCATTTAAAAAAATAACACTTTGCCAGTAAACATCTATTGAAATCTTTCTATGTGCCAGAGATATTGCACAGCATTAGAGAGTCCAAGATGAACAGATAATTCCTGTCTTCAAATCGTTTGGAAGTAAATGGATGATTACAATATAGAGTTAAAGTGTTTTTCTTAGAGATAAACTTAGCATGCAGTGCTTACAAGATAAGGAAAAACCAGACTGGCCACACGTTCTAGGTGGGTGGTTCCTTAGCTGAGTCTGGATATAAATAATATTCAGTTGAGAAAAAGAAAAGATGAGAATGTTTGTCCCAAGAAATGGGAGCTCTAAGTTCAAAGACCCAGAAGCTAAAGAGAACTTAATAGGGTCTGGGAACTTCAAGTACTGCATTTCATGTAGTATATGTAGTATATGGTGCATACTTAGAGCATAGATTCAGAAGTAATTTCAGATTCAGGTGCCCTTGGAGGCTCACCATTGTAAGATGGCCAAACCTCATAAACACACACACACACACACATATACATACATATATGTTTAAGAAGGCATGCCCAGCTAGAACTACTTCCAAGAAATTATTCTGAAATACCGAGGTGGCTAAAAATAATAACACTAAAACTTACTGAGAGCCAAATTTAGAAACAGGCCATGAATTTGCAGTCCCTGGTTTAGAGAGTAAACATTGTGAAACATTGTGTCAGAATCTTGAGGCTGGACAGATAATTAGACTCCTCTGACAGAGTCACTCCCCGCTGTAAAATTCTGCACTAACAATGAAGTTATAAAAATACTAAAAACCTCAACCTGAAGTTATGTTATGTTGTTGGGCTTACAGGCACACCCCAAACCAGTAATCAGGAAGACTAAACTCCAAGCACATGCACCTCATTTTCTCTAACATTTTGATGGCATTTCTATTATTTTACTTCCTATTGCACTATTTTTGTGCCACAGTCTCTCCTACTAGAATATAAGGCCAGAAACGAATTTTGAAGACAAAATTGCATGGGTCTTTTATCTTAGGGAAATGGAGTTTTAGAAAATAATCTTTCATTAATGAAAACCAAACCATAACCAAGAAAAGGAACAAACAAGCAAGCAAACAGGAAACAAGAAAGGCAGGAAATGGTTTGTTTTCCTCCTGTGACCCTAGGTCAAACATCTTGAATTGGCAAGAAACAGTTTTCCTTTCATGTAAAGGATGTTTCTGTCCCATGGTTACAGTATACATGTACCACAATACTTTCTCTCAATTACACTAGCTATTGCCAATGAAATAGTCCTATTTTAGCAGGAGTATAATCATGTTGCCTAAAGCACAGCTATTTCTGAGTATTTTCAGTTGAGCCTTCTCCATAATCCCATAATGCCTTGCTCATACCATTATTATAGGACTGATTATATAAAATTGTGGTTAGCCCTGAGGCTAGGAACTCCTCTAGGGCGGAAATATTATCTTATTCATCTTCATGGCTAAGATTGTAACAAGTCCTTGGCATATATCTCGTGTAATAGAAGTAATAAAAAGTAGGTGTGAAATTTTCATATCAGGTTAAATTGTAGATTGCAATGCTTTGTGGATCCCAGCCTACTGAAGCAATAGGGGTCATTTTTTCTAAGGGAGAGGCAGTAGCAGCTGAAACAGTAAAGTCATGTCTCAACTTTGACGGTTGAATAGGATTTTTGAGACCCAAGCAACACAATAGTGATTAAAGACTGGTCAGACCACAAAAAGTTATTTTAAATTCCTTCGATTCTTCACAGCCAAGTTGAAGTTCACACCCTTTAACTCTAAGGCAAAGTAGAAGACTGCAGTCCCAGCCCACGTCCAACTGCAATCAAAGGAGGCCCTGAGCAAGAGGGGCTCCAGCAGTCCTCCCCAAATTCCCGACCCCCAAAGTCCAGAGAGAAATACAAGGTTGTTTTTTTTAACTAGTAATTTTGGGGGTAATTTGTTAAGCCTTAAAAAAATAACTCTACTTGATTGCTATTTGAAAAAAAATACGGGCAAGATTAATCAGCTAAGTATTTTATTTAGGAGCTTTTCAACCACATTTGTTAGTGAAATAAAATTATACTTTTCTGTCATAATTTGTCCTAATCTTGAAGTATTTTTGGATTTTTCTTATTTGAAAACTCTAGTTGTTTTCAGTCTAGTAATGATATGGCCAGACTCCTGCATTAGTTTTGATTGCTGTATAACAATGTACTATAAAGTCAGCAGCTTAAAACAACCCATAGTTTCAATGGGTTAGGTGTTTATACCAGTATCTGGGTCCCCCTGGCTGAAAGCAAGATGTTGGCTGGACTGAGTTCTTGTCTGAAGTTCTCTGGGGAAGAAGCCACTTTGAGTTCATTCAGGTTATTGGCAGAATCTGTTGTAGTTCTTGCTGGCTGTTGACCAAGGGGGCCATTCTCAGCTCCTAGAGGCAGCCTGCCATTTCCTGCCATGTCACCCTCTCCAAAACTTGGAAGTTACTTCTTCAAGACCAGTGGGAGAATGTCTCTGCTATTTCAAATCTTTGACTCTCCCAGTCTCTGACCTCTAGATCTAGACTTAAAGGGCTCCTGTGTTTAGAAAAGACTATCTCTTTCTCCAAGTCAACTGTGCCATCTAATGTAGCTTTATCTCAGGAGTCAAATTCATCGTATTTGTAGTCCAAGGGATTCTGTGTGTGTGTACACACAGGGCAGGGATCCTGGGGGGCATTTAGAATTCTGCCCTCCACGATTTCTAAGGTTAATACGTCTTTACATCCGGATCACTTCATTTCCATTTGTATAATGTCAAAGGAAGCTAGGAAAGTAATTATCTAGAATTATATAGAGTATTCACTATTGTGGGAAGCAGGTTCTTCTAGACAAGGAATTGAGGGCAGGGAACCCGAGTAGAGTCCAATAGTGTTTGCTGAGCAAAGTACTAGCAAGATGTTATAGGCTTTGAAGGATTATTATCCACATTTTAGAGGTGAGAAACTAAGACTCACCACGTATTATACTGAAAAGCCACGACTATTAAAAATAATAAAGTTTCTTGCAGCCACTGAGCAAGAAATCAGGCTGGAAAGATCTCAGTGGGCCTCACAGGGCTTTGGTGAGACTATGTAGAGATTTGGATCTATCTGTCAGAGTCAGGCTCCTATTAATGGAATACTCAAGACTGACACACTACCAGAAGAGCTATTTATTTAATTATATAGTGAAATATAATTTTTACATGGACTGAAATAGCTGTACTTACAGGACCAGTGCATTCTTTCTCTAGAGGTAGCCCTAAAATGGAGAAACAAATCTGAATCAGAAGGTAGTTTTGTGAGCATAGAATCAAGAAAGGGGATTAGCTTACAAATCAAGGGACTGGGGCTGAGTTAACATTGGGGCCAAGGAACTTAAAGGCTGTTAACTAAGGCTTTTTTTTTTTGTGGATTGTGCTTCAATGGGCACTAACAATGTTCTTCCAGCCCCCATCCCCAGGCTTTTAAGGCTACAGACATCATTTTGAGGCATTTATACATCCCATTAGGAAACAGTCAAGTCCTCCTGTCTCGAGAGTTCTGTGTGTTTAGATAATGTCTGGACCTTTGATTTATCCTACAGATTAATTACCAGGAGAGGATCATATTTTTTTATCATTTCCATGTTCTTGGTGGTGAGTTGGCCCCCTCAGTGTAGTGTGTGAGTTCTGAAAACTGGTATAGATATTTTTCAACCACTCGTTTTTCTTTTGCTGAAATTCCTGTGAGTAATGTGTTTTAAAGCTGTGCCTTTCCCATCTAATTTTTGTTGCTCACTTCATTACGAGCACATGGCAAGCTTACTGAAATTAAAATAACTATTAAACCTCAATCATTTTTTTCCAGTAAAAAGAGTAAAATTAAAAATTTACAATAATACTTAATTTTTTCTAGGAGCCCCCCCTGCCCAGAAAATGTCCTCTCTTTATTTCACATACTTTGTCTCATTTCAGAAAAAACTACTAGATAAGAAAAGTTTATAGTGTTGCATTTATGGTTACATTCAACCAGATATTTACAGGTGTTTTTTCAGGAAGATGAAAGTAATATTATTTGTAATATGCTTTACTAGTTCAATACTACTTTAAACTGGTAACTATAATTCTTCAAAAAGACAAGCTGTGTGGCGCCGTGGTTGAGAATCTGCCTGCCGATGCAGGGGACACGGGTTCGAGCCCTGGTCTGGGAAGACCCCACGTGCCGCGGAGCAACTGGGCCCATGAGCCACAATTACTGAGCCTGCGCGTCTGGAGCCTGTGCTCCGCAACAAGAGAGGCCGCGATGGTGAGAGGCCCGCGCACCGCGATGAAGAGTGGCCCCCGCTCGCCGCAAATAGAGGAAGCCCTCGCACAGAAACGAAGATCCAACACAGCCAAAAATAAATAAATAAATAAATAAAAGAATACCTACAGTGTTTAGTACAGTTCCTAGTGTCATTAAAACATTAAAAAAAAAAAAAAAAGACAAGCTGTATGGCAAAAACGCTCTCAAACTCTTCATTTAAAGAAATTGACATTTGTGCAATACATAGACATAGTCATTTTTAAAAAGAATAGTTTTGTATTTTTCCCCTTAGGAAACATTCATGTGATTGTTACACACAAAAAGCAAAGACAATGTGGAGAAAATATGCTTTGTTGGTATGATTTGTAGAAAGGAACACTTTACTGGAGTTCTCTAAAAATTGTTTCAATGCACCATTTAACTTCACATGTGGGACACAGACTCGGTGTTCCAAAAGTTCATCAATTAATATTATCATGAAAGTTTAATGAAAAAATGCTATACCCACTATACACTGGCAACAGAAATACAGTGTTGTGTCTCCTACCTGTAGGTATTAGAATTCCTTTATTAGCCAGTTATGAAGACCATATAAAATGCCTTATTTGAAAAAAAAAGGGCTTAATGATGTTTATAACATTGTGATAGACATATACGCACTGCTATATATAAAATAGATAACTAATAAGGGCCTACTATATAGCACAGGGAACTCTACTCAATACTCTGTAATGGCCTATATGGGAAAAGAATCTAAAAAAGAATGGATATACGTATATGTAAAACTGATTCACTTGGCAGTACACAAGAAACTAACACAACGTTGTAAATCAACTATACTCCAATAAAAATTTTAAAAAATAAAAATAAAGATTTCTGACATTTGCATATGAAATGATCTTAAGAATTGTTTTACTTATCAATGAGCCTATGTAACAATGAAAAGAATTCACAATGACTTTTATGGTATTATTGGGAATTCCCTCACACTGTTCTCAAATGTGAAGAGGAAATGGAGTTTCTTTTTCTTTATAATTGATCTGCTGTTTTTTATAAGACCCCATGAAACTGGGTGGAGAGCTGCTGTGTGGGTGCAGACACAAATTTTAGTGTCTCCTCATAGACTTTATCCTGTGCCAACATATAAATAGTCAAGTCTTGAGCTATGACTCACTGGTTATCCCACCCCCTTGCCCTATGATTGCATCTGGGAGTTGACCATGCCCTCGGGGGTTGACAAGTGGGTGAGTCAGGTAAGCACTAGCTTACACACAAGTGCAGCAAACTTGTACTACCCTTGGTCTTTTGGGACTCCTCAGCAATGTCCTTCCTATACCTGATACTAGATTCTCTGCTGATCTCCTGTGTTGAAGTTTGTGACTGGTGATTTCATGGCCTGCTCTCTGACACTGGCACCTCGCCTTGGGAACTGACCATCTTCGCTTTCTAACTGGGGCCCATTCAGCTCTCACAATGCTATAACCCACTGAGGCCAGCCTTTTAATTCCATGAGTTCTTGGTCAAGTGTATTCTGCCTTGCCCTAGGTCCAAGGTCTAAAACCCAGAAAAGTTAAGTAACTTTCCCAAGCTTACACATTTCAGTTACTCTACCCTTATTTTCATAGATAAGGAAATGGAAACTCAGAGAGGTGAAATAGCTCAGGTCCTGTATCAAAATGTAAATATACTTGGAACAAACTATGAAATCAAGCAATAAAATCCACTGCCTGAAGTAAAATCTGTATCTGAAGTTAGAAGTAAAATGTAATAGGAGTGTATTTTGTAAGTATTAAGCTGATGCATTTTTATTTCTCCGTCAAATCATGTTTACTGGCAGCCTTAAATTTCCAAAGCTAGGCTCAAAGCTTATTTCTCAAGGGAAGAATAGCAAGGATACTGCCTAAACTGAAGAGGCCAGTAGTCACCTTTGAGATTCAAACCTGAATTTATCAGTCCCTCTAGCAAAACTGTAGTCATGCAAATCATGTCAGAAAAGAAAGAATTTTCTAAGTTATTTTATTTCACTCTTTCATAACTAAAGAGGCTTACTTGATGGGCTTGACTATACACAATTGTGTAAGGAAGAACACATCCAGGTCATAAGAGTAAGGGGAGGGAGCCAGGTCCTTAGGGTCCTGGTGAATGGTGCAAAATTGAGGCGTTGGAAGGAAAGCAGGAAAGTCAAGCACCAAGGCTCTGGTTTGTCCTCACTTAACTCCAAATATGTCTGTACCAAGATGGTGGAAATTGCATCATTTGACTACATTACCTCATCTCTTCCTGTATCTATACCCTTTTGCCATGTAACTTTGCAGTGCCCGCCCCTGTGGACAGTGTGATTCTGAATTCAACCACTGACTTGCTTTGGCCAATAGATTGAGACAAACATGGCAGTGAGCCAGTTCAGAGCCTAAACTTTAAGGAGTCTTCCTGCCTCTGCTTGTTCTCTTGTGTCTCTGTTATTGCCATGAGAACACACTCAGGTCAGCCTACTGGAGGATGAGAAACATGTGGAACATAGCTGAGTTGCCTTGCATCTGTCAAAGCAGCTTAGAGTAGTAAACACCAGCTACCCCTCAAAAGGTGTGTGAGTCCAGCCAGGATCAGTAGAGCTGCCTAGCTGATCCCCAGCTGACTCTACACATGTAAATGTCTAACTCATATGCCTTTAAGGTTTGTTGGTTATTTGTTATGCAGCTTTATTTTAGCAAAAGCTAACTGGTGCATTTTTTTTTTTTTTTATTCCCTGGTTTTGTTTTTTTTTTAAACATCTTTATTGGAGTATAATTGCTTTACAATGGTGTGTTAGTTTCCGCTTTATAACAAAGTGAATCAGTTATACATATACATATGTCCCCATATCTCTTCCCTCTTGTGTCTCCCTCCCTCCCACCCTCCCTATCCCACCCCTCTAGGTGGTGACAAAGCGCCGAGCTGATCTCCTTGTGCTATGCGGCTGCTTCCCACTAGCTATCTATTTTACGTTTGGTAGTGTATATATGGTGCATGGTTTTTAAAACATGAAAATAGGTACAAAAGAAGTAGTATGCTCTCTCAGGAGTAATAAGGAGAAGTTGTTAGCCTGGAGAAGTTATCCAACATGGTTTGGGGCAATGGAAGTAGCTGGACACGTGATATAGATGAGCCTGATTCAGATCTCATGGTTCCTTATTGCCTGTATGTGACAAAGACTGCGATGTGCCCAAATGACATGGTGAGGGGAAGCAGAAGTGATGAGAGGGTCTGTGGACCAGAGGAATCTTCAGGTGCGGCACATGGAAACCAACATATGGTTCAGCAAGCCAGACCCATCCAGGTGCACATGGCATCAGAGGCTAAGAAGCCTGGCAGAGATCAGTGGGGAGACTTTCAAAATAGTTTGGAATTTCCAGGCTCTTTACCTCAAAGCAGCAGAAAGTGATTATCAGATTGTTAATGAAAAGAGCTGCTTATTTTTTCATCTACAATTTCAGTTGGCAGAAGTAGTCTTAACCTGTCTGAACTCTTTCCAGGTCCCCCCATGGGATGTTGGTGGTCCTCCTGTGGGCTTCCCTACACTCCCCACCTCAATCACCCCTTCCTTTAAGATCCATCACTAGGGAAAGACTTTCATTCCATAATTTGAAATAAGAAAACATAAAACTCCCGAAAGCACAATTAAGGTCACACAAAGGTATGACATAGCCAGAAAAAGGAAATGGAGGTACAGAAAGCAAACTTTTAACTTATTCACAATTTTGCCTCTTACCCTCATTATCTTTTCCTACATTGTGCTCTAAAAGGAGAGTGCCTCATAAATATAAAACAAGTAAATCAGTAAAACAAACTCCCTACAGCCAAACAATATGGAACTCCACCATGATAAGATAAGGTGGGAAATGTGTCTCTTAGAATTTACATATTAAAGGCTATAAGATGTCTTGCTGTTAAAAATAATATTTTAAATTTATTTCATTTTAAATAGCTTATTTCAACCCAAAATTGTCTTTTAATAAAACACTCATTAAAAGCCCATAGAGCTTATCTTGAGAACTCTGCCTTGATGGATCTGCATTGTCCTAAGAGTCCGGCCTGTTTGCTACATACTTTACTAGTAAATTTACACTGTGCCCACCTCTCTGGAAGACGAGAAGTTGTTGGAAATAATGAATTCTCTATCTTTCACTCAAGATCAGCAGGTATTAACTATAATTCTCTTTTGGTCAATGAGAAAGGAAAACAGGATTATAAGAATATGCTAAAATTTAAATGATTGTGTGTTATTTGTTTTAATTACATTTTTTTCCTTATGTCAAGCCTTCTTGGCATTATTTCTATCATTCAAATTATTTCTGACTTTTAAAGGAAGAATCAAGCTAACAAGCAAAATAATAAAATTGAATTCTGATACCAGAATGGCCCTTTCTTGTACTTACATCAATTAAACCTGCAAACACTGCTTTCTGGAGTTGCTATATGCAAAGTCAGACAAGCAAATATTCAGGAGTGGTATAAATCTCTTATGGTGAGGAAGTGATCTTTGTAGGGGAGAAGAAGAAGAAAGAAGAGGAAGAGGAGATGCTGTATTTTTCTGGTCTAAAAAGTTGATTTATTCTGTACCCAAGGAACTCCTCCTGCAGCAAATGTTTCTAACTCCCTTCCTTAATGATGACCCCTCCTATGAAGGAGAGAATGAGGAATAGATAGTTGTGTGAAGTTTTGAGAGTAGAGGGTAACTACGCCTTTGGGGAAAATTCTTTTCTTGGCTTTATTATGTAAACAAAGCATTTGCTGTGGTCAAGTTCACAATACTTGTTTATATTTTGAAATGACCACAGCTCTGACCAGCAACCATCTTAAGATGATATCATTGTTTCATTTTTAGAATCACTTTTCTAAAGTTTGACTTTTGTGTTCTGTTTTTTAAAATAATGGATGAAAAATGTATTACAGAATTTCCCTGCCTTAATGGAGTGAAAAAAACTAATTTTTTAAAAAAATCAAACCTTCTAATAATGATCAAATGACTAAAGGTGGTTAGTCAAGAAAAAACATGGTTCTGCATAGAGTAAGGAAATACTGTTCTGCCACAAATCACTGCAATCTCCTAAAGAAACCAGGCTACTGAGTCGAGAAATTTCTGAATATCCTCACTGAGACCCTCCACATTTTGAGAAAAGCAACTGAGTAGGATCCTGGTCTTTCTCATCTACTGATAAAAAGTTGACTAAATGGCTGCTGAGGAGAAACAGGATATTTTCTATTAAAAAATATGGGTGACTCTGTGCTTGACAGAAAGGCTCCAGAGCCCCTCCCTGAACTGAGGAAAGAATTCACAGTTTAGGGATTATCCCTATGAGAATAGAAATCACTCTAAATACCATCCTCAAGTATATGGCCTGAATCCGGGCACAGGACATTTTAGAAATCTCAGGAGAGCAGAGCTGAGTATCAAGGTATGACAATGTCTCCATATCCCCTCAACCTAGCTCCTTTCACCCTCATTCTCTCAAACTTTAGGAAAGCAGCTAGAAGACGAAATAAGCAGATTTGGAAGGGACCAAAAAAGCCTGGTCTCAGTTCTGGAGGGAAGAGAATCTAGCAGGACCACTCTAAGGCACACTTACGTCAATTAGATAAAAGACCTCCCATTAAGAGATGCAGCACAATAAATCATGACCTGATCATCAAATCATAAACAAATAACATTAATCTTAAAAAAAAAAATGAATGTCAACCTGTCAACCCCAGTCACCTCTTGTACCAGATGCCCTGTGCAATAGCAGAGCTGCACAAAGAGACATGGTGACCCTGGAGTCAAAAGGAAAGCTACATTGTATCAGAGCTAGTATGATGACTCAGTGGAGAAAAGCCACCTAACTATGAGCTGGATAAATAGAAAATTTGTGGCAACTATGTAAACATAATGTGGCAAAGATGAAAGAAAAGAACAGTTTGCAAAATTCAGACTGATATTTCAACCTAGAAGAAAACAACAAATGAAAAAAAATTCCACAAATTTGCTTTACACTATAGAAATATGTAATAAGACCATGAATTCAATAAAATAAGAATTCAAACATAAGATGATAATACAACAGAATAAAGTGATAAGAGAAACTGCATACTTAAGGAAACAAATTGAGGACAAAAATGACATCATTATGGAGCTAATATATAAATTAGAATCAGAAAGAAATGGAACAGACGTTGACAAAAATCATAGAGATGGTCTATAAAACCTGGAGAGTCACTGATAGAGGAAAGAAGAGGACCAAGGACTGCTCACTTGCAGCACTCCAAACGTAGAAGTGGGGAGAAGAGACAGAACTAAAAGAGACTGAGAAGAAGTGATGGGTGATTTAGCAGACAAATCTAAAGATTTGTTGAGCTAGTCCAGAGAAGGGAGTAAACAACTGTGTTAGATCCTGTTGAAAGGCCTCAAAAGAAGAAACCTGAGAACTGATCATTCAGTTTAACGATGTGGAGGTCACTGGTGATGGTGTTAGTTTTGGTTCCCTCAGCAGCAGACTCTAAGCAAAAACTTCAGAGGAAGGAGCTCATTTGAGAAGTGCAGGAATGTCAATAGTGGATCAGGGACATGATATAAGGAAGAGAAGAAAAGGCAGGCAATCAGTGTGCCTTATTGAGCAACGTATGACAACTGGGCCTCCATCTCACAAGAAAACCCTGGGAAAGAGTATAAAACACAGCTCAGAATTATTCTACCCAAGAGGCAGGACGCTGTGGTATTTTAGACCCCTCAAGAATTAGTTAACACGTGGGGGTGGGGAGAGTGCGGGTGATGTTAATTCCCCGATGTTTCTCACTCCCTCCTCACATAACCGTGACTTTCTGAGCATCTGGAAAGACTCTCAGGCAGAGATGTTGAGCCAGGGAGTTTTCGGGTTGATCTTTAGCATGGAGAAATGGCGAGTAGGACACTCCAGCGTCTGTGATAAGAGCAGTCTTGGTGGAGTAGTGATGAAGGTGAAGGCCGGATAGGAGTGGGTTTGAGAGAGAGTAGCAAGAGAGGAACTGATGACATGAGTGCAGGCAATTCTTTCAAGAGTAATTCTACTGAAAAGGGGGCAAAGAAATGGTACAACCGCCGATAGAGGTAGTGGGGCTGAGAGAAACTTTAACAAAATGATAGCAAATGTAACACTTTAACAGATTGTGTTGATCTAGTAGAAAGCAAGAAACTGATGCTTCAGAAGAGAGTGGGGAGAATTACAGGAGTGATGACTTGAGTAAAACAGAGGATGGACTCTGACCCACAAAGGCAGGAATTGGCTTTAGAAAGGAGTAGGAGGTGGAGGAAGAGAGTACAGATGCTTGGAGGTAGGTCTTAAGATGGAGGAAGTATGTAGTGCTTCTTATCTGATTGATTGCTTTATTTTTTTAAATGAAACAGAGCAAGGCCATCAGTCGAGAGTGAAAATGGGAGAGGTATTGTTTGGAATTTGGGAGAAAGGAAAAGGTACAAAATATTTATCCAGAGCAGTGGGAGTGTGAACTGAGTAGGAATGTATAGCACGTCTGCCTGGCAAATTAAGGGCCCATTTGGGATTCATGGTCATGAACTATAAAGTAAGATGAGTCTGAGTTAACATGATATACACATTTCTTTCTTTCTTTCTTCTTTCTTTCTCTCTCTCTTTCTTTCTTTCTTTCTTCTTTCTTTCTTTCTTTCTTTCTCTTTCTCTCTTTCTCACTATCTTTCTTTCTTTCTTTCTCTTTCTTTCTTTTTCTTTCTTTTTTTTCTTTTTCTTTCTTTTTTCTTTCTTTTTCTTTCTTTCATTCTTTCTTTCTTTCCTTCTTTCTTTCTGTCTGTCTGTCTTTCTTTCTTTCTTTCTTTCCTTCCTTCCTTCCTTCCTTCCTTCTTTCTTTCTTTCCTTCTTTCTTTCTTTCTTTCTTTCTTTCTTTCTTTCTTTCTTTCTTTCTCTTCCTTCCTTCCTTCCTTCCTTCCTTCCTTCCTTCCTTCCTTCCTTCCTTCCTTCCTTCCTTCCTTCCTTCCTTTTCTTCCTTTCTTTTTTTTTTTCATAATCAGCTACCAGAATAAAGAAGAAGGAATACAAGACTTAAAGGTACTAATGTGCTGCAACTGACTCACACTTGAGCTGATGTTGAAAGCTTGAAATTGGCCATGGTGAGATTATTTACAACAGGGACATTGGCAAATGCTATATATCAGGGTTTTTTGCTTTGTTCTGTTTTGCTTTTGTTTTTCCCCTGGATACCTGGTTATTAAATATGTACCAGAACACTCTGCTTAGAGGTTATGTACAAGTCTTATTCTGTGCTTTCTTTTCATTCACACTTAAG
Organism: Eschrichtius robustus; assembly: GCF_028021215.1. Taxonomy (NCBI): domain Eukaryota; kingdom Metazoa; phylum Chordata; class Mammalia; order Artiodactyla; family Eschrichtiidae; genus Eschrichtius; species Eschrichtius robustus. The sequence continues at coordinate 33,385,985 of NC_090827.1, read as the reverse complement.
ACAAAGTTTCTTAAGAATTAATACTCATATTTATTATTTGGGGCTTTCTTTTTTTCTTGAACAGTTCCTAATAAAAACATTCTATTTAAAGAAAAAGAATACTCAGAGGTAGAGATAGTTTGTACTCAATTGACTCCTATTTAGTGATATACAACCAGAATCAAGAAAATTTTTGTCAAAATTTGTCATGCCCTAAAATTTCATATATCAGGTCTTATTAATCCTTCAATCCTTTATGGGCAGAGACAGAAATACAGGAATATTCATGCAAGTATGTCTAGCAAGAAATTGTGCTCTGTGCTACGAACCAAAGAGAATGGGACATTCTGGTGAACGCTTTGTCTTACTTTACTGTTTCATAATCTTCTCACCCTCCTAGTCATTCCACAGTCCTTGGAGTGACTCCTGGGCAGGGAATCTTTGTGGGTGATAGTTACATACCCCAATGCATTGCAATTCACAAATACTCCTACTAAAGAAAGCATGCAGTAAAACAAGGAAGAAGGTCACTGTTCTTATAGGGATAACCAAGAATCTACTCTACTCTTTAATGTAAGTGATTTGTACACTGACTAATTTTATTATTGACAATTTACTTGACCCCAAACCAAAAGTATATCCACTGGAGCTGAGAACCATTGATTTAGTGTCATTTTCATGTCAAGATCATCAGTGTGAGTTTTTTTTTTTTTTAATTTACTTTATTGAAGTATAGTTGATTTACTGGTCTGAGTTCTTAAATATCTGTAAGGGGCCTTTGTGCATAGCAAAAACTATGTCTAATTACTTAGCTTTCTAATTAATATAACTTTTATCAAAATTGTAATTAAAAAGGAAACTAACTTCTTTTAGGCTTTTAATTTAACTAACACATCTTATTCTACTATTTATAAAACTAATAAGCAAAGAGCAAGTATTTTCTCTTTTTCTTTGATGAATGTTCAGTTAATTCAAGTTGAATAGACAAAATTACTTTAAATAATCCCATTGACAAATTTAGTAAATTACATTTTCTAGAATATTTTAGATTGTATTTAGAAATTTAATATATTTTATTTTTAGAGCACTTAAAAAACTTCCTGACAACTCAAAACCAAAACTGCAACAAAGAAAACCTGCCTATACACTTAAAACAGTCTTGTATATATAATAAAGTAGAATTGAAAATAAAGCGCATCTCCAGCTTTTGGATTTTTACAAACTTAATCAAATTCTCAGGTATAGTTTTAGCTTAAAAGCATGATTTCAAAATCTATTGCACATTTTAATTTATACTCAAATCCTTTCACTCACCAGGTTCTATTAAACATGGGAAATTCTTTAGACATCAAATCTATAAAGCTGCCCCCTTGGTTAAAAAGTTTATTCCAGACCTTGAACTCAAGATCTAAATGATCTTGGGTTAATATACTTCCTTATCTCATTTAATTTAAAACTTCCTGTGATTGATAAACTACCTAATTATCAAGGAAAGCGTATTTACCATTTCAGAGGAGTGAGGTTGACAATTCATGATAATAAAATGATTACTTAAGGGTCAGAGCCCAGGAACAAAAGGCAAGGGCCACACCACACAGAGTGATCATGTGAACCTCAAATTGACATTGGGGGATGCATGTGACCAGAGATGTTAAGTTGTCTTTTTCTGTCCAGACATTTTCTCCTTACTCCATAGAGCTCTCAGTATTTCCCACAACTTGATCTAATGTTTTGAATACAAACTTATTTTCATGCAAATACTGAGCTCAACTTCTAATATCCATCAGAGAGATGGCTTCATAAACCCCAATTTTATCATTTTCAACAATTACGTTTTTTATTGTGGTAAAATATACATAACATTTTAACCATTTTAAAGTATACAATTCAGTTGCATTGAGTACACTGACAATATTGTGCAACCCTCACCCCTATCCATTTCCAGAATGTTTTCATTATCCCAAAGAGAAACTCTATGCTCCTTAAACAAGTATTCCCTATTTTCCTCACCCCCCAGCACCTATTCTACATTCTATCTCTATGCATATTCTAAGTACTTTATATAAGTGGAATCATATGATATTTATAATTTTGTGTCTGCTTTATTACACTTTGTATAATGTCTCCAATGTTCATCCATGTTGTAGCATGTATAATAATTTCATTAATTTTTAAAGCTGAATAATATTCCATTGTATGTATATAGCACATTTTGTTCATGCATGTATCTGTTGATGAATGTGGGGTTGTTTCTACCTTTTGGCTATTGTGAATAGTGATACTATGGACATTGCTGTACAAGTATCTGAGTCTCTGCTTTCAATTCTTTGGAGTGCATATCCAGAAGTGGAATCACTGGATCACATGGTAATTCTGTGTTTAACTTTTTCAGTAACTGCCATACTGTTTTCCACAATGGCTGCATCGTTTTACATTTCCACCAGCAATGCAGAAGAGTTCAAACTTTTTCACATCTTTGCCAACACTTGTTATTCTTGATTTTGTGTTTGTTTGTTTATTTGTTTTTATAATACCATTCCAGTGGGTGTGAAGTAGTATCTCATTGTGGTTTTAATTTGCACTTCCACAATGACTAGTGATGAACATATTTTCATGTGCTTCAACAATTATATTTGACATAAAAGTGAGTATGGTGTATAGGAAAGAGAATAGTGTATGGAATCTGTATTTAGAAAGACTAGGTTGGAATTGAAGTCAAATAATTACCACTATATGGCCCGGAATAATGTATTTAAACTCTTTGAGCCTCAGTGTCTTCATCTAGAAAGTGAGGGAAATCATACATATTTTTCAGATTTTAAGGTACACAGTCAAATAATGTCAGTATTATTAATAATGTGAACATAAATTTAATGTTTCATATCAGGATGCTAGATAGACTCAAAAAATTCCATATGAAATTCCAATTTTTCTGATAGCAAAGAAACTCCATTTCCCAAGTCATTTACCGTTACATTAAGGGAGAAATAAAAAGAAGTTAGTACTTAAAACAGTAAGAATAATGATCATAAAATTGAATTTTAATGTTCAAAAGCTAAAGTGTAATAAAATATTCAGTGTCTTTTAAATAAAACGCACCTTACATTTTTCCCCCTCTTCGCTACTCCCAGGAACTTTTGCTTGGTTAAAGTTCTGAGTTACACAACAAAAGAAATTCTAGGCTTCTTGTAATGGGGGCTTGAACAAACTGAAAAATCTTGAGCTACTGTCATTTTTCAGTAGCAGACACAAGGGTGATGTTTTAATTTATTTATTTATTTTTGGCTGTGTTGGGTCTTCGTTTCTTTGCGAGGGCTTTCTCTAATTGCGGCAAGCGGGGGCCCCTCTTCATCGCAATGCGCGGGCCTCTCACCATCGTGGCCTCTCTTGTTGCGGAGCACAGGCTCCAGACGCGCAGGCTCAGTAGTTGTGGCTCACGGGCCTAGTTGCTCCGCGGCATGTGGGATCCTCTCAGACCAGGGCTCGAACCCGTGTCCCCTGCATTGGCAGGCAGATTCTCAACCACTGCGCCACCAGGGAAGCCCAAGGGTGATGTTTTATTTGTTTAACAGAGGGGGAGAATTAGGTCTGGTTGTGCTGTCTGGGCATAATGCTAGATCTAACTCCCCTATCTAAATGAGGACTATTATTTTGAATAAATTCTTCTATCGTGTCAGAGAAAATGGAGCCCAACACCCTGTAATATAGACAAAGGAGAGGAAGGACACGGGACTGCCCACTCCTTTTCAGACAGAGATCTGTCACAGATGAAAGCAGGATTGATTAAAACATCCATTCTCTGACTTTCTGCCAAGTTATATCACTTGTAGATAAGGAGAATGGCCAGAAGAGTAATCCAGCTGCAGCTATTAATCACACATCACCGCCTCACCTTCGGTGTTTAAGAACTCCCCTTTTGCGGAAGCAATTGATGGCTATGCAGATTCATGTTATATCTCTTAAAGCAATCAAGTATCGGAAACATAAAAATTCTGTACTTATAACACACTGAGCATATAAGACATTCACTAGTCCTTGAAGGAATTAAAAAATACTTTTCAGCCTCTCTGGTTGAGGACCATCCCCTAAGTCTCTCAAGAAAAATGAGTGGGTTTTCATGGATTCCATTGAAATGCTTAGGTTAATGATAATGGTCATCTGTTCCTGTGTCTCCCTAATGGAAGAGCATACAAGGAAGAAACGATCATTTTTACAAAAATGACTCAAGCCTGAGGTTGAATCTTCGAGCTACCACTTCATACCTGTGGGTGACCTGGGGCAAGATACTTAATCTCAATGAGCTTTAATTTCACCATCACTAAAATGGTGATAATACCAGCCTCACAGGACCGTTGGTACCAAGAAATGTGATAATGTTGGTGAATGCACCTAGCACAGGGCCAGACTAGTAGATATGCAAAATAAATTTGTTTTGATCTTTTTTTTAACCTTTGTATTTATTATTATTATTTATAAACTTCCCACACATGTATCACTCATTTATCTAAATTTTATATTTAAGTACCTCATGGGGGGAAAATTGTATCTCCTTTGCTTTTATACTAATATAGGGCATTGCATGTAGTAATTAATATGGCATGTTTCTTTTTCTAATTACAAAAATAGTATGTGTTCATATGATTTGGAAAGAACCTAGACTGTAAAGAAAAAAATTAAAATTGCTCATAATACAACAGCATAGAGAGAGCCATTCATAACTCATTTTGGCATAATTCCTCCTGGTCTTTTCCCCATGTTTATTTTTTAAAATTAGGTTCATGCAGTACTTAGGGATTTGTCATCTGCTTTTCATTTAACTTTATACAATGAATATTTTTCATATCAGTATTTTTCAAACATGTGAATTTTTAAAGATTCCACTGAATGTTCACACTTTATTTTACCTTCCTTTTGCACATTTGTTTCCAAATTTCCACTATTATAAAGAATAATTCATTAAAACATACTGTAGATAAATCTTTGTGCAAATTTCTTATTATTGCCTTAAAATTTTTCATGAGTAGAATTAAAAGATCAAAGAGAAAACATATTTTTAAGGCTCACCTTTCTCCTCTCTTTAATTAATATGACTTTATGATTTTTGCTAATTTATAAAGGACTCATTATATAAGATTCAAGTATCACAAATATCATTATTCCTTATGGGCAGCAACCGTATCACTTTCGTTTACTGCTGTATTCCCCGTGTCTCGCACATTATAGCAGCTCAACATATATTTGTGAAATTGAATTAGCTTGAATTACCTTAAAACCTTGGCACTATTGACATTTTGGGCTTGATAATTGTAGGATGTTTAGCAGCATCCCTGGCTTCTAGCTATCTTCTAGCCCTTTCCCAAACTGTGATGACCAAGAATGTTCCCAGTATTGAAAAATGTCCCCAGAGGGAAACCGATTACTAATAAGCAGATTGAATCAGTAATCAAAATCCTCCCAACAAACAAAAGTTGGCCTATTCAGATTATCTGTTTCCTAAAGATTAAGTCTTAATAGGTTGTATGTTTCTAGGATTTTATTCATTTCTTCTAGGTTGTCCAATTTGTTGGCATATGATTGTTCATAGTAGTCTATTATGATCTTTTGTATTTCTGTGGTGTCAGTTGTAATACCTCCTCTTTCATTTCTGATTTTATTTATTTGAGTCCTCTTTTTTCTTGGTTAGTCTAGCTAAAAGGCTTTTTTTGTCAATTTTGTTTATCTTTTCAAAGAACCAGCTTTTAGCGTCATTTATCTTATTTATTGTCTTTTTAGTCTCTATTTCATTTATTTCTGCTCTAACCTTTTTTATTTCCTTCCTTCTACTAACATTGGGCTTTATTAGTTCTTTTTCTAGCTCCTTGAGGTATAAATTTAAGTTGTTTGAGACTTTTCTTGTCTTTTGCAGTAGGCATTTATTGCTATGAACTTCCATTTTAGAATATTTTTACTCTCCCTGGCATGTTTTATGTTTTTGATGTTACATTCTACATCTTTTTTCTTGTGTATCCATTAGCCAGTTATTATAATCAGAGTTATTTTTATACTTCTGCCTTCTGACATTTTACATTTTCTATATATTTACCTTTCCAGTGAAATAAATGTATGTTTCCTTTTTACTAATTAGCACCTTTTTTTTTAAGCTTAAAATAGTCCCTTTAACTTTTCATGTACAGCCAGTTTACTGGTGATGAACTACTTTAGCTTTTGCTTATCTGGAAAACTATCTCTACTTAAATTCTGCATGATAACATTGCTGGGTAGAATATTCTTAGTTGGAAGTTTTTTTTTTCTCTCAGCATTTTGAATATATTGTATTGGACTCCCTTCTGGCCTGCAAAGTTTCTGATGAAAAATCTGCTGATACTCTTATGGGGGTTCCCTTGTACATGACAAATTGTTTTTCTCTTGATACTTTTAATATTCTCTCCTTGTCTTTAACTCTTGGCATTTCAATTACAATGTGTTTTGGTGTGGATCTCTTTGAGTTCCTCTTATTTGGAACTCTCTGGTCTCCCTAGATCTGGATGTCTGTTTCTTTCCATAGGTTAGGGAAGTTTTCCAGCTATTATATCTTCAAACAAGATTCCTGCCTCTTTCTCTGTCTTTTCTCCTCTAGGACCCCTATAATGGAGATGTTAGCCTATTTGATATTGTCCCATAAGCCCCTTATGCTCTCTTCAATTTGTTCATTCTTTTTTCCTTTCGCTACTCTGACTGAATTCCACCACCTTGTGTTTGACTGATCCTTTCTTCTGCTTCATCTAGTCTACTATTGAACCCCTCTAGTGTATTTTTCAGTTCAGTTATATTCTTAAGCTCTGTGTCTTCTATTTAGTACTTTCTTATATTTTCCATCTCTTTGTTGAAATTCTCACTATGTTCCTCCATTCTTCTCCCACATTTGATGAACATATTTATAAGCACTACTTTGAACTCTTTAGCAGGTAAATTACTTATTCTCATTTCATTAAGATTTTATATTATTCTTTCAATTTGAACATAGTCCTCTGTTTCATCATTTTCCTTAACTCTCTGTGCTGGTTTCTATACAGTAGATGAAACGAGCACCTCTCCAAGTCTTAAAGGAGTGGTCTCATGGAGGAGATGAACCCTGCCCCAGCTCTGTCTTCTCTCAAACTTTTGTGCTTGTCCAAGCAGACTATTATATTTTTAACAGCTCCCAGTAGTTGATGATGTGCCAAGACCTGTCAGTGTCCCAAAGGGGAGGATCTCAGCACCTAGATTCACATTGTTTGGAAGCCAGACCCACAGACAGAAGCTTCTAAATGTATGCAAATAAATACAGTCCAGTGGGACTGCAAGTGTAAGCCCCACTGGCCATAAGAGCCAGGTTTTCTGGAAGTGTCCCCTGGGCAGCAGTTGCAAAAATTAGAATTCCAAATGAGCATATCAGCTCTTTTGTGGGAGATACCAGCAGGCAGGAGCAAGGCAGAGAGAGAGAGCCAAGATGGCATCCGCAGCACACATTCCTTGAGAGCAGCACCATAGTCCACTAGATGTGTGCCAAACCTGAAGCCTGCCCCTCAAACTGAAGCTCCAGGACAAGAAGAGACCTCCTTCACAGAAAGACTGTGGGGTGTTCCCCTTTCTGTTTTCTGCACAGTGCCCTGGGGGTGGCAGCCTGACATGAACCATCTTTCTGACTGCCATAGTCCCATGGGACCCAGGAATGCAAGCCAACCCTGGTCACCAGAGTTGGATGATCAAAGCTCCCCTCCAGGATATACTGGTGCTCTGGAGCATGGCAGAGAGTGACTGCAGACAGCGCCCACCCTTCAAGGCCTCTGGAAAGAATAACCATCAGCCTTTAGATGCTTGTTTAATTAGAAGACTGTCCTTCAGGCTGTAGCCATGATAATTAGCTAAAAGGGTTCCCTCACAGAAAGACTGAGCTCCTGGGTCTCTTAACTCTTCCTGTGCCTTGGGGGTCATAGCTGTTTAAGAACTTTTTCTCCATTGGTTTCAGTCCTGTGGGATCCCTAAGTGTAAGTCCCATTGGCTGCCAGAGCCAGGTGATGTAGTCCCCTGACTGTTGCTACAAACATCAGGGTGCCAGACAAGGGTCTGACCTCCTTTCTGGGTGAGACACTGATTATTACAGTCCCATGGGACCAGGAAGGCAGTCACCCCTGGCCTCCAGAGTCAGGCTGTCAAGAGGTTCCCCTGGGCTGCAACCGTGAAGATCAGGACATCAGATACATGTGAAAGGTCCCTTCTGGGAGATTCTGGTACCCTGAAGCAGGGGAAAGGGAAATCTCAATGGTGGCATCCAACAGTCTCTATCCCCAGAGAGTGTTCCAGCATGTTCCTAGATGTGTGTGTTAAATTAGATGCCTGCCCATCAGGCCAACACTTTAATATAATCACCTAAGTCTCCTTCACTTTAAGTCTGGGCACATAATTTCCTTATGGGTCTCAATGAGCCATTCAGTCAGCAAACTATGTACTGACTCCGTTTTATTCCCTGAACTAAGGGATGGAATGCAAAGATGAACTGGACATGAACACATTTTCTCAAGGGATTCATGCTCTAGTGGACCTAGAAAAATTACAGTATAGTATGTTATTAATAATAATGAAGCTGAGAAAACCCTGAGAGGAACTAAAGTCAAACATGGTGTAAGAAGTGAAGTATGTCTTCCATATGCAAAGAGGAATTGTAAAATTATTATTTTTTCACATTTTTAAAAAAGTATTTATTTACCTTTCACTATGAGCCAGGCATTGTGGAACTGGTGATACAGCGAGGGACAAAACATTCCCCTCATGAATTTTATGGAGTAGAGAAGAAGGCTATTAACAACAGAATCACACATATTAATACATAATTACAAGTAGTGGTAAGTTTTGAAAGAAGAATATTTTTCTATACATTGTATAGAAAATATATGGTAGCGTATACAGGACAAAATTGAGATTGGAGGAGAAGACAGTTAAGCCAAGAATTTAAGGATAAGTAGAGTTAGCAGGAAAAGAGTACATTGAGGAATTCCCAGAAAAAAGAACAGCTTGAACAAACACACAATGTGGAAAAGAAGTTGGCATATTTATATGGGTACCAAGGGGATGTCAGATGAGATAATATACACTAAAGCACATTGTAAGCCATAAAGCACAAAGTTATGTTAATCATAATTGGCAAAACAATTCACAAGGATAATTATATATTTATATGTTGCTCTACAACTTATATGTTGATCTCGTAAATAATACGTTATTTGATCCCCAACATGACTCAAGAAGCACTAAGATATGAACATGCTGTCCGTTATTTTTTCCTCTGGAATTTCTACAGAGAAAATCTGATCATCTCTGTTATGTATAATTTCTTGTTTATTCTAGAAAAATGGAAGCAAAAATGACTTCTCTTTCTTATTAAACATGTAAAAGCACTCACCAAGTTCTGTTGATTATAGTACAAAAATACTATTCCAATCTGTCCACGCTAATCTATTTCCACCTAGATTATCTGAATTTGAGCTGATAATCTCACCCCTGGACTTCAGGAGCCCCTTCTCACACTCTGTCAGTCCTAGCCAGCATCATAAGTCTGTGTGGTCATGCAAGTTATAGCTCTGAAACAAATTTGGTTGTAGTATTTTCTTGTTTAAAAATCTACAGATTAAAGAGCACAGCTGTGTTTGTTGATGCTCTTATACATACAACTCCTAACACATCATACATCAGAGAAGCACTCTAGGTACTTATCGTACAAGTAAAGGAGATGAGGGGAAAGGAGTTGAGGCTCTAGATTAGAGATGGATGAGGACACGTGTACATAATGCATTAGCCAGAGGCTAAGTTAAATACTCAGGACATTTGTCTTTGGATGTTCAAATCTGATCTTGGTAGTTATTTTCAAAAAAAACAAACTGCATATTTATTTTTTACATTTTGTCTCTTTTAAATGGCAAAGCAACATTTTAGAACATCTGCCTAATGATATTCAAGAGGTATTTTCCTCACTGAATCATCAGATTCGTACATGTTACCTTTGTTGATAATAAAACACTTTTTCTTTCCCTATGCTCATCTCAGGAACACAGAAGATAATTCTCCCACACTTTCCTGTGCTTTCTTAAGCACCTTAATCCCATTCAGGATTCATGTGACTAAATGTAACATCCATTAGCTTTACAAAGATCTTCCAAGCATTTTAGACCAAACTTTATACCAATAGCTATCTGCCTTCGTGTTGAGATTGTTTCCAGAATATGAAATGGATTTGGCTATGGTTGGGGACAGACACCTGCCTATTTCCACATTGGTGCATTTATTTGACTTCCTAGAAAAAACCACAGGAACCAAAGGACCTAATTCCATATATTTTGTTCTTCATTGTTCATGGAAATGTGGACCAACATCCACTGATGCCAAAGAGATATCTAATACCATCACCAATTTTCTTCTGAAAAGGTTTAGTAAGGGGGCAAGGAAGATTGAAATAGAAAGAGTGGAACTTCTCACTAGGACTAGAGAAATTTAGTTCCATCCCTACCAATGAGCTTTAGGAAGCATTGCTTCTAGGGCAAGATGAAGCAGAGATCTGAAAGCTTTCAAAGTTGTTGTCACTGCCTAGATCCAAGGAACAGATGATGATAGTAGAAGCTTTTCTAACTTAAAGCTCTGTTGAAAACAGCATCTAGCTTGTAGACAGACCAGAGAAACTTCTTCCACATTTTGGACATGCAAAGCAAGACTCCTGACAATAATGGAGATAGCCATGCCATAAAATCCACATTATCTAGTAGCTTGGCTTTTAGGTAGTTATATGTCTTGACAATGATCTGAAAGGAAGACTGTTATTCTTTGCTTTTAGAGCTTTGTCAAGCAATAACGCCTCAAGCAATGTCTTTTGAAACTCTTGATAGCTCAAGATGGACTGTTACAAAAAGTCTTACTGTTACGTATTTCCTATCAATATCTTTCATACCATTTTACCTCTCCTTACAAATCTAACTACGATTTGCCATAAACTGAACTGTAATCTGGGAACCCAGCTGTATTCTGTAGATCCATATATCATCAACTATCTCACATAACAGCATGTCTGAACTCGGGGCAATTTTGCTGATATACGAGACAGAATGGAACACAGCTTATTCTTTCACTGTTATATTGACTTTGTCATATGACAGTAGCAAGAACACATTTTTTTATTTTCTTAAACAGCCAGGTCTTGGAAAGTACAAAAAGAGGAAAAATGTAGTAATTTTCATGACTATATTATCACTTTAATATGCCAATAGGGAGAGATTATAATTATGGGAATAGTTGTATTGTTTGACTCTTAAAGATTGTACTTTAAATAATCAATCATTTATTGCGTTGTTACAAAAATGTTTAAGTTGGGACTTCCTTGGCGGTCCAGTGGTTGAGACTCCGCGCTCCCAACACAGGGGGCACAGGTTCAATCTCTGTTCGGGGAACTAAGATCCCGCATGCTGCATGGCACGGCCAAAAAAACTTTTTAAGTTAAGGGTGATGATTATAAGAAAGCAAACACTAGAGACTTAAGAAAATTAATATATAAAGCTTCATACGCAGTCTGAGGTTGAAGGACGGACACATTGAGTATTCAGTATGTTTTAAGTGTTTGATATGCATTGCTTCATTCTGTTTTCCCAATAACCCTATGAAATAAGGTCTGTTGCTGTCCCATCCATATTCCCTTCTATTTACTGTTTCAGTGCACACTGTCCAACTTCCAATCCCCAGCAACTGTATTTCTTTAACCGGTACTGAAGGGCTTTCTCCGGCTGCTGAAACCCACAGTACTTGCTTGTGTGACAGGCTAGCAGGCAGGCAGGGAATTAACTCTCCGTGGAGCAGCCTTCTGCCAAAGACTGACAAGAGTTGATATCTTGCCCCCCACGACCATAGCCCCCGACCTTATAAGGTAACTGCACTGATTCCCAAAATTTCCCCAGTGAACTTCAGCTCCAAGGCTCACATGCTAACTGCCCCCAAACACACATTTTGCTGGCCACCTTCTCTTCCCTGTCTCACTTTTACTCATTCTTACTTTTTTTTTCCCCCTCTACTTTTCAAATAAAGTTCTTGCAGTGAAATTCCTGTCTCAAAGTCAGCTGCTGGGAAAACTCAAGGTAAGACATTTCCCTTTTATAGAAGGAGAAACTGAGGTTCAGAAAAGTTAAGTCACTTCCCTGGTTTCACACAGCTATTCCCAGGATGTAGGCCCAAGAGATTGTCTTAATAAAGTCCCAGCACTTAATTATTAGATATACAACATCCATTTGGTAAAGTAAAAAGTTCTCAACTTCACCTTCAACAATATACTCATAAGCACTCACTTTTTAGTTTATCAGAGTTTTATTAAACTCTATCCACTCAGGCAACTCATTTCTGAATAAAATTGAGAAACATCATTAGGAAAACAAATATAGTCAAAATAATCCAAGATCCAAACTGATTTCAAAAACAAAATTTAAAAAGGCTGGACATGTAGGGGTTGGGAGGAGGGGGGATTGGACGAAGGTGGTCAAAAGGTACAAATTTCAAGCTATAAGATAAATAAGTACTAGGGATGTGATGTGCAACATGATAAGTATAATTAACACTGCTGGACATTTTAAATGGAGGTCGTTAAGAGAGTAAACCTTAAGAGTGCTGATCACAAAGAAAAAATATTTTTGTTTTTCCTTTTCTTTTATATCTGTATGAGATGATGGATGAGCTAAACTTATTTTGGTCATCAGTTCATGATGTATGTGAGTCAAATCATTGTGCTGTTCACTTTAAAGTTATACAGTGCTGTGTGCCAATTATATCTCAATAAAACTGCAAGAAAAAATTTATAGTCTCACTGCTCCAAAAAATTAAGTAAAATAAAAATAAAAAGGCTGGACAAAGCAAGCTACTTGAATTTGACATGCAGGTGATTTTTTTAAAGAGTTAAAACACAGACTTCCCTGGTGGCCCAGTGGTTAAGAATCTGCCTGCCAATGCAGGTGACACGGGTTCGAGCCCTGGTTCGGGAAGATCCCACATGCCGCGGAGCAACTAAGCCCGTGCGCCACAACTACTGAGCCTGTGCTCTAGAGCCCACGAGCCACAACTACTGCAGCCTACGCTCCTAGAGCCCGTGCTCCACAACAAGAGAAGCCACCACAATGAGAAGCCCTTGCACCGCAATGAAGTGTAGCCCCCTCTCGCCACAACTAGAGAAATCCCACATGCAGCAACACAGCCGAAAATAAATAAATAAATAAATAATATATTAGAAAAAAGGAACTCAACCCACTAAAATTTAATAAATAAATAAAAATAAACAATTTTTAAAAATAAAAGAAGAATTAAAACACAGGTCTTGGGACTTCCCTGGTGGTCCAGTGGTTAAGACTCCATGCTCCCAATGCAGGGGGCCAGGGTTCAATCCCTGGTCAGGGAACTAGATCCCGCATGTCGCAAATAAAAGATCCCACAACTAAGACCCGGCGCAGCCAAATAAATAAATATTAAAAAAAAAAAAGAATTAAAAGACAGGTCTTAACGCATGTTCTATCATAACCAACTTCTATTTGAGAAATAAAACATGCCCAGTATAGTTAAGTACCCAACTCACAGCAGGCTCTCAACAGACTTACTAAGGATTCCTTATCCTTCTCCTCCTACAGCTTTGGTGCCTCCATTGTAAAGGCAGTGATTTTCTCCTATGCATCACAATCACTAGAAGCTTTTGAGGACAGATGTCTGAACTCCTCTCCATGAAATCTGGACTCAATATATTTAGAAACATGTATTTTTAAAAGCTCCAGATGAAGTTCTGGAATATGGGTACAGGGTCGTCATCAGTGCATGTGTCATAGAGCATAGCCAGGGTTGAATGAGACTTGCTGCTCCAACCTGCCTAATCAGTTCTGGTTTCAAGGAGTTAAAGGAAACAGACACTGTTTAAAGCCAACCTGCTCACCTCAGACTTTCTTAAGAAATCAGCTCTTGAAAATACTCAGAAATTTAAATATGCTTGTCAGGAATATCTGGGCCTTCTTGAATTTTCACATAAAATTTAAATATCCAGGTATAATTTTGAGATTTCATCTTTTCTCTACATGTAAGAAAATTTTAAATGTGACTTTATTCGTAGGATTTTATTCAGTGTGATGGATTAGCAGGATTTGGGTTAATAGATTTTATGCAAAGAATGGTTTATTTCCCAAAAGCTGCTCTAGCATCAAAATAGTTGTGTTTCTTAAGTTGTAAAATAACTTGTAGTGGGATAAAATTATGTGGCGTTTAGAGAAAAGGGAGAATATTGCAGAATTAAATAAAATTCAAGGATTTGTAAACTATGATTTTTAAGGCAGAAGAGAAAATATGAGTATGGTGTCATGACTAATTAAAAGATGATTTATTAAAAGCTCAAGTTTAGCTGTACCTCAGCTAAGGTTCAACGTGGAATCAAGTTTCAGGATACAACTCCAGAGCTTGGATTAGGTGTGAACACTAGAGATAAATGATCTGGTTTTTGAAATATTTGCTTTTCCAGGTCAGGAGGTTTTTTCCCCTGAGAAGATAACCCAGTGTTGGTTCAGCTTTAGAATTCAGAAAGGCTTCGAATCTAGGAATTTGTTTCTGATTTCTATTGTTATTGTTCTATTTCTATTGTTTCAGATTGCCTATTTATGAAACAAATTCCTAATACTAGGGATATAGCAGGCTAAAGAAACCATACTGATTCTAAGCTATCAAAATTTCAGTGTAGATTTGGATAGTAGCTAATTAAAATGATTTTTAAAAGGAGAATCCTGCTGTGAAATTGCTGAAAGAGTACTAAGGTTCCAAGTTTAGATATGCTAATCTTACAAAGTTTCTGTTATGATCTTCAAGGAAGCTTATATAGTCAGTGAGAAAAGCATTAGTCAGGTTCCCCAACCTTTGAAAAACGGCATCCCAGGAATTCACACTGCACACCCAAATGGCTATAAAACCCAGTATATGCTTTATGCAATGTATAGGAGGGACAGGGGAGATAGAGTGTTGACTGAATAGAAAAGTAAAACATTTTTTGACTAAAGAGTATTCTAAGTTAAATTCCACAGTAGAAAAAAGGTAGGTTATTGTGGTTTATAGCCAGGTGTAATAATGAAAATATCTAATGACTGCTATGGCACAAAAACCAATTAGAACTGAAACCAGAGGTTAGTCTGTATCAGTACACAGGAAGTGAATCTTACAATTCCATGTCAACTGGCTAAAACGTCAAAATGATCGAAAAGATAGGCTGAAAGAAATTGCAGGCCAAAGAGAAGATTTTAGAGTATGGTAAATAAATTTCAGCATGTGAAATATAAAAGGAGATATTTCTGATTAAACATGGAAGGCCTATACTAACTGTAATGACAATGTATTAGTTTTCCATTGCTCTTGGAATAAATTACCACAAATTTAGTGGCTTAAAAAACACTAATTGATTTCTTTCTGAAGGCTCTAGGGGATAATCTATTTTCTTACCCCTTCCAGCTTCTAGGGGATCTAGAGGACACCCACATTCCTTGACTCATGGCCCCCTTCCTGTACCTTCCAAGCCAGGATGATTGCATCTCTCTGACCATTCCTGCATAGTTCCCTCTGACTCTTTTCTTCTGCCCGCCTCTCCCACTTTTAAGGACCATTGTGATTACATTTGGCCCACCCTAATAATCCAGGATACCCAGCTGATTTGCAACCTTAATTCCTTTTGTCATATTATGGAACATATTCAGAGATTCTGAGGATTAGGCTATAGAATTCTTTGGAGAACGCTGATTCTGCCTACCTCAGACAATAAAAAGGGTGGAGGGGATCAATTAAAAAATCCAAAGCAAAAGGGTGGAGAGATAATAGCAGCACAAATGAGTAAACTGAGAATTGTGGTAACTGACTCAGCAGACCAGAGAATGCTAGAATCTTCATCAGCCTGTGGGAAACTGCAGAAGCAAGCTTACTCCCATCCCGTAACCATAACATGTGGGAGAGTAAGCGGGGGGGAAATGTACTTATAACATAAAACTTGTAAACATCCAGATTCTCTCCTCAACTTTCAGCTTCCTGGCAACTGCCTCTTCATAATGCCTCAGAAACTAGATTTATCTCTTGAGAGGATGAATCAGAAAGCCTTAGGACTCAGGGACTTTGAGTACAGCTGGACGGTGAAATACAAGTCTAAGTGTTAAATACTGAAGACGCCAGTCTCCCTTCCCTACTAAGTCCTGAGAATTCTGGCAGATTATAAATCCATTTCTAGGGAAATAAGCTAACCCCCAAATAAAGAACCACAGTATTGGTCAGAAGCCAGACTAAAACTGCCCATCCTCTTCGCCTCATCATTCTACAGTGCAGTCCAATAGTTACTACCAAAGTTTTGCACATACTCACAGAACTTCCAATTAACTGTTGTCACTGCAGTATTATTCATCCTTTACAATGTACAATTCAGTAGTTTTTAGTATATTCACAATGTTGTACTACCATCACCATCTAATTTCAAGTATTTTCATCAGCCCAAAAGGAAGCCCCATACTCATTAGCCAATACTCCCCATTCTTCCATAACCCCAAACCCTGGAAAACGTTAATCTAGGGGAGACCTTCAAGATGGTGGAGGAGTAAGACTTGGAGATCACCTTCTTCCCCACAAATACATAAAAAAAAATATACATGTGGAACAACTCCTACAGAACACTTATTGGCAGAAGACCTCAGACTTCCCAAAAGGCAAGAAAATCCCCATGTACCCGGGTAGGGCAAAAGAAAAAAGAAAAAACAGAGACAAAAGAATAGGGACAGGACCTGCGCCAGTGGGAGGGAGCCGTGAAGGAGGAAAGGTTTCCACACACTAGGAAGGCCCTTCGTGGGCGGAGACTGCGGGTGGCAGAGGGGGAAGCTTCGGGGCCGCGGAGGAGAGCGCAGCCACAGGGGTGCGGAGGGCAAAGCGGAGAGATTCCCGCACGGAGGCTCGGCGCCGAGCAGCACTCACCAGCCCGAGAGGCTTGTCTGCTCCCCCGCTGGGGCGGGCGGGGCTGGGAGCTGAGGCTCGGGCTTCGGTCTGATCCCAGGGAGAGGACTGGGGTTGGCGGCGTGAACACAGCCTGAAGGGGCTAGTGCGCCACAGCTAGCCGGGAGGGGGTCCGGGAAAAAGTCTGCAGCTGCCGAAGAGGCAAGAGACCATTATTTCGGGGTGCGCGAGGAGAGGGGCTTCCTGCTCCGCGTGCCCGCAGACAGCAGAGCACTGCCTAAGCGAGCTCCAGAGATGGGCGTGAGCCGCAGCAATCATCTCAGACCCCAGAGACAGGCACAGACCACTACCGCTGCTGCCGCTGCCACCAAGAATCCTGTGCGTAAGCACAGGTCACTACCCACACACCCCCGGGAGCCTGTGCAGCCCGCCACTGCAGGGTGCTGTGATCCAGGGCCAAATTCCCCGGGAGAACACATGGCATGCCTCAGGCTGTTGCAATGTCACGCTGGCCTCTGCCGCTGCAGGCTCGCCCTGCATTCCAGTTATGACTACCATACCCCTCACTCTCCCCGACCTGAGTGAACAAGAGAACCCCAGTCAGCCGCTGCTTTAACCCCCTCCAGTCTGGGTGGGGAACAGACACTGGAGGGCGGCCTACACACAGTGTCGGGGCCAAATCCAAAGCTGAACCCAAGGACCTGTGTGAACAAAGAAGAGAAAGGGAAATTTCTCCATGCAGCCTCAGGAGCTGTGGATTAAATCCCTGCAACTGGCTTGATGAACCCTGCATCTGTGGAATACCTGAATAGACAGAGAGTAAAGCTCCAGAAACAGCAATAGAGAATAAAGAAGGTGAGTATCTTGCCTCCAAACCCATGTTCACAAGGCATGAGAAAAACCCAGCTTCCTCCTGAAAAGCCTTCAGGGTAAGCCCTCAGAGTATAGTCAGGTTACAGGTACGACCAGGATAACAGATGAAGATAGGTAAAAGGGGTGTCCAAGTGTTTCATTTTCTTTTGGTTTAAAAAAATTATTTTTAATAAACTTCATTTTTTTTAGAGCTTTGGGTTCACAGTAAACTTGAGCAGAAAGTATAGAGAGTTCAAAAATACTTCCTGTCCCCACGTGTGCACAGCCTTCCTCACTATCAACATCTCCCACCAGAGGTACATTCATTGCGATCTGTAAACTACCTCGACACATCATTATCACCCAAAGTCCACGGTGTGCATTAGGGTTCACTCTCGGTGTTGTACATTCTATGGGTTTTGGATAAATGTACAATGATATTTATCCACCATTATAGTATCATAGAGAAAAATTTCACTGTCCTAAAAATCCTCTGTGCTCTGCCCATTCATCCATAGTAACTCCTAACCCCTGGCAACCACTGATCTTTTTACCATCTCCATAATTTTGAGGCTGACCTCAATGTTGTGGTGAAATACAACGGTCCCCTAGGAAGAGAAGTGACAATTTTTGAGCAACAGTACAATCTAACACAGATGTCAGCTTACAAATACATGGATACATGGATTTGCAAAATTATTTCAGTTTCTATAAGAGCAAAATATTTGAAGACTTTTTAGTTATAGCAAGTAACACTGTCCCATCACGATATGCACTTAGTCAACACAAGTTCCCTCTGCCTTGGTGGCTGGTTGACGCTGTTGACAAAGAGATCTTTAAAAAAATCCCTGGTTTGCAGCATTTGCTGATTTTATGATTGTTACTGTTTTCATGGTTGATGTATATCTACAGGAAAGTCATAGAATTCTGAGTTGGGAAGCCATGCACACCATCGGCTCCAGCTCACCGCTGTCCCTGTGTATTTTTCCTAGTTCTACAAAACTTTACAGACTGAGGAAGGTGATCAAAGAACTTATAGAGGGAATAATTATCACTAACCATGTACTTTTGAATGAGGATTTTGGCAACAGTTAAAAAGATGGAGTGCAGAGGAATTGCATGTAGGGAAATATGAAAGTAATTTGGGTGCTAGATAAAAAATGATGATCTGATCTAGGACTGGAAGAGTGGAAGCAGCAAAGAAGGAAACATCTGAGGAACATTGTAAAGGTAAATTCTCGAGACTTTGTGACAGATTAGACTGGGCGGGAGAAGGGAGAAAGAGTAGGAGTAAAACTCAATCTGAGGTCTCCTGGTTGAAGAGTGGGTGGAGACCCTTATTGGTCATATTATTTGCAAATATTTTCTCCCATTCAGTAAGTTGTCTTTTTGCTTTGTCAATAGTTTACTTTGTTGTACAAAAGCTTTTAAGTTTAATTAGGTCCCATTTGTTTATTTTTTGCTTTTATTTCCTTTGCTTTAGGAGACAGATCCAAAATAATATTGCTACAATGTATGTCAAAGAGTGTTCTGCTTATGTTTTCCTCTAGGAGTTTTATGGTTTCCAGTCTTACATTTAGGTCTCTAATCCAATTTCAGCTTATTTTTGTCTATGGTGTTAGAGAATGTTCTCATTTCATTCTTTTACATGTAGTTATACAGTTTTCCCAGCACCACATATTGAAGAGACTGTCTTTTCTCCATTCTATATTCTTGCCTCCTTTGTCATAGATTAATTGACCATAAGTGTGTGGGTTTATTTCTGGGCTCTCTATTCTGTTCCATTGATCTGTGTCTGTTTTTTGTGCCAGTACTGTTTTGATGACTGTAGCTTTGTAGTATCATCTGAAGTCACGGAGCATTTCTCCAGCTATATTCTTTCTCAAGATTGTTTTGGTTATTCAGGGTCTTTTGTGTTTCCATACAAATTTTAAAATTCTTTGTTCTAGTTCTGTGAAAAAATGCCATTTCTATTTTGATAGGGATTGCATTGAATCTGTAGATTGCCTTGGGAAGTATGGTCATTTTAACAATATCCAACATATATAAACAGCTCATACAACTCAACATCAAAAAAACAAAAAAACAAAACAAAAACAAATAACCTGATTAAAAAATGAAGAACTGAATAGACATTTTGCCAAAAAGGAAATGCAGATGTGCCAACAGGCACATGAAAATATGCTCAACATTGCTAATCATTAGGGAAATGCAAATCAAAACCACAATGAGATATCACCTCACACCTGTCAGAATAGCTATCATCAAAAGTAACACAAATAACGAATGCTGACAAGGGAAAGGGAACCCTCGTACACTGTTGGTAGGAATGTAAATTGGTGCAGCTGCTGTGGAAAACAGCATGGAGGTTCCTCAAAAACTAAAAATAGAACTACCATATGACCCAGCAATTTCCCTCCTGGGTATATATTTGATAAAAACAAAAATGCTAAATTGAAAAGATACATGCACCCCAATATTCATAGCAGCATTATTTACAATTGTCAAGATATGGAAGCAACCTAAGAGTCCATCAATGGATGAATGGTTAAAGAAGATGTGGTGTGTATATATATATATATATATATATATATATATATATATATATATATATATATATATATATGCACTGGAATACTACTCAGCCATAAAAAGAATGAAATTTTGCCATTTGCAGCAACATGGATAGACTTGGAGGGTAATATGCTAAGTGAAATAAGTCAGAGAGAGAAAGACAACTACTGTATGATATCACTCATATGTGAATCTAAAAAATACAACAAACTAGTGAACATAACAAAAAAGAAGCCGACTCATAGATACAGAGAACAAACTAGTGGTTACCAGTGGGGAGAGGGAAGCAAGGAGGAGCAATATAGGGGTAGAGGATTAAGTGGTACAAACTATTATGTGTAAAATAAGCTACAAGGTTATATTGTACAACACAGAAAATATAGCCAATATTTTATAATAACTATAAATGGAGTATAATCTTTAAAAATTGTGAATCACTATATTGTATACCTGTAACTTATATAATATTGTACATCAAATGTACTTCGATTTTAAAATTTTATAAAAATAGAGTGGGTGGAGGCCATGAATAAAACTGGTAATATCTAGTGCAGAAAAGCAGGTTTGTAAGAGAAGAGGATATTCATTTACTTTGGGGCATATTTGTCTTGAGAGATCTACAGACTATCTAAGTGGACACATTCAGAATACTTTAGAAATAGGAATCTGTATTTTGGTACAGCACTGAGATGTACTTGCCTTCATCACTGAGAAGGCGATCACTGATAAAGACTCTCTCTGTTTAAACATTAGTCATGCTCCTCTAAGCCCTCTAGACTTCAACCTGGGGCTTCAGCAGCCGCCCTTGTTGGGACTGCATTGCCCAGTTTTGGCAGTAATTCTAAGTCAGTTTAGAGAGAATCCACCACCCTTGATATCTCTGATCATCCTTGATATCTGGTCAATTTCTTTATCGCCCATTTTGATATCTGATCACCCTGGTTGGCCTTCAGTAAAAATCCTGTTAAGTCTGTTTACCCAAAAATCCCCCCTTATTCCCGATGTTTCCTCTTAGTAATTTTTCAGTCACTGACCCCTACTCTGCTCCTTGGCTATAAATCCCCACTTGTCCATGCAGTACTCAGAATTGAGCCCGGTTCTACACTGAAGTTTCTTTTCCCAAATTACAATAGTTACTTAATAAACTCTGGCTATACTGCTTTAACTACTGTTCAACTCGGTTTTTTCTTTAACATCACTCAAAGAAATAAGGCATAGAAGGAAAAAGGCCAAGAATGAAATCCACAGAAATGCCAACACTTAAAGATCAGAAGTTCTAGTAAAGTGAAATGAGAAAGACTGATCAGGAGAAGAACCATAAAAGATACATAGATTTATAAAAGAAGAGAGAGTTTCAAGAAATAGAAAGTGGCTAATTGTTCCAAGCGCTGCAGAGAGGCCAAGGAGAATAGAGCTAAGAAGGGAGTTTGGGATTTAGGACCTCATCTGTGACCCTTGAGGGAAGAATTTCATTTGAACTAAGTTAAAGTAGGATCAGAGGCAGAGATTATGTAGAGAGTGGATAGATTAATGGAAATATTATTAACAGAAGATCACAAGCAATGTGTGATAAGATGGCAAAACACAGTCAAAGGCAACGTTTGGTTGAATGGATACTAATCATGTCATACAGTCTCAAGTACAAAAAAACGAATAAATATGAACCCCTAAACTTTGAAAATTTAGAACATGCTACTACCACTTTCATGAATGAAATTTACTAGAAAGTCCTCCCCAAGATATTGTATATTACATAGGGCATGGGTTCAGGAATTTAGGTCAAGTGAGAATTACTATTAAAATGAGAATCAGACAGATATCCTTGCGCACTTAACGTGCCAGAGAGGATCCAAATTTCATAGTCATTCAATTCTAAGACAGATGCCTTAAATTTTCTAGGCTTTCACACATTAATTTAATAGTACTCTGGGGAGAGGTAGATAGTAAAACTTTGCAGATTTTATTATTCTGCTGGTTTAAAATAATTGAAAATGTTCTCCCAAAAGATTGAAAGGGAATGAAAACTCACCAGAACAAATTCTGCTTTTATCAACGTCAAGGTACTGTAAGTCTTTTTTTTTTTTTTTTTTTTTTCCCGGTATCTGATGCTGGAGGTTAGTGCTTGCAAACAAGATATGGTCTATCCAGTTAATTTCACTTTGCTTTCAATCTAAGTGTAATTTTTCTGTTGTAATTCATTGAAGCTGATGTATGAAGCAGGTTGACAGATGGTTTTGGAAATTAGAGCAAAAAAAAAAGTCTGCTTAGAGAGTCTGGGATTTACCTTTATTCTGAACTCTAAAATGTGACCTCCCTCTAAAATGTGGAGCTATATAATTACTGTTTTCAGTTTTATTTTGGCGTGAATTTTACTAAGTGATCTAAATATCAGGTCCTCTTTAATTTTATACGTTTTCCGTACTTTAAAATGTGCCTATATTTTTTCGTCATTGAGGGAGAAAGGGGTTTTAATGGGAATCGTGAGAATTTGTTCAATTTTGCAAGCCTATGTTTTCAGTATATGTTCACATATTGGGGATATAAATGGAAATGTTTCATTTCCATTTTATATTTCCCTTCCACTTAAAGGAATACTTTCTTATTATTTCTGAGAATCATTTGACATTTTGCCTTGCTTTGACTCATTTATTGCTGGGGTTTAAGTGACTAATTCAAAATTTGAAATGTAAGTAAGTAATCAAGAAGTCAAGTACTTGTTGGGTCATAGGCAGAAAGCTGGGCCATTTTTTTTTTTTTTTTTTTTCTAAAAAAGAAACCAGAAGGAACTCACTGCTTGTGAGTATTTCCTTCTTTGCCCCATCCCTTATCTCTTAAAAGCACCAGATGCAATTAAGCATAAAAGGAGAGAATCATCAGAGAAATGAGAATCAACTTCTTTTAATCCCCAAGATACGTAACATAGTATCAGTCAGCAGCTACTCCATCAAATGCATTCTAAGGCATTCTAAAATTAATGTCATCTGGATCCTGCTTTCATGGAGCTTATGGTTTTGTAAAGAAGTTAAGACAGATATGAAAATAATTACAATTCAGGCCAGAAAGTATCATAGGCAGGGGTTTGGAAGAAGAATTTTGTATGGAAAGATTCATAACAAATTTGACATTTGATTGAGCCCTAAAAGTTATCTAAGGTTTGAACATGCAAAGACTTGGTGGGAAAAAATTAGAATGTGAACATATAAAGATGAGAAAGAAATTGTTGGCAGAGAGAACAGCGTGGACAAAGGCACAGAACGGGGTGTTAAGGGAATGATGAAGTTTGTCTGGAGCATAAGGTAACATAACAACTATGCCCCGAGACTATGTTTTTTAGGCAAATGGAAAATCATTAAGATTTTTGAGCAAAGGAATGGTGTGATCAAAGCAGGATTTTGGAAAAAGGGTAATTTTTCAGCACTGTGTAGGATTGCCTGGAATGAATTTATACTACATTATCTACCTTTAACCATCTTCACTATAGAATCAAGACAGTTAAGAATATTTCTGCAGGATTGAAATGTGTAATCACCAATTAATCCTGTAAACCTTTAAAGGGGAATAAAAATAACTTTGATGGGCTCTAATTTCACATGAAGTACTTAATGTTGATTAAAGTCTTTAATGACATTTTACATGTTATCCACAAATTGTGGTTTTTCTTTTGTATTCTTTACTATGAGTATTCATGTTTACTTTCAAGGCAAAATACAAGACAATGTGATTTATATTCACCAACTCCTTGGTTTATGAGCTTCCATCAGTAGAATGATCTATGGTACATTATATCTTGATGGCATATGTTATAGTATGTTGATGGAATGATTTATTGAGCTTGATTAAAGAACTGAAGGAACACATCATTCACATAAAGAATAAAATATTTAAAAATTCTTCTAACGGAGAAATTGTGATTAGGTGAATTAACTCTGTAAACATGTTTCCTATTCAGTTTAACTCAATATCAAAGGGTCACATTATTTCACCTACACACTTCTTTTTCCACTGTGAAAAAAATGTATCAGTTTTAGTATATTGTTTGAGATTCTGTGTTTACTATTCCCTGAATACTTTGTATGACTTTCTACGACCTCATTTTTGTCTGTGGGAATAATTTTACTTTTTCTTAATTTTCCTTGGATGTGCTTTTCATGCTTGTTGATAGAAATGGTGACAATCTCAGCATGTTATTGAATAGTTCAGAATTTTAAAATTTATCATAGGTTATAAGCTACATTTCAATTTCCCCAAAGGGGAGGAAAACTCAAAACTTTGAGAATACAGTGCATCCTTTGATATCTTTCTTTCAGGAAGGAAATGCTCCTCTTTCAAATGGCAAGTTAACTCTGGAGAAGCACATTGTTATTGCCCGTAAAACAGTGGAACACTTAATACTCTTAGAGTGTTGCAGGCTGGAGCATGTGTGCAAGGTTGTCACATTAAGGGCATCCTGGCACCCACACTTCTATCTAAAGGGGGCTTGCAGTTTGTTTCAGCTTAAATCTCAGTTGGGAAGCCCCTCTTTCCAGCAAAGGACCGGGCCATTGCCTTCCTGACCAGCCCAGCACACACCAAGCCCACTGTGCTCAGGTCGGTGAGAAGCGCGGCAGCCTGGAGCAGACCCAGGGACCCAGTTTACTGCATAAACTGCATCCACACACTTGGTTAGCAATAAATGCATACATAAAGAACTTTTTGAGAAATTACATACATATGACCTAAGGATTTTCCACAAATGGAAATAACCCCGATATGAGGAAGTAGTGGTCCAGAATGTACCACTACAGGATATGGTCAGTGGAGGGCCAACATAAGAAAAGTAGAAAAACTTAGACAAGGCAAGAAATACCCACACTGCACCAGCTTTTTCTATACCATTTCATTCATTTTTTATTTGTATATTGGTACCTAATAGCTATTTATAATTTATGCTTAAGTTACCATATATTACATAATCAGAGCTCTATCAGTTGTAATCAATGTTTCTTGAGTAAAGATCCTCTCCTAGGATTGTTTAGAGAGATATCTGGGTCAGGCAATCTCTCCCTAACTATTGTCGTCATTGTAAAATGTATATGCACAGCCTATATGAATCATGAAACCCATCTCCTTTTCAGAATATTGGTTTGCCAATACTTATTTTGGCTTGATCAATTAAACATTAAAATGGGTTACAAGAACTTAACTATAAATTTCTACTGACCAGTTTTCTTTGGTAGGGGCAGGAGGGAAGCAATTTGTAAAAGGACTGATAGTCACGAAATGATTTCATAAAATTCTTTATAACAATAAACTTCAAATTTATACCTTTATGTAAATGTATACATAGTATCTATGAACTCACTTAATCCTTTACATATAACATCTGTTAAATCATGGTTTACATCCATAGTTATGACCCTAGGACACATGTTTATAATAACTGCAAACACATACAGTGCTTATTAAGTGCCAGGCACTTAATTCTAAGCACATATAAGTCTCTTCCTCCTGACAATGACCTAACCCGATAATGCAGACAGACATTGATACTAAAACCATTTTATAGACATGCAGGAAAGTAAGTAACTTGCCCAAGGTCACATGTATGAGATGTGTCAGGCCTAGAATTTCAAGCTGGACAGCTTGGTTTCAGGGTCCACACTCTCAACAGCTCTCTGCACGAACCCTCTTTAAGAGATGGATTTGCCGGAGTGAGCTTACAAAGGTTAGAGCATGTTAGCAGGCCCTCCTTTATCTGCCAGGAACTGTTTTAGGCATGCAGGATACGAAGAAAAATCAACCCTGGCCTTTGACAACAAAGAATATTCAATACTCCAAAATACAAATTCTTTTTAGCACTCTGAAACAATAAAGTTCAATGTTATATTTCAGTTATTTCTATGAGAGTTAATCATCAAGTCTGTGTCTCAGAATGGCGTTGCATGGAGTTTGTATTTCAACTCCCCTGCCCTTTTACAGATAATTTGAGAGCTCAAGGGGCAAGAAGATATCTAATAGCAGGAAAGCCCCGAGGAAACTCAGAATCCTGAGGTGATTGCCATTCTTCAGTCTCAGTTAAGTTTCATATGTTTATTGAAATCCATATGAAGTGACTGAGAGTAATGTATTTCACTCTGGAAGAATCTTGCTGAGGGTGGAAAGACCCAGGGCTTGACACCTGAAAGCTGGTCCTTCCCCTCACTGACTTGTAGACCTTGGGTTAATTCCTCTTGATAAGCCTCAATTTCCTCTTCTGTAAGATGAACACATATGGGCAAAAAGTATCCTAAAAGACTGTATCACTAAGTAGGGTGTGTGTATGTCTGCCTGTGGCAATTTTGATGAGTGAATTCTTATTTAAAAAATAATAAAGTGTTTCCGGAGGAAATTCCTGTAATTGTATCTTTCCATAGGGAACATCTGAAGGTTTTCCAGGGACAATTAAACTCAATAAACAGTGATATTCAGTCTTGCTTTCATCAGTCCTGGTTGAATGACATTCTGGCTGCTACCACCAAGCCTCCAGAGAGTCTCTAGCTGTAGCTATCAATCATAGATGTCCAGAGAAAACAAATTGATGTATTTCTTTGGAAGGGGATAGAGACGGGTGGAATACGGATGGGAAGATGATATATAGATATAATACTGCAAACATCCTTTTCAAAGTTAGCCAGAAGGCATCTTTAAACCTTAAAAGCACTTCCACATTCAGAGAGGTGAATTGCTTTAAGAAAGTGCTGCATCTTTAAAGAAAAAGGACCAGGGGCAGCCAGCGGCACACCATGTGGCTATTTCTAAATGAATACAAAGTGTATTAAATTAATCCTTATTAGGCCACCATTTTGTCAGGCACTAGAGAGACAGTTGTTATTAATATATGTCAATTTTCTGGGCTCAAAGTTTACAGTGTGCTAGGTACATAAACAAGAAAATGAATAATGGAGCAGGATAAATGATATGAAATGGGAGATAGAGTATTATAAGGGAAATAGGAAGGACAACTAAATCAGGGAGGGCTTCCCAGGGGGAGTGATATTTAAATTGAAAGTGGGAAGATGAATATAAAATTCTCTAAGTGTAAATATTAGTGTCCTCATTTTATAGGTAAGGAAATTAAGGCACCAAGGGGTTAAAAGTTTTGGTGGTAAAAGAGTGATACCTTGGAGTCAAGGCAGCTGCTTGTGTGTGTGTGTGTGTGTGTGTGTATGTGTGTGTGTATGCACCAGAGAGAGGTGAAGATAGGGATGGGGAGTATTTTTTATTTTAAAGAAGGGATAGATTTAAATACATGTAAAGCTAACGGGGGAGAATCAGTTCTTGTTTGGCTGCAAGGGAAGGGTACTAGAGCTCCGAGAGGGATTGGGCTGGGTGTTATACTGTCAGAGCAATGTAATTGGTTGAACGTGTGTGTATACAAGTGAATTTTAACCTATACTCTAGGGCTGGTTGGTTAGCTTTCAAAGTGCCCTAATCAGAAATCCACACTCCAGATGTTGTTGCTTTAAAAATATTGTTCTCAAAATCTATACCAGAGGGTTTTTAAATTAGCCTAAAATATGTGATGTGATTTAACCCAAAATAATTTTCATCAGTGTAATGAATAGTGTTTAAGATAAGTAGGCGGCTAGAAAGACTGTCCAGGCTCCACCATACTTGTCTGATTCAGTTGGAAGACTCTGGCAAGCCCAAGTGTATTGTATCTTTGTAAACTTGTTTCTATTTTCTTGCACTTCTTGAAGGATTCTGTCAGCTAATTCAATTATATTTAAGTTGGTCCACTCATATAACAATTTTTAATACGTGACTAAAACTTTCATTGCAGGGCTGGTTAACATAATTTTCAAGATCCAGTGCAAAATAAAAATGCAGGGCCACTTGATAAAAAGTAGGATAATGTGCCTTTGTAGATACTAAAGTAGAAAATTTTTTTTTTCTTTTCTTCTAAGGTCTCCCTCGATTTGTTATAGTGGGTTTTTGCCAATTTTTAAAAATTGTGGTAAAACATATATGACAAAAAATTTACCATCTAAACAATTTTAAGTATACAGTTCAATGGTATTAAATACATTCATCATGTTGTGCAACCATCACCATTATCCACCTCTATAACTCTTTTCATCTTATAAAACTGAAACTGCACCCATTAAGCAATAACTCCCCATATTGCCTTTCATGAGGCCATGGCAACCACCATTTTACTTTCTGTCTCTATAATTTTGACTACTCTAAATACCATATTAATAGAGTCACATAGTGTTTGTCTTTTTTATGACTGGTTTACTTCACTTAACAAAATATCCTCAAAGTCCATCCATTTTATAGCATATGTCAGAATGTCCTTCCCTTTTAAGGCTGAATAATATTTTATTGTAGGTATATACCACATTTTGCTTATTCATTCATCTGTTGATGGACACTTGGGTTACTTCCAGGTTTTAGTTATTGTGAATAATTCTGCCATATGTACAATGTACAATTCTGTACATATTCACATCTTTTCAAGACCCTGCTTTCAATTATTTTGGGTATATATCCAGAAGTGGAATTGCTGGGTCATATGGCAATCCTATTTTTAATTTTTTGAGGAACTGCCATACTGTTTTCCATTGTGGCTGTACCATTTTACATTCCTACTAAGAGTACACAAGGGTCCCAGTTTCTTCACATCTTTGCCAACACCTGTTATTTTCTGTTTGGTTTTGGTTTGGTTTTGGTTTTTCTTTTGATAGTAGCTATCCTAACAGGGGTGAGAGATGGTATCTCATTGTGGCTTTGATTTGCATTTCTCTAATGATTAGTGATATTGAGCATCTTATCATGTGCTTATTGGCCATTTACATATCTTCTTTGAAGAAATGTCTATTCAAGTCCTTTGTTCATTTTTGAATCAGGTTGTTTCTTTTTTCTGTTGTTGAATTTTAGGAGTTCTCTATATATTCTGGATATCAATCTCTTATCAGATATATGATTTTCACATTTTCTCCCATTCTCTGGTTTGCCTTTTTATTCTGTTTATATTGTCTTTTGATGCACAATTTTAAAAATATTTTCATGAAGTCCAATTGATCTCCTTTTTATTTTCTTACCTGTGTCTTTGGTATCATATCCAAGAAATTCTTGTCAAATCCAATGTCATGATGTTTTCTTCTAAGAGTTTTATACTTTACATTTAGAGCTTTGATCCATTTAGAGTTAATTTTTGGTGTATATGATGTTAAGTAAGGGTCCAACTTCATTCTTTTACATGTGGATATCCAATTTTCCCAGCACTCTTTGTTGAAAAGACTGTCCTTTCCCCATTGAATGGTCTTGGCATCCTTGTCAAAAATTATTTTATAATATATGTGAGTGTTTCTTTCTGGAATTTCTGTTCTATTCTATTGGGCTACATATCTGTTTTTATGCCAGTACCACACTGTTCTGATTACTGTAGCTTCATAGTAAGTTTTGAAATCAGGAACTGTGAGTTTTTCAGCTCTTTTTTCTTTTTCAGATGACTTTGGCTATTCAGGGTCCCTTGAGATTCCATGTGAATTTTAGGTTTTTCTATTGCTCTCTCTCTCTCTCCTCCTTCTGGAACTCTCATGATACATATGTTGGTCTTCTTGATGGTGTCCCACAGGTCCCTTAGGCTCTGTTTATCTTTCTTTAATTTTTTTCTCTTTCTCCTCATCAGACTCAATAATTTCCATTGTCCTGCCTTCAAGGTCACTGATTCCTTCTTCCACCTGCTCAAATTTGCCTTTGTATCCTTCTAATAATTTTTTAATTTCAGTTATTATACTTTTTCAGATCCAGGAATTCTTTTTAATTTCTTTTAAATTTTCTTTCCCTTTATTGATATTTATATTTTTTCATCCATCATTTTCTTGACATCTTCCTTTAGTTCTCTGAGTGTCTTTAAGACACTTGTCTTAAAGTCTTTGTCTAGTAGCTCTGTCATCAGGTCTTTTTCAAGTACAGTTGCTGTTGATGTAGCTTTTCCTTTAAATGGATCATACTTTATTGCTCTCTGTAGGCTTTGTAATTTTTTTGTTGTTGTTGAGAACAAGACATTTGAATCTAATAATGTGGTAACTCTGGAAATCAGATTCTTCCCGTTCCCCAGTGTGTGCTGTATTCTTGTTATTATTTTTCTTTCTTTCTTTATTTTTTGCTGTTACAGGCTACATACATACAGAGGATCAGCCTGAGTTGTAAACCTAAGACTTCTTAGATATTTTCTGAGCCTTTCCTTGGGCATACACACTAACTTACAAATTTTCCCCATTCATGCAGTTGTTTTGGAATGTTCTAGTCTTAACATACGGCTATCAAAAAAGAAAAAAATAGGAAAATGAAAAGGAGACCCATTAAATTTCCTGGAATTGACTTCAGCCAGAGGGGGATGGGCATGCAACAATTGGGGGAGGTGTAACCAACAATGACCTCCTGCTTCTTTGTCTGCACCTCTGGGATCAGAAGCAGCAATAAGTGATCAGATCCTCAATATTTGGAGAACAAGGTCCTTATAGCCCACCCTGGCACCTGCAAGCTGTGGCTGAGGTGTGGGGGATGGGTAGCTAAGAGTTGAAATTGTTGTAAGAGTTGAAATTGACTGAAATTAATCACAATTTACTGTCCAAGGTTTCCCCTGAAAGTTACAAACCTTCAATGGACTCCAGAGTTACAAACTATTTAGATCAGACAGATTCTGGCAGTGTAATTGTTATCTAGATGGGAGGACAGGTTTCTGGTGATTCCTACTCTGCCATCTTCCCAGAATCCTCCATAATGTATTTTTTGTTTGCTTTTTACTGTCTTTTTAAGTAAATAAAAATTAAGTTTAAATAATTAGCCTCTTTATATTGTGCAAGGCTAGTTTTAAACAGAAATATAAAAGTATATAACTAGTATGCAGCATCACTGAAATTACACAATTTGTATTTTGTAGATCATTATTGCATATGTACTTCATTATTAACATAATAATGGAATGCTGCACAAAAGTAATTCAACTGTTTTTATTTTAATTCTTGACACACACCCATTCTATCAACACTGTCTACCTTCAGCTTACTGATGAGTAAGATAGAACTAAAGAGCAAAGAAATATGAATTGCCCTATCTTTCCTTTCCTTTCTGTGTCATCATTTTCAGCATAAGTGGTTGGCTAATACAGGGAAGTAACATTAGTAAGAAAGGAAATGACAGGGTTTATTGGCTGTTTGTATATACTTCACAGAATGCTATTGCCTTCTTTCAAGCAAGTTTTGGCTCTAAGAGAAAGCATGGCTTCTTGAGGGTGTCAGAGCCCAACTTACCCAGACATAGATGGAATATGCTTACCTTGTACTCACTAAATCTCACTGAACTCCCAAGCACAGTGGTTCCAACAGAACTCTGTGCTCATTGGGCACCACAGACATTATTTGTGAATAGGGCATCAAGGAACAATGGGGGACACACACACACACTGCATGTGTCTCCTCTACTCACACAGCCTCCATTAGCCCATTAGATTTTATTTTCTTCCCAACACCTTGTAACTCAGCAATCTCTTTCTTCTCTCCTCATTATAGACTGGCTTGTATAAAATTCCCAAGAGTCTCAAAAGGAGAAGTCCTAGATTTAAATCTTCTTCCCAAATTTATGGTGGATTAGTATGGACCACAGTGACACTCACTGGGTTTGCCTCCAGATATCCTGAACGATTCACCAGGTCAGACACCGGAATAGTGGTGAGGAAAATCTCAGAAGAGAGATTATGTATTTACTGCTAATAAAGTTTGGTGGGGACTAAAACAATTAGTTGGAAAAATTAAAGAGGTCAGTTATATTGTTGGCATCAAATAATACTAGTTTTATAATCCAAAACCCACTCTGCTCAACCACCAGCAGGTGTCTTGGGTTTGAATTGATAATAAAATTGACAAGATACAATAGGTTTTCCATAGTACCAAGTTCACTTAGCTAGAAGAAAGGATATGGGATAGAAAACCTACAGCCTGACTGGCCATAGCATAGGGGAGGTCTCATTGCTCCAACTAGATATAGTTTCCAAATATCCCTCAAACTCTCCTCATTTGCAGGGGTGGGGCTGTGGTCAGAAGACAATAGACTGATTAGACATGGACCACTTCAGCCTAGAGAAGCCTTCAGTTCTGGGATGTCTTGAGCTTTTATATCTGGCTCCAGTGCAATTGATCCTGTTAGTAGCAGCTATAATTACTCGATACACAATCTCAGCGTGACAACTTCAACCAATTCTGATTTTTCTTGGATATAGTGCAGGTAGTCTCAGTATAGTAAGGATAGAGTAAAAAACAACAACAACAACCACAAAATATATATATATGATTAACCTTGCATTTTGTTCCCAGCTCCTAGGAGGTAAGCTCTAAGCCCTTGGAAACTTGGAGTGTCCTGCCTGTTTAACTGGAGGTATTGGGCCACTGCTGGTGGTCTATGCCAATTTGATTTATGGTGGGGGCCTTGGGCCATGTGGTATCAGCTTGACCTATGAAGGGACTGGAGATTGAGGTCAGCCATGGGCAGAAAGTCTATGTGGTTAATCTCCTATAAAAATTTCTGAATCCCTTAGCAAATATCAATTATTCCGTACAGCGTTATCAACTGTAGTCACCATGTTATACATTAGATCCTCAGACCTTATTCATCTTATAGCTATAAGTTTGTGTCCTTTTACCAACCTCTCCCTCTAACACTGTATTGTATAATTGAAATTTTCTACAAAAGCAGAACTTAAGATGTTCTCACTAAAAAAAAACAAAAAACAAAAAAAACACGAGATAAATATGTAACGTGTTGGATGTGTTAATTAACTAGATGGGAAAAATTCTTTTATTAATCACAATGTAGGCTTTAAATATCTTACAGTTTTATTTGTCGATTATATCTCAATGAAACTGAGCACAAACAAACAAACCCAAGGCTAGGGGAACTTCCGTGGCTGGCAGCACTCTGTATGTACTGTCACACATCGTTGCTGGGAGACGCAGGCACTGTCCACAGACCCCACTGGGGGAGGACACCTGGAAGTTCATGCTTGGAACAGTCAGTCCTGGGACCTGCCCTCTGTGCTCCTTCCCTTTGCTGATTTTGCTATAATAAACTGTAGCCTTGAGTATAACAGCCTTTCTGAGTTCTGTAAGTCCTTCTAACAAATCCTTGCACGTAAGAGTGGTCTTGCGGAACCTCCAGAATTTGCAATATCCTCTTGTGATTTCCTAAGTTAATGTTTCCAGGAATCCCAGAGGTTAGAGGGAAGATCACAGACCTGCTGTGAACCATTTCCTTCCTTGAATGTATTAGAAACATGCATCAGAGGGGTGTAGCTCTGGGGCAGTGCGCACTGAGTAACTATATCCAAGGCTGTGTTGGTCTATGATGGGTAAGACATAGTCTTGAACTGTAGGCATAATTAGTTTATTAAGAAGAAAAGACATGAAAAACTAATGTAAAGTGTCAAATGATAAGGACATTGGTATTCTTCAATTTCTCTTTAGCTTAGTTTTCCTATTTGCAAAGTGAAGGGAAAAGTCATATTACATAGAGAATGAAGACAGGTTTACAGACTTAAAGAGAAGGTTTTGTCATATTCCAACACAGGTCCTTGCTTTTTAAAAATGTTTGCTATGCCATGAAGTTTGGCCATTTCATTCATGAGCACTTGCAACTAGGGCTAAAAGCCTAGAAGTTTTTATTATGCTCTCCTCTTAGGGGAATGCATTATACACTGATTAAAAATAAAATATGTAATTGATGTGTGCTCTATTTCCACGTGCTTAGAATTGCCATATTCCAAGCTAGTCTCTTCTTATATGTTTGCTAATTTTCATGTTAATAACAAAACGTCTGCGGCATTTATTAGCCTGTAAATTAGAACTCGATTTAGAATTCCCTGCCTTCAATTAGCCTTAAAGACAATTAAAGACCAATCTTTCATTGCTTCCTTTTCTACACAATACTTTCCAATGTTAATTGCCTACACTTTTGTTCTAATCTAATTTAATAACAGCGAAAGTTTATCTGTGACTCTGGTCTCATTTGGTTTATCCTTTATGCAGCTAAGAGGTAGTAAGTACAGTCAGGGTCTGAAAATTCACATGCTCTTATGGATGATGAGGAAGAAAATATGAAAGAAATCCTCTATTTATGGAACCCTAGGAAGTGGTAGGTAAAATTCATGTAAATTTAACACTTGGTAATAAAAGATATCTGTTTTTTCCTTTTTCTTTAATGGCAGAGGCTAGAGCACTCACAATTACCATTTACTTTTTATATTCAGTAACGGCTAAGGGTCAAAAATTAATATTAATGAAGCACTCCTATGACTTGTTAGCTC
Organism: Eschrichtius robustus; assembly: GCF_028021215.1. NCBI lineage: Eukaryota > Metazoa > Chordata > Mammalia > Artiodactyla > Eschrichtiidae > Eschrichtius > Eschrichtius robustus. The sequence continues at coordinate 33,351,277 of NC_090827.1, read as the reverse complement.
AGTTAGCTCAGCTGCTTCAATGTGCCACTGTTGAAGCCAAGGTCATGGGAGTGAGAGCAGTAATTGGGTCTAGAGTGATAATGACTAGGAAGGGCTTTGACAAGTGCTAACCCATTTGGTCCTCACAACACCCCTGCGGGTCCTGAGAACAAGCGTTATTTATATTGCTCCTTTATGAAAAAATAAACAGATTCAAGAAGGTTAAGTGACTTATTTAAGGTCACACAATTAATAAATGGGGGTAAAATCGTAACTGTAAATTTTCTGACACTGCTGTTCTTTCCATCCAGTAACACTGCTTCAACTTGGTTTTGTTAATTGTTTCCACGTAAGTAATAAAATGGCTGTGACATTCATTAGCCTGTTAATTACACCTGCATTTAGAAGACCCTGACTTCTGGGTTGAGATCGTGACAGGCCATCTCATCTCCTAACTAGCAAATAAATTATAGGCAGAATTATAAGGAAAGGCAAGCATTAACAATAGCTTTAAAAATAAGGTGAGGAATCAAATGCATATGACAGATGGTGAAGGATATTTCCATCAACTTTAAAATCTTGGAAAATTGGATGAAGAAGCTTTATAAGTGGCCTGAATGTAATCTATTCTCTGAATTAGAATGACACAGCTGGAAATGAAAAGGGGAGAAAGAAGTTTTGACTCATTTTTACTACTTGTTTTTAAAGTAACAGATATTGCATTAATCAGAAAACTGAGCAACTTTCCTCTACTGACTGTCTTTTGAGACAGCTGAGATTGCTCTCATCCAATGCAGTGCCTCTTGTATAACAAGGCCGGAGGAGGGACAAATGGAGAGTGACGTATATCCTCGGGAGATGACCTTCCAGGTAAAGCTGTATAAATTGAAGGAGGGAGGGCCCTGGAAGTGGTGCTTGCTGGCAAAATACAATTTTTCACGGACTCACCTGATTAAACCATGGAGGGCTGCCTTAGGGTATATGTTATCCCCCTTAGAGTAAAGACACTGAAAAGTAAGAGCCGAATGTTCCATTTCAGAGCCAGATGAATGTTTCTGAGGTATCAGAAATTGAGCCAGGTTGCACACAGTTGAGAGGATGGTTTTGACCAATACACAAGTGACAGCAAGGATGGCGGTGGGCCATCTATACCAGCAATGTGTCTGTAAACCTTGGGCCTAAATAGAGCTCATTTCATATTAGAATGAAAATATTGCAAAGAGTAAGATAAGAACAGGATGAGGTAAAAACAAACATACAAACAAAACAACACTTTGAAGAAATTTAAAAATGGAATAACAGGGTTAAAATTCTCACTGAAGTCATTGGAACAGGATTGATGCCAAACAAATCAAATCAGTGATGTAAGCAAAAAACTTCAAAATTTCTCCCAGAGAAGGGGGAGAAATAATAAAAATGATAAGTGTGATATATACGAAGAAGAGAGAGAAGAGATTTACTATGTTGATAAAAAGATATTCTATAAGAGGAAACAAAGCAAGTAAATGAGACACTATAATCAAAGATATAATAGAAGAATAATTTTCTATGCAGGAAAGACCAGCATCTCTTATGTTCCAGGAAGAATTAATAAAATATTTTAAATTACAAGTATAAAGAGTAGGAAGCTCTTTTGAATATTAAATTCCAGTAGAGAATAGAATGATGTCTATAGAGATCTGAGATTAAAAGATTGGGAATCCAAAACCACGCCATGATGTCATTCATGAGTCATAGTAACAGAAAACATTTTTATATGTGTAAAAGCTCCAAAAAATATAACACTCATGCCCCTCTCATGAATGAAAGAAACAAAACCAAACCTCAGGGATGTACTCCACTCAATTAGGAGTTTAATCATGATCAAGGTCTCTAAAATGGGGAAGGACTTGCAAATTGGTTAGTATTGAGCAATGAAACTAGTTACAAATATGCAAAGAACTTTTTAAAGTGTCTTCAGAAAATTCTCAAATTTAAAGTGAAAACTCAAAAATATTCCTGTATTTAAAATTTGAAGTTGTTGAAAATTCATAATCAGGGTCTATAATCTGAGATAAAAGTAACAAAAGAATAGAAAACAGAAATAGGAGATGGGTGTGTAATAAGGGAAATGAATACAGGTTAGATTCCTGATTTTAAAACAATGACCCAAAATTGATGTTTTACTCAACTCTGGTAGTTAAATATAGGGCCAAATGGATTATATTCTTTTTGAAATATTTAAAATAATTATTTATCTTATAAATACAGGCTGCCTGCCTTTTGAATCTTTATAGAAAATGAAAGCAAATTAAACTTGAAATGCCAAAGTTTTCCTAGACTGTTGAATATGAATAAACCTTTTTTTTACTTAAATTTTCAAACTGTGTTTCACAGAGTAGTTGGTGCTCCCAGGGCCATAGGTAGTGTTGGGAAAGCAGGAGAGGATGAGTGGGAGGATGAGAGGATGATGTGATTTTCCTATGGGGATTCTGAGTTAGATATCCATTGTTCTGTTGCTGAAAATGCTTGAGAAACGTGCTCGACATTACAGTGATGCTGAGCTCCCACTGGCCAGATTAACAGAAAACACATTTGTTCACAGACAAGGTGGGCTTCATGCAGGTTGGACCAGTGTGGTCACACAGGGCCCCAAGCTCAGAAGGGTCCTGTGTTTGGGTTTTAATGCTCTCTGCATGTATTGGAGGCTTGGAGCCTCAGCTCACAGGCGGTCCCGCTCATAGGCAGCCCGGATTCCCACTGCCTCCCACCCTCCCTGGATATGTTCTCCACAGCCTGTCCCTGCCACCATGGCACCCATCTCCCCATTTCTCTTGTTCCTTTTCTCCACCCAGCAACCGCTGTTGTACCCTGCCTCTTCTGGGGGCCTGAATGTGGATGTGGGTAGGGTCCAGGTGATGCAGGCACCCTGCAGCATCTCAGGGCAGACTTGGCAGTGGCTGTCCCTTCCATGGGCGGGCAGTGCCTCTATATGTTTGTTCAGCGGGTCACTAGGCAAAGGTGAGCTTCTTGCCCTCTCCATCCTGATAATGGACTTATCCAGGTAGGCTGTTATCTTTGGCCATCTCCAGTCCATCCTGAGTTGGGGTGGCAGGTCATGGGAAGGGAAGATTTATCTCCCTGCCTGCAGTTGGGACGTGGTGCTGTGCAGTGGTGGATGCAGGGAGGGCAAGCCCTGCAGCTGGTGGGCTGTGCACCCACCAAATCACGGGGCACCTGTGAGCATCTGTACCCAATGAGTATTCCCATGCCAAGAGTTCAACATTAAATAGCAACTAAAACGCCATGACAGGTTGAGAGAGACTTAGAAAGAAAGGAAAAACTCTATATTCAGTACCTTTGATGTCACTTTTTTTCCTCATCTTTTGAACAAGGACCACATGTTTTCCTTTCACACTGGACCCTTGCAAATCATGTAGCTGGCTCTGTGTAGAGATTTTCTTTTCAGGATTACTGTGTTGATCATTTCACAATGTATACAAATGTGAAATCATTATGCTCTACAACTGAAACTAATTATGATGTTGTAAGTCAATTATACTTCAATTAAAAAAAAGCAATAACTCATTGCAAGGTGAAGATTTAAAAAGTGGCAAGAAAAAATGACCCATCTCTACTGTTTACTGCTGCCAAGAATTCTATTGTGCTAATAAGCATCACTATCAGTTATATATTCTCAGACTTGAATCGTGGTTCAAACCATAAAAGAGTACAGTGGGGGAAAAAAAGGTAAATCATTAACTTAAAAGATCATACACTATGTAAATGGAAGTTTCAGTATTTGAATTTTGGTCTAACTGATGGCAAAGTTCATGCTTTTCCAACAGTCTTCCATAAGTAGGAGGAAAGATGAGTGAATGATGTCACAAAAGGCAAGGTAAAAAAAATTACTGAAATTAGAAATTGTCGAGAGCCACCGCTGGGGAGGAGCCGCCGCTGCCGCCCAGGACTGGGTCCTTAGGGGGGAGGAGGCGAGAAGATGACGGACGCCCCCATTGCTGCCGACAGGAACGTGGAGCTCTGGAATATCAAAAAGCTCATTAAAACTTGGAGGCGGCCCTCGGCAATGGCACAAGCATGATATCATTGATCATTCCTCCCAAAGACCAGATTTCACGAGTGGCAAAAATGTTAGCAGATGAGTTTGAACTGCATCTAACATTAAGTCACGAGTAAACTACCCTTCAGTCCTGGGAACCATTACATTTGTACAACGAAGACTCAAACTTTATAACAAAGTACCGCCAAATGGCCTGGTTGTTTACTGTGGTACAATTGTAACAGAAGAAGGAAAGGAAAAGAAAGTCAACATTGACTTTGAATCTTTCAAACCAATTAATACGTCATTGTATTTGTGTGACAAATTCCATACAGAGGCTCTTATAGCACTACTTTCAGATGATAAGTTTGGCTTCATTGTAATAGATGGTAGTGGTGCACTTTTTGGCACACTCCAAGGAAATACAAGAGAAGTCCTGCACAAACTCACTGTGGATCTCCCAAAGAAACATGGTAGAGGAGGTCAGTCAGCCTTGCGTTTTGCCCGTTTAAGAATGGAAAAGCGACATAACTATGCTGGGAAAGTAGCTGAGACTACTGTGCAGCTGTTTATTTCTGGGGACAAAGTGAGTGCGGCTGGTCTCGTTTTAGCTGGATCAGCTGACTTTAAAAATGAACTAAGTCAATCTGACATGTTTGATCAGAGGTTGCAATCAAAAGTTTTAAAATTAGCTGATATATCTTATGGTGGTGAAAATGGATTCAACCAAGATATCGAGTTATCTACCGAAGTCCTCTCCAACATGAAGTTCATTCAAGAGAAGAAGTTAATAGGGCAATACTTTGATGAAATCAGTCAGGACACGGGCAAGTACTGTTTTGGAGTTGAAGATACACTAAAGGCTTTAGAAATGGGAGCCGTAGAGATTCTAATAGTCTATGGAAATCTGGATATAATGAGATATATTCTTCATTGCCAAGGCACAGAAGAGGAGAAAATTCTCTAACTCCAGAACAAGAGAAGGATAAATCTCATTTTACAGACAAAGAGACAGGACAAGAACATGAACTGATTGAGAGCATGCCCCTGCTGGAATGGTTTGCTAACAACTATAAAAAATTTGGAGCTACATTGGAAATTGTCACAGATAAGTCACAAGAAGGATTCCAGTTTGTGAAAGGATTTGGTGGAATTGATCTGATTAACAAAAGAGAAAGAATTATTGAAGAAATGTTGATTGTCCAGCTGAGAATGGAAACCACATGGTTACTACCATGAATCCATAACAAATTATTTGGGCAAAAATATATTGTTCCTTTAGTTCAATGGAGAGTGAAATTTTAGAGAGATGTTAATAGGTGTTTGGGGATAGTATTTTTTAACTCCAGGTTTTAAGAGATCGTTCAAAATGATTATCTATCATGGCAAGCAAGATTTTCAACAGGTATACGTGTCAGAATGAAGGAGGTAAGGAAAAGGGCAAAAGGGAGTTGCCAGAAATATTCATTTTCTTGCCATTCCATAAGGGGTGTTTCTTTTCAAAACACTTGAGTATCTTCTGGGTAGGAGAATTTTAAAGAAATATCTCTAATAGATATGTGAGCTCCTACTATGTAAGAGGAGACTATTTTAGAGGCAGCGGTGAGCACAAATTTAAAAACAAAATGTTTACTATCTAACATGAAAAGGTATGTCCCAGGATTTTACTATAACAATGCTGAATGTGCATTTTTTCAAAGTCTTCAACATTTGAGCCCTCCTCTATCTCTGGGCAGGACCATATATGTACTTTTTCTTATGGCAACTGATATTTCTTGACATCAAGATATCCAAACCAGTTAAAGAGTCTCACCAGCTTCCGTGGTCCTCACTCTGAACCCCAATCCTCTTCCTAAGATGGGAACATTTGGGCATCTGACTCTTGCAGGGCCCCTGAGCTGACTTTGCTCCCTTAGTGAGAAAGGGGTTGCTCTCACCTTCTAGTTCAGATTCTGCAGGATGAGCTGGTTTCAGCAAATGTAAGAACGTGCTCTTCTGCTTTTTGAGACTCTCTCTCAAGCAAAGATTGTGGGTCCACAGTGAAATCCAATTGTCATTTCATTTTGTTTTATTTGGTGTACAAAAGTGAAAATTTCCCATTTGTTTCTTTTTAGAGCAAGCATGTGGGTTTCCTAAACAAGAGGGCCATCAGCCAAGGAATTAGTAGATCTGCTCATTTTACCTCAATGCAAACAATCTATCTCTTAGAAAATATTCAGTGGGTTTAGTCCGTCTTATTTAAGGATACTAACTGTAGAGCACAGGGAACTCTACTCAATATTCTGTAATGACCTACATGGGAAAATAATCTAAAAAAGAGTGGATATATGTATATGTATAACTGATTCACTTTGCCATACAGCAGAAAGCAACACAAAATTGTAAATCAACTATATTCCAATTAAAAAAAAAAAAAACTAATCATAATGTATTACTCTTCTGTGATCGCATAAGAAGGAAATGCTTCATAAACATGAGCAATGTCCCACTCTAGGGCTATTTCCCTGCAGCTCCCCACAAAGGGCAAAAGGAAACAGCACAGAGGAATGAGGAAGCAGCTAAGATGAACCTTTAGTGACATATGAAAGTGATCAGGTATTTGCTTATCTGAGCGATAGATAAAATATTAAGAGGTGCGATTTCTTTTCAAAAGTTTGGAGAGGGAGGTGGTTGCAATATTAAGACTTATACTAGGCAAACAACCTGGTTAGATTTAAGAATCAATTGATCTGAACACTTGGATTTTATTAGTTAAGAAAGAAATCATTGATTTTATACTACTCATGTTTTATTTGGAAAATCTGTCATTCATTTGAAGGCTTATTCTGCTTTGCCCAGCCATATTGTGTGTATGGTTACACACATAGGTGCTGAGAAATAAGAAATGGAACTGGGTACAGAGCTATAGTCAAAGAATAGGGACATCATTTAGGTACAAGGCAGGGATATCTATTCCACAAACAAAATCCAGAAGCATGCAACCTGGTATAAAAGCTAGTAAAAACTCCACTTGGAATGTAAATCCCAGCAAAGACTAAGCCAAAAATGTAAGTCAGAACAATGTAACAGTTGTTATTTATTAAGCTCATTTTGAAGGTGGAGAAACAGACTTGGACAAGTTAAGTGAGTCGCTCAAGTAGCCAGAGTCAGAATTCAAAATCTCAAGTCTACCCGACACCAAATGGGCTTTCTGGTCTCCCTCCCTGCCTCCGTGTGCTGGACATCGCAGAGCCAGACACAGGTGGAGATACCCAGTTAATGGTCTGGGTAGGGAGGGGCCCCTGGGAGCCAGGTGTTTGATGGGAGCTCATTCTAATCTTTTCCAGACAGTGTCAGGCTGTCTCAGACATTCTGGGAGAGAAAACCACAATAATACATTTACGCCTCCATGCCAATGTAAATTTATCTTCTTTAATCAACTCAGCAACCACACGGTTGGAACACAGCTCTTCATTCTCACAGAAAGTCAAATATTGCAACTCAGAATCATCCATAAGTGTTCTCTGCATTCATCACTGGACCTCTCTTTTATTACTCATAGTGTTCAATTAAATTCTGTTGAGCTGTTAATAGGTTTTATTCTTGTGTCTCTGAATGTACTAAGTCAATTTTGATTTAATAGTTGTTTTCATTTTACAGCTACTGTAAATTTCCAGCAAGTACATTTTATTGTCAGAGAAGGCCCTTTGCCACTAATTTAAGGCTTTCTGCTCTTTTGCTTCGATTTTTAGTAACTTTAATTCAAAAAACGTATTAGACAATCTATTTTCACAGAAAATGCCATACTACTCCACAAACATTTGTTCTCTTTATGATTAAAATAGCTGAGATTTGTCTGTATCTTAGAATTAGAAAAGAATTTAGAAATCATCCATCTCTGTCTGCACTTCATATGAAAAGAAATGGAGTATGAAGGCAGTTAAAAAATGTAGCCAAAGTCACACTACAGTAGCCAAAACAAACACCCAGGACTTGTGTCTACAGTCCATTGCTCCAACCTGCCATGCCCCTTATGCTGCCAAAGATCAAGCTGATTACATCAGAGAAGCTGACAAAACCCTGTTAATGTACTTACATATTTCAGCCATACTCAGACTACACTCAAAAACATTTTTTTTTAATTAGGCGAAATACATGAAAAATATGACAATTCATTACCATGTAATGCAAAATAAACTCGATTCTATTCCGATCCATCAGATTCATTAGCAAAAAATTGTTCACAACTTGAAAATGTGAGAATTTCTGAAAGGCCTACTCTGGTACGGGCTCTCTGCTTCGGCTGCAGTGAACATGGTTGGTCCCTTTTGCAGGACGAGACATGAATGTATGGAATACTTGAGGTAGTATACTACTCAGTGGACATTCAAAACTATTTTCTATTTACGACAGTGCTGCAAAATACCTGTCATTTCTATTTCACAGGTGGGGAAGCTGAGTCTTTGATTCTGTGACAGGTGGAGTCACCAAGAAGTTGAGGGAAGAGAAGCTGCCTAGTAGGGTGAGGAGCACTGGAGAGAGGCTAGGAGAGTTTCCTCTGAGTTTACCCAGTTGGCTGCCCTTGGGTAAGTCGCTCTCCTCTCATGTCTTCCTTTCATCTGCTGTAAAATGAGGGTGTTGGCCTAAATGAATTTTATGTCTCATTCCAAGAATGAAACACCAGAATCCAAGTCTCTTGAGGCCTAATTTCTGTGACTACACAGCATTGAATATAGTCAATATAAAATGAGAAGTGCTATATTTAAAATAGATAACCAACAAGGACCTACTGTAAAAAAATTTTTTTTTAATTAAAAAAAAAGTATGAGAAGCCTCTTGAACAAGTCTAAAGGCTCTGAATGTGGGCCAAACAGTGAAGAAAAGAAGGAAACTGATGCTTTGCTAAATTTGAGGACTCTGCCGGAGACCCATTCATGCTCTGGAGATTTAAGACAATGCAATCTGGATTTACCTGTTTATAGATATTATTAGCAGTCACAACTAGGATGACAGCAGTGATAGGCACAATATAACCTGATATATGTTAGAGCATTACTGTGCTACTCTTGAAACTTTTTCCCCAATCCTTGCTAAAAGTACTATCTTCCTTAAATCAGCTATGCTATTCATGTGTCTTAAAATGGAATCTCTGCAAGTCTATCTTAATTGCCAAATCAGTAGTGAACATTAGCTGTGTTCACTGTTGATTTGGTAAGTAGGTGCAACTGCATCTGGATATAGTTCTCAAAGCTTTTACTTGTGGTCAAATGGGGTAAGAAGGCAATCAGCCATGTAATGTGAAGTGGTACATATCTCCTATCACTTTTAATTGGATCAATTCCTAACATTTCCACTTTCCTACTCCCTCTCACTGCTGTGCTCCTGTCAAGGAGTATTGGCTGGATTTGATATGGGAAATAAAGGGAGAAGGTCCAAGCCAAAAACAATTCATTTTTTTCTCATTTTTTTCCACTTTTAGTATCAACAGGCCATGAAGAGGCACAGATTTTTATTTATGTCCCTTTAGGGTCAACATGTTTTCATTTATTTACGTTTTATTTAAAGAAAACAGGGATATTGGTTCAAGATGGCAGAGTAGAAGGACGTGTGCTCTCTCCCTCTTGTGAGAGCACCGGAATCACAGCTAACTGCTGAACAGTCATCGACAAGAAGACACTGGAACTCACCAAAAAAGACACCTCACATCCAAAGACAAAGGAGAAGCCATAAAGAGACAGTAGGAGGGGCACAATCACAGTAAAATCAAATCCTATAATGGCTGGGTGGGTGACTCACAAACTGGAGAACACTTATACCACAGAAGTCGACCCAGTGGAGTGAAGGTTCTGAGCCCCACATCAGGCTTCCCAACCTGGGGGTCTGGTAATGGGAGGAGGAATTCCTAGAGAATCAGACTTTGAAGGCTAGTGGTATTTGATTGTAGGGCTTCGACAGGACTGTGGGAAACAGAGACTCAACTCTTGGAGGACACACACAAAGTAGTGTGCACATCAGGACCCAGGGGGAAGGAGCAGTGACCCCATAGGAGACTGAACCAGACCTACCTGCTAGTGTTGGAGGGTCTGCTGCTGAGGTGGGGGGGTGGCTGTGGCTCACCATGGGGACAAGGACACTAGCAGCAGAAGTTCTGGGAAGTACTCCTTGGCATGAGCCCTTCCAGAATTAGCCCCACCAAACAGCCTGTAGCCTCCAGTACTGGGTTGACGCAGGCCAAACAACCAACAGAGATGGAACTCAGCCCCACCCATCAGAAGACAAGTGGATTAAAGTTTTACTGAGCTCTGCCCACTACAGCAACACCCAGCTCTACTCACCACCAGTCCCTCTCATCAGGAACCTTGCATAAGCCTCTTAGATAGCCTCATCCACAAGAAGGCAGACAGCAGAAGCAAGAAGAAGAATTACAATCCTCGCAGCCTGTGGAATGAAAATCACATTCACAGAAAGACAGACAAAATGAAAAGGCAGAGAACTATGTATCACATGAAGGAACATGATAAAACCCCAGAAAAACAATGAAATGAAGTAGACAAAGGCAGTCTTCCAGAAAAAGAATTCAGAATAATGGTAGTGACCATGATCCAGGACCTCGGAAATAGAATGGAGGCAAAGATCGAGAAGATGCAAGAAATGTTTAACAAAGACCTAGAAGAATTAAAGAACAAACACCTAGAAGAATTAAAGAACAAACAAACAAAGATGAACAATACAATAACTGAAATGAAAAAGACACTAGAAGGAATCAATAGGAGAATAACTGAGGCAGAAGAATGGTTAAGTGCCCTGGAAGACAGAATGGTGGAATTCACTGACACAGAACAGAATAAAGAAAAAATAATGAAAAGAAATGAAGACAGCCTAAGAGACCTCTGGGGCAATATTAAGTGCACCAACATTCACATTATAGGGGTCCCAGAAGGAGAAGAGAGAGAGAAAGGACCTGAGAAAATATTTGAAGAGATTATAGTTGAAAACTTCCCTAACATGAAAAAGGAAATAGCCACGCAAGTCCAGGAAGCACAGAGAGATCCAGGCAGGATAAACCCGAGGAGAAACATGCTGAGACACATAGTAATCAAATAGGCAAAAATTAAAGACAAAGAAAAATTATTAAAAGCAACAAGGGAAAAATGACAAATAACATAGAAGGGAACTCCCATAAGGTTAACAGCTGATTTCTCAGCAGAAACTCTACAAGCCAGAACAGATTGGTGCAATATGTTTAAAGTGATGAAAGGGAAGAACCTACAACCAAGATTACTCTACCTGGCAAGGATTTCATTCAGATTCAACAGAGAAATCAAAAGCTTTACAGACAAGCAAAAGCTAAGAGAATTCAGCACCACCAAACCAGCTCTACAACAAATGCTAAAGGAACTTTTCTAAGCGGGAAATACAACAGAACAAAAGGACCTACAAAAACAAACCCAAAACAATTAAGAAAATGGTCATAGGAACATACATATTGATAATTACCTTAAACGTGAATGGATTAAATGCTCCAACCAAAAGACACAGGCTCACTGAATGGATACAAAAACAAGACCCATATATATGCTGTCTACAAGAGACCCACTTTAGACCTAGGGACACATACAGCTTGAAAGTTAGGGGATAGAAAAAGATGTTCCATGCAAATGGAAATCAAAAGAAAGCTGGAGTAGCAACACTCGTATCAGATAAAATAGACTTTAAAATAAAGAATGTTACAAGAGACAAGGAAGGACACTACATAATGATCAAGGGATCAATCCAAGAAGAAGATATAACAATTATAAATATATATTCACCCAACATAGGAGCACCTCGATACATAAGGCAAATGTTAACAGCTATAAAAGAGGAAATTGACAGTAACACAATAATAGTGGGTGACTTTAACACCTCACTTACACCACTGGACACATCATCCAGACAGAAAATTAATAAGGAAACACAAGCTTTAAATGACACAATAGACCAGATAGATTTAATTGATATTTATAGGACATTCCATCTGAAAATAGCAGATTACACTTTCTTCTCAAGTGCACACAGAACATTCTCCAGGATAGATTATATCTTGGGTCACAAATCAAGCCTCAGTAAATTTAAGAAAATTGAAATCATATCAAGCATCTTTTCTGACCACAACGCTATGAGATTAGACATTAATTACAGGGGAAAAAAGCTTAAAAACACAAACACATGGAGGCTAAACCATACATTACTAAGTAACCAAGAGATCACTGAAGAAAGCAAAGAGGAAATCAAGAAATACCTAGAGACAAATGACAATGAAAACATTATGCTCCAAAACCTATGGGATGCAGCAGAAGCAGTTCTAAGAGGGAAGTTTATAGCCACACAATCCTACCTCAAGAAACAAGAAAAATCTCAAATAAACAATCTAACTTTACACTTAAAGGAACTAGAGAAAGAAGAAAAAAAAAAAAACCCCAATGTTAGGAAAAGGAAAGAAATCATCAAGATCAGAGCAGAAATAAAAGAAATAGAAACAAAGAAAACAATAGCAAAGATCAATAAAACTAAAAGCTGGTTCTTTGAGAAGATAAACAAAATTGATAAACCTTTAACCAGACTCATCAAGAAAAAGAGGGAGAGGACTCAAATCAACAGAATTAGAAATGAAAAAGAAGTTACAATGGACACTGCAGAAATACAAAGCATCATAAGACACTACTACAAGCAACTCTATGCCAATAAAATGGACAACCTGGAAGAAATGGACAAATTCTTAGAAAGGTATAACTTTCCAAGACTGAACCAGGAAGAAATAGAAAATAGGAACAGACCAATCACAAGTAATGAAATTGAAACTGTGATTAAAAATCTTCCAGCAAACAAAAGTCCAGGACCAGATGGCTTCACAGGTGAATTCTATCAAACATTTAGAGAAGAGCTAACACCCATCCTTCTCAAACTCTTGCAAAAAATTGTAGTGGAAGGAACACTCCCAAACTCATTCTACGAGGCCACCATCACCCTGATACCAAAACCAGACAAAGATACTACAAAAAAAGAAACTTACAGACCAATATCACTGATGAATATAGATGCAAATATCCTCAACAAAATACTAGCAAACAGAATCCAACAACACTATAAAAGGATCATACACCATGGTCAAGTGGGGTTTATCCCAGGGATGCAAGGATTCTTCAATATACGCAAATCAATCAATGTGATACACCATATTAACAAATTGAAAAATAAAAACCATAGGATAATCTCAACAGATGCAGAAAAAGCTTTTGACAAAATTCAACACTCACTTATGATAAAAACTCTCCATAAAGTGGGCATAGAGGGAAACTACCTCAACATAATAAAGGCCATATATGACAAACCCACAGCAAACATCGTCCTCAATGGTGAAAAACTGAATGCATTTCCTATAAGATCAGTAACAAGACAAGGATATCCACACCCGCCACTATTATTCAACACAGTTTTGGAAGTCCTAGCCACAGCAATCAGAGAAGAAAAAGAAATAAAAGGAATACAAATTGCAAAAGAAGAAGTAAATCTGTTAGCAGATGACATGATACTATACATAGATAATCCAAAAGATGCCACTAGAAAGCTGCTAGAGCTAATCAGTGAATCTGGTAAAGTTGCAGGATACAAAATTAATGCACAGAAATCTCGTGCATTCCTATACGCTAACAATGCAAAATCTGAAAGAGAAATTAAGGAAACACTCCCATTTACCAATGCAACAAAAAGAATAAAATACCTAGGAATAAACTTACCTAAGGAGGTAAAAGACCTGTACTCAAAAAACTATAAGACACTGATGAAAGAAATCAAAGATGACACAAACAGATGGAGAGATATACCATGTTCTTGGATTGGAAGAATCAACATTGTGAAAATGACTGTACTACCCAAAGCAATCTACAGATTCAGTGCAATCCCTATCAAATTACCAATGGCATTTTGTACAGAACTAGAACAAAAAATCTTAAAATATGTATGGAGACACAAAAGACCCCAAATAGCCAAAGCAATCTTGAGGGAAAAAAACGAAGCTGGAGGAATCAGACTCCCTGACTTCAGACTATACTACAAAGCTACAGTAATTAAGACAATATGGTACTGGCACAAAAACAGAAATATAGATCAATGGAACAGGATAGAAAGCCCAGAGATAAACCCAGGCACCTATGGGCAACTAACCTATGACAAAGGAGGCAAGGATATACAATGGAGAAAAGACAGTCTCTTCAATAAGTGGTGCTGGGAAAACTGGACAACTACATGTAAAAGAATGAAATTAGAACACTCCCTAACACCATCCACAAAAATAAACTCAAAATGGATTAAAGACCTAAATGTAAGAATGAACACTGTAAAACTCTTAGAGGAAAACACAGGAAGAACACTCTTTGTCATAAATCACATCAAGATCATTTTTGACCGCCCTTCTAGAGTAATGGAAATAAAAACAAAAATAAACAAATGGGACCTAACGAAACAAAAGCTTTTGCACAGCAAAGGAAACTATAAACAAGACGAATAGATAACCCTCAGAAATGGGAGAAAATATTGCAAATGAATCAATGGAGAAAGGATTAATCTCCAAAACATATAAGTGACACATGCAGCTCAATATTAAAGAAACAAACAACCCAATCAAAAAAATGGGCAGTAGACCTAAGTAGACATTTCTCCAAAGAAGACATACAGATGGCCAAATAGCACATGAAAAGATGCTCAACATCACTAATTATTAGAGAAATGTAAATCAAAACTACAATGAGGTATCACATCACACTGGTCAGAATGGCCATCATCAAAAAATCTACAAACAATTAATGCTGGAGAGGGTGTGGAGAAAATGGAACACTTTTGCACTGTTGGTGGGAATGTAAATTGATACAGCCACTATGGAGAACAGTATGGAGGTTCCTTAAAACACTAAAAATAGAATTACCGTATGATGCAGCAATCCCACTACTGGGCATATACCCAGAGAAAACCATAATTCAAAAAGACGTATGCACTCCAATGTTCATTGCAGCACTATTTACAATAGCCAGGTCATGGAAGCAACCTAAATGCCCATCGACAGATGAAAGGATAAAGAAGATGTGGTACATATATACAATGGAATATTACTCAGCCATAAAAAAGGAATGATACTGGGTCATTTGTAGAGACGTGGATGAACCTAGAGACTGTAATGCACAGTGAAGTAAGTCAGAAAGAGAAAAATAAATGTCGTATATTAACACATATATAAGGAATCTAGAAAAATGGTACAGATGAACCAGTTTGCAAGGCAGAAGTGGAGACACAGATGTAGAGAACAAACATATGGACACCAAGGGGGAAAGCAGGGTTGGATGGGGTGGTGGGATGAATTGGGAGATTGGGATTGACATATATACACTAATATGTATAAAATAGATAGCTAGTAAGAATCTGCTGTGTTAAAAAAATAAAATTAAATTTAAAAAAAAAGAAAGAAAACAGAACACAGAGAGATTGTGAGTGTGCCTGTGTGTGTTCTGCATTTCTCACTAAAATCCTAATTCCTAACGGAAGGATGTTAAAATCCAAATAAGAAAATTCCTGGAGTTTAAATTCAGCATGTACTATAAGATCTTATTCAAAGATTTCTGATAAATACTTACTGACTGATTGAGTAAACATATAATCATAGTGTACAATATTATGCCCTGAAAAGTTTATCCCATTATCTTTCAAGGCAGTTGATAAAATGGGAGAAAAAAATGGACATATTTTCATTTAAAAAAACAGCGATATCCTTTGTTTCTTTTTGTCCTAGTCTGATTTATTTTTACAAACAGAAAAAGAATAACTGAGTAAGGCTTCAGGAGGTCAAGTGTGAAGAATAGGAAGGAAACAGAAGTTATCTTGTCCAAGTAGGGAGTCAGGATGACAGTTCATGAAGCAAGAACACTCACAAGACATTGGCCTCGGGGAGCGCAGAGCAATAAAGCGCATTGCCAGTGAGCCTGGGCAGCCAGCGGGGGCACAGCTGTCAGACTATCTAAACTTGGGCTCAACAACATTTGTGTAATTCCATGTTAGCAAATATGGTCAGTTATTTGTTTCTCATTTTTAAGCATTTTTCTACAGAATATATTAGGGAAACTTGGTCCAAATATAATTTCATTCAGTTGACATGTCAGTCTTCCCTCCTTTATTAGTATTGTCTTTTTTTTTTTTTTTTTACAATTTCCATTCCAGTAAACTGAATTCAGCAAAATTTGTTACTGATGTAAACAGTCTTTGAAAAAATTAATTTCTAGCCCCGATGAGTGACATAAGCAGCTTTTTCTTTTGGCTTTCCATCCATGAAACTTTTTTAATACAATTTTTAAAGGTTATGGTCTATTTACAGTTATTCCAAAACATTGGCTCTATTCCCCCGTTGTACAATGCATCCTTGTGGCCTATCTTACACCCAATAGTCTGTACCTCTTAATCTCTTACCCTCATTTTTCCCCTCCCCCTTCTCCCTACCAGTAACCACTAGTTTGTTCTCTATATCTGTGAGTCTGCTGCTTTTTTGTTATACTCTCTAGCTAGTTATATTTTTTTAGGTTCCACATATAAGTGATATCATACAGGATTTGTCTTTCTGTGTCTGACTTATTTCAGTTAGCATAATGCCTTCCAAGTCCATCCAAGTTGCTGCAAATGGCAAATTTTCATTCCTTTTTATGGCTGAATAGTATTCCATTATATATATATAATACATCGTCTCCATCCATTCATCTGTTGATGGACACTTAGGTTGGTTCCATGACTTGGCAATTATAAATAGTACTGCTATAACATAAGCAGCTTTAAAACAGATTTTCAAAGAGGAAATATGACTTCCTAATGCAGACCATCTCTATTATCCTGAGCAACTCAGATCTAATCTCTGCAGTGTAAAACATGGGCTTAAAAGTGTTCAGGCTGAGGATTAATAGCTCTAGCACAGATTTTACGTGCAAGTTTAAATGTCCAACTATGTGATAGATTTCCATACGTGTAAGTGGTTTACATTTGGGTTTGCAGTGATTGCATCTACTGAAGATCTCTATAGATACCTGTTGCCTTTCTGTAACAGATTTGTATTCTCAAATTCCATTCAGTTATACGTATGTTGCTCACATCTCAAGGGGCAACACAGATGTTGCAGCCCTTTTCTGCTTTCAGTTTTTACTCTATTCTAAGACCATCCTTTTTAAGGAGGATTCTCTACATTTTAATGAGGTAGACAAACTGTTCCTAAATTAATTATTCTATTCCACATTTATGTGCTAAGGCTTTGGGGATGTACAGTTCACACAAATGGTTTTTATTTCTTTTTATCAGTAACACTCTCTTTCCTTTGAAATGAAAGGAAATTGAGGAATGCAGTGATTCATTACACCCCGAGGTTAACATAATGTGGATGGCTTCCAATGTGACTCAGCCAGTTTGATTGCTCAGTGTCGCAGGACAGAGCATAGACTTTCGAGTTTGTTGTCGTTGTTTGTTTGTTTTAGGGATGGGGTAACTTTACTTTGTTTTTAAGCTCTATTTGAAGTACAGAAGGTAGCAAAACTTACAACCATTGTTACAAACTATTAATAAAAATTCCTACTGATTTTAACTCCAATCTAATGCTACTCATTCCTTTGAGACAATACACAATGTTAATAATAATACTCATAACCAGGAACTCTGGTAATCACTTACATTTTTTTCTTATGTCATCTGTACAAATAACTTGATAAGGCAGATTTGTCATCCCATTTGACACACTTTGGTTCACTGCTGTGTCCCCAAGTACCTTGTGCAGTACCTGCCTGGTATTGTTTCACGATTGAATGAATGATGAAACTAAGGCATGGAGAGTTTAGTTTTCCCAAGGGTTGCACACGTAGTAAGTCTAGGAATAGGAATTCAAGTTCATCTCTGTCTGAGTTTAGAGTCTGAGGCAGAGCTGCCTCCAGTTAATGTGATCAAGTAATAAGATACTACAATATGCCTCTGTTAGCCATTCCAGAGTCTCCAGAATACTCTAAGGAAGTATTTTCTTTTTTATTCCAATCAAAATTTCTCTTGCTGCAGTTGAGACACTATGTCTTTTGTTCTGTTCATAGTGGAAATGTAGAAATCCCATCTTCCAGTATTCTCTTCTTCATGGTATATCTGAGTATCAGAACAGTTGTACTTAAGTTTTACAACTTGAGTCATTGCACTATAGGAATTTGCTTCCTAAAGTAATTTTATAGTGAATAATTCCCTGCACCTTAGAATCATATGGAGAGCTTTTTCATAATTTTGATGCCCAAGTCATATCCTACACCAGTTACACCAGAAGCTTTGGGGACGGGACCAAACCATCGATATATTTTTTAAGTTGCCCTGGTGATTACGATATGGGGCCAAGTTGAAGAACTACTGCATTAGAAGAAGAACATTCATCTGTCTCTTCTCAGATGAATGTTTCCTTCCCCTCACTCACCTCTTCCTCCAAATAACCCCTAGTTTCTTTAACATTTTCCCCTGAGTTGTAATGTTTTACTTCAATTATTATATTAGCTTTTTTTGTAGCTCTTTGCTAAATTCTTCACTAAGTACAAATTAATTAAGAGCAAAACTATGAGAGTCAGACGTGTTCCACAAGTTACCAAAAGCAGCTTCTTTCTGATAGTTATAAGCAATAGTACTATACATATATTTCATATATATATGTATATATATACATAAATGAAATTATTATGTTTCAAATTAAGTTATCTAACTCACAGAAAAAGGACTGAATGATACAGATTTCCATGCAGCAGTCATTTAATGTGGACTCTTTTTCTACTCTGAGGTCATGGAACACGCACTTCCATTAGAGTGGCAGAGCTCACTAACCACTTGGGTTTCAAACCTATAGATTCAGAGCTCCCTGGTGGCCTAGTGGTTAGGATTCTGGACTTTCACTGACAGGGCCCGGGTTCCTGGGTTCAATCCCTAATCAGGGAACTGAGATCCCACAAGATGCACAGTGCAGCCAAAAACAAAACAAACAAACAAAAAGCAGTTATTCAAACCTATATATTCAGTGTTAGACAAAGGGGACAGTGGCTAATATAACCTAACAGTGGGTTTGTCATATATGGCCTTTATTATGTTGATGTAAGTTCCCTCTATGCCTACTTTCTGGAGGGTTTTTATCACAAATTGGTGTTGAATTTTGTTGAAAGCTTTCTCTGCACCTATTGAGATGATCATATGGTTTTTCTCCTTCAGTTTGTTAATATGGTGTATCACATTGTTTGATTTGCCTATATTGAAGAATCCTTGCATCCCTGGGATAAACCCCACTTGATCGTGGTGTATGATCCTTTGAATGTGCTGTTGGATTCTGTTTGCCAGTATTTTGTTGAGGATTTTTGCATCTATGTTCGTCAGTGATATTGGCCTGTAGTTTTCTTTCTTTGTGACATCTTTCTCTGGTTTTGGTATCAGAGTGATGGTGGCCTCATAGAATGAGTTTGGGAGTGTTCCTCCCTCTGCTATATTTTGGAAGAGTTTGAGAAGAAAAGGTGTTAGCTCTTCTCTAAATGTTTGATAGAATTTGCCTGCGAAGCCATCTGGTCCTGGGCTTTTGTTTGTTGGAAGATTTTTATTCACAGTTTCAATTTCAGTGCTGTGATTGGTCTGTTCATATTTTCTATTTCTTCCTGCTTCAGTCTTGGAAGGTTGTGCATTTCTAAGAAATTGTCCATTTCTTCCAGGTTGTCCATTTTATTGACATATAGTTGCTTGTAGTAATCTCTCATGATCCTTTGTATTTCTGCAGTGTCAGTTGTTACTTCTCCTTTTTCATTTCTAATTTTATTGATTTGAGTCTTCTCCCTTTTTTTCTTGATGAGTCTGGCTAATGGTTTATCAATTTTGTTTATCTTCTCAAAGAACCAGCTTTTGGTTTTATTGATTTTTTCTATAGTTTCCTTCATTTCTTTTTCATTTATTTCTGATCTGATCTTTATGATTTCTTTCCTTCTGTTAACTTTGGGGTTTTCTTGTTCTTCTTTCTCTAATTGCTTTAGGTGTAAGGCTAGGTTGTTTATTTGAGATGTTTCTTGTTTCGTAAGGTAGGATTGTATTGCTATAAACTTCCCTCTTAGAACTGCTTTTGCTGCGTCCCATAGGTTTTGGGCCATCGTGTTTTCATTGTCATTTGTTTCTAGGTATTTTTTGATTTCCTCCTTGATTTCTGCAGTCTTGGTTATTAAGTAGTGTATTGTTTAGCCTCCATGTGTTTGTATTTTTTACAGATTTTTTCCTGTAATTGACATCTAGTCTCATAGCATTGTGGTCGGAAAAGATACTTGATACAATTTCAATTTTCTTAAATTTACCAAGGCTTGATTTGTGACCCAAGATATGATCTATCCTGGAGAATGTTCCATGAGCACTTGAGAAGAAAGTGTATTCTGGTGTTTTTGGATGGAATGTCCTATAAATATCAATTAAGTCCATTTTGTTTAATGTATCATTTAAAGCCTGTGTCTTCTTATTTATTTCTTTTTGGATGATCTGTCCATTGGTGAAAGTGGGGTGTTAAAGTCCCCTACTATGAATGTGTTACTGTTGATTTTCCCTTTTATGGCTGTTAGTATTTGCCTTATGTATTGAAGTGTTCCTATGGTGGGTGCATAAATATTTACAATTGTTATATCTTCCTTTTGGATTGATCCGTTGATCATTATGTAATGTCCATCTTTGACTCTTGTAATAGCCTTTGTTTTAAAGTCTATTTTGTCGGATATGAGAATTGCTACTCCAGCTTTCTTTTGATTTCCATTTGCATGGAATTTCTTTTTCCATCCCCTCACTTTCAGTCTGTATGTGTCCCTACATCTGAAGTGGGTCTCTTGTAGACAGCATATATATGGGTATTGTTTTTGTATCCATTCAGCCAGTCTATGTCTTTTGGTTGGAGCATTTAATCCATTTACATTTAAGGTAATTATCAATATATATGTTCCTATTACCATTTTCTTAATTGTTTTGGGTTTGTTATTGTAGGTCTTTTCCTTCTCTTGTGTTTACTGCCTAGAGAAGTTTCTTTAGCATTTGTTGTAAAGCTGGTTTGGTGGTGCTGAATTCTCTTAGCTTTTGCTTCTCTCTAAAGGTTTTAATTTCTCCGTCAAATCTAAATGAGATCCGTGCTGGGCAGAGTAATCTTGGTTGTAGGTTTTTCCTCTTCATCACTTTAAATATGTCCTGCCACTCCCTTCTGGCATGCAGAGTTTCTGCTGAAAGATCAGCCCTTCACCTTATGGGGATTCCCTTGTGTGTTATTTGTTGTTTTTCCCTTGCTGCTTTTAATATTTTTTCTTTGTATTTAATTTT
Organism: Eschrichtius robustus; assembly: GCF_028021215.1. Lineage (NCBI taxonomy): Eukaryota > Metazoa > Chordata > Mammalia > Artiodactyla > Eschrichtiidae > Eschrichtius > Eschrichtius robustus. The sequence goes on along the minus strand of NC_090827.1, from coordinate 33,329,892 downwards.
TGATAGTTTGATTAATATGTGTCTTGGCATGTTTCTCCTTGGATTTATCCTGTATGGGACTCTCTGTGCTTCCTGGACTTGATTAAGTATTTCCTTTCCCATATTAGGGATGTTTTCAACTACAATCTCTTTAAATATTTTCTCAGTCCCTTTCTTTTTCTCTTCTTCTTCGGGGACCCCTATAATTTGAATGTTGGTGCGTTTAATATTGTCCCAGAGGTCTGTGAGACTGTCATCAATTCTTTTCATTTTTTTCCTTTATTCTGCTCTGTGGTAGTTATTTCCACTATTTTATCTTCCAGGTCACTTATCCGTTCTTCTGCCTCAGTTATTCTGCTATTGATCCATTCTAGAGAATTTTTAATTTCATTTATTGTGTTGTTCATCACTGTTTGTTTGCTCTTTAGTTCTTCTAGTTCCTTGTTAAATGTTTCTTGTATTTTCTCCATTCTATTTCCAAGATTTTGGATCATCTTTACTATCATTATTCTGAATTCTTTTCCAGGTAGAATGCGTATTTCCTCTTCATTTGTTAGTTCTGGTGGGTTTTTACCTTGCTCCTTCATCTGCTGTGTGTTTCTCTATCTTCTCATTTTGCTTAACTTAATGTGTTTGGGGTCTCCTTTTCTCAGGCTGTAGGTTCATAGTTCCCATTGTTTTTGGTGTTTGCCCCCAGTGGGTAAGGTTGGTTCAGTGGGTTGTATAGGCTTCCTGGTGGAGGGGTCTAGTGCCTGTGTTCTGGTGGATGAAGCTGGATCTTGTCTTTCTGGTGGGCAGGTCTGCATTTGGTGTTGTGTTTTGGGGTGTCTGTGGCCTTATTATGATTTTAGGCAGCCTCTCTACTAATGGGTGGGGTTGTGTTCCTGTCTTGCTAGTTGTTTGGCATAGGGTGCCCACCACTGGAGCTTGCTGGTCATTGAGTGGAGCTGGGTCTTGGCATTGAGACGGAGATCTCTGGGAGATTTTTGCCGTTTGATATTACATGGAGCTGGGAGGTCTCTTGTGGACCAATGTCCTGAACTTGGCTCTCCCACCTCAGAGGCACAGCCCTGATGCCTGGCTGGAGCACCAAGAGCGTGTCATCCACACAGCTCAGAATAAAAGGGAGAAAATGAAGAAAGAAAGAAAGAAAGAAAGAAAGAAAGAATGAAAGAAAGAAAGAAAGAAAGAAAGAAAGAAAGAAAGAAGAAGATAAAGTAAAATAAAATAAAAGTTATGAAAATAAAAAATAATTATGAAAAAAATGTTTTTAAAGTAATGAAAAAAAAGAGGAAAGAATGAAAGAAGAGAGCAACTAAACCAAAATAGAAACCCACCAGTGATAACAAGCACTAAAAACTATACTAGAAAAAAAAAAAAAAAAAAAAAAACGGACAGACAGGACCCTAGGACAAATGGTAAAAGCAAAGCTATACAGACAAAATCACACACAGAATCATACACATACACACTCACAAAAAAAGAAAAAGGGAAAAAATATATGTATATCGTTGCTTCCAAAATCCACCTTCAATTTGGGATGATTCATTGTCTATTCAGGTACTCCGCAGATGCAGGGTACATCAAGTTGATTGTGGAGATTTAATCCGCTGCTCCTGAGGCTGCTGGGAGAGATTTCCCTTTCTCTTCTTTGTTCACACAGCTCCCGGGGTTCAGCTTTGGATTTGGACCCGCCTCTGCGTGTAGGTCGCCTGAGGGCGTCTGTTCTTCGCTCAGACAGGACAGGCTTAAAGGAGCAGCTGATTGGGGGCTCTGGCTCACTCAGGCCGGGGGAGGGAGGGGTACGGATGCGGGGCGAGCCTGCGGCAGCAGAGGCCAGAGTGACGCTGCACCAGCCTGAGGAGCGCCGTGCGTTCTCCCGGGGAAGTTGTCCCTGGATCGCGGGACCCTGGCAGTGGCGGGCTGCACAGGCTCCTTGGAGGGCGGTGTGGAGAGTGAGCTGTGCTCGCACACAGGCTTCTTGGTGGCGGCAGCAGCAGCCTTAGCGTCTCATGCCCGTCTCTGGGGTCCGCGCTGATAACCACTGCTCACGCCCGTCTCTGGAGCTCGTTTAGGCGGCGCTCTGAATCCCCTCTCCTCGCGCACCAGGAAACAAAGAGGCAAGAAAAGGTCTCTTGCCTCTTCGGCAGTTCCAGACCTTTTCCCGGACTCCCTCCCGGCTAGCTGTGGCGCACTAGCCCCTTCAGGCTGTGTTCATGCCGCCAACCCTAGTCCTCTCCCTGGGATCTGACTGAAGCCCGAGCCTCAGCTCCCAGCCCACGCCTGCCCCGGCGGGGGAGCAGACAAGCCTCTCGGGCTGGTGAGTGCTGCTCGGCGCCGATCCTCTGTGCAGGAATCTCTCCGCTTTGCCCTCCGCACCCCTGTGGCTGCGCTCTCCTCCGTGGCTCCAGAGCTTCCCCCTCCGCCCCCTGCAGTCTCTGCCGACAAAGGGGCTCCTAGTGTGTGGACACCTTTCCTCCTTCACAGCTCCCTCCCACTGGCGCCGGGCCCATCCCTATTCTTTTGTCTCTGTTATTTCTTTTTTCTTTTGCCCTACCCAGGTACGTGGGGAGTTCCTTGCCTTTTGGAGGTCTGAGGTCTTCTGCCAGCATTCAGTAGGTGTTCAGTAGGCGTTGTTCCACATGTAGATGTATTTCTGATGTATTTGTGGGGAGGAAGGTGATCTCCATGTCTTACTCCTCCACCATCTTGAAGCTCCTGAAGACCAACAATTTTTATTTTGCAATCATTTTTAAATCAGATATTATTTCTTCAGCAAATCCAGGAACAGTCTTTACAAACTAGACCCTAGAAGTCTATATGCTTTTATTCTAGAAAGATCTGAGACATAAGATCAGTAAATGACCTATCCCAAAAGTCTTCTATGAACTGCCTAAAATATCACTCTAAGGCAATGTAGAAAGAAAGCCTGTGTTGCTTTGGATATAGCAAAGTAAGCTATTGCCACAACACTTATCTGATGTAAGTATTAAAGGAAAGCTTGCTCAATGACACATTCATAGAATACAATATGCCTAGGAAAACAATTTGGATGTATAGAGCATCCCTTTGGCAGACAATTATAGTGTTTATCTCTTTGGCTGCTGTTCATCTAACCAAGAAACAAAAATACATTGCTAAGGCTACAGACAAGCAACTTGCTGTCCAGTATTGATTGATAGAAGAATTAACACAGTACTGTGAGGGTGAATCTTGATGAAATGGTCCCTACCAAGATGTACTGAAATAGTGCCATAATCACAGGCCAGGAAATCCTGGCCAGCATCTAAACACTCTGCAGATCCTGCCATCCCACTCAGTAAAAATGTTGCAAAAACCTGTCCAAGACAAACAAACATGTATGTGGCCCTTGCAGAGGATCCAAAGCAAATGTGGAAATTGAGATTCATTAATGAGAGCCAACTGTCATAAAAACTGGATGGGTTTCTCATAAACCAGTTGGACATGTTGTGGAACTGGATATCTACCATACTCTGCAATATACAAAACTGTACAGGGTGGCATGAAAATTTATTTGCATAAATTTATAATTGCTCTCTCCCTCACCCTGTGCCCTTACCATACAGCTTGACCCATGTCTATGATCTCTTAAGACATTTTGTTTCAGGTAAGAGGTAGCACCTCACAAAACCACTTCATGTTAGGTGCTCAATATTTGAGCTCTGCACTTGGTAAAGTTGTTTCTGCCTGTAGTTGTCTCAGTTTTGAACTGGCTACTGGCCCAGCCATGTTACTTATGATTCATTCTCTCATTTATAGGCCATCATTAATGCAAATAATAATGGTGATGATTAAAAATACATATGTAGTCAATATGCTAAACTGAACAAATCGTTTTTTTAAACAATTGAACCAGAAGATACGAGCATTCTTCTCTGACCTCCCTTGGAAAGTTTTTGATTTATTCTGATTAGATTTGAACTTTCTTGCACTGTAATTTTGTAATCACAGTCAGAAAAAGTGCCATAAAAAACTACACACTGAGCTTGTTTGCTTAATTGACTGGAAGCTTCTCTTCCTTTTTTATAGTGTAACTGGATGCCAAAGAATGATAAATTGGTCTTAGAAAGGTATGGTACATACAACTGCATAATGGAAATAACTCATTTTAATTATCTTAATAATTTCTATGATAACTTCTGAAACATGTCATGTCTTCAGAGCCTTAACTAAATGATGAGGGTATAAAATCACCCACATAAAAAGGACTGTGCTCTAAAAACACTGCTGTATCTTTGGCCTATATTAAGAAAGGAAAAATCTAGATACCTTGTGTAGGTATTCTAAATTAAACCAAGGTTGTGAAATTAGGACTAGCTCCCCTCCACCACCCTCTGCCAGGAAATGAGGATAATTTCTCTATCATGTGCACTGCCTTTCTTGGGAGATGGTGTTATGAAAACAATTCGAGGTATTTATCATCTAAGATATCTGATAAAATACCACAGATCAGACAACCTCAAGGCCCAATGCAAGTTTTATTTGGTGAATTAACCAAAGATGAAGATTTCAATTAAAAACATGAATCCTTCAGAAAGTAATCAAAACAAGAAGATATTTTCTTTTTCTCTGCATACTTCAGACTAACAAGTGAAAGGGCATTTGAGTTTTCCTAGTCTGAGTTCAGATTTTTGTGCTTATTTATTTGGTCATGAAGACTGACCAAAGTTTCTTTGAAATCCATGATTTATAGAAGAGAATTGTACAAATCATAGGTGCAAAGCAAGGCCATCATCCTAGACATGACTGGATCTCTATCTCTGTCTGTATTTCTGTCTGTCTCTTTAGTTTTCCAAAGTAACAATATTTTTAATTGGCGCTAATAGAAATTACAGGATATAAAGGCCTTTTTACAAAAAAAAAAAAAAAAAAGGAATTTTTTTCTTTGCTCCTGGTTTTCCTCCTTCCTAGAATCTAACAACAATTAGAAAAAACATGGGGGTATTCCCTGGTGGTCCAGTGGTTAGGACTCTGCACTTTCACTGCCGGGGCCCGGGTTCAATCCTTGGTCAGGGAACTAAGATCTATGACCCTGCAGGCCATGTGGCAAGGCCAAAAAAAAAAAAAAAAAAGGGCCATAGCTTGCTCTTCATAGAAGATATTTAAGAATTAGGGAGAAATTGTAAAGAATAAAAATACTATATTTTTATGGAATCTAAAAAAAAAAGACAGGAATAAAGACACAAACGTAGAGAATGGACTTGAGGACACAGAGAGGGGGAAGGGTAAGCTGGGACGAAGTGAGAGAGTGGCATGGACATATATACACTACCAAATGTAAAATAGATAGCTAGTGGGAAGCAGCCGCATAGCACAGCGAGATCAGCTCGGTGCTTTGTGACCACCTAGAGGGGTGGGATAGGGAGGGTGGAGGGAGACGCAGAGGGAGGAGATATGGGGATATATGTATACGTATAGCTGATTCACTTTGATATTCGGCAGAAACTAACACACCATTGTAAAGCAATTATACTCCAATAAAGTCGTTAAAAAAAATACTATATTTTTGTTTTGTAAAAAACAAAATTGTCAAGGTTTTATTTCCCAAACTTCAGTCATGTTCTTGCCACCTTTAAAATATTGGGCACTTCCATGTATCATTTCTGTTTTATTTTTTTATGTTAAATTATTTTATTGACATTCTCAAGCACGTGTGTTAAAGATGGAAATATATCATTACTATACATGAAAAACCACTGTTACTTGCCAGAAATTAAAGAACAGAATCATGAAAAGAAAAATATAATTCTTGAAAGTATCACACTTTGAGATAATGTTGCTATAGTTTGTATCTACACAACAGATGCAACTGGAAAGTTGAGTCTATTCCAAGAGAAAATCCACGTGGATAATGCATAGGTGTGCACAGACACACACACACACTCGCACTCACACACACACCCCCCACTTCTGGACTGGAATTGCTGCCTACATCCAGAGACTGGGAAGCTGCAGGCCACATTTACCACCCCTCCTCCCTCCACAGCCCTCTTATCCAGATTTACTCAATACATCAGTAGACACCAAATCTCTCCTACCAGAGAGCAAATCTACCTACCAGAGAGCAAATTTGTCTTCTAGGCATGAAAGCTTTCAAAGGCTTTACACTGCCTGACTTTTCTCCCCAGTGTCTTAAACACCTGAGTCTCTTCCCACCTCTCAACAAATATGCATCATGTGTTTGCCATGGGCAAAGAACTGGGCTTTGTGTTGGGAATTCAGTGGAAACATGAAACATTCCCTCCTTTCAAGACGTTTGTGGCTGATGAGAAATAAAGAAAAGTAAACAGAAAAGACAGATTAATAGGAGGTACAAAATACCTTACATTGCAGTATAGTAAGTTGTCTGATAAGAACACACCCAGGTCACTTGGTAGCACGTTGAAGGCATCCTCACTCTGTGAGGGGGGAGGGAGGGAGCTTCCTAGATTTGGTGAAGTATAAATTGTATGTGGAGCCCAAGCTTCGGCCTTATACTTGCCGCTGTACAGAAGATAATCAAAAATCAAACAGGGAAACTCAGACAGATATCCCAAGAGCCAGGCAAAATAGAACAAGCTAAGATGACTTTATGACAATACAGAGCTTAAAAGAAGAAGATCTGTGTGTAGGATCATTTCTGTTTGTGACTAAATCCCACCTCTTTGTCTGTAGCATTACAAATAATTACAGTTTACTAATCAATTACTATGTATCAGATTCTTAGCTAAGTTCCACCTCATCACCATTTCATACTGTTCCTCAGATACACAGACAAGCATGTTTTCACCCCAGAGTTTTGTACTTTTTCTTTTCTCTTCCTGGCATGCTCTTTGCAGATATTTACATAGATCCTTGCTGCACTGATTTCAGACCTCTGCTTCCCTATGAGGCTTTCACGTCACCCAATCTAAACCAGCATTTCATGCCCCTCTTTATCCCCTGGCCCTGGTTCATTTTTCTGTTAGTACCTAATGCTACTCCAGATCTTTTGGTTCTGTATTTACTTATTTGTTTATTGCCTGTCTCCCTAGATAATGTCAAAGCTCTCTCAGGAGAGACATGGTTTTGTTGCTGCTGTTGTTTTAGCCCTTGTGTCCCAGGACCTGGTCACCATTTATCATGTCACATCCAAGGTTCTCAATAAATATTGTTGACTGAAAAATATATATATATATATCATTTAATTCTTAAAACAACTCAAAGAAGTTAAGAAAACATGATTAGAGAAGATAAGCAACTGGTCACATGGTTCACAGATAGTAAATGGAAGAGTTGGAATTTCAATCCAAGCGAGTCTGTAGATTTAAACAGCTACACATATTTATTGCCTTTGGGATGAGTGTGGGTAATTCCAAGAGAAGTGTTCAGGTTGAAGAAAGCAAGAACATATAATGAATTTTTAAAACTCCATGTGCACACGGACTATGGCAAGAATGGGTTCACTTTCGTTGGGAGAAAATGAACAGGAAAAATAAAGGGTGACTGTGAGGTGAGTGGGTAAACACAAGTCTCTAAATGTGTCAACATTAGGGGAAAACAAAACAATGAACAACAACGACAAACACTAAAGCTATCAATCTTCTAACTTGTAAACACCAGAATTCTATGAGTATCTTCTTGTAAGCCTGGTGAATGATGGAGAGAAAGTCATTGAATCAGCTCACACATACCTTTCTGCAATGGTTACCTGCTCCCACTCGGGGTCACCACCATCCAGTCAGAACACAGACCTGCTCTGTCAACCTGAAGACAACCACTGCTCCTGGCCCCTACCCAGCCAGCATCACCCTCAGCTGTCTCTGCCATGATCGCATTATGTCTTTCCTCTTCATCGTGATAAAATATACCCCTTTCTCCTGAGCTTTAAGCATATTTCAAGTTACTGGAAGCAAATTCACCAAGGACCTTTTCCAGTCAAGTTTTAAATTCCACAAATTCTCTGACTTTCATCCTTTTGTGGAAGAACTATTTCACAGTTTGGTAAGTCAACATGAGCGTCTTTTTCTCATGCTTGGAAAAAAGAGCATTTACAATCTACCTCAGAGACACAGTGAGTAAAACCTCTTTCCTATTAAACACACAGAGCCATTCCTACAAGGCCACTGTCCCCTCACTCATGGGGGCAAGGAGTCCGCTTGCCTTTCCTCAACATCCTGACTACAGCCAGAAAAAGACTTAGGCACTGGGGAGAAATGAAGGCCATTAGGTGCCTCCAAGCACAGACCAGATACTTAATCTTGTTCAATGGAGGCCATTAAAAACAGGCAGTCAGAGAGGAATAGAGATTTTGCACTATCTTTCACAAGCACGCTACCAAGAACATGGCTATCCAAATAAATCATTGAGGTAACATTCTATTTAAAATTCTGTCTTGGCTCCCATTCCTTTTTTCAAAGCCTCATTGAATGCTGTTTTAATTTATATTTTCAAGAAGACATCACCTCACCATATAATACAAATGAGATATTATTGGTGACTGCATCTCAAGAAGTATTGGAAGCAGACTTCGAAAATGCAGGCAGGCATATTATAGAAGGATACACTATTTTTCCTGGAGGTGTTCACATATTCAATTTCTCAGGTAAAAAAAAAAGGTTTCATCCTAGACTCCTAAAGGTAGTGGTCCTAGACTTGAGTCCCAGGCCTAAGGGAGCGCCGTGAGAAGTGAGCTGCTGCCACAATGTGAAATGAAGATGGGGTTATCTGATGGGCAGGACTACAGAGCAATTTGTCCTTAATAGATTGCATTTAATTTCACTTGCACAAGTTTTTTAAAAATTTTTATCAGAGTATAGTTGCTTTACAATATTGTGTTAGTTTCTACTGTACAGCAAAGTGAATCAGCTGTTTGAGTCTGTGCCAGACACTGTGCCAGATAACTCCTCATATGTTATTTTTCAGCCCTAAAGTAGCACTGTGAAGGAGATATCATTTATTCCACTCTTATGGAAGGTCAAGGTTCAGAAATGTTAAATCATTTTCTCAAAGGGAAGAACTGAAATTTAAACTCACAACTTCTGATGTCATATATGAAAATTTCGCTGCTAGGTGGATTCCAATATCTTGTCACATGGGAAAAAAAAGACATAGACATTTTTCATGGAATTTTTGAGAGTTTCATAACTGACTCTTACTCCAAAGAAGGATTCCTTTAATTGGGAACTTGCCTTATATCCCAACACATATCTGCACCCCAAACTGGTCTTTCTCCTCTGCTATGAGTAGTTATTTCTACCTTAGCACATTTTTCTAGTCTTTAAGCATAGACACCTTGAAGCAGTCTTTGATTTAGTCTCTGTTCCATCTTTATGAATCTACTATCAAATTTTATTTTTTCCTTAAAATATTTTTCAGTTTTATCCCCTTTCTATCCATCTTACATTCCTCACCCTAGTCTAGTCTGTCCTGAATCACTGCAGTCGCCTTCTAACCTACCCTCCTTTCCATAGTTTTTCATGCTTTCCACTGACTGCGCCCTCTAGGGTCACTCCGGAGTGTGCAGAATCCTGGACAAATACTTTCTGCAGGATCCCTGTCTATATAAACCAATTGATTAAAAAATATATTATAGAATTCACAGCCCCATTTGAGGTATAATGGTTTATCAATGGTGATTTAGAGTAATGTGTAGAGAAGAGACACATACATATTTTTTTAAATTTTATGATCAATGCATGTGAAGATTCTTCAGTGTCCGGGCACCTTCTCTTCCTGTTCAAGTCCAGGAAATATCTCTTCAGGTTCTTTATTTTCCTGGCTAATTGTATATCTCCCACCATGAGAAAAAAGTAGTAACACTGTTACTGCTCATAATACCACTGTTCTTCAGGACTTGTTTATGTTGACCAATATAGACCTTCTTGCCCATGACCTTCCCTAAAACCATTTATTTAATGCTGGTAGCAGAAACTAACACACCATTGTGAAGCAATTATACTCCAATAAAGATGTTTAAAAAATAAAATAAAAAACTATGGAAACCAAAAAAAAAAAAAAAATGCTGATTACACCATTACTCAAGATGCTTTATCATTCATTGTACCACCTATGAACACTGGCTTCCAATGACTCTCACGGGTCATTACTATGCATCATTGATGACGTTTACGAATGTAAGTCTTCTCCAGAGCATGCAGGAAAATAGAAATGCTAATTATTTCCTGGTGATGTTAATTTATCATTCAGCATATTATAGCATTGACACAAAATAATACCTCTTCCTACCATGCGTTCTCTTGATTGGGGTGGGGGGCTATAATCACTGTATTGATAGAAGGTGATCGCTTTCAATTTTTTTCAGTTTTATTGAGGTACACTTAATATGGAAAAGACTGCATATATTTAATGTATACACTTTGATGACTTTGGACACATGCATACGGGTGCGATACCTTTACCACAATCAAGGAAATAAACATATCCATCACCTCCAAAAGATTTCTTATGTCTCCTTGCTCCGTTTGTGTGTGTATGTGTGTGTGTGTGTGTGTATGTTAAGAACCCTTGGCATGAGATCTACCCTGTTAAGTTTTTAAGTGCACAAGACATGTTGTTGACTATATTGTTAATTGTGGGCACCATGTGGTACAGCGGATCTCTGGAATTTATTCATCTTGTATAACTGTAACTTTATACGCACTGAACCACAGCACCTCATTTCCCACTTCCCTCATCCATTGGCAACCACCATTCTATGTTCTGCTGCTACGGGTTTGACTATTTTATACTTATACTTCCTATAGGTACCAGACTTGTGGCATCCTGTCTGGGCTCAGGGAAACCAGATCGAAAGCACTGCCAACTCCAGCTGGGCCTGGTACCTGACAGGAAATAAGAAAATTTTGTGAAAGACACTCCCAAGTATGGAGATTCTCTGAAACATGAGGCCCTAGGGCAGGGGGGCTCTTGCCTGAGTCTGAAAGTGGTAATACCTTCCTACCCAACATCATTTCCAGACAGCCTTCCTAAAACACTGCTTGTCCGAGAACTCATAATGTCTTGTTACTGCCAACCGTATCCATTATATCCTCTTATCTGCTCCTCCTGGTGCAGCATAATCTAATCTCTACAGTCTCTGCAACTCAGTTTCTCTCTGTTCTCCAATTCACATCATTCCCAGTTAAACGAGCTTTGAGCATATCTTCCACGTTCATTTCAATTCAGGTGTCTTTGCTCACATTTTCCTCCCCTACTTTTCCCAGTCCAATCATATAAGTCCTATTCATTTTTAAAAGTTCAGCTCAAGTCCTAAGTCTTCTATGAGTACATTAATTCACATTATTTTCTCCATTTTTATTATTATGCTGTGTTTAAAAGTCACTACTAGTCACTTTAGGATAAAACTGGTTGCTTTTTCTTTTCTTTGTGCATGTGAGCATATTGGTTATCCCTCTTCAATTAAACTATAAATTTCTTGATAGCTGGGAGTATGTAATACCCTATCTGGGATCCCTACAGCACTTTGAACAATATACATTGATTGAGAAATTCAGTAAAGCAAAGTATCACCAACCCAAAGCTGAACTTGGTCACTTTGTTAGAATAAGGCATTTCTTGTTGTTTAGGAGTCTTGGTAAAAATAAGTGATTAGGAAAATGGCAAGGAGAAAGTGAAATTTAGAGAATGATAAAGAGAACAGGAAAAGTAAAGGAAAAGATGGTTTTTGTGCCTACCTCTTCAAAACATATTTCATCTAAGAAGTTTGCCTGGTCTTTATTTTTCTCTGGGGAGACCAGGTGATATGAGAAGTGAAGTCACTTAACCATGATTTCCTGAAGACATGTAACGCCACAGAGAGCAATTTAAAGAAAATAAGGTCAGGTCCTTATTAAGTATGTGAAAAAAAGAATGGTAGATCAGCAGGTTGTTGAAGGGAAAGCTGAAAGCAAACAGAAATCCCCACAATTTCTCTGCTTATCTTTACTAATTGCATTTTAAGGCAAAGGCCAAATGATAAAATAGGACCTTTTATTTTAAAAATCATTATTAGATTTCTTCTGTATTTGTAACCTGTTGTTATGGAATATTTCAAACACATACAAAAAAAGAAAAAGGGTAATAAAATAAGCCATACGGACCCCTCACTCAGGTTGCAGTTAACTCCTGGACAGTCTTATGTCATCTCTACCTCCTAGCTCTCCACCCAGATCATTTCTAAGCCAATTCCTGACATCATATCATTTCAAATTACTATTTCAGTATATGTCTCTAAATGACAAATACTTCCTTCACAAAAAAATCATAATATTTTCATTAAACATACACACATACACAAACATGAAAACATTTCCTTAATACCATCAAATAGCCAATGTCACATTTTCCAAATTGTTTTGTGATTTTTAACATTTTGTGTATTTGAATTAAAATCAAAACAAAGCCCATACATTGGACTGGTTAATATGTCACTTGTATTAATGTTTCTTACCTCCATTTCATGTTGTTGTCATTGTTGCTTTCCTTGCAATTGTTCCCTTGCAATAACTTACATGTACCGTATGTTTCCCATAGTGCATTTTACTGATTTCATTCCCTGTGGTATCATTTAACATGTTCTCATGGCTCTGGCTCTTCTGTTTCCTCTAATTTGACAGATTTAGGCACTTGAATGTTTCACATTTTTTGTTTGTTTGTTTGTTTTTTTGCCAAAACTGCTTCATAGGTGGTGTTGTTACTTCCTGAAGTATATGTATTTACTGACTTACTGTCTGATTCTTTTTTTGTAATCTTAGCAGCCATTGATGAACATTGTCTGGATCAATTTATTCCTTAAGGGTTGGAAAATGATGATTTGCCAATTTTATTGTTCTGTACTTGTTAGTGGGAATATTTTTAGAAATAGAAATTTCCCTTCATCAGCTACACCAAGGTAATAAGGTAATAGTTTTATTAGCAAAAGTTAGATAAATACTTGATTCCTTCCATTTATTTATCTATTTTCTAAATAAAAAATTATTTCCCTATCTCCAATGATGATCAAAGAGGTTCTTTATCATTATGAACTCATGAATTTAAATATATTTAATTTATTTCAATCTCTTCTACTTATTACTCTTATTATCTCAATTTTGGTAAGTGGTAGCCTGTTCAAGTTGGCTTTTGCACCCTTTTGACAGAATTGTAGTGGTCTTTGATAGCATCCATGTTTGATAGTATAAGGCATTCTAGACACATCTTGTATATTCCTACCCCAGACCTAGAAGCAGCCATTTCTCTGGGGGAGACATACATACATATATATATGTATACATATAATACACATGTATAACAGAAAATATATATGTGTATTATATAACACATGTATAACAGAAACTATATGTGTATTATATAACACATGTATAACAGAATATATATGTGTATTATATAACACATGTATATATTATTTATTATATTATAGTGAATAAGATTATATATTAATAATATATGATATATGGTATTATAATTATACATATATACATTATTAATATATAATCTTACAAATTGACAGTATCATATAAGTATATACATACATCTTTTTCAAAGACAAAAATCATCATGAAATCATACAGATATGTCTCATTCAAACTCCAGAATACACACTTTTGGCTTATCCTCATCAACTTTATATCTGTGTCTTTTTCTTTCATGCCAAACACCCTGCTGAGTCTAAGTTTTACCAAGTTAGCCTTATCTTACATCACACACACGTAGTTTGAGATGTAGTAATGACAAATTGTAGTAATGCCAATGCTGCCACCAAAACTGTGATTACTGAAAACATAGTTGTACCATCAAATTACTGTGACTTATAGTCATCTGGAATAGCTCCTATCTCTATGGCTGTTATATCACCTGGTTATACATCTATGTTTGTCTTATATTGCATTCCACTTTTTAAGACTTGTTTCCTAAATTTTAATTATAATTATTTTAAACATTATATGTTTACAAAGTCCAACCTATAAAACAAAGTATATCCAAAAAAGTATTACTTCTATCCCTTACCCTTTCCAACCTAATTTCTCCCTCCTTTTACAGGAAACTTTTAATTAGTTTAATATTATGGTTTACTGTCCTATTTAATGGTAACATACATAAAAGCATACCTTAATCCATCTTGCTCTTTTCACTTATACTAGCACCTACTCCAGAGTACTACATAGGATTGTGCTGTCCAAAATGGCAGCCATCACATATAATCATTTAAATTTAAATTAGTTAAATTTAAATAAAATTAAATTTTATTTAATTTTCAGTTTCTGTCTTACTTGTCTCACCACATCTGATCTAACTACTGCTGCTACAGAATGTCCAACTTGCCAAAAAAGGTCTAATGCTGAAGCCTCCTGGTATGGTACCATCCCTTGAAGAAACCAAGCAACGAATCTCAGCCACTTGATGGCAAGTTGATTAGATTCAACCCCTTCCTTCCTAGAAATACAAAATTCATTCTGGTCAAGATTGACAAGTGCTTTGGGTATGGTTTTGCCTTTCTTTCCCATAGTTTCTCAGCCATTTGAAGACTTGAAGTGTTTGAACTATTGACATGGGATTCTGCTAAATAATTCCTTGGACCAGAAGACTGCTCTCCATCCAAAGATGGGCAGCTGTGGACAATAATTATGGGTTTCACTATCGCCTACCACGTACTGCACTGCCCAGAAGCTACTTGCCTGATAGACCAATGGAAAGACTTTGTGAAGGCATGGCTGAGACACCAGCTTAGAGAGAAATCCATGTGAGAATAGAGTACAGTCCTTCAAGATGAGTTTCAGCTTAAATTAATAGCCATTTTATTCCACTATGTCTGCTATAGTTAGAATAATTAAGTCCAGGAATCAAGGGGGTGGAAATAGGAATGACTGTGCTCACTATCATTCATGATGACATATTTGAGGATTTTGTGCTTCACATCCTCACAATTTTCTTGGTTCTGTGCATCTAGAGTTCCAACTGTGGATTCCTCATGCCAGGGAACCAACTGTCAAAGTGTTTCCGTATTGGCAGGGTTAAGAGGTTGTGATCATCATGTGGATATTGGGTTATCACTGTATAAAAGGGTGGGGGAAAGAGAGGAATGTGCTTGGCACTCAAGTGATATACTGGGCATCATTTTGTGTATGCATGCCCAGTTTCAATTGGAAATGGATAAGAATAGTAACCACAGGCTGATAAGGACATGATAATCAGAGGCTCAGGTGGGAGGGTCTGAGTTATCCTATCAGGCAACCCATCTATACCATCAGAAGTGCTAGATGAGGAAGAGGAGAGTCTAGTGTAAGTGGTAGAGGAAAGAGATTATACATGTCAACAATCTCCTTGGAAACAACGGCAGCAGTGTTGGCAGAGGTCACTGAGAGGACATGACTTCCAGTGGACCCGTGCACTGGACCCAGGTACTTGGAGGCTCCTTACTACCTCCCCTGTCCTTGGAATGTGTGTTCCTCCCATTGTTCCCACACAGTAGCTGCTTCAAGGACACAGCCTTGCGCTGTTGACACCATATGAACTGTATACATGACTGAGCCCCATTAAGGCTTCTGTGTAAACTCTTAAGATTCTGGCTGGCAGGTGCGGAGATCTACCCATCTTTCAGCTGCCCAAGACAAGCCTCCTATGTAAGTTTCCTTGCATATTAAAACTGCCACCTACCAACATGGAGCGGTCTGTCTCTTTGTTCAGCCTCTCCTTGCCCTCTGTGAACAGGAGCCAGTTTCAAATTTCATTTGGGAAACTCCCAAGGTTTTGAACCAACAAGTGAACACTGCATTTGTCATACTAACTTTCCTCTTGTAAAGTTCCCCAGAAATTGGAGCTAACCAAAATCATAGAGAAGCTGTCAGTGAACAGAGAAAACTTACCTGGAAAAGTGAGTAGATCTGAGTGGTGTAAGGGGTGGACTCAATAGATACTGTTGGTATGCCACAGAGATACCATTTTCTAGGTACTGTAACCATCTCCCAGGTTCTGTGAGTGCTGTCTTTTAATGGCTCACACCTCCAGCTGTCTGCAGAGAGTTGCCTTAGGCTGATGGGCACCACCTCGCCCAGAAATGCCTGGGAATTTATGCACCCACCTGCATTAGGGTTGGCCTATAGTCAATGACTATGGTATAATAGCTTAGCCTCCCTGCCCCCGTCTGGGTGAGAAAACCTCTGGGGTGCAACTCATGCTCCAAAGGATTCCATAGGCTCAGGCTAAGGCATGACTTCCCATGACGCCATATCTTTGCCTGGTCTTCCCCTGCTGTTCTGTTTTCCTTATTCCTTTGCTTTTTTCCTGAATAAATCCTCAATCACTTGCAAAAAGGAAAAGTCCCCATCTCGGAAATCCAACCTAAAACTATATTCACAGTGGTCTTTGTGTTACTACTCTGAGTCAATTGTGTGTCTATGTGTCCATGTATGTGTGTGGTTGTGTAAGTAGAGGGTAAAGCCAGTGAATAATTTTGTGATATTCTATAAAATTCTACCATTCCCAGTATCATTGAAAATGAGATTCTTGAGGAAGGAAAAAGTAAAAACAGAGGTAAGGTACTAGATATTGAAAAAAAAAACTTTGTATTTTAATTTTGATTGGAAACATCTTAATGAGATATTTTTTCTTAAAACATTTAAAAAAAAAAAAACATATGTGCTAGCTCTGTCGATTGAAAAGACCTAGAAATTGTGACAGACTCAGTGGCAAAGTGCTCAGATTGTCTTGAAAATACTATTTCCCACTAAAAGTAACCAGTGTTCCTTAAAATTATGGCTGATTCTAAGTCTACGGCGGGAAATACGGCTGAGCCTGAAACATCCTGCAGTAACAGACAGTAAGGTGATTAATGAACACCACCAAAAGTCAACTTAAAGAGGCTTTCACTGGCCAAGAATGAGGTAATTTTGTAAGGATGACACTGTAATAAATTAAAATACACCAAATATGCTTAAATCCATGCATTAATAATAATATTAGAACAAAGAACAACAACAAAGAAAACTTACTGTTCACTGGCAGACAATGCTAGAAAATTCAGTTCAATTAAAGATAGTAGAAATGACTAAATCTCTTGAATAGATCATAGACTTTGCAAAGCTAGAAATGGCCTATCACAAATTACTGCCTCATCTACCTGTCTAAATTCTTAGCCAATTCTCAGGAATATTTTTTTTTAGTGTCTAAGGTAGTACAATTCAATTAGGTATAAAAAAAAAACAATCAAAATCAAATTGCAAGCACATTGTTAATTTATAATTACAAAACATCTAATAAAAAAGTATTTTATTTGGTATCCCCATTAACCATATTTCTAATATTGAAGGATACGAAGTATAATTTTTGAATAAAAGAATATCAGAGTAAACTTGGAGATCATAAACCAATAACCCATTTTACAGGTCAAGTATCTGAGGCTTTTCTCCCTATTTCTAAGACATCATCCACACAGCTATGGTAGGAAGATGTCTCCATCAGAGTCGAATGTTGGTTCTAAAGAACATTGCATGTGGGAACCCTTTTTCCAACATGGCAGAAGGTCTGTTTTTATTATCACTGCTGCATACTGAGTTCTTGTCCTAGCCTTGGGGTGTGTTGGAAAAACATTTTATTTTCCTTCTGCCCTATGAATTGACAGGCTTTTCTTTAGCAAATATTTTTATGGCTCATATTCCTTACAATGAGGAAGTTACCAAGGTGGGATGCAAATGTATAAACTCTTGTCCAAACCCGTTTGAGGCTGTATGGAGGAAGAAAAGGACTCTGCTAAACAAGAGAAAAGTAGTTGGGTTGGAGGTGGGGGGGTGTGGGGAAGGGTGGGTACGAGGCTTGATTAGGAAAGAAGTCCTGCAGAGAGCTGTGGAGTATTCTGGAGACTATTGTGTCCAGGATAGGCTGGGGGTAAAGGGACTGATCGTGGGTTAAAAGTTCACAGATGATTCACCTGACACTATAAACACATGTGTTGGATGAATGAATACAGCAACATTCCAGGCAGGACAGAACAGAGATGGGAAAGTAAAACATTATAAAACTTCTCACCCTGCAAAGGCAGAAACCCTTATGGAATTAAGCTGATAAAAGGCTCTTAAGCTCATACGTGAAATTAAGTAAGCTACTAATGACAAACCCTTTAAAATCTCAAATATGTTTGACAAATCTTAAATTATTCATAATAAAAAAGAAATCAAGCCATTAGCTTTGCTTGCAAGAACATGGTGTTTTCTGTGAGAAGACACGGCCAGACCCCTTTTAGAATGAGGGGTACAATTCTTAATCTCAAGATAAATGTGGAAGCATATTTACCAAAGAAAACAGAGTTGATTAAGTCAGATCCAACCACAGTGAGCTCCATAGGAGTGTTTAAATTCTTGGACTGCTCTGTAGCTTTCTGTTGCTCAGTTTCCTCATATATAAAATGTATAGCATCATATAGATCTCCTAAGATTGCCATCAGAGTCAAAACAAATAATGCATGCACGGCAGACTCCTCTGTTGTCCCCAAACACCTCCCTTTTACTAAAACAGCAGAGTTGAATAGTTGCAACAGAGACCTATGACCCCAAAGCCTAAAATATTTACTATCTGGCCCCTTATAAAAAAAAGTTTGCTGATGCCAATCTAAAACAGTAAGAGTAGGTAAGTCCTTGAACTTTAAGGACTCACCAAGCGCCTAAAATTCTGAATTGCCTATTTAATCTTAGCAAGAATGTAGGGATAAACGCTGAATCAAGTTTACCTAATTAACCTAGAGCCTATATTCTCTTGGAAACCATAATTCGTATTTGAGGAGTAATCCCAAGGATGCACTAACCCTGAGACTGTCCAGGTTCCAGTACATAAGAAGTTAGAGATCAGAAAGCTACATCCCTTGATTACTTTGCTTTATTTCTTCATGGCAATTCCTTACAGAACTATAATTTGAAATGTTGACCTCAGTCCCACAAGGAACAATTTTGCATCTTAAATAGAACTCATGTTCAAGTACTTGGCCATTATATTCTGACATATTCTTTTGGGGATCGATGTTAAAAGGCCACTTTAATTGTCTCTCTACATGTGACAATAAGACAATGTCAGAAATGTATGGATTGTATTTCTACTTGTAATAAAGTTGTCTTGAATTCAACATTAGAGACAACTTAGTTCTTCCTGGTAAATTCTTATACTTTTTAGTGTGATGAGAGCTGTATAATTCTTCACACTTCCCTGTTTATTTCTGACCTATGGGAAGACAGAAGGATAAATGACTTGGAAGCAGTGAGCTAGCTGAAACTGAGGCTTCCCCTTCCCTTAGAAGCTCAAATTAAATTCCCAGAAGGTTGTCAGGTGCTAGTTACTGGCAAACTGAGTTTTCTCCACCTACAAAGCTGCTCTTATGTTCATCTCATAACAAGAGAGAATAGTAATGAGGCAGGTCCCTTGCCTGGAGCAAAGGCCCATGGGATGTCCAGCCAGACCCAGCCCAAGGCTACCACTGCACCATGATTCAGAGACCACAGGGGACCCGCTGACCCTTCTGCCCATGAGTTACAGCCAGCACCTAGTGACACTGCCTGCTCTCTTGAGCCCTTTTACTAGGAAACTCAGCACTAAATTCTGTGGCAAAATGCCCAAGGGCTTATGGGCTTATGATGTAAACATTTCAATAGGCATTATGGTTCTTATTTTTCCTTTTTTTAAATCATTACTTTAATGGTCCTGTTATGTCTATTATGATAAGCTAGTTCAACTCCTTTTGGGAAGTAAATAGAGTATAAATAATAAATAAGTGAAATAAATAAATTCCTTTCCTTTGCCCAGCGTACACTGTATACTTTGGAAGACATGAAGAAACATCACTGCTCTCCAGGAGATTTCAATATCCATTGGGGGATGAGAAATACACTTGTTAAACCAACTAGAGAATATCTTAAGACTACTTATCATTTTTACTGCCAACTGTCTGATACAAACTACCTATTATAGAGATTCAGAAAGAGGTGGGTTCAATATAAACAGAATTAGTCAAAGAAAGCTTCATATACGGGATGAGATACATTCCATGTAATGTCACATCTCTAGCTCCAAGCTCCCCACCAGCGTGCCAAATAGATACTGATCCCTTCTTGCCCCAGGGTAGCTGAGAAGGTGTGAAGCAGCAAGGGTAGCATCTGGCTGGGAGCAGCCTGTTCGGAGCTTGGAACAGCCCTTGATTTTACTCTAGTGGGTCACATCAACATTATCATTTTCCTTGTGTGAAAAGCAGTCTCATGATTGGGTCTAGGGAAATGGAACTATTTTACTGTATTAATTTCAGCTTCTCATATCTGATTACATTCAGTAAAAATTTCCTTTAAATGAAATTCAGCTAATCTGAATCTTTCTGGCTCAACTGGTTGGCTTTGCAAACAGTTTCCAAAAATTTACAGTCTCATAAAATCAGTCACTGTGCCTATTCGCTAGAAGCAATTTTGGCCAAATAAATAGTTCATTAGTTCATCCCCTGTGGGTATTCAATAGTTGATTGTTGCTCCCATAAAAATAATCTCTTTGCTTCCCACTACTATGCAGGCTAGCTTACTTTCCACGATGGCTGACATGCACATATATGTACATATATATATATATAAATTTTTTATATATATATACAATCTGTATGTACATGTGTCTGCAAATGACACCTTATATCACTAAAAAAGAGGAAAATACACTTTGATTTATTATCATCAAGCTTCCACCTTCACGTTGGCCAGTTCAGGCAAAAGTTCAAGTTCTTTCAGTGAATGGATTCTTAATCATTTTCCTTACACAAACAGTATGTTTACATCATAGAACTGAAAGTCAGTGAGAACCAAATAACAGAAAAATTCCAAATGTTCTTGGTTGGCCATGTTAAGAATCCACAAACACGAGAAAATAACTGACAATTTAGAAAAAGAAAATGGAGAAATAAGGGGAAAAAATGAAACAACTCTATGTTGCAACAATGTTCTGAGTACCAAAGACTTCAATGGCAAGGAAGGGACTCTAGAGGTAGCTTCCTAGAATATTATCCAGCCCTTCAGGCATGTGCCAAAGACCCCTCAAAGGAGAACCCAGTGATAGCTTTCAGCTGAAGCTGCCTGGTGAGGTGGCCTTAATGCATCCCCTGTGAATGCTTTGAAGTTCACACCCTACACAAATGCAGAAGTGCTTTTGTTTCTTTCCTTATTTTATATAAATTTCCCATATATTAAAAAAAAAAAACACATAATATTCTGCAGTTAACTCCAACTTCCTATAAGTGAATTTTCTACAGTCAATAGAAAACACCAACTCCCAAGTATTCAACTGTTATTGGGTTCTTTATGCCTACAATGAAGCCTAGATGAGGGGCTGGCAAACTTTTTCTGTAAAGGACCAGGTCGTAAATATTTAGGCTTTGTGGACAATACCCTCTGTATTGCAACTATTCAACTTTGCTGTTACAGGGGGAAAGCAGCCACAGACACTAACATTAACAATGGCTGTGTTCCAATAAAACTTGATTTATGGACACTGACGTTTGAATTCCACATAATTTTTACATATCACAAAATACTACTCTTTTGATTTTTTCAACCATTTTATTTGTTTATTTACTTATTTATTTATTGGCTGCGTTGGGTCTTCGTTGCTACGCGCGGGCTTTCTCTAGTTGTGGTGAGCGGGGGCTACTCTCCGTTGCGGTGCGCGGGCTTCTCATTACGGTGGCTTCTCTTGCTGGGGAGGACAGGCTCTAGGCGCGTGGGCTTCAGTGGTTGTGGCTCGCGGGCTCTAGAGTGTAGGCTCGGTAGTTGTGGCGCAGGGGCTTAGTCGCTCCGTGGGATCTTCCCGGACCAGAGACTGAACCCATGTCCCCTGCATTGGCAGGCGGATTGTTAACCACTGCACCACCAGGGAAGTCCTCAACCACTTTAAAATATAAAAATTTTCTTATCTGTGAGCTGCTCAAAAACAAGCTGTTTGGAGCCTGATAGATATGGTTTGCTGACCCCTGGCTGGATCATTGGTTTTTAATGTGTGGCTCATAAACCATGTTGGTGAGTGAGAGAGGGGCGTTTGGAGCACAGAATCATCACAAGGAATCTTCAAACGAAGCAATGTCTCTAAAGAAATGACCTTCTTATGTACATGCTATCTATTTTTCAAATGTATATACATTCAACTGAAATTAGCAAAATAAAAATCTTAGTACCTTCAAGCAAGTTAACAAGGTAAGTAACAAGAGAGTCAAACAGCTCCCGCCCAGTCCGCGGCGCGCCCCCTGGGCTGGTGAAACAGGCGGGGTCGGCGTATCCACTGCCTCCCGGCCGCCAGGGCCGCATGGATCCCGGCCCCGGCTTTTGACAGCGGGTCCCGACCTCACGTAGCCGCGCCTCCCGCCGCCCCCGCCGCCGCCCCCTACATGTGGCGCGTCGCGGCTGCCTGGCCTTGGAGCACGCCTGCCGTCCCCCACAATGGAGCTGGCCGGGCGGTTCCTGCTGGACGCGCTCGCGCACCTGGAGCGCGCCCTGGGCTTCCTGTGCTACGTGCTGCTGAAGCTGGCGGGCTCGCCCTCCGGGCGCTACGCCCCGGCGCGCTCCGCATTTCGGCTGCGGGCGCGGGCCGCCTGGGCGGGGCAGCAGCTGCCCTCGCTGGCGGTGCCGCTCCTCGCGTGCGCGGAGCGCCTCAGCCTCTGGCCCGACTGCATCCTCCTGACCATGTTCCTCATCCATTACGCGCAAAGGTTTTGCCTTGTGGTTGACAGGCATGCTGATAAACATCCATTCAGATCACGTCCTAAGGAACCTCAGGAAACCAGGGGAGACTGGATATAAAATACCAAGGTGGTGGGGGGCTTGCTAATACATCACTGCAGCCAACCACTTGCGAGAGAAGTCGTCGAGTGGTGCGGCTTCGCGCTCTCCAGCGGGTCCATCCAAGGCTGGGCTTTTGCTGTGTTCACCAGGGCTCAGCAGCTTCACCAGTGGTACCACGAGAAATCTGAAGACTACGCAAAATTCAGAAAAATTATGACTCCGTTTTTGTTTTAAGTTCGTTGTCAATGGGGTTATCTTCAACTTGAAGCTTTTCGATCATGTTTCTCTCCGGATGATATAAATGAATTTATGTCTCTGTGATTTTTCTGCTACTTCACCTTTTGCAAGATTTGCTCTAGGATTTTTTTCCACTAGCAAATGTGTAAGCTACCTAATAACAGTCTAATCAAACTGAAATTGCAGGTTGAAGTATGATGCTGCATACCAGGTCACGGATCTGGAACTCTGTAATTGCAGCTTGACCCTCCTCTGATTTTGGGTTTGCCTCTATGGACCCAAACATTCTCTACCCCTTGCACAACCCCCTACAGCAATGGGTTTAAGGTCAAAGGTGATGTTGTCCCCTCCCCCTATGGAGGCGTGTTCTGTCTTCATGTCCCTCTCATCCCCCTAGGTCCGAGAGGCCTGAGTCCCCACAGAGTACCCACCATAGCCTCTCACTGTTGGATGCTAGGCAGGCGGAGAAGTTGGGTGTAGGGAGAGGAGAGGCCCAGCAGAGGCCGGTGCAAATGGCCTCTGGCACCTGCTCCAGCCTGGTCCACCAGGTGACTTCACTGGCAGGACAGGGCACTGGAGGCATTCTTAAGGAGCAAGCTGCTGGGTCCCCCATGAAAGGGACTTCTTGGAGGCCCTCAGCTGGGAGCACGAAGGTGCCGCAGGGCAGCCCTCCCATCTCTGGTCACTCGCCATGAGCCATTAGGAGTCTCTGGCTTGGGATGGTTTTTCTTCCTCCTTCTAGGTAGAATTAGAATTTTTTAAAGGCACTTTTTCCTTTTAAGTACATCTCAATATAGCAAAACTATAATTTGAAGCAGAATTTCTTATTTTAGATGCACTCAAAGCCTCCATGGAGATGAATGACTGTAATAAAATGTACTACTTATTGCCAGATATGTAAAAGAAATCTCCCCACTGGAAGGCTACCTACTGAGTCTCTTGCCCCCTCTGTGAAAATCCAATGAACACATGGTACAGACCCCTCCTCTCCTGGGACAGCACTACCTCTATTGCTCCCGCATTTGCAGGGGTGGGAACCGAGCAAGGTGTAAGTGGAGAGGGTCCGTGTTCGCTTATGATGGCTAATGATGCTGGGTGGCAGAGGCCTCCAGGACACGCCTGACATTGTGTCCTGTATGTTCTCCGACCGACTGCCACCTTTGGGTAGGGGGCAGGCCCTCCTGCCCTCTGCACCCCGGGCCCTGGGCACCCCATCGGCTCCCTCCCCCCTTCTCCTGGTTCATCTTCCCAACCAGGGGCTCGCTCCCCATGAGTTTTCATGTAGAAACTGTTCTTGGTGTTAGTGGTTTTTAGAGTCCCTGACGGTTTTAGAATTACCCGGAAAACTCTTCCTGATGTGGTTGTGCCTCATTTTTAACTAAAAATTGAATGCTTTTGTGGGGAAATTTTATGATCAAATAAACTTTGGCCCTTTTTCTGACTGAATTAATTACTTGAAACCATAAAACAATAAATATTTAGGATCTCCTCCAGAAAACTCAAAAATGTGAGCAAGTCTTGACTGATTTGGGCCCCTGGGCTCTGGAAGGTGTACCTGGCCAGAAAGATGCATGTCTGAGAGCTAGAGATACTCACTGTGATTTTTACTTCTGTTGGTGCTTCTTTTTTATTTGAGTGACCAAAAGTTTGGGTTAAGTGGGGATTTGATGCCTGGTTACTACCTCACTAGCATGCACTGGGTAGATGATTGACATAGGAAGAGATCTTGCTCTATCTTGTCTGCCTGTCTTCCCTTTGCTAAAAACTGTAACTAGCAAATTATGACAATTTGTTATTGTGTTAGTTATAATAATTAAGGAGATTAATAAAATTACTGTTAAAAGTTAAAAAGAAAAAGATAGTCAAACAGATTTTAACCCACCTATTCCTAAGAGTGGCTGTTTTACTACTGTTTTACTACTACACTGAGAGTATAGCAGTCCCAGTCTTTAAAACAAAATTAGGCACAAATGAAAGAATAAAGATGAATGGCAGGAAAAAGGAAGAAAGGAAAGAATGAAGAGATGAGTGAGGGAGGGAATGATGGAGGGAGGAAAAAAGATCTGAACAAGGCAAGAGAAAGCAAGACATAAAGAGCGTGATCTCATTAGAAAAAGATACCAAACAATTACAAGAGAGGTAGAGAGAGACGGCCATTTTGTAAAATAAAGCTCTCATATGTTTGGAGTGATGCTTCCTAATCTTTCCAGTACAGATAAAATCATAACATTAAAGAAACTAGACAAGAGAGTCACAAGTACCATTAATTTCATAAGTGCACTTTTTAAACCTAAATTCCTTCAATCACATGCAAAATCTCAAAGGGTGTCAGGAATGCCAGCCTTTGTGTCAAATGCAAACTTTTAAGTTTGGGGAGAAAAAAAGTAATAAACTGAAAGGACTTGGGGTGCTAGAAAGATTATAATTATGTTAATAACATGATAATAAGTTAATAGCTGTGATAGGAGTAAGAACTAATATTGATAGAGGTCCACTTTGGTATCTCATTGAGTAGATGCAGTTAATTTGGCAAGTTTAGAGAGAAAAAAGCATATCTGGATACTTGAAAAATAAAAATCATGATATTTACAGAGAAACCTAATTACAGATGTGTTTGATTATGGCCACTGCAATTTATTATGTAATTAAATTACTAGCCAAAAGACCTGAAATCCAGCTGTGAACAAATATGCTAAAATTGAAGTATATATCAAAAACCAATAGCATAGGAATTTATAATGTCATATAATTTACTGCATGTTACCACATAATCAGATCCTAATAATTTAATCTTAATCTTTAAAATGGCTAAATATAATTTATACTAATTGTATGGTTTCTATATGTTGAAAGAATACATATGTATGTGTGTGTGTATATGTCTTTATTGGTTTCCACTGTGCAAACAAAATCTAATATTATAGAAATGAAAAACCAACTTGTTAAGAACAAAAATATTGAGAGAACGAAAAAATTAGAATGAAAAAGAGAGAAAAGAGAAACAGAGAGGTGAAGAAGGCAAAAGAAAAAAAGAGTAGGACCAGCAGGAGAAGAAAGGAAAAAAGAAGACTGGATGTTTGGGGCCTGAAGATGCATGGAAGAAGTATTGTTATTTTACTCTTTCAAGCCAATACTTCTGGAGAAGAGGCGTGACAAGCATGATTATCTATGAAGAATTAAAGAGGGTTTGAACACAAGTAGTGTTTTAAGACACTTCACTCCACAAACTTAGTTCTGAACCTTCTATTAAGATTCCTTTGAATACAAGGCTCTGGTACACTCCGTGGAGAGGAAGAAAAATTTATGATGGAAGCAATTTATCTTAAGACACGGTGGGGAGGTAGGAGGGATGCTGCCATACTATTTACAAATGACGCTTCCAGACCTCTGTTATCGTAACAAGGAAACGATATGGATTTCACCCTTCTCTTTAGAACGTACTGTTTTAAAATAGCATAGGTAACATGCATGTTTTCAAAAAAGGTATTTATTCCTTTCCTTTCCCATCCTTGCCCCTTTTCTGTGCTATTTACTAACAGTAGCTGTCAGTAAACTGACTAGTTGTCCCCTTAATATACATTCTCCTTTCTTTTATAGTAAGAGAAGTTTCAGCAGGGGACTCTGTCACATAGCTGAAGACAGTATTTCCCAGTCTTCCTCACTGCCAGATGTGGTCATGTGACTAGGTTCTGGCCAATAGAGCATGAGCAGAAGTGACTGCAATTTCCAGGATCCACCTTTCAAAAGAATAATGTATTATCTCTCTCCTCTTTTACTCCTTCCAAGCTCTTCCCTTTTCTTGAAAGCCCTGTGATGGCAGAAGCTAGAGCAACCCTACTTCTTCCCCACGTCTATCCGCATTACTGTACTTTATATTTTTCCCATAGCATAAATTGCCTTCTAATAACATCATGCATGAAATTATATAACTAAAAATATATATTAGTTACTCATCAGATTCACTGTTGTCACTCTTCTATAGGAAAGAGCAGAGTTGTTTCTTTTTTCTGTTCTGTTTCCCTAGCACCTAAAACACCTTAAGATACATAGAATGTACTCAATAAATAACTGTTGAATAAATTAATATTCATACAAAGAGAATCAGGAGAGCTTGTAAAATTAGAAATCTACAGATACTCTTGAAATCTCTGGCAGCAACATGTAGTTGAGATTATTACCACTAAATAAATTGTTTTAGATCTTTGCCTAAATACTGTTTCTTGACATGCCTACTATGTAATTTCTGTTTCTGACTTTTTGCTTGCTTGTTGGTTATGTATCAATATTAAGACAGTATAAAGAAAAAAGGGAGAAAAGACATAAATTAAAGGATTTTTTTTTCTTTCAATCAAGGCCCACAGAAGAATGCAAACCGGGATTTCACACAAATAAAACACAAAGGATTTTTTTGGTGTTGTTTTTCTTTTCTTTGCTCTAGACATAAAAATATAAACTATTAGATTCTGGCTTTGGGAATTAAGCACAGAAACTTTAAACTTTCTTTAGTAAATATGATAAATAATATATTTGCTTCAGTGCATTGTGTCACTATTTTAGGGGTGTGAATTTGGACATAGAAGAAAAGGAAAAGGAAAAATATGAAAAGAAATGAAGGAGGGACTTCCCAGGTGGCACAGTGGTTGAGAATCCGCCTGCCAATGCAGGGGACACTGGTTCAATCCCTGGTCCAGGAAGATCCCACATGCCATGGAGCAACTAAGCCCATGTGCCACAATTACTGTGCCTACACTCTAGAGCCTGCAAGCCACAACTACTGAACCCAAGTGCTGCAACTACTGAAGCCCGCATGCCTAGAGCCTGTGCTCCGCAAAAAAGAGAAACCACCGTAATGAGAAGCCCGCACACCACAACGAAGAGTAGCTCTCCACTCACCACAGCTAGAGAAAGCCCATGCACAGCAACAAAGACCCAACGCAGCCAAAAAAAAAAAAAAAAAAAACAGAAAGGAAGGAAAATGAGAGTAAAGGAGAAATATATTTATATTAGGCAAGCAAACAGTGATATTAAAAGAAGACAAATTTATACATATTACTTACAGAAAACTATTTCTACTATTTCATTTATATATGTAGAAATATAAAATTAAAACATAACAGAAAAGAAAAATATAAGTATTAGAAATATGAAAATAATATAAATATAAATGAATAATTAAAACAAATAAAATAAATATGTTATATAAATAAATTTAAATAAATATATGCAAACATATACAATATATAAACAAAAATATACAAACATAAAATAAATACATAATAAATATAAATAAATCTAAAATATGTAAGTAAAAGAGAAAAATATTAAAATATAAAAAATAAAATAAAAAAGAAACATAAAATAAATCCTCATTTATTTTAGATTGCCACATTGTGCTCTATAGCATGGTAATTCTATAATTTCTTCAGTCATTGCATGACAAACAATACTTTAGTGAAAATCCTTTTGCATGCCTCTGTTTTCTATAAAACTTGTCAGGAATTGGAGATACTGAGTCATAGATTATATGCAATTTTTAAAACTTAGTAGATACTATCAAAATTACCCTTTACTGTCATAACTCCTATTGGAACAATCATTTAAAAGCACTTAAAGACTAAGCATTGCATACCTCTAGAGGTTACTACCCTACTAAAAGACAGACTATACAACAGTTAGCTCCATTTCATTAGGAGAAGTTAAGTCAGGAAGAAATAACTGGTTTCATTCCACCTTCTAGGATTAGGAACAAGTAGGCTTCAACCATTCATAGAAAAAATATCTAGGGCCTGTTTTTGACCAAGCACTGTTCTAATTATTGAGGACAATATAATGAATAAAACACAGTTCTTAAAAACAGGGTATTTACATTCTAGTTAGAAAGAGCAGTCAATAAATAAATGACTGAGTATAGACTATGAGACATGGTGACAGGCCCTATGGAGAAATATAACCCTGGGTAATGCTGCTGGAATGCAGGGCTTAGAATTGCCTACAGGGTGGTCAAGGCTTTTTTGGATAAGATGGCACATCCTGAAGGATGTGAGAGAATAAAGCATATGGGTATCTGTGGGAACGGGCCTGCAGAGAACAGAAACAGCAGCAAAGCCAGTGTGGCTGGAGGCAGGGATAGGGGGAACAGGTAGAAGACGAGGTCAGGGGTTGCAGGGGACCTTGATAAGGTCTTTGAGTTTTACTCTGAGTAACGGGGGATGTTTGGAGAAGAGGAGTGACATGACCTACCTTTAAAGGCAGCTGTATTGAGAGTAGAGTCTAAGAGAGAAGGATAGAAGGAGGGGCTCAGTATCCCAACTATTGCAATAAGCGTGACCAGGGATGGCAATGGCTGGAACTGGGACGGAGCAATAGCATGGTGGAAGTGGTCGGGTTCTTAATTCCAATCAAATTGTCTTCCTTCTTTCTCTTCCTGAGCATCAGTTTTTATAATAAATGCACAGAATATTTTTATACACACAAGAGATGCAGATCAAAATATGTACCATAAGCAATACTCAGTGAAAAATGAACAAGTGAAACGAAGTTTTCCATAGAGTATCCTTTTATTGTCTTGGAGTAGATAGATGCAAAACCGGGCAACAGGTAGACCTCAAAGATCAATCATCCCAGTTTCTTAAAATCAACTCTACGTTGTTTTCTGCCTGAAAAAGGCCAAGTAATATTCCTTTTATTTCCTTATCAGACTTACTAAAAGATGTGTTCCCTTCTCAGCATGCAGTCAAGAGCAATGTTTATGGATGGTAGCTGCTAAGGACAAAGTGAGTTTTTGGACAGTGATATATTCATTCTATAGGGCCAAAAAGGCCCACAGATTATGACCATGGAACACAAATGAATGTTTAATTTTATTAGAAGGTTTGACCTGTGTCGACATCTCCCCTGAGAAGAATTTACATTTATAGTTGATGGTGGTGATGGTGTGTGTGTGTGTGTGTCTAAATAACCACCCCTAAGTATTAAAAATACTCCCCAAATGGCAGTTTCTTGTTGTGTTTTTTTTTTTACTATCACAGTAAGCAGACATTACTTTGAAAAGTAATTTGTCTTCAGTTAATTATAGTACTTTCTTTTTTCAAATAAACCACTGAACTGGACATATTCTGAAGGACCAATAGGCTTAATATAGTGAGCCATCAACTATTTAGATCCCTTTGTTTTCAATCTATGCAGTGACTCTGGAGGGGAAAAAAATAAAACAGGACTATGCAATTCAACAGCTCTAGAGAAAGGCTTCTCCCTCTCTGTTAATTTCTCAGGGTATGACAAGGGCCTGTTTTTGTCCCAGACTACTTCCTCCGGATCTTAATGAAAATGGCTAATATTTATTGAGCATTTATTATATGCCTGGCATTGTCCTAAGACTTAACATAAATTAGCTCATTGGACTATCGCAATAATTACGATTAATACCATGTTAGATTTGGAAATTGCAGCCAGAAAGGTTAGGCAACATTCCCCAGGTCTCCCAATGCAGTGGGCAGAGTGCAGCTCTCAGTGTGATTGCAGAGACCCTTCACCCATTATACCACACTCCCTCCCACCCACATTTAGAAAATTACTCGTCGACATTCTTGCAAACTATAGCACGTCATCATTTCTGGTTTCATATCTCCTGTTCAACTTTATCCTTCAGCTTTCAGACTCACTGATAGGGTCCTTCTACCTTGACTTTAACAGGATGTCATTCAATTTCTCTCATTTTTTTAACCATTATAATTCACTTGGTAGAGAACATATTAAAAATCAGCATGTTACTGACAAGGAGCTATAGACCTTGAAGGGGCTGTATCTTCCTGTTTGTGATTCCATCTAATCTGAACTGGCAACAAAATTGGTAGAGTACAACCAATCTCATTTTTTTCTCAGTAGCCCATCCAATAAAGATAAAACTGTAAATCATTTGATATGTGTGGATATACACATAAATAGAATTTTTCAACTCCCCATTTCCACCTCAGCCATCCCTTTTACCATAATGACAGCTGCTAAGCTTTCCCCATCATGTGTGATGTTCATTTTCATCAGGTCTATTTCTCTCTGAACTTGTCTTTCATGGATGAGGACCTAATTACCCTTAGATCCTGTTATTCTCTTGTCTTGTGTATGTCAGTTGCTCTAATGACCCCATGGCGACAGGAAAAAGATAATTAAGATCACTGGAGAGAAGGGCAAATAAATAGGAAGAGATGAAAAAGCTACTGTGGCACATAGGAAGCTGAAAGTCAGATGTTTTAAGGGAATTCGTTTTTGGTTATCAGGACCTGCTTTCTAGAGTACTCATAATTTTATTTCCTTGTGTGTTTCTTTTCAGTCCTCATCTACATTGTTTGGCCTGGTGAAAGGAATATGGCCTAGGGAAACAGAAAGACTTTTTTTAAGAGAGGATCTGTCGCAACTTAGATGTGTGATCCCAAGCAACTTATTTAACTTACCTCAGCCCTAGTTTTTTCATCTATAAAATGGAGATAATCACACATACAAAAATGGTTGTTTTAAAGAGTAGATTAAGTTAGGTATACAAAGAATCTAGGACAGAGAATGGAACATTATGTGCATAAATGCAAACACATACATGCTTAGTAGACATAGATAACCGCTCCCCTTCCATGTTTATGTTCGTTCACCTAATATTTAATATGGATTTATAATGACCATAACATATATATATATAAAAACTTGAACATGCTGTCTACAGAAAAGTAAATTTATTAGCAGTGAGTATATATCCATAGACAGAAAGAAATGATTTGAAGGAATAGTTCACTTCCTGTTTAATAAAGAGAGATTAAAAAAGAAAGCAAGCCTGAAAATGCCATACTTCAAAATGAGAAGTTCTAATATTATTTCAGAAGAATTTCATTAAGTTCTAATAATTAACAAATACAAATTAATACACGTGGATGTCAAGTCTAATTTTAGGCAAGTTGAAGAGATACTATAAGCTTTAATAAAGTTTTCACATCCTGCATTGATTTCCAATAAAACTAATTTTTAGCAAAATACATCTTTTATTTGGTTTCTCACTATTTATTCAGTGATATTTCCCCTTGGTAGGAAATATTTCCAGAAAGATCGCCAGTGAATGCTAAAATGAGGTGAAAGTTCTTCTTTGCTTCAGTTAGAAGCCCTTTCATGCCAATACCTACTTTATTTGCTTATTAAACCTCCTATAGGCATGTGAATATTTAATAAGTGTACCACACAACAGTGAAGGGTCTCCTTTTTGTTTCAACCAAAGCTTACCACTCTCTTTCCTTTCAGAAATGAAATGCATTCTTTGCTAACGCTTCTAGGACTAACCATGAAATGGTGGGCAAGTTATTCAACGACGAACCAATTATGTTCCTCCTCTACAAAACAAGATTAGAGTTTTCTCTATGATCCTCCCAAATTTTTTTCAAACTTATTAAAAAGATATTAGACAATTATTTACTCTGTACAGAGTACTGAACTAGGACTCAGAAGAGGGAGAGAGAGAAATAGATGAATATACACGGCCCTTCCCCAGAGGATTTATAACCTGTGAGGTCTATCATCAAGGAAGTTAGGCTCCATCTATGGGTCAGTCCTCTTCTTGTAAAAGAATGAAGTTGGGTCTCGGAGACTCAGTGCTCTCACTGACCACTTATGACCAGCTCATAAATTGACAGCCGGTGAGAATGTGGGTGTGACTTACTTTCTCTAATCACTATAACCAGGAAGGAAAAGCAGTGCTCTTATACCACTAATTGACATCTTTGGTTTCTTTAGGAAATGGAGATTACAACACTTCTGACATATAATTATTGCTTCAGATGACTTTGATTACAGCTTGAATAACCACCTTTAGTGGTGCAGCAACCTTTAGGTTGCTCGATTCTCGCATTGGACCATCTTCCCCGGATGATATCCCGCTTCTGTTTGGAACTCTCTGTTTTCAGCAGTTTTGAGTAGAGGAACGTTGACTTCTGGGTGGTGATATGCCTTCTCAGTCCTATTATTCCTTTACTGAGTTTGCCTGCAGTTTTCATTTCACCTTCCTTATTTCTGAAGTTTATGATAACCTTGCTTTTCTTTTTAATTCTCTAGGATTCATTTCTTCACACATTTTTAAATAATGAAAGGTGGAAGCTATACTTTCATTTCCCAATCTTGAACTCCTCTAAACTTCAAACAGTGTTTTAAAATTAAAATGACTTATTTTTCTGTCACATAAAGCAGAGTGGGTGCTTTTTATTCACAGCTTTACAGAAGTTACCATTATTTTACTTTTCCTACTTCTGTCTTTGAAATCTTTTAAATGTCCTTGCAATTTCATATGGAGACAAGAATAAAGTAAACATTGAAACATAAGCAACCCCTTTGCTGATCTTGAATATCTAGAGGGAATTTCCACTCTGTGGCACAAAAATCTGAATTCCTATCAAATTTCTATTTCTGGGAAAATACTAATTTCAATAACAGAACACAGAAATATCATGTAAATATTTGAGAGGGGAGGCTATATCATGAACATTTCTCTAATACATTTCACTTTGTCGGTTGATTTATTTAAAACTGGAATTTATGCAATTATAACAAAAATATGGAGCTTCAAAAGCAGGAAAATCTTGATACCTATTAATGTCACAAAACCTGATTCTAACTCCTTATGCAACCAAAGAAAAAGAAGTTGTTTTACAAATTTACAGGTGTCTAATATGTTCATTGCATCTCTATAATTTCCTCTTTTAAAAAGACTTTTATCATTTTCTTTGTTTCACTTATGTATGTTCTTTTGACATTCACTGCCTGCTTTTCCTCATCAGTGCCTAACCAGGTCTTGGTCATCCATATGACCCATCCAAGATCTTGGAGATAAGCTGAGCTCTAAAATGTCTTGTATCTTATAGAAAACGAACTTATGGTTACCAAAGGGGAAAGGGGAGAGGGATAAATTAGGAGTTTGGGATTAACAGATGCACACTACTATATATAAAATAGATAAACAACAAGGACCTACTGTATAGTACAGGGAACTACAGGAAGTCCCAAACATAAGAACGAGTTCTGTTCCAAGAGCGTGTTTGGTTAAGTCCAATTTGTTCGTAAGTCCAACAAAGTTAGCCTGGGTACCCAGCTAACACAATCAGCTATATAGTACTGTACTGTAATAGGTTTATAATACTTCTCACACAAATAATACATAAAAAACAAACACAAAAAACAAAGAAAACGTTTTTAATTTTACAATACAGTACCTTGAAAAATACAGTACAGTACCAGCTACATCACCACTGCTTTTACACTTGCTTCTGGACATCCTGGGCTTGAAATAAAGATCTGTACTACTGTACTCTATACGGTACTGTGCAGTAAAGTACACAAAAGCACAACGACATGTAGAGGATGCATGCATGTGACAGTGTACGCCAGACACATGAACTAACTTACATGATTGAACATGCAAACACACATTCGCATCTTTGAAAGTCCACAACTTGAAGGTTCGTATGTAGGGGACTTACTGTATATTCAATATCTTGTAATAAACTATAATGGAAAAGAATCTGAAAAAATACATATATATTTTTTGAACCACTTTGCTGTACACCTGAAACTAACACACTATTGTAAATCAACTATAGTTCAATTAAAACAAGATTTAGAAAACAAAGAAAAAGTAAAATGGCTTGTGTCTTGTCCAAGATAATCTCTTGGCAATATACACGCTTACTTGACATCAGCATTCAATGTCATATTAACCAGTCTACAAAACATAATATTGACCTCTTTGTAAGAAAATGCATCACACAACTTTCATTATCCTAATTGTCCAACTGTCACCAAACATTCCAATACAGAGGACTTTAGGCCACAGATGACATACCCCATAAGCCAGACCTCACCACCCATGGGGGCTCTGTGTCGGAGCACAGCTGCCATTCTTCTGATCTCCACCCATTCCTGCTGGGGCCACACCTCCCCCAGGCTGCATCGTGAGGGAACTAACAGAGGTGCAGGCTGCAGAGATGGGGACTTCTCTAATGGTCAGCTTTCACTCCAGGTCTCTCTTTCAGCTTGGACAACACTTTCTTAAAACACTGCCACGGTCTGAGACTCTTCCCACCCAACTCTCCTTTCTTCCCCCTTCTCTTTCCAGGGTGTCAGACCCTCCATTTCAGTCTGGAGTTCCTCCTGCCTGTGCCCTCCCCCCCTCCCCGCCCCCCACACCTTATTGGTCACAGGCATTTCTTCAATAAATCTCTTGGATGTCTAATCCTGTCTTGGGTGTTTGCTTCTCAGAGGAAAATCTGATAAAGGTGTTACTGGGAGTAGTCTGAGAAATGGGTGGAGTTTGAAGACTAGCCTGGCAAAGAAGACTCTCTCTTGAGTAATATTTTGGCTCAAGGTTTCTGATACGAAGTGGCAGCTCAATTGCTGGCTGTAACCTGGAAACATATGCCTTTAAGGGAAATGCCCTTGCAGGTATAATTTTTAATCGTTTGAAAGATACGGGCCAGCCACGTTTACAAGGGTTGTGGAGCTATTGCTGGTTATTGCTAGGTTGTACTGATGCCCTGCAGAGGGATAATGAGAAACAAGGGCTGTGCACAAACAGTTGAAGGTTAAGTGTGAGAGTCAGAGGACCTCTTTGGTAGTTTGTAGATACGTCTTTACCTCTTTTTTCTTTCTTACCATATATTTCTAATTGATTCCAATTTGTTAATTTGCTATATTTAATATCTTTTTAAAAGATACCTTAAATGCTTTAAGGCAGGATATAGTAGCTAATTCATCTACTCACAGGCCTAATATAAGCATCAGGATGACCTTTTTAATGAGATTTTCAGCTTAAGCAGGAGCAATGCCTCCTTGACTAGAGTTCCTTGCTAGACACATAGTTTGAATTCATTGTAGACGTGTCTCAAGGAATCCTGTACAAAGAGACAACTCCCAGGGAACCCTAGAGGTTTCCTTAGCCAACCATACAAAATACAAAGTAGGACCTTCCTTCCTTCCTGTCTTACTTCCTTCCAGTTTCCTTCCTTCTTTTCTTTATTTTTTTTTGTTTTTTTATTTCTACTGACTTATTCCAAAAAGAATTAAGGAAACCTAACCTAGAACTAGTGAAGTCTGAGATGCTGTCTCTTGAAATCTCCAACTGTTCATTTTTCCAGGTTCTTAGAACTCTGATCCTAGGGTTAATTAAACCTTGAAGATAAGGCCCAGGGAGCTCGTGCTTCCTAATACTCCTGCCTTGCTAGGTATCTTAGGAAGGTTTCTAGGTAGCCACAAGGACACACCAGAGCTAAGTCTAGTTCTCTATCCCAGACTCAGGGCGAATATGCTGTGCTAAGCACTATGACAAGAAATGTGAAACATACCTTCCACCTGAGTGGAAAAATCAAAACAAAAATTAACAACAAATGAATCCCAGTGTAAGATGAAATATAGTAACATCCCAAAATTGCTCAGAGAGGAAGTAAATCAAGATGGCACAGATTTGGGCAATCAACCCATGTGAAGGAAGCTGGGAGTTCTGAAATGAGTATCATAGTGTATGCAAAGGGATGGGGGGCACAAGCCTGACTGGAGAAATAGTTTAACATTTGGGATAGTGAGAGATAAATTTGGACAGAACTGGTCAGATCAGATTTGAGTTTCTTTTGTAGGCAAAATGTAGTTACTGGGAGCTTGTCATATTGGGATTACACCTAATGGTAGGGTTTGCAGAAGGGATTGGTGAAACATGAATTTCTTGTTATGATCTCAGATTGAAGCACTAAGCATCTGAGCTTGGATGAAAACAGTAATATTGGAGACAAAGAGACAGATGAAAGGAAAACTGCAAAATAAGAATTGGCATAATTTCTCTCTCAGTTTTGTTTTGTTTTGTTTTTTGCAGCTAATTTCTTCTTTCTGATCTTTTACCCTATATTCCTCAGGTCATCTGTCTTCTCCTGTCAGTTTTTTGTCCTCCCTGCACAGGAATACATAAATTAGTTTCACATTCTTTTTCTTTTAAATGCGCCTGTCAGGACTTCCCTGGTGGTGCAGTGGTTAAGAATCTGCCTGACAATGCAAGGGACATGGGTTCAAGCCCTGGTCTGGGAAGATTCCACATGCCGCAGAGCAACTAAGCCCGTGCGCCACAGCTACTGAGCCTGAGCTCTAGAGCCTGCGAGCCACAACTACTGAGCCCACGTGCCACAAATATTGACCCCACGTCTCTAGAGCCCGTGCCCCGCAACAAGAGAGGCCATTACAAGGAGAAGCCCACACACCACCACAAAGAGTAGCCCCCATGGGCAGCAACTAGGGAAAAAGCCCGCACACAGGAACAATGACCCAATGCAGTCAAAAATAAATGAAAAATTAAATAAATAAATAAATGCTCTTGTCTAAAATAAATTGAGGAGGAGTTTCAAGATGGCAGAAGAGTAAGACGTTGAGATCACCTTCCTCCCCACAGATACATCAGAAATACATCTACATGTGGAACAACTCCGATAGAACACCCACTGAACGCTGGCAGAAGACCTCAGACCTCCCAAAAGGCAAGGAACTCCCCATGTACCTGGGTAGAGCTAAAGAAAAAAAGAAAAACAGAGACAAAAGAATAGGGACGGGCCCTGCGCCAGTGGGAGGGAGCTGTGAAGGAGGAAAGGTTTCCACACACCAGGAGCCCCTTCGCAGGCGGAGACTGCGGGTGGCGGAGGGGGGAAGCTTCAGGGCCACGGAGGAGAGCGCAGCCACAGGGGTGCGGAGGGCAAAGCGGAGGGACTCCCGCACGGAGGCTTGGCGCCGAGCAGCACTCACCAGCCTGAGAGGCTTGTCTGCTCAGCCGCCGGGGCGGGCGGGGCTGGGAGCTGAGGCTCGGGCTTCGGTCGGATCGCAGGGAGAGGACTGGGGTTGGCGGCGTGAACACAGCCTGAAGGGGTTAGTGCGCCACGGCTAGCCGGGAGGGAGTCCGGGAAAAAGTCTGCAGCTGCCGAAGAGGCAAGAGACTTTTTCTTACCTCTTTGTTTCCTGGTGCGCGAGGAGAGGGGATTCAGAGCGCCGCCTAAACGAGCTCCAGAGACGGGCGCGAGCCGCGGCTATCAGCGTGGACCCCAGAGACGGGCATGAGACGCTAAGGCTGCTGCTGCCGCCACCAAGAAGCCTGTGTGCGAGCACAGGTCACTCTCCACACCACCCCTCCCAGGAGCCGGTGCAGCCCGCCACGGCCAGGGTCCTGTGATCCGGGCACAACTTCCCCGGGAGAACGCACGGCGCGCCTCAGGCTGCTGCAACGTCACGCCGGCCTCTGCCGCCACAGGCTCGCCCCGCCTCCTCCGTACCTCTCCCTCCCCCCGGCCTGAGTGAGCCAGAGCCCCCGAAGCAGCTGCTCCTTTAACCCCGTCCTGTCTGAGCAAAGAACAGACGCCCTCAGGCGACCTACACGCAGAGGCGGGTCCAGATCAAAAGCTGAACCCCGGGAACTGTGAGAACAAAGAAGAGAAAGGGAAATTTCTCCCAGCAGCCTCAGGAGCAGCGGATTAAAGCTCCACAATCACCTTGATGTACCTGCATCTGTGGAGTACCTGAATAGACAACGAATCATCCCAAATTGAGGAGGTAGATTTTGGGAATAACGGTATATATATATTTTTCCATTTTTCTCTTTTTGTGAGTGTATATGTGTATACTTCTGTGTGTGAATTTCTGTATAGCTTTGCTTTTACCATTTGTCCTGGGTTCTGTCTGTCTGGTTTTTTTTTTTTTTTACTATAGTTTTTAGCACTTTTTATCATTGGGGGATTTGTTTTTTGGATTGGTTGCTCTTTCTTTCTTTCTTTTCATTTTTTCATTACTAAAAAAAGTTTTTTTTAATAATTATTTTAATAACTTTATTTTATTTTACTTTATTTTTTTAATCTTCTTCTTTCTTTCTTTCTTTCTTTTCCCCCTTTTATTCTGAGCCGTGTGGATGACAGGTTCTTGGTGCTCTGGCCAGGCGTCAAGGCTGTGCCTCTGAGGTGGGAGAGCCAAGTTCAAGACACTGGTCCACAAGAGACCTCCCAGCTCCACGTAATATCAAATGGTGAAAATCTCCCAGAGATCTCCATCTCAACGCCAAGACCCAGCTCCACTCAATGACCAGCAAGCGACAGTGCTGGACACCCTATGCCAAACAACTAGCAAGACAGGAACACAACCCGATCCATTAGCAGAGAGGCTACCTAAAATCATAATAAGGCCAAAGCCACCTCAAAACACACCACTAGACATGCACCTGCCCACCAGAAAGACAAGATCCAGCCTCATCCACCAGAACACAGGCACAAGTCTCCTCCACCAGGAAGCCTACACAAACAAATGAACCAACTTTAGCCACTGGGGACAGATACCAAAAACAACGGGAACTACAAACCTGCAGCCTATGAAAAGGAGACCCCAAATACAGTAAGTTAACCAAAATGAGAAGACAGAGAAACACACAGAAGATGAAGGAGCAAGGCAAAAACACACCAGACCTAACAAATGAAAAGGAAATAGGCAGTCTACCTGAAAAAGAATTCAGAATAATGATAGTAAAGATGATCCAAAATCTTGGAAATAGAATGGAGAAAATACAAGAAACGTTTAACAAGGACCTAGAAGAACTAAAGAGCAAACAAAGAGTGATGAACAACACAATAAATGAAATTAAACATTCTCTAGAAGGGATCCATAGCAGAATAACTGAGGCAGAAGAACGGAAAGTGACCTGGAAGATAAAATAGTGGAAATAACTACTGCAGAGCAGAATAAAGAAAAAAGAATTTAAAAAATTGAGGACAGTCTGACAGACCTCTGGGACAACATTAAATGCACCAACATTCGAACTGTAGGGGTCCAGAAGAAGAAGAGAAAAAGAAAGGGACTGAGAAAATATTTGAAGAGATTATAGTTGAAAACTTCCCTAATATGGGAAAGGAAATAGTTAATCAAGTCCAGGAAGCACAAAGAGTCCCATAGAGGATAAATCCAAGGAGAAACACGCCAAGACAAATATTAATCAAACTATCAAAAATTAAATATAAAGAAACAACATTAAAAGCAGCAAGGGAAAAACAACAAATAACACACAAGGGAATCCCCATAAGATTAACAGCTGATCTTTCAGCAGAAACTCTGCAAGCCAGAAGGGAGTGGCAGGACATATTTAAAGTGATGAAGGAGAAAATGCTGCAACCAAGATCACTCTACCCAGCAAGGATCTCATTCAGATTTGAGGGAGAAATTAAAACCTTTACAGACCAGCAAAAGCTAAGAGAATTCAGCACCACCAAACCAGCTTTACAACAAATGCTAATGAAATAAATGAAAAAGAAATGAAGGAAACGATAGCAAAGATCAATAAAACTAAAAGCTGGTTCTTTGAGCAGATAAACAAAGTTGGTGAACCATTAGCCAGACTCATCAAGAAAAAAAGGGAGTAGACTCAGATCAATAGAATTAGAAATGAAAAAGGAACAGTAACAATTGGCACTGCAGAAATACAAAGGATCATGCGAGATTACTACAAGCAACTATATGCCAATAAAATGGACAACCTGGAAGAAATGGACAAATTCTTAGAAATGCACAACCTTCCAAGACTGAACCAGGAAAAAATAGAAAATATGAACAGAACAATCACAAGCACTGAAATTGAAACTGTGATGAAAAATTTTCCAACAAACAAAAGCCCAGGACCAGATGGCTTCAAGGGGAATTCTATCAAACATTTAGAGAAGAGCTAACACCTATCCTTCTCAAACTCTTCCAAAATATAGCAGAGGGAGCAACACTCCCAAACTCATTCTTAGAGGCCACCATCACCCTGATACCAAAACCAGACAAAGATGTCACAAAGAAAGAAAACTACAGGCCAATATCACTGATGAACATAGATGTAAAAATCGTCAACAAAACACTAGCAAACAGAATCCAACAGCACATTAAAAGGATCAGACACCATGATCAAGTGGGGTTTATCCCAGGAATGCAAGGATTCTTGAATATATGCAAATCAATCAACGTGACACACCATATTAACAAACTGAAGGAGAGAAACCGTATGATCATCTCAATAGACGCAGAGAAACCTTTTGACAAAATTCAACACCCATTTATGATAAAAACCCTCCAGAATGTAGGCATAGAGGGAACTTTCCTCAATATAATAAAGGCCATATATGACAAACCCACAGCCAACATCATCCTCAATGGTGAAAAACCGAAGCCTTTTCCACTAAGATCAGGAAGAAGACAAGGTTGCCCACTCTCACCACTATTATTCAACATGTTTTGGAAGTTTTAGCCACAACAATCAGAGAAGAAAAAGAAATAAAAGGAATCCAAATCGGAAAAGAAGAAGTAAAGCTGTCACTGTTTGCAGATGACATGATACTATATATAGAGAATCCTAAAGATGCTACCAGAAAACTCCTAGAGCTAATCAATGAATTCGGTAAAGTAACAGGATACAAAATTAATGCACAGAAATCTCTTGCATTCCTATACACTAATGATGAAAAATCTGAAAGTGAAATTAAGAAAACACTCCCATTTACCATTGCAAAAAAAAGAATAAAATATCTAGGAATAAACCTACCTAAGGAGACAAAAGACCTGTATGCAGAAAATTATAAAACACTGATGAAAGAAATTAAAGATGATACAAACAGATGGAGAGATATACCATGTTCTTGGATTGGAACAATCAACATTGTGAAAATGACTATACTACCGAAAGCAATCTACAGATTCAATGTAATCCATATCAAACTACCAATGGCATTTTTCACAGAACTAGAACAAAAAATTTCAAAATATGTATGGAAACACAAAAAACACCGAATAGCCAAAACAATCTTGAGAAAGAAAAACGGAGCTGGAGGAATCAGGCTCCCTGACTTCAGACTATACTACAAAGCTACAGTAATCAAGACAGTATGGTACTGGCACAAAAACAGAAATATAGGTCAATGGAACAGGATAGAAAGCCCAGAGATAAACCCACGCACATATGGTCACCTTATCTTTGATAAAGGAGTGAAGAATATACAGTGGAGAAAAGACAGCCTCTTCAGTAAGTGGTGCTGGGAAAACTGGACAGCTACATGTAAAAGAATGAAATTAGAACACTCCCTAACACCATACACACAAATAAACTCAAAATGGATTAGAGACCTAAATGTAAGGCCAGACACTTTCAAACTCTTAGAGGAAAACATAGGCAGAACACTCTATGACATAAATCACAGCAAGATTCTTTTTGATCCACCTTCTAGAGAAATGGAAATAAAAACAAAAATAAACAAATGGGACCTAATGAAACTTAAAGGCTTTTGCACAGCAAAGGAAACCATAAACAAGATGAAAAGTCAACCCTCAGAATGGGAGAAAATATTTGCAAATGAAGCAACTGACAAAGGATTAATCTCCAAAATTTACAAGCAGCTCATGAAGCTCAATATCAAAAAAACAAACAACCCAATCCAAAAATGGGCAGAAGATCTAAATAGACATTTCTCCAAAGAAGATATATAGATTGCCAGCAAACACATGAAAGAATGCTCAACATCAGTAATCATTGGAGAAATGCAAATCAAAACTACAATGAGATATCATCTCACAGCGGTCAGAATGGCCATCATCGAAAAATCTACAAACAATAAATGCTGGAGATGGTGTGGAGAAAAGGGAACCCTCTTGCACTGTTGGTGGGAATGTAAATTGATACAGCCACTATGGAGAACAGTATGGAGGTTCCTTAAAAAAACTAGAGATAGAATTACCATATGACCCAGCAATCCCACTACTGGGCATATACCCTGAGAAAACCATAATTCAAAAAGAGTCATGTACCGAAATGTTCATTGCAGGTCTATCTACAATAGCCAGGACATGGAAGCAACCTAAGTGTCCATCGTTGGATGAATGGATGAAGAAGATGTGGCACATATATACAATGGAATATTACTCAGCCATAAAAAGAAATGAAATTGAGTTATTTGTAGTGAGGTGGATGGACCTAGAGTCTCTCATACAGAGTAGAGTAAGTCAGAAAGAGAAAAACAAATACCGTATGCTAACACATATATATGGAATCTAAAAAAAAGAGAAAAAAAAAGGTCATAAAGTACCTAGGGGCAAGACGAGAATAAAGACACAGCCTTACTGGAGAATGGACTGGAGGATACGGGGAGGGGGAGGGTAAGCTGGGACAAAGTGAGAGAGTGGCATGGACATATATACACTACCAAACGTAAAATAGATAGGTAGTGTGAAACAGCTACAGAGCACAGGGAGATCAGCTCAGTGCTTTGTGACCACCTAGAGGGTTGGGATAGGGAGGGTGGGAGGGAAGGAGACCAAGAGGGAAGAGATATGGGGACATATGTATATGTATAACTGATTCACTTTCTTATAAAGCAGAAACTAACACACCATTGTAAAGCAATTATACTCTAAAAGATGTTAAAAAATAAAAAAGGAAAAAATAAACAAATTGAAAGCAGAATTGGAGTTCAGATTTCTTTCAAATTATAGAATAAAAGCACTGTTTGAAATTTGATTATAAAATAACATCCCATAACACTCCAGATTTAAATTTTAACTAATTAATTAATTAATTAATTTTGCACTGTACAGTTGATTCTGTGCTCCACAATAATTAAATTTTGGAAGTAATGAAATAGAAAGAGGTAGCTTAAGTCAAAAAAAAAAATAGTGGATCTTTTATTTTTATATGATTTAAAATGTCAAATTTCTGCCAAAACATTCTATAATGAGATTAATATTTCTGCATAAATCACAAAGGGCTGAGTCATGTCTAGTAATGGTAATTAACTA
The DNA here is from genome assembly GCF_028021215.1 of Eschrichtius robustus. Classification (NCBI taxonomy): domain Eukaryota; kingdom Metazoa; phylum Chordata; class Mammalia; order Artiodactyla; family Eschrichtiidae; genus Eschrichtius; species Eschrichtius robustus. Next base: position 33,286,075 of record NC_090827.1, on the reverse strand, counting down.
AATTCTTGTACAGATTTTCATTATCAATCAACTTATGAAATACAGATGTGACACCTGTCAGAATCTCCCAGAGGCAAAGTTAAATTACACTCGAAACCATCAAAGTGCCAGAGCACAGTGACTGGTGCACTTTGTCACTGATATGCCACAAAGGCAGATGGAACACAAAATTCTCCTTCAAGTTTATCTAACATTATATGCCTTTCTTTGAGGCTCTAAACCTGGGGACCTCCCCTTACTCAGAAAGTTAATGCCTAGACTTAATTAATCAAAGAATGATTCTAAAGCACTTTACAGGGCTTCCCTGGTTGCGCAGTGGTTGAGAATCTGCCTGCCGATGCAGGGGACACGGGTTCGAGCCCTGGTCTGGGAGGATCCCACATGCCACGGAGCAACTGGGCCCGTGAGCCACAATTGCTGAGCCTGCGCGTCTGGAGCCTGTGCTCCGCAACAAGAGAGGCCGCGATAGTGAGAGGCCCGCGCACCGCGACGAGGAGTGGCCCCCACTTGCCGCAACTGGAGAAAGCCCTGGCACAGAAACGAAGACCCAACACAGCCATAAATAAATAAATAAATAAATAAATTTGAAAAAAAAAAAAAAAAAAGAAAGAATAAGTGATGGAATTCCTGGGGAAGAACTTGAAAGAAGAGGTTTTAGACAAAATTGTCTACAACACTTCGTTTAAAATAAATAAATAAATAAAGCACTTTACATAAGGAAAGTATTAGGTCATGTAAAGTTAGTGAAAAACATATACATGAGATATACATTAGAGAACCTGTTTCCTTCCGAACATCAGTAAATCTTTATGAACAAAAACATTATTTAAATACACAATTTCTTTTGTCTTTTGTCAGTTGGAGAAAGAAAGCAAGAGCAGAGTAGAGGAACTTGAAGAAATACACAAGAGATTTTCTTTATTAACTCTTAAAAAGAAACAGCTGGTTTTGTGAAAATTGGGGTAAAGGTATATATGCAATAGAAGAAAGGGGTTCTTGATATCAACAATACTGGTTAGAAATTGAGAAACTAACAGAAAAACCTCAGATCTGAGCACAGCACTAAAGATTCCAATTGAGATTCATCTATTAAAGCTTATTTAATGGAAAATAATTAAGTAAAGGATAAAACCAATTTTTAAAATAGCGTGATAAACACGATGATCCTGCCTGTTTGGAGGGAATGCTTCTTCATCCTTTTCCACTTCTGATGTTTTCTTCCATGTGGAGAAAACCTCCATTAAATAACATCATTGACCTTCCTCTTTCTCATCACTCACTATTTCCAAGGGAGATGTAATGATTTTTCTGATTATTGATTTGGAAGCTGGAAATGGGAATATGTAGCTCCTTCCCTTTGTGCTTTTTTCCTCTTGGTTATGAGCTGCCCATAGGGATCACACTTCTGCTCTCCTCCTCCGTGCTATAACTGTTACAGCATGTTTTTCATGGAAAAAAAACACCTGAGGTTGTCCACACTGACTCGTTCCAGTGGGGAAGAATGAAGAAGCACCCCCTCCAAACAAGCAGGGCTTGTATATCTCCCAACCCTTCCCCAAAGCTGCCACAATGCCTGGAATATAAATGTTTAATAAATCTTACGTGAATTAATAGATAAATGTCACACTGCATCTGTTTCTTTAAATGTTGCTCTAAATTGAAAATGATATATTTTAATGATTGTAATTACCCAGAGTCATAATTATTTTATCTGGAAATTTTATAGGAAATAGCACAATTGATGCAATCTATCTCTTACAGCTAAACTATACACTCAGTTGAACAGAACATACACCCAATGTCTCATTCATCTAGGGGTGACTAGCCAGATTAAAAGCATAGAACCTAAAAACAAACATAAAGCCGTTGTTTGGGGCAAAGGGATGTATCAGACTTATCTTAGAAGATTTTGAAAATAGAAACTCCAGTTCTAATAGATTGTCAAATTAAACAGGTAGAGTGATAACTAACATAAATTGCCATGCATGTAATAAGTGCGTCTTCATTCATCACTGACTACCACCTTCATGCTGGGTACATTGCAAGGTTCCTGGGATGCCGGTGTGAATAGGAAAAAGTGATCCTGCCCTGTGGCAGAAAGACTTTAAAGTGGCCTTCATGATCCCTGCCTCCTTGTATTTAGGGCTCTGTGTAATCCTTGTCTCTCACACGCAGGCAGGAAATGTCTTGATTCAAACCAACAGAAGATGGCAAACATTTAAGGAGTATCTCTCCAATGATTATGTTATGTTCTATGATTATGTTACGTCACATAAAATTCCATCTTTCTAAACCACAGGGTCCTACTGTATAGCACAGGAAAACTATATTCAATATCCTGTGATAAACCATCAAGGAAAAGAATATGAAAAAGAACATATATATGTATAACTGAGTCACTTTGCTATACAACAGAAATTAAACACATTGTAAATCAACTATACTTTAATAAATTTTTTTTTTAATGCCATCTTTCTAGCTGACTCGTTCTCTTTCTCCCATGCTGGCTTTAGAGAAGCAAGATGCCATCTTTTGAGAGGCAGTGGGGAAAAGGTCACTTAGCAAAAAGAAGCTGCAGCTGACCTCCAGGAGTTGAAAGCAACCTCCACCTGACAGGCAGCAAAAAGTCAAGCACATTCATTTTACAGAAACAAGGAGACGAATCCTACCAGCACCCTGAATGAGTTTGGAAGCTAATCCATTGCCAGTTGACCTTCCAGATGAGAACCAAGTCTTGGCTAACACCTTGATTGCAGCCTTAGAGAGGACCCAGTTAAGTTGTGTTCAAACTCCTGATTCACAAGAATTGTGAAATAATCAATGTGATTGTTTAGCTGTTAAGTTTGTGATACATTTTTATGCAGTATAGAAAACGAAAACATGCCCTAATGGTGTGAATTTCTTAGAGGTAACTGTTTCTGTAATATAACTATCACTTTTTTTTCTTAAAGAAAAAGATGATGGCACTTTTACCATCATTATCAATGTACAGCAGAGGTCTTAGCAGAAGGCTTACTGTTAATTGACTTTCGAGTAGAATATTCCCAAGATTTATTGATCACATTTTTTATTATGTTTGTACATACAGCACAAGAGAATAAATAAATATCTTGTTCATAAACTTATGGGAGACATGTTTTCCTTTGCTAACAGTGTATAAATCACATTTAGCTTTAGTACATATTGTTGGGGGATGGTGAAAGTCTTTGTAAGTACTGCAGAAAATATAGTGTTCTATTAGAAATTTATCACAACAGAACAACATAAAAGTGTTGGAGTCCTTAAAATGTGATGTTTCAAAATAGCACTCTTTTTTTTTTTTGATGAGACAATGCTGTTTATTACAAAAGGAATTGCATTCACAGAACCCTCAATTCACAAGAGTTGGCCTCTATTCAGTACCTACAAACATGTATTTCACCAAAATTTGGGGCATAATTACTGAGAGAATTCATAGAATTGATTATAATTGAAAGCTTAAATCTTCATGCATGCAAGCAAACTTGGAGATCATATAATTCAACTCTCTCACTTTGTATAGAGGGAGACAAACATTTTGAGTATTTAAGTAACTGGTTCAAGGTATCCTAGTTAGTAGGTGTAGTCAGCTGAAGTCTGGGTTTTCTTTGCTTTTTTTTTTTATTGGCTACTGTTGTTTTACAATGTTGTGTTAGTCTCGGCTGCACAGCAAAGTGAAGTTCCCTGTGCTATATAGCAGGTTCTCATTAGTTATCTATTTTATACATATTAGTTAGTGTATATATGTCAATCCCAATCTCCCAGTTCATCCAACACCCCCCTTTCCCCCCTTGGTGTCCATACGTTTGTTCTCTACATCTGTGTCTCTACGTCTGCCTTGCAAACAGGTTCATCTGTATCATTTTTCTAGATTGCACATATATGCGTTAATATACGATATTTGTTTCTCTCTTCTGACTTACTTCACTCTGTATGACAGTCTCTAGGTCCATCCACGTCTCTACAAATGACCCAATTTCATTCTTTTCTATGACTGAGTAATATTCCATTGTATACATGTACCACATCTTCTTTATCCATTCATCTGTCGATGGGCATTTAGGTTGCTTCCATGACCTGGCTATTGTAAATAGTGCTGCAATGAACACTGGGGTGCATGTGTCTTTTTGAGTTATGGTTTTCTCTGGGTATATGCTCAGTAGTGGGATTGCTGGGTCATATGGTAATTCTATTTTTAGTTTTTTAAGGAACCTCCAGACTTCTCCATAGTGGCTGTATCAATTTACATTCCCACCAACAGTGCAAGAGGGTTCCCTTTTCTCCACACCCTCTCAGCATTTATCATTTGTAGATTTTTTGATGATGGCCATTCTGACCAGTGTGAGGTGATACCTCGTTGTAGTTTTGATTTGCATTTCTTTAATAATAAGTGATGTTAAGCATCTTTTTATGTGCCTCTTGGCCATCTGTGTGTCTTCTTTGGAGAAATGTCTAGTTAGGTCTTCTGCCCATTTTTTGATTGGGTTTTTTGTTTTTTGATATTGACCCACATGAGCTGTTTGTATATTTTGGAGATTAATCCTTTGTCCATTGATTCATTTGCAATTATTTTCTCCCATTCTGAGGGTTGTCTTTTTGTCTTGTTTATGGTTTCCTTTGCTGTGCAGAAGCTTTTAAGTTTCATTAGGTCCCATTTGTTTATTTTTGTTTTTATTTCATTTCTTCCTATGTTACTCTTTAAAGAACATATTTCTCTTTAGTGAAGTTTTTATAACAAGAAGCATCAGTGAGGCTTTAAGCTTCCCATTGAGCTCAGTATATCTGCTATCTGGCTCGATGGTTATTGTTCTTCACACAGTTAGAAGTGATATTGATTTTTAAGTTTTTCAGAACTTGCCAGAATTTCAGTTCCAGGAAATCTTTCCCTATTTTAGAATCATAAGATTTAACAAATCATAAGATTTGTTACTTTGTATATTAAAGATGGAGGGGGTGGAATCTATAATCTCTCAGTGGATAAATTAATTCCAGGGGCCCCTGTGGGAGTCTTCTTCATCAAAGGGATATTCTAAATGTGATACAATATAGTATATATTCAACTCCAATAGGATCACATCCTTGGAAAAAAAGAACAATATTCTCATGATTGCACCAAGAATCAACCGGGCTAAAGAATTTTAGTCCAAACAGATGAATGCTAAAGTGACTCTTTTTCTATTACTTCTCTTCTCTATCACCGCTTATCTTTGTCTATTTTCCTTTTTGGAAGCCCTGGAATGGCCCTGAATCTTAGCAGTTTAAGCCACTATTTTTCAAACACTTGAACCATGGTCTGTGAGAAATACATTTTGCATCATGAACAATACACGTATTTACTTGTGAATGTAGCTATATATGTAGAATGAGATAAAAAAGAAATACAACTAAAATAACAGCTTCATAAAGCAATAGTCTCACTATATGTTACAAAATATTTTCTGTCATATGCTATTCTATTTCATTTTTTTAAATGCTGTTGTTGTTTTTTTTTTTAATGCACTGACAATTTCTATTCTGCAGGTTTAAAACCATTGGTTGAGACTAAGCCTATCCCAAGATGTGGAGAAGCAACGTGACTCAAAAGTCATGAGTATGGATAACTGTTTTCTACATTTACAGGTTAACCAATAGGTAAAATGTGTGAGCACCCATCAGTATAGTCTTCAGGTGGGTATAGGTAGCAAGGAAGATATAGTTTGCTAAGGACAAATGTATTGTTTCTCTTTGTTTCTCCAGTGACTAACAAATGATTCAACACAAAATTGGCATCAAGTAGATGTTTTTGAACAATAGACACAAAAGCAAGCAAGATAAGAAAGAGAGGGAAGGAAAGAAGAGGAAAAGAATGAAAGAGAGAAAGAGAAGACAGACAAAAGAGAAAGAGTGTAAGATTAAAAAAGAAAAGGCAAAAAGGAAGGAAGAAGGAAGAGAGGACTAGCATAAAGACAGGAGAAGTTGCCCTACAGTGAAAAACAGTAATAAAATTTCTCCCAGTTCAATAAGAAACTGTACTTAAAATTATTTATGACCAGAAGCCAATTTTTAAGCTTGAAATTACACTGGTCTTTCTATATTACATTGTTTTACCATTTAAGTGTTGCTACTATCAGTAATAAAGGCATTGTACAATGAGATTTAAATTTTGCTTACATAATGTGAATGCTCTGCAGACACTTGATTCAGAGGTTGAGCAAAGTCTGAAAAGTTAAACAATTATAATGATGGTTATTAAATTTTCATTTCATTTTTGGCCTTACCTCGATTCTAAGTGGTAGCTTATTTTGACTTCATTAGAGAGAGCGGTAAAGAAGCAAAGACAGAGTGACTATTCTAAGTTCATGAATCTCACTATATATCCAGGGCTAGGACACAGGTCTCTCAGACTGTAAATCCTCAGCTTTTTCTAGTATATAACACTGTTTATGTCCATATTATGTCTATATACAGTCTGTAAGAATACAGTGTTTATGTCTAACTTATTCTATCATCAGTAACTGAACTACATGAACTAAACGATGGAAGGTTAGATATTCTCACTTTAAAATTGACATATTTTTTTAAAATGTAGTGTTGATAAGTTGGATGTAGTGTTTTTACTTAAGGGATTAAAAGGAAGTCTTTTTGTATTGAAACAAGGTTGTTAATAAAAACAGAAGAAAAAGATTTACAAAATCAAGAATGAGAAAGGACATCATCACCAACTCTTCTCAAATTAAAAAAGATTATAAGGGAATATTATTTAAAATGTCATGTCAATAAATTAGACAAACTGGATGAAATTGGGAGGTACATTGAAAGGAAACAAATTATCAAAGCTGACTAAAGAAAAACTAGAAACTCTGAATAGACCTATAAGAAATAAAGAAACTGGATCTGTAATTTAAAAAGTCCCCACAAAAGGAAGCCCAGGCCTGAATGGATTAGTTTATAAATTCTGTCAAATTTGGAAGAAGAAATAAGACCAGTCCTCTACAGACCCTTTCACAAAATAGAGGACAAGGAACCACTTCTCAATTTGTTCTATGAATCCAATGTTACTTGATACCAAAGTTGGGCAATGACATTACAAAAAAAAAAAAAAAACACACACACACACACAAAACTACAGAGCACTATTACATATAATCAGAGATATAAACACTCTTCACAAAATATTAGCAAAACAAACTCAGAATTTACACTATGACTAAGCATTTACACTATGACTAAGTGGATTTTATTCTGTGTATGTAGGGTTGGCATCTGAAAATCCATTGATGTCATATACCATATTCATAGAATTAAAGGAAAAAAAAACACATGGTCGTCTCAATGGATGCAGAGAATGCTTGGTAAAGCTAATACTCATTCATAATAAAATTTCCCAATAATCTAGAAGTAGAAGGGGAACTTCCTCAAGCTGATAAAGGACGTCTATGAAAAACTTAGAGGTAACATCATAATTATAGGTGAAAAACTGAATGTTTTCCCCTGTGATCAGGATTAAGACAAGCTTTATTCCTAACAGCCCCAAACTGGATACAACCCTAATACCCATGAAGACATGAATGGATAAACAAATAGCAGTGTATTTATACCACATAATACTACACAACAATGTAAAGAGTCAAGCATACTGTTACACTAAACACCATGAAAGAAACTCAAAAACTTTTAATTTCTATGTTAGCAATGGTGGAATGAGTCTACTACAATCTCTCTCTCCTAAAGAATACATTTAGAAAAATTTTAGAAAGAATACAAAAAGCAAATATGAAGGACTCTAAGAAGCAAAGAATAGCAGGTGGCTTGGAGATGGAAGTAAAATTTGAAGAAAGAAAAGTACGGTGATAAGTGTTCTGATCAGTTTCCTCTTTTACTTCCGCTTTTACAGTGAATGGCTCGAGCCCTAAAACTGCACAATGGGCACAGACAACAAAAAACTCCTGAAGAACTCTGCTTTTGCTGGTCAGAAGATTGGGAAAGGGAACTCCTGTGGAGCCAGTGTGTAGGGAAAAGGAGATAATGCCTACTTTTCCTTTTTCTTTTCTTCTTCAAATCTGTTTTATTTCCTGGTACTTCCCTGAGGCCAACCCCAGTCATGGAGTTGCAAAGAGAAAAATCCTGTGTATTTGGCCAGAAGAATCAAGAAAAAGGAACCCTGTAGACTGGAGAATCTGGGGAGAAATCCTGGATTAGAGAGAATTCTGGTGCACGAGTCAACTCAATCCAGGGGTTACTGTCAATATGCACATGTGCAGAACAAATCCAAATGAGCATAGCAAAGACTTGGAGAACTGAGCTGTAATATAAGCCACCATCCAAGTCCTAGACTAACCCCTGAGAGATGCATGTGTAAAACAGACTGAGAACAGTGTAACAAGAACTTTGAGAACTAAACTACTCTGTGAAACACTTCCCAAGTCCCAGACTAAGCTCCAAATAGCTCATGCATGGACAGACTCAAACACTATAACAAAAACTTTGAAAACTGAATGCACGTTGAGACCCTCATCCACAAAAGAAGAGATAGAACTTGAGGTCAGAACCTAAATGTTATGTTCGCCTCCTAATGCAAAAGATCGACAGTCTCCAGAGGATATTAGCCAACCAAAGTCTCATAACATAATATTCAAAATGCCCAGGGTACAATCCAAAAATCACCTGCCATTCAAAGAACCATGAAAATATGACCAACTCTCAAAGAAAAAGAAAATTAACAGATGTCAACACCAAGATACCACAGTATGTTGGAATTATCAGATAAGCGCTAAAACAGCTATTACAACCAAGTTCATTGTGGGAATGTTAAATACTATTGAAATGAATGGAAAAATAGAAGCTTTCTTCAGAGAAATACAAACAAAAATAGCAGATAGAAATCTGAGAACCAGAAAACACAATATATGAAATAAAATTTTACTGGATGGGCTAAATAGCCAAAGGAAGAAGAGAGAGAAAAAAGGATTGAAGATGAAAGAAATTGAAAGGACTAATGGCCAGAAGACCTGCTCTAAAAGAAATGCCAAAGAATGTTCTTCAGGCTGAAGGAAAATGATACCACAGGGAAATGCAGAACTTCAGGAATGAAAGAAAAGCAACAGAAATGGAAAATATCTGAGTAAATATAATAGGCTGTTTTTATCCTCATAAATATTTTAAATATGTATGTTAAAAACAAGATTTATAACACTGGTTGGGTTTTTAATGTTCAAATATTGTAATACATATGAATACTACATAAGTAGGAAGCGAAAAAGAACCTAAATGATTTTAAAAGTTCTACATTTTACTAGAGTTGGTAAAATGTTAATTCTTAGTAGACTGTGAAATGTTAGATATGATTAATATAAACCATAAAGCAACTCCAAAAAATGGATATTTAGCCAGAAATCCAAGAGATTAACAAAGATAGAATACATCAAATATTAAAATAATCCAAAAGAATGCAAGAGAGGGGGAACAGAGAAACATAAGACAATGCAGGAAAACAGAACACAAATAATAAAATGTTAAGCCTAAATTTTATTTTAGCAATACTTACACAACATGTAAGAGGTAGAAACATACCAGTTAAAAGACAGAGATTGTCAGATTAGATAAAAATATGAGACCCAATTATATGTTGGCTACAAAAAGCATAATAATTTTAATTATATATAGAGGCTAAAAAACAAAATAAAAGAAAAAAGAAAATAGATACCATACAAACACTAATTCATTGTATTAATATCAGACAACATTCACTTCAGAGCAAAGACATTTACCAGGAAGAAAGGAATAAAGAGAGATATTATAATGATAAAATTGTCAATTCATCTTGAAGACATGCAATTCTATACATGTATGCACCAAACAATGGAGCTTCCAAATGCATGAAGTAAAAGCTAATCAAAATGGTAAAAGAAAAAAGAAAAATCTACAATTATAGTTGGAATTGCTTTTCAGCCTGTTAGCTAAGATCAAGTGTAGTATAGTTGGAGACATCAGTGCTCCTTTCTATATAATTGTTAGAACAAGTAGACAAAAGGTCAGCAAGGATATGGAAAACCTGAAAAACGCCATCAATCAACTTGACCTATTTGATATTTACAGAGCATTCTGTCCAATGACAACATAATTCACATTGGTTTCTATTGCAATTGGATATTCAACAGCTTTAACTACACACTGACACTATAAAAAAAAGCAAAAAAACCACAAAAAACAAAAAGTAAAACCTTAAATTTGGAAGAATTGAAATGATACAAAATGTTTTCTGAACAAAAAGAATTAAACTAAATATCAAAAATAGATGTTTATAAAATGTCCCATATGTTTGGAAATTTAAAACACACTTCTAAATGACTAATGGATAAAAGCAAAAGCTTCAAAGGAATTAGAAAAATTCTTAAGGTGAATCAAAATGAAAATAAAATACATCAAAATTTGTGGGCTACAGCTAAAACAGTGCTTCGAGAAACATTTATAGTATTAAATGCTCACATGAGAAATAACAGCAGGTCTCAAAAAACAATCCTGGTTTATGCCCAAACTAGAAAAATAAGAAAAAAATAAACACAATAAGCAGAAGTAAGTAGTATTAGTCTCTCTGTTGCATCAAGATTCTTCCTGTATTATTACTATGTATATTAATAGTTTTTAACCTCATAGCTAGAACTTATTGGTACTATCCTGGGTTCACTATTGACACATAAACAGAAAACAGCATGAGTTCATTGTAAAGGATAACAGTTTACTTTGAAACAGTAAAACCCATTCTGCCAGGGTAAGTTTTCAAGATAATCAAGCATCCACGAAAGTGAGTGTCCCAGTGTCTTAAAATCTGAATGACTTAATAAATCTTCAAGTATTCAGAGCAAAATTTTATAACTAATAAAATATTTTAGTTGTTTTAAAATTGGCTAAATTCAATAATTCAAACTTAAAAAAAAAATCTGAGTCATAAAACTTTATTTTATCCAGACCTAGGAAGATGGAAGAGAAATACAGATTTCATTATGAAATGTTCCTTTTGTGGTTTTTATACTTTGAGGACTTTCCAAAACTCAGCCTCTCAGGATGACTTGCCTTGGGCCCCACAACACATATATAAGCCATTCGGAGGCATAAGAGTCTATCAGATTTTAAAAATCTGCCTTCATTAAAAGAAACCCTGTTTAAAACAAATCCCAGTCTCCCTAGGGAATAATGATCCTGAATTTTAATCCTCAGTTGAGAATTCTACTTCACTCTACAGCAAAAACATTCCATAACCCAGCTGTTTTTATGAAAGGATTAAAAATTGCAAATCCATTATTAAATGGCAGCTCAGTCTTCTATATTTCTTTTCATTATATGTTTTTCTAATTTATTTTTTATTGAAATATAGTTAACATACAATATTATGTTAGTCTCAGATGTGCTACATAGTGATTTGACATTTGCATACCTTATGAAATGATCACTGTGAAAAATCTAATAACCATCTGTCCCTATACAAAGTTATTACAATATTATTGACAATGTTCCTTATGCTAAATATTACATCCTTGTAACTTATTTATTATATAACTAGAGGTTTGTACCTCTTAATCCCCTTCACCTATTTCACCCACTCACCTTCCTTCTGGTTATCACCTGTTTGTTCTCTGTATCTACGAGTCTGTTTTTGTTTTGTTTTGTTTTGTTTTGTTTAGATTCAACATGTGAGTTCATGTCTATTTGTCTTTCTCTGTCTGACTCATTTCACTTAGCATAATACCCTCTAGATTCACGTTTTATTTTATTTATTTATCATTCATTCATGCAATGACTCTGTCTTTAAAAACTGTACACCAGGCTCTTTCTGATATTCATAGTATGGTAAAGAAGATAACAGTTTAGTGAAGAAGATAGATACAGACATACAACAAGGTACAGTGAGTGTTCTGCTATGTGTAGGCATGAGGGTACGTGGAAGCATGTGAAAATACCTTTTATCCAAAGTGGGTGGGTTAAGGAAGAATTCTCAATAGAGATATTTAAGTTGAGCATTTATATGGTGAAAAGGATTTGGCCAGGTAAGGAAGCTCACACAGGGCATTCTGAGATGATGGAGAAGTGTGTGCAAAAGGCACTGAGGTTTAAGAAAATCTTTGGGAGAACTACCTGGACATAGTTTAGCAAAGCTAGAACATAGTATGAATTAGGAAATAATAAGAAACTGGGCAGCACAGATTAGCAAAGGCCAGATAAAGGTAGGAAATAGACTTGGATTTTATCCTGAAGGTTATGGAAGGCAATGGAAAACTATAAGTAGGTAGATGATCTAATCAGGTTTACATTATAAGGAAGATCACTCAAGTGGTAATAGACAGAAAGGGTAAGCCTGGTAGGCGAGAGACTAATAAAAATAATTTTGCAGTGTTTCAAGTGAGAAATGAGTAAAGCCTAAAGGAAGACAAGAGCAGGGAGAATGGAGATGAGGAGGTCATTACTAGAGTTATTTAAGTTGTGTAGCTAATAGGACTTAGAGGCCTGGTTGCATATGATTGGAGGTAAGATGAGAAAAAAGGTTGAGAAATGATTCAAGGATGATTCTAGGCTTCTGTCTTGAGTACCTGGCTGATGGTTGTCCTATTAACAGAATAAATACATTCTAGAGTGGGTTTGATGGAAAACATAAGTTCAATTTCGTATGGATTGAGTTGTGTTGCCTATGCAGCACCAAATGGAAATGTCTAAGAGGTATTTAGGTATTTGGATACTTGGAGGCATAAGAAAGAGATCCATATGCAATCAGCTAATTCATATTAGTTGTAGCATTTTGAGTTACTGTGATACGGTGATTTCTAATAAAAAATAACACATTTGGTCTTCATCCCCCTTTCTGGCACCTAAACCCTTGGAATTTCCTAAGTGTTGAGTGATAAAGGTGTTTCTTGTTATGTTAATGAGGTGAATGCTTCTAAGGATGGGGGCTGGTTGCTAGGAGAATCAATCACATGATTAGAGAGTTGGAAAGAGGGAGGAAAGGGGCTGGAGGTTGGATCAATCACCAATGAACAATGATTTAATCAATTATGTCTACATATGAAGACTCCATAAAAAGCCAAAAGGAGAGGGTTCGGAGAGCTTCCAGGTTGGTGAGCACATGGAGATTCCGGGAGAATGACACACTCAGAGAGAGCCTGGAAGCTCTGAGAATGTGTCCGTTTAAGTTTAGTAACTTTGCAGTCATTCCCAAGAGCAGATTTAATGGAATATTGAAAAAAGGAGCCTTATAACAACAAATAAAGGAATGAAAGAAAGATCATGAGATAGAAATCCAGAGTTAAGAACACTCTTTTAAAAACTGGATTGTGAAAGTAAAGAAATAGATATAGTTGTAGTTAGAGTATGATGAAAAATCAGGAGTTTATTTTTTTTCAGAATTTTATAGCAGTTTTATTAATAATTGCCCAAAACTGGAAGCAACCAAGATGTCCCTCAAAAGATGAGTGGATAAACAAGCTGTGGTGAATCCATACAATGGATTTTTTTTTTTAAAGTATAGTTGATTTACAATATTATATTGGTTTCAGGTTTACAACACAGTTATTCAATGTTTTTATAGAATATACTCTATTTAAAGTTATAAAATATTGGCTATATTCTCTGTGCTGTATAATATATGCTTGCAGCTTATTCATTTTATACATAGTAGTTTGTACCTCTTAACTCCCACCCCTATCTTGCTCCTTTCCCCTTCCCTCTCCCCACTGGTAACCACTAGTTTGTTCTCTTTATCTCTGAGTCTGTTTCTGTTTTGTTATATTGATTCATTTGTTTCCTTTTTAGATCCCACATATAAGTGATAACATAGAGTATTTGTCTTTCTCTGTTTGACTTATTTCACTAAGCATAATACCCTCCAGGTCCATCCACCATGTTGCTGCAAATGGCATTAGTTCATTCTTTTTAATGGCTGAGTAGTGTTCCATTGTATATATATATCACCTTTTCTTTATCCATTCATCTGTTGATGGACACTTAGGTTGCTTCCATATCTTGACTATTGTAAATAATGCTGCTGTGAACATTGGGGTGCATGTATCTTTTCTATTTAGTGTTTTCATTTCCTTCTGATATATACCCAGGAGTGGAATTGTTGGATCATATAGTAGTTCTGTTTTTAGTTTTTTGAGGAACCTCTACTATACTGCTTTCCATAGTGGCTGCACCAATTTACAAACCTGCCAATAGTGCACTAGGATTCCCTTTTCTCCACATCCTCACAGCATTTGTTATCTCTTGTCTTTTTGATGACAACCATTCTGACAGATGTGAGGTGATATTTCATTGTGGTTTTCATTTGTATTTCCCTGATGATTACTAATGTTGAGCACATTTTCATATGCCTGTTGGCCATCTGCATGTCTTCTGAAAAGTTGGGAATTTATTTTTAAATAGGAGAGACTGAGTGTGTTTACAGGCTAAAGAGCATCAGTGACATAGAGAATGCTGAGAGAAGAGATAACTGGTGGAGTGAGACCTCTGGAAGGTTAGAGACAGGAGGTACAGGTAAGTACCAGAATAGAGGTATAGGAATGTTTTCCCATTGAGATGTAGGTTGGAGGTGGGAGAGGAGAGAAGGTCAAAACAGTAATGATGAGTTCCCTGATTACCTGTAATTTTTCTGTTACTGGGAGATGAGATGAGAATAGTTGAGGATAGAGGGTAGTCAGAGACCTTAGTCTGAATGAGAAGGAGTTGACAAAGATAACATGGTGAATGGGGATAGAAACACATGGAAAGATTGGCTGACAACTTTGAAAACCAAGCTGTGATCAGAGACCAGGAATTTGTAGCTGCATTAACTCACATGATTTCTTTTTGTTTGACTTTGCTCTAGTGGTGCTCAGAAGCCTAGAAGAAATCGCAGATAAGGTAAGGTACAAAAGCTTGGGGTGCAAACTTTTCTTCACAGGACAAGGTGACAATAATGATTAAACTATTAGTGAACTATCAGTATCAATACATTCTTTTCCCCCAAATTCCCCATAAGTAACATGTTTCTTGGAATATTAACACTGACATATTCCCTACACCCTTTCTCAGCATACCTGAAATGCCAGACAAGCTTTCTAAATACAGAACTACATTAGGAAATTTAATTGACACAAATATAAGATTTAACATGAACTCTGAGCTGGTACACACATTGAACAAACCCCCTTCCTCACTTCCATATAAAAATGCATAGACAATTCATTCAGAGGGTTCAGGTGGTGTGTGAGTCTTGATGATAGCCATCTGTGGCCTTTGAGAGGGTTCCAAAAAAGAAGGAATTTCTTTTGGTGCCTTTGCAGAAACACTAGTCTAGGGGACTGGATTCTCAAGGCCACCCCTTATGACAGAAGAGCAGCACACTGATGGATTGGAAGTCCCAAGCCCATCTAAGGACACCAGCTCTGAGCTTAATGACCCCGGGCTCAGCTACATAAACAATAGGACTAATTGGTTCCAAAACCTCTACCCTCATTGACCACTTCTTCATGTATCCTCAATCAGAAGTGACAGATGATAACATCTGTTGACCTGAAACAAAGAGATGGCCAGATATTCTTCTAGCAAAGATGAGTTTATTCAGGATCAGCAGAAAATTGCAATTCGGAGTCTGCATGAGAGAGTCTGCACGGAGAGCCACATGAAAGTTACTGCACAGCAAGTGTAGGAGCACTCTTTTATAGAGAGGAAAAGGAAGTTAGGAGGGTTATAGTAAGCAAAGAGTCCATGGCTTTTCATTGGCTGAGTCCTTGCCAGGAAAGAAGAGGAGTCTTTCTTCTTCCTGTTGGGCTCTGCTATTGTCACAGAGCATGAGAGCTCCCCCTCTGGTTTCCCAGACTCTATTTAATTGAGGTTTCTGTTTATGAATTTTTTACACATCTCACTCTAAAAAGGATCTAACCATTGAGGAACATAAATTGAATTATTTCTTTCACAACCTCTTACTCTGAACTACTTGTGACCCCAGTATTTGGTCTGTCCTTTAGAGACATAGCAGCTTCATTGGGTCTATTCTGCCATTTCTTTTCTATCTCACAACTAACAGTAACCTTCCTTAGGAACCTCTCACTGTTTGGATGATTAATGACTGCCATGAAGCTCCATCTGCCATTCAATTAGAATGTTGAGCCCATCTTCCAAGCATCAGACACACCCAAGACAATGTGATCTCTAAAGAAATCTGTATTGATGTATGTCTGTTGCTAACTGTAGGTGGGTGGAGGTTTTTGCTATGAGATTTAGAATTCAGAGGACTTTGAGTGATACTCAAAATACAGTTTCTTCTTTAATGAAAATAGTAAGGGATGAATCACATTAATCTTAACAGTCCTATGTTCATTCCACTCATTTTACTCGTTCTTACCCACTTTTTCTTTCTAAATCATTAGTTAGAACAGAAAAAAATCTACTGAGCTTGAATGAATTTTTACTCTCTCTCAAATGCTGGATGATCTGTTTTTGGCTTTGCCAACTCCTCTGTGCCAACAGACATGAATCCTAGGCTATAAAATTGCTAATCTAAATAAAATGCCACAGGATGGTACCAGTGGTGAGACCTAATGCCTCAGAAAACTCTTTTGTAGTTCAGCTTCGCCTCAATGATCCAGATTGTGTAGAGGGGATGGGCAACCAGAGGTAGTGAGAGGTCAGATTGTGAGAATCTTATTAAGAAATGCAATTGTTTGCTTTTGAGAGTATAGAATAATTTAGAACATATACCAAACGTTTTGAATTAGCACCCCATATTATTTTTATGGATGTTAAAATGTTTGAAAATCACTGTTAGAGATCCTGAGATGAGACTGTATCTGTCCATATCTACACATTTAAGGTAATGACCTTTGAAAGACCCCTTTGTCTCATTCTCTGGGAGGACTTAAGGTACAACAGCTAAGGTATATTAGCTAGCAAGTAATAGTTCTTCGATCTTTTATCACATATTAGATAAAGAAAAGAGGACAGAACAATGGCCCCAAAGAAAGGGAAGGGACTTTCATATGCAAGTAGAAAGAAGTTGAGTCAAGTTATTCCTCTTTCGTGGTTTTCCTGAGAGCTGTGCTGACCCATATCCCTCCAAAATGATGTTGGATAGGAATGGTGGTAGCACATAACCTTGACTTGCTCTTCACCTTAGGGAGAGAAAATTGTGGACGATGCCCTTTATCAGCTAGAGGTCATTTCTTCCTGTTCCTTGTTTAATGAGGTTTTTTTTTGTTTTTTGTTTTTTGTTTTTTTGCCACACCGCATGCACGTCTTGTGGGATCTTAGTTCCCCAACCAAGAGATTGAACCCGGGACCATGGCAGTGAAAGCACCGAGTACTAACCACTGGACTGCCAGGGAATTCCCAATGAGGGTTTTTTAAGTGAATCAATGTTGAATTTTGTCAAATACTTATTTGGCATTTACTGAGATGATCATATGGGTTCTCTTCTTTAGTCTACATGGTGACTTTGTAATGTGTCAACTTGGCCAGGCTGAACTGTGTTTCCCAGAAGTACATTCTCTGTGTTTGTAGCTAGGATGAGACACAGAGAAAATATTTTTTGCATGACCTTAGGAAGGTGAAAGTAAAGCAGCAGTCCTTTTGTTTCTTTGCTTGGAAGGTTAGGATGGGTTCTTGTCCTCAAGCACTTTGCTTGTCTATGGGCTCACTTCACTGGCATGGAAAACAGCCAGGCCTGCAACTGTGTGTATTTTCACCTGACTATCCCTTCAGCTTCCCTGACTCCTGGGTCAGGTGTGTGTTAAGCTCCATGATGAAAAATGCCAGCTGCTCCTGCAGGACACTCACATCATATGGCTGGAGACAACAAGAACTGAGATGGGTTCCAGGTCATCCACTTAATTTCCAGCTCCTGCTGTGGGTTCCAGCTTCTCCTGGCTCTTCCATGTTCTACAGACATCTCTCCTTACTGCCTCTTTCTATGGCCTGCCCTGAAGATTTCAAATTCCAGCACCCGACAAAAGAAAAGTCTTATGTCTACGACTTAACTGGCTCCCACAATTGTGTAAAGTCAAATTTATATATAACATGCTTCTTTGATGTAACCCTAACTGATACAGAATTGGATGCCAAGAGTGGTACTAGAGGAGCAGAATCTTAGGAGTGAGTGATATAAATTTGCTCATTTTTCCTGGGCTTTCTGGAATTGGTTTCCTAAACTGATTCTACTTAAAAATATTAATGACCCTATTTCCAATGTTGAAGAGGACACTGGTAGTCTATGGCATGCAACAGCAAAACATTTACTCAAATTACCACCTGCTGATACCTGTAGTTATGAACCTATAGAAGGCAAGACTCTGAATGACCAGTTATTTGCTGCCATACATTTTAGTAAAAATAAGGAGTTTAACGGGGATTGGTTGGTTGCCTCTGAATGAGCTAAAGGACTTAAGGAGAGAAAATGAGGAACTCAGGGCTTTAAATTCCTAGTTCACATAAGAGAACTTAAAACTTCTATGTTTGTCCTAAAAGAAACTCCTATATCCTAGCTCTAAAAGAAGTTCCTATATCCTAGAGCTTAACCCCTGTAAAAATCTTCATCTAAGGCCTAGTTTTCTAAAAATGAAACCCAATGTGTAATCTGTACATGACTAACTTACAACACAAACTGAATTGCTGATGTCATAGGGTCTCTTTTGTTAAAATTAGGGCATTCACGGGGGAGGAATGGGACGCTGAAAACTGCGATGGAAACTTATGGGCAGATTGCAATGAAGTTGCATACCTTGAACCATGAAACCCTGAGTTTTGAGGAGCCTTCTTTGCCATTAGAAGTAGCCTTTACATTCCTGCCTAAGAGAGTCTCTCCTTGACTGAGGAAACTACGATGATCTCCTCTGCAGTAGATGTCTTGCACAGGAGTGCTTATCTTCCTCATAACCTACGCCCACTACTTCTCTTAGCTTCTAGACTCATATGTCAGGAAGTCCCAAAGAATGAGACTCCAAGTATGAGTCATGTAGAGATGCAACACATACCAAAAAATTGCATGATTTTTCCAATTTATATTGATAGAAGCTTGAGGAATATTTTTTTTTTTTGCATCATTTATTCTTTATTTGAAACATCTACTCACCTACAGATTGCCTTATAATAATGAATATTTTCATAGTGAAAAGCATGTTTGGTTAAAACAGTGATGTAGGTAGATGTTACAAATACATTCTTTAATCTGCTGTTAATTATATAATTGGGCTGTTTTATTTAATAATATTACATTGTAAGTCACAGTTTTCAAAAATTGTTTAAAGTATGTATATTTAACCTTGCTTATCTCACCATATATAATGTGTGAGGAATATTTTTGATAATATATCTTAAGAGTGATCAGGGCAGAAGGAATGTAAAGACGGATGAGGTTGGGTTGATTAATGTAAGCTCACTAAGCAAAGATTTCATATTCACTTAGTTGGCCTGTGCAGAAGACAGATGGATCTTAGGCAATGACAGTGGATTATCATAAACATTATCAAGCAATTGCAGCTGCTGTTACTAATATGGTTTCCTTGCTGGAGCAAATCAGCACATTCCCTGGTACCTGCTATGCAGCTATTGATCTGGCAAATGTTGTATATTTTTTGTATACCTGTTAGTGAAGATCATCCAAAGTAGTTTGTTTTCAGCTGGCATGGCCAGCAATATATTTTCACTCTTCTATCTCAGGACTAAATGATCTCTTAGCACTATCATAATTTAGTCTGCAGGAACCTTGATTGCTTTTCCATTCCAGTGGAATCATGCTGGTCCATTACACTGATGAAATTGTGCTGATTGGACCCACTTAGCAGGAGGTAGTGACCACTCTACACACATTAGTAAAACATTTCAGATTTGGTGATGCTTCAAGTGTTACTGTCAGATAAAGATGTTATATGGAGCCTTTGGCAGACTCTTTTAAGTAAATACAGCACAGAGCTTTAGTGATTAAAGCAAAGCCATGTCATTTTTTGCATATAACTCTTCTCCTTTTGAGAGACAAATTTGGAGCTTGTGATTGGGCTTTAATCGAGACTGATCACATGACCATGGGCCGCCAAGTTGCCACATGATCTGAAGTGCCAATCGTGAACCGGGTGTTGTCTAACCGACCAGGACACAAAGTTGAGCATGCACTCCATCATGAAGTGGAAGTGGTACAGATGAAATTGGGCTAGAGCAGGTCCAGAAGGCATAAGTTGCATAGGGCCTATTCCTACTATTTGCCTTCTTTATCTTAACCCACACCTGTAGCTCAAATGAAGTTCCCTATGACCACCAAACTGAAGGAAAAAAACAGGCTTGGTTTATACATAGATGATCCTGCACAATATACAGGCAATCACCTGAAAGAGGATAGCCGTGCTGCCCTACAGCCCCATTCTGGGACAGCTCTGCAGGACAGTGGTTAACAGAAAACCACCCCCAGTGGGCAGAATTTTGAGTACTGACCTGGTCATTCATTTTTCCTAGAAGCAAGCAAACCATGGGCTATCTGGCTAATGGTTTGGTTGGAAGAAACACTATTGGAAAACTTGTAGCAAGGAGGTCTGGGTAAGAGGGATGTGGGTAGAGCTCTATGAACGAGCACAGAATGTGAAGATAGCTGTGTCTCATATGATGCGCACCAAAGGATGACATCAACAGGGGAAGATTTCAATAATCAGGTGGCCTGGAAGACCACTTTCAGCAGACATCAGTTAGTTTCCTTCTCCAGCCCCTCTGCTATTGTCCAATGGGCAGGTGAACAAAGCAGCCATGGCAGCAGGAATGGAGGTTATGCATGCACTCAGCAACATGGATTCCACTAAATTCAAAAATTGGCCACACTGCAAATTTACCACTTAGAGAATATAATTTGGTAAATTAGCTTCTGGAAACTTGCTTTTGGCAAACTGATGTTTAGAAAATGGACCAGCAGCCAATAATATGTGATTCGCAAAAGCCACAAGAGACTGTCAAAGATTTTATTCATCATCATCCCAAGGTCAATAAACTACTAAATTTACTTGACTTAAGAGTTTTACACTTCAAAGCCAAGGTTTTCTAAAAGAACAATTCCCAAAGCTTAATCTAAACCTCTTTGCCTATTTTTTGCCACAGGAGGAAAACATGTACGTACTCAGTTGTTAAAACAGTTGGAAAAGCCAAGTTTGAAACTGTTGTAATATATGTATTTAGAACTTTGTGGGGGCATATTTCTGATTTGGGGTCAAGAAAAGTTTTGGTTCACCATCTGTAATCTCTTTTTATGGTTTCCCATAGACGTATACATAGAAACACATTCATACCTCAAAACTTCTGTACATCCAGTATGGAACTCTATTTTTATTTCATATCATAATGTGTCTCCTATTAACAAGGATTAATTGTGAGGGAGTTCATTACCCGCAAGGGAATGATTTCTGCCCAAGAATAACAAAGCAGAGAGATGAGAGAGCTTCTGCTTCAAATTTTCTGTCTATTATATGAATGGATCCTCTGTTCTCTAGTCAAGATGAAATAGTTTAGTGCTTTCAAGAGGAAGAGAAACAGACACAATAGTAATCAAAAACACGATGAAGGAAAGGGACCATTGCACTGAAAACATTTCTGCCATGTCACCAACCAACAAATGTCAGAGGTACAAAATCTTGATAGAAGTCCCTTTTTCTTCATGTGATAGAGGACATTATTCTTGTTGTTGTAATTTGTTTACCCCATGGCATTTTATGGTAACTTCTTCCTAAAGGGACATTTCCTCATTATTTCCTTTAAAAAGTTGGCTTCTCTAAGCTTTTCTAAATTACATAATCACCTGCTTTTCAGTCTTCATGGGGAAAATCCAAAGCTCAAATAAGTAGACTTCCTTGGGTTGTAAAGCAGGTTGGAACAAAGGCTATTTTGTCTTCTGGAGGCCTTTATAAGAGTCATTTGGGAAAATTCATACGTGACTTATAAGCAATGTTTAGAATCCCCCTTACAATTAAAATGCCAGTTTGTAAAGAAACAAGGGTAATGATTATGGCAGTCCAGCTTTTTTCATTTGCTTAAATATGATGAGCAGTTTTCACTACTTGACCAACCAGACACAGGGCTTCACATTTGTGAGTCTATATTCAGTAATGATGAATGTTTTCTATGACATGTCCCTAATTTTTGTCTGATTTTCCTTCATGGGAAGTACCAAAAATTTGTAAAAAAAGTGGACAGAATTAGGCAACTATGATACTTTTTTTAAAATGATCACAAATTCTTCCCATCCCTGCACTCATGACTTTGTAATGTAACACCTTTGCAGTGTGATGCCCTTACAAAAGGATGCTGCGGATGCTTCTAGATAGCAGAGTCTATTTCTCTATTCTTTAAATTCTGGTTGGCTGTGTGACTAGCTTTGACCAATGGGACATTAGTGAAAGTGACACAAAAGAGACTTAAAAAGTGCTGACACATCCAGGCTTCTCTTCCCTTGGTGCTCTTCAAAGCCCTCTGCCACTGTGTGAACAAGTTCAGGCAAGCCTATGAAGGGATCACAAGCCCATGGAGGAAGGTCATCCTTATAATTGAAGCTGAGCTCCCAGACATGGGATAGAGTCCAGCCAAGAACAGTTAAACTTGGCCCTGATCACATGGACTGCCCAGCAAGCCCAAACAGATTGCCAACACACAGAATCATGAACTAAATCATTTTTTTAAGCCACTAGTTTTGGGGTAGCTTATTATATAGCAAAAGTTAGTTGATATAGCAAGCAACTGGCTGTTCCAGTTAGTTAGAATGTAGTGCTTATTATAAGGCTAGGGTCAGAGTCTAGAATTTCTAAAGAGCCAAATTCTTCCATAACCATGATCTGTGACCTTAATAAAAAGGTAGGGCCACAGTTGAAGGCATTGCTGAGCACTACCTCTATGAAATAAAGTATGGCCTTTGAAATCACACAGACCTGGGTCAAATCCTGGCTCTACTATGCTAATTTGAGCTAATCATTTCATTTCGCCCTCTAAGATCAGATTCTTCATGTATAAAATGGGGATATGTAGGTGATAAAACCTACCTCATTAGGAACGTTAAGTGGATTAAATGAGATTATATCATCTGTTGGTATGATGCTCGATAAATAGCAATTAATTAAACTGTAGCCACACCATCGCACAAATAAAAGTGAACAGCCACAGAGAGAGATTACAAAGGGCACTTTGCAGGCAACACAACAGCACGGTGTGTGCTGAGCTCCCTGGAAACTGCTCACATCCTTGGCTCTTCTAGAGAATAGCAGACTTGATTTGGCATCCGTGTTAAGGTGATTTTCTCTCCACTAGGCTGTGAAGTTTTTAACTCTGTGCCCAATACAATTGCTTCCCCTGCTTTCTCCACAGATGCCCGGTCACTTTATCTTATGCAGAGTCCCCCATGCAGGCACCTGGCATAAATATCTTCACCTGAGCAGGTCACCACCCTGTGGGACTGATTTCCTACTCTCCTCCCATCTACTAACCCACTTACCCAGACCCCCCATCGCCAATTCCTAGTTCCATCCCTGAAATGAAGAAAAAGAATCTATTATAATACTGATAATAAAACGTAAGTTATTATTATAGTATTGTTCCAACCCCTGTCCCAGGGAACATATTTTTGTATCGTTTAAGTACTTTTAGGAATCCATGTCTTCAGGCTGGGAAGCCGGAGGCCTCAGGTGGGCTTGGGAAGGGAAGGCTTGGGCCCTTCATCTTCATATATCTCACATTTTGTTTTACGATCCCTTTGCTATGGCCTCTGTCCCTCTGAATTCTGAGATTTAAGTCAGCAAGGAAATCCTTGTGAAGGCAAGTTGCACTGTGGAACAACCCACAATAAATCCTGCCAGGTAAAATGTTTTTTGGTGTGATTTCCACTTGACTATAACAAATTCATTTTACAAAGGAATTCTCCAGTGAATCTGGAGATTGCTTATAGTGATTGTTTGTGTTAAAAGCCCCAAGGTCAAAAAACTTTCAAGTGGTTGTCCCTGATTTCTTGAAGCATATTGAAATATATATATTTATGTAAAGTAAAACAAAGAAAATATACATATATACTATGAATGGCAGTAAATCCTTAACTGGTAAATTTACTCACAGTTTTTGACATCCCTCTTCCTGTCTAAAAGTGTTTCTACTATATTTAACATAATCTGTATTAGAGCAAGTGACAAGGCTGATGAAGAAGAAATTCAGAAGAAACCAAAGCAGAAAATGATACTCAACTTCTTCCCACCATCTCAAGGGTATTTCACACTGGAGTCCAAATGAAATATCTAATTGGAAACAGCAGTGAGCAAAGGAGAAACTAGACTCAGATGCTTTTTAATTCAGTTGGCACGGCATACTTTATTTCATAGAGGTAGTACTCAACAATGCCTCCTGGGTTCCTAAGCCTGCCCTTTTGTTCTCTTTCAGTGGCAAAAGCCAAGGCCAGCTCCACAGCCAGATGGGCTACTCAGCCCCACAGTGCAATGTGAGGCCAGGGGAGCTGTCTGCTCTGAGGCTCCCATACCTGACAGCTGGCCACACAAGTGCACTACCTAGAACTCCAGCCAAAACTCATGGTTCCAACGTGGAGCCCCAAGAGAGGTTCTGTGAGGATAAAAATTGACATGGAAAAGTACACACATTGTTAGAGCATTACAAGTTTTTAACTAGGTTCACGTGGATTTCTGTTCATATTAATTTGGAGGACAGAAGTTAGAACCCTGTGGGAATGAGATGGATTTTCAAGTTTGGGGCAAAAAGCCCAAGGCAGGAAGTGAATTTCAGGGAAACAATAAGAGTACTATTCTTGTCCAGAGTTCTGAACAGCTGAAGGGATAGTCACTAAATTCCAGATGTGGGAAAGGGAAACACACATCATGGGCCTGTGTCTTAGCCCCTTCAGGCTGCCGTAAAAAAAATGCCTTAGGCTGGGTGGCTTAAACAGAGGAATTTTATTTCTCACAGTTCCAGAGGCTGGAAAGTCCCTTGATATGAGTGCCAGGCAATTCAGTTTTGCATCCTGGTCAGAGCTCTCTTTCTGGCTTGCAGACAGCTATCTTTTTTGCAATGTCTTCACATGGCAGAAAGAGAGAGAGAGGGAGAGCTCTCTGGTCTTTTATCATAAAGCCACTAATCACATGAGGACCCCACCCTCATGACCTCATTTAAAATTAATTATCTCTCCAAGACCCCACCTCCAAATACAAACACAATGAGAGCCAGGACTTCAACATATGAATTCTGGGGAGACATAATTCAGTCCAAAGAAGGCTAGAACACCTCGTGCCAGAAAATAAGGAAGGGCTCAAAGAAGAACAGGGATATGTCAAAAGAATACAAAAGACAACTTGACTGGGTGCCCACTGACCAATCAGGGATGAGTTGAGCATACAAATAAATAATGATAATAATGGATTATAACCCACTGAGTAAAATAAGATTCCCTTAGTCCACATATATTTAAAGGAATAAATAGAAAGTTTGACATTGAGATATCTACAGTTTCAAAGTACTTCCCCACAAAATATTTTATACCAGTGGTCCCCAAACTTTTTGGCACCAAGGACCAGTGTCGTGGAAGACAATTTTTCCATGGACCGGGGCAGGCGGGGGGCTGGGGTTGGGGGCCGGGAGGGTGTGGGGGGTGGTTTGGGGATGTTCAAGCACATTACATTTATTGTGCACTTTATTTCTAATATTATTACATTGTAATATATAATGAAATAATTATACAACTCACTGTAATGCAGAATCAGTGGGAGCCCTGGGCTTGTTTTCACTTGCCACTCACTGATAGGGTTTTGATATGAGTCTGCAAGCAATTGATTTATATGGTCTCTGTGCAGTCAGACCTCTCTGCTAATGATGATCTGTATTTGCAGCCGCTCCCCAGCGCTAGCACCATCGCCTCAGCTCCACCTCAGATCATCAGGCATTAGATGCTCATAAGGAGCACGCAACCTAGATCCCTCGCATGCGCAGTTCATAGTAGGTTCCTATGAGAATCTAATGCTGCCACTGATCTGACAGGAGGAGGAGCTCAGGCGGTAACTCGAGTGATGGGTAGTGGCTGTACATACAGATGAAGCTTCATTCGCTCACCTACCGCTTACCTCCTGCTGTGCTGCCTGGTTCCTAACAGGCCACGGACCAGTACCGGACTGTGGCCCTGGGGGTTGGGGACCCCTGTTTTATGGTGAGTAACTGTGAAGGCATCACCTTTATCAAGGGATCAAAGTAATCATCATCAGTGATGGGACAAATGGAAACCAGGCACTACCTGAAAAGATGGCAGGAAAGTGAATACAGCACCATTTCTATGATATTCCTGCCAAAGACGGATGATTCTAATCTCATCATAAAGAAACATCAAACAAACCCAGACTGAGAGACCCCCTAAAAAATAAACCAGCCTGGGCTTCCCTGGTGGCGCAGTGGTTGAGAATCTGCCTGCCAATGCAGGGGACACGGGTTCGAGCCCTGGTCTGGGAAGATCCCACATGCCGCGGAGCAACTAGGCCCGTGAGCCACAACCACTGAGCCTGTGCGTCTGGAGCTTGTGCTCCTCAACAAGAGAGGCCGCGATAGTGAGAGGCCCGCGCACCGTGATGAAGAGTGGCCCCTGCTCGCCGCAACTAGAGAAAGCCCTCGCACAGAAACGAAGACCCAACACAGCCAAAAATAAAGAAAGAAAGAAAGAAGCTTTAAAGAAAAAAAAAAAAAAGTCTTAAAAGAAAAAATAAACCAGCCTGTAATCTTCAAAAGTGCCAAGTTATAAAATCGAGAAAAGACTGAGGGGCTGCCTTAGACTGAAGGGGACTAAAGAGACATGACAATTCAATGCAACAGGTGATTCTGACCTGGATCCTTTTGCTACATAGGACAGTACTGGTCAACTGGCCACATTTGCATGGGGTCTGTGAACTAGAGTTGTAATGTATCAATGTTAATTTCCTGATCTTGATCCACATCTTGCAGTGTGGCTATATAAGAGAAAGTCTTTGTTTTTAGGGAATACCTATGAAAGTACTTGAGACTGATGGGGCATTAGGTGGGCAACATACTCTCATATGGTTCCAGCAATGTCTACAGACATCGTCAAATGTCTCTGAGGATTGGGGTCCCCGGGGGGTAAATTGTCTCCAGTTGAGAACCATTGGACTAATACAACTGGAACAGATCTTACCTGAGCTCCACTTAAATGTCTTTAGACCTCTGTTATAAAACTACCAGGAAACTACTAACTTTGCAGGAAGTCTTATAATAATCAATATAAAGACAGATGGAGCAGAAAATCCTCTAATTAATTACCCAACATGTTAATTGCTTCTCCTTAATACATATAGTGTCAGACCATGGGGAATGTATTGTCCAATGTCTTCATTTTACATATGAAAAAGGATCGGTCTCTTTTCCTACTTTTTGACGGCACCTATTAGGCCAAAATGAGCTTACAGCAAAGCACCTTGGCTCAGTTAGATTTCCTCTAGGACTTTACAAAGGCCTCCTTCTGGTGTATTGGCATAGGATAGCCTACTAGTTTTAGCTTTACTTTTGATATTTTTCAATGTAACATTTTGCTATTTCTCCATTAGAGATTGCATTCCATTGTTTTCTGAATGCTTACCTATCCATTGTTATTTCATCAACTGGAAATATTAAAAATGAGATAACATACTGAAATGCATACTAGTACCACTCTTTCCCTAGCCCTGTGATTACCATAGTGAGAGAGCTATGATGGATAACACAATTTTTAAAAATTGAATATTTCTTCCAGTGAAAAGCAACAGGAATTATATTCTCTCTGGAGCTAAATATTTCTGTATCCAAGGAGGAATCTCTATGGGAATGCCGATCAAATACAGTGATTCATAGAGATACTATAGTCTTGTATCTTCTAAGCAGTGCGAGGTGAGTTCTCTAAATCAGTAGCTGACTCTTGAACAATGTAAGGGTTAGGGGCACCAAACCCCTGCACAGTTGAAAATCTCCCTTTATAACTTTGCAGTCAGACCCCTGTATCTGAGGTTCCACATCTGTGGTTTCAACCACCCTCGGATCGTGTAGTACTATAGTATGCATTGAGTGGGGAAAAAAAAAAGTGCGTATAAATGGACCCTCGCAGTTCAAATCATATTGTGCAAGGGTCTTCTGAATCTGTGTTCTCATCTGAATCAGAGCCTGAATCTCTAACTGCCAAGCAGTATGACAAGAACAGCTAGCAGGCTGATTATCTGATCAGGCTGTTTTCTCCTTCTCGATTCCAGCCAGAGTCATCTAGCTTAAGTGTCATAGGAATAGACTCTCTGTTATGGACTGAATGTTTATGTCACCCCAAAATTCATATGTTGAGGCCCTAACCTCCAACGTGATGGTATTTGGAGATAGGGCCTTTGGGAGATAATTAGGTTTAAACGAGGTCCTGAAGGTGAAGCCCCATGATGGGATTAGTATCCTTATAAGAAGAGGAAGATCTATCTCTGTCTCTATCTCTATCTCTATCTCTATCTCTTTGTCTCTCTGTCTCTCCATGTGCAGGCACCCAGGAAAGATCATATAAGCACCTAGCAAGAAGGCAGCTGTCTACATGTCAGGAAATGGGTCTTCACCAGGAACCAAATGTACTGGTACTTTGACCTTGGATGTTGGTCTCCACAGCTGTGAGAAATAAATATTGTTTAAGCTACCCAGTCTATGGTATCCTGTTACAGCCGCAAGAGCTAAGACTCTTTCCTTCCACGCTGTCAAAATTCCATGTATCTTCTGTCCTTGTCACTGTGACTCTTTAGCATTATGTATGTCTCCTGCACTCTTGTAGAATGAGAACAGCCATATGGCTACCTTTATTCTTATAATAACATTACTGGCTTTTAAATCAAGTGACCTTTCCTTGGATCACAATGTGGAATACACATGGTACAAGCAGCTTATAACCCCCTGTTAACAAAGTTAATGAAGTGAAGGTTGGTCTCTTAATTTTATTTGCTTTTTCGTTTTCTCAACATCAAGGAAAAGGAAATTAGATCCAAATTAATGTTTAGGCTCAAGAGACATTGGACTTCACGCTTAGTCTCTTTATTACTCCAAATGTAATTGAACATGTTGACTTCAATAAATGTACCTTCTGCTACGCATGCATCGATTTCAACAGTAATGAGTTTGCATTTATTATAATTTATTTTAGCCAGATAATTAATACCACCCATTTATTTCTTCGCTCATGAAAAAGAATGAGTGTTTGCTTATTTGTTTGCACATGCTGATGAGTCAATGGTCTTTTCTATGCTGCTAAGTTGCGATAAAGAATAAGGTGCAGGCTAAATGGGAGCTTCAAATCCTCCATCATTGATCTACTGCTCAGGCCCAAGAGCACGGAAACCATTCCTTATGAAGACTCAGGTACAGCCGCTTTTAGTCTAACCAGTGTAATGGGATTCTTCAAACACTAAGTCACTAGGCAGGCATCTTAAGAATAATCAATCATATTTTTAAATGCCTAAGATTCACCTTGAATTATGATTTTCAGTTTCATAATTTTATTTTGCTATTTGGGAATTTTGTTTTTACCAAACTCTTAATTTATTATATAGCTCTCATATCTTCCTTCCCTTGCATATTTGCACTATATGGTTCCTTCTGGTGTCTTTGCCTCTTTCACTTTTCCCTGCTTCGCAGATAAACACTTGCCTCCGTTACTGGATCAATTCCCTGCTGTATCTTCAAAGTCAAGATACAAAAGACAGAAAACCCAAGGGATAAATTTTACCTTTCAATCATTTACCAAAACCTTTCTCCCTTTCTTTCTTGGTGCATTAGTCAATGTTCTCTAGAGAAAATGTGTAAATAAATATAAATATACATTTATATATATAATAGATCTATAATATTACCAAGCAGTACACCTATTTGCCAACACTGTGCTAGGTGCTATAAAGGGAGTTATTATAAATAATTGGTTCACACAATTATGGAGGCTGAGATGTCCCAAGATCTGCAATCAGGAGACCCAAGAGAGCCACTGTGTTCTAGTCCAAATTTGAAGGCCTGAGAACTTGGAAAGCTGATGGAGTAAGTTCCAGTTATAAAGCCAAAAGGCTCAAGACCCAAAAAGAGCTGAAGTTTCAAGGATGGAGAAGATCAGTGTCCCAGTTCAAGTGGTCATGCAGGAGGAGTTCCCTCTTACTCAGCCTTTTTGTTCTATTCAGACTTTTCATTGATTCAGTGGTGATGATTTTTAGACTTGACCACAAAAACAAAGGGAAAAAAACCAAAAATAAACAAGTGGGAGTACATCAGACTAAAAAGTTCTACACAGCAAAGAAAACCATCAACAAAATGAAAAGGCACCCTAAGATATGGGAGAAAATATTTGCAAACCTTATATCTGCTAAGGGGATGATATATACCCTCATTAGGGAGGGCAATCTGCTCAGTCTATGGATTCAAATGTTAATCTCATTCAGAGACACCCTCACAGACACACCCAGACTAATGTTTGGTCAAATGTCTGGGCACCCTGTGGCCCACTCAAGTGGACACATAAAATTAACCATCACATTTGGCTCCTTTCTCACAAAAATATATCACAACATCCTATTGATAGACTTCCACTAAACTTCTTCAGAAACTCACTCAAATAATGAAAGGAGACCTTTTCTGAATATCTACATTCCAGTGACTTTTGCCAACAGTTGCCTGTTCTAAATCATCAACACTGTCCAAAAGAAATTTCTGCAATGAGAAAAATGTTCTATAATTGCCCTGTCCCATAGAATAGCCACTAGTCACATGTGGCTATTAAAGCCTTTGAAATGTGGCTATTGCTACTGAGAACGTGATCTTTTATTTTGCTTAATTTTAATTAATTTAAATTTAAATAGCCACTTATGGCTAGGGGCTACTATAGCAACAATTCTATCATCAATTGTATCGTTACAATTCTAGAGATACAATATTATTTTCTAAGGGGGTTAAATTCTCAAATATCCGATACTCAGATGTGTGGCCACTTCCCACTGAGCTTTCTATATAGGAAGAAAAATATCGAGGGAAATGCAAATGATGGATATCTTGGTGAGTTATATCTTGAGCTTAGGTTTGGGCTTCTGAGTTCTGACTTTAAAGGGCCACCAAAATGTAAATTAAAGATACTCAATTCCTTTCCTGCTTCAGGTATCACTACTCTCAAATTGTTCAAATGCGCTGACTTGCTTCAATCAAAGGGAAGCTAGACATTTGGTCATAATTCAAAAATGCACTTTCCTCAGCCTCAATTCATAAGAATAACATTTGCAACTTAACTGTAGCATGTTAAAAGGAATGCCTATATAATAAGTGTCTTAATGTATGAAGGGAGTACCTAGAAAGAGAATTGATTGCTACCATTGTCCTAGGGCACTCTTCATGGAAGCTCACTATTCTCTCGTGAGCTCAGGGATCTCCCTGCCATAGTATAGAAGTGTCATCTTCCACACCCGCTGCATTCCATCAGAGATGAGGGATGAGCTGCAACACAGTGCATAATCATAGCATTAATGTTTTGCAGGTGGTCAGGGAACACAAAGATTACAGAAAATAGGGTTATTACTGTGCCAAAAAGGCACAGATCCATAATCCATGGCAGGTAAGGTCAGCGAGTGTATTGAAGACTTGAGAGTGGGTTCCTAGTACATTTTTAAAATGTTCTGAATGCCACATAGGCTATTTTTCATTCTGATGGAAGTACATAAATGTTAAATTAAGCCAACATTGCTTACTGTCAAATACACTAGTCATCTCTTGATCAGATTTTTCATGTCTAGAATAAAATATTTTCACACATAACGTCTAATTCCTGAGTGTTTCTACAAAAATGCAGAGACTTCTTGGAATGCTGACGGAGGCCTTAAAGAATTTTCAACACAAAAGAAATAGACTGATTGCAATGCATGAAGGCCAAAGAAGAACAGTTCTGCTGCCAACAGACCTTTAATTCAGACCTTCTTATTTTAGTAACTCAGACAATGGCAATTGTATTCTTTTCCCACTGCATGAAGAATATCAATGATCCTCGCCTCTGCTATAGAGTCAATAACAGCTAGAAATTTAGCCTCTCACATCTGTAAATAATAAGCAAGTACATTTTCAGGAAACACCAACTTCATCCCAGGGCCAAAATTCTCTACTAAATCATGCAAATAATGCAGTTTTCAGTAGAATCCATTTTATTGACTATGTTTTCAAAAGTGGAAATAATTTTTCTTCTGAAAATTTTCAAAGTGATGCTAATAGTCTTCTATCTATTAAAATCATTCTCTAACTACATTTTTGTAATTTTTCACTCCCAAACATATCAGGAATGTAAAAGTTCGGCTATTAGTCCAAGCCAAAGTCAACTGCCCAAGATGTAGAGATTGAAACGCCCATTTTAGTCACATTCTGATGCTTCACAAGAACAATGAGATATTCACATAGAATAAAATGTTTCTTTTCCTGCATCAAAAGCTCACCTTTTGCCTGAAAATTAGAAGTATCACTACTACCAAAGTTTTTGCAGAAGCACTGATATGTGCTAGAACACTATGAATTAAGCTATGGAGCCAACACGTGTGCACATATGAAATATTGATAGGAACTGTCTTTTCTGTAGACTCTACATTTTCATTATGGTGATAGTTGTATCCCATTCTTGAAAACCATCCTTTATAATTGTCTATTTTATACTTATTTCTCATTAGTTTCAGTACTGAGTTTGGGTCTGGGCCAGGGTTTCTCAATCTCTACACTATTCACTTTTTGGGCTGGATAATTCTTCATTGTAAGGGGCTGCCCTGGTACACTGCAGGATATATAGCAGCATCCCTTCTTCTACTCACTAGCTGTAACTAGCACCCTCCATCCCCAGTTTTGACATCTGAAAATGGTCCAGATATTTTTATCAAATGTCCCCTGGGGAGCAAAAGCTCTCAAGTTGAGAATCATGGTCAAGGCTTACTAGACAAACCACAGGCACTTATACCTTCCCCAGCAAACCTAGTACAGCTGTTACCAGAGAATCCAGTTTGAGTCAGCTGAGATCTTTGTTGTATACTTAAAAGTATATACATTACAATCATGAATTTAGATAATAGGAACTTGGACCATCACTTTAGGAAGAAGATCTATACTATTTAGGAAAGGCTTTATTTTCTTTAATAGTAAGAAGATCTATACTATTTAGGAAAGGCATTCTTCAACTTCTTTTGGCCTATTTTAAGCATTTCTGATAATCTCCAGCTTCCTTCCAAATGCTAAAACTTATCTAATGGGTCCTGCCATTTCCTTTTCAAAGGAGTTTTGGGCAATCATTTTCTTTTCATTGACTTGAGTAAAATATCCTATCAACATGGGCTGAAAAAAACCTTTTCTTATTCACATGAGAACAAAAATCTCCATTAACTTATTTGGACTTTCCTTTCATTTGTTGCAAGTAATTTAGATGATCATGTCCATTCTCCACAAGCTTGAATCATTTTTATGAGTCAAGCTTTTCAAAGAATTTGTGGTCAGAATGCACATTTTACCTGATCTGGATGGGATGTTGAAGGAAACCAATAATTAATTAATTGTCAATGTTTATGCATCTTGAATTTCTTGATTATAACATCTAGAGATGGTAGCAGAATATAAACATCACAAAGCATTTTGGAAAACTTGTCTCAAAAGTGCCTCAGTAGCCACTGCAGCCTCCAGTGTAAAACAAGGAGGCTGTGACCGCCTCTCTGCCTCCTCTTCCTCTCTCCTCTAACGGCCACTGGGGCAGATGGGAGAGAGTCGGTAGTCAGTATTTTACCACAACATCTTCCCAATGAACCAATAATTAATTGTACTCAATGCTGAGAAAGTTTTCAGATGACTACCACACCCTGTTAGAGGTTATGACATTTAGAAGTTTACCTATGTTGGAAAAAATGCAATAAACCTAAACAAAAGCTAGATGCATGTCAAAACACTAAAATTTAAACATCCTTCTTGTTACTTTCTTCCAAGTGCATAAATGGACAATCCAAATCGGCATTTTTCTGGTGATGGTTGTGCTTTTTAGAGATTCCTTGGAACTTCCTTTGATCTAACTGGATTCCATTAACAGGCTCTATTTGACAGAACATAACCATAAAGCAACTGGTGGTTAGAAAAATAATTTCATTTAAAAAACCAAACCCTGGGGAGACCTTCAAGATGGCAGAGGAGTAAGACGTGGAGATCACCTTCCTCCCCACAGATACATCAGAAATACACCTACATGTGGAACAACTCCTACAGAACACCTACTGGATGCTGGCAGAAGACCTCAGACCTCCCAAAAGGCAAGAAACTCCCCATGTACCTGGGTAGGGCAAAAGGAAAAAAGAAAAAACAGAGACAAAAGACTAGGGACAAGATCTGCCCCTCTGGGAGGGAGCTGTGAAGAAGGAAAAGTTTCCACACACTAGGAGGGCCCTTCACTGGCAGAGACGGGGTGGGGTGACGGGAGGGAAACTTCAGAGCCACGGAGGAGAGCGCAGCAACAGGGGTGCAGAGGGCAAAGCAGAGAGATTCCTGCACAAAGGATCGGTGCCGACCAGCATTCACCAGCCCGAGAGGCTTGTCTGCTCACCCGCCAGGGCGGGTGGGGGCTGGGAGCTGAGGCTCAGGCTTCGGAGGTCAGACCCCAGGGAGAGGACTGGGGCTGGCTCCGTGAACACAGCCTGAAGGGGGCTAGTGCACCACAGCTAGCTGGGAGGGAGTCCAGGAGAAAGACTGGACCTGCCTAAGAGGCAAGAGACCATTGTTTTGGGGTGCGTGAGG
The DNA here is from genome assembly GCF_028021215.1 of Eschrichtius robustus. Classification (NCBI taxonomy): domain Eukaryota; kingdom Metazoa; phylum Chordata; class Mammalia; order Artiodactyla; family Eschrichtiidae; genus Eschrichtius; species Eschrichtius robustus. The sequence goes on along the minus strand of NC_090827.1, from coordinate 33,251,293 downwards.
AGAGGGTATTCAGAGCACCACCTAAATGAGCTCCAGAGATGGGCGCGAGCCGTGGCTGTCAGCGCGGACAAGAGAGATGGGCATGAGATGCTAAGGCTGCTGCTGCAGCCACCAAAAAGCCTGTGTGCGAGCACAGGTCACTCTCCACACCTCCCCTCCCGGGAGCCTGTGCAGCCCGCCACTGCCAGGGTCCCGTAATCCAGGGACAACTTCCCTGGGAGAACACACAGCGCGCCTCAGGCTGTTGCAAAGTCATGCAGGCCTCTGCTGCCGCAGGCTCAACCTGCATTCCATGACCTTCCCTCCCCTGAGCCTGAGTTAGCCAGAACCCCTAATCAGCTGCTCCTTTAACCCCATCCTGTCTGAGCGGGAACAGATGCCCTCAGGCGACCTACAGGCAGAGGTGGAGCCAAATCCAAAGCTGAACCCCAGGAGCTGTGCGAACAAAGAAGAGAAATGGAAATTTCTCCCAGAAGCCTCAGGAGCAAAGGAGTAAATCTCCACAATCAACTTGATGTACGCTGCGTCTCTAGAAGACTTGAATAGACAACGAATCATCCGAAAATTGAGGTGGTGGACTTTGGGAGCAACTGTAGACTTGGGGTTTGCTTTCTGCATCTAATTTGTTTCTGGTTTTATGTTTATCTTAGTTTAGTATTTACAGTTTATTATCATTGGTAGATTTGTTTATTGATTTGGTTGCTCTTTTCCTTATTTTTTTATATATAGATTTTTTTTTCCTTTTTCTCTTTTTGTGAGTGTGTATGTTTATGCTTCTTTGTGTGATTTTGTCTGTATAGCTTTGCTTTTACCATTTATCCTAAGGTTCTGTCTGTTTTTTCTTTTTTTTTAGTATAGTTTTTAGTGCTTGTTATCATTGTTGGATTTGTTTATTGGTTTGGTTGCTCTCTTCTTTCTTTCTTTCTTGCTTTATGACTTTTTAATAATTTTTTTATTTTAACAACTTTATTTTACTTTATTTATTTATTTTACTTTATTTATTTTTTCTTTCTTTCTTTTTTGTTCTCTCTTTTCTTCTGAGCCGTGTGGCTGACAGGGTCTTGGTGCTCCGAACGGTGTCAGGCCTGTGCCTCTGAGGTGAGAGAACTGAGTTCAGGACATTGCTCCACCAGAGACCTCCCAGCTCATAATTTCAAATGCCAAAAGCTCTCCCAGAGATCTCCATTTCAATGCTAAGACCCAGCTCCACTCAACGACCAGCAAGCTACAGTGCTGGACACCCTATGCCAAGCAACTAGCAAGACAGGAACACAACACCACCCATTAGCAGAGAGGCTGCCTAAAATCCTAACAAGGTCACAGACACACCAAAACACACCACCAGATGTGGTCCTGCCCACCAGAAAGACAAGATCCAGCCTCATCCACCAGAACACAGGCACCAGTCCCCTCCACCAGGAATCCTACACAACTCACTGAACCAACCTTACCCACTGGGAGCAGACACCAAAAACAACGGAAACTGCAAACCTTCAGCCTGTGAAAAGGAGACCCCAAACACAGTAAGTTAAGCAAAATGAGAAGACAGAGAAACACACAGCACATGAAGGAGCAAGGTTAAACCCACCAGACCAAACAAATGAAGACGAAATAGGCAGTCTACCTGAAAAAGAAATCAGAGTAATGATAGGAAAGATGATCCAAAATCTTGGAAATAGAATGGAGAAAATACAAGAAACGTTTAACAAGGACCTAGAAGAAATAAAGAGCTAACAAACAATGATGAACAACACGATAAATGAAATTAAAAATTCTCTAGAAGGAATCAATAGCAGAATAAGTGAGGCAGAAGAACGGCTAAGTGACCAGGAAGATAAAATAGTGGAAATAACTACCACAGAGCAGAATAAAGAAAAAAGAATGAAAAGAATTGAGGACAGTCTGAGAGACCTCTGGGACAACATTAAATGCACCAACATTCGAACTATAGGGGTGCCAGAAGAAGAAGAGAAAAAGAAAGGGACTGAGAAAATAGTTGAAGAGATTATAGTTGAAAACTTCCCTAATATGGGAAAGGAATAGTTAATCAAGTCCAGGAAGCACAGAGAGTCGAGAGTCCCATATAGCATAAATCCAAGGAGAAACACACCAAGACACATATTAATCAAACTATCAAAAATTAAATACAAAGAAAAAATATTAAAAGCAGCAAGGGAAAAACAACAAATAACATACAAGGGAACCCCCAGAAGGTTAAGAGCTGATCTTTCAGCGGAAACTTAGAAAGCCAGAAGGGAGTGGCAGGACATATTTAAAGTGATGAAAGGGAAAAGCCTACAACCAAGATTACTCTACCCAGCAAGCATCACATTCAGATTCGACGGAGCAATTAAAACCTTTACAGACAAGCAAAAGCTAAGAGAATTCAACACCACCAAACCAGCTTTACAACAAATGCTAAAGGAACTTCTCTAGGCAGGAAACACAAGAGAAGGAAAAGACCTATAATAACAAACCCAAAACAGAATGGGAGAAAGTATTTGCAAATGAAGCAACTAACAACGGGTTAATCTCTAAAATTTACAATCAGCTCATGCAGCTAAATCACAAAAAAACAAACAACCCAATCCAAAAATGGGCAGAAGACCTAAATATACATTTCTCCAAAGAAGATATACAGATTGCCAACAAACACATGAAAGGATGCTCAACATCATTAATAATTAGATAAATGCAAAGAAAAACTATAATGAGGTATCACCTAACATCAGTCAGAATGGCCATCATCAAAAATCTACAAACAATAAATGTTGGAGATGGTGTGGAGAAAAGGGAACCCTCTTGCACTGTTGGTGGGAAAGTAAATTAATACAGCCACTATGGAGAACATTATGGAGGTTACTTAAAAAACTAAAAGTAGAACTATCTTACCACCCAGCAATCCCACTACTGGGCATATACCCTTAGAAAACCATAATTCAAAAAGAGTCACATACCATAATGTTCATTGCAGCTCTATTTACAATAGTGAGGACATGGAAGCAACCTAAGTGTCCATCGACAGATGAATGGATAAAGAAGATGTGGCACACACATACAATGGAATATTACTCAACCATAAAAAGAAATGAAATTGAGTTATTTGTAGTGAGGTGGATGGACTTAGAGTCTGTCATACAGAGTGAAGTAAGTCAGAAAGAGAAAAACAAATACCGTATGCTAACACATATATATGGAATCAAAAAAAAAAAGATTCTGAAGAACCTAGGGGCAGGACAGGAATAAAGATGCAGACATAGATAATGGACTTGAGGACACGGGGAGTGGGGAAGGGTAAGCTGGGATGAAGTGAGAGAGTGGCATGGACATATATACACTACCAAATGTAGAATAGATAGCTAGTGGGAAGCAGCTGCATAGCATAGGGAGATCAGCTCGGTGCTTTGTGACCACCTAGAGCAGTGGGATAGGGAGATTGGGAGGGAGACACAAGAGGGAGGAGATATGGGGATATATGTATATGTAGAGTTGATTCACTTTGTTATAGACCAGAAACTAATACACCATTGTAAAGCAATTATACACAATAAAGATGTTAAAAAAATAAAAAAACAGATATGGCATTTTATTTTCTAGTGCCCTAAATTAAAAATTGTTCTAGCTGTAAGCATAACATTTCTACTTAGCTTTCACATAAAAGAAACGCTAGTGTTAGGGTCTAATTCTCCATAGATTAAAGGTTAATCTTGGGCTTACTGAAATCTGTGGGTTTAAGGGGTATTATCCTAATGGGTGTGTTGCATTCCATTTCCTCAGGATTGTAAATTTCATAAACTCCAGTTAAACCTTGATGGGTAAAGGAGACAAAGATTCTGGCTACAAATGGAATCACTCCAAATCAAAGAGACTTAAGCCAAATAGGAAAGTTACTGGTCCACAATGGGAATGCTCACGGGGAGGTGTGACTGGGTCCAGGTGCTCACGTAGTATCATCAGGAAGGTAACTCTACTCGACTTTTGGTCAACCTTTCCTTTATGTTGCATCTTTCTCAGGCAGGCTTTCATTCCCCTGTGAAAAGACTTGCACATGTGGTATCTTTCATTTTAGTGGGCAATGATTTTGGCGGGGCTTACACTGAGATTCTGATTTGGGGGCAGCAGCTCCAATCTCTCTTCAGACTTTTTCTCTGTAGTTGAGTTGCTCTGTTCAACAGAGCATGGACCAGAGATGAGTCAGCTATGTAGACAGACAGAATTTTTGAATCCCTTCTCCGGCTCTTTCCATTCTGGGATCCCCATACTCCTTTCGGCAGCCACATTTCCCTGCCTTCAGTCTTCTTGTTCCCCTGGCCCGAAAGCTGGTAGGTTTCCGCCTCCACTGCAGGAATTGTGCAGACTGTACTTAGTCCTAGGCTGAAAGATGCAAAAATGAGGAACTTGAGGAACTAACAGCCCCAGAGTTCTTTCCTCTGAGTGTATACACAAGAATGCTTCTGTTCATTCTTCAGGTAATAGCTTTGTATTAAACCCAAGTTCCATAGTTGTTTTCTGCCAAGGAGTCTTCCACTAGCACCTTGGTCTAACCTTCCCAGAAGCAAAAGTCCTCCAGATCATTTGATGCTAAGAACAAAAATTCCTTCCACTGCACTGATCTTCAGAAATCAAAAGATAAATTTTTTAAAGGTAGAATTTAATAATTTTACCTGAGAAAAATTAAACATCTATAAATATTCATTCTTACATCTTAAAGAATAGATAATGGAAAGCAGAGAGAGAAGCTTCTAGTATTTTTTAAAGTATTTATTATGTGCCTGCCGACACAGTGAAAAACACTTTCTTATCTCATTTATTTTTCCCACTAACACTTTCAGATGTATTACTCCCTGTGTAACATTTGAGGAAATTGAGCTTAGATAGTTCAATGAAATAGCAGGACTTAGCTTTGATTGAGCTTTGTCTTCTGAATCCAAGGTCACTGTTCCTTCTAATAAGCCATGGTTTCCTGAGTTGTATCATGTACACCTTTAAATAATTTTACCAGAACCTCAACAGACAAGAATGTTTAACAACAACATTAATTCCAAATTTTAACCTTGAAATTTTTTTCACTAATGGATACAGTTATTCAAGTATTATATTTGATGAGGACCAAATTTATTTCAGGTACTTTCTGAGCAATAAGAATGAATAATTGTTCCATGTCCTAAAAAGAATACGCAAAGAAGTGAAAGATGCATATATCATCATCTCATAAGATATTTACTGTTATTAAATTCAAACTCTCATAAAAAAGTTTGCTTCAGAATAGAAAAGAGAAAATGTATAGTAAATTGTTTATTTTACTAGTTAAATTGTTCTCAAGTGAAAGGAACAAATATTTGTTTGTAAAACAGATTACAAATGTCAATCTGAACATTATTAGCATTGAGCTCATGATTTATCTCGTCTAGGTCTTTCATGAAATGGTAAGATTAAAAAATGTATATGGAGAATCTCAACCACCAAAGACACAACAGCAGACAGAATGTCTTTCTAAATATATGGGAAGGAAACAATGCCAAACAGAGACCTATTATTACTCATATCCTTTCTACAAGAGAGAATGTAAAGGTCAGGCATACCTAGAATCTATCATTTTCCCAAATAAACTAACTTGGTACTATGAGGCAGTGACAATGACCACTAATAAATTCTTAAGAGGCTAGAGAGAAATATAGAAACTCTAAAATGACAGCACTAGTAAACAGTAGTGAAGAACAGAGGCAGACAGGAGGAATTTTTAAAAATGAAATTTTGTTAAAATTCACACTGTGTTCGTTTAAAATGTCAGAACTGAGGCAAATTCTACTAAAAGGCACTGAGATCAGAATGAAACAATCCAGGACATCTCAATCCAGAGTTCATCAGGCTTTTAAATTATCTGAGAGAACAATAGTTTAAAAGAATCAGTCAGAAACCAGGCCGACTTCAGCAAGGATGGTGAAGAAAGCTGCGAGAAAAAAATACAAAAGAAAAGAAAAAGCATTTCAATCAAAAGCCACAGGAGGGATAAACCTAGGATTTAAACCAGAAAGAATAGACATTGTCCAGAAACAAAAACTAGGCCCAAGGGACAGCCCCAGCTCAGCCTGGGGCCAGAACAGTGGAGAATGGGCAGCCTGTTCAGAGTACCACGGAGACTTCTGTGCTTTGAAGATGTCAGGGTCTAGGGAGAAATGGCAAGAGCTGAGGACGGAGTGATGCTGGAAGTATCTAGAAAGGGTTGTTTCATGGCTTAAATCTGTGCAAAGGAATCAAGAAATGTAGGGCTCAGCTCCTTTTAGCTGGTGCCAAATCCTCTGCAGCATTAAAGCGTAAATGTGCACTTGAGCATTGGAACAGACTCTGGGAATAAGCAAGGAAGAAAGAGCAGATACAGAAGATCCAGACTTAACGATGATTCAACAGTGATTTTTCGACTTTATGGTGGTGTGCAGGTTTCAACTCTGATGCTAAGTTAGGTAAATGCACTTTCGGCGGATGATATTTTCAACTTACGATGGGTTTATCGGGCCATAACCCCATAGTAAGTCGAGGAAGATCTGTAGTTGGTATTAGACATGAAAGAATGGAAACTCAGTGATTAAGTGGAGAAAGCCCTCTGCATCATCATAGATGGAATAAATAGTAGAGAAACCACACTCTTGAAATGCAGAGATCTGTGCTTGCTGAGATTCTCACCGGTGAGCCATGTCACAGCAGCCCAGGCAACATGATGCCTGGTGGCCAATTTAAAAACAAGTGTAAAAACACTACTATATATAAGATAGGTAACCAACAAGGACCTACTGTATAGCTCAGGGAACTCTACTCAATATTCTGTGATAACCTATATGAGAAAAGAGTCTACAAAAGAACGAATATATGTATATGTATAACTGAATCACTTTGCTGGACACCTGAAACTAACACAACATTGTAAATCAACTATACTCCAATAAAATTCAAATTTAAAAAAAGAAGTGTAAAAAGACTAAGGAAAACAATTTTTTTAAAGGACAGGAGAGAAGAATGAGGAAGGAAAGACAGGAAAAGAGAGAGAAGAGAATACTGGTGGAAGAGAGAGGGAGGGAGATTGCCAGAACATTTGCATCAGGCATGCAGCCTGCCACACCTTTACTTCTGCCCACTTCCTCCTCTAGCTCCTAGATCTTATACAAGATTGTAAATCGTAAATTGTTCAGTTTGTCGAAATAGTCCATGTCTGAGGGAGGTAAGGGCAGTCCAAGCAGAATTCTGGAAAAAAGTAAGATACAAAGAACTTGCATTTATTTGAATCCTTATCACGTTCCCTCTTCCCAATAATAGTATTTTATTCTTAGAGTGATTTAGCAAGCGACCAGCAAGAAGAACATTCATTAGAAGTTAATTTTTCCTGAACACAAAAGAAGCAGCTTTGGACAAGAGTATGCATTAAAATGAGAACCAGGAACTATTTCAGTGGGCCACACCAAAGGACATGAATATGATTTTGCTCTTCAAGCTACCATCATACATTAAATCTGATTGAACAAACATGTCAAATGGCCCATATCTCATAACTGCTATCGTCTCAAAAAAGTCATCTTAGGAAACTATAAACTTAGAGGTACTAGATATGTTTTGCTACCTGCTCCACACAACTGGGCAAATCGTTCCCATAGTAGCAGGAACAATTCTACATACTCTGGACCCTCTGGCCTCCACTAGCCACTGCTGATTGTGCCAAGAATAAACTTCTGGCAGAAAGATACAGTCAACTGGCTGAGCCATCTGACTTTCTGCCACGAGAATTTTACCTCATTTCAGAATACTTAAAATTCTAACTTATTTTAGATATTAGCAGAGTCTCTAGTCCAGAGTCCAAAAATACACAGGAGTTCTGTCACCACTCTCTTTTCCAAAACCATCACAGACAGGACTAATTGTGGCAGAATTATTTTGCCCTGACCACTGATTTAGCTTCCTGGTTTTCTTCAAAACAGTGAACCTTCTGGGCAACCGGTATCAAGCAATTGGAGCTACTGCTTGAGTCCTCATAGCCCTTCATTCTGAATGAAGGGACTTATCCAAATAAGACTGAGAAAACTGAGGTTTGGACAGAGGACCCAAATTGTCCAAGATCACAGTCTATGGGTGACTGTACTGGAGTTCACACTCAAGTCAGATCTTTGGCTGGGTTCCACAGCCTCTGTTCTCTCCACTCCTCTCCTCTGCACTTCCCATCCTTCATGGAAGCACAGAAAATTACACAGTGCTCTGAAAATCCTTCCACAAAAAGTAACTTGGTGCTTAGCTCAACTGGATTTGCTAGACAGTAATGGAATAGATAAGATAAAATAGATTTGTTGGAAAACAAGACCAGAAGAAGGAAGGACAAAGCCCAGGAATCTGTTTGGAAACTAGATGAACATTTTCTAGAGTTAACAGAATAAACTAGGTTGATAGCTACACTGAGTAAGGTTCTTACATACAAAAGTAAGTCAGAAAGAGAAAAACAAATACTGTATGCTAATACATATATATGGAATCTAAAAAAAAAAAAAAAAAAAGGTACTGATGAACCTAGTGACAGGGCAGGAATAAAGATGTAGAGACATAGAGAATAGAGAATGGACTTGAGGACACGGGGTGGGAGGGGGAAGCTAGGGTTAAGTGAGAGTAGCATCGATATATATATGCTACCGAAAGTAAAATAGATAGCTACTGGGAAGCAGCTGCATAGCACAGGGAGATCAGCTCGGTGCTTTGGGTTGACCTAGAGGGATGGCATAGGGAGGGTGGGAGGGAGGCTCAAGAGGGAGGGGATATGGGAACATATGTATGCATATGGCTGATTCACTTTTGTGTACAACAGAAACTAACACAGTATTGTGAAGCAATTATACGCCAATAAAGATCTATTAAAACAAATTGTACTAGCAAGGTGAAGAAGACAGTTACGGAACCACGGTTCATCAGTTTACATTACAAAGCATCTCCTATCTTTAGAATTTCTCAAGTAAAGCACTTGTCCCTGCCTGAATAGCTAAGAATCTGCCAGTTCCTGTGGGAATGAAAATCCACAGGACATACACATTTGTGTATGCCTCAGACTCGAGTATGAAATAAAACAAAACACATAAAACAGAACTCTGAGAATCAACTCTTTCTCCTTATTGTTTAATCTATGAATTCATGTTGATACATATATATATCATATATATATATATATATATTGAGATATATATATATAGATATATGATATATATATATATATATATATATATATATATATGTCTGATATATTATGAAAATTTGTGTTTTCCCACAAAGTATGCAATTCCTTCTATAATTTGTAATTGACCTGCTTGGTTAATACAGGTAGTCTCTATTTTACACAGTTATGATATGCACAAATTTTAATTACCGTGGTTTAGTTAAATAATACCAGTCCTCCAACACCACTTTTCAAATTTTAGTCACCATGATATATTAAATGTGAATAATTGCATAAACACTTTGGTGCTAGCTCTTTAGACCACACGTCACTACATAGATGCACATCTTGATCAGTGACCAATCTCATCATTCTTTTCCAGGCCTGTCACTGATTGGCTCCTGCACATCTGTTATTCAGTCACGCAAAAACAGGAAAGCATTTGTCTGTGTCGCCTCCTTGTCTCCCATTTTACAAAAACAGACAGTCAAAAGAGGAAATTGACCAACAGATGAAAGTACAGAAAGTGATAACACTGAAAGTGAATTTGGATGTGATTAGAAGATGGGGATGTTGACACCTCCGCTGTTCCAGAGATTCCAGCCATGCAACAAAGGAACTTAGCGAAGGTGACCTTAGCGACATTAATGGGGAAAGTGATTGTGACAAAGAGATGGCCCAGAAGTGACACAGGCAGAAAAATTCCCATTAAGGGAATTCTAGGGGGTATTTTATGACATTGAAAGTACAGAAGAGAAAATGTTGGAAGCTGATCCACACTTAGAAAGGATCATACCGAGTCACCAAAGTGGAGAAAAGATGCTCTCTCCATGTCATAAGTTATAGGAGGTTGGGATTAACATATCCACACTATTTATAAATAAAACAGATAACCACTAAAGACCTACCGTAAAGCACAGGGAACTATACTCAACATTTTATAGTAACCTATAAGGAAAAAGAATCTGAAAAAGAATATGTATGTATATAGGTGTATGTATTTATAACTGAATCACTGTGCTGTACACCTGAAACTAACACAACATTGTAAATCAATATACTTCAATTAAAAAAAAATACATTCTAGGACAAGAAGGAAAAAGCAAGTAGTGTTCAAAATACTTTGGATAAGACTTTGCAAATAAATGTAACACAATTCTCAATGTTGTAATGTTTTAAATTACAATGTACTAAATAAATATTAGTATTACTGTTTTTTTCATTTCCCTATATATTTATAAGCAACGTAAGGGAGTTCTTCATGTTTTGACAAAAATGTTTAAAGATAATGGAGCAATCATAATTTTTTCCATTGATTATTAAGATCATTTGCACAATTTCAACATGCATTGTCATTTTATGGTCCACACACCTCTGAACAAAGACTACCGGTATACACAAATCTGGTACTTGTGTCACATTTACCATTAGTTGCACTCATTTCTCAGAAGTAAGTGGCAAATACTTCTGTGTTTTCCTGGACTAAAGAAAAAGTTATAATAGTCTTCAATAAGTTGTCTTGACATGGAACCTCGATAAACCATTTAAGTGCATTAATTTACCTCAGTCTTCACTCTTCCACTGTTTGTAACATCTTAGTGCCCAGAAAAAAATATGCAAAAAAGTTGAGTGCACCTATATATGTCTAGGAATATGTGCTTACTATGTTTTAATTGACAATGTAAAACTTTCTGATGTCTACCAATTAGGGATGGAGAGTTGGATCTGGAATACTTTAAGATGTATAATTTTATTACTTTCTTGTATGGAAAATAATTTGAAACTACTGAGAACAGTGTGGTTAAGTAGAGTTCCTTCACAAAAGTGTTTTGATAACGTTTGATTATTAGCATACAACTGGAATATCTGTAGATACAGCTCTCTTAAGAGAGTTAAAACTTCTGCTCCAATCGGATTTTAAAATGTTAATTAGCTTAATTATACTCATGATTTTCAGTAAAGTGACAAAATCGGATTTCTATAAAAACAATAAACTTCCAAAATGTTTGAGTCTGAAGCTCTTGTACTTGATTCATATCTATCTTCTACAGAGACAAAATTCTAATTTTCCAAACAAAACAGAGGAAAGCAATGCTATTTCAAGGTTGGCATTGTTATGGATAAATTATACTGCAGCAGACTTCACCAGCTCCTGCAAAATTCTGTGAGTCATTATGTTTGCTTTCATCTTCTAAGCAAAAACAAAGGACCCTTCTTTAGTTATTAAAGACTCCTTGAAGCATCAGAAACGAACAGATTTAGACATGTCAATCTCTGAGCCATGTGCTGGCCACACACAACTATGTCAATCCAGAAAAAAGAATGGGTGATTTCTATAAACTGTTAAGTTTTCTCACTGCTGGGGAAAATTCAAATCTTCCCTAAACAAATCCCCTTACTTTAATTGTAGATAGGAATTTCCAGAGCTGTGACATAGTGGGAAAAGACACAGTACTTGATGACGGGAGATGGGAGTTCAAACTCCGTTGCTTTCACTTCCTCCTTTGTGACCTTTTCTCAGCCATGGAGTTGACTTCCTGCTCTCCCTTCCTCATCACTTATCTTAAACCCCCATCTTTTCCATCTCCTTTTCCCCTCCTCCTGCACCTCCCATATACACAAAACTACCTCACAAATGCTACATTCTGGTTTAGCTTCCTTATTTGTAAAATGGCAGAAAAGGGGAATGGGGACTATCCTAATCTCCCTTAATGTTGAAATAGTCTGTTTAGCCAAATTTTAACATATATTTCATTATATTTTGTATATTACTCATGTGTGTTTTTATATAATAAAAAATTATATTAAAAGTGGTTTTGTTTTTTTTTTTTTTTTAAAGTGGTTTTAAGAGTAACAGTTTGGAATTATATGTCCAGGAGGAAAAGAAAGTTTAGAATAATGTGACAATATTTATATGAATTGTTGTAAGTGGAAGGTAGATAGCATGTTTTAAGTTAGGCTTTTGGGAAAATCAAACTCTGCATACATAGATAAAAAAGGACAGGATTCGAAATGAATGATAGATGGAAGAAGTGGGTAGGATGATGGCTGGAAATGAAGAGCAGTCACAAGCATGTCATGTAGTGGTTCCAAAAAAAGTATCAAAAGGGTATGAGCTAAAAACATAGCATGCTAAAAACAAAGACTTTCCTTTAGTAGAAAAAAGGATATAGAATGTAAAAGAGGAAAAGTATTTGTTGGGTCTAAGTAGGAGATTTTGAAGGGACATCCTTAGAAGCGGAGGCTGAGGGGTGAAAATGGAAGATAAGAAAGATTAAGACAGTATTGAGAGAAAACAACTCCTAACACAATAACTTTAGAGGAAGATAGAGGAAGGAGCTTTATAAGAAACATAATGATGGGCTTCCCTGGTGGCGCAGTGGTTGAGAATCTGCCTGCCAATGCAGGGGACACGGGTTCGAGCCCTGGTCTGGGAAGATCCCACATGCCGCGGAGCAACTGGGCCCGTGAGCCACAACTACTGAGCCTGCGCGTCTGGAGCCTGTGCTCCTCAACAAGAGAGGCCACGATGGTGAGAGGCCCGTGCACCGCGATGAAGAGTGGCCCCCGCTTGCCGCAACTGGAAAAAGCCCTCCCACAGAAACGAAGACCCAACACAGCCAAAAATAAAAATTAATTAATTAATTAATTATTAAAAAAAAAAAAAAAAGAAACATAATGAGGTAAATTCTGTTTTTATTTCTCTAAGTTTCCATCTTTAACATGTATTTTAAGTTGCCCTCTTTAAATGAAACCTAACCCAGAAGGAAACAGTAACAAAGTACCAAAGCTTCTGGCGGATTACTGGCAATCTTTGGCATTCCTTGGCATGTCAAAACATGACCCTGATCTCTGCCTTCATTTTCACGCGGTGTTCACCCTCTGCATGTGTCTGTGGGAAAATTTCTAAGGACACCAGTCATGTTGGATTAGGGCCCGTCCTAAAGACCCCATCTGAACTAATTACATCTGCAATGACCCTATTTCCAAATAAGGTCACATTCTGAAGTACTGGGGGTTAGAACTTCAACATGTGAGTATGGGGAAGGAGGGAACACAATTCAAGACCTAACATGGTGAGAGAATCAGTCACTCACTAAGCATTGCTAGAGCTTCTCAAAGCAGCTACTCAATTCAATTATTTTGAGGAGAAAAACAAAGTGAGTTATCAAGTACAAATCGCCTGTGATTGTAGTTGTTTGTGCACAGTGTTTACCAACTACCTGAAGATCATCTTGGAGGCAGTGAGCTGATACCCTCAACCTAAAGCAGTGTTATTGAGAATCTGGGTCAGATAGTTCTTTTTGTGGGGCCTGTCCTGTGTACTATGGGGCACTTAACAACATCCCTGTCTTTACCTCCTATATGCCAGGAGCACTGCCTCTCCCCCAGTGGGACAACCAAAAATGTCTCCAGACCTCTCCAGTGTCCCATGGGAGGCAAATATCAAGCTTTTGAGAACCACTGTCCAAAGGGAAAATGACAAAGTTCTCAAAAAGAAAAGGCATTGGACTGGGGTTAAAAGAGTTTTGGTTTGGGAACCAAATTAAGCATGAGGCTAAAGCTAATACAAGAGTTACATGTCCAGCTAAGGTTTCTAAAGACAGAAAGATAAGGATTAGGATAAGTTGTAATGGAAAAAGTTGAGAGAGTTAATGAAGCCAGACATTACCTTTGGTTGGTTAACTTTCACATAAGTTGTGTTTGTTGCCTAAAATTTGTCTCTTTTATGTTTGTGCATCAGTTAACATATTAGTCATAGTAGAAAACAGATTTCTCAGGGCTGACATTTGTTTTGATTGGTCAATACCTATGTTGAACCTATTCTTAAATATTTTAATACTGACTGTATATGTGTGTGTGTACATGTGTGTATTTTTAACACTATGTCTTAGTCCAGAATTCAATGAAGAAATCTCCTTACTGAAACTAAGTGTCCTCTTGTAATAGAAAATTAGTGAACGTATTTAGAAGGGGAAAAAGCAATCCAAATGAATCCTAGTAAAGAATAATTAAACAAATCCATACCCTCTCAGAGAGTAACAAACATTATAGCTTTGTATATATTCTATAGGTCCATGATGAGTATGATGGACAATTCAAGTAGCAAAAGAGAATATATAACAGAATCCCTTTTAAAGTAGTCCCATAGGGAAATAAAATATATAATAACATACATAAAACTTCTCAGGGATGGAATAATGGATGACCTTCCATTTTTATATCTCATATTTCATAGTGTTTTCCACTATAAGTCTGTGTTGCTTTTGAAATCAGAAAAAAAAGAAAAAAAAATGTTAATTAAAGCTTGGCAAAAAAATCTCATGGTCATACCATCCATATGCAAATAGAAGTCATCACTAGCTTTGGTAAGGTCCCAGGAGATCCAGTGTTAAGGAAAAAAGGCCAGGGGAAATGGAGGAAAATCCTCATGTAACTGGATGCTTTAATTTAGTGGTAGAATGAAATAGCAGTAGCTCTGGAAAAGAGGAAAAAGATGTATTGATAAAGCTGTCAATGTAGCATACTTGAAAACAACAGGGGAAAGAAAGTAGCTCAGATGCTTGGCTAGGAATGAAGTTAGGAAAACCTTGTCAGGAGGCAACCAAAACAAGTCAAATCAACTTTCCTCTGTGCCAGCAACCAGGGTCACACAATAAATCAAACTGAGCCTGGCTTGTCACACTAAAGTCACCCACCTTATCAACTGTCAACTGAAGTCACAGGAGTTAAGTCTGAGTTTACAACAAGCAGATTTTATCTCTGGGGCTATGTCTAAATGAGGACAGAGATTGCCCTGAATAATGTTCCAGAGTGTTCCTGTAACTCTACAACTAACACATGAAATTGAATCTAGTATCTTTTTGCTCTAGAATAGAAAAATTTCTAATTAAAGACTCTTACCCAAGCCCTCTGAGACTCTTGGCATATAGAATCCTACCACTTGCTAGAGAAAGGTTTCCAAAACATATATTTTAAATCCCCTATGCCTGCAACATGCAAAAGTATTTTTATGCCTTGAGAGCCATCTTCATCTTGGACCTGCAGGGAGAAAGCAACAAAAGAAACTGCCAAGTTCACAGCATATTTAAACTTGCTGTGAAATTCTAAGTAACTTGGATCCTCAATATTGAGTTTAAGGTCTAACCAACAATGCATGATGAAGCCAGTCTTAGTGCTTTAATTCACTTGCTTATTTGATAATTTGCACATGAAATAGAAGCCAACATGTTATTTTTTTCACTACTCAGCAAAAAAAAATTGGACGTAGATTTATTTTAGTTAGTACATGTATCAAGTTATTTCTAACAAAAATCTCCCTCATTCAAGAATGCCAATAACTTTAACATAGCCAGAAAATATCACTTTCTAAATTTTGTTTTAAAAACAGTTTTAAATATAAATCTACCATTACTTCCTCCAAAGAAAAAGAAAACTTTAAATATTATTTTCTTTTAACATATGTTTGTTTTTTTTTTAAGATTCCACATATGTGAGATCAGACAGTATGTGTCTTTCTCTGTCTGACTTATTTCACTAAACATAATGCCTTCAAGATGCATCCATGTTGCTGCACATGGTGGGATTTCCTCATTTTCTATGGCTGAAAAATATTCCAGTGTGTGTGTGTATATCTCACAACTTTTTTAACCATTCATCCGTCAATGGACTCTTAGGTTATTTCCAAGTCTTGGCTATTGTAAATAATGCTGCTCTGAACAGGGAGAGTGCAGATATCCCAGAAGTGGAATTGCTGGATCTTATGGTATTTATATCTATTTTTAATTTTTTAAAGAACCTCCATATTGTTTTCTATAGTGGCTGCACCAATTTACAAACCCTCCAACAGTACACAAGGGTTGCCTTTTATCTACAACCATGCCATCATTTATTCTCTTGTCTTTTTGATGACAGCCATTCTAACAAGTGTGAGGTGATATCTCTTTGTGGTTTTAATTTGCATTTCCCTAATGACTAGTGATGTTGAGCATCTTTTTGTGTACCTATTGGCCATTTGTTTATCTTCTTTGGAGAAATGTCTATTATGGTCCTCTCTCCATTTTTTAATTGAATTATTTGGTTTTTTACTATTGAGTTGTATGAGCTCTTTATATATTTTGGATATTAACCTTTTATTAGATATATAATTTGCAAATTTTTTTACATTTCATAGGTTGTCTTTCACTTTGTTGATGGTTTCCTTCACTGTCCAGGAACTTTTTAGTTTTATATAAACCCACTGGTTTATTTTTTATTTTGTTGCTTGTGACTTACATGTGATTTTTAAAAAATCATTACCAAGACCCATGTCTCAGTAAATCTATCTGGAGTTACTTTTTCTGAGTGTTATAAGATAGGGGTCAAGTTTCATTCTTTTACATGTGAATATCCAGTTTCTCAGCACCATTTACTGCAGAGACTGTCTTTTCTCTATCGAGTATTCTTGGATCCTTTGTCAAATATTTGTTGATCATCCTATATGCTTGTGTTTATAGGCTCTCGATTCTGTTCCAGTGGTCTATTTGTAGCTTCTTTGTCAGGCAATATTCTAAATACTTTACAAATATTAACTTACTTATTCTGATAATATACCAATGAGGTAGATGCTATTAGTAACTGCATTTATCAGGCCTTTGTTTCTGCAAAGGTCCATTTATGTCTATTACTAGACATGGAAGCATCAAATGTAAATTCTGGTAGATCTCCCGATTTTTAGAAATACTTCTCTCTGCCTACTTAAGTAACAGTAACACTGTTTCCTCTTGATAATCAAGTCAATTATCCCAGCAATTACTGATCAACTGGCATGATGAACACAAAACGACTAGATGGTAAGCAAATTTTAGTTTAGTGTAACTCTTACTATATACTCTTGGTAGAAATATCTTTCTACTTGACATCAGGATCTCTAGACCAACAGAATCTGAAGTTGCTGTGATGGGAGTCTGAATCAGTCAAGTGCATTACTAGGAGTAATGGTAAATGAGGCCACTCTTACTTCTACCCTTGATTCCCACCCTTGGGATGCAGGAATTGGGATGTTCACATTGACACACTCAAGAGTCATTGGTTGAGGTCTACTCCTGGAGCTGGGAGGTAATGGTACTACTGATCTGTGATACACATGATAGAGTTGGCTTCTGAGAAAAACTCTCAGGCATATAAGTGCTGATACTGGCAGGTGGAAGTGAGCTGAGTGCACTGAAATGGTAATATCTAGGATGTGGTGGGCACTGATGGTGTATGTTTCAGTTACACACAAATATCAAAAGTAAATCGAAATGATACATGCACCCTAATGTTCATAGCATCATTATTTACAATAGCCAAGATATGAAAGCAACCTAAGTGTCCATCAAGAGAAGAATGGATAAGGAAGTTGTGATATCTGTGTGTGTGTATATATACAATGGACACAATGGAATACTACTCAGCCATAAAAAATAATGACATTTTGCCATTTACAACAACATGGGTGGATCTGAAGGGTATTACGTTAAGTAAAATAAGTCAGACTGAGAAATACAAGTACTGTATGATATCACTTATATGTGGAATCTAAAAACTAAAACAACTAGTGACTATAACAGAAAAGAAGCAGACTCACTAATATAGAGAACAAACTAGTGGTTACCAGTGAGGAGAGGGAAGAGGGGAGGGTCAAGATAAGGGTAGAGGATTAAGAGGTACAAACTATTGTGTATGAAATAAATAATCTACAAGCATGTATTGTACAACACAGGGAATATAGCCAGTATTTTCTAGTAACTGTAAATGGAATACAAGCTTTAAAAATTGTGAATTATATTGTACACCTGAAACTTATGTAATATTGTCCATCAACTATATTTCAATAAAATAATGGAAAAAAAAGTAAATCAAACCAATTTTTATTTTTGATTTAGCTTTATTTGACTTTTTAATTGCAAATGTATTATCTTTGAAGGCATGGATAAATTAATTTATCAAATTTAACAATAAAATTTGTAAATTACTGATTTATTCAGGAGCCTCTCATGAATACTTAAGAGGCTGATTAAAAATTAGCTTCAATTAAATAAAATTATTTTTAATGAGCTAGGCACAGCTGGGATTTTGAAATGGTTGCAAACTTAAACTAAAATATTGATAATTTGGTGATTAATGAGACTAGACGTGTTGTAGGATTTTTATTGAAGAGGGACAATTTTCCTTGAGCATTTTTTTCCCTTTAGTTTAGTTTTTGTTGACCAGATGTCATTTTGGCTTTATAAAAACATTTCAAATAATATTCAATTCATCTCTGTCAAACTTCTGAAAATTGGGCATGGAGGAGGCGAGGAATTTCCATAAAGAATTCCACAGAAAATAATGACTATGGGAGTAAAAGTATACTTAAGCAGACATTTCTCTCTAGTATACCTCCCTCAAGCCACAAAATCAGAATTTACCAAAGCTAAAGTTTTAGGGCTCTTCTGTACTAACTGCCTTATTAGGAGAATAAGTACTTGACATCAACTTGCCCCTGCGATGCAAGTTACAGTACTTTCTAGTTAGTGGTTGTTGGGACAGAGCCTTGATTATAGGAACACCCGAGAGGGAGATGGCCTGGCAGATGGGGCAAGCAGGTGTCCTTCCCCTTCTCTCTGCCTCTCTGCCTAGATTCTTATGAGCCTCTGCTCTTTATCCCCTTTGCCCAACTGGGCATGTCAGGCTTCCTCACCTCTTCTACCCTCACAAATGCTAGAGTCAGGACATTTTTAGTAGGCCAGAGAAAAGGAGACTTTATTTCTATCACTTCATCAGGGAATATTTACTCTGCTACCCCTATGGCAATAAACACCCTTTATCCCTTCGACATGGATGACTCTCTATTTGACCTATTTATCTATTTGATAGAGTGAAAAGACAACTGGGCTTCAGGTTATTTTACTTGGTTCTGATAATAAATTCTTCAATGAAATGGAGAAAATAATGTCCCAGGGTCTCAGTTCCAACCTTGAATAATAAAGGAGTAAACAAGATGATCTTTTTAAGTCTAAACATTTCTCTGATCTCTAAGAAAGGTGTATTAGTGTTAGTGCAAGGAAGATATTGTGAGAGTTTTAACTTGAAACCAGAGTTCTGAAGGAGTGAAAGGGGTCTGTTGGTGAAGCCCTCCTATTCTTCACAGCCTCCCTCTCCGTAATAGGCCTTAGGGACAATCAGGACAAGTCCCATCACACACCTTTTCCAAGTTTATGGCAGTCTCCACGAGTTGCTCAAGACTTCCAGGTTATCACCACACAGCTTCTGTATATTGCCTAATAAAATCCCATCTCCTACACCTCCCCAACTCCCCAAACCCTCTCATCTTCAGAGCCCATCACCAATAATATCCTCCTAAAGCCCCACTTCATCTCTAAGCATTTCACCCATCTTCTACTATACACTCAAGAAATATATATTGAATGAATAAATGAATAAGGGAATGAACAATTTAACTGAATGGAGTCCCAAAACTAAGAGGACCTTTGCCTTGTTGAGCATCTCAGAACCAAACAAAAGGCAGCCTGCACAACATCAAAGCCTCACTGAATTGTGGCTCTATTACACATCCTCAGCTTTAAAGATCTCATTATGAGTAAGCACCATAAGTGATGCTATGAACATGCCATAGGATGATGAAAGGTAGACAGAATTTCCAGGTAATTATTATTCTATGACGTTAACCAACCCAGCTATGTTCTTTTGTTGGTTACATGGTAACCATGATGTTGGAGCATCTGATAGAGCTCAGTTTACCAAAGCCTAACTCTCCACTAAGTTATTAACAACTTGCTCTGGTAAATCAAATGAAGAATTGGCCTGCCTCTAAATGGGCCACTCGTTATTAAGGGGAAGCAGGGCAACATAGATATCTTTGAAGCAGTCAGCAGGTAGGTCAAATCTGAGACTAGTATCCAACCCCTTGACAAGTCGAAAGCTGTCATATCAACCAAATGAACTAGGTGAATTACTGCATGCCAAGTTGAGCTACAATGTTTCAGAAGCCTTTGATCAAGGCTATAGTGGGTTGCTCTGAGAGACCCTAATTCTACTCCCAACAACGGCTGTTTCTATCTTATATTTTAAGCCAGGATACCCTTGGATCCATTCTAATAAGTTACCATCAACTTTTTATTGAGAAACCATTTAAAAGGCTATGGTTGGCTAGCACCATGGAGTCTCTGATAGGCCACAGGAGGTACTGGCACTAAGACAACTTTTTAAAAACAGCCGTTTCTAAAGTTCTATGCTGTGACAAGCATGTGAGTTACATGGTGCATCTATTTCTTAAAATTATATAGCTAATATTTGTGCATTTTAAGTATGAATACAAAGAAATCTATAAAAAAAATTGAGTAGAGTTAGACTGAGGTACTGATGAAACAAGAATGGCAGAAGGTTCTTTATTATGGAGACTGGACGATGACACATGGGGATTTTTTAGACTCTTCTGATTACTTGGTTTGAAATTTCCTCTGAAAATGATTTTAAAAAGAAATTCCTTTCAGCATCTTGAATATAACACAAGGGTTAGCGAACTATAGTCCACCTGCCAATCTGGCCCACCTTCCTTTTTTATCAGTAAAGTTTTATTGGAACACAGACATGCCCATTCATTTACGTATTATCTGTGGCTGCTTTTGAACTACAACGACAAAGTTGAACAGTTGTGACCAAGACCATATGGTCCAGAAGCCTAAAATATTTACTGTCTAGCTCTTTACTGAAAAAAGTTTGCCAATCCTGGTCTAATTAATTCCACTTTATATTCTTGCCATCCTTTTCCACTGAACAAAATGTAAGCTTATCCAGCCACTCTGGTGTTATCGTTATTTTCTCCTCTTGGCTTCTGTCCCTCCTCCCCAAAATGACTCCCCTCTGCTCAGGTGTGTCCACCATGCTCTCTGGCTCCTCTGCTCCATGCCTTAACTGGGTCCTCTACACATGATCTCACAAGGCTGAAATCAAGGTATAGCCCAGACTATGTTCTAAACTAGATGCTTGACTTGGGGGAAATGTTCTCAAAATCATTCAGATTGTTAGCAGAATTCATTTCCTTGTGGATGTATAACTGAAGCCTCCATTTTCTTGCTGACCTTTGGATGGGGGCCTCTCTCAGCTCCTAGAGGCTGCCTATACTTCTTGTCATGTGACCTTCTCCATAGGCCCTCTCACAACATGAGAACTTACTTCCTCAAAGTCAGCAAGGAAAAGCCTCTTGCTTCAATCTGCCAAAGTGGAAGCTTATTTAAAGTGACCTAATCCCAGGGACTTCCCTGGTGGTGCAGTGGTTAAGAATCTGTCTGCCAGTGCAGGGGACACGAGTTCGAGCTCTGTTCCGGGAAGATCCCACATGCCACGGAACAACTAAAGCCATGTGCCACAACTACTGAGCCTGCGTTCTAGAGCCCTCGAGCCACAACTACTGAAGCCCGCACGCCTAGAGCCCGTGCTCCTCAACAAGAGAAGCCACCGCAATGAGAAGCCTGCGCACCACAACGAAGAGTAGTCCCTGCTCACCTCAACTAGAGAAAGCCCGCATGCAGCAACGAAGACCCAACGCAGCCATAAATAAATAAATTTATTTAAAAAAAAAAAAAGTGACCTAATCCCATCACCTTTGCCATATTCTATTGGTTGGAAACTAGTCATAGGTTCTATCCACTCAAGAGGAGTGGATTAAACAGGACATGGACAGCAGGCTAAAGAAATTATCGAAGATCACCGAGGGTCTGCAAGCCTTAGTTACCATTAAACTTTTGGTCAGCAATGTGATATGCCTGAAGAAAATGGAGGAACATATTTAAGATACTCAACAAAAGAAGATGTGATCCAAAGATTTTTAACAAGTGAAACTTACTTTTCGAAATAAAAGGTACAAACAGTTAGCAATATGTAAGAACCAAGAAGATCTTGACTCTATGTGCTTATTCTGAGAAAACACTTAGAAAAAAATCTTCAGGAAACCAAAATTAGTAGATGAAATGGGGATGATTGTTAAATACATGCCTACTTTAGTCCTAAGACAAATGAACGTTAAAAGATAGGGAACAGACTTCCAGTCTCTAGTCCAGCATGTAAGGAACTTGAAAGTCATCACTTTGTCCTAACAATGAGCAAAAAACTGAACAAACTGAAAAATCAACAATTCTTCTTAGATCCACCAGAGAAATGGTCACAGGGAAAACTGCTACCCCCAAGACTGGAGTGAAAGACAAGTGATATAGACAGTCACAACTTACCAGAGCAGAAACCCCCAAACTTCTGTGGGAACCAGTGCCAGGAGTACGAGACCTGAACTGTAATTGATGAATTGCTGGGGGCTCAGTGTGGACAAATCTGAAAGATAAAAACTCCACAGGGGGCCTGGTCATGGGGGTGCAAAGGAGTGCTGGGATTGCTGACACCACTGTGAGTTTTACCTCCAGGAGCTTGGCTAGGTCCTTAAAGAGAATATCAGGAAAAAAAAAAAAATCCCTTTGTGCTTCAGCCAGGGGGAGGGGAAAAGGAACCATTTTGAAATACACCAGAGCATTCTGTTTTTCTTAAAGGTGTTTTCCCTCCGGAGAAACTATTTTATAGCTTACTAGAGCCTAAACTATTGGGACTTTATCAAAGCCTAACCTGACTGAGAAAAGAGAAATGCCCACACCAGCTGACACTAGCCATCCTGGCCCACCTAAAAAGGGGTGGGGGGGCGGTGGACTGAGAAGCATATGAAGTTCATTGTTCAGAGTCATAGACTCACAAAAGACGGAGACCTAATCATGGGAATGCTTCCCCTCTCCCACATATAACCACAACATTACTGGAGGTCTATTTACAGCAGTTCCTTTCACCCAGTATACCACGTATGGCTATCAAGAAAAAATTACAAACATACTGAAAAGCAAAAAACACAGTTTGAACATATCAGAACCAGACTCAGACATGGCAGCAATATTGGAGTTATCACTGGGAGTTTAAAATAACTATAATTAATATACTAAGGGCTTTAACAAATAGAATGCAAGAAATAATGGGCAATGTAAGCAGAGAGGTGGAAAGTCTAAGAAACAATCAAAAAGAAATGCTATATGAGAAATGACAACTGCCCATAATGGGCTTATTAGTAGACTAAACATGGCTGAGAAAAGAACCTCTGAGTTTGAGGATATCTCAATAGAAACTTCCAAAACAAAAAAATGAAGAGAAAAAAGACAATGAAATGGAACAGAATATGTAAGAGTTGTGATATGCATAATTGGAATACCAGAAGGAAAGCAGAGAAAGGAACAGAAGATATGTTTGAAAAAAAAGACAATGTTTGAAAAAAAAGACAGAATTTCCCCAAAATAATGTCAACACCAAACCAGGAAGCTCAGAGAACACCAAGCAGGATAAATGCAGGGGAAAAAAATACACCTAGGCATATCATATTCAAACTGTAGAAATTCAAAGATGAAAAAATAGTCTTGAAAGAAGCCAGAGTAAAAAAACACCTTACATATAGAGGAACAAAGAATTACATCTGAATTCGTCTCAGAAACCATGCAAGCCAAAAAAAGAGTGGAATGAAATATTTAAAGTGCTGAGAGAAAAAAACCCAGCAACCTAGAATTCTGTACCCTGAAAAATTATCTCTAAAAAATGAAGGAGAAATAAACACTTTCTCAGAAAAATAAAAATGGAGGGAATTTTTTGCCAGTAGACCTACCTTATAAGAAATGTTAAAAGAAGTTCTTCAGGAAAAATGAAAAAAAGGGTCTACATTAAAAAAAAAAAAAAAAAGAGCATCAGAGAAAGAATAAGTGAAGGTAGAATAAAAA
The DNA here is from genome assembly GCF_028021215.1 of Eschrichtius robustus. Classification (NCBI taxonomy): domain Eukaryota; kingdom Metazoa; phylum Chordata; class Mammalia; order Artiodactyla; family Eschrichtiidae; genus Eschrichtius; species Eschrichtius robustus. The sequence continues at coordinate 33,227,299 of NC_090827.1, read as the reverse complement.
CTTTTATTCTTCTTATTCTCAATAGATCTAACAGATAACATTTTGTTCAAAATAGTAGTGACAATGCCATTATGTATCTACATACATGTTTATGTACACTTATGTATAAGTGAAATGAATGACAACAATGACACAAGAGATGGATTATTTTGTAATTATAAAATAGTTGAATTACCCATGAAGTAGTATAGTGTTATTTAAAAGTAGACATGGATTAGTTGTAAATGTATACTGCAAAAGCTAGGACACCATGAATAAAAGTTAAAAAAAGAAGTATAACTGATATGCTAAGCTAGGAGAAAAAAAATGGAATTATATAAAATGCTCAGTTAAAGCCACAAAAGGCAGAAAAAGAGTGGAAGACAAAACTAGGAACAAAGAACAAGGGCAATAAACAGAAAGCAGTAGCAAATATGGTAGATATTAATCCAACTCTATCAAAAGTCACTTAAAATGTCAATGGTCCAAATACACCAATTGAAAGAATGAGAATGTCAGAGTGGATCAAAAAACAAGACCCAACTATATGTTGTCTGTAAGAAACCCACTTTATTTTTTTTCTCTTTTTGACTATATCTCAACTTCACCTCTCTTACCTGTCTCGCTGTGGTTCCTTCTCTATATCTTTAGTTATAGAAAATCTTTTCTGGTAGGTTCCGGTCTCTTTCATCAATGGTTGTTCTGTAAATAGTTGTAATTTTGGTGTGCCCATGAGAGGAGGTGAGCTCAGGGTCTTTCTACTCTGCCAACTTCAATAAAAATCAAGGAACACACTTTAAATATAAAGACACATATAGATTAAAAGTAAACAGATGAAGAAAGTTATACCATGTTAACAATAATCAAAAGAAAGCAGGAGTAGCTATATTAATTGCAGATAATGCAGACTTCAAAGCAAGCAAAGTTATCAGGGATAGAGAGGGGCATTACTTAATGACAAAAGGCTCAGTGTTCCAAGAAAACATAGTAATCCTTAATGTGTATGTGCTAAACAACAGAACGTCCAAATACATGAAGCAAAAGCTGATAGAACTGCAAGGAGAAATAGATGAATCTATTATTAAAGTTGGAGACTTCAACACCTCTCTTTCTGAAATGCACAGATCCAGCAGACAGAAAATCATTAAGACATAGCTGATTTCAAAAGGTAGAGAATAAAGTATGTTACAAGAATGAAGATATCGTATTAAAAAAAATGTAATTGTTTTTGTAATCATGTTTGGTGGTGATACATTTACTATTTTTAATTTTATTTAATTAAATAATTTTATAAATTATAAATTAAATTAAATTAATTTATAAAGTATAATTTATATAAATATATAATTTATGGAATTATAAGTATATCTATAATATATAGAAATAGATATATAATATTAATAAATTATAATTAATAGTAGTTTATTAATGATAAATTATATGTTTATCAAATTATTAATCATTAATTTATTTCTGCTAGGTCGTTACTATATAACATGAATTAAGTGGATGAGTAATCATGAAATATTAAAATTTAATCATTCCTGTGTTTTTGAGGTCCAGGATTCTTAATGTTTTAGAAAGAATATTTAAATATAGATGAGTTTAAGTAAAAAGTTTGTAATCCTATATTAGAATTGGTGGTACCAGTATGAATTCTGGAATATTCTGTATTTTAAAAGACTATGCAGACACATACACACATACGTACAATTGGATTATTGTTGTTTTAAAGGACAATCAATGAATTATGCCAAGGATCAGCAAACCATTCTATAAAGAGGTAGACAGTAAAGACTGTAGGATTTGCAGGGCACATAGCACAGTTAAAACTACTCAGTTCTGGTTTTGGAGCAAAAGTCACCATAGACAACATATAAACAACGTATAAACATAAACATAGCTGCGTTCTGATAAAACTATTTACAAAAACAGGAGTTGGATCTGATTTGGCTCACAAAGGTTTGCTGACAGGCAATGAGCTAACATCACAAAATAACAGTCAACCAGACAGTATTTGCCTCTTGATGGAAAAGCACCCCACCACCTGTAGTCTGATCACGCTTTGGACCCAGCTGTCAATTTACAGGAGACACACAGGACAAAGGTGTGTGTTAAACAGAGTGTGAGAAACTCTACAGGTCAAACTACACAAGTTCTTCAACAAAAATTGTAAGGAAGAGGCAGGAGAGAAGATGGCGGAAGAGTAAGACGCAGAGATCACCTTCCTTCCCACAGATACAGTAGAAATACATCTACACGTGGAACTGCTCCTACAGAACACCCACTGAGCGCTGACAGAAAACGTCCGACCTCTAAACAGGCAAGAAACTCCCCCCGTACTTGGGTAGGGAAAAAGAAAAAAGAAATAACAGAGACAAAAGAATAGGGACGGCACCTGCACCAGTGGGAGGGAGCTGTGAAGGAGGAAAGATTTCCACGCACTAGGAAGCCCCTTCGCGGGCAGAGACTGCGGGTGGCAGAGGGGGGAAGCTTCGGAGCCACGGAAGAGAGCGCAGCCACAGGGGTGCGGAGGGCAAAGCGGAGAGATTCCTGCACAGAGGCTCGGCAACGAGCAGCACTCACCAGCCCGAGAGGTTTGTCTGCTCCCCCGCCGGGGCGGGTGGGCTGGGAACTGAGGCTTGGGCTTCGGTCGGATCGCAGGGAGAGGACTGGGGTTGGCGGCGTGAACACAGCCTGAAGGGGTTAGTGCGCCACGGCTAGCCGGGAGGGAGTCCGGGAAAAAGTCTGAAGCTGCCGAAGAGGCAAGAGACTTTTTCTTCCCTCTTTGTTTCCTGGTGCGCGAGGAGAGGGGATTCAGAACGCCGCCTAAACGAACTCCAGAGACGGGCGCGAGCCGCGGCTAACAGCGCGGATCCCACAGCAACAGGGGCGCAGAGGGAAAAACGGAGAGACTCCCGCACAGAGGCTCGGCGCCGAGCAGCGCTCACCAGCCCGAGAGGCCTGTCTGCTCACCCGCCGGGGCGGGCGGGGCTGGGAGCTGAGGCTCAGCTTCGGTCGGATCGCAGGGAGAGGACTGGGGCTGGCGGCGTGAAAGCCTGACGGGGTTAGCGCGCCACAGCTGGCTGGTAGGGAGTCCGGGAAAAAGTCTGCAGCTGCCGAAGAGGCAAGAGACTTTTTCTTGCCTCTTTGTTTCACGGCGCGCAGGGAGAGGGGATTCAGAGCGCCGCCTAAACAAGCTCCACAGACTGGCGCGAGCCGCAGCGATCAGCGCGGGCCCCAGAGACGGGCGTGAGACGCTGGGGCTGCTGCTGCCGCCTCCAAAAAGCCTGTGTGTGAGCACAGGTCACTCTCCACACCGCCCCTCCCGGGAGCCTGTGCAGCCCGCCACCGCCAGGCTCCCGTGATCCGGGGACAAGTTCCCCGGGAGAACACACGGCGCACCTCAGGCTGCTGCAACGTCACGCCGGCCTCTGATGCCGCAGGCTCGCCCTGCCTCCTCTGTACCCCTCCCTCCCCGCGGCCTGGGTGAGCCAGAGCCCCCGAAGCAGCTGCTCCTTTAACCCCGTCCTGTCTGGGCGGGGAATAGACGCCCTCAGGCGACCTACACGCAGAGGCGGGTCCAAATCCAAGCTGAACCCCAGGAGCTGTGCGAACAGAGAAGAGAAGGGGAAATCTCTCCCAGCAGCCTCAGAAGCAGCGGATTAAAACTCCACAAACAACTTGATGTGCCTGCATCTGTTGAATACCTGAATAGACAACGAATCATCCCAAATTCAGGAGGTGGACTTTCGGAGCAGGATATATTAATTTTTCCTCTTTTCCTTTTTTTTGTGAGTGTATATGTATATGCTTCTGGGTGAGATTTTGTCTGTATAGCTCTGCTTTATAATAGCTTTATTTTACTTCACTATATTATAGCCTCCTTCTTTCTTTCTTTCTATTTTTTCTCCCTTTTACTCTGAGCCGTGTGGACGAAAGGCTCTTGGTGCTCCATCCAGGCATCAGGGCCGTGCCTCTGAGGGGGGAGAGCCAACTTCAGGACACTGGTCCACAAGAGACCTCCCAGCTCCACGTAATACCAAACGGTGAAAATCTCTCAGAGATCTCCATCTCAACATCAAGAACCAGCTTCACTCAACGACCAGCAAGCTACAGTGCTGGACACCCTATGCCAAACAAGTAGCAAGACAGGAACACAGCCCCATCCATTAGCAGAGAGGCTGCCTAAAATCATAATAAGGCCACAGACACCCCAAAATAAACCACCAGACGTGGACGTGCCCACCAGAAAGACAAGATCCAGCCTCATCCACCAGGACTCAGGCACTAGTTCCCTCCACCAGGAAGCCTACACAACCCACTGAACCAACCTTAGCCACTGGGGACAGATACCAAAAACAACGGGAACTACGAACCTGCAGCCTGTGAAAAGGAGACCCCAAACACAGTAAGATAAGCAAAATGAGATGACAGAAAAACACACAGCAGATGAAGGAGCAGGGTCAAAACACTCCAGATTTAAGAAATGAAGAGGAAATTGGTAGTCTACCTGAAAAAGAATTCAGAATAATGATAGTAAGGATGATCCAAAATCTTGGAAACAGAATAGACAAAATGCAAGAAACATTTAACAAGGATGTAGAAGAACTAAAGAGAAACCAAGCAATGATGAAAAACACAATAAATGAAATTAAAAATACTCTAGATGGGATCAATAGCAGAATAACTGAGGCAGAAGAAAGGATAAGTGACCTGGAAGATAAAATGGTGGAAATAACTACTGCAGAGCAGGATAAAGAAAAAAGAATGAAAAGAACTGAGGACAGTCTCAGAGACCTCTGGGACAACATTAAACGCACCAACATTCGAATTATAGGGGTCCCAGAAGAAGAAGAGAAAAAGAAAGGGACTGAGAAAATATTTGAGGAGATTATAGTTGAAAACTTCCCTAATATGGGAAAGGAAATAGTTAATCAAGTCCTGGAAGCACAGAGAGTCCCATACAGGATAAACCCAAGGAGAAACACGCCAAGACACATATTAATCAAACTGTCAAAAATTAAATATAAGGAAAACATATTAAAGGCAGCAAGGGAAAAACAGCAAATAACACACAAGGGAATCCCCATAAGGTTAACATCTGATCTTTCAGCAGAAACTCTGCAAGCCAGAAGGGAGTGGCAGGATATACTTAAAGTGATGAAGGAGAAAAACCTACAACCAAGATTACTCTACCCAGCAAGGATCTCATTCAGATGTGATGGAGAAATTAAAAACTTTACAGACAAGCAAAAGCTGAGAGAGTTCAGCACCACCAAACCAGCTTTACAACAAATGCTAAGGGAACTTCTCTAGGCAAGAAACACAAGAGAAGGAAAACACCTACAATAACAAACCCAAAACATTTAAGAAAATGGGAATAGGAACATACATATCGATAATTACCTTGAATGTAAATGGATTAAATGCTCCCACCAAAAGACACAGGCTGGCTGAATGGATACAAAAACAAGACCCATATATATGCTGTCTACAAGAGACCCACTTCAGACCTAGAGACACATATAGACTGAAAGTGAGGGGATGGAAAAAGATATTCCATGCAAATGGAAATCAAAAGAAAGCTGGAGTAGCAATTCTCATATCCGACAAAATAGACTTTAAAATAAAGACTATTACAAGAGACAAAGAAGGACACTATATAATGATCAAGGGATCGATCCAAAAGGAAGGTATAACAATTGTAAATATTTATGCACCCAACATAGGAGCACCTCATTACATAAGGCAAATACTAACAGCCCTAAAAGGGGAAATCGACAGCAACACAATCATAGTAGGGGACTTTAACACCCCACTTTCACCAATGGACAGATCATCCAAAATGAAAATAAATAAGGAAACACAAGCTTTAAATGATACATTAAACAAGATGGACTTAATTGATATTTATAGGACATTCCACCCAAAAACAACAGAATACACATTTTTCTCAAGTGCTCATGGAACATTCTCCAGGATAGATCATATCTTGGGTCACAAATCAAGCCTTGGTAAATTTAAGAAAATTGAAATCGTATCAAGTATCTTATCCGATCACAACGCTATGAGACTAGATATCAATTACAGGAAAAGATCTGTAAAAAATACAAACACATGGAGGCTACACAATACACTGCTTAATAACGAAGTGATCACTGAAGAAATCAAAAGGGAAATCAAAAAATACCTAGAAACAAATGACAATGGAGATACGACGACCCAAAACCTATGGGACGCAGCAAAAGCAGTGCTAAGAGGGAAGTTTACAGCAATACAAGCCTACCTCAAGAAACAGGAAACATCTCGAATAAACAACCTAACCTTGCACCTGAAGCAATTAGAGAAAGAAGAACAAAAAAACCCCAAAGCCAGCAGAAGGAAAGAAATTATAAAGATCAGGTCAGAAATAAATGAAAAAGAAATGAAGGAAACAATAGCAAAAATCAATGAAACTAAAAGCTGGTTCTTTGAGAAGATAAACAAAATTGATAACCCATTAGCCAGACTCATCAAGAGAAAAAGGGAGAAGACTCAAATCAATAGAATTAGAAATGAAAAAGGAGAAGTAACCACTGACACTGCAGAAATACAAAAGATCATGAGAGATTACTACAAGCAACTCTATGCCAATAAAATGGACAACCTGGAAGAAATGGACAGATTCTTAGAAATGCACAAACTGCCGAGACTGAACCAGGAAGAAATAGAAAATATGAACAGACCAATCACAAGCACTGAAATTGAAACTGTGATTAAAAACCTTCCAACAAACAAGAGCCCAGGACCAGATGGCTTCACAGGTGAATTCTATCAAACATTTAGAGAAGAGCTAACACCTATCCTTCTCAAACTCTTCCAAAATATTGCAGAGGGAGGAACACTCCCAAACTCATTCTACGAGGCCACCATCACCCTGATACCAAAACCAGACAAAGATGTCACAAAGAAAGAAAACTACAGGCCAATATCACTGATGAACATAGATGCAAAAATCCTCAACAAAATACTAGCAAACAGAATCCAACAGCACATTAAAAGTATTATACACCATGATCAAGTGGGGTTTATTCCAGGAATGCAAGGATTCTTCAATATACACAAATCAATCAATGTGATACTCCATATTAACAAATTGAAGGAGAAAAACCATATGATCATCTCAATAGATGCAGAGAAAGCTTTCGACAAAATTCAACACCCATTTATGATAAAAGCCCTGCAGAAAGTAGGCATAGAGGGAACTTTCCTCAACATAATAAAGGCCATATATGACAAACCCACAGCCAACATTGTCCTCAATGGTGAAAAACTGAAACCATTTCCACTAAGATCAGGAACAAGACAAGGTTGTCCACTCTCACCACTATTATTCAACATAGTTTTGGAAGTGTTAGCCACAGCAATCAGAGAAGACAAAGAAATAAAAGGAATCCAAATCGGAAAAGAAGAAGTAAAGCTGTCACTATTTGCAGATGACATGATACTATACATAGAGAATCCTAAAGATGCTACCAGAAAACTCCTAGAGCTAATCAATGAATTTGGTAAAGTAGCAGGATACAAAATTAATGCACAGAAATCTCTTGCATTTCTATACACTAATGACGAAAAATCTGAAAGTGAAATTAAGAAAACACTCCCGTTTACCATTGCAACAAAAAGAATAAAATATCTAGGAATAAACCTACCTAAGGAGACCAAAGACCTGTATGCAGAAAATTATAAGACACTGATGAAAGAAATTAAAGATGATAACAAATAGATGGAGAGATATACCATGTTCCTGGATTGGAAGAATCAACATTGTGAAAATGACTCTACTACCCAAAGCAATCTACAGATTCAATGCAATCCCTATCAAACTACCACTGGCATTTTTCACAGAACTAGAACAAAAAATTTCACAATTTGTATGGAAACACAAAAGACCCCGAATAGCCAAAGCAATCTTGAGAACGAAAAATGGAGCTGGGGGAATCAGGCTCCCTGACTTCAGACTATATTACAAAGCTACAGTAATCAAGACAGTTTGGTACTGGCACAAAAACAGAAATATAGATCAATGGAACAGGATAGAAAGCCCAGAGATAAACCCACACACATATGGTCACCTTATCTTTGATAAAGGAGGCAAGAATATACAGTGGAGAAAAGACAGCCTCTTCAATAAGTGGTGCTGGGAAAATTGGACAGATACATGTAAAAGTGTGAAATTAGAACACTCCCTGACACCATGCACAAAAATAAACTCAAAATGGATTAAAGACCTAAATGTAAGGCCAGACACTATCAAACTCTTAGAGGAAAACATAGGCAGAACACTCTATGACATACATCACAGCAAGATTCTTTTTGACCCAGCTCCCAGAGAAATGGAAATAAGAACACAAATAAACAAATGGGACCTAATGAAACTTAAAAGCTTTTGCACAGCAAAGGAAACCATAAACAAGACCAAAAGACAACCCTCAGAATGGGAGAAAATATTTGCAAATGAAGCAACTGACAAAGGATTAATCTCCAAGATTTACAAGCAGCTCATGCAGCTCAATAACAAAAAAACGAACAACCCAATCCAAAAATGAGCAGAAGACCTAAATAGACATTTCTCCAAAGAAGATATACAGATTGCCAACAGACACATGAAAGAATGCTCAACATCATTAATCATTAGAGAAATGCAAATCAAAACTACAATGAGATATCATCTCACACAACGATCAGAATGGCCATCATCAAAAAATCTAGAAACAATAAATGCTGGAGAGGGTGTGGAGGAAAGGGAACACTGTTGCACTGTTGGTGGGAATGTAAATTGATACAGCCACTATGGAGAACAGTATGGAGGTTCCTTAAAAAACTACAAATAGAACTACCATACGACCCAGCAATCCCACTACTGGGCATATACCCTGAGAAAACCATAGTTCAAAAAGAGTCATGTACCAAAATGTTCATTGCAGCTCTATTTACAATAGCCAGGACATGGAAGCAACCTAAATGTCCATCGACAGATGAATGGATAAAGAAGATGTGGCACATATATACAATGGAATATTACTCAGCCATAAAAAGAAATGAAATGGAGGTATTTGTAATGAGGTGGATGGAGTTAGAGTCTGTCATACAGAGTGAAGTAAGTTAGAAAGAGAAAAACAAATACAGTATGCTAACACATATATACGGAATCTAAGGAAAAAAAAAAAAAAGCCATGAAGAACCTAGTGGCAAGACGGGAATAAAGACACAGACCTACTAGAGAATGGACTTGAGGATATGGGGAGGGGGTGGGGTGAGATGTGACAGGGTGAGAGAGTGTCATGGACATATATACACTACCAAATGTAAAATAGATAGCTAGTGGGAAGCAGCCGCATAGCACAGGGAGATCAGCTCGGTGCTTTGTGACCACCTAGAGGGGTGGGATGGGGAGGGTGGGAGGGAGGGAGATGCAAGAGGGAAGAGATATGGGAACATATTGTATGTGTATAACTGATTCACTTTGTTATAAAGCAGAAGCTAACACACCATTGTAAGGCAATTATACTTCAATAAAGATGTTTAAAAAAAAAAATTGTAAGGAAAAGATAAGGGTGGAGGAGGGAACCTGATGAATACATTAAAATTTTGAATACATATGATATTATATCAAAGGGCAACTATTAAACAATCAATTAAAGCTCTGATGAAAATTTTTTACTAGAAAGGAAAAAAGTTCCTGAGGCCTTGGTGGTACTTTTAAACTTGTATTGGCTTTTTCAGCTTAGAGAATGAGAAGGCAATTGTCTATTAAAGCTGTTGAGCAATAAATGTTCTCTTGGCCCTGCACCACCTTCCAGGTGACCAGTCTTCACAGTGGAATTGGCTCTGGCACCAGTGGAAGGTGGCAGGAGTTTGCCTTTGGTGGCCTTGTGATTACCCTTTGGAAGACTGTCTTTCATTGTCTCCCTCAAACTCATTAAATCCTGTCTTGCTAATTGCTTTCAATAGATGATAAGGTTTTTTCAGGTTTTAGATTTCTAAATAATATTTCTATAAAGTAAGTGTAATGGGTTTTGGAAACTGAAAACCCTATATGATATAAAGAAATGGTGTCATCCAGTAAAAACAAACTCATGATTAGCAAAAGGAGAAAGGTGGGGTGAGGGATAAATTAGGAGGTTGTGATTAACAGATACACATGACTATATATAAAATTGATCAAAAAAAAGGATCTACTGTATAGCACAGGGAACTATATTCAATATTTTGTAATAACCTATAATGGAAAAGAATCTGAAGAAGAATATATGCATATATATTTATAGAGTATATATATATATACATACATATGTGTGTATAACTGAATCAGTTTGCTGTACACCTGAAACTAATACAACGTCATAAATCAACTATACTTCACTTTAAAAAATAAATAGATTTTTAAAAAAAAGAATAAAGCTACTGTGAAAAAAAAAGGAAATGGTGTCATTCCCACTATGTTGGGAATGTATTGTCTAAACAGGGACCCTTTTAAAAGTGAAAGTTAATCACACCAGGATAATAGAGATAAAACGAGATTATCCCAGCAAACTGGGAAGCATGGCTACTCTAGTAATAATGGGAATATTTTGGGACTAGAAAGAGCTACTTATGGTCTTAATTATGTCATGTAGGTAGCACATGCTGTACCCCCTCCTTTCAGTTGACTCTGCCTTTATGTCATGTCTGTTTGCACTTGGCTGGTACGTAGCATTCCTTGCAACAAACTACAGTACAAGTTTCTGGATAGTGCCTCCAGCGCTTCTAAGCCATCCCATGTGTAAAAGCATGTTTCTATAAATTACGCGACGAGTGCAATGAGAGTCAGGACACCCGTCACGACTAGCTAGATCTTGTGCAAGATATTTTTCCTCCTGTTTCTGTTTATTCACCTGTAAAATAAAGGTTTAAACCAATGGTTTTCAGAATATATTTTTAGCTTTATTTCTTAATCTGAGTGTCATGTATATGTACATGCAGTCATTCTTCAGTATCCCGGGGACATTGTTGTACAGGACACTCCACAGACACCAAAACCTGCAGATGCTCAAGTCCCTTATATAAAACAGCAAACTGTTTGAATACAACCAATGCACATCCTCTTGCATTCTGTAATCATCTCTAGATGACTTATAAAACTTAATACAATGTAAATGCTATGTAAATAGTTGCCAGTGTGCAAACTTTCACGTTGTCAGTGTGCAAAAATTCAAGTTTTGCTTTGGGGAACCTTCTGGAATTTTTTAAATATTTTTGTTCCACACTTGGTTGAATCCATGGATGCAGAACCACGGATATGGAGGACCAGCTGTATACAAATTCATGTACACTCTTTGTGAAGAAAGTAGACTCAAATCAAGATGAGTACGTCAAAAGCAAAGAAGTAAGGAAAACTGATAACCTCAAAAAATGTCTTCTGGTAAATGGTATCACACAACACATCTAGTCTAGTACACATGCGTTTGTCTACCTTATTCTTAAAATTTATAAAGAAAATGCTGCTGCAATGCCATTCCAGTAACATGAGATCCTTAGAGCTAGAAAGTTCTTATCCTTTTCAATTTATTTCTTCTGAAAATAGGATACTGTTGGGAATTCAAAAAGAGATAAGCAGATTGCAACTCAAGAGTTTGAAGCACCTCTTTGGGGTTAGCTAGTCTCCTCAACCATGCCGTCACTTCCCTTCTCTTCTCCATTTTCAATTGCGAAGGGCTCTGGGGGAACTACAATAGAGAAGTTCTAATTGGCTCTTTTCCTGTGACAACACCCAAAGGTACACAGCAATTGACTTTTTGAGAGGTTATTGGTATGATGCTAAAAGTTCCGAGTTGCAGGATGAGAAAGTGTGAGATTCATTGATTTCAACCCACAGCTAGCATTTACTAAGTTCTGTAAAATACAGCAGGCAGCCCTCTCTGCCTTGGGAGTTGACAGGAGTCTAAATCAGACAGACAAGTGAGATCTAGAAATCTAATAAGACCAAGTGACAAATGCAGAACGAGAAACTGAAAGCTTAGCGTCCATTACTGACTTCAAAACCAAAATGTAACCCAGAAAAGCCTTCCCTGAAGACTCAGGAAAGCATCTGAAGTTTCCAATAAGAGCTTAGTTTCCAAACAGCATCTTCTTTCCCAGAGAAAGAATACACGCACTCACATCACCTCTGCAGATAGAACCTGACTTCCAAATTGCTCAGGCCCACATCTTTGGATGGCTGCCCTGGCAAGTCTTGAACACCGTGGAGATCTCCACAGGAGTGTCTTTGTGTGTATTGATAGGAAAAAGGAAGAACCGAAGAGCAAGAATTGTTTATTGGCCTCTTTCCTACATCCTTCTTCCTCTTGTTTCTTTAAAAACACTTCAATGAAGGTAGAAGAATATTGTAAATAATGTGTTTCTCCCTTACCACCATACACATACTCCTTTTTGGCCTTATTACATTATATTCTAACTTGGGGTTTGTCTGCCTGTCTCCTTGTAGTAGGTCAAATGCATGGGAGGCCCAAATGGCCTCTCTGAACCCATGTGCTTTGCATGTGACTTTGCAGCTTCTCCCTTAAACAGATGCCACTTATTCCCCATCTATGCCACCCCAACCTTGAATCTGAGCTCTCCTTTTGACTCTCTTTTTGCCCAATAGAATATGACAGAAGAGACTCTGTGCCATTTCTGAGGCTACGTCTCAAGAGGTCTTGTTCATTCCCATCATACTTGTCTCCTCACCATCATGTAGTCAAGGCCAGGTTAGCCTGCTGGAGGATGAAAGACCACATGAAAGAAATCCAGGCTGTCTCACCAGTCCTAGCCAAGGCCCTCCTAGACTAGCCAGTCCCCTGTCAAACTGCCAGCTAATGACAGATAAATCAGTGAGCTCAGCTCAGATCAGTCAAGCCTGGCTCAGACAAGAAGAAACACCCCTTTGGCCCACAGAGTTATGAATGAAATAAATGTTTATATTGTTGTGTGTTACGAGGTTTTCTGGTGGGTTATAATGCAGCATTATTATGACAATAGATAACTGCTACACCTCCCTCCTAAATGTATTCACACAGACTGGATCTCAATACATGACAGATGAGTTAATGAATGAATAATTGAGCAAATGAATGAATAAATGAAAATGATACCCTAAACTGGATGATATGATGTTTAAATGGATTCTGTCTCATTAAGGACAGAAGAATGGTGAATTATCATCTTATGTTTTCCTAACTGGAAATTCTTCCTCTGCCCCAGTCCCTGTTAGAATGCTTTACACTGATTGAGTATGCAGGCTATTCTGTTGGCGCAACTACTGAGCCAGCTGTGTCCACCCCAAGTCTGAGCTGAAGTTCTGTAAGCAGAGGAGCAGCACAGAGAATGAACGGTGAAAGCCTGGAGTGCGTTGGTCTATTACAGCCCCTGATATGGTAATGGGGTTAGTGGAGGTGGTTCACTGATGTTTCTGCCAAGAGTGGGGGCAGAGTGAATAAATCAGTGTACTTTGGAATGAGAAAAAGACAAAAAGGACTAGTATGTGAGTGCACAAACACACGCACACACTCACACATAAAACAGCACAGATGTTGCCACACTACACATAAAAAATTCCATAAAAACAAAACTCTGTGATGGATACAATGGAATCTGCAGCCATGGAGACCAGAAGACACTTGAGAAAACATCCAGTAACAGGGGAGGGCAGATACAGCTGCCTCAGGGGGCAATGTAGAAGCTACAGATTTAGAGAAGAGGTCATTCGTGTGAGCTGGAGGGCTGAGGGAAACTAGGGAAGGGTGACTTGACCCAAACTGTAGAAGCCCAGCTCAAAGTGGCTGAATCTTGAGGTTACCATTAAAAATCCAGATGAAAACCCATTAAGAAGCAAAGGCTTAGAGGTGAGACAACCATGGCCAATTTTCCGAGGAACTAAGTGGCTATAAAAGAAAACTTCCATAAAAGAGTAGGATGCTGGTGTACAAGTACCAAGGGTTGAGGCTTTACCCTGAGGGCAAGGCGTGAGGTAAACTTAAAAAGACCTTAAGCTAGTCACAAATAGGAAATATCTGGTCAGGTTAAACTGGTCATACTGTTCCGGACTCAACAAGTACTCAATAAAAAGGGACTCATAAAAATATATTTTCCCCCTGAGATCTTGGATTTATAGTATGTTTTGTGGGTTTTTAAACTCTCTCTAGGTTAGTGAGAACTTCAAACCAATATTTACAAGGGGTCGCACTTCACATACCATAACTTTTCAGGCCAGCAGAGGGTAGGGGGAAGAAGGCATTTTCTTCCTTTTCATCCCAACCCAAAACAACAACTGATGTAATCGTGCAGCTCTGGGGCTCACATTTCCTTGTGTCACAGACTGGTGATTCAAGCTGCATTTCTCACTCCTGCCTCCCTGCTTGAAACCATCTCCAGGAAGCTCCCTAGTCCTGCCCACATTCGTCTTGATTTTCCCATGGGAAGTGGGTGGCCGGCTGACAAGAAGATTCTTCTTGGTTTTACTCCATTCATGGGTTGGAAACAAAGGCTTCCTCTGATGGCGGGCAAACGTTGTCTTAGGGACCCCTTTCCCAGGAAATCCTGTGCTGCTTGAAGAGTTTGCTTTCATGCCCTCCTATTTTAGCCTCCAAAAAAGCTTCTTCATCAGATTTAAGGTACGGTATGTCCCTCAGAGAGCCAAACAAAGACAGAATACAACTCACATTGACGCTGATGGTATTTTGTACTTAATGACTCTTATACTACACTTCCTAAATTACTCGCATATAAAACTGAATTCAAAAAACCGGTTTTCTCAACTGTCACTAATACACTCATCTCATTTTGCTCTGTTGCACAATTGAGCATGACAGATTTAGCCAGTTTTGCTATGTTAAAATTTTTCCTTGACTCCAGCTTTATGGGCTAATTTTTTTTTTTCCCCCAGCTGGGAGCAAACTAAATTTTCAACTATCCCATAACAGTGTGATTTTAAAAATCCATCCTTCCAGTGTTTTTTTGTCTTTTGGACAGAGAAGCAGACTGCAGGCCTGAGAATGGTTTCAGAGACTGCAGTACAAAGCTGATCTTTGGATACATACATACTAGATCCATCTTGTGAACAGGGAAGAGCAATTTTGTTCTTTTTGCCTCCAAGTGGGGATTGGATGTACTTCTGATGTCAAGCAGTGCTAAGCCAGGGCTAAAAGAAGAGCAGTGCACTTGTGTTATATAAGATTAGGGCCTTGAAAATGCTAATATTTTATCTATTTTTACTTAAGGCCAGGGACATTCTGCAATAAGTCTTATTCAGGAAGGAAACCCATGTAATAACCTTGCTTCTGTAGTCCTTTTATCTGTATGCCTCAGGCATTTTTATTAAGTCATCCAACACCAACAGCATTAACTGGACAAAGAAGATGGCACCTATAAACTAAAGTATCAGTTCTATAAAAGACTTATCCTGACTGCACTTGTTCACATGGTCTTCATTCAAGATCTGGGTTACAGAAAAGAAAAGGAAAGAAGAGAAGAGAAGAGAAAAGAAAAGGAGAAAAGAAAAAGCAAACATTATTATCTTAAAAAACAAAACTGATATTTTAGAAGTTGGTAGTAGAGAGGGGAATCCAAAAGGTCATTTTTTTTTGGATTTCAACTACAGATTTGAGTCCCCCAAAAATGAGGACAAGAGTTGGCATAATGAAAGCATGAGACATAGACTACAGAGGGTGCTTATTCTTGCACATCTCATAAATTAATGCATTCATTTATTCATTTCACAAACATTAACTGAGCAACTACTACATTTTAGGCAACAGCTACAATCTTAAATGCTGAAGCTAGTGAAATAAGCAAGAAAAGATTCATACCCTCTAGGACTCACAGTCAAGAGGAGGAGACAGACACAAAAAAAATTATAATAAGATTCAAAATGTTAACAAATGGAAATCATATTTGATTTTGCCCTAGTTTTCCTTCATTTTTTCATTCAATCACTTTTTCATTCATTCAGCATTTATTGAGTCCTTTGTTCTAGACATGGTTCTTAGACATGGGGACACAAAAGTGAATAAGATCCTTAACCTCAAGGCATTCTCTCTTACAGTATGCAAATGCCATTTAACACACCAACAAAGCATAGGATGTGCTAGTAACAGTAGCATAATCACAGAAAATGGGGCAAATAACTCTGCCTATGTGAACTGAGAAAAGCAGTAACAACAATCCTTTATTCTGACTGATAGAAAGCCCTAACCTGCAAAATAAGTATTTCCTGCAGATGAAAAAGATGGGGAAACTTTATAGACATAGCCTTTCTCTTTTTTCTTTTTATTGGAGTATAGTTGATTTACAATGTTTTGTTAGTTTCTGGTGTACAGCAAAGAGACTCAGTTATATATATGTATGTATATATATGTGTGTGTGTATATATATATATATATACACATTCCTTTTCGTATTCTTTTCCATTATAGGTTATTACAAGATATTGACTATAGTTCCCTATGCTCTACAGTAGGACCGTGTCGTTTATCTATTTTATATATAGTTGTTTGAATCTGCTAATCACAAACTCCTAATTTATTCCTCCCCCACTTTCCCCTTTGGTAACCATAAGTTTGTTTTCTATGTCTGTGAGTCTGTTTCTTTTTCGTAAATAAGTTCATTTGTATCATACTTTAGATTCCACATATAACTGATATCATATGATATTTGTCTTTCTCTTTCTGACTTACTTCACTTAGTATGATCATCTCTAGGTCCATCCCTGTTACAGCAAATGGCATTATTTCATTCCTTTTTAAGGCTGAGTAATATTCCATTGTATATATACCACATCTTCTTTATCCAGGCATCTGTCAGTGGACATTTAGGTTGCTTTCATGTCTTGCTTATTGTAAATAGTACTGCTATGAACATAGGAGTGTATGTATCTTTTCAAATTAGAATTTTCTCCAGAGATATGCCTAGTGGGATTGCTGAATCATATAGTAACTCTATTTTTAGTTTTTTAAGGAACCTCCATATTGTTTTCCATAGTGGCTGCACCAATTTACCTTCCCACCAATAGTGTAGGAGGGTTCCCTTTTCTCCACACCCTCTCCAGCATTTATTGTTTGCAGATTTTTTGATGATGGCCATTCTGACTGGTGTGAGGTGATACCTCATGGTAGTTTTCATTTGCATTTCTCTAATCATTAACGATGTTGAGCCTTTTTTCATGTGCCTATTTGCCATTTGTATGTCTTCTTTGGAGAAATGTCTATTTAGGTCTTCTGCCCATTTTTCAATTGAGTTGTTCATTTTTTTTGTTATCGAGTTGTATGTGTTGTTTGTATATTTTGGAAATTAAGTGCTTGTCAGTCACATCACTTGCAAATATTTTCTCCCAGTCAGACGTAGCCTTTCTTACTTGTGAATGTGCTTATGTTTTTTCTCACATTTTCTTTGTGAGATATTTCAGAATGAAGGTGACAATCTGGCCACACCACTCTTAATTTCAGTGTTCTAGGATGTCAGCCATTGAACCAGCATAGAATTGACTGTACTTGGGGAATGATTAGATGTCAGGAAGAATGACCCAGAGAGAAGGACTGAAGTGGAGAGTTCTTATTTTAGAAATGGGATGGACAAAGAG
Organism: Eschrichtius robustus; assembly: GCF_028021215.1. Lineage (NCBI taxonomy): Eukaryota > Metazoa > Chordata > Mammalia > Artiodactyla > Eschrichtiidae > Eschrichtius > Eschrichtius robustus. Next base: position 33,209,685 of record NC_090827.1, on the reverse strand, counting down.
CCCATTAACCACACCTAAACTTTTCTTTTAAGGAAAAGATACCAGTTACACAAAGGAATGCATTTTGTTTAGCTATTTCTCATATTTTGGAATGGGCAATCTGATATGGAAAAAGCCATCTTTTGCAACCATCACCTTCATGCTTCTATAGAGAGGAAGTTGATTTGCTAAGAATATTTAGGACTAAGATAGCCCATCCTCATTGCTTGCATTCCCTGAATGTTGAGGACTACCTTGCCGTAGTGCAGATGGGAGATGGGGTGGAGAGATAGCAGGTAGTTTCTTTTCTTATACAACTTTCTGTTTTGTGTGTAATTTAAAACTGCTTAATTTTCAACATCCCTGTTATGTAATTGTTTTTGTGTGTGTGCCTATAATTCTCTTCCTCAATCTTCCAAGAGAAGTGTAAAACTTTTTCTAATACCGTCTAACAGCATAAACTGGAAATTCCAGCTAAGTCACAGCAAAATACTATATATGAAATGCCAAAGGAAAGTGTCAAACCAAAATGCAGATTTTTAAAAGAGAGATACCAGAGAAAAATTCAGGCTGTTCTAAAACCACAGGAGAATATAAAAAGGGTCAAGAGATTGGAGATGATGATATGATTTACGAAGAGATATGCGTGTGTGTGCGTGCATGCTTCGGATGCTAGGCTGTGAATTTCACCTTCTCCAAGGCGACAGGGTGGGATGCTACCCTTTGCCAAAAGGGGTTCACTGGGATAACTTAGGGAGATCAAGCTTTGTTCCTTAGAATCTGACAGCTTTAATGAAAGACAAGAGGTGTAGTTGGTGAGCTGCCTGGGCAACGAAGTAAATTTTTGGTGGAGGAGATGCAGACCTCAGGGAGAGAGCTAGCCTAGAGCCATTTTTAGCCCTGACCAAGAGGACTTTCGGTAAGGGGTAATGAACTTCTAACAGGAAGAGACAGTAGAAAGTGGTTCCCTGAACTCAGGGCTGAGTAGACAAGCTCAAGAGGCATGCCTGCACTGTAGGCGTTGTGCCAGATGAGCCCAGCAGGTGGCACCCCTGCGGAACCGCCAAAGCAGCCTAGAGAGAAAAATCGGCTCCAGACATCTGCCCATTTTACAAGGAATCAGGGCTAGTATGAAATTCTCTGCCCCCTTTCCCCTTCCTCACACTGAACTCCATTCCCATAACCCACAGCATCAGTAATAACAGCTTGAAAATGGCAGGTAAGTGGGCAGAAAGTGTAGCAAAAACACTGGCCCCTCTCTGACCTCTGAAAGCAGCTGGTCTGCCCCAGGTGCGGGATAGAGATTGGATGTTAAACCAAATGCAGAGTCTTAGTTGCAGTCTGGGAACAAATACTCCAGTTTACATACTGAGAGTGTATTTGAAGTTGCAAGTCCCAAATTCAAGGGCTCAAGTTTTTGGTCTTTCTCTAATGCCTTTCATTTCTGCTTTCAAATCCCCAATTCTTTCCTGAGTTCATCTCTTTCTAGTAAGACTTTGCTGAAAGCACATGGTGATGCCCATCATTCTGACGTTTTCCAAACCCTTCCCCAAAGGTATAAGCTAGTAGAAACATGGTCCACCTTGCAAGTCTCCAGAGGACAGTTTTGCTAAACGTTTGGCTATAGCATGACAATGGAAGTTTATTTTTTGATCACTTGAGATATCTGTTCTTGATTGGCAGGTGGCTCTGCTCCAAGTACCAAGCAAAGAGACCCAGTCTCTTTCCACTTTCTGGCTCCACCATCATCAACATGTGGCTTCCTGGGCCACCAAGTTCATTTCTGCATGAGTCTGCTAGGAGGGGAAAGAACACAAAGCTTCTTACATTGGGGATTTTTATGAGCCAGTCCCTAAAGTGTCATGAATCAGTTCCTCTTACATTCCTTTGGCCAGAACACATTCATCTGACCTCTCTGCAAGAGAGGCTGGTACATGAGATCTATCTTTGCGCAAAAAGAAAAGTGGTTCACAGGCTTGGTGAACAACAAACTTTTTACTGCCTCCAGAGCTTTTCATTTTCTTTTTTTTTTTTTTTTTGAATTTTTGAATTTTATTTTATTTATTTTTTTATACAGCAGGTTCGTATTAGTTATCCTATACATATTAGTGTATATACATCAATCCCAATCTCCCAATTCATCACATCACCACCCCCCCACCGAGCTTTTTATTTTCTAAGAGTGAGCCAATGAGCAATGTGGACTTCTGAGAATTTACCCAGAAGAAAGGAGGGAAAACCAAACACTGAAAAAATTGTAAAGGGACAACAGAAGACAAAAATATTATTTTGATTACATCCCTGACTTGCACTTGTTGGAAGCATAATTTTCAGCTGTCAAAGGCACAGCTGGTAATATATCAGTTCTGTTTTTACTTTGGAAGCCTACCTCTTGAAGGCCTCTGGGCTAATTTTTTTTCTGGACTTACTGTTCTCATGCTGGGACTTCCTTTCACCATCACCCAGCTGGGCCCTTCATCTCACTTCTGTTTTGTAGCCCTTTTACTCAGATCCATGGGCTTCCTCCTTTTCTGCTTGACCCCTCTTTTTCTTTCTTTCTAATTTATTGAGATATAATTGACACACAGCACTGTACAAGTTTCAGATGCACAGCATAATGATTTGACTTACATACATCATGAAACGATGACCATAATAAGTTTAGTGAACATCCATCCTCTCATATAGATAGAAAGTAAAAGAAATAGAAAAAAATTTTTTTCCTTGTGATGAGAACACATAGGATTAACAACTTTCATATATAACATACTGCTGATTCCTCTTTCTATTGGAGCACGCTGTCTGAGAAGTGTCCTGAGAGACAGTACACATTTTTTGAGATCCCACACACCTAAAACTATTATTCTACATTCACAGCTGATGGATAATTTGGCAGAGTATGGAATTCCAGGTTGCAATTCATTTCTCCTCAGGATTTTGAAGGGACTGCCCCATTGTCTGATGACTGTCTTTCAAGCGTGACCTGTAAGTTCTCTCTGGCTGCTTTTAGGTTCCTCTTTGGATGCTTAAGGTTCTGAAACGTCATGATGTTATGTGTTGATGTTCATTTTTTTACCATTCATTTCTGAAGACTCATAGGACTCTTTCGACCTAGAAATTCATAGCTTTAACTACTTAGAAATCTTCTCATATTTTTTCTTTAAGGTTTTTCCTCCCTTTCTTTGCTTTTTTTGTTCTCTTTCTCAAAGGTCTAACAGTTGAATGTTTTGCCTTTGATTGTTCCACTAATTAAAAAATTTTTTTTCCTAGTTGCTTTATCCTTCACTTGTTCTAATTTTTTGGAAGAGTCCTCACTTTATCTTTTATACTTCTATTAAACTTTTTACTTCTTCTAAAAATATTTTTACTTCTTATGACTTTCTTATTCTCCGAATTTTTTATAACTTCCTGTTATTGCTTCAAAGATAAAATATATTCCTTGAGTCCCTAAGAATATTAATGATTCTTTATCTTATTTTTTCCATCTGCTTCTACGTTGACTTTATTTCTTCTGAGTTCCTTTCATCTTTTTCTCATCTCTAACTTTCATATGAGATACTTTCTTCATCTATCTAGTGGTCCTTGGTTATCTAGTCACATTGATAAATCTGTCGGAGTGGCAGACCATCCCAACTGGTAGGCTTCATTGCTTTCCTGAACCAGAAATGTCAAAAAATGTTGATTTTTTTTCTCTTCAGCCAATCAAGTTCTTCGGAAAGAAATCTGCCAATATATTACCTATTGGATCTAAACCACCACTGCCCACATTCTGCATGTTGAGGTGGGGAGAAGGCCAAAGGGTTTATCATTACATAATATTTAGATGTTCACTTAAGTCCTCTTTTACTGATGTACCATCACATCTTTTATTCTACTGTTTCTGATGTCCCCAAATCCAAACTTTCTAGGTTCAGTTTTTCCAGGAAGCAAATCTCTTCTCTTTTACAGGGGCTGAGGGAAGGAGTAGTTGATAGGCTCACCTGCATTGTGTCACAAGGAATGAAATGCTGTTTATACAAAACTTTCATCAAGCCTTTTAGCTTTATCTCCACTCCTACTTTTCCTTCAGTGGTCCTTGGTTCCTTCTGGAGCTCTGTGACCTGCTTCTTGTTGCCCCCCATCTGTAGGCAGTTACCTTTTTGCTCCTTCCACTTTGCTCTTCCTTATACCAATATTTTGGTGACTTTTAAAAAATCTCGTGTTCTTCTTGTCTTTTGGATCAAGCACCTTTTTACTGTTTTAATATTGTTTTAGTTGGGATTTGGTAGAAAGGGAAGGTAAAGTGTGTGTGTTTAATCCACAACATTTAACTGCAAGTCTAATAACATTTTCAGATACCTTTTTCCCTTCCCAAACACATCACTGTATCCCAGCATGTTTAAATTTCTAAGAGAAATATATAGATCTTTTTTTTTTTTTGCTATTTTAGCTTCAACGGCTATCCTCTAATAAAAAACATAGGTTGTACTACAAAACCAAAGATTATTAAAATCGTATTATGCAACAGAATTGCCTGCAAGCTAAGTAGAAAAGGACATCTCCCCAATATAGATGATATTTTTTGGCTTATAAATATTATGAAGCAGTAATGATGTATCTGCTTGCCATCACCTGTATTTTTCTTTCATTAACTTTGTTAAATTCTGTTTTCAAAGAGCCATGTTTGTCCTTAAACTGTAAGGAAAAATTCAACTCCTTAAGAAGCCAGCTTCAGGTGATGTCTTTCCCAGTGGCCTGCTGTATTGATTCTGATGAGACATGAAACAGAGACATCTAAAGGAATTTTTAAGAACTGAAACATGGATATATACTATCCATTCTGATTGAGTCCCTTGGAAATACAGTGTTTAGTTTATTATGAAGCTAGGAAACATCACTTTGTAAAATTAAATCCAAAGCCAAGATAACATGACTTTTGAGCAAGTCAAGAGATGGTTAAATTCATCAACAGTTTGGAATGAAGAGTTACTGTTACACAAAATATCAAAATTCACTTATTTGTCCTAAAATTATTGGAAGGAAATTGACTTAAATTAAGCTATTTCTAGTCGTATTATATTTTGCTTTTATTGTATTTGTCTATAGTGCTATGTATGATATAGATGCCTAAGAAATAAAAGTCAATAAGTAAATTATTGAGTCAGCGTTAATTTATTGAATTATATTCTGAAGAAATATAAATTCATTTATTTTTCAGATTGATTCTTCTTTGAGGAATAATTCCCAGTTCTCAACCTTTGTCTTGATTGGCGGTGGGGGGAGCTTACAGAAGGTATGACAGAATTGTTTGTTCAAATTTAAAATAAGACACACAATTATGGCATTTCTCCCATGAACTTTATTTTCCCAAATGGACGAGGAATAATAATAAAATTAAAATCTTATTTTTAAAGCCATTTAGATAATGTCTTCTTGTTTGATAGGCTCTGAATTGTTAAAAGCCTTTCTCTAAGCCATTTAATTGCCATAAAATAGCCCTATCTGAGTTACTTTTTCCTGGAAAGCCAGCGCCTAGCTCCAAGGCCACAGGAATGTCAGCTTCTTTAATGTGAAGTTTAAAAATGAATATAAGCAACAATTACAATCCATATAACAGATTTTTTTAAAGCATATGTGCTTCATCTATTTCTGTGAATATATTTTTTCCTTATTCCCTTCAAGTCAATAAGTAGATTCTCTCTTATTTTAAGAAAGAGAAAAAGAAATAAGGGAATAACAAGAACGGGAGGAAGAATGTCCAAGCTCTCTGTGTTGCCCACAATTTTGAGTGATAAAGTCTTAATTATTAGAACACAAGTCAGAGGTCAGAGGTGCTTTGAAAATCAACCAGAGTTTTACCATTCTTTTAAATTAGACTAAGTTTAGTTAACTCATGAAGCCATGATATAAATCCAACTGTCACCTGGAAAAAGTAAAGGGAACAAACCCCAAATGACTGCCAACATCTAACTCAGAGCACCCTTGTTGGTCTATACATTTTCATACACCTAACTTTTCAGTTGATTTTAAGAATAAAAATCTATTTGTCTTTATATTTTGAAGACCACTGCTGGAAATTTCTTAATGTTTCAAAATAAAGTTAGAAGGAAAAATACAGGATAGAAACCTGGCTATGCCACATGATCAAAATGTTGCCTTAAAAAATCAAAATATAGAGAGAAAGAGAGAGAATCAATCAACTTAGCTAACTTATGCAGTAATAACAAATGAACCCATAGTCTTAGGAGCTTACAACAACAAAAGTTTAATTCTTGATCATGTTACATATCCTTCACAGCTCATGATCCAATCTATTACAGGTCTTTTTTGTCCTGGAACATAAACTGATGAAGAAACTATTTGCTGAGATGGGGTGGAGAGGGGAGGAAGAACCATGAATAGCTTCCCGTTTCTACTCATATTTCCTTGTCCAAAGCAAGTAACATGACCAAGCCTGATGCAGAAGGAATGGGGAGGCACAGTTCTCTCCCAAAGAGGCAATGAATATTTGAGGACAATAATACAATCAGCCACAGTTCTCCCTTTTGGTCCCAAATGTGTATTTCCTTCCTTCTACATGCAAAACACTTTCATCTCCTCTCTCAAGAGAGACAAACCAATATGACATCAAGGTCAAAGTCTAAATCTCGTGAATATCTCCACATGTGTACAGATGTGGGTCCTCTTGATCTAGAAGCCTAGGAACTAAATTATATGTTACCTGACCCACACATAGTCAATGTACAGTGGGTGGAATTCAGACAGAATAATGGCCATAAATGGTCCCATGGGAAAAAGAGAATAATAGGAAGAAGGCAGCAGACACTGGTTCATAGCAACTTTGAAATCCTTCTAGGTGTATGTTGTGAGGGCTCCATACTCTGGAGCTGGTGACTTCTCCTTGGTTGGGTGTCAGTCTAAGCCCTAAGAATAGTGCCTAAGTCCATTGTCCATTGTGTTCCATTGCTCTTGCCTTTGGGCACTCTGGGCTGTGCTTCCTTTTCTATTGTCTTCTTGATCACATCTGAAGAGACCATTGGGAAAATGCCCTCCTTAGGGTAAGAGCAGATTTCTCAGTGTGCTTCCATCTTGTAAAAGATCAGGGACCCAACAATCCTTTCACATCTTGACCAGTTAGCGTTTTGTTTATTGGTCTGCTTGTTTTGTTGTTGTTGTTTGTTTTTTAACATCTTTATTGGAGTATAATTGCTTTACAATGGTGTGTTAGTTTCTGCTGTATAACAAAGTGAATCAGCTATACATATACGTATATCCCCATATCTCCTCCCTCTTGCGTCTCCCTCCCTCCCACCCTCCCTATCCCACCCCTCTAGGTGTTCACAAAGCACTGAGCTGATCTCCCTGTGCCATGCGGGTGCTTCCCACTAGCTATCTATTTTACATTTGGCAGTATATATAAGTCCATGCCACTCTCTCACTTCGTCCCAGCTTACCCTTCCCCCTCCCCGTGTCCTCAAGTCCATTCTCTACGTCTGTGTCTTTATTCCTGTCCTGCCCCTAAGTTCTTCAGAGCCATTTTTTTCTTTTTTTCTTTTTAGATTCCATATATATGTGTTAGCATACAATATTTGTTTTTCTCTTTCTGACTTACTTCACTCTGTATGACAGACTCTAGGTCCATCCACCTCACTACAAATAACTCAATTTCGTTTCATTTTATGGCTGAGTATTTTTTGTTTTTTAGTCCAGATTTCCAACTCTTTGGAGCCAGAATAGCTGTCTTATCTGTTTGTGATCTTGGAGAGTGCAGGGGACAAGGGCAGAATAATCCAACTTCCTACTAATTATCTTGTCAATTTACCTCAAACATCAAAAGATAATGTATTCTTTGGATGCGCGCACACACACACACACACACACACACACACACAATATTATGAGAAGGAAATGTTAACAGTTGTTACCATTAGATGGTATCATTCATCTTCACTTCTTTTATTGTCCTATATTTTTAAATTTTCTACAATGAACATGTATTACTATTCAGAAAAATGCTATTTTATTAGACAAAAATGAATCCTTTAAGTAGCTACCCCACATGGAGGATTAAATCATTCAAGAACAGTTTTCACCCAAGAAGAGCAAAGTTTCTGGATCTGAAAGACAGTAGGTTATGATTGTTTTATATGAACACATTCAGAGCCAATTCAAGACTCATTCATTTTTTCAGGTTTCTTTTTCCCCTGCTCAGGTCATAATTTTAAAAGAATTGGTGTGATTATATGCAGTATGGAAGATTTAGAAGATTACATATAGGTGTAGGAAATCAGTAACATCTAAGCTTCACCTTATCACCTTTAGCGCAAATCTCAACTGAGATAACTGTGCTATTAGCTGAACTTGAAAATCAGGAAGTGTTGACACTTTGAGAAGTAAAATAATTGCCATCAAATGCGCAAACTCTGAAGTTGGCTACATGGTTAGGGAGCCTCTTCTGCCCATGCAGAAGGACATTTTTTCTCCTTTCAAGGTGTCCTTACCCTTTTCAAGGTAAGTACCCCACACCACTTTTCTACGAATATAAAGTACCTAATATGATTCACAAACAACTTGTTGAGAGTTTACTGTTACCATCCTATACCTAATCCTACTAGCCTTGGAAAGTAAGAAATGTAAAGAAATTGCCTCTCATTTTGGAATGGCAAATAGCAACACTTCTGAGTAGGAAAGAACTTTTAGAAAGCATTCTTTCCATTATCCTTAAAACTATACCTTATAGAGGATTGCCATATCTGCCCTTCTTCGAGAGACCTCAAATACCTGATTCAACTTTCAGATTCAATGCCCTGCCTTATCATAGCCCCCATAAAGCAGTTTACACCACTATATAGGAGCCAAGGGCTCAAGCTTATAATATTTTGCTTCTCCTACTATGGAAATAACTCCTTGAATTTCTCCTCCTCCAGAATCTCTGTCCAGATGGTTTGGTAGACAATTAAAGTGTTGATATCTTATTGCCACATTCTATATTATTCTCTGTATTTCTAAGTTACCTTACACTTTCATAAAGTATAATTACATATTTCTTAAGGCCCTCTTTAATTCAGATCAAGTTTATCCAAAATTGTCTTTAATGGATTGGATAAATTTAGTGTTTACAAAATTATGATTTTAAAATTTACTTAGAAAAACATTACATATGAAGATTAATATTCATTATAAAAAATTTAGCTGTTAATTAAAACAAAACCTCTTCTGTGTAACATTAACCTAGGGCACCTAGTTCTATATAAACTTGAAGGCCATAAAACTTCATTTCTTTTAAAATGTTTTGTAACTCAGGATGTCTACTATTTTAATCTGACTCTTTTCCCAATAATTATTTTTTTAATCAATGAGATTTTACAGCCTTTGTTCAGTGCATATTTATATATGATTTCCTATTTACATTAAGAACTCTTGAAGGATGTGTTTAGGTCTACTTAACTTACTCTTTATATTGACTAATTGAATTGTAGCTTAATATATGTTCTGGATAACAATTAGAGTGAGTATAAGAGATTAAAATGACTAAGTTACCCACATAGATATGTAATAAATCCTCAATCTTATGAATATTTGTTTTCTTTTTTAAATAAATTTATTTACTTATTTTTGGCTGCATTGGGTCTTTTTGCTGTGTGCTGGCTTTCTGTAGTTGCGGCGAGCGGGGGCTGCTCTTCATTGTGGTGCGCAGGCTTTTCATTGCGGTGGCTTCTCTTGTTGCCTAGGCACACGGGCTTCAGTAGCTGTGGCACGTGGGCTCAGTAGCTGTGGCTAGCAGTCTCTAGAGCGCAGGCTCAGTAATTGTGGCTCACGGGCTTAGTTGCTCCACGGCATGTGGGATCTTCCCGGACCAGGGCTTGAACCCGTGTCCCCTGCATTGGCAGGCGGTTTCTTAACCACTGCACCACCAGGGAAGTCCAATATTTGTTTTCTTTTTACTTATGTATTATTTTTTTTACTTTTATTTTATTTTATTTATTTTTTAATCAATTTTATACACATCACTGTATACATGTCAATTATTTGTTTTCTTAATGTCTCTCACATCCATTCCTTAGCATTTCCTCTTTCATGCCCCTGATTAAGGCTCCTGTCAGTTCTGCAGACTTCGTACTAGATCCCCTTGTATAAACCTTCCTGCACACCACTCTACGATCAACCTAAATCTGTACTGTATAGTTGTCCTTCCACTAATTATTCCACTTTGTCATAATCTTCAGTGGCCCCTCTAACCTACAGGATAAACTCAGGCTCCTGAGTCTGGCATCTGTGGTCTTCAATGATTGATGCCCCAATCTACCTATGTAACTTTACCCTCATACTCACAGCTAAGACTTCCCTAACTCCTTTTTTTCTGGCTGAGTCTGTATATTCCACTATCCCCCAAACAAATCACCAATGTGACTCAGCTGGTTCCTGGGTTACAATACTTCATGGATCAAATAGATCAAGAGCACTGCCTACAAAATGACCGGACATCAGCTCTTCTTCCTACTTGGGTCTTTATGAATGTCTCCGATTTTTTTTTTGGTTCAAAGAGGAGGAAGAAATGTAGAATTGCCTCACCTGTAACTTGCACTGCTACCTGCATCTCTGTCATCCCCGTGTGCTTAGATGTTGCATTCATTATCTTTCTAGATTGTACTCCGCAATCACTCACCTCTTCCATGGTGAAACTTTCCAAACCACCACACCATGTTGCTGGTCAAGCCCATGGCCAACTTTCTGGGCCAGCTCCCCACACCTGGGACTGAGCTGCTCTTGACCACCAATAAAGCTGTGGCATCAGGTCTCCCCTACAGCTCCCTGGAGCTTAATATCCCCTGCATTTGTGTCTCTGATAAGGAGAAAAACCCCTAACCTTCCATGTGCTCCAGCCTTTTTTTGGCAAGCAAAGAGGAAGGAACTCCCAGCAGAATTATTTGATGATACGTTTTGTTTAGTTTTACATTACTATCCAGAGAACATAGATGCTCCAGGGGCCAGTGTCAGGATAGGATCAAGTACAAACTCACGTTACACCCTGAATAACTGTGCCAGGCTCCTTTCTTATGATGAACACTTTTTCTCTCATAAACCACATAGTTCCTCCCTGCTGCCCAGCTGGCTTCCTCTTGGGTTCACCAGCCCATACAACACTTCCATCATTAATTCAATAAATTGTTAACTCATGCATTTCTAATCTAAAATGGTATGACAATACGCAAAAAGAAAATCAAACACATTCCTCAATCCTCTTATATAATAAAGTAGAACACCCAACACTGTTCTGTAGATGTTTTCTTTGTTTGCTTTCTTTTCATGTTCTTCAGTTTTATAGATGCAAGGAACAGAAATTCACCCAAACATCAATAAACCAGAACCCAAGAGAAAGTAGGATAAGATGGTTTGGGACTCAAGGTGGCCCTAAGGGCTTCAGCAACGGCTACTCACATGAATCTTCATTAATACTCAGCCCCATGAATATGACTCTGTGCTTCTGCAGGTGGTTCCTTTTTCCTGTACCGCGACCCACTGCTTCTAACCCAGTGCTTGTCAAACTCTCTGTGGTTAGGAAACGCCTCCCACCCACGACTCCCCAATCCGTCATGGACCAATACTTTGATAAAACACAAAATTGTACATTTGGATGTAGCAGTAATGTTAAATTGCTTTACATTCTAAAACTTACCTCTCTTTCTCTTTGCTTATCCCGGAGTGGTAAATAACTGCACACAGACTAGTATCGATGCTCATACCACACTTTCAACAGTATGCATCTGCTTTCTCTTAGTTCCTGATCCACTCATATCATTGGGTTGCAAGAGACCCATCACAATCTCCCCACCTTTTCTTAGATGCCAACCTTCAAATTCTGCTCCTCCCCTACCTGTAAACTGCCCTCCCCCAACCCTTAGGTGATGTTCTAGAGAAAGGAAATTGTATTGGCTTGTGTCATCTTTCCTGCTGTGCCTATGGCTGCTCTGGGTTCCCTTGCCAACCCTTATCCTATAACCTCTGAGTGGTTAAGTGGTATCACATGGTATGACACGTGGACGATTAAGGAGCACCCCTTCCGAGACCACAGATGTGGTGTGGATAACTCTGATTGCCACATCATTTTCAGAGTTTTCAAAATTAGTTCAGTTTTTTTTATAAGAAGACAATAAACAGTGATACAAAAGATCTGCATTACCAGATTGAGTCCTAGTTAAGTAATAAATGGGATTTTCTCTCATTCGAAAGAGCCAACAGTTAGGTGCCTTCCCTGGGCAAACCGGAGGTGCTGGGATGCTGTGGCTAGTGGCTGGCTGAGCAATTTCACATGCGATTCCTAGCGCTCACCTTAACTGGATGTGCCATTCATCTCTGTTCGCTAATACGACCTGAATTCAGGAATGAGTAAACACACTCTTCCCAGTGGGCACAATCATTTTTAACCTACTTTCTCTGTGGTAGGTCATGGTTCCAGAGAGACTGCTTGAGAATTAAGTTTCTCTTAAAAGAAAAATAAACAAAACTGGCCTCAAGACTTTTCCTTCTGATCTGTAGAGTCACAGGAAGGAAAGAGAAAGGGTAGCAAGAGAGCTCGGAAAAAGCAGTGGATAATGCCAACTATGGACAAAACACAGATACCCAGAATTTAGATACTCACTCATAGTCAACTACTGGTTTCATAATGTACAAGACATGAGGCCCCATTGGACACAGTGCAGAAGACTTCAAGGAGATGCTAGTCAGTGTTTCACAAGCAAGTGCTCATGGGAATCACCTGGTGAGCTTCTGAAGCCCGCCCCCCCCACCCCAGACCAATCAAGTTACAATTTCTAGGAATGTGTAGGGAGAAAGTACATGCCAGTTTCCCAGGGGAAAGTCTCATTTGATACCTTTTATAGAACAACTGATGCCTGTTAATTATTTTTAGCTTCCCCTTTTATGCTTTAAGTATCCTACTTTGGATGGATGACAAAAGGTACAATGTATTAGAATTCAGCAGAACAGTCCATGCTGACCTTAGTAACTTAGATGAAGATGGTGCTTGGCCTATTCTTCATGATGAATGTTGAGTGGCAAAAAAACATCTAACATCACAGAAAGAACTATTGTGAAGAAAATGCGAACCTTAAATTGACACAGATTAACAGGAGAAAATCAAACAAAAGTTTAGTGACATGCATACTTTTGGGATGACATGCATCCCATTTTTCATGGGAGAAACCCAAGAAAACTGAGTAACTTACTAAAGTGGCCAAAATCCTCACCTTAAATACCATCTCCAGCTAAAGACAAAAGAGGATATTGGGGATAGTGGTTTGGGACTTCAAAGGGGAGGAAGGCAAATGTTTGGTAAGTAAACATTTGCTGGATCCTGTAGAGACAATCGGAGGCAGAGTGGGCTCTGATTGCTAGGCCCTGCTGAGTTTTCCACACCACACCTAGCACATATTTTTTGCAGATGTGATGGTTCTATTTCAGAACAGGCCCTCTATGTCAATTATTTTAGGCAGTCAAGAGGAAGGTCAAAGTTTCTTCCTGAGTCTTTTAGGCCTTGATTGTTTTCAGCTCAAAATAATCGTCATGCCAAAGAGACATTTTGGGGTGATGAATTTTGTTCCCCTACAAAGATGTCAGTCAGGACCGAGTCCATTATTCAGGCTTCAATTATGTAAACACTTCCAATAACAGGCATTGGAGAATCTTAAATTTTTCCACTCAGGAGACTCCTAGGTCAATGCCAACATGCCTGCTTCTTACCCTGTTACCTTCTCTGCATACCAAGGAGGTCTTGAGAAGCATGAGTGGCCTTTGACAAGCCACCAAAAATATTCCTGTGAAACTCTGTGCCCAGGATGCTGGGTGTAGCCTCCCTTTTCTTTACATTTGATTATCTAAAGGGGGCCAATCAAACATCACTATGCAAATATCTAGAGAGAAACTCTGGCAACCTTACAATGGTAGTTTCCTCCACTAAAGTTTGGACTAAAAAAGGGCTGCCAGATAAATACAGTTAAACTTGAACAGCAGATAAACAACATTTTTTTTTTTTTTTTTTAGTATATGTATGTCCCATGCAATATTTGGGACATATTCATACTAAAGACAGGATTCATTGTTTCTCTGAAATTCACATTGAATCAGATATCCTGTATTTTTGTTTGCTAAATCTGGCAATCATAAACTAGCTGATATCTCTAGCACCACATACATTTCTCTGCCCCACCCATTCATTCTGGTTCAAGTCACACCCCAAAGGAGGAATAGAACCGGAATCTGAACACACTCAAGGTCAGAAAACAAAGATGTTTTACTCTGACTTCTGGATTAGTGGATGAAAACCTTTGTTATGAACAATATGATGTTGGGCTGTACCCTGCAGGCCTACAAGGCTTGTCTGTACTTGCCCAGCTTCCAGACCAAAGAAAGAGCCTGGAGTCAGCGACAGAGACGTCACTGGTTTAATGGATGGGGGAGCTTACTCATCTGAAGCAAGGTCCTGTAGCGACATCTCACCGTGTGCGGCGGACATGGCAGCAAATTCCCTCCCAGGGGGAGGGGGAGGTTACCAGTTACAGGGGGAATTGACATCAGGTTGGCTCATCAGTTACCAGGGAAACCAGCAGAGGACCATGCCCCTCACCACCCCTCTGATAAGCTCTCATGGTGGAGATGTTCTGATCTAAAGTTAGAAGAGTCACTAGCTGGGGCTGAGGCAAGTATTTAGGAAGATCAGTCGTGTGAATAAGGTGTAGGTAAAGCAGGCACTTGTCGAGCAGGGGATGTACAGAGAGCAAGAGGACAGCCATCTTGGGTGGCCTGGCCATACATATGAAGAGGACGATGTAGGGGTAAGAAGTGGGTATCACTTAGAGAGTTTTGCCTAGGCAAGTCAGCACTCCCCAAATTCATGCTATTTCTGACTCCTACCCTTGGCTTCCCCACATCAAGTTCCCATTGAAATCTTCCCCTCTGAGGGATATCCTCCACTAAAGAATTGCTTTATACAGCAGCCTACTACCAACCTCTACATAGGCAACAGCAACAGCAAAAAAAAAAAAAAAAATCAGGCTCAATGAACCTGGTCTTATACTTCATAAACCTCAATTACAAATTTTTTAAGAATGTCTTTTTTAAGAGATGTAAAACCTTCTGAAGGAAAATCTGAGATAAATCATTAATAGTTATGATATTTGACAATTTAAGTTAAACAGTGCAGCTTTATGTTATTCTCTGTTCTTGTATGAAGACACACGTGTGCACACCCACATAAACACGTAATTGCTGTTACCGATCTTTGTAGCCCTGAAACCAGATCTTCAGGTGTCACTTGAATGGAGAATCTCACCAAGCCTTGCTCAGTGAGTATCTTTATAAAGTGGCAAAATCAGGACTTAAATTCATTTAGAGCATATGCACAGATAGCATATGAAGAGCATAGACTTACTGCATGCTGTTACTCAGGATTATCCTGGCTCACATCCCAGACCCCAGCCTTCTCCTTGATGGATGCTCCGGTTCTCACAGCACAACATCTCCAATCTCTGATCCATTTCACAAACTCATCACATTCATGTGTTCTTAGGTACCTGTTGAATATCAGGTAACATATTCAGGCTTGTATTCCTGGAATTTGTTATAACCCAAATCCTTCTAATTAGAGATAATAGGACTTGTTAATAAGCACTTCTATATTACATTTATCATTATTTACAAAGTAATAAATTATTTTATAATCTTAGTGGAGAGGAGCTCATACACTGAGCAGAATATTGCTCACCTTCATGAACGTACCAATTCTTCTGTGGCATGAGAAGCCTCTCTCTCTCTCTCCCTATATACATATATGTATATATATATACATATATGTATATATATACATATATGTATATATATTTCTATTATTATATATGTATAATATAACATTCTATCCTATAATAGAATAATGTTCTATTATTATAATATGAATATGTATATTATACATATTGTATATGTATATATATATTTCTATTATTAAATAACATGGAAGTAGCACTTACCACCTGTGCTAAGCCTTTCAGTTCACCACAGAATATCTGTCGAAAATCTGGGCAAAAATAGGTGTGCAGAAACTCCCAGGATTAGAGGGGCTGAGGACAGAGAACCAATGGCTGCTGATCCATACCTAAAGCTACTGTCTTCTCCTCGTTGCACAGGTTTGCTGTGCTGCAAGTGCCTCCCTTCCTATAGCACATACTCCTTCTATAACCTTGACATTCTCACTTCCAGGCAGAAGGAGCTGGGCGTGTAAACATCATGATTTTCATCAGCTGAGCATCGACTGCACGTTCCCAAAGCATCCAAACAATTTCCGATAATTTCCTGTTCCTGTAAATGTTTCTTAACTGTGACCCGAATGACAACTATCCTCCTTTCATCCTCTTTAAGCTCTTTCTGATCAAAGAACCTACTCAATTTCCATGAAATCAATATCCCAGGCAGAGACTCTAGAGTACCAGAGTCTGAGCGCTAGATAAGGACAAGAACGTGTCTGTTTTGCTGCCACTGTTTCATTAGCATCTAGAATATGTGCTCCAGGCATACTCCAGAGAAAAAGAAGAAATATACGTTTGGACCCTACACACATACATTCAAGTAAAACCAATGACCTCATTTGTTCAAACAACTGTTACTATACTCTTCATAATCTTCAGTAATTCAGCGGTCTGGGAAGGTATTCTGATATCAATAATTCTGCAAAGTTTATGGTAAGAGTTTGCTGTTTTCTTCAATCTCTCATTCTCCCTCCTTTACTTTCTATATTCTGTTATATATTTAATATTTATTGAGCGTTTACTATGTGTAAGAAAATCTGTACTAGGTGCTGTAGATGCCTAAAGTTATTAAATTTCCTGAACAATCCAGTAAACGTTCTTTGTTGTTTCTGAGCAAACATATTTATCTACCCCTAAGAAGTAAGTCAATAATATTTACACAGTTTTAAACTTTTCAGCTGCCAAGTGCAAAATATTTCTAAGCTATGGAATTCTTTTACTACAGTAGAGATAATTTTTCACAATTATAAGAAATTTAAGATATTTTAGGGGAGACACTGTAAAGATATACTTTATATCAAGGAAAGCTACGTTTTCCATTTTGGTGGATGTTCTATCTTTTGGCCATATTCTTGGGCAGAATAAAGAAGTGATATGATAATAAGGTTCTAGGACATATTCCCCAAAGAGTCGTACATAGAAGTTCATCTGGTCCTAACTACAACCCTATCAAGTAGGTAGGTGGTATTAATAGATCATTGGGGGTATAGAAACCATGATACAGACATTTTAAATAGTTTCCTCACCATCAACAGACAAGTAATGACACAGCTTTTTTGGAAGGCAGCCCAGTACAATGGAATAAGAATGGATTTGAGGGGACTTCCCTTGTGGCACAGTGGTTAAGAGTCCACCTGCCAATGCAGGGGACACAGGTTTGAGCCCTGGTCCAGGAAGATTCCACATGCCGCAGAACAACTAAGCCTGTGTGCCACAACTACTGAGCCTGCGCTGTAGAGCCTGCAAGCCACAATTACTGAGTCCACATGCCGCAACTACTGAAGCCCGTGAGCCTAGAGCCCGTGCTCTGCAACAAAGAGAAGCCACCGCAATGAGAAGCCCGTGCACTGCAATGAAGAGTAGGCCCCATTCACCGCAGCTAGAGAAAGCCTGAGCATAGCAACGAAGACCCAACACAGCCAAAACTTAATTAATCAATTAATTTTAAAAAACAATGGATTTGAGAGTCATAACACCTGGGTTTTAAACTGTATGATTTGGGAAAATTACTTAATGTCTCTGCACATCAGCTGCTTTCCTCCATCAAAAGAAAATGTTAGGTTGAACCGCTTGAAATTGTCAATATGCAATCATTTTTTACCTACAGAAGTAGCGATTTCATTTGGTTAAACCACATAATAATGCTAACTCGAAACTTAAAAGAGTTGTTCTAAGTATAAAATGCTCTACTCTGCTTAAAGTACCAGCATAGAGCCAGGAATAGAGAAGTGTTAGACAAGTGTTTGTTCTATTTGCCTTTCTAGTGTCAGGCCATCAGCACAATTTTTCACTCACATAACAGCCATTCACTTAATCATATGAATGGCTATGATTTTTTTTTTTAACATCTTTATTGGAGCATAATTACTTTACAATGGTGTGTTAGTTTCTGCTTTATAACAAAGTGAATCAGTTATACATATACATATGTCCCCATATCTCTTCCGTCTTATGTCTCCCTCCCTCCCACCCTCCCTAATCCACCCCTCTAGGTGGTCTCAAAGCACAGAGCTGATCTCCCTGTGCTATGCGGCTGCTTCCCATGAGCTATCTATTTTACGTTTGGTAGTGTATATATGTCCATGTCACTCTCTCACTTTGTCCCAGCTTACCCTTCCCCCTCCCTGTATCCTCAAGTCCATTCTCTAGTAGGTCTGCATCTTTATTCCCGTCTTGCCCCTAGGTTCTTCATGATCATTTTTTTTTTTTTTTAGATTCCATATTTACGTGTTAGCATACGGTATTTCTTTTTCTCTTTCTGACTTACTTCACTCTGTATGAAAGACTCTAGGTCCATCCACCTCACTACAAATAACTCAATTTCGTTTCTTTTTAGGGCTGAGTAATATTCCATTGTATATATGTGTCACATCTACTTTATCCATTCATCTGTTGATGGACACTTAGGATGCTTCCATGTCCTGGCTATTGTAAATAGAGCTGCAGTGAATACTTTGGTACATGACTCTTTTTGAATTATGGTTTTCTCAGGGTATATGCCCAGTAGTGGGATTGCTGGGTCATATAGTAGCTCTATTTTTAGTGTTTTAAGGAACCTCCATACTGTTCTCCATAGTGGCTGTATCAATTTACATTCCCACCAACAGTGCAAGAGGGTTCCCTTTTCTCCACACCCTCTCAGCATTTATTGTTTGTAGATTTTTTGATGATAGCCATTCTGACCGGTGTGAGATGATATCTCATTGTAGTTCTGATTTGCATTTCTCTAATGATTAATGATGTTGAGCATTCTTTCATGTGTTTGTTGGCAATCGGTATATCTTCTTTGGAGAAATGTCTATTTAGGTCTTCTGCCCATGTTTGGATTGTGTTGTTTGTTTTTTTGATATTGAGCTGCATGAGCTGCTTGTAAATCTTGGAGATTAATCCTTTGTCAGTTGCTTCTTTTGCAAATATTTTCTCCCATTCTGAGAGTTGTCTTTTCATCTTGTTTATGGTTTCCTTTGCTGTGCAAAAGCCTTTAAGTTTCATTAGGTCCCATTTGTTTATTTTTGTTTTTATTTCCATTTCTCTAGGAGCTGGGTCAAAAAGGATCTTGCTGTGATTTATGTCATAGAGTGTTCTGCCTATGTTTTCCTCTAAGAGTTTGATAGTGTCTGGCCTTACATTTAAGTCTTTAATCCATTTTGAGTTTATTTTTGTGTATGGTATTAGGAAATGTTCTAATTTCATTCTTTTACATGTAGCTGTCCAGTTTTCCCAGCACCACTTATTGAAGAGACTGTCTTTTCTCCACTGTATATTCTTGCCTCCTTTATCAAAGATAAGGTGACCATATGTGCATGGGTTTATCTCTAGGCTTTCTATCCTGTTCCATTGATCTATATTTCTGTTTTTGTGCCAGTACCATACTGTCTTGATTACTGTAGCTTTGTAGTACAGTCTGAAGTCAGGGAGCCTGATTCCTCCAGCTCAGTTTTTCTTTCTCAACATTGCTTTGGCTATTCGGGGTCTTTTGTGTTTCTATACAAATTGTGAAATTTTTTGTTCTAGTTCTGTGAAAAATGCCAGTGGTAGTTTGATAGGGATTGCATTGAATCTGTAGATTGCTTTGGGTAGTAGAGTCATTTTCACAATGTTGATTCTTCCAATCCAAAAACATGGTATATCTCTCCATCTATTTGTATCATCTTTAATTTCTTTCATCAGTGTCATAATTTTCTGCATACAGGTCTTTTGTCTCCTTAGGTAGGTTTGTTCCTGGATATTTTATTCTTTTTGCTGCAATGGTAAATGGGAGTTTTCTTAATTTCACTTTCAGATTTTTCATCATTAGTGTATAGGAATGCAAGAGATTTCAGTGCATTAATTTTGTGTCCTGCTACTTTACCAAATTCATTGATTAGCTCTAGTAGTTTTCTGTAGCATCATTAGGATTCTCTACGCATAGTATCATGTCTTCTGCAAATAGTGACCGCTTTACTTCTTCTTTTGCGATCTGGATTCCTTTTATTTCTTTTGCTTCTCTGACTGCTGTGGCTAAAACTTCCAAAACTGTGTTGAATAATAGTGGTGAGAGTGGGCAACCTTGTCTTGTTCCTGATCTTAGTGGAAAAGGTTTCATTTTTTCACCATTGAGGATGATGTTGGCTGTGGGTTTGTCATATATGGCCTTTATTATGTTGAGGAAAGTTCCCTCTATGCCTACTTTCTGGAGGCTATTTATCATAAATCAGTGTTGAATTTTGTCGAAAGCTTTCTCTGCATCTACTGAGATGATCATACGGTTTTTGCTCTTCACTTTGTTAATATGGTGTATCCCATTGATTGATTTGCATATATTGAAGAACCCTTGCATCCCTGGGATAAATCCCACTTCATCATGGTGTATGATCCTTTTAATGTGCTGTTGGATTCTGTTTGCTAGTATTTTGTTGACAATTTCTGCATCTATGTTCATCAGTGATATTGACCTGCAGTTTTCGTCCCTTGTGACATCTTTATCTGGTTTTGGTATCAGGGTGATGGTCGCCTTGTAGAATGAGTTTGGGAGTGTTCCTCCCTCTGCTATATTTGGGAAGAGTTTGAGAAGGATAGGTGTTAGCTCTTCTCTAAATGTTTGATAGAATTCGCCTGTGAAGCCATCTGGCCCTGGGGTTTTGTTTGTTGGAAGATTTTTAATCACAGTTTCAATTTCAGTGCTTGTGCTTGGTCTGTTTAAATTTTCTATTTCTTCCTGGTTCAGTCTTGGAAGGTTGTGCTTTTTTAAGAATTTGTCCTTTTCTTCCAGGTTGTCCATTTTATTGGCAAAGAGTTGCTTGTAGTAATCTCTCATGATCCTTTGTATTTCTGCAGTGTCAGTTGTTACTTCTCCTTTTTTCACTTCTAATTCTACTGATTTGAGTCTTCTCCCTTTTTTTCTTGATGAGTCTGGCTAATAGTTTATCAATTTGTTTATCTTCTCAAAGAACCAGCTTTTAGTTTTATTGATCTTTGCTATCATTTCCTTCATTTCTTTTTCATTTATTTCTGATCTGATCTTTATGATTTCTTTCCTTCTGCTAGCTTTGGGGTTTCTTTGTTCTTCTTTCTCTAATTGCTTTAGGTGTAAGGTTAGGTTGTTTATTTGAGATGTTTCCTGTTTCCTGAGGTAGGCTTGTATTGCTATAAACCTCCCTTTTTGAACTGCTTTTGCTGCATCCCATAGGTTTTCGGTTGTCTTGTTTTCATTGTCATTTGTCTCTAGGTATTTTTTGATTTCCCCTTTGATTTCTTCAGTCATCTCTTGGTTATTAAGTAGTGTATTGTTTAGCCTCCATGTGTTTGTATTTTTTACAGATTTTTCCTGTAATTGATGTCTAGTCTCATAACGTTGTGGTCAGAAAAGATACTTGATACAATTTCCATTTTCTTAAATTTACCAAGGCTTGATTGGTGACCCAAGATATGATCTATCCTGGAGAATGTTCTATGAGCACTTGAGAAGAATGTGTATTCTGTTGTTTTTGGATGGAATGTCCTATAAATATCAATTAAGTCCATCTTATTTAATGTATCATTTAAAGCTTGTGTTTCCTTCTTTATTTTCATTTTGGATGATATGTCCATTGGTGAAAGTGGGGTGTTAAAGTCCCCTACTATGATTGTGTTATTGTCGATTTCCCCTTTTATGGCTGTTAGTATTTGCCTTATGTATTGAAGTGCTCCTATGGTGGGTGCATAAATATTTACAATTGTTATATCTTCTTTTTGGATTGATCCATTGATCATTATGTAATGTCTGTCTTTGTCTCTTGTAATAGTCTTTGTTTTAAAGTCTATTTTGTCTGATATGAGAATTGCTACTCCAGCTTTCTTTTGATTTCCATTTGCATGGAATTTCTTTTTCCATCCCCTCACTTTCAGTCTGTATGTGTCCCTACGTCTGAAGTGGGTCTCTTGTAGACAGCATATATACGGGTCTTGTTTTTGTATCCATTCAGCCAGTCTATGTCTTTTGGTTGTAGCATTTAATCCATTTACATTTAAGGTAATTATCGATACATATGTTCCTATTACCATTTTCTTAATTGTTTTGGGTTTGTTATTGTAGATCTTTTCCTCCTCTTGTGTTTCCTGCCTAGAGAAGTTCCTTTAGCATTTGTTTCAAAGCTGGTTTGGTGGTGCTGAATTCTCTTAGCTTTTGCTCGTCTGTAAAGGTTTAAATTTCTCCGTCAAATCCGAATGAGATCCCTGCTGGGTAGAGTAATCATGGTTGTAGGTTTTTCTCTTTCATCACTTTAAATATGTCCCACCACTCCCTTCTGTCTTGGAGAGCTTCTGCTGAAAGATCAGCTGTTAAACTTATGGGGATTCCCTTGTGTGTTATTTGTTGTTTTTCCCTTGCTGCTTTTAATATCTTTTCTTTGTATTTAATTTTTGATAGTTTGATTAATATTTGTCTTGGCGTGTTTCTCCTTGGATTTATCCTGTATGGGACTCTCTGTGCTTCCTGGACTTGATTAGCTATTTCCTTTCCCATATAGGGAAGTTTTCAACTATAATCTCTTCAAATATTTTCTCAGTCCCTTTCTTTTTCTCTTCTTCTTCTGGCACCACTATAATTCGAATGTTGGTGCGTTTAATGTTGTCCCAGAGGTCTGTCACACTGTCCTCAAGTCTTTTCATTCTTTTTTCTTTATTCTGCTCTGCAGTAGTTATTTCCACTAGTTTATCTTCCAGGTCACTTATCCGTTCTTCTGCCTCAGTTATTCTGCTATTGATCCCTTCTAGAGAAATTTTAATTTCATTTATTGTGTTGTTCATCTCTGTTTGTTTGCTCTTTAGTTCTTCTAGGTCCTTGTTAAACGTTTCTTGTATTTTCTCCATTCTATTTCCAAGATTTTGGATCATCTTTACTATCATTATTCTGAATTCTTTTTCAGGTAGATTGCCTATTTCCTCTTCATTTGTTAGGTCTGGTGGATGTTTACCTTGCTCCTTCATCTGCTGTGTGTTTCTCTGTCTTCTCATTTTGCTTAACTTACTGTATTTGGGGTCTCCTTTTTGCAGCCTGCAGGTTCGTAGTTCCCGTTGTTTTTGGTGTCTGTCCCTAGTGGCTACGGTTGGTTCAGTGGGTTGTGTAGGCTTCCTGGTGGAAGGGACTAGTGCCTGTGTTCTGGTGGATTAGGCTGTATCTTGTGTTTCTGCTGGGCAGGTCCACGTTTGGTGGTGTCTTTTGGGGTGTCTGTGGCCTTATTATGATTTTAGGCAGCCACTCTGCTTATGGATGGGGTTGTGTTCCTGTCTTGCTAGTTGTTTGGCATAGGGTGTCCTGCACTGTAGCTTGCTGGTCGTTGTGTGGAGCTGGGCCTTGGTGTTGAGATGGAGATCACTGGGAGATTTTCACCATTTGATGTTATGTGGAGCTGGGAGGTCTCTTGTGGACCAGTGTCCTGAACTTGGCTCTCCCACCTCAGAGGCACAGCCCTGACACCTGGCTGGAGCACCAAGAGCCTGTCATCCACACGGCCCAGAATAAAAGGGAGAAACAAAAGAAAGAAAGAGAGACGATAAAATAAAATAAAATAAAGTAAAATTTAAAAGTTATTAAAATAAAAAATAAAAAATAATTATTAATAAAAAAAATTTTTTTCTGTAGAAAAAAAATTTTTAAGTAATAAAAAATAAAAAAACGGACAGACAGAACCCAGGACAAATGGTAAAAGCAAAGCTATACAGACAAAGTCACACACAGAAGCTTACGCATACACACTCACAAAAAGAGAAAAAGGGAAAAATATATATATATCGTTGCTCCCAAAGTCCACCTCCTCAATTTGGGATGATTTGTTGTCTATTCAGGTATTCCACAGATGCAGGTACATGAAGTTGTTTGTGGAGCTTTAATCCGCTGCTTCTGAGGCTGCTGGGAGAAATTTCCCTTTCTCTTCTTTGTTCGCACAGCTCCCGGGGGTCAGCTTTGGATTTGGACCCGCCTCTGCGTGTAGGTCGCCTGAGGGCGTCTGTTCCAGCTCAGACAGGACGGGGTTAAAGGAGCAGCTGCTTCGGGGGCTCTGGCTAACTCAGGCCGGGGGGAGGGAGAGGTACGGAGGAGGCGGGGCGAGCCTGCGGCGGCAGAGGCTGGCGTGACGTTGCAGCAGCCCGAGGCGCGCCGTGCGTTCTCCCGGGGAAGTTGTCCCGGGATCACGGGAGCCTAGCAGTGGCGGGCCGCACAGGCTCCCGGGAGGGGCGGTGTGGAGAGTGACCTGTGCTCACACACAGGCTTCCTGGTGGCGGCAGCAGCAGCCTTAGCGTCTCATGCCCGTCTCTGCGGTCCGCGCTGAGAGCCGCGGCTCACGCCCGTCTCTGGAGCTCGTTTAGGCGACGCTCTGAATCCCCTCTCCTCGCGCACCAGGAAACAAAGAGGCAAGAAAAAGTCTCTTGTCTCTTCGGCAGCTGCAGACCTTTTCCCGGACTCCGTCCCGGCTAGCTGTGGCGCAGTAACCCCTTCAGGCTGTGTTCACGCCGCCAACCCCAGTCCTCTCCCTGGGATCAGACCGAAGCCCGAGCCTCAGCTCCCAGCCCCGCCCGCCCCGGCGGCTGAGCAGACAAGCCTCTCGGGCTGGTGAGTGCTGCTCGGCGCCGAGCCTCCGTGCGGGAATCTCTCCGCTTTGCCCTCCGCACCCCTGTGGCTGCACTCTCCTCCGTGGCCCCGAAGCTTCCCCCCTCTGCCACCCACAGTCTCTGCCCGCGAAGGGCCTTCCTAGTGTGTGGAAACCTTTCCTCCTTCATGGCTCCCTCCCACTGGCGCAGGTCCCGTCCCTATTCTTTGTCTCTGTTTTTCCTTTTTTCTTTTGCCCTACCCAGGTACCTGGGGAGTTTCTTGCCTTTTGGGAGGTCTTCTGCCAGCATTCAGTGGGTGTTCTGTAGGAGTTGTTCCACATGTAGATGTATTTCTGATGTATTTGTGGGGAGGAAGGTGATCTCTGCGTCTTACTCTTCCGCCATCTTGAAGCTCCTCTGAATGGCTATGATTCAATGAATGGTTATTATATGAGTTATGTTCTAGATATATATAGAGAGATATGTAGATATATATAATTTTTCAGATTCTTTTCCATTATAGTTTATTACAAGATATTGAATATAGTTCCTGTACTATACAGTAGGCCTTTGTTGTTTATTTTATATATAGTAATGTGTATATGTCAATCCCAAACTCCTAATTTATCCCTCCTTCCCCCTCTTTCCCCTTTGGTAGCCATAAGTTTGTTTTCTATGTCTGTGAGTCTGTTTCTGTTTTGTAAATCCCTTTTAGATTTTAGACGATGTAAAATACATTATCTGAATGTATTTTATAATACATTAGTTAAAATGTTAACACATTTTCAAATTTCAAAAGATGAGATTAAAAACTAACAGGATTGTAATCACCACTGATTTTCCAGTTTAATTCAGCAGCATAAAGGTTTCCCTTTCTGCTTCCAAGAAGATGTTTATGGTCAGACAGACCTGTCTATGCAGGGCCACAACTGTCTTGAACTTACATGTTCACTCCTGTCAACAATGACATATAAACCAGGAGATCCTAGGTTTGCCTTGGATTACAATTTAATATCATTGTAGATTGATAGCCAAACATTTGTTTGAAATATTTGATAAGAACTAGGCAATATTGACATGGTCTCTGGGTCATCCAATAAACTGACAATTTTAGAAAAGCAGCAAAGCGGGACAGGGAATAAGGCAATATAAAGAAGAAAGTGTAAAATCAATCTGATGCAGACATGGACAAACCCAACACTCCTACTTTCTCCCTACCTGCACCCTTAGAGTCTTAAGAGAGACACTCACTAAACGATCCAAAGAAAGAAGGACCCTAGAACAAGGAATGTTCTACTCTGTCTGATAAGAACACATTTTCATCTGTGAGTTCAGCTTCCAGAGGGTATTTAGATCAATGACAAAAAAAGGGACTATCGAGGGAAATCAACCAAATCAATCCTGATAATCATTAGGGTGACAAACACTCTAGCCATTCATATCCATAAGAGTGATTAGGAGTCCTGAGCATTCGGATATGTCCCAGTGTTTGTTAAGGAATGTACAAGAATTTCCATATTAATTCATCTAAAGCAAAGACCTCATTTTTATTTGAATTATTTTCAGTCTTCTTTTAATTTTTATCTTCTTTCTCAATGACCATTCATTTCTATGACTTTCTACAGTGTAGTAATCTCAGAGCCAATCAATCACTGAATAACTTTTTATTGAGTGTTTAACATGTACTCAGCACTATACCAGAGACCAGATGAACATTAGAGAAAGCTTTTCTAATGCTTCCTGAAGTCTTATTTTTTTCATTATTTAAAGAAGAATCTCAACACTTTATAAGCTTGCAATGTCCTCTCACAACTCTTGCATAATCATCTGTTGCTAAATCAAAGCTTGATGAAAATACAGTCAGGCTGTGATCATCTTTCCCTCAGCAGAGGTTTCATATTGTATCATATTTGAAGAGGAAATAGACAGCAGGATTTTACAGGAAGTCCATGCTCAACTCATGCTTTGTTCCTAATTCTTAGACTATGTGATCCTCAAGGTCTTCTTGCCTACTGCTAGAGTTCACACAGCCAAGGGATGTCTTCTTCTTACATAAGAGTAGCGAGCAGAGCTATCTTTGGAGACTGTGTGAAGCCAATTAATTAGGAAAGGCTCAACTATAGGGAGCCATAGTTTTAAGCCTGCCTCTCAACTATTAGCTGCTCAGGATCTAGAAGTATAAGACTCAAAGTGTGTATTTTTGAATTGCACTAGCTGGAGCTGACTTTGTACCGGTAAGTGTTCTGTACTCTGCAGCTGCTCACTTAAGCAGTGGGAAGTCGGGAGCAGAGAGCATATAGAGAGTAAAACCACCTAATTATGTAAAAGGAGATAGTGGCAAGACCACGCTTTCAAAGAAATCATCAGTGAGTAATGGATTTGTTTTCCCTGCATACAGTTCCCATCCATGCAAAGGACAGCAGGGCCCTGTTGTTTGACAAACCATTTACTCAGGATCATTGGTATAGACTTGTAGTGAGTCAACAAGGCTGGAGAACTCACAGGCTTCCCCTTCTCTCAGTAGAAAATGCTGTTTCCTTGGCAACTGAAAGTGGTTGGTTGGGCTTTCACTTTTCTTTCCACTTATAAAATACAAACACAGAGGGAGTCTTGCCACCTGGAACTTGGTTTAGAAACAGATTTCTCTACTTCACGTGGCTGAAATAACCCATTTGGTGCCTGAACATCACTCTGTGCTTCATTAGATTTATATTGTATCTTTATGATCTAGTCTCAGGCAAATAATAAAGGGTAATTGAAATAGAGAATGTAGGGGTTTAAAAGTTTTTTTTTAATTGAAGTATAGTTGATTTACAATGTTGTGTTAGTTTCTGGTGTACAGCAAAGTGGTTCATATATATTTATGATATATATATTATATATTATTTTCCATATACTTTTCCATTATGGTTTATTACAGGATATTGAATATAATTCCCTGTGCTATACCGTAGGACTTTGTTGTTTATCTCTTTTATGTATACTAATTTGTATCTGCTAATCCCCAACTCCTAATTTATTCCTCCCCCTCCATTTCCCCTTTAGTAATCATAAGTTTGTTTTCTATGTCTGTGAGTCTGTTCCTGTTTAATAAATAACTTCATCTGTATTATTTTTTTTAGATTCCACATATAAGTGATATCATATGATATTTGTTTTTCTTTGTCTGACTTACTTCACTTAGTTTGATAATCTCTAGGTCCATCCATGTTGCCGCAAATGGCATTACTTCAGAGAATGTAGTTTTTAATGCCAGAACTACTATTTCCTCACCAGGAGGCTTCTGAAATTCAAGTGACTAAGACGTTCTTACTCTTAGCCAGCCAACAATATACTTTAGTTTTCAAATAGAATCAACTTATTTCTGTAAAGGAGACAACTGAGTTAATACTTTTTCCCTACTAGGTAGAGTGTTCTCAGCAGCTCTGGAGCTTTGAAAAGAGCTCTAAGCTCAAGCAAGGAGTTGTAGGATTCAATCTCCTTTTCTACATTGGCATGCTTGATTAGAGGAGGTCAGGATGAGAGGAAAATGACTAAGGTGCCAATCATGAATGTCTACCTTTGTTTTTAAGATTTTTTTTGATGTGGACCATTTTTAAAATCTTTATTGAATTTGTTACAGTATTGCTTGTGTTGTTTCTATGTTTTGGTTTTTTGGCCATGAGGCCTGTGGGATCTTAACTCCCTGGGCAGGGGTCG
Source organism: Eschrichtius robustus (assembly GCF_028021215.1). Classification (NCBI taxonomy): domain Eukaryota; kingdom Metazoa; phylum Chordata; class Mammalia; order Artiodactyla; family Eschrichtiidae; genus Eschrichtius; species Eschrichtius robustus. The sequence goes on along the minus strand of NC_090827.1, from coordinate 33,181,189 downwards.
AACCAGCACCCCCTGCATTGAAAGGCAAAGTCTTAACTACTGGACCACCAGGGAAGTCCCTGAATGTCTACTTTTTGGAGATAGAATGCCAAGTGCTAGTCTCCACACTCCTCTCACCACTATGTTCTCTCTCACTCCATTACACTACCACTTCCCAATTCAGGTCCATGGAAGAGCTGAAGACGAGGCTTCCTCTCCCAGAAGAAAGACAAATACAGTTCTTGACCTGGGCTATGAATGGAGAGAAGTTGCTTCAACCAGAAGTACTTGGAAAGGCACTATTCAAACCAATATCCAACCATTTCAGTTTCCTTGTATATTTGGTACAGAGCAGCTCCTACTTTCTAAATCCTCTCCTGCATCAGGACCTAACCTTTCACTTTTATACTCTAAGGAACAAATGGGCTTGTTGTGAGACTGAATGTCCTTTCTTTTATAGTATGTCTCTTGATCCTTTCCTCATTCATCCCTAACTATAGCCCAGATCTGGAGTTATCTCAGAATCAAGCCCTGCAGTTACATTGGGTAGTTGGTTGTACAGAGAGGACAAAGCATGGTTTATAATCTTCTTTCACTGGTACACTCAAAAATACCAAAACTTATATGCTGCTTATTCCTGAGGGGTTCAATCTCTACACACTAACTGCTGCAATCCCTACTGTACTAGGTTGAATAGTGTCCCCTCAAACTCACTTTTACTCAGAATGCCAGAATATGACCTTATTTGGAAATAGGGTCTTTGAAGATGCAATTAGTTAAGTAAAGATGAGGTTATACTGGGTTCAGGTTGACTAATAAGGACCTTACAAGAGGAGAGGACACACAGAAGAAGACCATGTGAAGATAGGGTTTGAGTGATGAATGCTAAAAAACAGAAATATGTGTATATTCCAGAATAAGGCATATCCCAAGAAATTACAGAGACTTTTACACTTGGCAGTATGACAGAGAATAAAGAAAATGATCTATGAAATAAGATGTCATAGAGGAGATAAAATAATATAATAAAAAATATTAAAAGGAGGGGTAAAAAAAAAAAGCTGAAGACCATAGACAGCTAAGAACTAATAAATAAATCTGAAACAAGAAGAAATGAAATTGATAGAAAAATAACTGTGTGATGTGGGGGACAGTTTTGAGAAGACCATACCAAATACAGGAGAAGCAGAGATAGGAAAGTAATTGGAACAAAAATGGGAACAGAAAGGCAAGTACTTTTTTTTTTTAAGGAACCTCCATACTGTTCTCCATAGTGTCTGTATCAATTTACATTCCCACAAACAGTGCAAGAGGGTTCCCTTTTCTCCACACCCTCTCCAGCATTTATTGTTTGTAGATTTTTTGATGATGGCCATTCTGACCGGTGTGAGATGATATCTCATTGTAGTTCTGATTTGCATTTCTCTAATGATTAATGATGTTGAGCATCCTTTCATGTGTTTGTTGACAATCTGTATATCTTCTTTGGAGAAATGCCTATTTAGGTCTTCTGCCCATTTTTGGATTAGGTGGGTTTTTTTTTTTTTTTTGATATTGAGCTGCTTGTAAATTTTGGAGACTAATCCTTTGTCAGTTGCTTCATTCGCAAATATTTTCTCCCATTCTGAGGGTTTTCTTTTCATCTTATTTATGGTTTCCTTTGCTGTGCAAAAGCTTTTAATTTTCATTAGGTCCCATTTGTTTATTTTGGTTTTATTTCCATTTCTCTAGGAGGTGGGTCAAAAAGGATCTTGCTGTGATTTATGTCATAGAGTGTTCTGCCTATGTTTTCCTCTAAGAGTTTGATAGTGTCTGGCCTTACATTTAGGTCTTTAATCCATTTTGAGTCTATTTTTGTGAATGGTGTTAGGGAATGTTCTAATTTCATTCTTTTACATGTAGCTGTCCAGTTTTCCCAGCACCACTTATTGAAGAGGCTGTCTTTTCTCCATTGTATATTCTTGCCTCCTTTATCAAAGATAAGGTGACCATATGTGCATGGGTTTATCTCTGGGCTATCTATCCTGTTCCATTGATCTATATTTCTGTTTTTGTGCCAGTACCATACTGTCTTGATTACTGTAGCTTGGTAGTATAGTCTGAAGTCAGGGAGCCTGATTCCTCCAGCTCCGTTTTTCTTTCTTAAGATTGTTTTGGCTATTCGGTGTTTTTTGTGTTTCCATACATATTTTGAAATTTTTTGTTCTAGTTCTGTGAAAAATGTCAGTGGTAGTTTGATAGGGATTGCCTGAGAAAGCCATAATTCAAAAAGAGTCATGTACCACAATGTTCGCTGCAGCTCTATTTACAATAGCCAGGACATGTAAGCAACCTAAGTGTCCATCAACAGATGAATGGATAAAGAAGATGTGGCACATATATACAATGGAATATTACTCGGCCGTAAAAAGAAACGAAATTGAGTTATTGGTAGTGAGGTGGATGGACCTAGTGTCTGTCATACAGAGTGAAGTAAGTCAGAAAGAGAAAAACAAATACTGTATGCTAACACATATATATGGAATCTTAAAAAAGAAGAAAACATGGTCATGAAGAACCTAGGGGCAGGAACCTAGGGGAATAAAGACACAGACCTACTAGAAAATGGACTTGAGGATTCAGGGAGGGGAAGGGTAAGCTGGCACAAAGTGTGAGAGTGGCATGGACATATATACACTACCAAATGTAAAATAGGTAGCTAGTGGGAAGCAGCCGCATAGCACAGGGAGACCAGCTCGGTGCTTTGTGACCACCTAGAGGGGTGGGATAGGAAGGGTGGGAGGGAGGGAGACGCAAGAGGGAAGAGATATGGGGATATATGTATATGTATAACTGATTCACTTTGTTATAAAGCAGAAACTAGCACACCATTGTAAAGCAATTATACTCCAATAAAGATGTTAAAAAAAAAAAAGAAAGGCAAGTACTGGCAATTAAACCAACAGCTGAACAATGACCCTGAAATATGAAATAGAATAACTAAATGGAAAAGGCATTAAAAAATATTACAGAAGACAACTTTCACCAACTGAAGATAAAACCAAATTTGTGAGTCAAAAAGATGCAATATGTTATAAGAAATATTAATATAAAGCCACATAGCTAATATGCATATCCTGAGAAAGCTTTTATATTAAAATTAAAAAGTTTTCTCTGAGTATTCAGGAGGGAAAAACAAGCGAACAACAAACAAATAAAAAGTCACCTACGAGCAGCCAGAATATTTTTGTTAAATCATTGTCAGACCTTGTCACTCCTCTGTTCATATCCATCTAGTGTTTTTACATCTCAATCTGACGTAAGCCAAATTCTTAAAATAATCTACAAGACCCAATTTGATCTTAACCTTAGTTAGTGTTCTGACCTCATCTCTCTATTCTTTACCTCACTTCCTCTGCTCCAGTGAAACAGGCCTCTGCTATTCTTCAAGTATGCCAGACATGCTCACCTCAGGGCCTTTGCACTTGCTGTTCACCCCACCTGGAATATTCTTGACCCAAATACCTGCAATTCTTGTTCATTCATCCTCAAATATCACCTCCTCATGGGCTCTTTTCCTGACTAACCCCATTTAAAGCTAAGTCTCACTCTGGCACTCCATATCCCCCTTTTCTTGTTTTACTTATATTTACTTATTTATCTATATGATAAAGGTAATCGTTTACATATTCATTTTGTTTATTGTCTATAGCCACCCTAAAATTTAAGTTCCAGGTCAACAGAAATATTTGTGTGTATGTTTTTTATTTCTATATTCTCAGGACCTGGAATAGTGCCTGTCACATGGTAGAAGCTCCATAAATATGTGTTAAATGAATGAATGAGGAAAAAATACCATCTATCTCAAAGCTCTCTATAGGAATATTCAATTCCAGACAATAGTAGATAAATAAGGGGAAATATGTGACCCAATAATTTATCTTCAGCTTGCTCATGTATAAAAGCAAAAAAAAGGGATTGTTAGATGTGAATGACCTTAGAATATATAAAACTCATGATCATGTCTTGCAAACCTACCTAATAAAATTTCATCCAACTAAGACAGTTCAAAATTACATGCTTAGGAATGTGAAAGCTGCTTTATTAAAAGACTAACTGAAAACATTAATTCCCTTTTAATTATGTCTAAGGCAAAAAAGAACTACTAAGGGTGCTTTAATAAAAGTCATAAAAAAGAATATAAATGTTATAAATCTCTAAGAAAAAATTATACAGTAGAAAAAACCATAACCATAATGAACCCAGTCAGTGGTCCTAGAACATAATAGCAGAAATCAAAAGGAAGGGGAAAAGTTCATGAAAATAAAATTGTGCTGTGCTCCTAATCTTTCAATGTAGGAAACAATTTTGTTGCCAAAATCATCTTTACACCACTCGTAGTGGTGAAAATTAGTTGAATCCTGTGGAAGGGCCACTTGGCAGTATCTGTAAACTTTTTTAGTATGTGTGGAAAGTGATTGCAAAAATGATCCCAATTTTTCATACCTTTGCTAATGCCCTCCCACACATACTCTGGACTCAGCCATGTAGCTTGCTTTGGCCAATGGGATAGTAGCAAACTTGACACAAGAGACTCAAAGACATGTTTTCATGTTTCCACTTCTTCTCATTGACTTCTGTCTTGCCATGAAAACCAGCCTGGGCTTCTAGGAGAAGTGCTGAGATTATCTAGACTAGCCAACAGCTAATCAGCCACCAGACACGTTGGAGAACCCCACCAATATCAGCAAGACTGCTTGCCAACCCACAGCTGACTGCAGACACATGACTCAGTCTAGCCAAGAAGAACAGCTAAACCAATATGTCATCTTGTGAATAAATGCTAGTCTTAAACTGCTATTCAAAAATAGCTAACTGACACATGGAATTACCCTTTGAAAGCAATTTTTCCTTTAGGAATTTATATTAAAGACACACATATCTTCTCGAAAAAGAATCATAACAATTCTTTTCTTATTGCAAACAATGCCACAGGAATATTTATTGTAGCATTTCTGTTCACAAGAATATTGTAGCATTGTTTACAGTATGAAAGCAATTGGAAACTACATGAACGATCATCAGTTGTGGAGGGGAGTAAAAATCTTTTAGGCTAAAAAAAAGTATATGGCAATTAAAAAGCATGGCTTGATTTATATGTTTTATAGTACCACAACATGTATTACTAGGTGATAAAAATGAGTTGCAAAATAATATTTAGACCTTTATATCTTATAAATATACGTATTTATATATGTAAAGAAAAATGTCTGCAAGTATACACAAATCAAAGAGTTATTACTACCAGGGAGTCAGAAAGAGGGTGATAATGAGAGTGACTTTCATATTTTCTTTTATATACTTGTGTGTGTTTTAAATTTATGATTATATGTAGGGCTTTGATCCTTTAAAAAATAAGAATGACTTTTTAAACATAAGGAAGGAATTGTCTATGGAACCATAAATTACTCAATATACATGCAATGTGTATGAGTCACCAAGTATAAGACAGATCCATTGACACACTTACATTTGCATACATTTGTCTACTTAGCAAGTGCTCACCCTAACGTGAACTCATTTCTCCTACTTTGCTAGGACTGAGGAAACATCATCACGATTTCTATAAAATTGGGCTTATTAAGTGCATCCATATTGTTCATGAGTCATAGAAAACATGTTCATTTTCCTAGCTGTGTTAAAAGCTGCTTGGGGAACTAATGAAGCATTGCATAGAAACTATTCTGGAATTCAGATGAAGATGTATTAGGATAAATCATTACTAGTTATTATATACTTATACATACTTAGAGAATAAAGACCAGAAACTGATTAAATGCACAATCTCTTATTTGATGTTTCTGTAGCAGCACCCAGCCCAAAACCTCCTGAGAGCTTGGCAGGGAAGCTAAGAGAAGATTTGCTCCTTCTCTTACTGATGCAATCTTGTGATACAGCAGGGGCTGGCCCAGAAGGTAAGTCTGTTAGCAGCAGTGCTTACAGAGGGACTAAGAGGAACTGGGAGGTACAGACCTTTGTGTTAGGTGCTATGGGAAAGAAGAAAAGACCTGAGCCATAAGAAGTCCTTGACCTAAGGGAATGGCTGTTGGCAATTATGCTGCTCTGTTATAGCCTGTGCTGCCCCAGGTTTACTTCATGGTGCATCCTTGCTTTCTTTGCCATACCTTTCATGAGACTTCCACTTACTACAGGATATTCCCCCCTTTTGGTAAATATAAATTGTGAACAGGGCAGCTAAGACAGACGGGGGAACTATCTGCACATTGTGATTGCGCATGCATCATTTCAGAGCTCCATGCTGCTAGCTGAGCTCTGAACAAGGAAACAGAAAAAGGGAGGGGAATTAACCTGTCTGCTCTGCTGTACAAAATACTGCAAATTCTATGTCTCTCTGTGGTCGACAGAGCAGTTGTAACATCTGATATGCTACAGTTCTTGGCTTGGTATCCAGAATAAATCTGAACTTTTAATTAAAAACTGTTTCCCTTCTTGTTTCCAGATTTCTAGTTATAGCAGCAAACTTGTCAGCTGAAAAGTTGTTTCCCACATTAGCATTTTCAGGTACATCAGGTATATTGTTTTTCAAGTCACTTATTTCTTGGAGCCTCAACTTCTTTGTTTGAAAAATGAATTCTAGAATCGTAGAGTTGGCATCAACCTTAAGGGACAACTTGTTCTACTGTCTTTCTGGAGGTTTTCTACATGATCTCAAATGTTTCTCTAAACTATGGCTTTCTGGAATTCCATTATTCTTAGAAGGACACAGAAAGTTGAAGTGACTGAAGTCACTCCCCACCTCAACACCTGGCACTTATCACATCCCTTAGGGACCACTTCGAGCTTCAAGCTGTCGTCAGAGCTCAGGAAGGTGCTGTCAGGATCAGTGGCATGTGTCTGTCTCTCCCTCGGTGCCAAGTTCTGACATGAGAGAAGAGAAAGTTGCCAGGCAGAGGACTAGCCGACATCAGGGGTTACCATACTGCTCTACACACAAGTTGCCACTGTTAGATCTTCCTTTCTCCATCTTCCTGTAAGCTGCTCTCTAGCTTCCCAAATCCTGCTGTTTTAATATCAACAGTAGAAAAAAATTGACCAGGATCATCCTTCAAACACCCTTATCAGACTGTGGATTGAATTCACCAAAGCAGGTGCCTAAGGAACTATCATCCAATTAAGAGACGAAGCCCAATTAAAAGCAGTAAAAAGGTTAAGATGATTGATGAGAGTGAACAAAAAGAAAGCAGGAAAAAAAGGAGAAAAGCACCTTTAGATAATGAAAACAAACAAAAATAAAATTAGGCTTTGTCTATGTACTACTTCATTCCATCACTTCTGTAAAATAATAAAATCAGACTAGTGTTCAAAATTCTCTCTAACTGAAAATTTCCACTGATGATTAGAATTCAAAGTAATGTGAAAGACCTTCAGTCTCATAGTTAACATACAGGTATATACATTTACCAATACGCATCAAATTATATACTTAGGAAATGTACATTTTACAATATGAAAATTATATTTCAATAAAAACCGTAGGCATGAAAAAATTGTCTTTAATTTTGTCTTCATCTAAAGTTTCAACTTAAAGAGCTGATTATCTAGTAAAATCTTCTCCAAGGCCAGTTAACCAATCTCCTCAAACAGACATACCTTTAGATAATGCTAATGTAAATCTCAATTTAAAATCATTTTATAAGGCTTAGTTAAGCATACCCACCGCTGCTTCAGAATAGAAGACGGTAAAACTTTTCAATCGTACACAATCCTGGCAATCATTTGTTGTATCACAATCCAGACTTTCTGCATCTGGGCTTCCTTTTACGAGAGGCGATATAGTGTGCACTCTGCCAACACCACTTACTTTCTCCATGGTGGTGGGCAATTTATCTGACTTCTCTGTGCCTCAGTTTCTTCCTCTTTAAAATGGGTACTATTATGGGTTGAATAGATGCTGAAGTCTATCCAAATAGATGCTGAAGTCCTAACCTCCAGTACCTGTGAATGTGACCTTATTTAGAAATAAGGCCTCTGCAGATGATCAGTTAAGACGAGATGAGTCCTAATCCAAAATGACTAGTGTCCTTATAAAAATGAGAAATTTGGACATGGAGTTAGACACATACAGAGGGAAGATAGTATGACATAGGGAGAAAGCCATCTACAAGTCAAGGAATGTCTAAGGCTACCAGAAGTTAGGGGAGAGGCCCAGAACAGATTCTCCTTCATAGCCCTCAGAAGGAACCAACCCTACTCACACCTTGATTTTGGACTGCTACCTGCCATACTGTGAGACAATACATTTCTGTTTTTTAAGCCACCCAGCTGGCAGTACTTTTTTATGACAGCCCTAGGAAACTAATACAGGGGCCAATAACAGTGTCTTCTTCATGGAATTGTTATGAGGATCAAATGAGTTAATACATGTAAAACACTTAGAACACTGCCTAGGGTATGGTAAGTAGTCAATAAATACTAGTATCGGTTCTTCACTGGATCCTATTCACTACAACTGCAATATATATTCTTGTCTAATACCAAAGGCCGGACCTATAAGATGGAACAGTTCACTCAAAGAGCTTTTCAATGTTTTCCCAATTGGCATTCCTTGCACCTGATTCTGTAACTGGGAGTTTTCTCAACTTTTTCTTAAACCGTATCTTATTCCCAAGTCTGGAAAGTTAATAACATACACTTACTTCACATGAAAGTGTCTCCCCTGTTCCCACCACCCTCCCCTCTCACTTACACACCAAGTCTAGGATCCAAACCCTTCAGATCTCTCTCTGTTCCCAAATCAAAACTTCCTCAGAAAGATCTAAAACACTTTTGCCTGAGGTCTTTTTTAATCACCAGTTTTTTAAAGCATTATTATTTTCAAGGAGAGTACAATTTGAACAAGAATCAAAGTCTTAGGCTTAAGAATGGGCTCTACTATTGGAGAACTTTAACCATGAGACCGTGGTTAATAGAATTTTCAAGGGCTGAGGGTAGGGGTAGCAGACATCAAGGTTTCCTTAGACCTCTGAAGGCACCCCTTATTTCACAGGTCTAGACCAACCCTGTCTCAATTTTGCGGCGTTGTCAATCAAGGGTGGTAACAATCCAGTCAAAACACAATGATTTGCCTTTACTATAACTTTTACAGAGGAGAGGCAGAACAGTTATCTGTCGCCAAACAGAAATCCACTTGATAGAATTCAGAATCAAAGAATGCAGTTGAGTCACCCATTATTTAAATACCAACTTGAGCAAATTGAACGTAAATTTCTGGTGCCCCCATTATTGACTCTGCCATCTTGTTCCTAAAGCAATTCCCTCATCTATCAATGGCTTAAAAATTGCTAAGTTCTGTCAGCAATCAGAATTTTGTGAACCTTAAATAAAAATTGACTTACAAAATCTCAAAGGACGTTATAAATCAGGTAAACTGAGAATCTTTCTAGTTATATATATATATATATATATATATATATATCCCTCATGGTCCCAAGAGAAAACAGCTGGCATGCTAAAATTGGGCCATTTAAGGAGAGTTTAATTAAAGAACTATTTACAAAGATGTGAGCAGAGTATAGGGAAACCACAAGGGATGATGTAGAACCAGGGGTTAATAACTGTGAAGTGCCTTTACTACCCATAGCCTGAGAAGCAAAAAAGAGGGACTAGTTATTAGAACCCAGAGAGGGAGAACTGTGTGCAGAGGGTTCCTTGAGGGCAGTTCAAGGATGCTGCCACCTTGTGGCAAGTCCACAGGGAAGGAACAAGTAGGATAGATACCCTGACCTCACTCTCCTCCCTGCTTTCTGATCTCTGGGCAGTGTTCCCCATAGTCCAATCTCAACCCGAAGCCAGAGAACTAGAAATGTTATTGATACAATGTCCCTACAGGTCAGCATCCAAGGATACAGAGCAGAGTGAAGAATGTGGAGAGCGGATCAAAGTGGAGGTTATCTAGCATAACACTTGACCTTGGATACGTCGCTGGGTCTCCCCGAGCTTACATTTCTCTCATGTTTGAATCCCAGCAGCCAGCCCAGTGCTGACAAGGAGTCAGTAAGTTCTTATTGATTGGAATTAAGTCTATAAAATAATATATATAAGATAGATGAGCTCCATAGCTCCTTCCAATTCTAACATTCTCTAATTACTAATTTGTTCATTGTCCTCAAATATTATTCAATAATTGTGGCCTGACCATAATGAAGAGGTCACCGTTGCTAAAGATGAATTCCACATCCCAATCTGTAACTCTGTATTCTATTATCTCTTCCACATAAAAATACAAAACTGAATTGATCAGATGTTACTCAATGAGGTGTCTGAAGAGAAGAAAGACCAAAATATTTAGGTGGAGACATGAATGCATGATAATAAAGGAGGAAAATCACTTTGATTGAAAAATTAGGTCCAATGAGGATCTGAAGCTTATAAAAGAATAACCTGTGATTTACCATAATAATGCGAGACGGGGCATATTTCTGGAAATATTCGTTAAATTTTCAGTGCTTTATTTCAGTAAATATTTGGAGTACTGCTCTTGGTACTCAAATTAATACTCATAGTAGGTGCTCACAAGTGTTTACCAAATTGAAAATCACTGCCAATATTTTATCAGAAATATGTGATTTTGTGTTTAGGTATATAATTTGAAAAAGTTTGCTACTTATTTTATTTTCCACCAACATTTAACTTAAAATTTTGCAATATCTCCTTTAATAGAGATTTTATTTTTCCAGCAGTAATTTCATTTCTCAATAATTGTTACACACATAGGTACAAATTGAATTGCTTAGAGTTGTTAGCAAAAATTAAGCCAAGAAGAGTCCTGTATTTCCTTCCAGATATTTATTGCAAAATTACTTTCTATTCCTAAAGCTCCTTTATTGGTAGAAAAAGCAACACAACAATATTTTGTGAGTCATCTGCCTCATTTTCCAATCAGCTCTTCCAACCCTATAACTCCTAAGTAAGGGCTTGCTAATTTGTCCCTAAGGACTTATCCTTGGGACTTCTGTTCCTAAATTAACACACTATAATCTTGTCCTCTTTTCCTCAGTGAGTCCAATCCACCTGCTCTTTTGAGTTGTTTTACCCTTGTTGAGTGTTTTTATTTGGGGTAAAAAATCCTCCCTGAAAATCTCTCCAATTACATCTCTAATTGTGTCTACTTTTCTGCTCTCTTATACCCCTTTCCTACTCCTCATTCCATTCTTTTTTTTATTCTTTATATAAACTTTCTCTCTACAGGTCTTCAGTGATGTACCTGATAATAAAGGGTCATAGAATTAACTGGTAAAGTTGTCAGAATTTAACAAAGTTCTTCCAAAATTGTCTTCCACTGAGCGCTCTTCCCTCCCTCACTGTTTAAACTCTCTTTCCCAAGGACTCTTTTCCAATAGGAAAATAATGTTCCAAGAAACCTAAAATGACTTTATCTGGCTCTCACTGCTATTTCAATGACACAGATGGGACTAGATCCCTGGAGCTCTTATTTGCAATCAGGCAATTTAACTTCAGTTCTAACCCTTGTAATAAATAGCAAACAAGACCTGTATTTCAGTTAAATACTATAATTTGAAAAGAATAACATACCTGATACGCTTTCCTTGCAACACTTGGTTTATAAAGACATGGAAAGGATGTTCCATTCTGAGTGAGTATGTCAGCTGCTCAGAGAAGAGAGCTGATAAATTATCCTCTGAAATCATTAAAAATGCTGTCTGAAAAGTATGTTTGACATCTTAATAGGAAGATGACAAAATAAAATGTCAGCATCCCTCCTTCCCTACCTAAGGCTCTCTTAGATGCACTCTAAATGATGGTGACTAACACCTGCTGTCAGGCATCGTCTTCGCAGGCTATAAAAATAACTCCTCTAAATATCCTAAAGAAAGTTAGAAGTGTGTGTGTCAGCCATCTGTCTGCTTTAATTGGCTTTTCATTAGAATCCTACCAGTTCTTGAGCTATGTTCCAGTTTTGTCTATTTCCTTAAACTGACCTCTAGGTAAGTGGGGAGGACCAGCCACATAAACACGTGTAGGGCACTGGTAGCATTTGAGGCAGGGCCCCTGCCAAACCCAAAGTTAGTGCCCCTTCTGTGTGCATGTGTGGAGTCCCCATGTGCAGCCTCGCACACATCGTCTATGCTTTCCCAGAGTTCTGTGGGAGACCCGGTGAGAGTTAGACTCGACTAGCACCTGTTGGGCTCTAACCAAGCATCAGGTCCTTCCTCTGCATGGTGTTTCCCGTGGGCTGCCATCACCGGCAGCATAAATGGAAAGCGGAAGTCGAGGAGCAGAGCTCTGAGCCACTGTAGCCGGGGCACCATAGTGGCAACTCATAGGAAGCATCACGTGGCTGTGCAAATGTGACCTGGATTTTCCATTTCTATTACTGGCTTGCCAAAAGTGCTTTCAAAACTCTCTCATCCTTAGAGTACAAAAAAATCGAAAGATACTCTAGTTCAAAAGATCCCTGGAAAGTAAAAACAGATGCAAGAGAAAGGATACCGTGAACAATCGGAAACTTAAAACTATCCATGTTCAGTTATAAGGTCCCTAAAGTAAAACCATATCGCATGCGACAAGAACAGTCCAAAACGTCATCAGGGTTCACACCAGCTAAAAAGTAGGTCCTAAGGCACACTGTTGAAGGACATGTTATCACCAGCTAAGACATGCATAAGAATCAGAAACCGATATCTCAACCTACTGTGTTTCCTTTGTCATTTGTATGTATAAGTGCACAAAATATGCATAGTTCTTTTGAAAAAGTGTGATTCTAACGTGCTCAGTAAATCCTTTTGGGGTCCTTGTAAAGTCCATCGAGAACTAGCCCTCTAGTATCATTATATACAGATTCTTGATATTGGTGACTCTTACTGAATATCTGATCTGAGTAGAAGACATGAGTCAGGTGTCGAGCCTGGACCACATCAGATGAGCAGACTACAAACTGTCTAGGCACACCCCATGTTATGGCCCTCTACTCTAGGAGAAACGGGTATAATCAGGCTCCTCTGTCTTGACAGTGTCTCCTCTCTAGTTCCGAAGGGAGGAAACCATCATCACATCTGTAGTTGCCTGGCCACGTCACCGTATTATGTACCTCCCTCCCTCTGACCAAGACCTTATGGTAAGATGGAACAACGATGATGGGAGAGAAAGGAAAGAGAAAGCTGAAGGGGTCTAAAAGTGAGCAGTCTGGTCAATGAGCAACAGCTGAAGATAGTGAAAATGTTCTGTTTATGAAAAGGGAGATGAGAAGCATTATAAACTTTCCAGTGGTTGAAGTTAAAGAAAAGGTATTTGAGAGACACCAGGGGTGGAGGTCCTCCAAGTACATCGCAGACGTAAGAGTCTGTGATGCTCTGGGAGAAATTTCAGACTGGCTAGGAAGATAGAACTCACCCCCATAAAGGAATATTTGAAATACGTTACATTTTAAAGCATCTTATCAAAGCCTACAAACTAAGTATGAAATTGGCATGAGTAGAAAAGCAGCCAGATGAAAAGGAGATAGATTTTGATTTGAGTTTTAATGACAGTGAGGGGTCTTGAAAATGATCTATGCCAATACATCAAATATACTTCTCCTCCTGCATCATAAAAAAGCGGGTAACATTCATCTACTGAAGTGCAGTGGAGGTGTAAAGAGCTAGACAGGGCTGGAGTCAAAAAAGACTTCATCAGCTTTTAGCCATAAGATATTGGACAGGTCACTTATCACCTGTAAATAAAGATATTTACCTTCTGGAGAGGATGAAAGCAAATAATATATATGGTGGCCCATAGCACCATGCCCAGACATGGTATAGTTCAATAAATGTTTGTCCCTTCCTTTAAATCTCAGAAATTCTTGAAAAAAACATTGACCAAGGAATGGGTAGTGGCTTACATTTCTGTAAACTTCAATACTCTAAGTATTTACTGAGCTCTCGGGAGATGCCAAGCTAGAAGACTCTGGGACTGAAGAGAAATAAGTATAACAGGTATGACTGTCTTCACCATCTTGGGTTACAAATAAGGTTGGCTTGACTCTATATAACCATATTGGTAGGAAGCCCAGTAACTCCCTCTGGAGAATTCTCCCCAGCCCCGTCACAAGTTGTACAAAGATGCTGTAGGCTCACTGATTTCAAAAAAGGGTTAGTCACTCTTCCAAACACCCAGCAGAGAGAGACACTGAGGTGCCTGGTCAGACCACTGCGTTCTGATCATTGACCCTACACAACCCAGCGTGGGCATCCAATGCTTTGATCATGCCATTGCCAGCAAACCCCTGCGGAGCCCGTAAGGTTGGTTACCCCACAACTGGACCCCAGGTTATGGTTCTCTCTCATACGTGAACACTGGCCAATGTTTCTCAAAGCACAACACCGCTTCCTGTGTGTGGGAGTAAGTCCCTCCCCCACCAATGGAACCCTCAGACTATCTTCTATCTTGGGAATCGAGGATTAGAGCAATGGTTGACAAACTACAGCTAGGCCCATGCTGGCCCACTGTCTACATCCACATGACCCACAAGCTAAAAGTGATTTAAAAATATATATCAAAAAAAAGAACATTTTGTGACACGAGAAGATTATATGAATTTCAAATTTCAGGTCCCTAAATAAAGTCAGATTGGAAGATAGCCGTGCAAATTCACTTAAGTATTGTTTATAGCTGCTTTCGCATTACAACAGCAAGGTTGTTTCTTGAGTTACTGTGACAGAGACCATATGGCCTGCAAATCCAAAATACTATCTTGGCCCTTTACAGAAAATGTTTGCTGACCTCTAGGTTAAAGATTCAGTCCCTTGCCTTTCAAAAGGCTCCTGGGTCCCTTATCCAGATTAGTCCATCACTCCCTTCCAAAGAGTTCTCCAAACATAGAGAAGACAGAGATTTTGCTAGGCGTAAACATTGCAAAGGGAATGTTACACTCTTTGCCCAAGGCAATAGTACCAACCCATCTCGTGGTGTCATGACAAAGAGGGCCAGCAGGCCAATTTGGACTATAGAAGTGCTTCAAGGAGACTTACAGTCTCTGCTTACTTAGAGAAGGAGATGAGTTGCTTAAAAAAAAAAACATTTTTTTAATTAAAAAACAGTTTCCCCTTATATTAGCTCCTTGTCACTTCTCATACCAAAAACATAATAACACATAGATTAATGACACCAGAAAGAGCCCTGGGCCCACCCAAAGAGAAAAGTTGAGCTAGCCAGCAGAACACTTGAAGACTGTTTCATTTAATATGATCCTAAGTAGAAAAAAAAAAAAAGGTGTATAGGAAAATATATCAGTTATAAAGTTTGTCACTAAGTCCTGCTAGTGAAGCCCTGCTTAGTAAATCTCTGTTGACATTAATAGGACTCAGTCATCATTTCACTCATTTCTCCATTCTTTCATTCATTTCTTCAGCAAATATACTTGAGGAACTACTGTGTGTCAGATACTTTTCTAGATTAGATAGCTGTTAGCAGTTACCCCAACCGATTGAAAAGAAGAAAAAAAATCACGGTCCTCAGAGCTTACATTCAAGTCGAGAAACATAAACAATTTTTCTAAAAAGGTGAAATATAAAGTATGTCGAATGGTGATCAATGCTGAGAGGAACAATAGGGCAAGGAAGGGGACGAGAAGTGAGAAGAATGGATACAGCTGGAGACAAAGCCAGAGCCTCACTGAGAGGGAGGGGACCTAGCAGCCTCGAGAACCGGGGACACTGTTGAATTAAGGAAAGGAGCAGAGCAGCCCCAGAGCTGCTGAAAGGTGTCTTAAAATGTATTCACTACAACTCACAGGAGAGACCCCTGGGTCATCACTCAGGACTTCACTTTTATCTTAAATTCGATTATCAAACTTGGTGACCCCACTTCCAGCATATGCCTGATCAGAAGTTAGCAGGAGCCTATGAGAAGCATGTACAAGGATGACAGCTACAAGTAACTGAGAAAAATGAGTCGGATCTACATAGGTTAAATAGTGCTGAAGACTGAAGTCTGGACTTCCTAGTGCTTAGCCCGTTTCTCTAACCGATAGATGACCCTCCCACTTTATTGTGCAGGTAGTAAGAACGTGTCATCCCATCTGGGCTAGCCTGAACCATGGGTCTGTCAGGGTTTCTTCAAACTACTATTTTGTTCAACATGTATTTAGAAGAAGGACTGAGTACTTAGTGGGGAAGGTGCCGGCGAAATGTTGAGCCTCTCCTCAAGGATCCAAGAAGTTCCGCTCCAGCCCCAGGTTTGCACACTCCGCCCAGGACCACTGAAGTTCTGCAGTAAGCTCTCTCCCTCTAGAGGTGGTTCACTGACCACTGAATGTTACTAGAGCATGATCGTTAAATAGGATGACAATGTGATTTAGCTTCCAGCCTGGGACACTTTGAGATTGAACTATTACATCATGCATCAACTGAGACTGTCTCAGGCAAAGAAAAGTCCATGGTCTCACTCATCCACACCCACACTTCTCCACTCCACTCCCATTCTAGGCAGCTTATGAAAGAACGTCTCCCCACCACATAGGATACTCCCTGAGATGACTCCTTGTAACCATGATTTTCCCTTAGAACATTTCCAGAAATATTTTAGCACTGCTTATAGATTTGAGATCCCATGAAACTTACTGAATCAGCCATTCTTTAATCTCTGGCTATGGTTCAGTGAGCATCTGCTGTATCCCAGGAGTCAGGGACATTGATTTATAGAAGGTCCTCAGTATTGGTTGAATGCACGCTTAAATGTGTTAATTCATTCAGTCCTCACAAACCCCACATGGAGTTAACCCTCCTTGATTTGATGAATTCACTGATGCTCAGAGAGGTTACGGAACTTGGCTAAATTCACACAGCGAGTAAGTGGCAGCACCAGGATTTTATTTCACAATGTCCTGGCCTCGAAGCCTATTCCTTTTTCCCTGGGCTACTTGGAGGAGGAAGATGATGAAAGAAAAATGATGAAAGATTCATGAAAGACAGGAAGGGAGTTCACACTCCATGAGATGCTGGAGCCCACTCGAGAGACAAAGATTCTTCCTCTTTCTTATTTCTCTAACTAATCATTTCAACATTCAGCCAGATGAAGAAAACTTTGTGAAAATTCTCCATGTGACCACCCCCCACCCTACCCCACTCAAAATACAGAAAGCACCCCCAAAGCCTCCTAAAATGACTTAAAATATTCACTGAGGAATCTTTCAGATGGCTCCGCAGGCAGCTAGCCCTGAGAAAACAGCCCGCAGCCACTAACACTTCTTTTTAACAGCTAGTAGTTTGTTCCCTAATTGAGGACTTCTCTCTCCCCACTGTGGGTTTTATACTTAGTCTAAGGTCTCATTATCAGCTGGCATTTGCCAGTGCTGCCCAAACTGGGCTGGGCATCAGAACTACACAGGAACACTTCTTAACATATTGCTGTCCCCAGAAAGGCTGGTTTTAGAGGTCTAGGGTTAGGCCAAGGAATCGATATTTTTAACAAGTTCCCAAAGTGATTCTGATGCAGTCCGTCCAAATGCTTGGTTTTGGGAATCAATAAACACCATAAGGGAGAAGGTTTATATGAAAAAAAAAAAAAAAAATCACAAGTGAGGCTCTTCCCTTTTCTACTAAGGTGCAGTTTTCTCCAAGTTTCTTCCTCTTGGTACTAAAGCAAGGCAGCCAAACACAACCAAAACTTTCTGCAGTGTTCCTGAATGCCAGTGGTATTCAAATCAACTGGATCTATATCAGTAAATTAGAGTATATCTCATCATAAATGTCATCGAGAACTCATCACATTGTGGCATATTTATAAAAATCCTCATGCATTTTTCAACTTTAACAACTTGAGGTCCTTCTCATAACACAACTCAATGTCAGACACAATTTACATTCTTGTTTGTAATAAGCCCTTAACTACCAATTGATGGAGCGACTGATTGGTCGATATAAATATTTAAAGAGTATCTTTTCTAGAGTTAGGAAACAGACTGCACAAAAGATTTTAAGTTTAAAATTTACTTTTAAATCTGTAATTTGTAAATCAGTTCTCGATGAAGTTCAAGGATGATAAAGGCCCTGAAATTAACACATAAATAGAAGCATTTCTAGTATAAAGGATGGTCTCTTGATTATGATCAAAATGCACCTTTATTTTCGTCTCTCACTGTTTGGTTGACCATTGAAATCACATGAGGAACTTTACAGATTCTGGTGCCTGGGCCCCACCCTGAAATATTCTACTTTATTTGGTCTTAAGCAAGTCCTGAGCCTTGGGATTTTTGAAAGCTCCTCTGGTGACTCTACTGTGCCACCAAGATTGGCAGCCATGCTTTCTATACTCTGCAGTGGGAGTCCTCTGCATCTGAATGAAGGTTTGGGTAAGTCCCTGACTTCTGGCAACTTTCAGATGGTAGAGCCTTTTGCTTACTTTTGTATAAAACACAGTCTCAGTTCGGTAATTTGACTTTCCAATCTCATAGATGCCAAGCATCTGAATTTCTCTATTTATCTTACTTAATCTCCTCACTTCTCATAGCTCACGTGGCCGGGGGCAGTAGAAGGGTGGCTGGTGGGTCCAGCCCTCCTGCTCTCTACCCCCTCTGCCTGATTCTGGCATTGGAATGCCTAGAAGAAGGACCTTGGTCCTTGTCTTCTTTGAAGAAAGAATTCAGCAAAGAGACTAAGATTGTAAAATAGTAAGCAGCATTTACTAGAAGCAAAGTATGTGTGGGCAAACTTGGAGTAGTTGGGCTTAATGGGGGGGGGGCTTAGCTTACTTACATGGGGGCAGTTTTCTGGGTTGCCTCTGGCCAGTCATCTCACTTGTGCACATATTTGGTCTGGCTCAGGGTCCTTCCTGGTGTGCACGCACATCTCTCAGCCAAGATGAACTTCAGCATGCAGTTTTCTGGGAGGTTAGCAGGACATATTATGGGCTGGTGTCTCCTTGGCAGCAGGAAAGCAGTTGCAGCTGCTCAACCTGGAGCCTAGCTCTTACCTCATGCCCACCTGTTCCCACACTTCATTCTGCTTGCACAGAGGCTGGGGTGGGAGATAAACAGAAGGGTGAGGTGAGGAGAGATGAGTAGCTAACACAGTTCTGATCTGACTGGGAGGCTTCTTTGGACTTTGTGGGCCTGGAAGATGCTTAAAGTGAAGTCCCTGCTGGGTCAGCAGATGCCGAGCCATCTCCTTCCTAAATGATGTTCTTTCATGGCCTCAGAGATTTCCATGCTGGGACACCTCTCCCCTGAAGTATTCCTGGTTTTGAATTCCTTCCACAGTTACTCTGCAGTCCACCCTGGCCTCTTTCACCAGAGGTTGCCTTGCCTCAGTGTAACTACCAAAATGAAATCTCTCCCTTCCAGCCCACTTCTGGTGCAGGGCAATGCCGGCACATTCCCTGAAGTGTGCTCTCCAGGCTTGACCACAGGAGCGCTTAGCAGCCCTTTTATTGTTCTTTCAAATTCCTGGCCCCAGTCAGGCTCTGTGCAGTGGCTCTTAACTTTATCAGGCCACCCAAGGCAGAGAGCACATTTCAGGGCATCTACTCCTGGGCGTCTGCTTGAAGGCCCCCTCAGCTTTGCGTGTTTAGGGCCAGAATGAGGCCAGTGTGAGTGGAGCGGAGAGAACCGAGAGGTAGAGTAGGAGATGAAGTCACAGGGTCAGAAGTCAGAGCATAGAAGGGCTTAATAGGCAGGGGGACCCACTGGAAAGCTTTAAGCAGAGGAGTAACATGATGAAATCTCCGGTTTAACAGAGTGGATGATAGAGGAACAAGAGTAGAAATAGGGGCTGGATCAGTTACAAAGTATCTCTGGGAAGACATGCTCTCCTGTCTTCTCCTTCTCCGTGGCCCACCCGAGTGTGTAGAGTGTTTCGCACTACCCTGCCTTTTCCTACAGGTCAAGAAGACACTAAGCTCCTTCCTTTATCCTAATCCTCTGCCCAGACCTGAGAAAAAGACAACAGAGAGCTATTGCAGTGAACAAAGTCTTCATGCCAGCCTCAAGAACCTCATTTAGGAAAGAGTTTATAATGATCTAATTGGAGTGAAGCAAATGCAGCTGTGCAAATCTATCAGCCCGCTCAAGTTTTGGCCTACAAAATTCTTTCAAGACTTTTTTCTGCTTAGTTCTGTCAAACAGTCTGAAGACTACACAGATCAATAGCTTTAAGTTATATTCTCCCTCTTGAAGGGTAATTTGACCACATATAATAAAATTTTAAATGCACATAAACTTTGACCCGGCAATTTTTACATCTAGCATTCATCCTACAGAAACACCTAAGTCTGTGCACAAAGTTATATACACAAGAACATTCACTCTGCATTACTTGTAAGAGTGAAAACTGAAAACATCATACATGTCTCTCACTAGTATAATGGTTAATTAATTCATGATCATTCATATTACAGATTGTTAGGCAGAATAAGGTAGACCTATCTGGACTCTTAGGGAACCAGTGGTAAGTCTTACAGTTAAGTGAAAAAAGTAACTAGTTTCAGAATGATATGTATGGTAAGAACGCAATTTGGGGGGATAAAGATAGGTGGGTAATGAACCCATACATGTTCACAAAATCATCAAACTATTATCAGTGTGGTCTTTGCGGAAGGGAGTGAGTGGAATGAGGAGGCAAAAGGGAACTTTAAGGATTGCTGAGCTCTCTATGTTATGATTTAACCTTTTGCAACAATAATGCATTTGTACATTTCCTATGTGGCTTTTCTAAAGGGGAAAAAAGAGTTGCAGAAATATGATTGGCCTGAAAATCTCGGGTAGTGCTTCCTACTTTTCACAAAAATGTCCTTACACTCCCCGTCTCCTTGCTATTCCAGCCTCTTAAATTCCTGGCTTTCGCTGCTCATCAAGCCCTAATTAAGCTCTTGGCTTCCAGGAGTCTTGCAGTGGGGAGGGCTGGTGTCTTTTGGGGGAAAACTCACACTCCATCCAGCAAAGACGCCTTCCTGGGTGCCAAGTCCTCGGTGTAGGCGATGTAAATGCCCAAATGGTCTCCATCCAGGCAGCTGGAACTCTGTAGAGTTCAGTAAATAATAGCAGATTGAATGCTTAACAGATTTCCTTAGGTATGGCTGGAGCTGCGGCCCCAACGCAGAGGTCATCAGTCCCCCACGTGACGGGCCATGGAGTTCCCTGCCTAAATGGGTCAGACAGGTTTTTCCTCCTTGGTACGAGCAAACAGCTCCCTCTTCTGCCCAGAAGCTGAACTTCTCTACAAAGCAACTGCCTCCTGAAGTAACTGAAACTTTCCTTCCGTCAGGATGTGTCTTGCAAAATGGGCCAAAAAGACTGAAAAATAACGCTGATGAGCCAGGAAGCCATTTGTAGGAAAGCTGTCCCTCTGACTCTGCCCTAAATTCATGTTCCAGCCCTGAATTCATGTACCAATTTATAAGTACCCTATTTTAACTGCAGAAAATATGATGAAAATATTTAAGTAATAGGGTAAGTCCTATCCATTAAACCGGCACACAAAAAAATTAAAGTGCTTAAATTTTATATTGCTATGATGAAGAGGAAACGTTATTCTTGGCATAGCATGGAATACCAGTTCAAGTTTTCTGAGAAATGATCTGGCAATAAGTTATAATTTTTTAAAATCTCTTATTATATGTTAGTCCAGTAATCATTACATTTGGGAACATTTACTAAGAAAATAGCCTCAAAGAAAATAAAGTAATTTATATAAAGATGTTTAGAGCAGTGTCATATTTCATTGTTATATAGCATAAAACTAGAAAAACTTACATATAAATGGCAAGCTGCAAAGAAATGGTTACATGAACTGCATAGTATAGCAAAGTTTTACTATAAAACCATTAAGAATTGTACTTTCAGGGAGTAACGATATATATACACTGTGGAAAAACACAGAATACAGAATGATGTTCATACTCTGACTGCAATGCAAGCGTGTACAATGGCAAAAGATTTCAGAGTAAATAGTGAGAGTGTAGTATTTGTTCTTATCTACAAAAATGATTAAGTATGAGCAGTAAAGAAAGGTAGGAGAGGGGGAGGAAGCAAGATGGAAAAAACTATTATAATTTCATGCTTTATTCCTCCCTGCCTCATTTCAAAGCATTATTTTCTGTTTTGGAAGCCAAGGAAATCTATTTTATTACATTAATAGTTTGTTAATAAAGATATTCACTTACTGATATACAAAAAAGCAAAATAGCCTTAGAAAGCTATGCCAGATCTCCTTTCTCATCTCTTAAACATACAGCTTCTCCCAATTCATCCCTTTGTTCTCTACATCTGTGTCTCTATTTCTGCTTTGTAAATAAGATCGTCTATACCAATTTTTTCAGATTCCATATATACGCATTAATATACGATATTTATTTTTCTTTCTGACTTACTTCACTCCGTATGACAGTCTCTCGGTTCATCCATGTCTCTACAAATGACCCAATTTCATTCCTTTTTATGGCTGAGTAATATTCCATTGTATATATGTACCACATCTTCTTTATACATTCCTCTGGTGATGGACATTTAGGTTGCTTCCATGTCCTGGTTATTGTAAATAGTGCTGCAACGAACATTGTGGAACTTGGGATTGACCTATATACACTATTGATACTATGTATAAAATAGATAACTAATGAGAACCTACTGTATAGCACAGGGAACTCTACTCAGTGCTCTGTGGTGACCTAAATGAGAAGGAAATACTAAAAAGAGGGGATATATGTATACATATAGCTGATTCACTTTGCTGTACAGTATAAACTAACACAATATTGTAAAGCAACTATACTCCAATTAAAAAAAAATACAGGGCTTCCCTGGTGGCGCAGTGGTTGAGAGTCTGCCTGCTAATGCAGGGGACACGGGTTCGAGCCCTGGTCTGGGAAGATCCCACATGCCGCGGAGCGGCTGGGCCCGTGAGCCACAGCTACTGAGCCTGCGCATCTGGAGCCTGTGCCCCGCAGCGGGAGGGGCCGCGATGGTGAGGGGCCCGCGCACCGCGATGAAGAGCGGTCCCCGCACCGCGATGAAGAGTGGCCCCCGCTTGCCGCAACTGGAGAGGGCCCTCGCACGAACCGAAGACTCAACACAGCCAAAAATAAATAAATAAATAAATAAAGTAGCTATAAAATTAAAAAAAAAAAAAAAAATACAGCTTCACACTTTTGGCTCATATAGACACAAGTTTAAGAAAATTCTAGGTCCATCTGTTAGTATTCATAATCTTGAATCTAAGGTTAAGAATCAAGTTTACCCAGAAGGTTCAGGAATATGAAAATCAATCTAAAAATAACAAAGTTTCATGAAACCCCTGATAAGGCTGAAATATGACAGCTTCTGGAGGCATCCTGTATTGAGAGTTCAGGCAAAAACAGTGAGCATTTACAATTCTTACTCTTAAGCTCACAGTGTGTTCTCAATTCTGGCCTGCAGGGATTTAAAGTGTGTGCTTGAAATGCCTAATGAGACACAAGCCTTTGCAAAGCTCAACTGTCTCTTTTTTTGTAAGGACCAGGCCATGGCTCAAAAGCTATCCTGCATCTAAATCACTTGAGGAGTTGTTAAAATCTCATATCCCTGGGTCTCCTCTGCCAGAGATTCCATGGAGGTTGGGGGCAAGGCTGGGAAATCTCTTCTGTTTAGCAAAAGCCCCAGGGGTTCCAATGTAGGCTGACCCACATTGCACTTGGATGAATGCTAGAGTAGCAGAGAGTAGGGTTCCTTCTGTTAACCTCCTTGAAAATGTATAAGTCTCCTTGGAGCTGGGATTCCAGACCCTATGTTACAGAACACAGAATCCAACCAATTCTTAGTATCCCCCATTACCCAAACCCTACTGGAAGCTTCCACTGTCTCTCATCTGGGCTCTGGTACTGGCCTCCTCAAGGGTCACCTGCTCCTACACAGCAATCAGAGTGACTCTTTTGAAGCCCAAGTCAGATCATGTTACCCCTCTCCTCAGCGCCCTCCCAGTTCCTGACCATGACCTACAAGGCCCTACATAAACCTGTTCCTAGCTCCCTCCCTAACCTTACCACCTCTTCCCACGCCCCTCTCCCTAATATACAAAGGTGAGCCCACCCTCAGGGCCTTTGTGCTTTCTGGTCCCTTTGGCTGCAATGATCCTCCACCAAAACCCCTCCTACCTTCACTTTAATTTCATTGTCACCTTAAAGAGAGGCTTCCTTTCTTGATATTGTGCTGAAGAACCTAGGGGCAGGAGAGGAATAAAGACGCAGACCTACTAGAGAATGGACTTGAGGACACGGAGAGGGGGAAGGGTAAGCTGGAACAAAGTGAGAGAGTGACATGGACGTATATACACTACCAAATATAAAATAGCTAGTGGGAAGCAGCCGCATAGCACAGGGAGATCAGCTCGGTGCTTTGTGACCACCTAGAGGGGTGGGATAGGGAGGGTGGGAGGGAGACGCAAGAGGGAGGGGATATGGGGATATATGTATACGTAGAGCTGATTTACTTTGTTATACAGAAGAAACTAACAAAACATTGTAAAGCAATTATACTCCAATAACGATGTTAAAAAAAAGAGAGAGAGGCTTTCCTTGATTCCCCTAGACCCTGTCATCCTTTGTTCTCTATTTTGCCTTTTGGCACTCATCACATGACTGGTAGTAGATTTGCGTCTTGTGGGAGTAATGGCTTTATCCATCCGTTGTCTGCATTACTGCGTGCCAGCACCGGAGAGCAGAGTGTGGCAGATAAAGGATGCCCAATAAATACCAGATGAATGAGTAAATGTGGAGATTTCACATATGGGGTCCATGGGAAATAAGATATTTAGAACCCATGGGAGTCTATTTGGAGAGTTCAAGTTTATATGTGAAGGGGAAGGTCTACTGCCTGGTGGGCTACATTCCTGGATGCAGAGTGGGATATTCCTTTTAAAAAAAGTAAGGCAGTCCAAAAAAGAGGGGATATATGTGTGCGTATAGCTGATTCACTTCGCTGTACAGCAGAAATTAACACAACATTGTAAAGCAACTATAAAATAAAAAATTAATTAAATAAAAATTAATTAAAAAAAAAAAAAGGAAGGGGTGGGGAATTCCCTGGCAGTCCAGTGGTTAGGGCTCTGCGCTTCCACTGCAGGGGGCATGGATTCGATCCCCGGTCGGGGACCTAATATCCCACATGCCGCGAGGTGTGGCCAAAAAAAAAAAAAAGAAGGGGTTCGTATTCTTGGCTGCAGTAATCAACATTCCCACACCCCTACTCCTGCCCTGAATCTCCTGAATTGTGCTGGAGACTAGGAGACAGTGAAAGGAAGAAAAGTTGTCCAATCTCTTCAGTGTACACCGTTACCCTTCAGGTTTAAGACAGACGAATGCAGAAAGAATTCCAAACGTGATGTTTTTTGAATGTTTAGCACATTCCTTGGTGCTTCTGGCATCTTTTACAGTTTCCTTAATGGCTTTTTAAACCAGGTGGAGGCAGAGGCACCAGCAAGCCAGGGAAGGTGAGACTCCACAGAGCTTCTCATTGCGGGGGTCTCGAGGGGTGGCCGCGGGAGCTGGGAATCCCTGGAGCTGTGGAATGTTCCAGATGAAGAGGGGAAGCCCGGCTGCACTCAGGAAGCATGTCTAAGCAAGGGATTTTGGTAAATTGCCCAGAAAGTTCTCAGAAGAAATGCACCCCAGTCTCCAAGTTTCCAGTAATTTATCACAATTTTCTTTTCTGGTTGTAAGGACTCAAAGTTTGGTTCCCAGTTCTGCATCTGTAGTTTTTTATTCGTTTTCCTAAAACGCAGACCTGTGTTGTACAGAATCTTTTTGTGTATGTTGGTCTTGACTTCTCAGTTAAGTTGGTAACTCCTTTGGAACTGGGATTGTGTTTTTTACTTTCTCTATTTCCCATGCACCTGGGATAGACCAGAGCTCACAGGGGAAGCGGAGCTAGTGCCCTGCCCCTCAGCTTCCTGCCTGGGTCAAACTTGGCTGGGGGGTTTGTAAAGGTTTGAGGGAGCTTACTTGTTCCTTTGTGGTACTTCACTCGAGAAGCTAGGGCGTCATTCCTAAATTACAGCTTCAAAACCCAAAGAAGATTCTTTAACAGTCCATATTGACATTATGATATTTATTTTAAAAGATAATACATTTTTACTTCAATTAAAAATTTAAACATTATGGCTCTCTGGTTCCATATGCCTTTGTTTTGAGTGAAAAACATATCTATGAAGTAATTATAGAAAAACATAGGGGAAGATGATTTTTTGTTGTTAAGAAGTGAGAAGAAGTCAGAAATATTTTATGAAGATCCAGTTCAGACTTAGCTATTTATAATGGGGGCTCACTGACTTGTATTTCTTATTTCATGTAATTTTACTTATCAGTAATGGAACTCAATGAAAGAAAATTCTCCATGTGTAAACGAATTTTTGTTTCTTTGTTTTAAAAATTGAATTGCTTTTAGTTAATCAAAAAAAAAAAGACTGCTCTCCAATTTTCATATTGGGCAAAAAGAAAAAATTAATCACTAATTAACAAGGAATACTTTGACCAGGCCCAATATTAGTACAGAAATACAAGCTCCTGTATTTCTTTCCACAAATATATTCTCTAGAAAAATGAGGAAAATGTAATACAAAACACCCCAAACTAAAATTTTTAAATAAGGGAATTTTTTTTTTATATACTGCAATTTTATTTCAATCGCACAAACGAAATTAGCATGTAGGAAATTTAAATGGAACAGTACAATAAAAATAGCAGAGAACCAAAAACTCTAATAAGGAAGTACACCTAAAGCATGAAAATTAAACATTCATTAGTGTTTCATCTTCACTTTTGATTGACACTTGATGCTTGCAAATTTTGGAACAAACTTTGAGATCATGATGACATTCTGAAGAGATTTCAGCACCAGCACTAAGATCTGTACATTCAGTTGGTTTGCAATTGACTTGTTAGCCGTTTACATAGTGTATAGTACAGATTTGTCATAGGTCAGATCACAGTGTTGAAGGAAAAAAGTACCTTCCTGTAATTAGAAAGGATCCCCTAAACTGCACTCAGCTTAAGACATCCAATGTACAAGAGCACAGAAACCATCAAAATATTGTGGCTCCAAGGAACATAGTTTTGATAAGGAAAATAACCTAAGCTTCTGTTTCCCACTTTAATTACTGAAATCTCTAACAATGACAAAACTGTCACATAGGACAGTAAATGTATACAGTAATTCAATCAAACTTCTTGGAAAGAATACATTTAGCAATCTGGAATAATGCAGAATGACAGGAAATAAAACGCCATTCAACACTGGTTCTTTTTGTCATTTTACACAGACATCATGTTAATACTAGACGAAGGCACAAAACGTTTAGTGCATAAACCAGTCTCTTTCTTAAGATCTAGCATTTTTATCGTAGTCTTTTATCTTACTTTGGACCACTTGTACCCAGTACTCTATCCTACTATAGACTGTTTAACTTAATCAACAAAATCAAAAATGATTTCTGACCAGATTTATAGGGGACATAAACATTTGTATCATCAAAGTGTTTGCATAACCAAAAGTACAATAATAAAGATGAAAATGCCTCCTATTTCTTTTAGAAAGTAGTACTTCATAAGCTTGCTGCATCTTTAATGTCTTCACTATTGGATGACAATGAATAGAAAAAAAGGACTGTACACTTGAATTATGATAGCTCATCCATCACAGATCTAAAAATAAAGTTTCTACAGAAACAGGAACTATTTTAACAAGGGAAAAAATTTCCCTCATTCAAACCTCTTTGAAGTGGTAATGGCTGCAAACTTGCAGCACTTAGAATTCTAACTATGCTATCAACAAGTTCTGTCTTACGAACTTAGATTAAGAAATCTAGAAAGCAGATGAAAGTGGATTATGTCTTCAAAATTTTAGTAAAACTACTGATAATCAAAGGTTTCAAAGCAAATATGGCACATAACAACTCAAGCATAAATCAAGATGGAGAGCCTGGAGAATTCTGATTTCCTAAAATTTCAAAAAATTCTATCATTGCAACATACAGGATTTCTCCCCTATTTTAATCTTAGAAGTTTCAAAGAAAAGGGAGTGGATAACATACACACACGTGAGTGCCCACACAAACACGCACGCCCGCACGCACACACGGTGGTAAGTAGAGTATCTAGTTCCTTCTTCCCACCACCTAAGTCTCACTTTATTTATTCAAAGAAAATTAGGCAGGACCTCCCTCATTGTTTTCCTTTTATCTAATGATTACTGTGACCTTAATTGCTACCATCATTGTTACTTTTCTAGTATTTCAGCATAACAAGATTCAAAGGCAGCTTTGTAGTCAGGAACGTGTACCTGAACACCTGTATAACTGCAGGGCGCCTAGGTAATAACAACTGCCAAATTCAGGGATGGAAATTTTGAGTTTCACAGTAAGATGTAATTCATGTGAAGCTCAGAATCATGTTTGAGACCACTGAACTTACTCAAGTTAAAATACAAATAGCTGAAGACATGATGTAAAAGATTAAGTACTTGGTGCTGTAAACATATTTACCAATTAAAGTCACAAAAAATATTCCTCGTTATTATTCATGCAGATAACTGAGAACGAAGGTAGTGCAGAAATTAACTTTAAATAAAACATTATCCCTTCCCTTCCTCCCACTCCGCTATACTCTACAAAATGTTTTCCCTGGGACTAGGCCTTGAAAAGGCCACTACATATTAGTTTGACATGCATACTGTCTGCAATTTAAAAAGTTAATTTTGTGGTGGTTATAACTACATTATAAAAATGTCCATCTGCATAAATCTAAAAAAGGTTGAAAACCTACAGTAAATCTACAATATATTGTTTTACATTTGACCACTGGTTTGTGTTATGTAAGAGTCACAGATTTGGTAAAGCATTGTAACAATTTAGGAAGGCATCTAAATCTTTAAATTCTGGACGAATTTTATGTTTAAATCTACACAATTGCATGAAGGCTAAACTCGAGAGACTTCCCATCATTCTAAAATTCCTCACTCGGAACAAATCATTTTTAGGACACTTTCTTATAAATATCACCCTTTGAAAGCACATACAATTCCATTTGTTCCACATTTTATGATCTTCACCTACATAGGGCTGAACTCAATTATTCATGGAATATCAAATATGATAGGAAGCCAAACCTGAGAGAAACATTTGCAATACAATAGCATAACTTGCTAAATTCCTCATCACCATTCTCTGAAAAAAACTTCTCAAGCCTCTCTCCTCTTTATTTTAGCAATGGATTGTGGAAAATGTGCGATTTTCTCTTGACATAAAAATACTTCAGTGCACAGTGATCTTGCCTGACGGATTCAGTATTTTCTGCATAACTGATACAGGAACTCCTATACAACTCTCTTCCATCCTGTTGTAAAGGTCAGAAAAAAGCAGCCAACTGGGAGGGAAATAGCTTATCGCCATAGTAAAGTCTGAAGGCTTTCAAAGTATGTTGGTTTTTCCCTCCTTCCGACTGTTTGTCTCCGTTTTCTTCTTACAGCTCACAAAATGTAAGGGTTTTGCTGTTGTTAACACAGTTGTTCTTTGTAGGTTTTTTTTTTCCTTTCTCCAGATTAAAGTCCTATCTCTCCTTAGTTTGATTCTCTGTGCAGTACTTGACTTGCTCAGTTCCTGCCTGATTGCATCAATGAGCTCTTCTTTTAGTTAATTCTTTTCTCATTTCATCTAAAATGTCCTTCTTCAGCCTGTCATAACCCAGTCCCTCCATCTGGACTCCACTGGCACTGGGCTGTGAAGAGGGCTCAGTAAATAAGGGAATTTTAAATAAACTTGTTTATAGCTATTAAGGCAGAAAACTATGAATAAAATCAGTAATAACACCAACTAGCCAATAACTTAGACCAGTAGCTAATAACAATAGCCTAATTGCACCCTAATTTTTATATGTGTTTAATAGACCAGAATTACTAAACCAGAATTATCTTTTATCACTTAAATATAGAATTAGAGAAAAATAACCATCATAGTTTAAAATTATGATAATTCAATCCATCAGGACAAAATTTAAAATTTCAATCAAATACTAAACCTGGTTAGTAAATTTTCTCCTGACAGAGAAAGAAATGTGATGGATGGACTTCATAAGCTGGCCAGCAATTCAGGCAATATAAAGCTGATGGGTAAAAACAAAGTATATTCTGGACTTATATATTCCAAAAATCATGATTCAAACTCTAAAACAGTTTATGTCAATTGCATTGTTTCCAGACTTTGTAGTGCATTAGAAAGACAGGTTGAATCTTAAGTCCTTTATGGTTTGGGATAAAGCAAACCATGCCATCTATATAGAAGACAATAAAGTATTTATATTTTAATTCTATATAGCAGGGGACGTGAATCCAACTGAACCCAAGGCAAGTCATTTAGAATCAAATTTGGAAGAAAAGGATACTAAATCCATCTCTGATCCATCATGAAAGGTTCAGGCCTGATCTTAACTAGCAGTTAAGATGCAGTTTCTGGAGAAGCAGTAGTAACTCAGGTTCAATTAGAAGTTCATGAAGCTTAGACCGTAATGTCCACTGCCCACAAAGTCAGTCTCTGTAAATTATCGATAAATGTTGCAATCTTCTGTCACTCTTGCTAGTTTTCTCCCCAAAGTCATAAGGTGCAGAGCAATGGTCAATGATAGTGAAATAACTGTGACTAAAATTCTTTAGACTTATGTAAACTACCAGGCTAAAAAACACATACTTGCAATTTCTCAAGGAAGAAATTAGCATAAATTGTAAGTTGAAAACATAAAAATTAATGAATCGATAAACAGGGATATCTCTTTAAAATTTTGAGATAGATTGCACAGATTCCATCCAGATGGAACCATACATACCAAGGTGTTGATGAGAGTAAACACATCTATAAGAATTAGAAAACTCCCATCATAGACATAATGGCATAAACTGGTTGTATAGTGAGTTTCAGTGCTTTAATCAGCTGTTCCATGGAAGAGCACATTACTAGGAGATAATTTGAGTAGACTTGGATCAAAAAGTTTGGGGCAGTTGCTGTTGGTTTATTGCATTTTGAAACAAGAACCTCTCTGGGGACCATTAAAATTTGGGTTCATCACTTCAGTATTATGTTCAAGTAATGGTGCTTTTGACCCACAGTTTGCCCTTGTTACTTTGTCTTTTACCAGGACCTCCCATAAGGTTTTATTTTATGGAGGGTTTGGAGAAGCAATAACAAGCTAGAAATACCATTTGTATTTCATAAACTACCTGGTGCCCTCTGTATTTGCACCTGGCATCTACCTCTATAACCTGGCCAAGGCATTTTCACCTAGTTGTATTTTCAAACAAGGAATTATAAAAGCAGTGCCTGTATTTGTTTAAAACACAGCTGAAAAAATTAGCTTTCACTTGTCAGCTGTCCACTGATATGAGATGAGAAGTGGTGTGTACATGCACACTTGTGTTTTAGTATGCACACATGCACGCACACACACACACACTTCTCAGGAACAAAGTAACTAATGGAATTCGACCACTCCCATTCCATGTCACTCTTTCCGATTACACTGAAACATTAGCCAAGTTACAAAGACAAGAGAGCACTAGAGCAGTTATGTCAAAGATTAAAGGGAAGGTGAAAAATTATTGTTTTACCCAGTTCAAAATATTCTCCCTGAAATTGCTAGTGGGTAGCAGAGGCTAAATGACACAGTATATTATCGTAGAGGTTGCTCTGAATCAAAACTATAACCTGAGAGGCCCTATAACAAAATGAGGGAAGTTGTATTTTTGAGATGAGGAGCTTCCTCAAATTATGCGCTGGAGTGATCCAAGATTGGCTCTTTCTGGCGATCTTCAGCACCATCCTATTGCTCACCACTATGTGTCACTGGTTATTTCCCTCCACTTTCTCTCATCTTTCTCCTGCTCTCCCCTCTCTTCTTTCCCTGACTCACTTTCCGTTCCCCTCCGTCTTAGCGCTCACACTGTCAACCACGTCTCAAACTGGCCTCTAGCGTTCTAGCTTCTGGCCCGGCTGGATAACTCATTTTCAATCTTTTTTCTATCCCAAAACACGTGAAGGATGGAGCAGGCACTCCCATCAGTATTCATGGTTCTTTTCAGCACTGATTTTAGGAGGTGGAGAAAGGCAAACGAGATTCTTCCTGGAAAAGGAAAACTCGGCCCAGTGAACATGTTTCCCCACATTCTCTCCCTACCATATTGGGCATCTCTACTCTGGAGCTTGCTACACAAAGTGGTAGTCCACAGGCCAGCAATACCGGTGTCACCTGGGAGCTTTTTGGAAATGCAGTGTCTCAAGCTTGTTGGAAATGCAGGATCCAAGACCTCCTGAATCAATCTTCATTTTAACTAGATTCTCATGCTAAAGTCTAAGAAGCACTGCTCTTTCATGATAAGAATACGGTGAAACACAACATACCTAATGGTATAGACGTCATTCAACCATCAGTAACAACTTATGTAATAGAATATTATGATCTTTGGAGGAAAGCAAGCTGTTTTATTTCTAACATTTAATAACTCTAAATCTTTAGCATAGTACTTAACCTTCTGGAACCTCAATTAACTCTTGTATAAAATGGAGATAATAATACCTATCTCGCAGAGATAACACATATGTAATTCTTAGCACAGTGCCAGGCATAGATTAGGTATAAAATAAATGGGATTTTTTGTATTTAATTGTTAAAATTATTATTGATATCATTATTATTGTCATTATTTAATCCACCCTGGCTTAATATGTTATTAAAAATTATTTAGATCAAGTTACACAGACATGCTGTTCATCTTCCCAAAGCTTCAACACAAAATGGGCAATAACTATATGGGCAATTGCACAAAAACAGTAATGCAATGACAAGATAACACATTCAAATCTGTTTATGCTGAGATTTTAGTGAGCATGACCTTGGGTTTATTACTCTGACCCACTGATTAAATAGCATTATCTGAGCCATAAACTATAAAAGCAGGAAACCACTAAGAAAGGCTGAAATTAAAACATTCACCAGATTAAAAATATATCAAAGAAGAGTGGAAAATTTAATAACAGAGAAGATTTTATTCTGTTAGATAAACTTTTTTATCATAATGTCAGCAATAATCTCTAATGGAATTTTTAACGATCGATTACAATCTGAACTGACTAAAATAAATAGAAATTCCTTATAAGCTCAAGCCAAACATTTAATTAAGTATACCAAACATAAATGGGATACTTTTTAATCCATCCCCCAAGCAAAAAGGCTTCTTACTCTTTGTTAATTGAAAAATAAATAGATCTCCAGGGGAACAGAGCCACCTCTTTTCAACAGTCTACCCACCATGCAATTGTACTATTTACATCTGTTCTAGGTATGAGTACTTGCCACTGCTGAGCCTGAAATTAGGAGCAGAAATAAATTTTAAAAAACAGTATTTTTAAGTTATTTCAAGCTCTCTCTTTAGTACTTTGCATTTAACTCCCAATCCCCAATATACCTTCATTATGTTTAAAAATATAATTTTAATAAGAGATTATTTATATTGCTTTCACACAACCAAATGTCCTTTTGTAGTTGCTTTTCCAGTAATTGAGATATAACTCAGTCTTTTCCTAAAGACTACACATTAGTTGAACTTAGATGACTAAATAATCAAAACTCATTTCCAATGGGCTTTTACCAAGACCACTTCTCTGCTTTTCCAAGTTATATTTAAATTACTAACATCATTTACCTCTTTATTAATGTTTGAATATTCATAAATTTTATTAATTTAGCTAAGCCAAAGAACATTCTGATTTATAAAACTTCATTTGAAATGTATATTAGAAAATAATAAATCTTTTGAGACTTAGAACAGATTTCAGCAGAAATTCAGTTGGAAATTTCCAGTACAGTAAGTCCCCTATATACAAGCCTTCAAGTTGTGAACTTTCAAAGATGCACACATACCCCTGTATGCCAGCGGTTGTACTGTACTACTGTATTTTTCAAGGTACTGTACTGTAAGATTAAAAACGTTTTCTTCATTTTTTGTTTTGTTTGTTTTTTATGTATTATTTGCGTGAAAAGTATTATAAACCTATTACAGTACAGTACTACATAGCCGATTGTGTTAGCTGGGTACCTAGGCTAACTTTGTTGGACTTATGAACAAATTGGACTTACGAATGCACTCTTGGAATGGAACTCGTTCGTATGTAGGGGATTTACTTTATATAGAACAGAAAAATGTTAAGCTTTGGAGTTTTCAATACAGACATTCCTTTACCCATTAGTCATTTAGGACAGGATTTCCAGACCACAAGTATCTATAGATAACTTGAAAAAACAAGGATTAGCTGGAAACCCAGTCATGGGTAGAACTCCAAGTTTGATTTAATTTATAAAGTAGGACACGATCCATTTTGAGGTATCAAACAAACACCCTTTACTTAGTTTCCTCTTTGCCTGTGTTTTTGCTTTGTTTGGGTTTGTTTTTAACTCAACTTTCAGTCTAGAAATTGGAGGCATGTTCTCAGCCAGCTTAGTAGATTTCAAGAGACTAGAAGTAGAATAGACAATAGAAAGGGCTTCCATTCAGCCATCCTTTCATTCATTCATTCATCAAGGTTAATATGTGTTATTTGCTTCTAATCTCTGGAAACTGGGGAAAAAAATTTCAGCTGTTAAAATGGTTAAGTGAAATATCTTTTCTTTAATAAAAGGAAGAAGATGTTAACCAATGACTATTTAAAATGATGGTTTCCGGGATTTGATTAACAACTATTTATTTAGAAGCCATCATGTGCACTGGCATGTGATGAATAAGAAAGTAGAACCCCTGTCCTCATAGATCGTAAAGTTTAGTGAAGCAGAAAGAAGTTAAGATGGCAAAAAGAAGGTGGCAATCCAAGTACAGAGTTCTACGAGAAGATACAAGAGGGGGCCAGAATGAAGGGGTCAGAAACTCTTTCCAGGAAAAAGAAAGATATCTAAGTTGAAATCTGCAGGGTATTGACACATATTTATTGCCATTAATGATCAAAGCAATGAAAAATAAAACAATAACATCATACAACTTGTTCGTATGTTATTACAGTTGACCTTTGAACAACATGAGTTTGAACTACACAGGTCCACTTATAAGTGGATTTTTTTTTTCACTAAACAGGTACCTCAGTACCACACAATCCAAGTTTGGTTGAATTGGGGGATTCAGAGCCGTGGATATGGTCGGCCAACTATAAAGTTATACTCGAACTTTCAACTATGGAGAGGGTTGGTGCCCCTAGCCCCTACGTTGTTCAAGGCCCAACTGTATTTGCAATGATTTTTTTTAAAAAATCATATCTTGTATTAGTGAAGATTTGGGAGTAGAGGAAGCAGCCTGAGAGAGTACTGATAAGAATGGAAGAATTGGTATTATCACTCTCTGTACAACATGGCAATATAATACACCAAAAATATAAAAACATGTATACCTTTTGACCTAAAATACCAATTCTAGACACTTACTCTAAAGAAACATTAAAGATATGGGAAAAATATTTACAATACAATCTAAATGTCTAAGTATATGGTGATGATTAAATAAACAATAGTGTATTCATATAATGGAAAATGATTAAGTCATTAAAACATTGTTATACATTTCTTTGACCTCAATGTATCTTAAGTAATTGAAATTGATATTTGATAGTTCACAAATATGTGATAATACATACTTTTGATTGATGCAAGATGCTTATATTTGAAAACATAGAAACATGTTATTAATCATAATTTTATCTTTCAAGGCACCTTGCAAATTGTTTTGTACATATAGTTGTTGAATTACTACTCTAGGTATTTACTTAATGGGGTTTTATGGCGTATTCTTATTACTGCATAACGTTTAGTCTATATCTCATCAATCAAATAAAACCAATGCAGGGTAACATCACTCCCATGGATTATGTGTGGTCTGGTGCTCTACATAGAGTAATCATCTTTAAGGTTGAGATAAAAATATGGGCTACAAATTTTGATATTCCTATCCTGTTTTCACTTTGGTGTGAAATCCATGTGTGACATTAGAGAAGTCGCATTCCCTCTCTGGTCTTCCGTTTGCCCAATAATACTTATGTGGAATAAGTTATAGAATAGGCTTTCTCCTCCAGCCTATAACTCATAATTTGTTTGCTTTAATGTTTATGTAGAAAGGACAAGTTTTTGAGAAATGCCGTTTCCCTATTCAAGTGTTAGCATGATGAAATTGATTTTAATGATTAATTTTTAACTGTATAATGCATAATGTTTCAACGTCTTGCATGTAATTGCAAATAAATTGTCACAGTATCTAAAATTATATATTTTGTTATTTAAAATGACTATTGTTTCCACTATATTTTTGAACAATTTAAGCTAAAATAAATCAAATTAAATCCTTCAAAAAATTGTTATAAAGAAATATTTATTGACATGGATTCAGTCATGATATAATATTAAGTGAAATAAGAAGATTTCAAATATAAGCTTAGGAGGGACCCAGTTTTGTTAAAAAAAGACACACACACACACACACACACAAAAGTTCTGGAAAGATACAAAAAGTGTGTTAAAGTTATCTCTGGGTGGGAAGATTATGAATACTTTTTTTTTTTTTTTTTTTTGCTTTTTGTGTGTCTCTATTTTTTAATGTTTTACATTGAAGATATGCTGCTTTTATAATTAGAAAAACAAAAATTATGGGGCCAGGACAAAACATATTAAGTTCTAAATATTTATAATCCTTCTGCTTCCTAAGGAGAGTAGATACTGAGAAAAATGTTTCATTTTGCTGCACAAAGGTAGAGGTGAGGACAAATTGAAAAGGTGAGAGAAAGTTGGATTTCTCTATATGGACCCTACATAGTGCCACCCAGAGGAGAATAATAAAAAACATGTGATCCTGGAAGGAGACACAGGGAGAGAGAGTGGAAGACGGAGAACCAAAGGAAGAGAAATGAGGGAGAAGCAGAAATACAGAGATGAGTACTAAGCAGCTACTATAATTAGTAGAACTCTGGAGAAGGGGGAATTTTCAAGAAGTTTTGATATATGTGGCGGCTTCTCCTTTTTGAGGGTTCACAAGAAAATCTTTAGCAAAGATTTTAGAGGAGACACCAGTGGAAACGGCCACTTTCCTATTAAAATGAACACACTCTCCCAGAAGTCAAAAAATAATTAACATTTATAATGATGTGACTGAGAACAACAACCAAAAAAGGTTGGAAAGGAGAAGATGACAGAAGATTTTGTTTTTCATGTTCTCAAAGCCATAGACACAGGTGTGGGAGTCTCAGAGATGGAGTAGGTATTCTTAGAGCTGGCGATGCCTTGTATGGCTGAAAACACTGTACCACGTGGGAAAAGAACCTAGAGCAGCCCACCCTCAGGAGCAAAGCTAGGAGTCAGACAAGTGGAGGGCCCAGGGCAGAACAGAACACCAAAGGCTTGGCAAGCCTTGGAATAGGAGGAATCTTGAACTGAGAAGAGTCATAAATACCCCAAGTCTTTGATATCAAGGAAAGTGCTGGTTACAGAGGAACAACATAACAAAAGAGTGCAGAGAATTATATTCAATATCTTGTAATAATCTATAATGGAAAGGAATCCAAAAGAGAATACGTATTTTACATACATAACTGAATCACTTTGCTGTACACCTAAAAGTCACACAATATGGTAAATCAACTATAGTTCAATTAAAAAAAGCTAAGATGATGAAGCAGAATATATTGACCATTCGTAAAAACAAGACTGTTTAGAAAAGTTCCACGTGGCAACGTTTGCATGCGTTAAGTTTGACAGCGGAGGGGTTTCTCCTCTTTTTTTTCTCTCCTTCAGCCTCTTTTCTGAAAATAAGTGCTTTCTCTATTGCACAACATGGTAGAGTTCACAAAAGCCCAGTTCCCACCATTATTGTTTTTCTTTTACTGTTACTTTGAAGATGTTGTCTAATCTTAAGTTATGATGACTTCACACAGCTCAGCAAAAATGGGAAGAGATACTAAATTCCCAGGTTCAACAGCTTGTAGCACCTTTTAGAATCATTTTAAATTCATTAAAATAAAGCAAAACACGGATCTATAAAGCCAGAATTGTTAGAGGAATTACTGTACAAGAAACTATGATTTTATGAGCAAACCATACATACATAAAATACTCTCTGTATTCCTAAACCAAAGTAAGCCCATGTCAAAAAAAAAAAAAAAACTGATAAATTTTACATATATTTCATGTTCATCTTCCTCTATCTTTGTCACTCAATCTAAGAAGATAACATTTTTTTCTTACCCTCAGAATTTGAGGAAATATTACATCGTGAAGCATGTGCATTTCAGAGTTACTGCTTGATCAATGAACAATTAAATCTGTTTAATATGTCACAATGATCTTCACGTTAATTTGCCTGGAGTAAAAACAAGAGCTCCACACAAGATTGATCAAATGACTTTTAAGCTCCCAGCTGCTACATGGTTCCAGAATACAAATGGAAGTGCGTTATACCCACATGAGCACTCAATGAATTCCTAATGAGCAGGTGCCATCATGCTGATTGCAATATATAGTGATATCACTCTCAGATTAAAGGGTGCCCAGCACTCTGCATTTGAGAACTGGCACTGCAACTACATTCTTTGGATCAATTCAAGCCTCATTTAGGCTGTAAATGAATGTTCTCTGGATGAGTGTATTTTCTAAATGGATTAAATGTATTTTATAAATGGATTTTTTTTTCAGAATTCTCAAACATCCCTGATTTTTCCATCAGAAATTATCCTTTCTCTGGCTGGGGAATGGCAGACTACGATTTCTAAAGACCTGATAAGAATTCAAGTTAAATGAACTACGGTGTTCCCTCCTCCTCCATAAAATATCTTGAATTCTTCCTTCCAGAGGCCACTATTGTACAAAGATTATAATGGCATAAAAGAATTGCCAGGAGAAAGAGAATTTTTAAAAAGTCTCCACCTCAAAATGAGTACTTCTTCACTGGTTTGTTCAAGAACAAGGATTTCTAAAGAAGAGAGAATGTCAAATCTTCAGTCATTTTTTTCAAAGTTAGACAAGCATGCTCTTTCCTAGTGACTTTCCATTTTTTCAGCAGTTCCAAAGTCCTTTTCTGCTATCTAGTTGGCGTCTCATTCCCTGTTTTTGTAGTGTACTGTGTTCACCCATAAAATCAAACCAATGGGAAAATGTCCTCCTGTGATGCTTGAAAAAATTCTCAAGTTGGAGCCAGCACAAATGGATTAGGAATCATTGTACCCAGACACTATGTCTAATACTTTTCATTTAAGAAGGTACAAGTAAAAAGGCAGAAAAGCTCCAAAGCTTTGCACTCCTTAGAAAAAAAGACAATTGGTTATCAAAAATCAGTCAAAGATAGGTATCAGAGAAAAATTTCAGTGACTGCCAGTTAAGGTACAACCTAATTAAAAATAAAAATGGGATCCATGTACATCAGTCAGGACTGGCTAGTTTATGCCATGGTGACTGAAAACACTGAAATACCAAGGGTTTAGCACAACGGAAGTGTTTCTTACTCACCCAAAGTCCTCTGCTGTCTGTCCTGGAGGCTTAGTCTCGGCTTTGCTGGCTGTCTTGGTCTCATTGTTAAGGAGATCATCGAGAGGACTTGACCGTGGGTTGACCCATGAGCTGGACCCTGGTAAACAGAGGCTGTTCCCGCCCCGTCCTCAGGATGTGCACTTACCCACCATTCACACAGCGGGAGCCGCGTTCAAGGACGCGGCTTTCAGAGAGCAATGTGTCATTAAGACCATCTGGACAGTACACGTGACTGAACCCAGCTAAGGCTTCTAACAAACTTTTAAGACTCTGGCGGGCGGCTGTGGAGATCACTCATCTCGCAGCCTATGAGACATGCCTCCTATGTAAGTTTCCTTGTTTATTAACTCTGCCGCCTACCAATCTGGAGTGGTCTGCTGCTTTTTTTTTCAGTCGCTCCTTGCCTCCATGTATGGGGGCTGGTTTGCAAAGCAACAGCCCTGGCAGCCGAGATCACACAGCAGGGAAGGAGCACAGCGGGGCCATCTCCTATGGGTGTTACCGAACCACACTTGGGTCCGTTCACCCATGCACAGTAAAGCCAATCTACTGACACCGGGGTGTGGTGAAGGAAAGTGCAGCGTTTATTGTAAGGTGCCAGACAAGGAGTCTGAGACAGATAAATGCTCAAAAAAGCCTGAACTCCCCAATGGGTTTCAGAAAAGGATTTTTAAATGCAAGATGAGGGAAGGGAGTCACAGGGTGTGTGATCAGCTCCTGCACAATTCTCTGATTTGTTGATGGTGAGGTAACAGGGCAGTGTCACATTATCAGTCCTCAGGCTCTGGTGCTCTGGGGGTTATGTGTTCATGGTCATCAAGCAGTTAACTTCTTCCATTTGCTGGGGGTTTTAGCATCTATAAATCAACTCAGAAATGTGCATCAGATACTGTTATCTATGTATTTCAGGGAGAAACTAAAGATTCTGTGACTGATATATGGCTAATTTACTGTTTAAATTCTTACCAGTTCTATGAGATATCACCTCACTCCAGTTAGAATGGGCATCATCAGAAAATCTACAAACGACAAATGCTGGAGAGGGTGTGGAGAAAAGGGAACCCTCTTGCACTGCTGGTGGGAATGTAAATTGATACAGCCACTATGGAGAACAGTATGGAGGTTCCTTAGAAAACTAAAAATAGAATTACCATATGACCCAGCAATCCCACTACTGGACATATACCCTGAGAAAACCATAATTCAAAAAGACACATGCACCCCAATGTTCATTGCAGCACTATTTACCATAGCCAGGTCATGGAAACAACCTAAAGGCCCATTGACAGACGAATGGATAAAGAAGAAGTGGTACATATATACAATGGAATATTACTCAGCCATAAAAAGGAATGAAACTGGGTCATTTGTAGACACGTGGATGGATCTAGAGACTGTCATACAGAGTGAAGTAAGTCAGAAAGAGAAAAACAAATATCGTATATTAACGCATATATGTGGAACCTAGAAAAATGGTACAGATGAACCAGTTTGCAGGGCAGAAATTGAGACACAGATGTAGATAACAAACTTATGGACACCAAGGGGGGAAGGCGGCAGGGGGCGGTGGTGGTGGGATGAATTGGGCGACTTGCCAGCCAAATGAGTGAGACATCTTTGATGTAGCTCCTTCAGTCCCAGTCAAGCCTTCAGATGACTGCTGCCTCACCTGATATCTGACTGCAAATTCATGAGGAACACTCAGTTAAAACCACACAAGGGAGCCACTCCTGGATTCCTGACTCACAGAAACTGAGAGATACTAAATGTTTATAGTTTTAAGACACTAGTTTGCGGACAATTTGTTGTGCAGCAATAGATAACTAATATAGTCATTCTCTCCATTGTAATCCTGTAGCTTCAGAGTTAACTCCTAGGGGCAAGAAAAAAGCTCAGCCAGTACTTAACTTCATACCACTACAGTTGATGATGTCATAACTTTTTTTTTTTTGGCTGCATTGGGTCTTTGTTGCTGCGCCCGGGCTTTCTCTGGTTACAGTGAGTGAGGGCCGCTCTTTGTTGTGGTGCACAGGCTTCTCACTGCGGTGGCTTCTCTTGTTGAGGAGCATGGGATCTAGGCACGTGGGTTTCGGTAGTTGTGGCACGTGGGCTCAGTAATTGTGGCTTGCGGGCTCAGTAGTTGTGGCTCACGGGCTCTAGAGCACAGGCTCAGTAGTTGTGGCGCATGGGCTTAGTTGCTCTGCGGCATGTGGGATCTTCCCGGACCAGGGCTCGAACCCGTGTCCCCTGCACTGGCAGGCAGATTCTTAACCACTGCACCACCAGGGAAGTCCCTGCCATAACATTTTTTTAAACTTCTTATTTTAGATAAATTTTCGGTTTACAATAAAACTGAGAGGAAGGTACGGAGATTTCCCATATGCTCCTTGCCCCCACACTTGCATAGCCTCCCCCATTATCAACAACACTCACTAGAATGGTATGTTTGTTACCAAGGATGAAACTTCACTGACCCATCATAATCACTCAAAGTCCATAGGTTACCTAAGGGTTCATGCTTGATGTTGTACATTCAGTGGGTTTAGATAAACATGTTATATAATGATATATCCATCATTATAATATCATACATAGCATATGGAATATTTTCACTGTCCTAAAACTCATCTGTGTTCTGCCTATTTATCTCTCTCCTCCCCTGAGCCCTGTTGGCAACCCCTGACCCTTTTACTATCTCTATAGTTTTGCCTTTTCCAGAATGTCATACGGTTGGAATCATACAGTATGTAGCCTTCTCAGACTAGCTTCTTTTGCTTAGTCATATGGATTTCAGTTTCCTCCATAAGCATTTTGATCAACTTTTTATCCTGTCTGCTCAGCCACCTCCATCCTTCTAACCAAATAAAAAAGAGCTACTCTGATACATATTCTTTACTCACTCTTTGCTATACTCAGAAGTGAAGAAGCACTGGCCCTTGGAGCCAGTGAACTTGTCCCCTTGCCAGTATATAAAAGCAACTCTATCAGATTTCAGTGGCCTGGAGGGCTTATTTGTTGGAGATTTGCAGGTCTTCACAGCCTGCAAAGGTCAAGCAGCCAGTACTCCCTACCATCTTCATACTCTTAAGTGGAGACCCAGGAAATTGGCTTTCTACAGAACGAGAAGATGGGGTAGAAAGACTCAGTGCTATAGCCCTTCCCTTCATCTCTGCAAGTTTGAGGCTGTGCTCCTTCTAATACAGGGGTCAGCTAAGAAGGTCAGTTAAACCATTGATTTATGATTTCTCAAAGCAGGGAAGGGCACTATTGGTATGTGGTGTGGGGTAATTCTTTATTACATGAGACCGCTCTGTTCACTGCAGGATGGTAAACATAGCTGACACTACATCGTAAATATCAGGATCTAAGACACACACGCACACACACACACACACAC
The DNA here is from genome assembly GCF_028021215.1 of Eschrichtius robustus. Taxonomy (NCBI): domain Eukaryota; kingdom Metazoa; phylum Chordata; class Mammalia; order Artiodactyla; family Eschrichtiidae; genus Eschrichtius; species Eschrichtius robustus. The sequence continues at coordinate 33,138,270 of NC_090827.1, read as the reverse complement.
ACACATTACCAAACTTGAGAACTATTGATAAAAGATATTTCTTGCTACCCAAGATTCCTAAGCTGAGTGATACATTCATTTATTCAATAAATATTTATTATGTGCCAGGCACTCTGCTAGGCAGACAATAGAAATAATTTGGTAAGCAAAACAGATAGACCCCTTTTATTGAGTTTACATGTAGAGATGAATACAGACACTAAATAAGAAATAATCAAGATTGAGAACTGGTATAAATGCGTTGAAGGAGGATATATATGGTTTTATTAGAGGGTTTAATAGGTAGATTTGAACTAATTTTGAAGGTCAAGAAAAGGTAGCTGAGGAAGACACACAAGAGTTAAGGAAAGAGCATTTCAGGAAAAGAAAACAGCCTGGGCGGAGGCCCCAGGGTATAAAGGAACATGGCCTAGATAAGAAATGAAAAACAAGTTATGTAGCTGGAACAGAAAAATCGAAGGAGGACATAATGCAAGACAAGAGTGGAGAAGTATGAGGGCCAAGCCATATCATGGATTTGGGGTGCTGCCCTAAGAGCAAAAATATAGAAGTAAAGCTAGGAGATGTGGGGTCATAAAAAAATAAGAAAGAGAAAGTTCCCTATGGAAGCAGAGTTAATGCATCAATGCTGCTAAGGAGTCAAGGCAAAAGGTGTGGTGGCCAGTCTCAGTGACTCACTTGTACAGGGGTGCAGTGGAAGTGAGGCTGCATGACTTCTAGCAGTTGCTCAGAAAAGAGGATCCAGCTTTTGCCTTGCACTTTCTTGACCTGCCTGCCCAAGACATCATGCTGTGTGGAAGCCAAGCAACCACGTGGGGAGGCCACGTGTTGTGGTTCCAGCAACAGCCCCACTGAGGTCCCAGCCAGCACCCAGCGCCAGCCTGCAGGTGAGTGAGGGAGCGCATCTTTGGGTGAGTCCTGCCCTCAGCCTTGTAGCTACTGCAGCGGACGCTGAGTGGAACAGAGAAAATCTGCATCTATAAATCTCTTTCCAAACTTCAGACCCAAGAACAAAATGAATATTGACATCGTTTTTGTTTTGTTTTGTTTATCTTCAGCTCTTCCCACTATATCCTTCTGACTTTTTAAAAATTTTTTATTTTATATTAGAATATATTTGATTTACAATGTTAGTTTCAGGTGTACAGCAAAGTGAGTTAGTTATATATATACATATATCTATTCTTTTTCAGATTCTTTTCCCATATAGGTTAGTATAGAGTGCTGAGTAGAGTTTTAAGACACTAAAGTTTTGAGTCATTTGTTCTGTAGCAGTGAATAACTAGAACAGTTACATATTCCATGTGGCGTAGCTAGGAGATGGAAGGGGCCAGTCTGATGGAGAGCATCAGACTGTACATGATTAAGAAAGCATAACATTTATTATGTTATGCTACTGATGTTAAGGGGTGTATCTGTTGTCCGAGTTTCCAATAACTTTGTTGACTAGTACAGATGGGAATGAAAAACATCAGCAGGGCTTAGCGAGAATGTCGTCATGGGTGATCTCCGGTGGAGAGATGGATGCGTGAGAAAGCCAGATACGAGAGAGCTGCGTATGAGGACACTGAGACAGAATTATAGACAACTATTTCCAGTCATTTGGTTCTGAAGAGCAGAGAAGAGGGAAATAGGGTGGAGCTGGAGAGGGATCAGGAATCCTGTGAAGCTGTCATTTTTATTTGGAACGCGTAAATAGGGAAGGATTGGGCTGCTGGAAGTCAATGGGAAGAATCCACCTGAGAGTGAGGTTGAAAGAAAAAGAGAGAAAAGGGATTTATTTATGTAGGGATTGGGGGTGGAGAGGGGAGGAAATTGGATCTAAAGCAGGGAGAGGAATTAGTCTTAGAAAGACAACTTTTCTATTTCCATGAGAAAAGGGAGGAGCAGATAGGTACATATATAGGTAGGTTTGTATGTTTCATATTAAAATCTAAGACTGCTTGTTCTCTTTAGAGTAGGGGCAAGTTTATCTGCTGAGAGGGAAATGGAAGAAAAGAGCCCAAAATTGGAGGAGTAGAGACAAGGAAGGGAGACAGTGCAGGCTCCTGCATCGATGACTGTGAAAATTTTCCTCCATGGCACCCCTTTAAAACCAGGGCACCTCTCTGAGCTTTCTCTCTCTGAAAGGCTCATTCCTTCCAATGGGAGAAATGTTGCTCCTTCATTCACACTCCTATCCCAGCCTCAAATTACCTAAGACTCTTCTGTCAAGATCCTTCACAGGCCCCCCATCGTTTCCAAATAAGTACCTGAAGTATCTAACAGCCAGGAAACACCCTTATATTACTTACATACGTATCTACCTCTTCATTAGGTAATAATATTTTAAAAGAATGAGCATCATGCCTTTTTCATTTCGTATCTCCCACAATGCCCAGTAATTAGTAGATACACAGTTGTCTACCTGATTATGTTTGTTACCTGTTTTAAATTTGAAGTGATTAGCCACTTAGGGTATTAAGATCGATCCCTCTCATAATTCGTTGAAATGTTACAACTATTTTTCACGCCCTTTGTCGCCGAGCACAGTGGTAAGGTCCCGCAAGAATCACGGGATTGGAAATGGACAAAACAGCCAATGTCCAATTCACAAATCACTGGTTTATTGCTCATAATCAGCACACAGCGCTGGTTAGTTTGAGAAGGGAAAATAGGAAAAGGGGTAATGAACCACGCCAAGAAAAGTCCGGGGTGGATACATCTCGGCAGGAGCAGTGGTCTCTGGGCTGGCAAATGGGTCTCCCAACAGGTGTGAGTAGGAAGTCACCTACAGAGCCTGGGCCCATCATCGGGAAGGGCTCTCAGCAGCACAGAGTCGGTCCTCCACCAAAGAGCCCTTAAGTAGCTTGGAACATTGGCCTCACCTTAAGGCGACCGCCAGTAGGGTGTACCGGTGGTTATCCCCCAGGAGGTCTTGTCTCCTTTTGTTCCAATGAAGTCTTTCGCAGATGTTGGCAGATTCCTTATTTAAAGGAATACTCTTTGTTTATCACTCTAAGACACCTGCTGTCTATACCCCAGGTTTCAAAACGACTAATATGGAAGTTCACACTGGTTACTGTGACTCCTTTTTGAACTGCTTAACAGAGCTTAAATCCTATGAGTTTCACACAGATGAAACAGCGGGAATCACAACACAAAAGAAATCACATCATAACACATTCCCAACAATAGTACTGAGGAAGTAGAAGAGACATTAATAACAAATTGTCTACAAAGACCATTCATGGTCTGCTCATAAACGGAGATGCAGTTTCTTTTCTGTCTGTGTAGTCCAAGCCTGGCCAGCTGTGTGCAAAAATAGATAAAAACAGGGACTCTGAAATCAGAGACCCCTAAGTGGAAGTCTCAGATTCAAAATGACTAGCTGTTTCTTCAAATATACCATCCTCCATTTTCTAATCTATAAATGGGAGAAATGACTACATACATTTCAGTGTTGCTGTGAGGATAACAGAAAAACAAAACAAAAAACAAAACAAAACATGTACAAAATACCCAGCACTTAGTAGGGACCTAATAATTCATAGCTATTAGTATTCATTCAACAAACATCTAATTGAAAATCAATATGTCTGGAGTTGATATGCAGACTATTAATAAGGAAATGATTCTCATCTCAGTATTTATATTTGCTTCAAAGACATAACAGCTGTGCAAAAAATGAGAAGTTAAATTTCTTTCACATGAGAAATTTGATTTCTTTAAACCAAATTTGTTTCGTAAAAACCATTTGAATGATGAAATAATTGTGGAAAGAATTAATTCTGTCATTTTGGTTTGTATCCACACAGTGATAAATCAAACACTTGCTCTCTTTTGCACTGTATGTGTTTGCTTAGTTCAAATTTATATCAGGTTCTTACTGAGGAAGCATTGCCCTTGAGGCTTCCAGAAAACAATTTGCTCAGGACCACAGCTCTGCAAGTTTTAAGACAGCCTCTGAAATAACACTGGGCTATGTTATTCATTAAATTCATTTTGATCTTGATAGCTTCTGACCTGCACAGGTTGATAATGACCATGAAGATAGATGTCTATGGCATGGAGTTACTAAATGCATTCATATTTTAGAAGTAGATAAAAATGAAGTAAAATTTTTCTACTGATTCTTAGTTAACTAAAAAAAATTTAGGGTAGAGGAAAATAGTTGATCCCAATTCTTCTAACCCTATCCACTTGGGCTAAAAGAGTGAGTACTTGTAGGACTCGGCTCTTCAAAAAATAGGGCTTCCCTGGTGGCACAGTGGTTGAGAATCTGCCTGCCGATGCAGGGGACACGGGTTCGAGCCCTGGTCTGGGAAGATCCCACATGCCGCGGAGCGACTAAGCCCGTGAGCCACAATTGCTGAGCCTGCGCGTCTGGAGCCTGTGCTCCGCAACAAGAGAGGCCAATAGTGAAAGGCCCGCGCACCGCGATGAAGAGTGGCCCCCACTTGCCACAACTAGAGAAAGCCCTCGCACAGAAACGAAGACCCAACACAGCCATAAATAAATAAATAAAAATTAAAAAAAAAAACCTAAAGGCTTTTTTAAAAAAATAAAAAAAAAAAATAAAGAGGCCTCTTCAGCCAGAATGATCTTTCCAGTAGCACTGATCATCCCTGGCACCTAAGTTGTGGTTTTCAAATATAATTTCTCATTAGAAGAAGGTTTCTTGGAGACCTGGGTATGTTACATGCAGGGCAGGAAATGTACTCAATAAGCCTGGAACATCTTATCATTCCACATAGCAAAAAAAAAAAAAAACTACCAAAGAAAACTAGAATCATATCCAAAGGACTCAGGAACCAAGTTGAAGAGGTCCTCCCCGGCCAAAAATAGGTTACTTTGAGCTCCAACAAGAATAAGTAACACAGTAGGCTAAAACCTGTAACATGTTTAAATCCCCAAATTCCCAATGATATTCTAAGAAAAAATAATAATCGGTGAGTTTCAAAGGACACCAGGGAATCCACTATTTGTTTTGAAAACTAGAGAATAAAAGGAAAGAATCAAGCATTATTCTGCATTTCTTACAGAAACCGTACCACTAAATAGCCTGTAGTAGAGGAGGGAATTGCCTCTTTATGAAAGTGTCGCAGTAAATAAAAGAAAAAGAATTGCAGCTTCGAATGAACTCATGGATCTAGGCTATGTATACACATATCCATATACAATGGCTGCTGACTTCAGCAAAAGAGAGACAACCAGATGGCATGTGTTAATTGGTGAGAGTACATGAAGCCACCTACAGTCTTGCCACAGAGATCAGACATGAGTCTGATCAAGCCTTTGTATCCAAGTGCCAATTTCAGGAATTATCAAGGACACAAAAATACACGGAGCCTCACCAAAAGTAGAAAATCAGAAAAATCCAGACTGTGTAAAACTCTACATGTCACATGACCTGAATTCTTCAACGGAGAAGTCATCAGCAAATGCAAAGGATAGAAGAGGAGCCTATAGATTAAAAGACATTTAAGAGATATATCTAAGTTTTTGTTAATCGTCAAAGCTAAAATATAATGCCTAGGTATACATCTTGGGATAATACAATTACTTTTAAAACAGAAGTGATTACCTAAAAGCGATGACCTACTTTTAAGGGTGGGAGCAAGTCGTGATGAGGTTGGGATACATGGAAGTGTTTTCTGGCATAACTAGAAAAATTCTACTTCTTGACAGGGTTGCTTGGTTTATAATAATTAATCTACATATTTGATTTGTGTGGCTTTCTGAATCTAGGTTTTATTTTTAAATAAAAATGTTTTGGTTTTTTTTTATAAAGAGGACTTTTGAACGGATATGAATGATAAAGAAGAAAGTAGTCTCCCAGGCTTAGTCTCTGTGTTAAATACAAGGCTTCCCTAAGGATTTTGCAGACTACATACTGATGGTTCAAATGAGAGATTTAGACTCAACCCAACACGTTGGCTGAAGATGAAGATGAACTTTTTGAACTATCAGGCTATAAAGATAATCCCTAAGAGTGGCTTGGTGACCAAACACATTCAATCTGAAAGATGGCCATCTTTCATTCACTCATTTAGTTATGTATTTATTAACTCACCTAGTAAAAATAAATTTTAGAAGGCCTGATTTGTTCTATGCACTGGAGATATAGGGATAAAAACTCAACCAATTTGAAGAGATGGACAACAAAATCATGAATTACAACATTATAATTAATGCTAAAACATATAAATTCATAAGGGTGTATGTAAGCATAGAAAAGTTGTAATTAATCCCAAATGAGGAGTCAGGCCACAGAAGACAGCTTAGAGAAAGTGGTGCTTGAGTTAAACTTTGAGAAATGAGTTCAAGGTAGTCCAGTGGCTGAGGAAGGAAAGGAATTCCAGACAGAAGCAAAACTAACAAGATATGAGAGTCATAGAAATTTTGAGGAATGTACATAGATCATTTGTAGGTCATAGATCATTTGTAGAGGGGGTGATGGAGAGAATAGGGGAGTGGAAAAACTTAAAGATAAATAAGGTTTTACAGATAGAAATAGGAGAGAGATAATGGAATGCCCAGCTGTGAGTAGGAACTATTTGTTTGGTGGATAGAGGATGGAGGGAGAATGAATGGATTATGAATGAATGGATGAGAATGCCATGCTAAGAAGTTTAAACTTAATCCTGGAGGTTACCTACAACCATGAAAAGATTTTATTTTTATTTATTTATTTTTTTTTTTACAGAAGGTCCTTGTTGGTCATCTATTTTAGATATAGCAGTGAGTACATGTCAATCCCGAACTCCCAATCTATCTCTACCCACCACCATTCACCCCTGGTAAGCCTAAGTTCATTCTCTAAGGCTGTGAGTCTGTTTCTGTTTTGTAAATAAGTTCATTTGTATTGGGTTTTTTTAGATTCCACATATAAACGATATCATATGATATTTGTCTTTCTCTGTCTGACTTACTTCATTTAGTATGATCATCTCCATGAAAAGATTTAAACAGAATGATATGAGCAGATTTGCATTTAAGAAAAATCACTTTGACAAATGTGTGCAATACCAAGAAGGTTGGATAGTTGTGAAGAAGAACAAGAGTCCAAGTGAGAAAAAAAAAAAAAAAAAATCACAAAACTAAGGCAATGGCAGTGAGAATGAGAAGGATGGAATGAATTTGAGATTAATGATAGAATCAAGAGAGGTGACAATTTTGATATGGGGAAGGTTGATGAAAAAGGCAGATGTACTGATGTTTTCAGGTTTTAGCCTTGGGGTGATATCATTAACATGATCTTGAAACTGTAAAAAGAGAGTGAGAAAAATATTTTAAATGATATGCAGAACCCAATCAGATGACAATTAAATACCTTAGAAGGCAAAGAAAGAAAAAATCCAATTCACGCAGAGAAGAAAATGAGCTGCAAATCTTGTGAGGGCTTTGCAGATTCACCCGATGTGAAAACTAGGGACTGTGTAACTGGAATCCAGTGAACAGACTTCAAGTCCACCCCATCTGCATTTACATTACAGTTCGAAAGCTTGGGCAGACAGGTGGTGGCATAAAAACAAAAAGTTCACCTTGCATATTTGCCCTGTAAGACCTCACTTTCAGCCCAAACTGCTCATGGCTATGCAACCTCAGTCAGCTGAAAAGCCAACCCCGCAAATCGCTTGGGGTGGTAACCTCAAAATTGTATGAGATGATAACATGATTACATTCTCAACCCCAGGAAGAGTTGCATTAAGTATCAAAATTATTAAGTAAATAAAATCTATAATGGTAATATTTTGTGGCAAGGAAAAAATCTGCACATATTAGATATTTTAGGTTTAAGAGAATTTTTCTTATTGGATTAATTTTATAATTCTAATCTAAAATGTATAAATGATAGTTGACTTAGACTTGGGGTCTTAAACTGCAATTCTACTAGTTCATAAACAATATTGGAACATTTCAGAGAATGTAAGATTAGGCATAGGTATAAATTTAATTTACTAACAAATATTGTATATTAACGCATATATGTGGAATCTAGAAAAATGGTATAGATGATTTTACTTGCAAAGCAGAAATAGAGACACAGACGTAGAGAACAAATGTATGGATACCAAGGGGGAAAGGTGGGGGTGGGATTAATTTGGAGATTGGGATTGACATATATACACTATCGATATGATGTATAAAACAGATAACTAATGAGAACCTACTGTATAGCACAGGGAACTCTACTCAATGGTCTGTGGTGACCTAAATGGGAAGGAAAGCCAAACAAGAGGGGATATATGTATACGTATAGCTGATTCACTTTACTGTACAGTAGAAACTAACATAACATTATAAGGCAACTATACTCCAATAAAATCTTTTTTAAAAAACAAATTAAACAAATAAATTTAGTTTACTAGATTTATAAGAATTGATTATTGATTAAGCACTTGGAAAGGTTTTATTTTTATTTTTTAGTGACTCAAATGAAGTACTTTTAAAAGAAATCTAATATCGATATTTAAACGTAGTTTAGAATGTTTAGAGGAAAGGAAGTAAATGGTTAAAACAAACATAAGTGATTAAAATTGCCAATTAATAAATATAATAATAATTAAATTTGTAGGTTAGACTAAAAATAAAATATTAAAGAAGATGTAGCTCTGATCTTTTCTGGGCCCCTAAGCCATCCATAAGGGCATCAAAAAAAGTAACATTGACAGGTGATTAAGGGGCTACAGGAGAAAGGGCAATTATGGAGTTAAATGATGTGGTGCCTATGGGATATGCATATGAGATATGGATTATATTCTGAATGTTTTTTCTTTTAAAAATATAGGCTGAGTGCCTATCAAATCCCATATGCCCTGGCAATATAGTAATGAACAAAATAAACATGATCTGCATATATTATTGGAGAAGAAAAATGGTGAACATGGACCTGGAGATTATCATGCAAAGTGAAGTAAGTCAGACAGAGAAAGACAAATATATGATATCGCTTATATGTGGACTCTAAAAAAAAAAAAATACAAATGAACTTATTTACAAAACAGAAACAGACTCACAGACTTAGAGAATGAAATGATTACTAAGGGGGAAGGATGGGGGGAGGGATATATTGGGAGTTTGGGATTGACATGTACACACTGCTATATTTAAAATAGATAACTCACAAGGACCTACTGTAAAAAAATAAAAAATAAGTTAAAATGTTTTAAAATGTAAGTCTTGATAAGTGCAGTAGACAGAATTAAAATAGTGGAAAATGACAAAGAGTGTCTAAGGGCTACTTTAGATTAGGTGGGCAGGAGGTATTTATCTATGGAAGTAAAATTTACAACAAAATTCTAATTATCCAAAAAGAGTCAATGTTCCTACAATAAGAGCAAATGGATTTCTGTTCAGAGGGGTTGGGGCAAAGGCCCTGTGGCAGAAATAAGTTCAGCGAGTTTAAGGAAAATAGAAGCTCTTTGTCTGGTGTCTAGCAGGTAAGGAAAAGGCTAGGAGATGAGGTCAAAGACTCTGCAAGGGTCCTATTTTGTAAGACAAAGTGAGGAGTTTGGATTTTATTCTAAGGGTGGTAAGAAAATTTTAGAGAATTTCAGGCAGAGGAGAAAGATCTAATTTCAATTTTAACAAAATCACTGCATTAAGAATGGATGATAGGGCTTCCCTGGTGGCGCAGTGGTTAAGAATCCGCCTGCCAATGCAGGGAACACGGGTTCGAGCCCTGGTCCGGGAAGATTCCACAGGTCATGGAGCAACTAAGCCCGTGCGCCACAACTACTGAGCCTGCGCTCTAGAGCCCGCGAGCCACAACTAGTGAAGCCCGCGAGCCACAACTAGTGAAGCCCGCGAGCCTAGAGCCTGTGCTCGGCAACAAGAGAAGCCCACGTACCATAACGAAGAGTAGCCCCTGCTCGCCACAACTAGAGAAAGCTCCTGCGCAGCAACGAAGACCCAACGCAGCCAGAAATAAATAAATTTATGTATAAAGAAAAAAAAGAATGGATGATAGAGCTACCAGATATTGGGATCACCCTGTTGAGACATGATGGTGACTAGGATAAGGGTGATTTCGGATCTGTCTTATAGGTGGAGGAAACAGAACTTGATGATGGGGGGTGCGGGGGGTGGGGGGTTGGGAGAAATGGAAAAGTGGAAAAGAGGAGTCAGGAATAACTCGTAAATTTTAGGTCTGAGCATATGGATGAATGTTGGTGCTTTTGTACTGACATAAGAAAGACACAGAGAGGAAGAAATTGAAGAGGTGGGGTACAAAATTCAATGGTTTGATTTTGTCCGTGATCGCTTGAGATATTTATTATCATTTAAGTGGAAATGTCTAGTACCTGGTTGGAAATGCAACTCTACAATTCAGTAAAGTGACTAGGTTAGACATAGATGGGAGGTTATTGGTATGTACCACAATATACCTAAATATAACATGGTTTGTTTTCTTCCAAAAAATGATCGCTCAGAAGAGGAGCTCCTATACTTGAATGTCTCACAGGATGGGGCATAATAACAATTATATCAGTAGACTGATCTTATGAGCTGTTATCAGAAGTCAGACAAAGCCATGAGAAATATGTAGAATTCAATTACTAGACATAGCCATAAGAGAGTCTGAGAATTCTGAGAGTATATATCAGAACAAAGGATTAAATCGAATTCAAAGATTTTTAGAATTCAGGAGAAAAGGTATTTCTATTCCTTATGACCCCCAAAAGCCAAAGAAATAAAAAATCCAGACAAGGGACCAGTCTCAGTAGGACATGCTAATTTCTATGGGTACAGTAAAGAGTTAGGCAGTATATATACTAAGAATCCAAGTAAGAAGTCTATGTGTCTATTTTGATTTATAGAGTCATAGCAACTATAAATAAAGTTCTATGTATTCCACCACAGTGACTGACAGGAATCCAGTGTGTTTCATGCCTGGAATCTCTGGTTGTATGTAAACTTAATTAACTAGGATGTTAATTCTCTTCCTTAATGAGTACGCATCTTTCACCAGTGTGTTTATATTTGTAATTTATTTAAAATTGTTTAACATAACCAGTGGTAAAATTTTATGTTAGTTTGTTCCAGTCTACATCTAAGGAAGGCCAGTTTCCGAAAGCAGGAATTCACATTTCAGGTAGAGATAGCTAGCATTTGATTGGAAAGTTCACATTCTTTGCGTGGCTAATAAATGCACGTCAATTATGTTTAGTTCTTAGCAAAGCTGGGACTTTGATAATTTGCATGACGCATGGCTTCTCATTGACAAAAATTAGTAATGTTCAGTGTTGTTTAACATATTGTTTAGAATATTATAGAGACATTCCCCCACATTTGGATGAACCAAAATCTAGAGTCCTGTAAACTACACATTTAGGTACAGCACCCAAGGCTGGATCCCTAAATGATCTCACGTTCAGCTGCTGGTTCTGAAGATTTTTGGTTGCCTGTCTCCAATACATGATCAGCCAAATCCTGACACAAGAATATTGCTGAATTTGCCTTCGGTAAGTCTTTCATATAAGAGGCTGTTTATCACCAAAAAGAACAGAGAGCTGTGACTTCAGTAGACTTACAGAACAGGTTACATTACTGTGATGTGACTTAGTGATTGCTCACTAAAAGGCATTGGTGTGGCAGGCAGAATCTAGGCTGACACTTTTCTGCATAATTTCCTAGTTGTGAAGAGGAGCTAACTTTCACCTATTTATTAGCTGTAAGTGACAATAAACATTTACCAAAAATAACAAATTGGTTCCAGCCAGTTTACAAACCCAGGTAAGAATGTGTATTGAATAACCACAGTAGCTGTCTTTCTAAATAAACATGATTTTTCAATCCCAGTAATATCTAAAACTAATTTTAAGAAGATTAGAAAATCAAGACCAGAATATAGCTATCAATAATTTTGTGTTAAGAAGGAATCTGTGCAAAACACTGTAAATCAACTATACTTCGATAAAAAATTTTTTAAATAAAAATAATTTTTAAAAAGAAGTAATCTGTGCATATTTGGTGATATATGTCATTGTAATGATTAAGAGAATTTGGCCTATTTAAGTGACAACTTAAAATCCATATCTGAGTAATTTATGCTTTGGGATTTGGAGTTTACATCTTACTACATTATAGTATTGAAACATTTACAATAACTTGAGTTTCACCATATATATAAGTTTATTTTGTTAGATTTATACAATTTTTTTAGTATTTGGAAATGTTTATCCTTTAAAGCCAGGTAATTGAAGTAGTTCAAAATGAAATCAAATAGGTTAAATTTATAAATGTAGTTTAAAATATTTGAAGATGTTTTATTAACTAAGCTTATAAACAGAAACAAACATTTTTCAAAAGCCCTTTTAAACATATTGTTAATATTTGCTATATTTATAAATAGAATGTAGAGATTTATAACCTCTACTTTAAGGAACAAAAGGCATTATAATATGATAACTCAATATATTATTACATTTTAAAACCAGAAATCAACTCTATTTCTGTGCAAAAGACAACAAACAAATCTCAAGGGCACCAAAAACTCAGATTAGCGGATAACTCTATTTGAAAATCAAAGTAATATTTAGGGAAAACTCAGGCACAGAGGACTTCAATTAAGTTGTTTTTTTTAACATTTATTTTATTGAACTATAGTTGATTTACAATGTTGTGTTAGTTTCTGATGTACAGCAAAGTGATTCATATATAATATATATATGAATATATATTTTTTTCATATTCCTTTACATTATGGTTTATTACATGATATTGAATATAGTTCCCTTTGCTATACAATAGGACCTTGTTGTTAATCCACTCTGTATATAATAGTTTGCAGTTAATTCTAGTTTTAGATGCTGATGGAAGCCACCTTTCATAAAATGGAGGCAACTAAATAAAACATAGATTTAACTATCATGGAAGGTATGACCCCACAATTTTAAGTGTTAGGTGTCCTTATAAGCAAATCTACTGAAATTACTTAAAGAAAGAGAGTGATTACTTTGTGGAGATCACAGATGCATCTACAAGACAAATGAAAAAATGGCTGTCCTAATGTTGCACAAATAATGTACAAATATCCCTAATGGGATAAAATGTCCAATGACAATATCATACAAAATTCCTAAAGGGCCAAAATACAACAAACTAGTGAATAAAACAAACAAACAAAAAAAGCAGACTCACAGATATAGACAAAAAACTGGTGGTTACCAGGGTTGGTGGGAGGGCAATATAGGGGTGAGGGAGTGGGAGGTACAACTACTGGGTGTAACATAGGCTCAAGGATTTATTGTACAACATAGGAAATATAGACAATATTTTGTAATAACTGTAAATGGAGTATATGCTTTAAAAATTATATTAAAATATTTTTTAAATTATATATTTTAAAAATTCCAAAAGGGCTAAATCTTAAACACTTAAATGGAAGTGAAGATGAACATATTCTGGAAAACTGTTTTTAATGATTTGAAAGTGGCTCCAATGATGACAGAGACTGATGCCCAAGGCCACAGTGAAGATTCTGCATGTATTTATTTCATGGAATGTAAGAATGGAAAAAGTAGTATCTCTACATTAATATATTATTTCATATAATATGTGATTGTTAATATGTGCAATCAAATTAACAAGTAAGCATATATTTAGCTAGTGTCTCTATAGCCCTAAAAGTGTATATATTTCAGCTGCTAAAATACAATTTTAAACACTTTTCTTTGGATCTTTTCACTGAGAAAACTGAAAAACACTTTGTGTTTGAAGTCACTTTATATTCAGAAGATAAAATTAAAGCCTTCTACTGGATGAGATTATGTAGGTAGAATGTGTATGGTTACATGTTCAGTTACAACACTTAGATACAGCATTTAAAGCCGAGAAAGAAGGTGAGGCCAGCAAGGGAGAGAAGGAAGGGTCAGTAAGGTAAGAGGAAAACTGGAAGGGCGTGATACAGTGGAAACCAAAGGAAAAATGTTTGAAGGGAAAGATAGCAGCCATCTGTGTAAAACCCTGAAGAAAGGCTAAGTAAGATAACAGGGAGGTGACCCCTGGATGTAGGGTATGGAGATCACTGGTGCACTCCATGAAAACAGTCTCTGAAAAGTGGTTGGTGGGGTTTGGGTAGAAGCCAGATTGGCATTAAGAAGAATGGATGAGGGGGTGACATTACAGACCAAAATCCTCTTTCGATTATTTGCCCCCCTTCTACCAAAAGCTGCATGGGTGGCTGCAGCTCCATCAATCACTTCTTCACCCAGCAGCCCTCCAACTGGACCAGGGAGCCCTGTGGGGATGCAGGTCTTCCTTTCCTTGTGGGTGGCAGGCCCTTCTCACACTCTGCCACAGTCATGTTGGTTTTTCTTATTTTCCTGTAACTGTTAAGAACAATACTCTCTTTAGTTAGTTATCCTTAAAATAGTGTCTCTATGGCATAGTTTGATAATTTAGCAGTATGCTCGATTGCTGCTATCATGTCTATTTCTAGGTTTAGCTCACGGCTGAAATATAAATGAAGGTCACGGCAGTCTTGCAGTCTGGTATTAGAAGACATCCACGTGCTGAGGAGTCAGGAATCCTCTGAAAGCCGGCCAAAAGGAGCGTCTTTTTAAAATGAAAAGTGAGTAAATGACAAATGCCAGAGGGAATAAGTATCTGATTTTATCACTGAATGCCTTATTATTTGAGATATAGTGTAAAATTATGCAAATGCATTTATTTGAACTACATATGATTATATTCTTACTTATTAATGGCTCTCTTAGCAGCAAATACATTCTTCCTAATAGTAACGGGCTTTCTGCCACAGCAGAAGCTGATGGATGTTTGATCTAAAATCAGAATATTCTTACTTCCGTTTTATGTCAACAAAAATTAAGGCAACAGCGGAGCCCTCCTACTGAAGACTAAACACTTGAGTCAGAGAAGATCATTTAGAAAAAGGATTGGGTTACCCTTGTTATTCTATGTAGACTCATGAGACACATTTTGATAAATTATAGTTCTTTCTTGTACTGTTCTCTATTGTGATCTTTTGGTCTCTATTTTGGCTCCTCTTCACCCCCATGTACACACCCTACTTTCATGAAAGAGAGACACGGAGTGGGCATTTCAGGCTGGTAGCACTTAGGGAAGAGTTTTTCATAGGGTTCTGTTTAGGATTAAAGCAAAAGCCCCACCTGATAATAAAGTATAACTTTGCCCTTTTCTCTGCATATTTATTTCATCCAATGAAAGGTAGCTGTTATGGGGCTGGAATCTGGTATTCTTTTGTTACTTGACCAAGTAATGTCCTTGGGCAGCAAGTTATGTTTTCTTGTCCCAGTAAGAGCATACATTTTTTTTTTTGAATCCATGAATCACTTTTAAGTTTTTTAAATATCAGCCACAGAACTTGATCACACTGGCTATGTCAGTAATCTTTCATTTAACATTAACTATTGCCATGCAGAAGGGACTCAAGAAATACTTGTTGAATGGAATGAAGTGTTACCTTTGAGAATTTTTATTTTTTAAAGCCTCTAAGTGAAGAAGGCAAATCCAACACCTCCTACTATTATTTCCAAACTATAGGATGAATAAGATTTTAATGAGCAATATTTTTAGAATGCAAACCTGGTGGAGTAGACGCTTAGGAAACGTTTAAAGGTTAAGCAAAAAAGACTGGTACCTTACCCCCAAGAGCTTTACATTTCTAAAACACATTGACAAGCACACATACAACAAAAAGGGGATTTCAAAGAAGAAGGACATTTTGTCAAGTTGAAAGACAAAGAAGATCAAACGTTTTCTTTAGACTCAAGCTCAAAGCTGGGTGGAGAGGCCTCGGTGGCATTCCAGACTGAAATTCAGAGGAAAAATATTTTCTTTAAACTTTCCTTTTATCCACCAAAAAGAGTTTCCAGCCAAATAAAGCTTCAGTGACACTACTCCTTTTTTCCCCATGATTAGACAATCATTAAGTACAGCAGCATTAAGTACATTTCTTTTTAAAAATAGAGATACCATCAGCAAAGGAAGATAATTTGATGAGCTCATCGGGTATATTATAGACTCATGGGCTTAGACAGTAGTTGGCACCAGAGACTTAAAGGTCAAAACTATGTAGACTATGGGAACCCTATTTTCATTGTTTTTTTTAAAGTTTTTTTTTTTTTTCTTTTGGAAGCTAAGAAAAACTTGATATCTAAGATTAGATTCAAGTAGATAAATGATGCTTTGTACTAAACCTACAAAATATGAGGAATATACAAGCTTACAGAGATGTTACACAGGTAACATGTAAATCTCAAACTTTAAAATAGTGTGTGTGTGTGTGTGTGTGTGTGTGTGTGTACGTGAGCCCTGCATATTTATAATTGTGGTTCTCCTATACAGTTGGTAGTCATTTCCTGGAATTAACCATGTAAAAAAATTTTTTGCCTCACAGTTGCATGAGCTATTTAGAGAGTCTACTGCTATTTGTACTCTGAACTTTATACCTGTGTTTAGCTCATAGATTTTGGACAAAAACAGCTATGCCCTCGTAACTGCTTCATCCCATGGACTCGTGGGAGTCCGCAGTTACATTCTCAGGGCTGTGCAAGGTCTCAGATATGAAATTCGGTCACAGACCATTTCTTTTCTCTCTGCACATTTTCTTATATTAACTCCAGTGTGGAATTTTCAATATACATCTAGCCCAGGGAAGTTGTACTGTCATGAAACCTTGCTTCTGCAATGTTTAGAATGAGTTTGTTTTGAAATTTCATTAATGATTTAGTCCTCATTGGCCTAGAAAAACCTCATAGGCAGTACTGAATAAAGAACTCCAGAGACCAAACGTGACAGCCATGATGACTGCCAGTATCAATAATTTAGCATCTTTGGTTTTCATTGCAGCCTGGTGACAGTATCCCATAGAGTATAGTTTCATGAGTCAGTTTTAGATTTCTTCATTAATGTAAACACTACCAGACAATGTGCTGATATTGTGGAAGATGTTTTCTACCCTTTACTTTCTCTTTTTGGGGAATTGCATCACTATAAATTTCTGCACCTCACTTGTGGTTTACCTAATAATCCTCACAGTAAACTTCACAGTAAACTGAGAGCACTTAAATTTTGATTGGACATACTAATCATTCTACGTGAAAACATTTGATTCTATAGTTACAGAAACAGTAACAAAGTGTTAGCAGGCCAAGGCATTAACACTTTCATTTGAGGTTTTAGAAATAAGTCTGTTTCCTATGGCTATCGTAACAAATTACCACAAATTTAGTAGCTTAAAACAATGCGAATGTATTATCTTGCAGTTCTGTAGGTTAGGTGTCTGACACAGGTCTCACTGGACTAAACTGAAGGTGTTAGTGCGGCTGCATTCCTTTCTGAAGGCTCCAGGGGAGAATCCAATTCCCTTCCTTTTCTATTTCTGAAGGCTTCCCATATTCCTTGGCTTGTGGTCTCCTTCCTCAAAGCCATCAAGGGAGACCTGAGGTTTTTTTTCCCATTATATCGCTGTGACCTTTTCTTCTGCCCCCTCCTCAAGTTTAAGAATCTTTGTGATTACATTAGGCCCATCCAAGTAATCCAAAATAATCTCCCTGTTTTAAGATCAGCAGATTAGCAAACTTAACTCCATCTGTTATTTTAATTCCTCTTTGCAGTGTAACATAACATATTCACAGTTTCCTGGGATTAAGATGTGGACCTCTTCGGGAAGCCATTATTCTGCCTACTGCACAAAGATAGATTTTTAATGATGCCAAAAATCTATGCATGAGTCAGAATCCCATGATCCTATCTATTTAAGCCTCAGGTACATAAGTTAACAAACTTTATTCTGTATGATAATATTCATTTCCTGTTAAGCTATAGATGCAACTCTATGCAGTTCTTAAATTAAAAAAGAAGAAAAAAGAAAAAAGCACAGCATTGAAATAGTTGGGATAAACTTAGCAATCTTCAGAAGACTCCAGAATAGGGTGGTAGGGTGGGAAACTAAACTAGATGACACTTAGGGTTCTTTCTAACTTTGTAGATCTGCTGCGGATCTGCAGAGCACTGCTCTTCTATTTATCCCTTCCTCTCCATCACCATGGAGATGTGGATGCTTAACTTTTCAGGGTATAGAAATTAATGACAAAGTGTCCTCCCTAGAGATTCATCGAAACTACAGAATTCTCACCAAGTTAGCCTTAGGACTTTTTTCTGTGAATATAAAAATGTAACTTAAAAAATTTTTTTAAATAAAAATAACAATCACTGGTTACCGTGACAAGTAAAAACACATACTTACGTTAAACCTTCAATAAATATAATTTTTAAAACTTATATCGCCTAAATATAATGTTGGTAGTAAAAATTTTTCTTATTTTATTGACAGAAAACCACTGACAAGATTTTTTTTAAGACGAGATTACTAATACAACTAAGTTAACAGAGGTAGGTGTAGATACGCACAGTAGGGCAAGGAGATTTTTTTCATCCCTTTGTTCTTTGATGGATTAAAAATACAAACAGAATCCTTATAAATGTGGATGGAAAAATATGTCAAAGAAGAGTCAGCTCTGCAGAACTAGTTTCTATGTAGTAAAATATATGTTGATTATGACTGCACTTCAGCCATATTGGAGTAGCAGGGACCAGATTTACTCTCCCATCTGGAACAAGAAGGGACAAAATATATGAAATAACCATTTTCAAGACACAGGACATCAGGTAATGAAGGTGAAAATGATCCCAGAGAGATGAGAAACTAACAAGATGAAACTTACAGTTGCCCCAACTTACTTCCTTAAGAGATTTTGCAAGTTGCCGCACAGGCAAGGTGGAGCCCAGCAGATGCCCTGAGAGGAGGAGAAAGAGGTGAGAGTCTGGATAGGCTTGTACCTAAGCCTCTCAACGTAGTTTGGGAAATTTTAGCAAATTGCACTTAGCACATTCTTTTGCCTTCCTACAAAGATTCTTTATCAGAAACCCTCTGACCTTTATATATGTTGTGTTTTAACTGATTCATTATTAAGAACACTTCAATATGTCTGACTTATCATTGTACTATTTATGTCTGATCCCACAAAATATGATTAAGAATATATTAAGCTGCATCCTTTGAATTGTTGCCATTAGTCAAATAAGTTGCCGGGGTCATTCTGTAAAGCACAGGGGTGCATGCTATATGGTCTATTCACTTCCTGAAACGGATTAATACATTCTGCATGAGCAGAAGCTCGTAGGTGACTTATAAAAGTCACTCTCACACACATCAATACAATATTCCAGCAAAGAACTTGCCAACCCATGACCAAAATGCAGACGAGGAAATTATATTTACCCCACGTTGTTAAGTGTCAGCTACTAGATTTTGTATAGGGATATTAACTTAATAGCTACTTGTCATGGTTGAGGCATGTTGAGCCAAAATAGCCAAATCAGTCGCTCAGTCACCAGATTTATGCTGTGCCCCGGGAAGGGCTTGATCCAGCTGAGGCAGCTCTGCAGCTGAGGCCGGCCCAGAAGCAGACTGACTGCTACTTCCTCTGCTGGTTTCAGTGGCTTACCTGGTGGCATGACCCAGACCATCATCCTCCAGGGATCTAGTCACCATGCCCTTCACGGGCTGGGGTGCTTGGCCATGTCTATTTACCATCACAAGTGGGGCAAGGAACACACAGAAAATTCAAGTGAATCCCCTGGATTCCACCCAAATTCCTCTCTGTCCCCATTATATAAAAGCAGCCATACCTCCTCCAGATGAAGAGAGTCACTTATCTATACCAAGATGGTGATTTATCTTCTTGCCTCTTGGTCCCTGGACATAAAAAGCCAAGTTGGCAGGCACAGTTTATAGTTCAGTGGAGTGTTTATATTGGGTACTCTGAAGAAAGGTGTCCCCCTTGAGGACATAGAATTGTAATCAGCAGATCCCAGAGTCAGTTGCAGAGATGGGAAGCAAGATGTTCCCCAGTGAATCTGGGAGAGATGACAACTCCTGCTTCCATGTTTAGTCCCCATGGTGTTTACCCAGGGCTGTCGTAACAAATTACCACAAACTTGGTGGCTTAAAACAACAGAAATGTACTCTCCCACAGTTGAGGAGGCCAGAAGCCTAAAATCAAGTGTTGGCAGAGTATGTTCCTTCTGGAGCCTCTCAGGGAGAACCTGTCCCAAGTTTCTCTCCTAGCTTCTGGTGGTTGCCAGCAATCCTCGGCATTCCTTAGCTTGCAGCTGTATCACCCCAATCTCTGCCTCCGTCTTCACATGGCCTTCTTCCTTGTGTGTCTGTGTGTGTGTCCTCTCCTGTCTTATAAGGACACCAGTCTTCAATTTAGGGCCTACCCTAAACCCAGCATGACCTCATCTTACATTAACTCATTACATCTACCTATGTCCTATTTCCACAAAAGGTCATATTCTGAGGTTCTGGGTAGACATGAATTTGGGGGGCACAGTATTAATTATAGACTAAATTCTGTCCTCTCAAAATTCACATGTTGAAGTCCTGACCCCCAATACCTTAGAATGTGACTGTATTTGGAGATAGGGCCTCTAAAGAAGTAACTAAGGTTAAATGAGGTCATATGGATGGGACTCAATCCAGTATGACTGGTGTCCTTATAAGAGGAAGAGGCATTAGGGGTATGTGTACACAGAGAAAAGGCCATGTGAGCTCACAGTGAAAAAGTGGCCATCTGCAAACCAAAGAGAAAGGCCTTAGGAGAAACCAAACCTGCCAATACCTTGACCTTGGACTTCTAGACTCCACAACTGTGAGAAAATAATTTTCTGTTGTTTAAGCTACTCAGTCTGTAGTATTTTGTTATGGCAGCCCAAGAAGACTGTTAAATACACTGTTTAACTACCACCCCACCTCACACACACACATGGATTCTCTATTGGGAACACAATGGCACAGAAGTATCTTTGATTGAATGCGTATCTGTGACTTGAGGTCAAATCCTGGCAGAGTACTGCCTCTGAGCTGCTGCTTGAGTCTTCAGCAACCGTTGCAACATATCCTCGGGCAGGAAGTTTCTGGGTGGCATAGAGTGTGACACAGTGGATCTCATGGTCACAGGCCTATTCCTGCTCCTTCTTAGCTTTAAAGATGGTCCCCTGAGCTGACACAATGTTATGTGGTTTCTCCTGCCAGTGAATCAAAGCCTTCAGGTGCTGATGCTGGATGAGGCCCTACAAAAAGGAAAGGCAAACCTATTCCACTGAGAACGGACCACCGGCCTTTCTAGGCTGACTGCTCCGACCTGCCTCATAAAGCAGTGATGCCCTATCAGAGGCCCAGCATTCTTTTCTGCCGCTGATAGGTTTGACATTTTGCAGTGGTGGTAACTCTGGTAGCTTTGATAGATAAGTTGGAGTCCATGCTGGCCCAGGAGGTGTCTAAGTCTCTAAATGCAGAGGGCATGGCCCTTTCTCTAGAACCTTAGGTGGCTGCATTGTGGTTCTCTTACTGCAGCTTGCCACACACTCCACGAAACACCTTTCTCCACCACTGTGATCTCCAGTACAATAGCACCTCTCCTATGGCCCAGAGGGCAGGGCTGCTTCCCCTGCAACCCAGACCCACTGCAGAGCTCCTTCCTGCTGTGGGTCCCATGCAGAACAGGCAGCCTTAGCATCACCTGGTATATGGCCCAGAACATTATCCTAAGGTATGAAATATGCTGCCTCCAGAACCCAGGAGGCTCAGCGGGCATCGTGCTGCCTTCCTCATGGCAGGAGGTGTATGTAGCAATTTTCTACTGTGGAGGTGATACACTAGCCTGTCCCTAACCACTGGACCCCTAAAAATTTTATGGATGTGGCATATCGTTCATAAGGTTTATCCCCTACTCTCTGTAACACGTCTTACTAAGGCCTCATTGTTCTAGCTACTTTTCTTTTTTTTGAATTTTATTTTTTTATACAGCATGTTCTTATTATCTATTTTATACATATTACTGTATATATGTCAATCCCAATCTCCCAATTCATCTCACCACCACCACCACCCCCCACTCCTCCACCCCGTTTTCCCCCCTTGGTGTGCGTACGTTTGTTCCCTACATCTGTGTCTCTATTTCTGCCTTGTGTTCTAGCTACTTCTTGCTCATCCATCCTCAGCACACTATCATTGATGAAGCAGGTGCATATTCTTTAGGATAAAGTGGCAGAGTTAATAAAGCCCTGGGACAAAACTATTGAAGTATAGTGTCCATTCCATGTGAATGCAAATTGTTTCTGATCCCCTTTTTCGATGGAGAGAAATCATTTGCAAAATCCAAGACTACATTCCTTGGACTTGGGCTACATATATCTGCTCCAACAAAGAGGCCACATCCGGCATAGCATTTGCAATCAAGGTGACTACTTGACTGAACTTGAAGTTGCCTATAGGCATCTTCCAGGATCCATGCAGTTTCAGCAGGGGAAAGACTGGTGAATTAATATAGATGGGATGGGATTTTCATCTTTGCATTTTTTAGATCCCTAAGGATGCCACTAATTTCTGCCATCATTCCAGGCTATACTATTGCTTTTTGCTATCTTGGCTGGGGTAAGGAGGAGGTAGGAGGGTAGTTAAGTTTCAGAGGCTTCCACTTAGCCTTCCAAACACCCAGTGAAAACACTGTAACCTTGCACTTGGTCAAGACCCCTGTTATTATCCAACCCCTCCCTCACTTTAAGAAGGGAGCAAAAAGGACACTTTGAGTCTCTGGATAGCAGTATCAATTCAGACTCTGTCCAACAGGCCTTGAAATATCTTATTTTCCTCCTCTCCCCAGAGTAGAATTATGAGTGAATGTCTCTAGGTTTTGGGGAAACACTGGGGCACTAACTACCTTGTCCAAATGCCATGGTGCTACAGGGGGCTTCCTCCTGGGGACCTCTTTCATCGGTGGGCTATGGGTCTGAAAAGTGACTCAGGTCCAGAAACTGAGCAAGGGCTGATAATTCTTTATCAGGACAACCACCCTTCGGCCTCCATGTTATCTATCCTTGATGTTGCCCAGTGGTACAAAAACTAAGTAGTACTCTCATTGTTACCCATTTATTTTGCCCCTAAGCTTGCTGTATTCTATTAACCTTCTCCATAACTCTCTGCAGGTCAGGCCCCCTTGACTAACCACTCCCACCTTGGTAGTCATTACCATAATTGTGACCCCACTGACTTTTGGCAAATAGGTACTGCCACTGGCCACTATTATTTCAGGGTCTTATCACCCACTGCCATCAGCAAGCTAGGTTCTACAATAGTTTGTTTCTATTGTCAGAAGTAGCCTACAGAGTTACCACTGAGCTTCTGGGGGGCCCTCGTGCTCCTCTCATCAGCACACGTCTTTAGGGCCTTGTTAAATGGTATGTCTGTTGGGCCTTCCTGTGGAACATAATCATCCAAAGATAAATCTATCCATTCTGGCATATCCACTTCCCTCAACCTTTTCATTCTTTCCTCCACCATTTGCCACTCAACTTTGTTTAGAATTGGCCATTGCTTTTTCCATGTTTCTAGAAGCCATCCTGGTAGTGAGTTCACATCTCCTGGGATCCTAGCTGGGATGTTAAATCCTATTGAGAGTGCTTATCCTGCAACCCAAGGACCCAATGTGGGTGCTATTAGCAAACTCTCCCCTAATTTCATTCTGTCCCTCCTAATCAACAACTTCAGATTCCAGCCTCAATCATTCTCTTCCTGCTCCTCCCAATACATACAGGCCAATTCTTGCAGCTCCTTTGGGGTACGGTCTGTGTCCTGTCTCATCAGGCCCAGCCCCTCTCTGGCTGAGTTTTACTTAACCCTAATTACAGTTGCTCAACCCTAATTCTAGGTCTAGTGGCATGGAGATAGGGCAAGTCCTCAAGGGGGCACAGGTTGCCTGGGGAAAGAGACCTCTGCATCATCATATAGCCTGGGAGTGGGTGAGGCGCCTTTGCCCTTAAGAGAGAGAAGTGGGCTGTGACTGCGGGCTCAGAAAGTTCAGGAGTCTAGGCAGTGAAAATCTTCAGCGGCATCCATTGCAATGTCTCCATCTCACTCATCAGGGTCCTGGATATTCCCAAACAGTCCCTTGACCTTTGCATAACAGACCTGCCGTGATGGGCAACTGTCTTTGAAGTTTATCCACTCAGACTACTAACTCCTGGCTTGGTCCTCAGTTTTCTCAGTTCTCCTGCTGCAAGAGATGAAAGCTTTTTCCAGTGCATCTAGAGGCCCTCTGGCTTTCTGTTGCCTGTTATTGCCCTCAGCTGTTCATTATGTTTCTACGGAATAAAAATGGCTCAGCAATAGCCATCCGACCTGTTATCCATGTGGCTACAATGTTCTCCATACTTTTCAAATGCCAGCCAGTCTGATGATGCATTCCTTTCTACCACACCATCCCAATTCACTGTCAGTGTAAACTGTAACCACTGGAACTTGTGCCAGCAACTGTCTGTTCTCCACCTACCACGGATGATGGGGTTCAGCTGCATCACTTTGTGTCTATCACACACTATTAATCTCTGCTACCTATCTTGCATATTAGACAAAAAAATGAAACAGTTTATACATAAATATTGGAATGCTTTCCAAAATAGGCTTAAAATACTGAGAATAAGAAATCAAATAAAATATCAAAAGTATATAAGTGAGATACTAGATTTATTCAAAGAGAAATGAAATTTCCTGGGTAAAACATCTGTGTGATAATACTGATTCTGAAAAATGGCTATATAGTCACCTTTGTCTATACATTTAAGCATAAATAATAGGTATTGTTCAGGACACACGCTGTGAAGAAAGAAATGAATGAGTCAATTGCTAAAACACACATATAACTACTTAAGATAACATGAATATTTAATGAAAATTTAGCGTAACATCTGACTTTTATCCTGTGGACAAACAAGAAAAAGTACAGTAATTCATTTTACCCATTACATTTTACAAAATCAGAATGATTTTCTAAGCAGTATTAATAAAAACAGCAATTTAATTTCAAACAAATATATTACCATCCTATTCCTTTATCCTGTATATGTATTTAATTGGCAAACCTACTAGATTACTGAAATCAGTAAAATCCAATCCATGATGCTTAATTGCTTGGATCGATAAACATCTTACATTTGAAATTCATTTTTCTTATGCTACAAGCCTGATTATCAGTTCCTATGAAAATGCTATGCCCTACTCCTTGCCCCAGTAAGTGTGACTAGTCTTTCACATAAGGCTAAGTGACAGTGCGTACATCTGAATATCCACACACTATGCATCAAGCACACACATTCCAGCTCCTCAGACAAGGTCACCAATGGGCAAGCAGCTTTCCTAGTTCTCTTGTTCCTCATAGTGAGCATAGCCACTGGCATAGGTCCTTCCTAAATTCAAATTAGTAAACAAATCTGATGACTCAGCATCTGAATCCTTTCCACCTTCATCTTCTTCCTCTTCATCATCCTCTGCTTCGTACTCATCTTCTTCCTCATCATGGTAGCTGCTATCACCATACTTATCAGATGCAAGGTTCTTCCAATAGGCATCATACCCAGAAGCTCCATCTCCCTCTTCACCTCCAGTCTGCCTGCCAAATTTCAGGGAGCGTGCTACGAAAGACAGATATGTGTGTGGCACCTGATTAGCTCCAATTCTCTACATCCTCATTTTCCTCTACAATATATGAAGTTACATGAACTTGATTGGCTGCTTCTTACTCTCAAATGAAAAAGTCAGTCACATTTTCCTTATTTCCTCACTTAACATTCAACCGGAAAGAAAGGAGACCTTAGAAACAACAATCAGTTCCATCCTACTTAGAGTCTACATACACATCATATATAAGAAATGAGAAAGATGACAGTGTCATTTCATTAAATCTAGACAAAGTAGGAAAACGAAATAAGAATAACAGCATTCTCCATACATAAGTTAAATAAGGCATGTTAAAAACTAAAATGCCCTTTGTTTGATCAATTAAAAGTGCATTTTCAAATCACAGAACAGGTGATTTCATGTCATTACACTCTTCTCAAGAGAGCTACTTTATAATTCAGATGTCCTAGAAGACAAAGTCTGTCATTTCTTCTGCCTTAGTAGCAAAACAAAGTTGAGCGTAAAAAATTATGTCTCACCTCACTGTATAACTATATCTTTGATTAAACAAAGTATTGTCAGAGGCATTTAGAATTATGGTTCCATTATACGTTTGGTAAAGAGTCAAATTCTCTTTAACAAAATTGTGAGCTTCATTACTGTAAGCATGTCTGTAGTAGTTGCATCCCTTCATAGAAAAGTTATATAAAAACTATAAAACAATTTCCTACAGTAGTGACGTATAACATAATAAGCATCACTGCTCAAATATCACACACATAAGAATAGCTTCAAAATGAATTCCAACTTCCAAGTACTGAAGATTACCACCACTTGAATAGTGAGGATTTATTGCTACTCAATTATTTAAAATGAAGCTTCAGCAAAAACAGAAAAATCATTCTTTTTGGTCTTAAATTTCAGTATTCACTATGTCATTAACTGAAGCAAATGCCAAATATCAGAGTGAATGATGGTATATTTCTTAAGTTAAATTGAGAAATTTTACCCACAAATTTTCCAAGGCTATAAAATTCCATTTGCATAAGAGAACACATTCATCTTTTCAAATATGAAGAAAAGGCAAAAACAAAAATAGAAAGAGAAAAAAAAGAGATAAATCTTGTCTAAGCAAGAAAGCAAAATCACCCCAGTGGTATTTTAACAAGAGCCTTACTTGACATGCTGAGATCCTTAGTTTCCTGAGTTTCATGTCCACATTTAGGGCAGGGAGGCCGTTTTCCTTTTTCGTGCTTAAACACCTTGCTCCTTGTATGATCATCACAGAAACAAGCCTATATAGGAGAAATAAAAATGAGCAAGTTAAATAAGTAATTCAAAAAATATACGAAGACACCACTTAGTATTTCAAGGAAATGTAAAGTTACATATATACTTTTGTTAGGGCAGAGGTTAAGAGTTTTGTTGGGACTGGTCATGCTCCTGATTTCAATTCCTTAAAGGAAATGGTCTCTGCCAGGACTCTTCTGAACTATGGCCTAAACACAAGACAGAAAATATATGCAGGGTATGATATGTAGACACGTTTCTTCGTAAATACGAGTATTCACAAAGCCTCTGATGACATAATGGTGACCAGCTTATCTACCTGCACAGAGCACACAGTCTAACTGGGGACACAGACAAGTGGAGAGGCAGCTACACACATTACGCATCGCAAGGGAAGGGAAGAGGAGAAGCGCCAAACCAGACCCAGGATTCAGGAAAGGCTGCCTGGGAGATGTGAAGTCTTAGCCGAGATCTGAAGGAGAATGGGGGTGCAGCAGGGTAAGCAAAGACGGAAGAGTGACCTAAGGCAGAGGAGAACAGCACAGACAGAACTGGAGAAGAGTTGGGGGAGAATTAAGAGATAGGGTTAGGAGTATTAGTAGGAACCAGAGAAATGACTCTGCGAGGCAGTGAATCAGCTGCATCCGTTTAGTGACCTTTGACAAATGGAAATGCTGGAGACAAGGTCTAAGGAAACAGAACATTACGGAAATCTTCACTGTACTCAAACTCTACCAAACAAGTGCATTTTAACATAAAGTAAAATATACTCCCATCATTTTGGTCAGAATGTTCTCTATAAACATAAGGCATAAAAACACTGAGCTAAGATTCAGGAGACACACGCACTGGTGTCAACTCTGAGACAAGCCAACTGGATGACCTCTGAAATGTCTCTAAGCTGTCTCAACTTCATTCACAATCTCTAAAATAAAAGAAGTAAATTACATAATGTTTAAGGACCCCTGTAGATTTATTATAGCTATAAATAATCCAAGAGCTGGTGGGTGAGTATGGGGATAGAAAACAAAATCTAAAACTAAAAAATATGAAAGTATACCTTACAACGGAGACAGGAGTGCTGACCAAGCCGATTGCATGAAACACCTGTGAGGGAAAGTGCATAATATCCATTTTCAACCTTGGAATGAAAACACTATTTTCCACAGATTTATACTTGATGTACTATCTTAGATCAATTATCGTTTTTTTTCTGTCTCATAACCTAGAGGATACAAAAAAATGAGATGGAATCCCCAGCCAGATGCAAGGAATCCAGCAATTGCACAGACACAGCATTCTTTTATCCTCCAATCCCTTTCTATTGCTCCAAAACTAGGAGATGGCAAACTTCATTAACGATATTTAGGAAACTGAAATGGTAAAACATTTTTTCAGTGACACTGGCTGGACTCTTCACTTAAGGATATAACAGTTCAGGACTTCCCTGGTGGCACAGTGGTTAAGAATCCGCCTGCCAATGCAGGGGACACAGGTTGGAGCGCTGGTCTGGGAAGATCCCACATGCCACGGAGCAACTAAGCCCGTGAGTCACAACTACTGAGCCCGCGAGCCACAACTACTGAAGCCCACACACCTAGAGCCCGTGCTCCACAACAAGAGAAGCCACCGCAATGAGAAGCCCGTGCACCGCAACGAAGAGTAGCCCCCGCTCGCCGCAACTAGAGAAAGCCCACGTGCAGCAACGAAAACCCAACACAGCCAAAAAAAAAAAAAAAGATATAACTTCAATTTTTAAAAGAATAACTGTTTCCATTAATATATATTCTCTCCTCGTGTTGTAGGCTATTGCCATTTTTTGCAAACTTCTGATATGAGAATAGAATACTTCAGGTGGAAAAGCGTGACTATGAAGAGAAAATAATACTCAAGTGGGCAGGAAAACAGATGGAAAAATCCTAAAATATTTTATCTCTATTTTAGTCAGTAAGCCACATTAATTTTGGTCATTATCTACAATTAATGCAAATATTAATGCAAATAATGCTCCTAAACTTAAGAGCAAATATTTTAGAAAAGCCAATTTGTCTCGCACATATTGAATATGCCAAAAAATGGAAGACAAAAATAATTGAGAGGTATAGAAACAAGAAAACAAACTAAGCCTTACCCTGATATAGTCTAAATATAAACTATTAACTTTCAATTTACTTAGAGGTTTTGAAAAAGTAAAGAAAACAAAAGGAAATCTATCTTTATAACTCAAATATTGCAGATGTTTCTAAGTTGGGGATTCGTTTAAGTTTGCCTGGGTCATGGGGAGCTTTTTCAATCTGAACAGGAAAGTATTTTTTTAAAAACTCAAAGATGATTTCTCAATTATGTGTATTATTATTGCTTCTGTCCAACCATCCTGCTTCCTTCCACAGTGACACTGCTATTTCAGATGGATTTATATTACTTGTCCTACATACTAATAATAAAAGTAAAAATCAACTGAGTACTTACTATATATATATATATATATATATATATATATATATATATATATATAAGGAATATATAAGTATACCAAATTACTCCAATAATAACTATATTATTTCAGTCTGTGGAGGAATAAACCTGAAATCTCAATCATTTCTACTTGAAGATATGCCTAGAGAGTTCTTAGGTTCATTCTTCATTCAGTCAAAAGAGGATATATATCACCAAAATGCTATAAATCCCTTTCAAGTACAGAACCAGAACACAGACTGAAAGTACAAAGTACCCAACCCAATGTCCCTGTGCACCAGGCATTTCTGATACAGAATCTTCTCCCATCCCCACCACCTGAACCTTTGACATGCCACAATGACACAATCCCAAGAAACTCGTTGTTGTCTATCACACCCTCACCCTTACGGCCGGGAACCCAAACCGCCAGGATGGGATGCGGCCTTGCCAGGCTTCTTCCCCTAATTACACCTCAAAAACACTCTGGCACTCCACTTCACTGCCCTGTTATTTTTCTCCCCAAGAGTTAAAATCTTGAACTTATATAAAAACTGCATTTCTCCCAGATTCTAAAAAATATTGTGACTTTCCTAGTTTTAGACTGGGGAATGGTTTTCTTTTTAAATCTATTTCTATGTCTTCCAAGTATTTTAAAAGAAAGCAGGTTAGAATACATCAAAGCCTGCTGACAATAAGCCATTTAAATTAGAAGTTCCTGGGCCACTTTCATTATTTTAAAAAATAAAGGCAGAGTACACACATGTGTTTTGTTTTTGTTTTTGTTTTTTCCCCTCGAAACATACTTCCCACTGGTTATACAGGCAAAGAAGTATTTTATAGAATTTCCGTATCTTCCAATTCATAGTTGTACAGTCAAATCCAAAAATGATGAGGTATGACCAATTAAGGGAGTACAAACAAACTATCTTTGGGACTTATATGTATGATTAGGACAGTGTTTCAGAGAAAATATTTCAAGTAGTGAATGGCAACTGGCGAAGGAAAAATGGCAAAGAAAAAATAAAGCAATGAAAAAAAAGGAAAGAAAGACGATAAATTATAGTAAACCAAGGAAACCTGTGAATCTGCAATGAGAATGACTTTAATATGAGGTATCAAAGGCATGGTAATAGATTTATCTTAAAATCCTTTCAATTATTCAGTGTCTTTATTTTTCCTTTGTCTTTCATTGAATCACTAAAACTTCTTGATGGAAATATAGCCTTATCACTTACAGTTGCCTGTCTTTGGGGTTTAAATGCTACGAAATACACAAAGTTCCCAAGTCCCAAATAAAATAATTCAATTTTTATATTATACATTCTGCAGAAGCCTAGGAACAGCTCAGAAAGGCTAACTACTCTGAGATGTTCCTTTAATCCTTTGAGATTTTCTTTATAAATATCACAAGAATTACATACGTGTGTGTATGTGTGTCTTAGACTGATGACTTATCAACTTTAAATTTATAGATGAGTATAGGGATTAGCATTTCATAGCAGAACAAGAACCAAATTCAAGAAAATGAATTTGGAATTTCAGTCTTTCCTACAGTGGTATCTACTATTTAATAAGGGCTTTGTAAGTGACAGGTACCATACTTATGCTTTATATGGATTCTCACTTCAATTAACTCTTTGAAAAAATTAGCATCTTTCTTTAATACATAACAAAATTCAGGTTTAGAAAGATTTGGTAAGTTGCCCAAAAACATATGGCCAATAAGTAGAATTCAAGTAATGCCTGAATCTAAAACTTGAGCTTTTGAGAACCAACAGAATAGAAATAAAATAAAATGCAATCTATCTCTATAGATGATACCATGAAACACTGGTTCTCAAACTAGAATATACATGAGAGTTATGTGTGCAGGTTAAATACAGATGCCTGGCACCTGCCACCCACTTAAAGATAGAACCTCCAGGGATGAGACCTTGACACCTGTACTTTTAAATAACCTCCACAGGTGTTTCTGATGCACAGTCCTGCCTAAGAGTCACTGGAACCAACCAGCAGGAACAAACTAGGGGTGTCCCACTTATCTGGGGACACCTGAAAACAGGGTGGGGGAGGGTATGTTAGTTGTTATAATAACTTGGAAGTGAAAATGACATTTAATATTCAGGATCAGGAATGCTACAAGTCCTGCAATGCCTGATCAATCCCACAAAACGAAGAACTGACCCAACCAAAATGTCACTGGCACACTGCTGGACAAAAATGGACTGTATGTGTTCTGAATTTTTTCTACAAACAGAAAATAGATATTGAATTAAATTACAGTCCATAAGAGGCCACATGAAACAATAGATTCCTTTTTCATTAAGTTTAACACTTATACTATTAAGAATCTTGGGTATAAAGAACATCTAATATATAAAAACTTACATTTAAATGTTTCCGCTTCTAAAACCTGGCAGCTGGCTTGATGTTCAAACTGATCATCTTCACAAAGAAAGTTATGGCAGAAAGAACAACTGAAAATTCTGCCTCCTATTGGATTAAAGAACAAAACCCACAAATGTAAATATGATAAAGTTTAATTTAAAAAACTTATCTGTAAAACTGCTCAGAAAAGATGGCAAGTTATTTCAGATTTACACCAAAATAGCACGGCAGTTTTTGTTCTGGCAAAGGCTACAAAGAAAACTGACAAATTGAACCATAGAAGAGTGAACTCCCACTGTACCCTGGCTACCCATATATACTCACAATGCTCAGAGACACTTCCTCCCCTGTAACTCCCCTCCCTACCTGCCTAGGTAAAAATCCTAGTATTGCCTGTTACTGCTGGTATAAATCCCTTTTCCAACTAAACTGATAACCAAAACAGTGCCAGTACTTACGATTGACAGTATCCTAAAAAAAATCATAAAAAAAGAGCATCCAGAACGTGTCAAAGTCAGCCTTCACTTCCAGCAAAGCTCATCATTTGTATGTAACCACTCACCGTGGTCCCAGACACCCCGTTCACATTCCACACACTCAGCATCGGTAAGCGGGCAGATACAAGCGTGTGTACTGAGACACTTCCTACCGTGACAAACCCAAGCTTCACAGAAGTCACATATTGCACCCTGCAACCAAAGAATATGAAAAATTAACCTTTGACACAACTGGCTGCAGCCAAAGTTTAAGCAGCGGCAACCACCAAAATTATATACATTTAGCCGCTTATCAACCTTCAGTGATAATGAGTGGCTTCATTAAAGAAAATGCACTGTTTAAGCCAAAATTAAAGAGTGTTTCCTGAAAATCAAACTACTTCACCAATAGCTATTTACAATATACAAATCTATAAATCAAAAGAAAAAGAAGCAAAAGGGAAACTATGCACTTACGCTAATATTAATCATTAAAATAAGTCAAAGAGCTGACAGTGTTGCCCCCAAACTGAATTTTACAATAAATCAAATGAAGTCTAGAGCCCATAATTTAAGCGTTCCTGTCTATAGCAATTCTGGTAACGAAATTAAGTTTTTTCAAATACTAACATTCCTGACTTAAGAAAGTTCCTTCTTATCTGTGTAATTTATAAAATAAATATATAGCTTTTCTAGAATAACAGAGAGAAAATATTAAACTTCTGCCAGCATCTTTTTTAAGGCAACTTATGCATTAAATCATTATTATAACTCTTTGTTTAATAAAACTAAAATATAATATCTGGAACTAAATGACAGGGTGAGACTTTCCAATTCTCTGTCAAGGTAAGACGGTAAGACTACACACACCTTTAATAACACAATGACATCTACAGAACACTAAGAGCTAGAAAGAATCTTAAGGAAATGGAACTGGACGGTTTTTCCTTTCCAGGTGAGGAGGGACAGGGGCCTGAGACTAAGTCCAAGTTCTAGAGCTACATTACAGCTGAGCTGTGATTCAAATCCAGGTCTTCCAACCCTCAAAATTCACTGTTCTACTATTCAAGGCACTGTAACAAAAGTGGAAAAGAGCAAATAGGAAGAATGTTTTGGGACTTGTAAAAATAGATTACCAGTGTAGATAGCAAGTCCTCGAATCTATCTCTTGGATTACTCAGGGTTCTAGCAAGAGAAGAATGACACATCAAACTGGGTGATCCAGGGGAGTTTAAAAAGATAATTCACAAAGAACAGGGAAGGGCTTCGAAAAAACATCAGGGATGATGCAGATACTACCCCTAGGGCTGAAGGGCCAAGGGCAGGGAAGGGAGAGAAGTTCTACAGCCGCAAGAGAGAGCCAGCCATATGCAGAGGACTACCTGGTCATATGGAGAGGAACTGGTGGCCAATCCATGTCGAAACCAGGATAAGCTGGTAGGGCGTAAGCTGGTAGGGCGTAAGCTGGGAGGATAAACACCCGGAGATAATTTCCTCCTATCGTCAGGTCTCTTGCCAAAGTCCTTTTTGGGCGGCTGAACCCAAAAAGAAGCCCTAAGTAAGACACTGATTCAGTCCACCACACAAGTCAGGCTCCCAGGGCAAATCAGGGGGAAGAGTCAGGGAGAGGGAATCTTAATCAGCAAATAGAAGATGGCCAGAAAACCACTTTTCTAGAATTTAGAGCTAATGATGCATGATTCTACTTTAATGTATTCTTTATATAAGAGATCATTCATACTCATACAACTCAGTAAATTAAAAAAATAATAATTTGATAAATCTAGACATAAGCAAACTACCAAGGAAGATTACAACAGCTTCTGAATAAAGATAACACTGACGATGCTATACTTAAAATAAAGAATCTTCATAAGATGATTATGAATAATTCCAGCTCTTCTATAAGATAGCCACTCATGAAAAATATAAAGGTCTGCCTCATGATGGAAAATTACATGTTCTTGGAAAATTATGAATATTCTACTATAAATATTACTTTCCTCATGGACTGACATTTGGACCTAAGAATAAATTCACACAATAGAATACAGTAAAACTGGTCAAAAGGATAACATTTTTTTTTGAAAAAACGAGCAAAATGCCTCACACAATGCAACTGTTTCTATTATGTAAAATAATGAATTTTCTTTGAAACGTCTACATGTAACGAAGACATAATGACATGTAATGAACTACATGTAACTACATGTAGTAAAGAGCGTAATTCTGTGTTAACTATGTACTCTTTTTTGAAACGTAAAGCTTTAAAAAAACAATTAATCCTAGGTTCTCTTGGAACTAGGTTGCTTATTTAACCAAAAGACTGAATTTTAGTTTAGCAGGACTTTCAGTATAGTAAATAATATTTTGTGATGCCTAATTAAGATACATTAGAAAGGTATCACTAACAAATGAATGTTGTTTAGGTCAACATTAGATGAGTTTCCCTTCCTTATACATTTCCCAATAAGAAAGAAGAAAGCAGTCAAAAACAAGTGGGTAAAAAGTGAAAATCATACAAAAACATGCCACAGATAATCCAGATAACTCCAGACTGATTACATTTAGAAAAAAATAACTGCATATTGGTCAGAATGCCTTCTCCTTATCCTTGGAAACCTACTGGTCTAAAAGATAACTACAAGAAGCTTACCACCATGGCAAGGCCAGTACTGTAGACACCAGCATGTTTTATGACACAGTCAGAAGACTTCATCATGCACTTTGTTTTCCCTAGCAAAGAAACAAAAATTTTCACTATTAGTCTTGCAAAGTAGTACATACAAATATTCACTAATTCCTCTTTTTATCTAGCCCAAGTTCCTATGGAAATAATTTGAAAATAAAGAGAGACCAGCACTATTTACTGCTTATATAACTGGAAAAAGAAAATGGATATAACTGAGACCTCATTACTTGAGTCAGATCTTTTGAGATTAGGAACTTATATGATAATTCATGTTTGTACTAAAATCAAAATTTGAAGGTTATGCTTTGTAATCTAATAATCACTAAAGCAGTTTAAAAATCTTGTGAATTTTCAGATGAATTCAGGGAGATTTTTAAATGATATGCTTTAAAAGTGAATTTTACATTTTATAATTCACAATAAAGGCAGTCTGATTTGAAGTTACTGCTTCTTTCTTTCCCTAGAACATATCAAACCAAAGCAAATCAAATAATAATTAGGCAAATTATCTGGTTCATTTTTTTAATGTTTAACCATAGTTAAAAATTTACAAACTTAGCCCCCGGGTAAACATTCTTCTAAAAGAATTGTCCAAAAAGTGCCCAAATGAGCACAAAAATCAGGAATATAGTGATAAAGCTAAAAATCACAATACAGCCACAAGAGCTCTTATCTAGCAGCGAATCACCAACCCGAAACACTGTCA
The DNA here is from genome assembly GCF_028021215.1 of Eschrichtius robustus. Taxonomy (NCBI): domain Eukaryota; kingdom Metazoa; phylum Chordata; class Mammalia; order Artiodactyla; family Eschrichtiidae; genus Eschrichtius; species Eschrichtius robustus. Next base: position 33,102,769 of record NC_090827.1, on the reverse strand, counting down.
GGAAATTCACTTATCACATGCTGCGAGAGGATTAATGGTGACATATTAATCACGCATCTCAGACTCCACAAAGCAGAACACGAAAGAAACAGAAGATGCTCAATTTTCCACTACCTTGATTACCTAAGAAACAAAGCTAGACAACAGGAAATGGGAAGAGAAACAGGAAATGAGGGGCAGCAGCCCCCCAGCTGCTCCCTGTCTAACACTAAGGACAAGAATCAGTGAGAGGGAACTGTATCCGTGCACAGCACCACAAACGCTGAAAACAGGGGAAGGGCCTAGCGACAGCTTATCTCAATCTTCTCCACAGTCTATTTCCTCACTCTACATCCATTTGTCTTTTGTAAATAAGGATATAAAAACTGGCAAATGACTGGTCTATCTAGGCCAGTGTTCTCTTTCCATTAATTACAGACCTCAAAGCCGTCTCTGAAAGCTAGAACTACACTAGAAACATTCAGGGGTGTGGCCCTAAGCCTTCCTAACTTTCTGCAATGTTATCATGCATAACATTTAAATGAGCATATCTCAAACTGTGTTTCACCTGAAACTATTATCCCATAAGCAAAGGGGATACTTGTTCAAATAAAAGTTTGGGGGGCAAATCTGGAGTCAAGACAATTAATCAGGTTTCTTTACTGGAGGTCTTCAGAACTTTTAACACATACATAGGTAAGAGAACCCTCCCAGGTGGGAATGAGGGAATGAAACACGCAGCGTGTCTCAAATGTATGCTCTGCTTTGAGAGATACCTATTAATAGCTCAAGTATTCTGTGGCAGACTATTTGGGAAACATGGATCTTGTTCTATGAACTACTATTTAGTTTTACTCTGAATAATCATTTACTCTGAATAAAAGTTTCCACTTATACTTGGGAACTAGGTAAGTGGCTTAGGAACTCTATTCTACTCACTTGGGAATACAGGTGAGGAAATTCAAGAATCATACGCTAAGAACCAAACAGAAAAACAACTGATCACAAAAACTGGCACCAGGTAAATGTGGAACAAAATTATTTTTAACAGCCTAACACACTACAGGCAGTATCAGCAGAAATCAAAATTTAGGAAAGTAAACAAAGGGTATCGACAAGACTAAGACAGTATAAATAAAACTGCAGCATCACCAAATGTTATTAGTCTGAAATCTAATCTTTCCATGTTTAACACAACACGTGGTACCTTTATCTAAACTGTATCTTAATTATTTTCCAGCATTACATCAAAGAGACAAAACCAAGACTTGACAGTTTTTTGATAGGCCAAATAACATTTTATGTAGTCTTATTAATAGTAAGGCATAACGTTACTGTAAATGATAATGATGAACCCACAGGTTCAAACTGATTAAATGCCAAACAAATGTTTGATAAAAGAAAAGCATGTGTTTTGATCATATACTTACCACACTGTGCACAAATTGGTAACTTCTGCACAGAATTACAAAAATAGCAAAATGCTCTATTCTTCTGCCGTCTTGTCATGTAAAAGAAAATTTTAAAGTTTAGTCAATATCAGATAAAAGGTCAGTCTATATTATTACATATAGATAGAAAAAGAAATAAATAAAAATTTACCTCTGACACTTGTCACATTCCTGTAAAATATAAAAACATAACATTAATTTTTCTACTGGCTGAAAACTGCAGTTACCCACATTATAAAGAATACCGTTTTTCATGCTAAAATTTAAGTGACATTTGCCCAAACCCTCCAATTCCACCCATGAATACAAGCATCTATACATACTTTAACAACAAAGGTATGTTTTGGGGCATACCACACTAGAGAAAGAAGTGGCCTTTTCACAAAAGAGGCTAAATACAGCAGTGGTCTGTTTTTTGGATTTTTTTTTAAGCAATCAGAAAAATAATACAGAACGAACACAAGAAACAGTAGAGAACACAATATGTTGAAGCTCACAGAAAATCCAGAATTCTAAACATGGTATTAAGAAGCTCTCCACAGTCTGGTCTCTAACCACTTTTCAAACCTCACTGGCCTATTCTCTTTAGATTCAAGTCCCAACCCATCAGAGTTCTTTCCCTCTCTGAGGGCAACAACATGTGATGTGAGACATGGGAGCTATGAACCCAGTGGCTATGAACCCCAAAAAATGGAATAAAACAATCTGAGAAGATGGCACTAAATAAAAGCAAAAGACAGAGCTACAAGTTGTTTCAGGTTCCCGCTGTCCCTGCATCCCAGCTACATCCATGCCCTTCCCAACTACACAAGTTAGCCCATTAGTTATTCAATAAACTATTTCTCCCTGAAGTTACTTAGGTTGGATTTCTGTCATTGATAAACATTAAGTAATACAGAAAACAACTGAGCTATAAGCTTGTGGAAACCAGGACTATGTCATGGTAATGATGACTTAGGATGAAAAGGCTCCAATTAATAGGACAAACTGAGGAAGGCATACTAGGTTAGAGAAGCTGGAGAATGTCACACAGTTCCTAGTATGTATTCCTGTTCAGTACATATCTATTTGTCACCAACAGTAGCCAAGGAAATATGGTAGGTTTCAGAAACAACAAAATCAAACAAAATTCACCACTACTCAGTGTTAATGAAAACAACAGACATGACTTTAACATAGATTTATATAGTTTTTCAACCGATAACCAAAAAAACTGTTACCATTGAAGCATTGCACGGGTGTTTAGCTAAATCGATAGTGCTTCTTGATGCTCGTAGTTGTTTTTCACGTTCCCGGCGATTCTCTGCCTTCTTCCTCGCACCAGTCTTTTTTTTAGGCATCTCCCCTTCTTTCTACACAAGCAAACAGAGAAGATATAATTGCCTTGTTGCATTTGCTATTTTAAAGAAACTAAGGAATACCAGAATGAAATCTTCTAATTCTCAAACTTTAAACTCAACCCTGCTATTTTGATGGTTAAGCACATTTTAAGCCTTTATGCATCATTTAGCACACATCACCCCAAATAGATGGCTTTTAAAATAAGGCACTTATTTGTATTACCAAACAGTTCTAAAATATGTAAACATCAAAAAGATTTACCCTAACAGCCAAAATGGTTTTCTTTCCCACAGAGCAAAAAAAAAAGTTCCTCTGATATTCAATATTCTTTAAAAACTACTCTGTACCAAGTGAAAAAAAATTATTAGGAATATATAATTAACAAGAATCATTTAAAAGTATATTATTTACCCAGTTTATATCACTTTTTTAAGCCATATATTCAGATGACCTGATGCTGCCAAGTCTTCAAGTATGTCTAATTTCTCCCGTGTAATACCTAAATAAAACGTCTAATAGTCAAGTCAAATGACAACATTAACTACAGAGCCAAACTACCCTCTCCGAAAAGATATTAAAGGCATCAGAGTAGCTTTGACTCCCTAAAAGCTGCCTTTCCCGCTACTTTTACCTGCAGTGAGCATGTAATTTTAACAGGGTTCAAATTTAAGAGTATGTGTTTACCACACATATCAAAATAAGGACTTTAAAACTGGCTTTTATCAGGTAGTTGAAAGAACTGCCTCATTTAGAAAAACAAGGTTTTCACTAAATAACACATTTTTATTTGGCTTTTCATCCCATCTGAAGACACAAGTTCCCTGAGGATTCCAGCCCTATCTTTCTTGACAATATCTTTCTTTGCCCATCTTTCTTTGCCTCCCAGCCCTGCTTGGCATAAATTAAGCCCTTAACAAATGAAGAGATACACGAATGAATGAGTCCATGTGCTTGCTTTGAAACAGAATCTCAAATTTCTTAATATTCTTCAAAATACATGTATTTTTTAAAAAGTCTTTTCTAAGAGTGGTTCTCAAAAATCAACTGTGGAATTCCCTAAAAGCACAGATTTAGACTTCTAGGCTCAATCCAAGATCTACAAATTCCAAACCTCCAAGCACGGTTTTGGGTTTCACTGGTGACTGACACACAACCTTCCTGAAGACAAAAATATTCGAAGAAACCAAAGTCGTGTCCATGATACAGGGAGAGAGTTCCATGAAAGCACACCTTGACACTTACATTTCTCATTACAATACAGCAAAATCATACACCAGCTTGTACCTGGAACAATACTAACGTCACTCATAAAGTTGTCCTACTTTCCGGGTTTCAACTCTAATGTTGGAATGCCCAATCAAAAAACCGCGCGGTGGTTAGTTGCAACTTAAAAATATGAACAAACCAGGCGAGGAGGTTTAGTGGGTGGTTACCCGGAGTAACGTCCAAGTCCACTAGGTCACCCTTCCGGTATTTACAATGACAAAACTTACAGGGTGAAAAATTGTGTACTGCCCTCGCCAAAGGAGCTAAAAAAATAATCACAGGGTGATCACCGGTTGAATTTTCTGCGTCCGCCGGGGAGAACCAGCTGGGAAAGTTGAGCCTCATTTTTTCCCCTCTAGTTTGTTTTGTAAACTTAAAGAGTGAATTCTATGTCTTAGCGTTATATGGGTTTTAAGCCCTTCTCCAGGAACGCTCCCACTTCTTCAGTACGTGGCCCGTGCCACGAAATGAGAAAACAGGTCCGGGGCCACTGCGGCTTTGGAGGCAAAGCCTGCAGCCGGAGGACCCAGCGGGGCGCAGGGGGAGCCCAGCGGCGAGTCGGCGGAGGTGCCACGCGACTCGGGGAACCGACGGCCATCCCCGCCCGCGGGGCACCCTCCCTCGCGCGCGCTCCGGGCCGACCTCGCTCACCCTCGCGGGGAGGCCGGGCTCACTCCGGGGGCCGAGGGGCAGGGAATGGCGTGAGGCCGGCCCGCGGCGGCTGTAGATCCAATTCGAGGACCACAATTCCGGGGGAAAAAAATGCTACTAAGCCCCGAGGAAGGCGGACAGACCTGCTTCCAGGTACTAGGAGCCGGACCGGATGTCCTCTGACGTCAGCACGTCGACAGGGGAAGGCCCGCCCACTTCTCTTCGCTCCGCCCCGTCACTCCCCTTTCCGCTGGGGGCGGGTCTCCCCATCCTGGGCGGAGGACCTGACTGAGAGAAGAGGAAAAATAGGGGAACAGAAGGAGAGAAAGGGTGGAAAAGGCACCTCAATTTTATGTTTTCAGAAAAGGAGAAATCTAAGCGAAGAGAAAAATCTAAAAAGAAAAAGGAAATGAACTTACGACCTGGTAGTGGATCAGTTGACTCAAACAGAAAATTCTTGCCTAATTCTTCTGGAAACTTTGTGCTACCCGCATATTCTGTGCCCTCACATCCCACTTTCCGTGTTTGCTCCACAAGTTGTCCCTTTAGTTGTCCAGTGAAGTTCTGTACTACCCTCCTTTGTCTATTTCCACTGGCCTTCTGGAATTCCATTCTTTTGTGAACAAATTCTTCCACATTCTGAGCCTCTAGTGTGTCTGCTGCCTGTCCTTAGCTGAAACGTAACATCACCCCCACCCCCTTGCAGAGTCCGCTTGCTTTAAACTTGAAAGTGAAGGTTGCTCATTTTCCCACACTTCCTTCATGTCTTGGTTAGGGGGGTGGGGTGTGTCCCCTTGCTTCCCAGTGCCTCACTCACATAATCCATCCTCGTTTTATGTAGCAGTGCCACTTTTTATCCTTCCTTGTTGCTATGTTTTACCCTCTCCTCACTGATGGAAGACTCTGGAACCTGACTTCCAACCTGTGCCATCACCCAGAATCACATTAATATCTAAATGGAAGACCCATCCTCTTGGGTTCTGGATTTCTTCATCTCCAGTAGCCATCACCTCTGCTCCAAGACAGGCACCCATTCTCATGACTGTACCCCAGGCCTTGTCATCAGGTGGAACTACTCCACCACTAAAATCCAAAATTCAAACATCTAACCAAGCAACTTCCTATATCACCAACTCTCAGCTGTCCCTAACGAAGACTTCGAATCTCATGATCCTTCTCTTTTCCCCTATCAATTATCCCCCTGCTTTCTTCCCTTCGTTTCTTCCCCAGTTAATAAAACACAATTCATCACTTCAGTCACAATTTTCCATGTTTTTGTCCTGAGCAAACCAACTGGAACATTCCCAATTCTGTTAATTCAACAGCTTGCCTTTTCTTTCCTACTCTGGACATCTGAGTGTTATTAGGGAGAAAAAAAGTTACACAGTCATGATTCTACTCTAAATCCAAAGTCACTGACCTCCACAGGTCTTTCAAAATTGCCCTGCAAGCCTCCTATATTTTCCTAATCAAGCCCATCATTCTCATTCTTCATGAGGTCTTTATCACATCTTCTCCCCTTTCGTCAAACTTCTACCACTTCCTCCATCAATTTTAGCAGATATTATTGCCTCCTTTCTCACAGAGAAAATAGAGTAGTATCAGTAACAGCTAAACAATATCATTGTGTGCTCCTGGCATTCTAATTACGTGTGTAGTGTTAACTCGTAATTTTACACATGATGAAACTTGGTCAGAGAGACTGTGCAACTTATTTCAATATTACCCAGATGGTTTCACTTGCAATGTCGTCTATTGTAGGAGTCTTAAAGCTTTTGGTCTCAAGACCCCTTAAAACCTCTTAAAAATTGAGAACCCTAGCAAGCTTTTGTTTATGTGGGTTATATTCAATTGATATTTACCATATAAAAAATTAAAACAGATAAATTTTAATGTTTATTTATTACAAATTATCCTGATAAATCTATCACATGTTAGCATAAATAGCATATTTCCATGAAAAACAACTATATTTTCCCAAACAAAAAACATAGAAGAGTGGTAATGATTTACAGTTTTGTAAATCTCTTTAATGTAAAGCTTAATAGCAGGCAGGTGAATTCCTGTATCTGCCATTCCATTGAGAAATGTTTTGATGTTTCCATTTTCCCTACAGATAGTTAGCCAAGGAAATGGCGCAGAACCCTCTGGGGAAGAACTGGGGGAATTATTACAATGTACATCTTTTATGATATTTCAGGGCCTTCTTCCTATGGATCTGGCCTTTTCTCTATTGATGGTTTCCAGATCCAAAAACTGGCTCAGACTTTAAAACTGGGCAAAGAATTGTGACTCATTATTAGAGTATTGCTCTCAGGCTCCTAGTCGTACACTCCCTTGATTTCTTTTGATTGTACAAACTGAGCAATATCCTTGGTTGCTGCCCATCCCATTTTGTTCCCAGAGTCACCATATTTTGTTATCCATCTCTCTAATTTTCTGAGGATCAGACCCCTCTCCCTCACTACCTCTCTGTTCTTGTCACTCATTACAGTATGGGCCAGGTTGCATTGTAACTTAAGCCAAGTTATTAACCCAGTGACAGGAGGGAAGCTGGGGGCAGATCCTGAGGGGAGCATAGGTTATACTACAAAGGGGAAGCCTCTGCATGGTTTTCAAGCCAGGGGAGCACAGGCCATTAATCGGGAAAATTGGACCATGTTCAGACTCAGAGGGTTCAATGGAATCCAGGGATTCAAGATTTTCAGGTATCACAACCCAGCCCATTGCATCAGGGTTTCTTTCCAATCCAGCACTGTGACCGTGGCACAGCTGACCTAGCCGGGTTGTGTGGTTGTTAATCTTCTTTGGAGCTCTGCCTCACTTATGATTAAGTGCTCGGCCTGTTCCTCAGCTCTTTCTGCCCTCCCACTGCAGGAGATAAAAGCTTCTTTATCTGCTACCAAAGAGGCCTGAATTTTACTCTTAAATTTTTAATAAACTTGAATCATTCTCAGCCCTTTGCTTTTTCCAAAGAATCAATTTTGCTTAATAAAACTAGTTCCCCTGACCTTAAGATAACCATTTCCCTTGTATTTCTTTTTTCTTTTCCCTCATATTTCTTAAATGCCTGGTATATTGCACCCACTAGTGTGTTACCTTCCATTAGAATACATTCCAGTTCACTACTGATAAAAGTTTAACTATTGCACTGTTACCTTGTGCCAAGGTCCATCTGTCCCTCATCTATCATCAATAACGAAATCTGCATTGACAGTCAGTGGCCAATGATTCAAGTCAAAAGTCCCATATTAGCTCCTGTTTTCTTGGCTCAACCCTGACATCAACCATCTTGGGTTGGCTTCTCTGGAAGCGTACCCTGAGTCAAAGATGAGTATAGGGAGTTTGTTAGGAAATGCTTTGGGAATACCATCTGAGGAAGGGATGGTAGTAGCTATATTGGACAGAAGGAAGAGTTGGCCTGCAATATAGTCTCACTGAAGGCCTTGACTTTGAACCTGGCATGTCCCTTCAGAGTTGAGGCAAGTGGGCCCAGCCTTTATATACCTGTGACATCACTCATTGGATGTGGGCTGACAAGGGAAACGGGTGTGACCTTGGACCAGATTACTCCTTAAGAGGACTGACAGCTGGATTTTGTCAGCTTGCTTCACTCCCAGCAGCTCAGGGAATAAGTCCTTCACTTCTGAAGAGGAATCTGGATAGTACCTCCCAGTATTCACTACAAAGAGTGATGGTCAAATCAAGAAATATTCAGACAAAGACAAAGAATCTTTATCATTCACAGACCCTCACTGAAAGAATTCCAGAGAGTGTGCTTCGGGAAGATGAAAACGGAATTCAGAAGGAAGGTAGGGTGGGGGGGGCTGGGAATGCAAAAAGCAATAGTGTATAATCAATTCATTTGACATATAGGGCAAATCTTAAAACATTATCCGTACAAAACAACAAAACTATAATAAACAAATTGGATACAAAAACTAGGTGGAACTGAAATATTCTCTAAATTCAATGCAATTCAAATCAAATCCTGAGAGGGACTTTAAAGTGGAATTTTACTAGTTAGTCCTAAAATTCATATGGATAAGTAAAGAGCCATTTTAAACACCAGCAGAAGAGAATACCTTTATTTATTATAAAGTTCCAGTAATTAAAATAGATGTCAACAAATAGACAAGTGTGACTGAATAGAAAGCCTAAAGACTCACATACATTTTGCAACTTGGTAAATGGAATAGTCTGCATTAACATCAGTGAGGAGAGGTATTATTCAGTAAATGATGTGGAGACTATTGGTGATCCATATGGAGGAAAATAAAATTAGATCCCTCCCTATTTAACAGCATACATAAAAATAAATTCCAGATGGATTAAAGATCTAAATATACAAAGCAAAAATATAAAACTATTGTAAGAAAATATATGAGAATGCCTTTTTGATCTCAAGTGATTTCTTAAATAAGTCACAAAAAGCAAAAAATTGAAGAAAATAAATAATGCATGTAACTGATTTATAAATTTAAATAAATTTAATTTAATAAATTTAATTAAATAATGTATGTAACTGAAAAAAAATTTTTAACTTCAGCATGAATAAAGACACCACAAGAAAAGTGAAAAGGCAAACTAAAAATTAGGGGATTGAATTTGACATGTATATAACTGACAAAAAATTCATATAGAGACTCAATTATCAACTGATCAGAATTATCAAAAGAATCACCATTCAGTGAGAAAACCACAAACAACTGAAAAGAATTACAGGCAAAAGATATAAACAGAAAATTTTATAGAAGAGGAAATCTAAATAGCATTAAAAATATCCAAATCAATATTACAGTGGAGTACTGTTTTGCACCCATCAGATTGGCCAAAATTTAAAAGTCTGGCAATTCAAAAAATTGAGAAAGCGTAGAGAAACATATTTTAAGTAATTCTGGTAGGAGCATAAACTGTTAAATCTGTAGCACTGTTTTGTTTTTTGTTTTGAGAAATGACAGCTGTACTTTTTTTTAAAGACCCAATTTTATTTTTTATTTATTTATTTTTGGCCGTGTGGCATGTGGGCTCTTAGTTCCCCAACCAGGGATCAAACCCGTGCCTCCTGCATTGGAAGTGTGGAATCTTATCCACTGGACCACAGGGAAGTCCCCTGTAGCACTGTTTTTAATAGCAAAAGTTTTTAAACAACCTATCTTAGTTAGGGAAAGGTATAAATTATAGGCAATCTATATAGTAATTAAAATTCATGAATTTAATCTATAAGCATCAACATGGGTAACCCCAAAACATTATGTTAAAGAAAAAATCAAATTGAAATACTGTTTATGTAAAATTTGTAATGCAAAAGACCAATTGTATACATAATTTATGGATACATATATATGTAGTAAAAGTACCAAAACATCCATAGAAATGATATTAACTTCAGTTTTTTTTTGTTGTTGTTGTTGTTTTTTTTAAAGACTCATGGATGTTTCTTTTTTTTAATTAATTAATTTATTTTTGGCTGCATTGGGTCTTCATTTCTGGGCGAGGGCTTTCTCTAGTTGCGGCGAGCGGTGGCCACTCTTCATCGCGGTGCGCGGGCCTCTCACTGTCGCGGCCTCTCCCGTTGCGGAGCACAGGCTCCAGACGCGCAGGCTCAGCAGTTGTGGTGCACGGGCTTAGTTGCTCCGCGGCATGTGGGATCCTCCCAGACCAGGGCTCGAACCCGTGTGCCCCGCATTGGCAGGCAGACTCTCAACCACTGCATCACCAGGGAAGCCCCCAGTATTTTTTTATTATCTCCGGTGAGGGAAAGGAAACAGATGGATGATGTGACAGGAATTAACTGTACTTTTGGATGTCAGAACAATACTAATTTAAAAAGATATGTAATACCATGACATCTACCAGAATGACTAAAATTAAAAAGACTGACAGGGCTTCCCTGGTGGCGCAGTGGTTGAGAATCTGCCTGCCAAAGCAGGGGACATGGGTTCGATCCCTGGTCTGGGAGGATCCCACATGCTGCGGAGCAACTAGGCCCGTGAGCCACAACTACTGAGCCTGCGCGTCTGGAGCCTGTGCTCTGCAACAAGAGAGGCCGCAATAGTGAGAGGCCCGCGCACCGCGATGAAGAGTGGCCCCCGCTCGCCACAACTAGAGAAAGTCCTCGCACAGAAACGAAGACCCAACACAGCCAAAAATAAAAATAATAAATAAATAATAAATAAAAAATTAAAAAAAAAAAAAAGACTGATAATACCAAGTGTTGATAAAAAAGTGGAGCAACTGGAACTCTCATTCAGTTTAGGGAGTGTAAATTGGGACTACCTTTGAAAATCATTTAGAATTATGTACTAAATACATATTTATATTTACTAAAGTACCTGTAAAAGAATATTTATAGTAGCACTATTTGCAGTAGCCCCCAAACTAGATACAACCCAAGAGTCCCTCAACAGAAGAATGGATAAATTAATTGTGACATATTCATATAACAAAATATTATACACCAACAAGAATGGAGAAACTACAACCTCATGTAACAGGATGGAATAATCTCACAAAAGTAATGCTAAGCAAAAGAAACCAGCAATGAAAAAGAAGTCAGCGATGAAAAAAGCACATTGTAATTCCCTTTACACAAAGCAAAAATAGTCAAAACTCATGGGGTTAGAAGTCAGGACAGTGGTTCCCGTTGGGAGAAGGTAGTAATTAGAAGAGATCACAAGTGGGGTTTCTGGAATACTGGAAATATTCTACCTATGACTGTGTTCAAACTCTAAACATTCCTCAATCTGTAAATTTGTGGTTAGTGTCCTTTATACAGGTAATAGTTTGTTACAAGTTTTGTAAAGGAATACCAATTAAAAATAGAAGCAGAAAATCTGGATGAAAGTTTTCAAAGAAGCCATCTACAGCAGTTCTTCCCAAACATTTCCTGGCATCAGTAGAAAATAAAATTTATAGGGCACACAGGGATAAACAGGGTAGGTCTGTTTGTTGCCAGAGGTAACTTCCTCTGTGACTTTTTCCTTTTCTTCTTTTTTGGTGGGAAGGTAAAAATCCTTATTCATTTATCTTCCTGAGAGTAGTGTTCTTTGCATTTTCATAATGGGCACCTCTCAAACTCATTTTTTCTAGAAGCAGAAGGATTTTCCATTTCTGTCCCAACTCAAGGGCCCAGATGGACGCATACTAGCAACTTATCTGCAGCACACAGATGTGCTGGGGTAGACACCTTGGGGACCTCTGAACTATGGGACTCCTTAACCTACCCATTTAAGGGCCTTTCAGTCTGGCTTCCTTTCCTTTTAATTCTGTGAACCAACATTGGTTTCCTGGCTCAGATAATCACTTTCCAAATCCAGACACCTATGTGTCCATCTTTTGTGTATCCCACTATCCTCAAGAATCAGGAGGGAGGTGATTGGGGTTCACAAAATAGCTGCAGGACTGATGTCACTTCAGTTCTTTTAAGCATCACACTTTTTGGTTAGGCTGATAAGTGACCCTTAACACATGGTTAGTGTCTTCTGGAAAAGCCTTATCGTGTTCATAACCATCTAGCAACTTATTTCTCCTCTTTTCACTGCTTATCACACCCTGTTATCCACTGGCCCAATTTATTGTAAGCAAGGCTCTAAGTACCCTGACCTATTAGCTTTGAAAAGAGAGGCAAGGTTTCTAAGTAGCTAATGCATGTATAGTCCTTTATTGTTTACTAAGATTTTCACATTCATTATGATATTTAATACCCATAAAAACCCAGTTTATTGTAAAGTAGGTTTTATCTCCATTTTACAAATAGGAGAGCTGAAATTTCATTGTATCAGTCATGACAAACGATAGCTGTTCAAAATTGAATTCAGCATCTTTCCCCCAAAATTGATACCCTCTTATTGGTGTCTTAAGTCAGTGGACAAATGGTGCTGATGCAGCTGTTTAAGCCAGAAACCTGGGAGTCAACCCAGACAATCTCTTAACCATCAAGATAATCATTAAGCCTTTGTAATATGACCTCGAAATGATCTGTCAAGGTCATTCCCTCAATAAATTCCAGAACATCTATTTCTACCAAGATGTCTGAAGAAAATTTATAAGGACAGAACACACACAATTCTGGATAAAACAAAACAAAAGTAAACACATTAAAAAAAAACCTTTCTCCAGGGCATGAGTAAACTGACAGGGAAGTAATAAAAGTTCGAGGAGACTGGGAAGGATGAGAAAGTGGGAATCCAGACAGTAAGCAAGCTTCAGAGGTGGCATCTGGCTGTGACCATCTGAAAACCCCCAGTGACCTAGAACTTGGATTCTAGTGAACGACATGCACCCCGGAGACAAGGGCCCTGTGGCCAAGAAGAGTAGGATGTTGGGTGGAGACTCTTGCATAAAGCTGGGACCCACAAAGGACAACGCCCTTGTACAAAAGCGAAGTTAAAAAACAATCTCGCCACCTAGAGGAAGATGGGAGGGATAATTCCCTGTGTCACCTTTGTCTCTTAGTAGAGTGGGAAGAAATAAAAAATAAAAGCACCACAAGACAATTCCTAACCACAAGCCCACCTCCAGGCACTTGTTAGTTTGTTTGATTTTAAGGCCTCCCCACCATATTCTACAGTGAAATAAGGGTAGCAAATACAAGAAAGTATTTGGGCTCCAGAACATTCCTAAAGTTTGACATCCCTGGTCTGCCGTTACTAAGCCCCATCCCCCAAGGCTCACTGGGAGGATTTAGTATGTGTTCCGTGTAAATTCTTAGCACAGTGGCTAGCGCACACGAGTATGGAGTTCAATAAGTATGGAGTTCTTTCTTCCGTGGACCCCTGGCTCTAGGGGAGTCGCAGTCCGGCTGTGGTCCAGTCCCTGCTTGCCCATTAGCCCGGCCCCTTCTCCTTGAGGCCTCAGGCCCCCAGTGGTCTTCAGTGGGTCCTCCAGAGTATTCAGTGAGGTATTGTCTTTGCAGCACTGGGGACTCTGGGAGCGCTGGCGGGAAACATTTAAATCAGTTTGGATGGTTACAGGTTATCCCGTGAAGGCTCAACTCAAAATGAGTAAACCATCCTCTTTTTTCAAGTTTCCTCTCTGATTAATTTCTTCCCTTTGCTTTAGGAATGAACATTATTACAACTCTGCCTGAGTGTGGAGCTTCCGATGAAATGAGTTTTTAAAAATTAATTAAAATATTGACAATAAAGATCATACAGCCAAGTCAAACCACCCTATCTACCAAACCTGAAAAGTCAATTACTCTTAATTTTGAACATAGAATGTGATTTTTATCCAATATAGCCATCTGGATGACAATAGTTACCAGATGTCCAAAAAAAATTATGTTAAAGTAAATGAAAATAGTTAGAAGGATCATTGATTATATTACTTTTCCACTTGGAGACTAGTGGGAAAACAATGCATAGATAACCCTCAGTGCCTTTAAAACAGACTCAATATGTTAATTGTCGAAGTACATTAATGTTTGTACTTGGAGGAAATAAGACATGATTATAAATGGAATCAGATACTTTTTTAAGTAGGAGTATAAAATGTGGTAATCATGATAAATATCTGATATCAGATAATAATTATTGACTTAAATTATAGTTTCTTTTTTTTGAATAGGATCAAATTATAACTTCAATAAAAAATTTCTTGAAATAACAAACCTAGATGTATCTCATCTCCAGCTGCTTCCGTAATTAACCACGATAAAGCCAAACACTTTAAGTTACCAAATATAAAATAAATGGGATTTGTGACTGTGATTTTTTTTTTCCCTAAAGCCTGCTACTTAGAGATAAGACAACAGTTAAAAATTACATCAAAATCAGATATGAAATATATCGGTTGGAAATTGTATTCAGCACATGTAACTGAAAACCCAAATAATTGTGAATTCAGCAAGATAGCTCTTGTTTTTCTCTCGTGTTACAAGAAGTCCAGAACAGGTACAGAACTTTACGGCCAAAGTCTTTGGGGATCTTTTGGCCAGGCTCTCAAAGAACCTCTTAGGTAGGAAAATTGAGGAAGGGAGAAAGGGCAAAAGGACCCAGAACAGCTGAGTCAGCCTCTGTCATCGGGCTTTCCTGAAACCCAAACAATGACTCTGGATTCTGATTATTGACCAGAATTGAATCACATGTGCAAGCCTAGCTGCCATTAAGACTGGCAAATGTAGTTTTTCAGCTGGACACATTGCAACCCTGAATAAAATTGAGGTTCTATTATTAAGGGAGAAATGGATAATGGATATTAAGTAGGAAACTAGCAGTGTCAGCAACATTTTGATTTTTCCACAAGACAGGAAATTTGAAAGCTTTAAGGGTGGATTGAAAAAATAATCTGGGTCAAAATGGGAAACAGTGTTCTTTAAAGATCCCTTCCAGTACAAAACTACTAGATTCTGCATGCAACTTAATTTTTAATGCATTGCTGAGCTCACAGGAAGTAAGGGAAACCTCTAACACCACCACTTCCCTTTCCCTGAAAAAAAAAAAAAAAAGCTAGAACTGCACCAAGGTGTTAAACAGTAAGCTAACATGAAAGAGGCATTTGTCTGATGGTCAAAACCACATCAGGAGGCACATGTGAGACTAAGCCTCTTGTCAGCAACCAGTTCAAGGAGCCCAATCAGAGGCTCAGGTTTTAACCTGGGTCTTTGAAGACAGCGAAAGTGGCCCCAGGTCAGTTGTGTCCTCAACTTCAACAAGAAGCAAATGCAGATACTTGCCGGATGAAAGAATTGCCAAGGTAGGTCTCCAGGTTATCCAAAGCATGGATTAAAATCAACCAAGCATGAGATTACAATAAAAGATGAACAAATACCCACAGAAGTGGCCTAAATACTCAAAAAAAATCTACAAAAGTGATTCATCATATAAACAGCTTAAAGACGAAAAAGTACATTGTCATCTCATTAGTTGCAGAAAAACATTTCACTCATCACTCATTTGTGATTCTAAACATAGCCATACAACTTATAAATTCTCTTAGCATTTCTAATAATTTTTTTCTGTGAATAATTTTAGCTTTTCTAAGTAGACAATGATATCATCTGTGATTGATGATTTTTTCTTTGTACCTTTCCTGCTCCTTGTATCTTTTTATTTTCTGTTCTTCCCTGAATGAGTTGGGTAGGACTTCTAGTACAATGACGACTAGAAGCCATGATAGAAGACATCTCTGTCTGGTTTCTGATTTTAAAGAGAATGCTTTTATCATATTTTCATTTAAAAGATATTTGAAATTATAGGTTTTAATAGATAACTTTTTTTTTTTTTGGCAGCAGTGGCAACGGGGAGGGGTGTGGATTAAGAATATTCTTTTCTATACTAAAAGATTTGGTTTTAACCATGAATGAGTGATGAAACCATGAACTTTAAAAAATACATTTAAAAAGAAAAGCAACCCAGTAGAAAAATGAGTTGAGAATATGAACAGATAATTCATAGACATGAGACACAAATTGTACATGAAATATATGAAGTTATTTTAGCTTCATTAATAATCAGGTAATTTCACACCTAGTCAAATACTCTAGAGAAACTTCTGCACAGAGGTACAAGGAAATGTACATAAGAAGATTCTTGTGTATAAATTTTCTTCAGAAGATTCATAGTAGCATAATAGCAAAATACTGCAGACTAGCTCCAATGTTCATCAACAGGAGAATTGATTAATAAACTGTTACATATTCACTCAATGCCATGCTATCTGATAGCAGAAATGAGTGAACTATAACAATATGGAGAATTGTTTAAATTTCAGAATTAGAATATATATATTATATATATATTAGAATATATTAGAATATATATTAGAATATATTAGAATATATATATTATTTTGCATGTAGCAAATATTAAATGTTTTAAATTATAAGTGGTGGGAGAGGCAATTTGCCTCAGATGCACATTCTTGCAAGTGTGCCAAGAATGCAAAACCCTTTAGCAGGGCTGTTTCTCCGGGTTATATTTGTGGTGAGCAACCCTGAAGGTTGAGGTAATGTGTCTTGTTGGACAAAGATCAGGCTTGTTTCCATTTGCTAAAAGAAAAAAAAAAAAAAATAGAAGGCAGTAAATTCCTCAAGCTCAGTGTTCTTTGCCTATGATGCAAACCTACTGTGTGCGTAGCAGCCCTCTGCATCACTTCTAGATTTGAGAATCAAGGGGGACAAATATGACCATCTGATACTCTGGCCAGTGCTGTACTAAAGGCCTAAAGTCCTTTAAAGAGTAACAGGCAAACTTGTTAGCCTCTAAATTCAGTAAAATCCCAGACACTTCATAGACCTTGACAGTAAGTTGGGAGACCAGAAAGACTTCATAAGACCTTGACCCTGTTTAGTCGTTAACCAGATATCTTGCCTTGAACTATTGAGCACCCTCTACAGATGTTTCATTCCTTTTATGTAAAAGGAGAAAATTGAAGTAGATACTCTCTGATATTCCATAATTCCATATTGTGTGAGTACAGAAAAAATATCTCGAGATATAGAGTGAAGGCACTCATCCAGATAAAATGGGTCTTGCAGGGAAGCCCTTTTACAATTCATTTTGTGTCTGAATCTTCGTAACTGAGTGCTTTGGTGGATGGTGTTCCTTTCCTCTTCCTGCCTTCATTTTTCTTTATTTTTCTACACGTGGGTACTGATGCAATGGCAACAGTGATATACAGCCATGCGCCAGCCACTCAGGGCCGTTTTCTTCCTGTGTTCGTCTCTGTATTGCAGAGGCTGGAAGCCTGGGTTCTGGGTTAAATTCCACCAGTCACATGAGATTCAGAAAGCAGAAGACAGGCAGAAGCCATTATTATTCCTCCTGCAGAGCAAGGCAGGCGTTCACTTTAGCAAAGAGTAGAAATGAAGCTTTGGCCACTGTATCCAATCATTCTTCTGAGAATAACTCATTTTGGTGCCGCAGATAACTGAGATCACCAGTTATAGTTTCTTGTAGTATTTCCACGTTTCAGGAGAGGTGGTTTTGCTCACTTTTGTTCCCTCAACCCTTGTTTTTAAAGTGCTTAGTATCTTACGTTAAATCCTTCCTGTTCGAAACACCTGCAATCATTTCTCTTTACTGACTGAAACCTGTCTGACAAAAAAAAAAAAAATTAAATTTTGAGGAAAAGCAACTCTAAATTGATTTTATTTTCTCTCCTGTCATTGTCAAAATTTTAACAGTAAAAATAGAACTAAAGATTCTATTAGAATCTGTAGCCATATCTCTTAGTTTTCCATTGTTTCCATAACATTTCCAAAATTTAGTGACTTGAAACAACATAAAGTTGGGTTTTTGAGGGGTTTTTTGTTTTGTTTTTTTAGTCTTACAACTTCTGTAGGTCAGAAGTCTGGATGGGCTTAAATTAGTATCTGCTTAGGGTTTCCCAAGACCAAAATTAGGGTGTCAGCAGGGCTGAATTCATCAGTGGAGAATGTGGGTCACAGCTCATTCAGCTTGTTGGTTCACTTCAGTTCCATATGATTGTAGGACTGTGGTCCTCGTGCCTGTGCTGGCCATCACCCAGGGCTGGTCTCTGCTCTTAGAGGCTGCCCACATTTGTTCTCACGTTTTCCATGTGGCCTCCTCCAACAACAGACTCATGTGCAGGGTTGAGTCTCTCCCACATTTGTCATCTCTCTGACTTCTTTTTTTTTTTTTTTTTATGTCTCTGGCTTCTTTTGCTGCATCTCTCTAACTCCAGCCAGAGAAGGTTCTCTGCTGTGGCCACACAGATAATCCAGTATAAACTCCTGAGCTCGAATAAAGACGCAGACATAGAGAATGGACTTGAGGACAGGGGGAGGGGGAAGGGTAAGCTGGGACAAAGTGAGAGAGTGGCATGGACCTGTATACACTACCAAATGTAAAATAGCTAGCTAGTGGGAAGCAGCCGCATAGCACAGGGAGATCAGCTCGGTGCTTTGTGACCACCTAGAGGGGTGGGGTACGGAGGGCAGGATGGAGGCTCAAGAGGGAGGGGATATGGGGACATATGTATGCATATGGCTGATTCACTTTGTTATACAGCAGAAACTA
Source organism: Eschrichtius robustus (assembly GCF_028021215.1). NCBI lineage: Eukaryota > Metazoa > Chordata > Mammalia > Artiodactyla > Eschrichtiidae > Eschrichtius > Eschrichtius robustus. The sequence continues at coordinate 33,084,096 of NC_090827.1, read as the reverse complement.
ACACAACATTGTAAAGCAATTATACTCCAACAAAGGTGTTTAAAAAAAGAAAAAACTCCTCAGCTCAATTTATCTTTAATTATACCTGCAAAGTCCCTTATGCCAGGTCACATAACATATTCATAGGTTCCCAGGATTACAGCATGGTCACCTCTGTGGGGGTGGCGGGAGGGAGAAGATTTTGTTTATCACACCATCTAAACATGTGAGTGCTATTTCTTATATCTTCTTCATCTGACACCCTCACTTGAATCCTTATGATCTGCCTTGACTGTGGGAATCTTCTTTAACCTGGTATTCTGGTTTTCAGACATTCCCTTAAGTAGGAATAAGAGAGGGAGAGGTGGAAAGACACTGCCAATGTTTGATTTTTGGAGAACAATGATAACTCAAGGTGACGAGAGAGAGAAAGTGTTCCAGGAGTGACCCTGCATGGACCTGGAAACACAGTGCGTCATCTTATAAAGATATCACCTTAATGATTTCATTTTTAAAAATCAAGATGCAAGACCCACTTATTCCCTTCTCTACAATTGCACATATTTATTATTTTTAATTGAGCAACTTCCCTTCCAACACACACACAAACACACACACACAAGTAACCAAAATTGGGAAACATAGTAATTTCTTAGAATCAGTTTTTGCTCAAAGCCTGATCTGGGGTGAATGGGGAATTTGGAATTGTTCCTTGGGACCTAGAAATTAAGAGGCTACTCTGTGGGATGTGAAGACATCATCAATTCTCTTGTCAAATAAACAAAATATGTGTCTAGTTTTATAGTGAAACGAGATATGTTCCCAGCTTTTGGGCTCCCAAGAAGAAATGTTTCTCCTTATAATGGATACCCCTTCACACACAAATCCTGAAACATATTCATGCTTTGAACTGGAACAAAAATATTCATTAGAAGAATGATAACCTTTTGCCCTGCCTCTATAAATCCATCATCTATCTCAATAACAGAAACAATTTTTCCTCTCTAATTTTGTCCTCCCAGACCCAATTCTCATTCTTTTTGTTTCCTTTATTACCTATGAAGCATAGTTCAGAAAGGAAAAAATGAAATATGCAGAGATAAATAATAGCTTAAAAGAATCTTCTATTTTATCATCTCAGGTCCTTTGGTTTCTGAGCATTCCAGAAAAAAATGGGATATGAAGAACATTCTACAAGCATTGTATGTGAATAGCCTGTATACATTTACCAGCCGCTTAGGGTGTGACAGGAGATACAGAAATTCAAAATGATTTCTTAATACTTAAGGTTTATACTCTAAAATAAATGCAGTGAATTTCAATGCCACTTATTGGTTTAAAAAAATGCATCAAATCTAGCCTCCTGTTAACATTCTAGTCATATCAAATGACCTTAAAAAGCATGTCAATATTTATTTAATGTAGGATAATTCTAAGAATGTTTATCCTAACTGGGTTAGCTATGTTCAGAAAAGGCCTCAAGGCATGCATTTATAGGAATGTATCAGATGGCCTTGCCAAAATTCTACACTTAAAAATACCTCTGGGTTTCGCTTATATGAAAAAAGTCCTTTAAAATAATAAATAGTCTGAGCTTGCGGTCATGCTGAGATTAGAACATTCATATCCATCACCCTAAAAACATTGATTAATATTCTACCAAAGACCGAGGACCAGCTCAGCAAATGTAAAATGTGCAAAAGAGCATAATCATAATCTTTATATTTATATTACAATTTATAGGTTATTGAGAATTTTACCCTGATTATCTTATTTGGACAAGACGTGTATCAGGGTTGTCCCTGTGAGTCCCAAGAGCTCTTGCCATTTCTGCCACTGACAGTAATCTCAGTTTATCTCCTTTAAAATCTCTCTCCACTCTCAGGGGAATATCAATTTAAATGGCACATGTTCATAGAACAGGGAGAAGGAGATGAGCTGAAGAATATATGTACTTATTGTGTCTACTAGACATTCAGTCCTAGAGATGCAAAGATGACTAGATAAGGAATTTTGTCTTTGTCTGAAAACACTGGGAAATCAATGAAAGCACTTTAAACCAGGTGAGTGGATCATTGTAATTACTTTTTGCAATGATCTTTCTGGGTGCAGCAGGAAGTATGCCTCCCTTTCAATCCTCACATCCAGTAGATCATAAGTTATCAGTAATAGCTCCCACGTGTCTCCTCGCTTTTCCATTCTCACCACCCCCGCATAAGCTCACTTCTTTCATCTATTCTCACATGGAAAACACTGGAGAACCTGATTCTAACCACATCCGCCTGCATCCCTCCTCTAGCTGCAGAAAGACTGATGCTTCCAAACTTCAGCCTGCTCATATCGCTTCTCGATTTGAAATGGACCTCAGAGCTCATAAAGTCCAAATTCCTTTACAAACCAGGATGCTTCATGGCCTGAAGCCACTGGTCTTGGTCCACAGTGAACCGCTTCCAGTTCCTGAACGTTTTACACAGCACCACCTTGGCCTGGAGATCTTTTCTCCCTGCTCTGCTCTGCCCTCCTGCTGAGCCTTACTCATCCTTCCAAAATTCTTAACAGAAATGTTACTCCTCTGAGGAGATCTAGAGAAGATCTATTTTTTTCTTCACTGTGCTCAGGAGAGCATATTTCTGTTACTCTCATAATTAGAGGCCGAGAAGACCTGAGCTGACTTGCGGTGGTACTGGTGCCGCTGGTGGTGGTGGATTGACCCAAAGCCACACCTTTCCTTTGCAATGACCCTTTTCTCTCTCCACCTCAGAACCCAAGCAGCCCTCTTGGAAAAATCAAAAACAAAACGCAACAAAATCTCCCTTGAAGGTGCTCCCAAGCTGATTTGCAAAGATACAAAAACAAGTCCCTGAAAGTTTCAGGAGGGGTGAAAACAACCTTTTCAGACCTGGTGCCTTTAGATCTCTAGTAAAATAAATAGAAGTGATCGTTGCCTATGCAATGACTGTAGTGGGGTGAAATGGTGACTAGGACATAATTAGTTCTCAGTCAATCACACAGAATGATCAGAGGCCACACTTTTCATTATAATTACATATTTTTGTACTATGATCCTTTATATATATATGTATATTTATATTTATATATTTATATATATCTACTGTAGATATGTATATTTACTGCTGAATATAGATCCAACTGTGTCGTCATATAATCAAAATGTATATTATGAAACAAAACTGGAAATAAATCTTTTGGCAGTTCCAAGGCAACCATGAATTTTATTTTTAAATGCATGCCAAACAGCATACTTTTGTTTTAAGGATTTATTGCCACTGCTTTCTCCACATCCAGCGTCCCATTTTATGGACTAGTCTGCAGTTGCAGAGTAAAATATTATTGTTTGTTAATTTGGCAGTGGTCTGATCCCTAAAGACTTCTGAAATTATTTCACTGTCGCTATATACTTAATAACTTTCAGTCTTCTTCTCTTAAGACAAATGCTAATGACAAAACATTTGACTACAGACATTAAAATTTAATATGTTGTTATGAAGTAGCGAGAATAATTTTCTTGTGCAATTCACAAACTGATTTTGAAAGCATTTTTATAAAAGATTTCAGAAATCTTTTAAATATTTGCAGAATGCTTTAAAGAAGAGCATAACCTCCTTCAACAAAACTAATTTGAAAAATAATTATTCTATATTAGTGTGATACTTTTAAACAAAAGTCTTACTTTAAACTTATACCTAATAAACATAGATAAAAGTATCTTTAAGAATATATTTATTAACAAAATACTAGGATTCTGACTAAGCTCTGATTGTGTCTAAGACAAAGATGATTGACATTTTAGTGAACTCAGGGCCATTATTTTTATCTGCCCAGGAAGTTTTCCCATCTCTCTTCTTAAATAACAGAACTTGCTCCCTGATTCCATTTGATCCACAGCTTGAATTCCCTAACGGTGAAATGGCACGTGACCCAAACAGGGATCATCAGTATTTTCCCTAGGATTCTGGGAGTGAAACAAAGAAACAAAAAAATAATAATAATTCTTTCTATTGGGGTTTCTAAGATCAAGCTGTTGGTGGCCACCTTCCAAACTATATGGAAAGAATCTATCTGCAAAATAAAGCCAGGGAAGGGGGCAGGAGAGAAAGAGAGAGACTTGGTGAGGTTGAGTTTCTGACTTAAGAAGTTCCAAGAAGGAAGAAACAGCAGGACTACACCAATTCTTTCATGTGGGCATTGGGGAAGTGGCAACTCCAGAGAAGAAATGAGGAAGGTGACCTGGTCAAATGTACTTGTAAACACTTCTGGAAAACACATCAATAATATTTACTAGGAGGAGAATCTTCACCTACGTAATGTCTTTAGAAGGATCTTCCTGGTCTATGTAGGGTCACTTAACAAATCTGGAATCTACAAATTTATGGCTCTCCAGAAAATCTCATGTAAGCTATGTAACTATTTGGGTACAAAATAGAGATATTTCATAAACAAACAATAGTCTTTTTGTGAGTAATATAGTCTCATGCATTATTTACAGAACTGGAATATAATCTGGGCCAGAGTACATCAAAGTGTGATAAAAAAAAAAGCTGTGTGGACCTGTGTTGGTGGCCCTGATCATTTCCTTGCTTCATCTGTGCATCACAATTACTTGTATCTTTGAAATTATTGATAAAACTTGAAAGAGTAAGGTGTCAAATTAACTTAAGTTTGATGTGATAAGCTGCTCTTTTGTATTATCTCAGTTTCCTACACCTTTTTCTTTTATCTTCTGAGTTCTGTGGGTCAGTAAACTATCCTGTTTAATCCAGTTGAAGTTGGGTCTCTGTCGTTTGCAATCTGTTGAGTCCTGAGTACAACCATTAATATACTTGATAGATCTGATTTGTTGGGAATTCCCAATACACATGGTACCTGAACTTTTAAATGCCTACTTTTTTTCAACTTATTTCAGGAGCAGTGGTAAACCAGAACTGAAAACAAAGACAGTCCTATAAAACCAAATGCAAAGATTTGCTCTCTCACTATGCATAGATATTTCTTGATAGTGCCTTGTATCTTTGTATGGGTTACCCTTACTCTTTATTTTCACAAATTTTTGCCCTAGAGCCTTATCAGAAATTACTGTTTTTAAAATTCACTTTCTCCATTCATCCTTTTATACTTCAAATGGTTGACATAGATTTATGAATTTAGCACTTTGAGTGTCAAGATCTATGTGTACATCTATGTAACTAAATAATCTATATTCTTGCTTGCCCACTATGAATATTGAGGGTTTACACAAAAAAATTGAGTTTATTTTTATCTCCTTATTTTATAATTTTGTGCAAGAGACTGGAAAGTAAAAAACCTGCTTTTTTGCATTTTTAAAAAATTTATATACAGTAAAATTCATTCTTTGTGGTGTACAGTTCTATGGTTTTTGACAAAAACATAGTTATATTTACTACCACAATCCTATTAAAATATTGATGATTAAATTACCAAAAAGGAGGAAATGGAAACACTCAAAATCAAGAAAATATGTATCTAACAAGTAGAAAATTAAATTTGTTATTATTATTTTCTTTAATTTTATTTATTTATTTATTTATTTACGGCTGTGTTGGGTCTTCGCTTCTGCGCGAGGGCTTTCTCTAGTTGCGGCGAGCGGGGGCCGCTCTTCATCGCGGTGCGCGGGCCTCTCACTATTGCGGCCTTTCTTGTTGCGGAGCACAGGCTCCAGACGCGCAGGCTCAGTAGTTGTGGCTCACGGGCCCAGTCGCTCCGCGGCATGTGGGATCCTCCCAGACCAGGGCTCGAAACCGTGTCCCCTGCATTGGCAGGCAGATTCTCAACCACTGCGCCACCAGGGAAGCCCAAATTTATTATTGAATGATTCAAAACAACACTGATATATATTCAAAGTAAATTTTTGACAATAAAAATAAATGAAGATATTCAAAATTGGGTTGCAATTGTGAATTCACTAATATTTTAAGATGAATAATTTTCAGTAAAATAAAAATTTTATCATGGCATTTGTATAGCAAACAAAAGCTACAACTCAAATAAAAGGAAATGACACCAAAGGGTAAAAGAAAAGTCATATTTAAAACTCTTTAGTTTGGGGACAAAACTTAATCCAGCTCTTGATATCAGCCACTGATGGGAACAAGATTGGTTCATGCTAATGTTTTGAAAACTGGATATTAATGAAGTAAATCTCATCTTGGGACATGCTGAAGATGATACTTCATCATCTTCTAACCGATCAGGAGTTTTGGGGTCAGCTGGCCACCTCTCTGGTCCTCCTCCCTATAAAGCAGATTCTGGGAGAAGGGGAGTGGAAAGAATCAATCACTTGGGCTGATGCAGGGAAAAGAAGGGTCAGTGTGTGAAACTAAAGGAAATGCCAAAATGCATATCTTGGCAAAGAGTCAAGGGCAACTACAGCTGCAGTTCATCACCAGTTCCTCAATCCAAAGCCATGTACAGTGGGACGGTGTAAACACTTAGAACTGTTAGTTTAAGGAGTTGTAACCCAAAATGCCAATTCTTCCTAACTTTGTATTTCTACTAAAAGCCTTTCTAAATTGAAGAGGAAGATTCTCAGAATCCACGGTAAACCTGAAGCACGAAGCTTGTGAGGGGCAGAACCCAGGGCAACCCATCTAGTTGGCTGGAACTAATGACTTCTAAAACAGATCAATCAGATCCAACAGTTCTTGGTACTTGCATCACTCCTCTCAAGAATCCAAGTCCTAAGAGGGGGGTCTAACTGGTCTAATCTGGACCTTGTGCCCTTCCTGCTTTGCTATAGGATGACTCGATCAACAATTTCATCATGTGTCCTCAAATGGAGAAGATATGATCCCTCTAAAGGGGGCCAGGGTTTCGGTAGCAGAAGAAAGGGTAAAGACACCGCAAGGTAAAAACCCCTGCCAGAGCCATCAGGCCTCTTTATTTTGCATATATCAAATTAATTTCTATTTTGAGCCCCATCCCATCAGACAGGTGGGAAACTGTATGCCATTTCTTAGAGATTCTCCATGCACAGGCATCTTGTTGCTGTTCCAGAGCTTTCTGCATCACCAAAGCCTAGGGCAGGGGCACATGGATTCTACTCTACTGTCTACATAGATCACTTGGAGAATCCTATAATCTTTGCCCACGTGTCTGCCTTCTGCCAGCTCTTTGTCACTTCCAACCCGAGCTTTGCGTGTGGAAATCTTTAACGAGGTACCTGTGATTCCAGCTTCCCAGGATACCCTGCAGCCAGTCCTCCTGGAATCACGTCACATGCTGGCATTTTTGTCAGGGAGCAATGTTCACGTCTCTTTTACTGGTAAAACCTTCAGACTGCAAACCCGGTCACAATCCAATAGAACCTTTCAAAAAACTGCAGGAAATCTTTCTCCCCTTGTGTTTCTTCTAAACCATTTCACCCGCACACATTCACTTCACCTTTCTAGGAACTTTACAAAACCTCTAATTATCTTGCAGGCTTAGATTTTGAGCAAAGAAAGTCAAGACACTTTGCAGGTTACTAGCTCTTTCCATTCTAACCACACCTCCAACCCTGCCGCCACCCCCCCCCAACCCCGCCAGCCACTGAACCAAGCAGAGCTGAGAGTCTAGGGTCAGCTTGTATGGGGCAGCGGAGGGAGAAAGAGAGAGAGAGATTGTCATGGGGCGTTGTTAAAGAAAAGATGCAGGGAGCAAGCCACAAAAATTATTATCTGAAAAGATGATGATCTAATCACACCAAGATCAAGGATTAGCACTCCTGGCAGATAGAAAATGACCTGGAACCAGTCCAGGGATGGAGCTCGGAGTCCTTGCAAAGCCTTTTAAGTAATCCCAGCTCAGGCTCACAAGGGCAAGTTGGGTTCACTTAAAAGGGCAGACACTACATCCGGATCCCCAGGAGAGAATTCCTGGTATCTTGTGAAGGAAGCTCTTCTCTTTTCATTTTTTATGAGTGATTTATCAATGTGCGAAGATGCGTGTGTGTGCATGTGTCTGGAAAAAGATGTGTAAGGGGAAGGAGTGGAAAAGTGCTTATTAGTCCTATATTTTATATTTCTTCTTTGAGTACGTGGGCTTACCGTACGTAATAGTAGCTAATATTGTTAGGGGAACCGTTAACCTACACGGCCCGCCCTGGTCAGGTACAGTAGTAACCACTTGCATGAGTTATCTTACAACAGGAGCTCCTGGTAAGGAAGGCGGAACTGACAAGCTACCACCAATGGAAGAATTCGGGAAAGATCAAAAGGAGAGAGGAGACTTCAGTCCATATGTCCTACCAACCTCCCAGAATCCTTCTCTCTGGAATCCATCTTGGCGGAGTGATGCGCGCACCACCAGGAAGGACACTGAGTCAGAATGATTGGCCAGAGACACCCCGGAAACTAATCCTATCACCATAAAACCCGAGGCTGCGAGCCACATGGCAGAACAGTTCTCCTGGGTTCCTTTACCCTCCTGCTCTCTGCCCGGGCGCCCCTTCCCAATAAAGTCTCTTGCTTTGTCAGCACCTGTGTCTCCTCAGACAATTCATTTCTGAGTGTTAGACAAGAGCCCACTTGTGGGCCCTGGAAGTGGTCCCCTTTCCTGCAACAATATTATTGTGTCCGTCCCATGTACCAGAGACCATTCTACATACTTTCCATGTTTTAATTAACTCATTTAATCGTTGCCACCACCCTGTGAGGTAGGCGTTATTATTATTGAAACCAAGCAGGGCCCTGTGGGGCTCCTGGGCACAGAGGCCTCTTTTTCTTGTCCCCCATTTCTTGTAGGCAAGGCTCCAGCCTCCATGACCTTCCCTGAGTTCCAAAGGGCAGATTCGAACAGTTGCTAATCAAGGGAGGAGCAGCCATGAAACCACCTGAGGCGAGATTACAGGGACCAGAGAAGCCCATCAAGATTAGGAGACGGACCACCTGAGACCCTGCACACACCCTCGTCTTGTCAGCAACCCAGCCCCTGAACTACCACCATAAAACTCCCCATCACATCCTCCCAGGTTGGGACGTACGGTTTTCTGAGGCAGCAGCCTGCTGTGTCCCCCTTTGCCTGGCAAAGTAAAAAAAGCTATCCTTTTCTACTTCACCCCAAACTCTGTCTCCAGGCTTCCCTGGTGGTGCAGTGGTTACGAATCCGCCTGCCAATGCAGGGGACACGGGTTCGAGCCCTGGTCTGGGAAGATTCCCACATGCCGTGGAGCAACTAAGCCCGTGCGCCACAACTACTGAGCCTGCGCTCTAGAGCCTGCGAGCCACGACTACTGAGCCTGTGTGCCACAACTACTGAAGCCCGCATGCCTAGAGCCCGTGCTCTGTGACAAGAGAAGTCACTGCAATGAGAAGCCTGCGCACTGCAACAAAGAGTAGCCCCCGCTCACTGCAACTAAAGACCGCGCACAGCAAGGAAGACCCAAATGCAGCCAAAAATAAATTAATTAATTAATTAAAAAAAAAAGAAAGAAAGAAACTCTGTCTCTGCGATTCCATTAAGCGCCAGTGTACAGAGAAGCTGAGCTTTTGGCATCGTTATCTGCATTTCTTAGAGCAGGGAACTGAGACTCAAAGTCAAGTAAGAAACAAACTTAGGATTTGAACCCAGGCTGTCTGGCTCCAGAGTCCACGCCTATTGCCACCTTTCATGTGAATTGTGTTTCTCTAAGCCTGCCAGTTTACATGCCGGCTCTTTGGTTAATTCTACCCATACTGCATACCTTCTATCTGTGGGGTCTACATGGTGGTGCTTTTACATTGTTTGAGCACAAATAAGATGAATAAAATTTTGTCCCTACACTGGAGGAGCTTACACGTATAAAACTGTAATAGGCAGTGTGATGGCAGTCAATTTTGTCAAATAGACCTAAAAAAGGTCTGTGGTTCTCTATTTATAATTACTCTAAAATTTGATATTATTATTGTAAAACACCTGACATTTATTAGATAAGAATTTTATGTGGTCCAACCTAAACTATCAAAATAATATTAGCTACTAGGATTCAGTTACATGTTGAAACACTGTACATTCATTAAAATGTAATGGCTGAATAACTATATAATAAAGTTATACTATATAAAATACTATATAAATAAAGTTTCTAATCCTTTTTCATGAGCTATTGTTACCCAAAAACTGGGTTCACCTCTTGGTGGGTGTCAAACCAATAGACACAACCAAGCCAAAGATTGGGAGAAAGAAGGGTTTATTATTTGCAGCAAGTAAGAAGAACACCTGGGATCTTTCCCCAAACAACGTCTCCCTGAACAGCAAAATTGGGGAAGTTTTAAGCTCAGGGTCCATGCATATTCATGAGGGGGCTTGAGCAGAGGAGAATTCAGCATAGAATCAGGGCAAAGGCCCAGAGTGTCCAGCCTTTAGTTGATTAAAGTCAGGAGAGTCAACACCATCATTCCATCCTCCACCTGGTTGGGGACCTTAGTTCCTGCAAAACTCAAAGATATGTTATTATGTACATCCCTTGAGGAACCAGAACCCTGCCCCGTTGCTGCACTACTGTTTCTTGACTGCTTCTCCCTTGTTTCTGCATTCCCTCCCTTCCCTTAAGGTCATTAATTACTGAGACTTGTTCAAGGGCAAGCCTTGTGCCCAGGCTTAGATCACTAAATGGCTTAGGCCATTCCTAAGCCATTCCTTGTTCTCTTTCTCCAGGGACCCTCTAACTTATCAGCTTACACTATAGTATGCTAATAAAACTTAATCATCCATAGAATACTTTCAGCTATCTTTCAATATTTTGAATGTATACAATACTATATCTCCAATTTCATTCATAGGAATTATTGTGATATATAAGGACTCCCCCCGCCCCCCTGATAGAAAGGCATTGGTGCCGGCTAAGGGTACCTGTCAGATTTTTCTGTTGGTGTTTGCCACATTGGAAGTGTGTCATTTAGAGTGTACAATATGTGTGTCTCAAATGGTGTGTCCCGTGAGCAATCAAGTTTTGCAAAACCATGTGCTTATGGGAATTGGGATGGCAATGCTTCAGTGTGCTTTACGGTCTACACAGATGTAGCCATTCTTCCTCAGCGGCCATCCTAATTTATCTAAGAACAAATTCAGAATAAGTTATCTTCCTGATCATGTAAAGAGGAAGTGAAACAGCAGTGGGAAATTGGATGGCCAGCTTGTGTTTGTCTACAACTAGGGACTTCACCTCACCGCCCCCTCACAGCAGAGTAATTCCTTTGGGCGGAGCTGCCCAAGCATCTCTGCCTCTCTCTTCAAGATTTGCACCAGACAGGTTCATCTCTCATTTCTGGCTCCTACATCCCACTCTGTGGTACCACATTTGGTGACTTCAGTAGCGAATGCCCAGCCAGGCTGACCACTGCCCTTACAGCTGCCCTATAGCAGGTAGAGGCAGCAGAGAGTCAGGGGTGATGTGTTTGTCACAAAACAGAATCTCTGGGGAAAAAATCTGGCTTAAATTCTAAGCTTGTGAAGACGGAGATATTGTCTTGCTCATCATCATGTCTCCAGTGCCCAGAATAGTGGCCTGGTACATAGTAGGTGTGAAGCTGAATCCGGTTTCTGTACCCTAACACTGAATTAATTCTCAGAGACAGAGTTTTAGGTGAAGAAGAAAAGAATAGCTTTATTGCTTTGCCAGGCAAATGGGGCCACAGTAGGCTAATGCCCTCAAAATTGTGTGTCCCAACCTGGAGGGAGTAGTGAGAAGTTTTATAGTAATGGTTCAAAGAGGGCGTGAAATGCTCGACGACATTCTTCTGATTGGTTGGTGGGGAGGCAAGTGGGAGGTTGGTGGTATCATCAACCTTCTGGTTCCAACCGGTCTCGGGTCTACGCGCTTGTGGGCAGCATACCATTAATTTCTCCCACCTGGTGCAGGTTTCGGTATCTGCAAAACTGCTCAAAGATATTGTTATGTGTATCCCTGAGGGGGAACCCGGACTCTGCCCCAAGGCTGCGCTATTGTTTCCTGACTGCTCCTCCCTTGTCTCCACATCCCCTCCCTTCCCTAATTAGCATCTATTTGAACTGACCCTTTGGAACTCAGGGAAGGTCATGGAGGCTGAATGAAGTGTTTTCCACACTAGAACTGGTAATACATTGCCCTTGCAAGGTTAAGAGCACATACTTTCTGACTTTTCCTCACAAGAACACAAATGGCCACTGCTTTTAGGGGTGATATGCCAAGATAATTAAAAGTGGAAAATGGGTTTTTTTGGTTTTGTTTTGTTTTTTTCTTACTTGACCTGTTGATAGTTGTTGGACACTTTACTCCTTTAATCAATTTTTCTTTCCAACATGATCAGCACAGGAGACCCACATCTAAGTGCTTAAGAAGCTCCAGCGTAGATTGACATGCTGGTCCCTCTAAATCCTGGGGAAATCAATATAGGAAAGACCTTGAGGTGCTAGGTGTCTTTTCTTAAGGCTACGATTGGGAAGAGGCTTTCCACAAACTACCTCCCCATTCTCACTCTTTTCACTTTCAACTTCTTCTCACCACTGATTATAGAAATGCTGCGTCTGTCTCTAAATAGAGCCTCCATTGCTATGATATGAGCAACTTACCACTTATGCCCAATCACCATGCAGCACAAAAACAATTATACGCATCTTTAAATATATGCTTGATTAACTTTCCTATATATTTTAATTAACTAATTTATTTTTGGCCATGTTGGGTCTTCATTGCTGCACATGGGCTTTCTCTAGCTGCGGCCAGCGGGGGCTACTCTTCATTGCGGTGCATGGGCTTCTCATTGCTGTGGCTTCTCTTGTTGAGGAGCACGGGCTCTAGGCACATGGGCTTCAGTAATTGTGGCACGCGGGCTCAGTAGTTGTGGCTCGTGGGATCTAGAGCACAGGCTCAGTAGTTGTGACTCATGGGCTTTGTTGCTCTGAGGCATGTGGGATCTTCCCGGACCAGGGCTCGAACCCGTGTCCCCTGCATTGCCAGGCGGAATCTTAACCACTGCGCCACCAGGGAAGTCCTAACTTTGCTATATATTTTAACACTGAACTCTCTTTGGATGAGCACCGTCTTCATGTTTGTAGGTCATGACACATGGACATTTGATGACAGCAAAAAAAAAAAAAAAAAAAAAAATTAGAAAGAGCATTTGTATGCAAAAGAGAAAGCATCACTGCGTCAGTAAGAACTTCTGTGCATGAGCAATTGCCAGGGCCCAATCAAAGAAACAAACAAAAAGCAAACACACACAAAAAAATACAGGGTATTTTCAAAGGGGTCAAATCGAGACTATCAAATAAATGAATTTCAAAAAAATTGTTCTGCTTGCAGAATTCATTTATTATTAATTATATACAGATGAAAAAATTTAAATAGTTCAGGTCAATCAATTTCATCACCTAATCACAACTGTAGGAAGATTATGCAGATTCTATTTTCTTTCTTTCATATGAAAGTTTAGTACATTAGGTGACTTTATAGCGTTACATACTGAACTACCAACAATTACCAAAAACATTTGCCCATTTTTCTTTTCATTCTTGGTGAAATGAAATGTGAATCCACTTGCCCTTCAAGGGCACTAGCGACTTAAAATACCACAGGTAGAAATTCAGTGACAGGTCACGCGCTAAGAGTTGATGAATAAACCCAAAATGCTGTGATTGAGTGGTGAGTTACTAGTATACGATAACATCTCTAGCATGAAGAGATTTTGATTAAACTGTGTACTTTAGAAAGGCTGGGTGGGTGAGGGGCACTTCTATCTCAGATTACCTTTTCAAAAAATAATAAATATAGACAAGTTCACCATAGCATTCTCTTGAATGTCCCAAATCATGAGGTTACTGATCTTACTTTATTTATATAAATAACAAATTACTGCAACCTGCTATAAACTTCTACATTTACTACTCTAGAAATTATAGTACCATAACAAAAGGAAAATAACACCCTATTTGGGAAGGGGGAACATTTGAAAATAATAAGAAAAGTATAATCCTTTAAAAATAATGTATGCTGTGCTGATACGTTTAATCTACCATATAAATGGGTGATTTGCTGATTCTGCGCTGAATGTTTTGTTTTGTTTTGTTTTGTTTTTTTAAATTTATTTATTTATGGCTGTGTTGGGTCTTCATTTCTGTGCAAGGGCTTTCTCTAGTTGTGGCAAGTGGGGGCCACTCTTCATTGCGGTGCACAGGCCTTTCACTGTCGTGGCCTCTCTTGTTGCGGAGCACAGGCTCCAGACGCGCAGGCTCAGTAGTTGTGGCTCACGGGCCTAGTTGCTCCGCGGCATGTGGGATCTTCCCAGACCAGGGCTCGAACCCGTGTCTCCTGCATTGGCAGGCAGATTCTCAACCACTGCACCACCAGGGAAGCCCCTGCGCTGAATGTTTTTTAAGGAAAGTTCAGATGGCAGGTATGGCACCAAGCAGAGGAGACACATACTAAGGTATGAGAGCAGGTCACCACCAAGAATGCAGCTTTAGTTCTGTAATAAAGCAAATTATAAAGGGTTGGACAGAGTCCCTGTTTAGGACCCGTCGTGGGTTCTCCGGTACCTATTCAAAACCCATTTTCAATTCCTTTCTCCATTGTCTGTTACTTACTCTAAGGGTTGGACAACCGATGAATCATTTTTTTTTCCAGCTGCAACAGTCACGTAACCCAATTCTGGTCAATGAAATGTAAGGGGAGGTAATGGAAGCTCCCTCCTAGCTAAGAGAGTGGGAGTGAGCTCTTATCCCCTGCCACTTGCCCTTGCACCTGTGGGTTAGAGAAGAGGCTGCTGGGAGCCACAGTAGCCCTCTGACAGCCATGTGGGTAGGACCATGACAGTCACAGAGACTCCCAGCCCCAAAGTCTTGACTTTGTGAGCCACTGAGAGAACTTCGGCGTTCAGATTTCTTGTAACGTGAGAAGACCTCTAAATACCACGTGGTATTTAGAGCCCACTGCGTTTTAAATAGATACCCAGTTATCTGAGATACCTGTGAATAAGAGGAAAAAGACAAATTGGATGGTCACCAGAGGTGACAGCGCGGCCAAGTCAAAGTTTTTGGCTTTGTTGACTCAGCTGTGTTTTGTTTCCCAGGAGAGAGTATCAGTGCGTGCATCTGAATCAGGGAACCCCAACTTTCTGATCAGTTGAGTAAACTGGGTAGTGGATTTCATTGTATCTTGTCATACTAACAGGAGATCTTCTGGCTTAAGAGTAATTGGTACTAATGAATCTGCCTCCTCTTTCTCCCAGGGCTTCACTGGCATAAGGGTGGAACAGTAGCTAGAGGGCTCTGGCCTGACAGCGATCTCGTGCATTTAGAGGCTACAAGGGCAGAGTTACTGCCTGTAGCCATCCACAAGCAAAAAGGAAACAAATCTCCCCAAATCCCATTCAACTGTATCGTGGGAGTGGCAGAAGGTGACAATGTCCTTTACTGAAATACGAGTGGGTTTCAGCAGTTGTGAAAGGACACGGCCCTAGCAGTGAAAAGCTCATAAACTAGGGAATATCTTGAGAAAAGAAATTTAACCTTGGAAAGAATATGGAATGTTTATACAATCAAATGACCTTTTTCTTTGCAAAACATCTCATTATCGAACTCCTTTCAATATTAAATCCCCTGGGCAATGAAGGAAGAACTACAAAATGCTTAATCTAAACTGATGAGAAATAATGCCGATCAAACTTTAATTAGAAATGATGACAAGGAAACTCACAAATTCCAATATGAGAAAAGGAGGCAATATTTACCGAGTTATTCTCTGAGGAAATATGGATTGGCTGTCTACCATCTGGTGCCACTCTTTCCAAATATGGTACCTGCCCTGCTGCAGGATATGGTCCCATATGGGAGAGAAACTTTTAACAAGTAAGAGATCTTAATACGTAATTATACATGATATTCCTATACATACACATGGATTTCTATACATATGTTTCTCTGAAGAAAAGGAGCAGGAATTTTACTAAGAGAGGAAAATTTTTTTTAATTCTAATTTAGAGATCAAATAAGGTTTCCTGGAGAAAGTGACATTGAGTTTAGACCTGAAAAATTCCTAGGTGTTAGTCTAGGTAGGAATATTCAACTTTGCAGGAATACTTTAGACTGCAGAAATACATGATTGAACCTGAAAAAATTTAAACTTGACATTAAGAAGCAGTTGCAGAACCTAAACTCACATCCATGTGAATCCCATCTGCCCTGGTTTTTGTCAGTACAAGTTCAAAGCTTGGTCTGTCCCACTATTCTTTTGCCATCTGTACCCTCCCCCAGCCCGCTCAACCCCAAGAACTCATCTTCTTCAAGCTAAAGACAGTAAGTGAATGATAAATGGGCCTCTCTGCTGCTAATTTTGAGTGGTTGAGAAGAGGCCCTGCTCTTTTGCCCTAAAATTCCTCCAGAACTTGTCCTTTCTGACACATTGCTCACAAGGAAAAAAATTAAGAAAATGTAAGAGAAAATTAACTTCTTTGAATCTGAAGCACAAAGATTGCTCTTTTGTTTCTTATTTAGGAAATTATCATTTTTAACCTTGATACAGCTTTGGACCTCAAATTAGATAGAAAGCCTCCAATATGCTAGCATTGTTAATTCAGCTCTGGAGAAAATAGAATGTGCAGGAGTGCTCTTATGCTCTCTCTCTCTTTCACACACACACACACACACACACACACACACACACACAGAGGTTGCAACAGACATTGAGAAAATATCCTTAGTTTCAGCCCTAATTCTCCTCAAATAAAGAAATCCCATTTCAGACACCTCCATAAAGAGAATTTCTACAACCTTCTTTTTCATTTTACAAACACTCGAGAATTTGTAATAAAACCTAAAGAATTTTAGCTTACTTCCTTCTAATCAAATGACCAGATATGTCAGTTCTATAGATATTTGGGGACAAAATATTGCAGTTTAATTTGAAAGTGTAAAGTTGTCATTTCCCCCTAAAACTTATAGCTATCATATTTACTTTATGTTTATGCCACACCATAACAGTATGAGAGTCTTTATGATAAATAGAACACAAAGTAAATAAAAACAAACAAAAAACCCTTTGCTCTGAAGGAGTTATCAGCAAACACCTCGGATCTCCCCAAGGTAACAATTCGATTTGCTGAGCAGTTAAGATGATAAAGCACCAAGCCTCTTAATTTATTCTGTTCCATTAATTTTCTTCCATTATGTCAGAGAAAACAGAACAAGAACTGAGTGTGAGAAATAATAGACCCAGGAAAGAAAATGTCAGGGCATGCATCTAGATTGTAGAAATTCTCTTAAAGAAAAATTGGCTTCCTAGGAGAGTTTGACATTCCAGGATAATGCAATGTCCTATGCCAGAGTTTCTGCTCTGATATTAACGTACATTTGAAGCTGTATCATGGATGGGGCAGGGGGCGGGGGGTGGAAATCAAGGTTACATGCCCACAGCAATGTACCTGCTCTGTAAATCTGCCATGTTGCCAGACCCTACTATCCTCAGTAGAAATATGGACCAGGTTTAGGATGTATCAGAATGGAGCAGCAAAGATCTAAGCCTGGATTTTCCCATCTCTAAGGTGGGTTCACTGGAGGGAATTAGAAACACGTTTTAAAGAGAACATTGTAATCTTCCTTTTTATAGGATTGTGTACTACGTAAGTCCAGGATACTTCCTCTTTTGTGATATTCCTAGTTTCGGATGTAACTATAGATTGTTACTAAAGATAGTATAGAATTAAACTTTTGAATATGTTGAATTTTTTACTAATCCTTGACTTCACATAAAACCAACCGACATGAGCGTGTTCAGTAGAGATGCTCAAAAAACTAAGACGCTCCGAGCTAGTGACATAAAATCTTAAGAATACAAGGCACTAAGTGAGCTATTTTGCTTGTTATCAGAATAAAAGATGAGGAAAGAGTTATAAAGTAGATTCCTTGAATATACTAAAAATATAACCATAGTCTTGTGTGGTGAAGGTTCTTTTTCATCAGATTTTTACTTGCTTTGTGCTCTACTGTTCAGTTGAACGTTTAAATTGTAGCTTGTTTGTGGGTAAAAGTAAACAAAGCAGTACTGCCAACGACTGGATGAGAAAGTTAGTCTAATTCTGAGGCGCAGTATTTTGAAGTTCATTTTTGCAATGGACCAAGCCACGTATTTGAATTTAGCTCTTCTCAGTAACATCTTGCTTCAAAGTAAAATAAATATTCTGGTTTTCATAAATCCAGATTTTTTTTTTTTTTTTAAACATCTTTATTGAAGTATAATTGCCTTACAATGGTGTGTTAGCTTCTGCTTTATAACAAAGTGAATCAGTTATACATATACAATATGTTCCCATTTCTCTTCCCTCTTGCATCTCCCTCCCTCCCACCCTCCCCATCCCACCCCTCTAGGTGGTCACAAAGCACCGAGCTGATCTCCCTGTGCTATGCGGCTGCTTCCCACTAGTTATCTATTTTACATTTGGTAGTGTATATATGTCCATGACACTCTCTTACCCTGTCACATCTCACCCCACCCCCTCCCCATATCCTCAAGTCCATTCTCTAGTAGGTCTGTGTCTTTTTTCCCGTCTTGCCACTAGGTTCTTCATGGCCTTTTTTTTTTTTTTTTTTCCTTAGATTCCGTATATATGTGTTAGCATACTGTATTTGTTTTTCTCTTTCTGACTTACTTCACTCTGTATGACAGACTCTAACTCCATCCACCTCATTACAAATACCTCCATTTCATTTCTTTTTATGGCTGAGTAATATTCCATTGTATATATGTGCCACATCTTCTTTATCCATTCATCTGTCGATGGACATTTAGGTTGCTTCCATGTCCTGGCTATTGTAAATAGAGCTGCAATGAACATTTTGGTACATGACTCTTTTTGACCTATGGTTTTCTCAGGGTATATGCCCAGTAGTGGGATTGCTGGGTCGTATGGTAGTTCTATTTGTAGTTTTTTAAGGAACCTCCATACTGTTCTCCATAGTGGCTGTATCAATTTACATTCCCACCAACAGTGCAACAGTGTTCCCTTTCCTCCACACCCTCTCCAGCATTTATTGTTTCTAGATTTTTTGATGATGGCCATTCTGACCGGTGTGAGATGATATCTCATTGTAGTTTTGATTTGCATTTCTCTAATGATTAATGATGTTGAGCATTCTTTCATGTGTCTGTAGGCCATCTGTATATCTTCTTTGGAGAAATGTCTATTTAGGTCTTCTGCCCATTTTTGGATTGGGTTGTTGGTTTTTTTGTTATTGAGCTGCATGAGCTGCTTGTAAATCTTGGAGATTAATCCTTTGTCAGTTGCTTCATTTGCAAATATTTTCTCCCATTCTGATGGTTGTCTTTTGGTCTTGTTTATGGTTTCCTTTGCTGTGCAAAAGCTTTTAAGTTTCATTAGGTCCCATTTGTTTATTTGTGTTCTTATTTCCATTTCTCTGGGAGCTGGGTCAAAAAGAATCTTGCTGTGATGTATGTCATAGAGTGTTCTGCCTATGTTTTCCTCTAAGAGTTTGATAGTGTCTGCCCTTACACTTAGGTCTTTAATCCATTTTGAGTTTATTTTTGTGCATGGTGTCAGGGAGTGTTCTAATTTCATACTTTTACATGTAGCTGTCCAATTTTCCCAGCACCACTTATTGAAGAGGCTGTCTTTTCTCCACTGTATATTCTTGCCACCTTTATCAAAGATAAGGTGACCATATGTGTGTGGGTTTATCTCTGGGCTTTCTATCCTGTTCCATTGATCTATATTTCTGTTTTTGTGCCAGTACCAAACTGTCTTGATTACTGAAGCTTTGTAATATAGTCTGAAGTCAGGGAGCCTGATTCCCCCAGCTCCATTTTTCGTTCTCAAGATTGCTTTGGCTATTCGGGGTCTTTTGTGTTTCCATACAAATTGTGAGATTTTTTGTTCTAGTTCTGTGAAAAATGCCAGTGGTAGTTTGATAGGGATTGCATTGAATCTGTAGATTGCTTTGGGTAGTAGAGTCATTTTCACAATGTTGATTCTTCCAATCCAGGAACATGGTATATCTCTCCATCTATTTGTATCATCTTTAATTTCTTTCATCAGTGTCTTATAATTTTCTGCATACAGGTCTTTTGTCTCCTTAGGTAGGTTTATTCCTAGATATTTTATTCTTTTTGTTGCAATGGTAAATGGGAGTGTTTTCTTAATTTCACTTTCAGATTTTTCGTCATTAGTGTATAGAAACGCAAGAGATTTCTGTGCATTTATTTTGTATCCTGCTACTTTACCAAACTCATTGATTAGCTCTAGGAGTTTTCTGGTAGCATCTTTAGGATTCTCTATGTATAGTATCATGTCATCTGCAAATAGTGACAGCTTTACTTCTTCTTTTCCGATTTGGATTCCTTTTATTTCTTTGTCTTCTCTGATTGCTGTGGCTAGCACTTCCAAAACTATGTTGAATAATAGTGGTGAGAGTGGGCAACCTTGTCTTGTTCCTGATCTTAGTGGAAATGGTTTCAGTTTTTCACCATTGAGGACAATGTTGGCTGTGGGTTTGTCATATATGGCCTTTATTATGTTGAGGAAAGTTCCCTCTATGCCTACTTTCTGCAGGGCTTTTATCATAAATGGATGTTGAATTTTGTCGAAAGCTTTCTCTGCATCTATTGAGATGATCATATGGTTTTTCTCCTTCAATTTGTTAATATGGTGTATCACATTGATTGATTTGCGTATATTGAAGAATCCTTGCATTCCTGGGATAAACCCCACTTGATCATGGTGTATGATCCTTTTAATGTGCTGTTGGATTCTGTTTGCTAGTATTTTGTTGAGGATTTTTGCATCTATGTTCATCGGTGATATTGGCCTGTAGTTTTCTTTCTTTGTGACATCTTTGTCTGGTTTTGGTATCAGGGTGATGGTGGCCTCGTAGAATGAGTTTGGGAGTGTTCCTCCCTCTGCAATATTTTGGAAGAGTTTGAGAAGGATAGGTGTTAGCTCTTCTCTAAATGTTTGATAGAATTCACCTGTGAAGCCATCTGGTCCTGGGCTTTTGTTTGTTGGAAGGTTTTTAATCACAGTTTCAATTTCAGTGCTTGTGATTGGTCTGTTCATATTTTCTATTTCTTCCTGGTTCAGTCTCGGCAGTTTGTGCATTTCTAAGAATCTGTCCATTTCTTCCAGGTTGTCCATTTTATTGGCATAGAGTTGCTTGTAGTAATCTCTCATGATCTTTTGTATTTCTGCAGTGTCAGTGGTTACTTCTCCTTTTTCATTTCTAATTCTATTGATTTGAGTCTTCTCCCTTTTTCTCTTGATGAGTCTGGCTAATGGTTTATCAATTTTGTTTATCTTCTCAAAGAACCAGCTTTTAGTTTCATTGATTTTTGCTATTGTTTCCTTCATTTCTTTTTCATTTATTTCTGACCTGATCTTTATGATTTCTTTCCTTCTGCTGGCTTTGGGGTTTTTTTGTTCTTCTTTCTCTAATTGCTTCAGGTGCAAGGTTAGGTTGTTTATTCAAGATGTTTCCTGTTTCTTGAGGTAGGCTTGTATTGCTATAAACTTCCCTCTTAGCACTGCTTTTGCTGCGTCCCATAGGTTTTGGGTCGTCGTATCTCCATTGTCATTTGTTTCTAGGTATTTTTTGATTTCCCCTTTGATTACTTCAGTAATCACTTCGTTATTAAGTAGTGTATTGTGTAGCCTCCATGTGTTTGTATTTTTTACAGATCTTTTCCTGTAATTGATATCTAGTCTCATAGCGTTGTGGTCGGAAAAGATACTTGATACGATTTCAATTTTCTTAAATTTACCAAGGCTTGATTTGTGACCCAAGATATGATCTATCCTGGAGAATGTTCCATGAGCACTTGAGAAAAATGTGTATTCTGTTGTTTTTGGGTAGAATGTCCTATAAATATCAATTAAGTCCATCTTGTTTAATGTATCATTTAAAGCTTGTGTTTCCTTATTTATTTTCATTTTGGATGATCTGTCCATTGGTGAAAGTGGGGTGTTAAAGTCCCCTACTATGATTGTGTTGCTGTCGATTTCCCCTTTTATGGCTGTTAGTATTTGCCTTATGTATTGAGGTGCTCCTATGTTGGGTGCATAAATATTTACAATTGTTATAGCTTCCTCTTGGATCAATCCCTTGATCATTATATAGTGTCCTTCTTTGTCTCTTGTAATAGTCTTTATTTTAAAGTCTATTTTGTCTGATATGAGAATTGCTACTCCAGCTTTCTTTTGATTTCCATTTGCATGGAATATCTTTTTCCATCCCCTCACTTTCAGTCTGTATGTGTCTCTAGGTCTGAAGTGGGTCTCTTGTAGACAGCATATATATGGGTCTTGTTTTTGTATCTATTCAGCCAGCCTGTGTCTTTTGGTGGGAGCATTTAATCCATTTACATTCAAGGTAATTATCGATATGTATGTTCCTATTCCCATTTTCTTAAATGTTTTGGGTTTGTTATTGTAGGTGTTTTCCTTCTCTTGTGTTTCTTGCCTAGAGAAGTTCCTTTAGCATTTGTTGTAAAGCTGGTTTGGTGGTGCTGAACTCTCTCAGCTTTTGCTTGTCTGTAAAGGTTTTAATTTCTCCATCGAATCTGAATGAGATCCTTGCTGGGTAGAGTAATCTTGGTTGTAGGTTTTTCTCCTTCATCACTTTAAGTATATCCTGCCACTCCCTTCTGGCTTGCAGAGTTTCTGCTGAAAGATCAGATGTTAACCTTATGGGGATTCCCTTGTGTGTTATTTGTTTTTTTTCCCTTGCTGCCTTTAATATGTTTTCCTTATATTTAATTTTTGACAGTTTGATTAATATGTGTCTTGGCGTGTTTCTCCTTGGGTTTATCCTGTATGGGACTCTCTGTGCTTCCAGGACTTGATTAACTATTTCCTTTCCCATATTAGGGAAGTTTTCAACTCTAATCTCTTCAAATATTTTCTCAGTCCCTTTCTTTTTCTCTTCTTCTTCTGGGACCCCTATAATTCGAATGTTGGTGCGTTTAATGTTGTCCCAGAGGTCTCTGAGACTGTCCTCAGTTCTTTTCATTCTTTTTTCTTTATCCTGCTCTGTAGTAGTTATTTCCACCATTTTATCTTCCAGGTCACTTATCCTTTCTTCTGCCTCAGTTATTCTGCTATTGATCCCATCTAGAGTATTTTTAATTTCATTTATTGTGTTTTTCATCATTGCTTGGTTCCTCTTTAGTTCTTCTAGGTCCTTGTTAAATGTTTCTTGCATTTTGTCTATTCTATTGCCAAGATTTTGGATCATCCTTACTATCATTATTCTGAATTCTTTTTCAGGTAGACTACCTATTTCCTCTTCATTTGTTAAGTCTAGTGTGCTTTGACCCTGCTCCTTCATCTGCTGTGTGTTTTTCTGTCGTCTCATTTTGCTTATCTTACTGTGTTTGGGGTCTCCTTTTCACAGACTGCAGGTTTGTAGTTCCTGTTGTTTTTGGTATCTGTCCCCAGTGGCTAAGTTTGGTTCAGTGGGTTGTGTAGGCTTCCTGGTGGAGGGAACTAGTGCCTGAGCTCTGGTGGATGAGGCTGGATCTTGTCTTTCTGGTGGGCACATCCACGTCTGGTGGTGTATTTTGGGGGTGTCTGTGGCCTTATTATGATTTTAGGCAGCCTCTCTGCTAATGGATGGGGCTGTGTTCCTGTCTGGCTAGTTGTTTGGCATAGGGTGTTCAGCACTGTAGCTTGCTGGTCATTGAGTGATGCTGGGTCTTGATGTTGAGATGGAGATCTCTGAGAGATTTTTACCGTTTGGTATTACGTGGAGCTGGGAGGTCTCTTGTGGACCAGTGTCCTGAAGTTGGCTCTCCCACCTCAGAGGCACGGCCCTGATGCCTGGCTGGAGCACCAAGAGCCTTTCGTCCACACGGCTCAGAGTAAAAGGGAGAAAAAATAGAAAGAAAGAAAGAAAGAAAGAAAGAAAGAGGCTATAATATAGTGAAGCAAAATAAAGCTATTGTAAAGCAAAGCTATACAGACAAAATCTCACCCAGAAGCATATACATATACACTCACAAAAAAAAAGGAACAGGGGAAAAATTAATATATCCTGCTCCCAAAGTCCACCTCCTGAATTTGGGATGATTCGTTGTCTATTCAGGTATTCAGCAGATGCAGGCACATCAAGTTGTTTGTGGAGTTTTAATCCGCTACTTCTGAGGCTGCTGGGAGAGATTTCCCCTTCTCTTCCCTGTTCACACAGCTCCTGGGGTTCAGCTTTGGATTTGGACCCGCCTCTGCGTGTAGGTCACCTGAGGGCGTCTATTCCCCGCCCAGACAGAACGGGGTTAAAGGAGCAGCTGCTTCGGGGGCGCTGGCTCACTCAGGCCGCGGGGAGGGAGGGGTACGGAGGAGGCGGGGCGAGCCTGCGGCGTCAGAGGCCGGCGTGACGTTGCACCAGCCTGAGGCGCGCAGTGCGTTCTCCCGGGGAATTTGTTCGGGGATCACGGGACCCTGGCAGTGGCGGGCTGCACCGGCTCCCGGGAGGGGCGGTGTGGAGAGTGACCTGTGCTCACACACAGGCTTTTTGGAGGCGGCAGCAGCAGCCCCAGCGTCTCACGCCCGTCTCTGGGGTCCGCGCTGATCGCCGCGGCTCGCGCCTTTCTCTGGAGTTCGTTTAGGCGGCGCTCTGAATCCCCTCTCCTTGCGCGCAGCGAAACAAAGAGGCAAGAAAAAGCCTCTTGCCTCTTCGGCAGCTGCAGACTTTTTCCCGGTCTCCCTCCCAGCCAGCTGTGGTGCGCTAAACCCTTCAGGCTGTGTTCACGCCGCCAACCCCAGTCCCCTCCCTGCGATCCGACCGAAGCCCGAGCCTCAGCTCCCAGCCCCGCCCGCCCCGGCGGGTAAGCAGACAAGCCTCTCGGTCTGGTGAGCGCTGCTCGGCGCCGAGCCTCTGTGCGGGAGTCTCTCCGCTTTTTCCTCTGCGCCCCTGTTTCTGTGGGATCCGCGCTGTTAGCTGCGGCTCGCGCCCGTCTCTGAAGTTCGTTTAGGCGGCGCTCTGAATCCCCTCTCCTCGCGCACCAGGAAACAAAGAGGGAAGAAAAAGTCTCTTGCCTCTTCGGCAGCTGCAGACTTTTTCTCGGACTCCCTCCCGGCTAGCTGTGGTGCGCTAACCCCTTCAGGCTGTGTTCACGCCGCCAATCCCAGTCCTCTCCCTGCGATCCAACCGAAGCCCGAGCCTCAGCTCCCAGCCCCCGCCCGCCCCGGCAGGGGAGCAGACAAGCCTCTCGGGCTGGTGAGTGCTGGTCGGCACCGCTTCTCCGTGCGGGAGCCTCTCCGCTTTGCCCTCCACACCCCTGTGGCTGCGCTCTCCTCCGTGGCTCCGAAGCTTCCCCCTTCTGCCACCCGCAGTCTCTGCCCGCGAAGGGGCTTCCTAGTGCGTGGAAATCTTTCCTCCTTCACAGCTCCCTCCCACTGGTGCAGGTGCCGTCCCTATTCTTTTGTCTTTGTTATTTCTTTTTTCTCTTTTGCCTTACCCAAGTACGCGGGGAGTTTCTTGCCTTTTTGGAGGTCGGACGTTTTCTGCCAGCGTTCGGTGGGTGTTCTGTAGGAGCAGTTCCACGTGTAGATGTATTTCTACTGTATCTGTGGGAAGGAAGGTGATCTCCGCGCCTTACTCTTCCGCCATCTTCTCTCCCCCAGCATAAATCCAGATTTTGACCCCAGTATAATTAACGCCCAAGTGAGTATGGTTATCTTGGGCCTAAAAGAAGGAGGATCCAGCCCTGGAAGTTCACCTGGCTGACTTAGCATCATGGGCACATAGCTCACCGGCTGGTGGATGTACAGTTGGGTCACATCTCATCCAGGGGATAGGTTTTAAGGTCAACCGGTGACTCCGTAATATCTTTAATACCCTTTTAACCACTCACAGAGCATAGCAATCATTGCATGGGGTTGAAGGTGACTTGGGAGATTCAGTTACTGGCCCTAGTTTTTCACCTCTATCCTCCCTCACCCACACTGTTGCCACAGTCTCAATGTGGAGAGTGTATTTCTCTGCTCCTTGACTTTTGTGACTTGCTTTGGCAAGTTTGCCAGTTCCAACTCTAGGTCTTAAGAGTTCTCATGAGTTTCCACTTGCTCTCTCACACCTCTGCCATCACTATGAGAAGCACATGTTAGCCCAGCTAGCTCATGGTTCCAGGACAAAATAAGAAATACGTTGAACAGAGCTGATCAGCAAACCCATGAGAGAAGAATAAAAACCTATTGTATGCCACTGAGATTTTGTGGTTCTTTGCTAGAGGAGATTATTGTGGCAGTAGCTAATTAAAACACTGATCTTATAAATAGGTATAAAATAGTGTATACAGTATATATGGAGAGCATATGATGAAAATATAATTTAAGTGTTTTAACTCACTCTTATCAGGACTAGATGATCGCAAGAAAAGAGGCACCTGGGTAGGGTAGGCACAATACCCACCAGCGACAAGCTTTTCAGGGGGTATAGAGATCTGCCTGAAACCTGAAGGAAATGATTGGCTATAAAGTATTGGGGGAAAACTTAACACCATTTAATTAAATATCTACAAAATAAAACATGATGTCAACTAGTCAACTGTACTTCAGTTCAGGTGTTTTATAATTACGTGTCAGTTGTATTTAATAGGGGACGTGGATACCTTTTTATAAGTTTGATTTAAGGTGGAGTAGAGCCTCAAAAGTCACCATCTACCCCTGTGCTCAGAGAAGGTCTTAAAGCAGCCCTGAGAGGTACGTGGAAACCGATTAATTGAGGGAAGAGAAGTTCTCCCATACCCTGCTCACTCATGGGCAAGCAGTGAGTTTTTCTACTCCCTCCACTCCACCCCGCCCTTTTCTTTCTCCAAATACATTTTATGGAATTCACCAATAAGGAGATTTCACTATAAGTGTCAATCTTCACGTAGATCACCGTAGAGAAGGAAATCTCTCCCAACAGACATCTTTGTTAGTGGAAAGGGCACTGGAAAACATGAGAAGATCTATGGTTGAGCCCTGCTTCTGCTACTTGGTGGGAACACCCCTCTCCCAAGACCACCCCAGATGGGCTGGAGGGAAGGCAGATCCTCCCTCTTATAAACCTCCCTCTCACAAACCAGTCTTTACAGGCTCACGTTGGAAGCTCTTTCTCCTTGCTTCCTACATAGACTGCGTGTGTACTTATCATAACGTTTACACAACTGTATTAAAATTACATTTTTGCTCTTTCGTTTCCTCCAGAAGACTCTTGCTTTCTTGAAGAAGGATTATGTCTTATTCTTGGTATTCTCAGCTTCTAACACAGTGGTTGGTACATAATATCCATTAATAAGTGTTATGGACAAAAAAAATGAACCTTGATGCTTCATATCTTGGACACAAACTTATCCAGCTGGGTGGAGAGAGTCAGAGTGGAGACAGTGCTATCCCTTTGACAGTCCCACATAGCAATCAGGTTTTAGCAAGAATGAATATTCGATTATTCTCTGGAACACTCTGAAGCCAGCTGACACATGATGTGATTCGCCATTTGCCTACTGTGGCCATTTCCAAAATGAGATTATTTACTGACTGTTCTAGTATGACTGCATGGAACCCTACCCAAGACTCCCACTGTAATGGACATATAATTTTGGAAATCAAAATAAAAGTTATGACCTTATCTTAGGAAAAAAATGAGTCATTTTTGACTGCTTTAATAATAGACTCTCCTTGGCAAAGACAGAAAAAATCTTTATAGGTTTCACTTCCCTAAGCAAAGAATAGGAGCTATAACACAGTAATAGAAATAACAAGTTTGAATTAAGGGAGTTCCTTTTTTTTTTTAATCTGTGGTGTAAAAATGGATTCTGACAACTCTGATAATCTAGAGGCAACCTTCAGCCATTCAAGCGTTATATGGTGATTTATGTCACAATAAAAAATCATCTACAGGTGCCCCAAGACATGGGGTAAATATCATCTATAGGATAAAGTTCCTCAAAATAACTGAGAAATTACAGGCTACTTGGTCCAAAGTACAGTCATCAGTATACTGCATAACATCTGACTTATAACTGCTGCAGATATTTATAATAATGGAATATATTATTTAACATGATGACGCCTGAAAAGGCTCATTAACTCTAAATTTGATTCAGTAACTCCACTTCTTTTCATTTGCAGACTCAAGATTCCGAAGTTCTGTAACATTAGCTTAATTATATGAGCTGTGAACCATCCCTAAATCTAGACTCATGTTTAGTTTAGTGCAAAACAAGTATTAATGTTGGGATTCTTATTTCTAAAATGCTTTTCTGAACAAATTCATTCATCTCCTTTATTTTTCTTCTTGGGATTTCTAGACTACAGCACAAATTAGAAATTGTAGAATCATAGAATTTGAGGGGTTGAGGACATTTGAGGTAACAGAGGTTAGAAAAATGTGTTAAATGACTCATGACTATGATAAGCTAAATAGTTCTTGTGAAGGTACCAGAACAATAATTACCTTTATAAATGTCAAAAAGAAACGAGTGGCAAATAATGCAACAAAATGAAGGTTAGACCTAAAAGGTGAAAATGGATACAATAATCAACAATTAGAGACTTGAATTTAATAACTTAAATAAAGTAGATCCAAACCTGAATAGATCACTCGAAGGAAGATGAGAATATTGGAATATAGGAGGAAATTTACCTCAAAATGTGTCCATGCTCGCTCTAGCCCTGTCATGAATCCCAGGCCAGACATCCTCCTTTAAAATTAAGCACTAACCTTTTTATTGTGATTCTTGGACATTTTCCTGCTGCTCAACATGTGTTTTGTTCCTCCTTCTTAAATGAATTACTTTGAATCTTTACCAAATTATAACCAGCTAAAAATTACCTAAGAAAAACTCATTGAGAAATTAATTTTATTCTATGTTTTCCCATGGGGAGATACATTTTTAGATTATTTGTAAAGCTTTACCATTATTCTTTTTATTCTTCTTTGCAAAGACGTCGTATACAATTGTATGGCACTTGGGATAAGATTCGTTAGGATACCAACCAGCATTTTTCCTGTAATGCAGATCTCTAATTCCTCCAGTCATTTCCTTCCATACCTATTCTTGTAGCAGTTGATTTTCCTTAACCAAATAAGCCATGACAGGTTTCAGACTTTTTCTTTCTTTTTCTTATCTTACGGTGTGTTCTGACTAGCGGGTGCAGAACAGCCGTTTTTCAAATTTTAGAAACCATCAGGGTAATCTGGAGGGTTAATGAAAACAGAGATTGCTGGACCAGCTCCATAGGTCTGGGGTGAGCCTGAAAACATGCATTTGTAACAAGGTACCAGGTGATGCCCGATGCTGCTGATCTGGAATCCAGCTTCCAGGATCATAGCTGTAGAATATTAGGAAACAAGGGAAATAAGCAACCAAGGATTGTTGCAAAGTTCTCACAATTGTTGCAAATTATAACAGATGAAAGTAGATTGGGAGTTAAAAACCAACAACTGGTGTTTGACTATGTCTGAAATGTCAAGTAAACGAATCAGAAATAAGAAAGATAGAGTTGGAATAGTTTTCAAAGGCTGAAGACGCAAAAACTTTAAGAGGTCTTAGAATTTCTGAAGCTGCCATCAAAGCTACCCCCAACCAGGGTGTCTGCCGCCTTGACACCCCCAAAAGTAGGCTATCTACTTCTTTCTACTCACTTTTTAGACTTATTTTGATCTGCTTTGAGCTGACATTTCTAGCGTGCCATTCTAGAAGGTCAAGTTCTTTTACTGGATTTGTTTCTTTTTTTAATTTCCCAGGTATAGCTCAAAAAATATTAAAATTCTATTCCTGGGATTAATGTTGTTTTCCCTAATGTGCCTCAGCTTTACTGGAATAATTTGTGGTCAAATACCTTGTGAGTCTTTCTGCCCTCACATTCTTCTTTCCCTCTTCGAAACTTCTGGAATAATAGATAAACAAATAAAAGTGTGGATTCTGGATAATTTTGTCCTCCCTACTCTCCAGGCCAAATGACTAGATATTTAATTACTATCATTAGCAAACAGAAGATAGAATGTCATCTGTCCAGAAATAAAAGCAAAACCATAGTTTTTCTTGAATTACATATAGGTGCTTCAATTGTCCCTGTATATGTCCTGGGTTATTTATTTAAGGAAATGATACATCTAAAAAGAGATCTAAGAATACAACCAATGAGTTACAGCATTGTTTACAATATTAAAAATTAAAAACAAGCAAAATGTCCACCAAGATGGCTTCCAGCTGAAGGCTCCACAGTCCCCTAAATCTTAATAGAATCTTAATAGAAAAATAAAAAAGGTAAGGAGAGAAGGCTTGTGGTCTAAAGCAGGGGGTGGCCAAATGTAGTCCACTGCCTGTTTGGGTGTACATCACAAGCTGTGTACAAAATGCGTATAGCTGCAAGTTTTTCAATTTTTAAATGGTTGGGGGAAAAAACAATACGTCAGTAATATTTCATGACTTGTGACAATTTTATGAAATTCATATTTCAGTATCCATAAACAAAGCATTATTGGAACACAGCCCCACTTGTTCATTTACATATTGTCTAGAGCCTCTTTTTCACCATAATGACAGATTTGAGAAGTTCCAAACAAGAGCCAGGATGACCCACCAAGCCTCAAATATTTCCTTATCTGGTCCTTTACAGAAGTTTCAAAGATGTGGAAACAGCTTGTTAAACAAAGTAACACCAACTGTTTCTTTGTTGTTGAACTTCCCTCCGGCTCAATGCAGTTTCCCAGCTCCAGTTGGGGGCTATTTTTTGCGGTGGTTCCCAAACTGACTTGACTGAGGAACGCTCCTTTTTATGGAATGTCTCCTACTGTACATATTTTTAAAACGCCATTTTGGGAAATGCTGTTCTGGTGCACAGGCCCTCAAAGTGGGGATGCAAATTTAAGAAAAAAGAATAAAGAGCTAATGGTGAAATTTCAGATATCTGTGAATGCATTGCAAGCATCGCCCAGGGAAAAAGAGAATTTGAGTTCTAAATGTCTCTCAAATTATATCCATGGGAAATACAGATGACTCTTCCTTGGGAATATAACAACGAGGGAAAAATCAACTTTGAGGAAAGAACTTTTTCTGTTGACAAAATCATCGCACCATCTTTATATTATAAAAAAGAAACGGTAATTCTAAATATGCAGAAATGTCACGGGAAAAAATGGCTATGTTGGCTCAGCAGAATGTTTGGTAAATGTTAGCTAAAAACACTAGACATGAGCTATGTATAATTGTAATTCTTAAAGCCTCGGGAAGTCAGTAAATGTTACATAATAAACGCCATCATCATTTCACCAGGGATTTAAACACAGGATCAGCCTGTTCTTTCTGAAATAACAAATTCTCCTTCTGTGAAATAATAGTGACCTCCAGTGGCTGTCTTGTTATAGTGCTTTACATTTTCTCAAACTCTCCTGGAAAAAAAAAATTACAGAAATGCTATGCACTCCTTTCCAGATTGTAAATGTTACTCTTTTTATTTAACAAGTTTGTGTTGCTTGTTTGTTATGTTGTCTGCACTGTTCTGAGCATCCGCAGAGAAAAGCACTGGGCGAAGAGTCACAAGACAGAGCCGTAGGGCAAATAAAAGCTGTTTGACTCTGGACAAGACAGCTTTTGACTTACCTAAGTCTTGGTTTTCTCACAATGCTGTTTTGAGTAACAGTGAAAGCATATGTAGAAGCCCTCTTTATACTGTAGTGCACATTACAGAGAGGAGATGGTAATATGTCATGTATGGTTCCTTCCTTAGAATTTTGTAAACGTCAAGAAAGTCAAGATGCTTGGAGTCGATACAGGAATGGGCAACTGCTGCCTTCTGAAAGCTAAAATATGAATAGATTGCCTTCTGAAAGCTAAAATATGAAGTCAACTCCAAATAGACCAGGAAAAAGAAATATGAAGTCCTCTGAGACTATGGTGATCTCACTGAGGTGGACACCATTGGTTGTCCCTTCCCCGTTCTCCCTTATTGGGAGAGCCTTAGTTTCATTCTAGGGTTCACCTTCCATGTTCTATGAATCACTAGGGGCTAAGTCAATCATACTTCTATGCTCCTTTCCAGTGACTGGATTTGTTCATGGTTATATGTCCCAATCAGGTCGATAGGATCTGAATTCTTCCTGGGGGCAGCAGCATGCATGGCCATGGTAAGTTATTCTTGTTATTTAAAAAGTGTTTACAAGAAGTAACCTCCCTCTGCCCCCCATTTTTGAGGGGTTGTTGTCACGTTTGCATAGGACACCTGAAGCTTCTGTGGCTATCTATGACTGTGAGAGGAGACATTGATGAAGTCCTGAAGGTGGCAGAGCAGAGACATAGAAAGCACCTGAGTCCTTGATAACGTTGCTCTGTGGGCTATGCCAGCCTTAGAACCATCTACCTCTGGACTTTTTGTAACGTAAGAGGCAAAGTCCACTGTTCTTCAGCCATTTTTAGTTGACAATTCTAAACTAAACTTGCAGCTGAAGGCATCCTTACACATTCTACTAGGTGTTGCCACTCTCAAGGCCTCTAGGCTTGGAAATATCTGGACCTTGATGGGTTCCTTTATTTTAATCATCTACTGCATATGCTCAGAGAGTTATAATTAAATATAATGCATACCATAATTTTCACATTAGTGGAACAATTAGGGTTCAGACAAAAGAGGAATCTTTACAAAGGAGAAAGTATTGGGAAAATATCTGTTTGATGATGTGACTGACAAGGGATTAATTTCCAGAATATACAAACAGCTCATACAACTTAATATGAGCTTCATATCAGAACAAACAACTCAATCAAAAAATGGGTAGAAGATCTACAAAGACATTTCTCCAAAGAAAACACACAGATGGCTAACAGGCACATGAAAAGATGTTCGACATCACTAATTATTAGAGAAATGCAAATCAAAACTGCAATGAGATATCACCTCACACCAGTCAGAATGGCCATCATCAAAAAGTCTACAAATAATAAATGCTGGCAAGGGTGTGGAGAAATGGGAACCCTCCTACACTTTTGGTGGGAATGTGAATTGGTACAGCCACTATGGAGAACAGTACGGAGGTTCCTTTAAAAACTAAAAATAGAGCTACCATATGATCAGAAATCCCACTCCTGGGCATATATCCAGAAAAGACAAAAACTCTAATTTGAAAAGATACATGCACCCCAATGTTCATGGCAGCACTATTTACAATAGCCAAGACATGGAAGCAACCTAAGTGTCCATCAACAGATGACTGGATAAAGAAGATGTGGTACATATATATATGGACATGGAATATTACTCAGCCACAAAAAAAGACTGTAATAATGCCATCTGCAGCAACATGGATGGACCTAGAGATTATCATACTAAGCGAAGTAAGTCAGACAGAGACAAATATCATTTGATATCACTTATATGTGGAATCTAAAGTATCATACAAATTAACTTATTTACAAAGCAGAAATAAACTCACAGATATAGAAAACAAACTAATGGTCACCGAAGGGGAAAGGGGGAGGAAAAATTAGGAGTTTGGGATTAACAGATACACACTACTATATATAAAACAGGTAAAAAACAAAGACCTACTCTATAGCACAGGGAACCATATTCAGTATCTTGTTGAATGGGAAAGAATCTGAAAAAGAATATAGATGTATAGAGATATAACTGAATCACTTTGCTGTACACCTGAAACTAACACAACATTGTAAATCAATTATACATCAGTTATATATATATACCGGAAGATGACATCACTCAGCATTTGTTTTTGTGAAAAGGCACACAGTTCCTATCTCCTGTCACTATGTGCCAGGCATAAAGCTAGTTACCTCTATCCACCTTCAGGCTCATTGAGAGGATTAAATGGGTAACTGAATCTGAAACTTAGGTTCTCAGTGAGTAATGGTTTCCATCTTTTCCTCATCTCTACCATTTTACATCCTTTTACCTATCAAACCTTACGGAGAGTTCACCTTCTCACACAAGCTCTCCCCAAATTAAACTTATCTGTTAATTTAGGTCTCCCGTGCACTCAAGACAGTGGTCTGAGTTTAGGTACAACTGCTAAGTTTTCTGCTGCATCTGGGCATATTCTTCTCTCTAATACACACCAGGATGGCAAGGAAGTTAAGCAAGGCAAAGATGTTGGCCTCCACTTATTTGTGAGTATGTGGGTTCTATCATTCTCTGACTCTTCTCAACCCTTTGCCAGTCCCCTGGTATTTAGCTTTCTGACCTAAACATAGTTGTTACCCAATAATTGATGAGAACTGCCTACCTTAGCAACACTACTGACATAAGAGTACCCTCGCTGTTTAATATGCAAGCTGTGAAGTTCCTTTTTAGCTTTATAAAAGCCACTTCCTCTCCCGGAGTGGGGAGGATTAGGTGACGTCTGGCTTCATCTGTTCTGTCTGACACATCTCAAGTCTGTCTGTAATTTCCTAATGTTCTCAGGATGTGTTCTGATAAAACCCTCCCCATAACCCCAGTTAATACTAAAAATTTACAAAAGATTATTCAAATACCTGAGGTTTTTTTTAATACTTGTACAGAGGGGTAAACAGGACCACAAATGTATTAAAATGTAACCCAAAGTAGCCATGATTGACTGATACCATGTATACTGTGTCTTTTTCTGATTTAATAAAAAATACATTTACATCTAAAGAAAAGAAAGTTGGAATTTGGCCAAAGAACTGAGAACACCATCACCGGGACACAGAGTCCTGCTTTATGTCAACAACTAAAGCAGAGCTTCCCCTGTCACATACTTGCTGGACATTCTTGAAATGACTAATTTAATAGCAAACACTTAATAAGTACATTTTATATGCCTGGGACCTTTCTAAGAGCTTTTACTTTGAATAATTTAATCATGATTTTTGCATTCAACAATCACAGCAAACTGAGGAGCTGGGTATAATGATGATGTCTGTTTTCCTCATAAGGAAACAGGCCCGGAGAGATGGAGAAACCTGGAGATGACCAATAACGTGGCAGATCTGGGATTCAACCTCGGGCCACCTCCCACCAGAGCCTGCTCTCTTATCCGTGCATTACACCATGTGAGTGCTCGGTGCCACCACTTCCCCCATTAGCTATCGATCTGTTCACTAGGCATGCATGAGCGCCTACTGTGTGCAAGGAGCAGAGGGGTTGAAGACACTTTAGACATCATCTCTGCTCTAAGCAACACCACAATCCAGTTGGGAAACAAATAGAAAAATAGGTAAAGGAGACCCTACATCCCTCTGGTCTGTTTTTAACCTACTACGTCATCCCCCCATCCACCATCTTCTATTTCGATAGGTCAGTGCTCAACAGAAGATTTTTTTGCCACTATTGTCTTGCTCCGTACCTGAGTCTGATAGGGTTGCCATAACAGAGCCTGGGTGGCTTTAAAGAACAGAAGTTTATTTTCTCACAGTTCTGGGAGCTAGAAGTCCAAGATTAAGGTGTGAGCAAGATTGGTTTCTTCTGAGGACTCTCTTTGGCTTTATAGATGGCTATCCTCGCCTGTGTCTTCACGTGGTCTTCTCTCTATTCCTATCTATGTCTAAACGTCCTCCTAGGTTAGGGCTCATTCTAAAGACCTCATTTTAACTTAATTACCTCTTTAAAGACCCTTTCTCCAAATACAGTCACATTCTTAGGTGCTAGGAGTTAGGACTCCAATATATGAATTTGGGGGGGGGGGGCGGGGAGGACACAACTCGGTCCGTTACATGTATTAACTCCGCCTCCCTACCAACTTCTCCAAAAAGTACTTCGACATCTTTAATGACTGCAAACCTCCAGCACTTGGAAAAATTAAAAGAAGAATTAAAAACTTTTCTCAGCTTGAGGCAGGGAAAGAAGAACATAATTATGTATACTGCAAGAAAAGTGTGTAATTAAGATGTTGTGAATGATTCCTGGGGACAAGCCTTTGGTTATTCAAAAACACTGCCTAGAATTGTTTTCACAGGCTAATTTAACCTTCTTCTCATCACAAGACATTACATATATGTGCACCATGAAGTGAAGTTTATCCTAATAACAAAAAAATAGGTTGAACTTCCCTTTTATATCTCCCAGAAGTGGTAAGTATATCTCAAACATCTTCTGGGGCAGGACAAAATTAAGAGTTTGCCCTAAGAAGGAAGATAAAGTAAATAGAAGGGTTGGGAAGGTCTTATTATTACATAATTCATAGTTAGACCCATTATCCACTTTAGTGAAATTAAGGGCAGTGCTTCCTGTGGGTGAATTTCACCTTTTTTAACACAAATAAATAATAAAATTGTAATAAACAATAACAGACATATATTATATAAAATATACTACAATATATAATATAATATAAATAATATATAATATAATTAATAAAATATATAATCTATAGATAATATATAAAATATATAATATAATAAAAAAGAAATAATAAAAAAGAGGTGGATGGCACTTTGTAATTTGCAGTGTGTTATACTAAAGTGACAGTGTCACGTCACAGGCTGAAATAATATTCAGATATTCCATGTTCATTTTTCAAGAGGGTACCCAGCACTAATACTTAGCTATGTTCATCTCAAAACTTAATACCTTTAAAAAGAAATTCTCATGTGTTCTTTTCATATGACTGAAGAAAATTCCACAGTGTGGGTATTTAATCCACTCTCCAGGCAATATAACCAAATTCTTAAGTGAATTTCATCCTAGCATTGTCTTACCCACTGAAGAATCCCTGTGGCATAATTCTCTAATAAAACTTCACAGCTCAGACCTTCATGTATTTCTCATGATTCATAGCAACATTTCCCAAATTGCTTGAGAGGGATTAACAGATTGCTTAAAGGCCATTGTTAGAGAAAATGACAAATTTTATCACTGTGACTAAACTAAATATTTTCTTTGGACATAAATGAAAGGTTTGTAAAAGAATACATGGTAGACTTACATCATGAATTTTTTCCAAGAAATCAGTATTTCCCAGTAATATCCACCTGTTAAATCCATTAGAACAGCTTTTCATTTCTAAATGAAATTTAAAGCTGTTATACTAAAGACATTTTCCATGAAGAATTTTATTTTATCATGGGAACATATTTCCTTCCTGGAGGAATTTCAAATTATTTGTAAATACAAGTGTTATAAAGATTAAGAACATCATTTCCTTGCCCATAAAATCCAGACAACTTGGCAAGCAAGGAGTCACAGAAAAATTTTTTTAAAAATCTCCCATAATGCCAGAATTGTTCTATTTTAAGGTAAAATGTTAGAATAGATAAAATTTAAGTTTCCTCCTAATACTAATAGTCTTGCAGTTTTCGGATTCTTTCAAAGAGTAAAGTGTAATAATTAGGTAAACTTCTTTTAAAGAAAAACACCTCTTCAGCTCCCAGTGTTGACAAATTACTTTTATAACAATTTACTTAAATAGATTCAAAAATAAAACTAGGTTTATTCTTACAATTCTTATACAACTATCTAAAACAAAACTTATTAACAAGTCCAATAATACAAAAAATTAATTTAAAATAACTTAAAATTTAAATTAAAAAATTACTTTAAAAGAATAATGATTCATTCATTAATTCCAAAATTGTTTATTGAGTGTGTACTGCATTCCAGGAAGTAATCCAGGAGCTAGACTTCCAGCAGTAAAGATTGTAGATGAAAAAGCCTTGTAAATCAGAATTTACATTCTTGTAGGGGAAAGTGAGAGCAAGAAAGACAACAAAGTGAGGAGGTGAAGGGGAGAGTCACGTGGATAGGCTGTTCTCAAAGCTTTGCCTTTTACCCTAAATGAGACGGAGTGCCGCTAGCGGCTTTTGAGCAAAGGAGTGACGCCACCTGCTGTGTTTTACCGGATCACTCAGGCAGCGGTGGAGGTAGGCCAGGCTGAAGAAAGGATCATATTTCCAAGTGGATGATTTTCCTAGAGCAGCGCTCCTGGATTCTCTCTTCCACCTTTCTCTGATTGATGAGATTGGAAGAATCATGAAGGTTCAATCAACACTCTCCTCCCCTCCCTCTGGAATCTATCTGCCCTACAGAGAGGGTACCCTCTGAGCCTCTCTCAGTTGTTCAAAAGCTTAGGGAAGCAGGTTCTACCCTGCAGGGAAGTTCTGTTGTTTTTAGGGGTAAGTCTGCTTCATTCAGGGAGGAAATTGTAGCTGGCCTGAGATTTAGTTACTTTGGCCAAGACGGCTGGGTTTTCACCAAAATCCATTTTCACTATCTTATGAACGTAGGGTACATTTCCCTGCTTTTCCAACCTTCCTTAGTGTCAGGTGAGGCCATGTGACTGAGTTCCAGGTCTGGAATGTGAGTTGAACTTCTGTCCGGTACAGGCACATACAAACCTCCTTTGTAACCTTTCACACTCACTCTTCCCAGTCTATTGGCCAGACATAAAGACTTCAGCAGAATACTCTAAAGCCCTTGGGGATGATAGAGCCATATTATGAAAGGTCATTGAATGATCTTATTGAAGCCTGCCTGCCAAGCAGGAACATCCTTACTGGACTTTGAATGAGCAAGAAATAAACTTTTGTTGTATTAAGCCACTGAGATTTTCGAGTTGGCTTGTTAGCAAAACAGCATTACTTATAACGAATACAAGTCAAATCCTCCAAAGAGCTTTTATCAGTAATAAAAGTAATATATTGCCACCATCTGTCTGAATCCTTGTCTATATCTCAATTTGTTCTAATCTTGGAAGGGGAAAGAAGGTGTTATTTATCAATTCCTTAAACCTCCAACAGATTGTATAGTTCTCTTGGTATCAATGATACGGCTGCCTTGCATGGGATATAGGACTTACAATATGGGTGCCAGCAGGGCCATTTGGTGGGTTTCATGTCTAAGAGTTTTCCAAATTTTGGCCAACATTCAATGGCAACTTTGAGTAGGGAGCAGTGTACGGTCTCATCACAAATGTTGACTTTTTTTTACCCTTGCATTACACCCTCAACAAGGCTTTCTGTGCACTATATTGCAGATAATTCCAGAAATTGTTGCCTATCATTCCAGGATGCAGCCCAGTTTCATAAATGAGAAGATGGCCTAACCCACACTTTTAGGATAGTTGATTCATATTACATGGTCACGCCTACACGCTGACCCCTTTTCCTAAAGAATGAAATTAAAATTCTATGCAAGATATTGTGAACATTTCTTACATTAAGCAATTATTTTTTTGTTATAATATAATATTGGGGGTTGGGATAAAAAATGTTGAAGAGGTTTCATATAAGGAGTGTTTCACCTACAGACATTTTTCCTCCAAAAGAAAATAGGGTCAAAGTCTCTATCATTTGGATCCATAATGTGACGTGAATTTAAAAATTACTTTGACTTAGTCAACAGGACAAACCTGTTTCTGATTCATTAAATGTGCATCCATAAGTAATACAAAGTAGTCAGTCCCACTGTTGGTTAGATATCTCCTTTTCCTGAATCCTAGAAAGATTTAACCAGCAAATTTAAGTTCTCCCTTCTGATGTATCAGGAAAAGGGACCCATGAGAAAATGATTATGTTCCAATGGCAGTATGTAGAAGGCAATGGGACACTGAAAATCTCTGAACCCCGGACACCCACTGAGGCAGCTGTGGTTGATGTTACATTCATCCTGACACAGTGACACCCTGAGACACAACTTGACTCCTCAAAAGCTCCACAAGATATGAAAGTGGGGAACCTGAACCATGGTAGAACCTGAGCACTGGATCTCCCATAAGATACAGTCATCCAAGTAGACCCTGACCCAGGAGAGACATCTATCTTGGGTGAATAGATGGTTGGGCAATTGATACAATTTCTGTCTGTTCCTTTTTGTGTAGACACCAGAAAATGAGACTTTCTCTCTCTATTTTTTTTTTTTTTTTTTGTCAAACCTGGTTTTAAAGATTATTCAATTTAGTGTGGCCATGGCAAAATACAGCAAGAGTTGAAATAGGCTATAAATCATTGGCTAGCCCACAGAAGTTACTCTGTAATAAAAGGTCAACTATACTACTCACAAGAACACAGGTGTGCATGTGCATACACACATATACATACACACACTCACTCCTGTTCATTACAAATGATCCATGTATATTTAGCTATATAGCCAATTTTAAAATTGTTTTCATAATAGCTTTATATTTCTTTGTTGCCTGCCTCATATTAAGGTAGGCTTCATAATATTCTGCATTTCGCAGATTTTTATTAGTTTAGTCTTATTTTTCATGTCAAAAGAAAATATTCATAACTCAATTTGTATTTATTTCTTCATAGGCCAGTGGGGTTTTTTTGATCACTCTAATAATATTTTATAAACTATTTAAATTCTACACAGTTTTATTTGCCATTAAAAAACTTACATAGCACACTTAATTCAGGCAAAGTTCAGGAAATTATTTAGCTAGTCATAAATATTGCCTAGTGTGAGAATTGAGGTATAACTGCTATTATTTATTAATTTTAAAAAATTCTCACCTTTTTTTTCCGTATTATTCACATTACCTATGTTTCTCAACCCAGCTAAACATTAGAAGCACTTGGGTTGCTTTTTTTTTTTTTTCCCTTTAGCTGCATTGGGTCTTCTTTGTTGTGCGCGGGCTTTCTGTAGTTGTGGCAAGCAGGGGCTACTCTTTGTTGTGGTGCATGGACTTCCCATTGTGGTGTCTTCTCTTGTTGCAGAGCATGGGCTCTAGGCGCCTGGGCTCAGTAGTTGTGGCGAGCGGGCTCTAGAGCCAGGTTCAGTAGTTGTGGCGCACGGGCTTAGTTGTTCCACGGCATGTGGGATCTTCCCGGATCAGGGCTCGAACCCATGTCCCCTGCATTGACAGGCGGATTCTTAATCACTGTGCCACCAGGGAAGTCCTGGGTTGCTTTTAAAATTACCATTGACCCACCCCAAGTCAACTGAATCCAAATCTCAGATATTACACACACAAAAAAACACAACAAAAGACTTCCTAGGTGGTTCTAATAGGAAGCCAGGGTTAAGAATGTTGATTTATTCCAAAGTTTGAGATGGGACCTAAATGAACTGATTTGACTGTCCTCTCTTGCATAACTATTGTCACCAATAAATCTGTGGATGTGAGTCAAGAATTAAGAATTAAGGGTAAAGTGACTTGAAATCTGAAGACTACACCCAGATTTTACACTCTCACTAAATATGATCGAATATCTATATCTGAGTTTGAAATTTTTTAAATCTCCAAAATGACTACTACAGCTAGTTAGAAAGCTAGATACATATACAAATACACACATATATATGTATATATGATTATGTATTTCAGTTTTCTCTCTTGTAGTGGGTCCTTGCCAACTATTTGCTTTAATAACACAGAAATAGTTTTAGTATAGATCATTACACATTTAGGGTCCTTGTTTGGTGCCTGATAACCAGTTGTGATAGCAGAAGTAATAGTAGTTATAGCACTAAGAGTTAATATTTTTTTAACATATTTATTGGAGTATAATTGCTCTATAATGGTGTGTTAGTTTCTGCTTTATAACAAAGTGAATCCGTTATACATATACATATGTCCCCATATCTCTTCCCTCTTCCATCTCCCTCCCTCCCACCCTCCCTATAAGAGTTAATATTTACTTAGTGTTACTATAAGGAAATTACTGTCTTATGTACTTGACATAAGTGAATTTCAGTCTATTTTGTATGCACCCTTATTATCTTCATTTTATATGCTCCATAGAAATGTGTCTGTTGCATTATGCTTTAATGCTTTCCTTTGAATTTTATAAGGGTAGAAATGCCCATTTGAACATGATTTTGCTTTTTGCAAAGGTATAGTCAGAGACATTATTGCACTACAATAATAATCACAATGAAAGCGAATATACTGAAATCAGTAATAAGGAAAACATATATCTCTAAAGACAAATTGTCTTCATTCTTTTATCAAACAAACAAAATTTACTTAACCCAATATGTTTCCTATTATGAAATTTTTACTAAATTCAGCACAGA
The DNA here is from genome assembly GCF_028021215.1 of Eschrichtius robustus. Classification (NCBI taxonomy): domain Eukaryota; kingdom Metazoa; phylum Chordata; class Mammalia; order Artiodactyla; family Eschrichtiidae; genus Eschrichtius; species Eschrichtius robustus. The sequence goes on along the minus strand of NC_090827.1, from coordinate 33,042,223 downwards.
AGAACAGTAATACATTCTTATATTAATATATTCTTATGATGGTCACTTTTTTTTTTTTTTTTTTTTTGGCCACACCATGGGGCATGTGGAACTTCTGTGACCAGGGATCGAAACTGTACCCCCTGCAGTGGAAGCGCGGAGTCTTAACCAGTGGACCACAAGGGAAGTCCCACATTTTTCTTTCTACTCCTCTTAATTTAGTTTACTTTTTTACTTCTAATTGGCCTACTTTCTATTATATTTGATTTTGTAAATCGATACCAATTATTTTTCTAGAATAGGGGCAATACAAATGTGAAATAAATGTCTTTAAATGACCAGGACTGCATTTCAATCTAGACCTCAGAGAAAATTCCATACCTAAAGTTCAGGTCAGAGGATATGTTGCTCTGTCCTATGGATAAAAATATTCTATTATCAAATGTAAATGCTTAGCTGAAGTAGCATTTCTTGTTACTAGGGTTGCACTGATTAATTAGCTTATCTGTTCCTCCTTCCTTCTTCCTTTCCTTCCATATATTTTATTGAGAATCTACTATATGCCAGCTCTTTCTACACTTTAGAAATATAGATAGGGTCTCTGCTTTCATGACACTTATTTCTGGTATTTAGGAAAGAAACACATAGCCCTGTAGAAAATATTGTCCAAGGTAAATAAATAATCTTTTCCTACATTTCCTCTGATGAAAAAAAATGTATATATAATTATCTCATCCTTATCTTTTGTCACTGAAGGAAGGAATCATCTCTGTCCTGTTTTCTGGTGTCTAAGCATATTCATGCTCCTAAAAGCATCAGTGAACATCACCTAGAAAATTGAGCTTATCAGCCACAAAGTCCTATAGGGAGACAATCTTCTGCATAGAATTCATGCTCATTCTGAACAAGGGACGGGGCTCCTCCAAAGCAAAGGATCACTGAGAACCAGACTCCAAAGCAACTGTATAGCATATGACAATTGCCAATTGCAGACTATTTCAATAAACTCAATCTTTATCACTGTGGCACAGCTGGTGGCAAGGGGATTGGAAAGGCTGGTAAGCTATGCGCTGTGAGGGTCAGAATTATGTGTTTGGAATAGTGGCTTTTGAGCAAATGCATGTCACGTTACAGGTCACAAAATCTTACCTAGTCAAACAGTGTTTATAGTTCTTCACAAAAGGATAAGCCCCACATATATGCAGTATGGTGAGGATTCATGGTTTCCCTTCTACACATTTTATTTTTCCCCCAAGTGTTGAGAAAGATAATAATTGAAGGGGGATTTTTTTCCAGGAAGGGTGGTCAGGGGAAATATCTCTGAGAAAATGGCGTTTAAAAGTAAAGGAAGAGGACTTCACTGGTGGTGCAGTGGTTTAGAATCTGCCTGCCAATTCAGGGGACACGGGTTCGAGCCCTGGTCCGGGAAGATCCCACATGCTGCAGAGCAACTAAGCCCGTGCGCCACAACTACTGAAGCCCACGTGCCTAGAGCCCGTGAGCCACAACTACTGAGCCCACGTGCCACAACTACTGAAGCCCGCACAGCTAGAGCCCGTGCTCCGCAAAAAGACAAGCCACCGCAATGAGAAGCTCGCACACCGCAGCAAAGAGTAGCCCCCGCTCGCCACAATGAAGACCCAGCACAGCCAAAAATAAATGTAAATAAATAAATTTATTTTTTAAAAATTCATTAAAAAACAGAATTAAAGGAAGAATAGTTTACATCTGCTAATCCCACAAGTTCTCTCCCCTACCCCACTTCCCCTTGGCAACCACAAGTCTGTTCTCTATGTCTGTGATTCTGTTTCTCTTTTATAGATATATAGGATGTACACACAACAAGGTCCTACTGTATATCACAGGGAACTATATTCAATATCCTGTGATAAACCGTAATGGAAAAGAATATTAAAAAAAAAAAAAAAAGATTGTCTCTATGTGTATAACAGGGTCACTTTGCTGTACAGCAGAGATTGGCACTACATTGTAAACCAACTATACTTCAATTAAAAAAAAAGTAAAGGAAGAAGTAGTGGCTCTGTGAACAGTGAGGAAAAGAGCATTCTAGACATGTGCAAAAGCACTGGGACATTTTTTTGCCCCATTTGAGGATCTAAAAGAAAACCAGGGTAATTCCCTGGTGGTCCAGTGGTTAGGCCTCCGCACTTTCACTGCCAAGAGCCTGGGTTCAATCCCTGGTCGGGGAACTAAGGTACCGCAAGCCACGTGGTACGGCCAAAAAGAAAAGAAAACTAGTGCAGCTGAGGTGATGAGAGGAGGGTACCAGCCTGAGGAAAGGGCAGGGATAGCTCCCGTAAGTCATGGAATCGTTCAATGAGGCGGGGGGGTGACCCAATCAGATTTACATTTAAAATTCACTTGAAATGCTGTGTTGACTCCCATGAAGGAGGGAAGCCTTAGTCCAGTTCGGAGACTACTATAGTCATCTTGCTGGAAGGGTTGTAGCCCGGACTAAGGTGGTTACAGGGGAGATGGAGAGGAGAGAGTAGGTTTATGATTTTTTTTGAAGATTGAATTAATGGAACTGGCTGATGGATTAGATATATGGGTGGGTAAGGGGCAGTGGTGAGGAAAAGGGAGGAATCAAGAACAACTTCTGGCTTGAGTACCTGAGTGGGTGATGGTGTCATTTACTATACGATGAACATAAGAAGGGGAAGAATTAAGAGCTCAGAGTTTGACATAGTAATTATGTGATGTCCATAAATCATCAACAGGGACATGGAAATTAGGCAATGAGATAAATGAGTTTGAGGCTTCAAAAAATAGGTTTGGGAATCATCAGTTATAAGTAGGTATCAAAGACAAGATCACTAAAACTGGAAACATCACCTAAATGGAGAACAAAATGAAAAAAAAAAAAAAGGGTCACAGCAACCCTTGGGATCTTTAGGAACCTTTAGGTGCAGAGCCCTAGGGAACCCAACAGTTACACATCACACTGAGGGACCAAAAGAGGAGTTCTGAGGAAATCAAGAAAGGGGAGAGCTTCTCAAGCAGAAGGCCATGGTCGACCTTGTCGAGTGCTGCTGGGAAGTTACATAAACTGAGGACAGAAATGTTTCCGTTGGATTCGGCAAAGCAGTGGTCCCTGGAGACCGGAGATGTTCCAGTGGGTGATCTGGGCAGAAGACAGAATATAGTGGGTGGGGGATGGAATGGGGTGACAGTCACTATAGCCAGTGTTTTTGAAAAGTTTTGTTATAAAAAGAGAGAGGAAAGGAGGTAGCAGCAGGAAGAAAGATCTATTTTAGGTGATACTTGAGCATGTCTGTGTGCTGATTGGATACTCCGGTTAAAAGGAAGTGATTTATTAGATAACTAAGAAGAACCTACTGCATGGCACAGGGAACTCTACTCAGTACTCTGTAATGGCCTATATGGGAAAAGAATCTAAAAAAAAAAAAAGAGTGGATATATGTATATGTATAGCTGATTCACTTTGCTGTATACTTGAAACAACACAACATTGTAAATCAACTACACTCCGATAAAAATTTAAAAAAAAAAAAGAAGTGATTTATGATGTGGAGAGGGAGACATTAATTCTAAAAGCCAAGTTCTTGGGAAGGCAAAAGGGAACAAGATTCCTAGCAAAAGTGGAAGTGTTGGCCTCGATAGGCGGAAGGGTGTTTTTAGGGAAGATAAAATGAAGCAATGCTGGATGGCTTTGGGATCAGGTGGTGGGAAGATGAGGAATTTGATTCTGAAGGCTTCCTTTTTTCTAAATCAAATTTGAGGTGAGATAGTAAGCTAAGAGTAAGAAACTAAAGAGTGTGTAGAAGGTGTGACAAGAGGAAAGATATGAAAATATTCAAAGGGGAGTGGAAAAGTGAACGTACTGAAGAAACATAGTAACACTGTCTGGAGATGCCAGTGTGAGGTTTACATCACCATTTTTTTTTATTATTAATTAATTAATTTATTTATTTATTTATGGCTGTGTTGGGTCTTCGTTTCTGTGCGAGGGCTTCCTCTAGTTGCGGCGAGCGGGGGCCACTCTTCATCGTGGTGCGCGGGCCTCTCACTGTCGTGGCCTCTCTCGTTGCGGAGCACAGGCTCCAGATGCGCAGGCTCAGTAATTGTGGCTCACGGGCCTAGTTGCTCCATGGCATGTGGGATCTTCCCAGACCAGGGCTCGAACCCGTGTCCCCTGCATCGGCAGGCAGACTCTCAACCACTGTGCCACCAGGGAAGCCCCTACATCACCAATTTAAAGCAAAATTGATCAGGTCAGTAGTGAGATCTTTGATGATGAGGATGACAATTATAATGGTAATGGTAATAATGATAATAATAATAATGGATATGAATGGGAATTCTCCTTGACTCTTGTCACCCCAAAGCTCACCCCACGATGAACTGGCTGGGCCATGCTTGGTGTCACTTTCCTCCATATTTCATTCTTATTATGTTCAAAGAGGGAAGCATTTCTAGAGAGAGGAAGCCTGTTCTATCAAGTATACCGAGTGACTTGTTTCCCCAACTAGAAATTCCAAGTAAATTCTACAGATCCCTTTGGAGACCCTAATAGAATCAAGCCTAACAGCAACAATAACAACAAAAGAAGCATATAATTTTAAGTGACCTGAGTAAGAGAGTTATTAAATCCACAGAACGTTCCAGTTGGAGAGGTTTGTTGAAATCATCAATTCTAACACCCTCATTTTGCAGAAGAGGAAGTAGACTCTGAAGGGACTGATCTGAGCTTTCACACTAGTCATTTGCAGCACTGTGGCAAGAACTCAGACCAGAGAGCCCCTGTGAAAACCAGCACAGCACCTGGCATATGGGGAAAAAATAAATAGATGTTATTTCCTATCTCTTGTTCCTTCTCAGTGACCTTACCGTATGGTGAATGAGTCAATAGAAAAATAGTAATGCAGTCATCTTGCAACAGGTCTGTGTGACTATAGCTCAACGGACATATAGGCATTAGTATCAAAAATAAAGTAAGTCTGTGTTCTCTATCTGCAGGTTGGTTGAATCTACAGATTCAAAACTCGCAGGTATGGAGGACCGACTGTATTCACCGTACTACACCACTTTACATAAGGGATTTGAGCATCCGCATATTTGGTATCTGGCAGGGGCTCCTGGAACCAATTCCCCGTGGATACAGAGGGACGACTGTATGCCGAAGTGAGTGTTGAGTCATCCCGCGGTCTTGACCTAGATAGCAAATTAGGCACAGAGCTGGGATTAAAACCCTGACACCTGTGCCTTTCAGTCCTAAGGCTGTCTCCCTTAACTGTGGTGCTTGCTGTTTACCAGCTCTGTGGGAAGGGGCTTCATGGTAAAAAGGGAAATTATTCATAAAAACATCCTTCTAAACAGCCAGCTCTAAGAGGGCAGGAAGAGGGCCTGGATTCTCTCCCATCTGGTAATTTTGACAAAGTACAGTTTACAGCTTCTCGTGACCATAGCTGTTATCGTCAGTCAGCATGCAATTCTCTGGATGTCTTCACCTGTAGATACATCCTCTCTCATCCCAGCCTTCTGGTGAAAGAGGACAAGATGGTCTTAAAAAGGACAGGAAAAGAAAAGATGTCAGTTTTTTTTAAAATGTACCCAATGAAAAGTAATAGTTTAGAACAAAAACTGAACAATCGTGTAAAAAAAAAAATAAATAAGAAAAAGAAAAAAAGAGATGTATAGCGGTGAAAAAGTTTTCTGCTGGTTTTGGCTCAAGTCCCAAGTGAGTTTTTCTAGGCTGACTTTCCATATCTAGTTGGTCAAAAAAATCCATGACATAAAGTTGTTTGGAAGGGTATGTGGTTAATAAGAAAGACAAAGAAGCCCAAATTAACTGTCAAAATCATATCAAAGACTGAAATAAGTAGAACTCACTTGATAATTCAAAGGAGCAAAAAAGAAAAAAAGACGGTTATTTTTTAGCAAAGTATCCTGTTTTGAAATTCGGAAAGTTAGTAAAGGAATAAAGAGCAAAGAAATGAGTATCATTAGTTTCATGCACATTCTCCAAAAAAAAAAAAAAAAACAGCCATAAGCTTCCATTTCCATCTGCTGTACTTGCAGCAGAAGTTACAGGGACTTTTGGACTATGAAAGTTGTTCTACTTTGCCTGGAGAGCTAGTACGTGGTCTCAGAGAAGCAATACAGCCCACCAGTGTAGCAGGGTAAATTGGCTATGAAAGCACAAACGAGGTAAAAGCGACTTCATGGGAGCTGAAGTGAACAAAGAAATTAACCAGAGGCACACAAAGTGAAGTTACAAATCAGAGTCAAGTTAACAAACAAGATGGTGAATATCTAAGACAAAGAGAATACCAAGGCAATAGGATAGCCCTTAAGACCGTAGCCTGGGGACCTCCCTGGCGGTCCAGTGATTGAGACTCCCCCTTCCAATGCAGGGGGTGCAGGTTCGATTCCTGGTCAGGGAGCTAAGATCCCGCATGCCTCGCTGTCAAAAAACCAAAACATAAAACAGAAGCGATATTGTAACAAATTCTTTAAAATGACTTTAAAAATGGTCCACAAAAAAAAAAAAAGAATCTTTAAAAAAAGGACCGTAGCCTGGTCTTCCAGTACTGGTCAGACTTCCAGTACAAAAGCCCCGCCCTCCACCCTTCTGCCCTTGCTAGTTGCATGACTTCAGGCACTTGTGCAATGGGACTAAGCTCATTCTGAGAATTCAATAAGTCAGTCTATGTAAAGTGCTTAAAACACATAGTACCTGCATATATATTAAGTGCTCAAATCTTTGTTACTGTTTATTATTCAACACACTGGTGGATGCTCTTGTGGGCTAGACATGGCAGCAGATGCTTAGAATATGGCAGGCGCTAGAAGTCCTGGAGGAGAAGCTCTGCAAGCCTAGGCCTCTGTAGGTTACCTGCAACCCTGGCTCAGTCATCCCTATATTTTGTAATTTCTATGTAGCATTACTTGCACTCGCTGAATTCTTATGTGTGTGTTTTTAAAACTACCGCCCACTAACTTCACAATTCCCTTGGATGATTCTATCCATCTCTAAAACTAGACTCTAAACTCCTTGAGAGGAGGCCTCCTGTCTGTTCCTCAGCATCCAGCACAGGGCTTAACACAAAGAATGCAACCATACCTACAAAAATGAATAGACAGTCTTTCTTTAACATTTTTTTGGACGTTACATTTTCTAGACTTGTTCCCTCCTACTCCTCTTGTGCTGACCTCCCTTGGGGTCTCACTCTTCTTTGTGCCCTTTAGGATCTTCCAACAGTCCTGTAAGGACTGTAATCATTCCAGTTTTAAAGAGAAAATTGTGGTGCAGCACTGTGAAAACTGCCCACGTGGCAGGACTGACATCCTAGTCTGGTTCATCTGCCACCAAAGCCCCACGCCTCCACCCCGCACTTTGCACCTCCACTCCAAGCAAATGTGGAAGATGGGGAAGACGAAAACGTCGTTGGGACAGCCCATAGGAAACCAAATACCACAGGATATTACTGCACAGGAAATGGATTTTTTTTTCTGGCCGTGCCTTGTGGCTTGCAGGATCTTAGTTCCCCAACTAGGGATTGAACCTGGGCCACAACAGTGAAAGCACTGAGTCCTAACCACTGGACCGCCAGGGAACTCCGAGGAAATGGATTTTTAAAATAATAACACCAGCCCTCACATGTAAAGTGAATCACCTATTGTATTTTGAGAATTCTTCCCCCTCTACAAACATATGGAAAATATTTTTAAAGAGTTTTCCCTCTTTTCAGTCATGGAGATAATTATTCAGGAGCTTATTGTGAAGAAAGAACTTACCCTGAAGAATGAACGGACATCAATTTTTAAAAATTGCAATCAATCAATCGAATCAATGAAAAATACAATATGAATCAAATCTTGTATGTTGAAACTTTTCCCCATTAAACTTTTATTAAGCCATTAAACGTGTATACATAGGAGGAATTGTATTTTCAAATGATTTAATTCATTTTTTAAAGTCTACAGTAGAATGCCCTTTGAACATGCGGTGCACATGAATGGCAAGATGCCAAAGCAAAGCAGCGTCAAGGCTGAGAGCTTCGTAAAGTCTAATATGCTGGCATTTGGAGAAATGGGACCCTGCTACTCTCTGCTGGAGCTGCCCTTTATTTCTGACTCGGACACATATAGGTTGCATGCATTTAAGTCAATTCTGCCTCTACCATTTATGAAAACAAGAATACCTCCACACACCAAAGACACCTGGGGAGACCTACTCAATTCTATCTGGCCTGGGCTGCTGGGCTGGTAGAGAGAGTTCCCCCTCAGGTGGGGACTCCCCATGAAGCTGTGTTCTGGTGATATTTCTTTTTTTTCTAAAGAAAGTTTAAATGCTTTTAATCATTTTTCAATTTGTCCTCTATTGAAAATGTATGAATAAGGGATTAAATTTATTCAAAAGAGGCCCCTACTATAATTCTTCAACTAACTAATTGAGAATACCTGTGGATATATATGAATTTATTACCATTGTGGACATGGTAGTGTGTGCTTAGTGTTCATGGGTGATATTGATCAGAATGTTTCCAATGATGTGGCCAGGTCACACTGCCATCTGGCTGTTTGCCTTTGTGCTTACTTGCCGTGTTGCTCTTTGCTGAAGTTTCTGAGGAATGTACCTAGGAGTTGGCCCAGACCTTGTTTTTGTAGAGATCTTTCATCGGGGCTACTTTATTCTGGTGATATTTCAAAAACAAATACTTGAAGGAGCTCACTTTACTCTGGGGCATGGTGTATTAAGTGAGGCCAACCTTTGGAAAAGTAATCTGGCCATCCAAAATATGTGTTAATAACTTGAAAACCGTTCGTGTGCTTTGATCCAATAATCTTCTTTCTGGAATTCTATGCTGAGGCAAATTACATGAAATTGCCATTTGGATATCTCTAGGCACCTTGAACCTAACATATTCAAAACTCTGGATTCTTATCCCAACCAACTCCTCCTGCAATCTCCCTCATCTCAGAAAATGACCCCTCCTTTCTGCCAGTTGCTTAGGCTCCAAATGGTAGAGTCCTTCTGGTAGTCTCTCTTTCTTTCACACCCCATTTCAAAGGCACCACAGAATACTGTCTGCTCCATCTTCAAAATACATCAAGGCTCCAATCACTTCTCACCACGTTCATCGCCACCTTCTTGGCATGAGTTACCATCCTCTGTTTCTGAATTATGGCTATAGCTCCTATTTGTTCTTCTTGCTTCCATACTGGCTCCAATACAGTCAGAATAAACTTTTAAACATGCATAGTCTGCATGTCAGACTATGTCACTTCCTGGCTTCAAACTCTCCAAAGGTTTTTCCTGTCACTCAGAATAAAATCCAAAGAGTTGATAGGCCTCTCATCTCTCTGATCTCATCTCCTTCACTCTTTCTTTCTCACACTCCTCCGTTCTCAGTAGTCTCTCTGCCATTCTCCAAGCACATCAAATACAATCTCCCTTCAGGGCCATTGTGTTTATGGTGCTCTCTTCCTAATACAACCCGTCCCCCAATACATATACGGATCCCTCACTTCTTTCAGGATTCTGTTCACAATTCACCTCATCAGAGCAGTTGATCCCAATGTAAAATAGCACCTTATATAAAATAGGTCACCCTCCCTCACTCTGCTGCCTTTTTCTTCATAGAACTGTTATTGCCTGGCATAATCTACAATTTAAAATTTGTCTGTTTCTCCCGCCCCAAAATGTAGATTCTATGAAATTTATCTGTTTGAGTCCCTACTGGATATTCAACTCAGTGGTTCAAGTAGCACTACTGGAAGAAAGGAGCATTGTGCTAGAGGAGAATCACCAGCACAAGGCTGGAAACACATTAAGACCCATGCCCCAAATGGACTTTTTAGTTTATCATGAATTGGACTTCAGCTTCTCTGAAATAGTGGCTAGTGGAAATCAAGATCACAGAGATTACCATTATTCTTTTCTGAACCATTTAAGAGCAAGATGCAGACAGAATGCTTCATCCTACTAAATAATTCAGCATACATATTCCCCACATAAGGACATTCTGCTACATAGCTACAATATAAACATTCGAATCAGGTAATCAGCGTTTATAGGATAGTACCATCCAATCCACAGACCGCATTCAATTTTGCCAACTGTTTGTTTTTCCTATCTGGTCCAGGAGCCAATCCAGACTTGTTCGTTGCATTTAGTTGTCATGCCTCTTAAGTCTCCTTCAATTTGGATCAATTGGTTTTTCTATCTTTCTCTGTCTCTCATGAGCTTAAAAGCTTTAAAGAATACAAGCCTGTCATTTTTTCAGAGGCTTCTCACCCTGGGTCCATCCAATGTCTCTCCATGTTCAGACTCAGGCTGTGCATTCTGAGCAGGACGCAACAGAAAAGAGGCTGTGCTCTACTCAGCACATCACATCAGGAGGCACATGATGTGACTCGTTCCCTTCCTGATGACGCTCATCTTGATCACCTGGTCAATTTGGTGTCTTCCAGGTTCTTTCCAATAAATTCCCCCCTTGATCAATAAGTATTTTTCAGAAGATGCTTTAAGACTAAGCTGACATCCTGCTTCATATCAAACACCCACCCACCAGCCTTGGCATCCACTGAGGACTCCTGCCAAGAATCAACCAACATTGCCAAATGGTGACTTACTATTTCCATCAATCTTATTAGTTGGCATTATTCCATAAGGAATAGCTCTCCCTTTTTTTCCATTTATTTATTTATTCCATCATTATTTATCTATTCATTTATATTAGCATGGATTCATGGATTCCTTTCTTATCCAATAGGTTGTAATCAGTTACTATCACAATTTATTTTGATATTCAAATTGTCCCAGATTTGGCCAGTGGGAGCTCCTTCCTGCTGGCTCACGTGTCCTTTTAGCATGTTCCCATCATGCTTTGAGCACTTCCTATAAAAGTTTCCAAGTTTACTTTGAAATTTCCCAGCCCAAGTACTAGAATCAGCCCTGGTTCCATTTAACGGAGGATGGTACTTAGAAACCAAGATCTTCTGGCCACTTGATGTGTCCATTGCTCTGGCCTCTGAATGAAAATAGCTATGGTGTATAGGTGTATATATATATATATATATATATATATATAATGATTTCATACTCATTTTGAATCCAATCCAACACCTCAGGGTCCTTTATGAAGCTGAACAGGATCCTGTAGAGCCCTCCTGGGTACAAATCCTTTCCGTGTCCCCCCGTTTTTTGTTTAGTAAATAGGCTTCATTCAGCCTCCTCGACCTTCCCTGAGTTCCAAAGAGCAGATTCAAATAGTTGCTTATCAGGGAAGGAGAAAGAAACAAAGAAGGAGCAGTCAAGAAACAACAGTGCAGCAATGGGACAGGGTCCTGGTTCCTCCTCAAGGAATGCATATAACAATATCTTTTTCTTCTGCAGGAACTAAGGCCCCTACCCAGGTGGAGGATGGCAACTTCAGGCTGAGCACAATATTGCTGGAACTCCGCTCGCCAGCTCTGTTACCTCACCACCAACCAATCAGAAAAAAGTCTGCACACAGGGGAAGATAATGAAGACTCTGACCCCTTCCCTAAATGATTCTCCCTTTAAAACATGGTCAAGCAGAATCTTTGGAATTGGTTTTTGGACACGAGTCTGCCTTCTCCCCAGGTTGCTGGCCTCCTGAATAAAGCAACCTTTCCTTTCCAACCAACACCTGTCTCTCAGGTATTGGCTTTTGAGTGGCGAGCGGCAGAACCTGAGTTCGGTGACATTTATAGCTTTCTTTCCTTCCATATTCGTAAATTCCTTCTCCCCCACTAAGAAACTTGGCTCCCATTATACTTAATATTTTACTTATTTGCCCAATGTCCCTGTAGTTAATCAGTCCCTCAGCCAGGATGCTACCTCCTTGATCCTGCCATCTCCTCAGCCTCTAACTTTTCCTCTAAGGGAAAAAAACGACAGGGGTAGCTGTGCATTCTTAATGACACAGATTCACTAAGTTTTGTGGCTGGAGAAAAACTGCTAAGAGACAGAGAGATATGGGGAACCACTTTGGTTTGTGAGACATCTGTACAAAACCTCGCTGGGGGTTTTTAGGCAAAGGACTCAGATCTCTGGTGGTTCAGGAACCAGCAGCCAGGCATTCTTCACTTTTGCCTTTTTGGCATTAGGCACTATAAAAAGCACTGTCCCAATTGCCTAGAAGCCTATTTTCTAAAATGAATAAGTTAGGGAAATACACAAACACAGCACATCCAATACCATAGAGACAAATGCTTCTAAGTAGTTCTTTTTGTGCCTGCTTCTAATTTGGGTATAGCTGGGATTCTTTGCTCTCCCCTAACAGCCACCAGCTGTTCGTACTGCTTCTGGAAAAACAACAGTTGTACTGGTGGACAGCCATTAACAGATTTCTGTAAACATGCCAACTAAGGTCCTGGGGAAAAGGTGGACTTTTGTTTTCATCATGAATGGGTCCTGAGTTCTCTGAAAGATTGCCAGTTGGGAAGTACAAGGTGGGTGATTAAGGACCATCACGCAAATTGCTTTCGAGACGTGACAAGTATCTCAAGCCAAAGAAACTGTTGGTGCGAAAAGATAACCGCTCAAACGTTTAACTGGTAAGGAACTGTGCTGTGTCAAAGTTTTAAGAACACGACTCTAGAGGGGCTGTACTCTCCACTAACTAGTTGTAAGCTCTATGCACAACTGGAGAATATCCTATAAACAATAATAAGCCAAACAAACCTGCCTTGCCTATTCATGCTCTAAGTCCTCTGTTACCAGTCACGACAACCAGAATAAACACAGTGAAGAAATAGCTCACCCAATTTCTTTTCTTATAGAGTTGGAAAACACTCATTCTATAGGAGAACAAATGTCACATGTTTGCTGCCAGAGGGTAAGAAAGAAGCCCATTTCTATACTTACTCTAATATAGTGCAGCATCAGCATGACCTGGGAACTTCTTAGAAAAGCATATTCTGGAACCCACCTCACATGTACTGAATGAGAAACTCTGCAGCAGGGCCCATCAGTCTGAGTTTTAACACACACACACACACACACACACACACACACACCGGTGACGGTGACGGTGATGTACATTTAAATTTGATAGTCACTGCCCTAGATATTCGAGGCGTGGTGTTCGAAGGACCCAGCTACCAACTAACCTTACCAGTTGGCCCTAGGATGGGTAATTAGGGAAAGTTGTTTATGAGAGATACACACATTTCTCTACATTTGAGACTCAGGAAGTTGTTCCTCTCTTCATAGGTCAAGAGGTCGCTTCCCCTTTTGCCTCCACCTGGACCAAGTCGCAGAGTAGGTTGAATTTGAGATCCGGCAGGGGTCGCTGCTGCCCATAGAGAGACCGAGGCGAGCGTGGCAAGAGAAGCCTAGAATCTTTGACATCACATTAAGCTCCTCCTTGCACGCACACATTAGACACACACACAAACACATACAGACACACACACACACACACACACACACACACAAGGACCGCGTACTCTTCTCTGCCGGCTCTCTCCCGCTACTCCCGAGCCGGTCCCTCCCGCGGCAAGTGTGCGCCGGGCGCAGCCAGAGAGGAGCCGAGGGCCCGCAGCCCGAGGGACCTGGCGCACAGCAGGGGCGGCCGCCGCGCCCCCAGCCGGACCCGCACGCCCCAGCGCTCGGCGACGGCAGCCGGGACTCCTCGCCGGCACCCCGGGCTCGAAGCAGCTGCGCCCGCCCCCGTCGGGGCTGCAGGGCGCCGGGCCGCCACCCCGCACGCTCCCGGGCCCCCTGCCACCCCTATGAGAGAAGGAGAAGCCGGGCGAAGGAGCAGGACGCTCGGCAGCCGGACTCCGCCGCAAGCCCGGAGCGCCCCCTCCGCCCGCGCCCCGCCGACGCCCGCGAAGCAAGATGCAACCGCCGCGCTCCGGCTGAAAAGGGAAGGGGCTGGCGCCACCCGCTCGCTCGGAAGCCGGTCCCCGCGGCGGCTGCGCGTCCCGGCCGCGGCCCCTCGGGCCCGGGAGTGAGCGGGAGCAGAAGGAGGAGGAGAAGGACCAGCGGCCGGCCCGGCCTTGGCCGGGGCTGGGGAGGAGGAACGGCGCGGGGGGAGCGCGCGGGGGGCGGGGAGGGGGCCGCGGCGGATAAAGATGGCAATGTCTCTCATCCAAGCGTGCCGCAGCCTGGCTCTCTCAACATGGCTGCTTTCCTTTTGTTTCGTGCATCTGCTCTGCCTGGACTTCACCGTGGCCGAGAAGGAAGAATGGTACACCGCCTTCGTGAACATCACCTACGCCGAGCCCGCGCCGGACCCCGGGGCCGGGGCGGCGGGCGGCGGCGGCGGCGGCACCACCGCCGAGCTGCACACCGAGAAGACCGAGTGCGGGCGCTACGGGGAGCACTCGCCCAAGCAGGACGCCCGCGGGGAGGTGGTCATGGCCAGCTCGGCCCACGACCGCCTGGCCTGCGACCCTAACACCAAGTTCGCCGCCCCGGCCCACGGCAAGAACTGGATAGCCCTCATCCCCAAGGGCAACTGCACGTACAGGGATAAGATCCGGAACGCGTTCCTGCAGAACGCCTCCGCCGTGGTCATCTTCAACGTGGGCTCCAACACCAACGAGACCATCACCATGTCCCACGCAGGTAAGCGGCCCCGGCGGGCGCGGGGCGGGGGAGGGGAGCCAGAGGAGGATGCAGGCGCCGAGAAGGATCCAGCGCCTGCCTCCTAGCTCCTTCCTGCGAAGTCCGTGCTTTGCGAAAGACGCGTCTCTGTTCCTCGGACCTACTAAGTTTTGCTCTGCGTCACTTCGTGGGGTTTACAAAGAAGAGAGGACTAACAGCATTGGGGGCACCAGAGAATGCGTTCCAATTAGCATCGCGGCACTCGGACGAAGGTTGGCCGAGGGGGGCTAACTTTTCCGAGGAGGATCTGGTAGGTGGGGTGTGGGGGGCAGGGTTCGGAGGTTGTTCTCGGCTAGTGAGCGGCCCCGCACCTGTTTGGAACCGGGAGATCTGATAACTCAGCTCTGCACTTGGGTGTGTGCATCAGGTATACTCCTGAGGCCGGCGTTTGTGTATCAGGAGGCGGGTAGGGTTACTGGTGCTGGCGCTCGTCACCGCCGACTTGCTCAAGTCGGGTTTCAGCTCTTCGTGGGAGATTGAGTACCGCTCCCCCGCCCCCGCCCCGCGCCGCCCGCTGGGTTGACGCGAGTCATAAATAATACCGAAAATCCTGTGCTCTGCCAAGCTGTCATCCCGAGGAGCTGACAGGCGGGCACGATGGTAAAGAGTAACAATCCTCAAAAAGCCACCAAGAGCATGGTGGCCGTAAAGTTATGCCTGCTTTTGCAGTGTTGCATTATGCTTTGCCCGCTTGGGAGGTTAAATATGCTGAAGGTTTTCTTTATGGCGAGAAGGAGATTTCAGGGTAGAAAGAATAAACTTTTCGTAATGATCGCAGGGTGCTGGGACGAGAAGTCCGTGACTGTCCTAAAACTCGCTCTTTCCCCGTATGCCTGACGTAACAGTGCTTCCGTGGTAGGAATAACAAAGTCCTCTCCAGGCTTGTCAGCAAAAGCAGCTCGTTTTAGCAGCCTTGCCTCCTTGAGTCCAGGGTTACTTCTTGTTTCTGTGCGTCCGGAGAACCTTGCTCTCCTTCCCCAGAGGGGTTGCTGGGTTTGAGGCTGTGGCATCCGGCAGGAGAAGAAGGGAGTGGAAGTGACAGATGCATTTTCTGACTGGAGTCACCGAATCAAAACATTACCAAAATCTGGCTTTTAAAGAAAATAAACAGTTAATGCTACTGAAATGGAGTACCGAGCTTTGGCCACATGGGGGGTGGTGCATTCTCTGGGGACAAGTTTTCATTCCCAGAGCTCATGTCACCTATTAGGGAAATGTGCAGTGGGTTTGCCTTTGGTAGTCAACACCAGCTGTTTCAGACAAGGAACTTGTCAACCCTAATGCAAACAGGTGGAGTGGGGACAGGTCAGTGCTTCTAACACAGGGGCCAAAGATAATGCAGTGCACTAATTCATGAAGAGGAGGAAGGGACAGTTAACTTCTTGGAAAAGTTAGGATAGAGCACTGAGGAACATTTGGTATACTTTCTTGAGCTCAACAGTTTTGTAAGTGAAAAGACTGTGCTCTGACCTTGAGTCATAAGAGCACTACTTAAACTTTATGACAGTCAAGGATTTGAAGAACTATGGAAAGAGCTTTTTAAGTCATGTAAAGTACCTTTAAAAGCGTATTTAATATATAAACCTCGGTGGGGGGAGTGTGAAGGAGCGTTTTTGTTGTTGTTGTTCTTTCAACTCCCAGAAGATTGTTAGCTGACTTTGCAGGATCCTTTAAATGTTTCTTTTTGCATATGCATGAAATCGAACTCTGCAGCTTCCAGCACAAAGTTAAGAGGCATCATTTGTTCCTGTCTAAAAAGAACTGCCAACACATTGGGTCAATTAATGGCTCGCCTGTTTTTAAAGGAAGCCATAAGCTGATTTGCCACACAAATAATGCTTGATTAAGATGTAGTGAGAATAAATAAAGGGCTTGGTAATAGTTTGAAAGTCAGACTAAAACAATGTCAAGGAAATTCTCTACTATCTAACTGTTCTGTTTCCAAAAATGTGTTAACGTTGTATCTGCTAATAGCCATGAGGCTTCCATATTATCATTTGATGTATTGCCACATTAGGAGACTGGATTCACTTTAGTCAGAGATTGCATTGATTTCTGCTAAAGTCTCATTATAAGGAGATCCATGACAGTGTGGCTTGGCGAACCTTTCACTTTTAACTTTTTCTACCTGAATGTGAACCCGTGCCAGCACTGGTCTGGCTATCGGTATGTTACACTTAGCTCTAGAATGTGAAGGCTTTACTTTTTCTAGTTGAATTTAGAATTCTGACTCAAATTTATCTTAGGAAATGGTGTACATTTTAGATGCTAATCAAATATTCTTATTTTGTGAACATGGGATGCAGTATACCAGAGGATCCTTACACTTGTGAACTTTTTACTTCAGTCTCCAAAAAGTGAACATCAGCCTTTGCATTTTTTAAAAATCTCACCTCTCCTCTAGATCCTTTGTTTTCAGCACTGATAGCTTTCAGGTGAGGAGAAAGTCTGAATTTAGTGTTATGCAACCCACTGGGTAATATCTATGCCTTTGCGGTGATGTGACCCCAACACACCCACTATCTTGAAATTCAGTTAAATAGAAATCATTTCCCCTTCCCCTTTCCATAGAGCCTTTCTTACTGATTTTTCCTTTCCCGCTTATGATTTTGGGTTTGTGACACTTCTGCAATTATGGTTTCTCTTTCACAAAGACACAGGTTATCCTGGGATAGACTAGTAGCTTTAGTTTGTAACCAGTTCTTTTAAATCTCTTTAAAAATATGACCACATTGAGAGAGAGTTCACATAGCATACAGTTCACTCATTTAAAGTATAGTTTAATGGCTTTTCCTCTGCCAACAGAGTTGAGGACCCTCACCACTGATTCCAGTAAGAAACCCTGTGTCCATTAATAGTTACTCTTCATTACTCTCCAATATACCAGCCCTAGTTAACCACTAATCTCCTTTCTGTCTCTGTTTGCCTATTCTGGACATTTCATATGGATGGAATCAAGTAATATGTGTTCTTCTGTGACTGGCCTCTTTCACCAGCATAATGTTTTCAAGGTCTGTCAGTGCTGTAGCATGTCTCAGTACTACATTCCTTTTTGTTACCAAGTAATATTTCCTTCTATGTATATACCACATTTTCAAAATTTATCAATTAATGGACACTTAGGTTCTTTCCACTTTTTGGTTATTATGCATAATGCTGCTGTGAACATTCAGGTACAAGTTTGTGTGGACATTTCTTTTGGGTACACAGCCAGGTGTGAAATTTCTGGGTCATATGGCAACTGTATGGCTTAACCTTTTGAGGAACTGCGTGATTGATTTCCAAAGAAACGCACCATTTCACAGTTCCACCGGCAGTGTAGGAGCGTTCCAATTTCTCCACATCCTCATCAACACTTGTTGTTATCTATCTTTGATTTGGGCCTTCCCAGTGGTTGTGAAGCGGTGTCTTCATTGCCGTTTTTGTTTGCGTTTCCCTGGTGACTAACAGTTACTTTTTTAACATAATCTTAATTCTTCCTCTGCTTTTCCTTTTTCTCCTTTTTCCCTTGCTCGCCGTTATTTGTTTTTTCAGCTCAAACAGGTTTTGTCTTAAAGAAGAAAGGAGATTAATAGAGAAAAGAGATCTACCTCTTCCAATTATGAAGGAAAAATAAAGCCCATGGACCAGAGACTTTATATGTCCCCTCTAAAAGGACGTGAGGAACTGCATCTTTCGTGCTTTAGAGAGCTTCTTCCCAGGTTGGCTTTGTGAAAGAGCAACAGGAGGGCTTGAGTAAAAAGCTATGTAGAAATCCAGCCTCCACCTGAGAGCCCCAGAAGTACACTTCCAGGTACGGGTAAAAGCAGTGAGATCCAAACGATCTCCTTGGAGCTGGTCAGATGCCTGTGAACCGTGAAGTATACTCTGAGGGAAGTGATATCAGCCATTTCTAGAGGCACTTTTGGGAAGTGGTAAGTTAGGAGTTAAGCCTCTCGCCAGCCCCTTGAGTTAGTCCTGTTTCTGCTACTTCCTCACTGTGGATCTTTGAGCAAGTTAGCCTCTCAGGACCTCAGTTTCCTCTTTTGTGAAATGGGGGAGCCTCAGTTGGTTGGTATGAGAATTAAATGAGTTCACACATGTACGGTGCTTGCGTCTGTAGCTGGCACCTGGCCGTCAGTACACGCTAATCCTTACAGGCATTGTGCACAGTGGCACCCAGGAGCTACTGCCTGGATCACCAGACCCTGGGCGCTCACTGAGGCTCTGGCAGCCTTAGGAAAGAGCTCTGTATTAACCCTCTCCTGCTTTGGACACCAGAGCCATCATGCCAATTTCTCTTCGTGGTGTCTGTGATTCGAGACAGGGTGTCCCAGCTCCCTCTGATGGCTGGTGAATATTTTGAGGATTCTCCTGTGGCATTTGTGCTTTCTCTTGGGTTAAATTGAAATCTCATCAGAGCAATATGAGATGTATCTATATATGGTTTACATATATTTATATGATAAACACGGTAGATCTGTAAGTATGTGGAGTTGGTTAAGTGTCTGAGTTGTGATGTTAAAGAAATGATGCATTTTCTTTTTTTCCTTTTTTGAAGAGTGTGATTGCTGGCTTTTCGTCTCTCACTAGTACATAGTTAAAGGGAAAGGAGGAAACTAAACATCTAGGAAGAACTTTTGAGAGACTGGATTCCTAATAGTAACTTAGAGATGGAGTGAGGGAGGAGATGTTTGCAGTAACTATTCAGAAAATAAGCTCAGCCCTTGGCGAGGAGGAACCCAAGATGGAGTATATCTCATGTATTCTAGGACCTTCTCCAATGTTGGAGGAGAAAACATAGGAGATGTACTGAGGCTCTTTCCTGTGTAAGTGGGTGCTAAGATTTTAATTCATGGGTTCATGCTACATTTACTTTAATTGATGAAGTCCACCTTTGCCTTAACCTCTGTAAAGGAACTAGCTGCTAGAATTTTTTTTTTTCAGGACTCATATTTTTTAGAGTATTTGTGTGCAGTTTTGTTTTACATTTTCCGTTAAGTAATATATTTACCTCTCTTCAGCATATGGCTGCCCTCTGCCTGTGTGGTGCTTACTCTGTGTCAGGCATGTTGTAAGCACTTTGTGTATTAGGTCATTTAATTCTCACAATAACACTGAGCGGTAGGTACTGTTATTGGCGCTGTCCAGGAAACTGAGGCTTAGACAGGGGAAGTGACTTGGTCATGCCGGTAGTAAGTGATGGAGCCAGGCTTGCAAACCTGAGCAATGTCTCCTGAGTCTCTGCTTGTAGCCGCTGCTTCATGTACTTTCTCAACTTGAGAGGATACTATACAGACTAGCTGTGGACAGTGGTGACTTCATAATGGAGACAGGAAGTGATCTAAAGCTGATGCCCATTTCAGAATACTCTAGCACATCTATCAACCAAATGCACTTTGGTTGAAGGGCTTTTTTCTTCCTTCATAACTGGAAGTGGCAGAGCGCTCTTCTCTATTAATCTCCTTTCTTCTTTAAGACAAAACATGTTTAAAGCTGAAAAAACAAGCCTTGCAGACTGCATTTTTGCGACAGGAGAGATGGGACCTTATGTTTGGGGCTGCTCTCCTCCAGACTGACCTCTGATTAACCATTTGGCTTTGGTCCATCCCTTTCTATTCTGGACCTCAGTTTCTTACTTATAAAATGAAAGGTCTGAATTAGTTGAGCTCTAAGAGCTGCTTGAACTCCACAATTTATTCCTTATATATTCAAAACCCAGAATATTTTTACTGAAATTCAAATTTCTGATGAGAAAATCTGACGACAGGGGCCCATGTCCCTGCAGAGCAGTGGCTGGCGGTTTAGGTGAACAGCGTGCCCATTACCTGGCCCAAAGCCCCTTCACTACTTATGGCCTGGCTCTCGGCCAGCTCTGCTCCTATGTGCCCCTGGCCTCAACCCTGAGGCTTGTGTATTTGGAACCTCAGCTTTACGGAGTCAAACTAGGGTTAGTGAGGAGAAGTTATAGAAAGCAGACTTGCTTTAGTAAAGGGAGAAAAACTCATAAAGTTAGAACTGTTGAGAGATGGAAGAGGTTTTCTTGGGAGGTGAAGCTTTCTCTTGCATTCAGATGGAAACCGATCACAGGATTTATGCCCAGAATTCTGATGGGTGATGACGGAAGGGTCTTCCCAAGCCTGAGAGCTTGTGATTTTCTATCGTTTAGATATTTAAGAAACACTTCTTAACAACAGCCTCGGTTTCCATTCCATTTCCCTCTTAAGATACATATAGAAAACTTATTTATGCTTGGTCTTAATCTCCCAGGCCTAAACAATCTCACCCGCCTCACTTAGTATTTGTTTATTTATTTGGTGCTAAACTGTACCTCTTCACCTGGCTCTCTACTGGCAGGCAGATATCTAATAGCCAAGAACTCCAGACTCTTGTCATTAAAAGCCATAATTCAACATCAGTGTTAAATAACGTTATTGGCAATGTAAGTCCGTATGGTCTGGGGACTTCCCTGGTGGCGCAGTGGTTAAGAATCCGCCTGCCAATGCAGGGGACACGGGTTCAAGCCCTGGTCCAGGAAGATCCCACATGCCGCAGAGCAACAAAGCCCGTGCACCACAACTACTGAGCCTGCGCTCTAGAGCCCGCGAGCCACAACTACTGAAGTCCGTGTGCCTAGAGCCCGTGCTCTGCAACAAGAGAAGCCACCACAATGAGAAGCCCGCGCACCACAACAAAGAGTAGCCCCCACTCGCTGCAACTAGAGAAAGCCCGCGCACAGCAATGAAGATCTAATGCAGCCAAAAAAAAAAAAAACAAGATACTGTATGGTTTGTTTCCTCATTTCAGATCATAGAAATACATGTCTGGGGATTTGGAAGGAATCCTACCTTTATCTTCTAATCTTTAGTAAGAATCCCATCCTCATCTCTCTTGATGCCTCTGTTCTTAAAAATCCCCTAGCTTCTCAAAAAGGAAGGAATTTTATGACCATGAAATCAGGAAAGATTCAAAAAGAACACAGGACTCTATAACTTATTCTTTTAGTTTTTTAGAAAGGACTGATTATGTTTCCAATGCAATATTAATTTATTTAGAAACCAGTCTCAACTTTTTAAAAGAAGACCTTGACCATTATTGTTGCATTTTTGGACATGAAACTTGGTATATAAAGAACTTAATATTTTATTAGCTCCTGAAAGTCTTCAGTTTATCCCCAGAAGAGATACTTCATTTTGTATATACTCAAAGGAGGACCTTCACTTATTACTGAGTGACTGAAGTGATGCTGAAATTCTGTGTATTTGATCATGTGAATTGAGAGATGCTTAATTTGAGTTAACCTGAATAGGATTTGACTTTCGTTTTATCTCAGCTCTGAAGGATTTTGTGGTAATATAAAACCCAGAGAAATAAGGCTGCCTTGTGCTGTGTGATTGTTCGTCTACAAAGCTGCAATTATGGTGGTTCTATTAAATTGAAACCTTGTCTATAGGTATACTATAATCTTTTATTTTAAACTTTGAGGGGTTAATCACTTGGCAGTTTAACTTGTGATGGGATAGATGTGCTTTATAGATTGAAGTAAAAATATTAATGACTAGTATTAGATCTAGTTCTTTTATTTTTCTCTATGAGAGGAAAATTTTCTTTTACTGCTTCAAAAGCATTGGTTATAAATTGGTTTCTACAAGTATCATGCTTTTTTAAAAATCTCGTCTATTCCATGAAATAGCAGTATTTAGAAAATCTGTTTTGGTAGAAATAAGCATCATTTGTCATAAAATTAAAGCTTATGTATCAGATTGTTAGGCTTTTCCATATTCATTGTATGGACATATATTTCATGATATAGATTTGAAAAAAGAAAGTATTTTTGCATTAAATATATGGCTTATTCATGTTCTTTCCAGCCAAAGATATATAAAGAGCTCATATATTAGGCAAGATCCAGGAAATGTCTTCTTTCTTAACCCGTTCAGCCTCTTATCTCCCCATCATAAATGTTTTTTTACACACACAGTCCATGTAAGCACTATTGAAAAGGCAAACATTTGAGGTTTTTCAGAGGTATTGTCAGTGAACCTATACAAATGCCTTTTTTTACCCATAAGTATTTATTTTCCCTGGTCCCCATTTTCTACAGAAGATGTTCACCTGGCCATTCTGTAACCATGAACTGACTACACCTACACGTAGTTCCAAATGACCCAAAGAATAGCGGAAGAGAAAAGATGTTTTCCCCTTTACTTATCAAGGTGTTTTCTCCTTTATTTACCAAGGTGCCTGGAATGTTCTTTCTCCCAGATACGAAGGACTGTGCCTCTCTAAGGTCACTTCTCCGTGACCTCATCACTCAGGCACTCCTAGTTACTCTATTTGGATAGCAGCATGCCTCCCCCTTCCCATCCCCAGCACACCCTGCCCCTCTCCCTGCTTCATTTTACTTATCCTTAGCATGTGTCCTCCCACCAGAATGTAAGGGCTACAAGAAGCAAGGCTTTTAGACAGTTTTTGTTCATGGTAAAGTTCCCAAAGACTAGAGTGGTCCCTGGTGGAAATGGAAAGCGCTCAGTAAATCTTAAGATCTGTTAAATAAGACTGGAAAGATGGACTACGTTAACATGTTAGTCTCTAATTTCATGACAAAAATATTTTATGACACTAAAATTTTTTTTCTTAGCTTTTGACTTATATAAATGAGGTCAGGGAGATTCTAATTTGAGTCTCCTGTTAAAATAATTGAGTCATTGTGTAGAATATGACATGAAGTGGGAGCCTGGTTCATGCCCTTCAACTCAGGAGAAAAAAGACATACCAGTAACAAGCAGAAGTTACAGGGTATCCAAAAATTTTGTAACCAAATACAATTCTGTGCATATGTTTATTGTCCTGTAGCTTTAATACATATGTGTATATGTGAGCATATATTTTTAAATGAAAGACATATGCCTTATAGAAAATTTTGAAAATATGGGACATTTAAAAAGGGAGGAAGGTAACCTCAATAACTCAACCGCTCACCCACTCAACTCTAGTGTTTTTTTCATTCTGTGGTTACATATTTACTTTTACCAAACTGGGAATATATTGCATAGGTTTTTGTAGCTTTTTAAAATTTAAGGGCGCATGTTGAAACTTCCTCGATATTTCTGTGATGTTTTTACTTTCCCCCTACATATACACAACGCTGCTGTAAATGTCTGTATGTGCCTAAAAATCGGTGCATATCCATGATTACTTTCTTAGATCAAGTTCCTGAATATGGCACTAGTAAGTCAAAAGCTATTCATGTGTAGCTATAGAGCAGGGTTTTTTTGTTTTGTTTTGTTTTGTTTTTTAAGCCCATTTAGTGATGTCTTCAGTTATACGCTCACTCCCTAGTATGGCTGTCCTTTGAAGAAGAAAGAATATCTGTCAGCTGACAGTTTTGTTGCAGGGTCCTGGCACAGCTTTCTGCATCACTTTGCTCCAAGCTAGATTAGTTTGGCAGCCGGGGCAGGACACAGAAGGTGGAGAATCAAAAGAGGAAAACAGCCTCAGTGATAGAATCATCAGGATTGCAATTGGTGAAACCCCCGCTGTTCCCTTCCATTCTTCTGTGTCTTGGGGATGTTCAGTGCAAATTGAACAGGGAATTAGGAAACTTGGGTTTCAGTTGTGGTTCTGCTTCAAATTGGCTTTACCGTTGGCAAGTCACTTCCCCCCTCTGGGTCTGTTTCATTTGGTTTTCTTTCCTTTCAAAATGATAAGCAGGAGGCTCCTGGAGGGGAACTTGGTTTAGATCAGTGCTTCTCCATCCTGGTCGCACATGAGGATCATCTGGGGAGTTTAAAAGTTACAGACTCCCAGGTCCCACCTGCAGAGATTCTGATTTGTCTGGTGGTGGGAGGGCACTCTGCAGACGATTCTGATGTGCTGCCGGGACTGACGGCCGCCACACTGGGTGAATCCAGAGTCTTCCTTTGGTTCTTCTATCCCGTGGTTCTTTAGTTATTTAAGAAATAGTACTTTTTCCTTTGACGATATCAAAATCCTACATGAAAAAAAAAGACGTTTAAAATGTGTTAATTGTAACGATTAAAACTGATAGTATGTGCAGTTAAGTATTACCTCAAGACATGAATTACTGACTCACTAATAATCACCAGATTTTGGAGGCCAGCATGAAGACAAACAAATGGCAAACACAGCAAGTGGAGGAAAGCACACAAACTTCTGTAAAACAGTCAAAGAGTACAATAATGAGTCAGAAATGACTAGACATTTTAATTACATTTAATTTGTTGGGTGCAATTTGCACTGATAGGCTAAATGCTCGTTATCGTGATTGTAGGCCTCTGGCAGAAGAGGTAGCAATACCATGGTATTTCTCCCAAGTAGGGAGGACCCCATTTTGCTCATCAAGGTTGTCATTACCCAGTTTGGGGGGCAGTAAAGGGTGGTGGTGAAAAAGGTGATGCTGGTACCCAATTGTCCTGAGTCAATTGCCAGGGAAACATAAAGCAACATGGGGCTCAATATAGAAGTTTGACGTCATTGAGTTGGTAAGAGTGAGATTCCACCATTCTAGAATGTGAGCACAGTGGTAAAGGAGCTGCCAAAACTGGGGTCGTGCTGGGCAGAGAGGGCCCGGGAGCTCAGGAACCATGTGATTAACCTAAGCCTCCACCTGTGAAATGAGCCTCATGGGTCCCTATCAGAGCTGTCATGAGCTCTTACACTACATGATGCAGCAAAGGGGCAGCTCTGAGCATCAAATATATGTCCACTCTAATCATTGTCAGAAGAAACATATTCAGAATCGGACTACATCTTACCAGCTTTATTTATTTATTTATTTTTTAAATAAGTTCATTTATTTATTTATTTTTGGCTGCGTTGGGTCTTCGCCTCTGTGCGCGGGCTCCTCATTGTGGTGGCTTCTCTTGTTGCGGAGCACGGGCTTCAGTAGTTGTGGCACGCGAGCTCAGTTGCTCCGCGGCACGTGGGATCTTCCCGGACCAGGGCTCGAACCCATGTCCCCTGCATTGGCAGGCGAATTCCCAACCACTGCACCACCAGGGAAGCCCTTACCAGCTTTATTATCACCCACTGAGTCCCGGCCATCATCATCTCTGCCCGGACTGCGGCTGTCACCTCCATCCGCTGTCCAGCGCCCATTCCTGCCCCTGCAATCTGTTCCCTGTATAGCAGATAGAACGAACTTAAAAAAAAAAAAAAAATCAAAGGACATCGCTCCTCTGCTTACATCTTCCAGGGGCTTCTCATCATACTTTGGACCGAGTCAGAGTTCTTGCTATAGCCCCCAGGGTGTGACCTGATTTGGCCCCTGCATTCTGTCCACCTCTTTTCCAACCATACTTCCTCTCACCCTCCTACAGACCCTCTTTTCTCCTTGCTGGTCCTCAGATACACCAAACTCGCTGCCACCTCAGGCCCTTTGGAACCCTCTTCCCCCCAACTTTTTGGATAGAATTATTATTCACACAGCAGATGTCTCTTTATGCATCTGAAATATGTGAGAATGACTCCCAAACAAGACTATCTGGTAGACATTTATCTACTTCTCCCTTATTTAACCAACTCATTTTGAAAATTCAGCTTGCTTCTATGCCTCCTGTACCCTGAGGAAAGTATCTTCCAACAAAAGGTAATTATAAAAGCATGAGGTTTTATTACTTTTGTGAACAGGGAGAGTTACCAGGCACCACCCTCAATTTTTGCAGATTTCCCTCAGATACTCCCCTGGCTCACGCCTCCATAGCGCTGCTGACTCTTCTCAGTCGCCCCTTCGTCAGCGTTTTCCCTGGCCACGTTAAAAACGTCATCTGCTACTTACCCTCTCTTCCCTTACCCTCCCTTATTTTTCTTCATGCTATCACTACTTGAAATTGTTATATTACATCTTTCATTAATTTACTTCTTTACTGTCTGTCACCCCTATGAAAATGTAAGCTCCACAAGGGCAAGGTTCTTGTCTTGTCAACAGCTGTATTCTGAGAGCCTGGCAAATATCTATTGAAAGTATGAATGGATTAGTGAATGATAGAACATGAACCCATCCGCAGTTGTCAGGTGCATCACTCACTTGAGGGATGGAGTAATGACTTCATATTCCATACTTTTTATTTGCCTTATGTTGAAGGCAAGATTTAATTCGAGGGATTACAAACTTCATTTCTTCTCCTGTGCACAGCAGAGCGATTCTTGCTGGGCCTGTGCTGAGGGATTCATCTACTTTCTAAGCCAAACTTGACCCTTGATAGTCATTATGTCCTGAGATCTTTTCCTGTTCTCCTACCGGTGTTTCTGAGACCTAGTTGCCTACTCCCCCAAGACCTGCAAGCAAGTGCTTCTCTGTTCTGAGGAGTTTTGCTTTGGAGGTTCTGCAAGGGGACTTTTTACAGATAATAGAATAGAAATGTCCTTTGGAGTCAGCTGTTATCAAACACAGAAAGAAATCTGAAAGAAGTAGCTGGACATACATAGTGCTGCCTGATGTTTTTAAGGAGACGGGCATCTGGTAGACCTGATACTCCAAGGGGACCCAAGTGTTACTTTAGAAGGAACTCTTAGAGGTTGATCGTAAACCTTACCTGTATGGTTTGAGATGAATCTGTCTCTCTAAATAGCAAATGACCAGTGAGATATGCCAAATTGTGACCTTTTGGGCAATGAGAGAACTGTAAGAGAAAGCTCAAGTTTTCTGTGAAGTCAGAATAGGAGGCATTGGTTACAACAGTTGTTTGTTAAAGCAGTTGATGTTTGCTCTGGAATGAATTTAATCTCTTGTATACTTGCATGCCTTTACTTTTTAGCCCTGAAGAAGTACATGCATAGAGAGTTTGAAGCAATTAGGTGATATTATCCTTATCAGTTTGAGCTTATTTCTATGGAAAGTACATCTACTGTATCATTACTTTGTTCTTTCTTCCTTTCCTAAATGCATTTATTATATGAAATGGATTCCACTTCACTGAGATTAATTCCTTACCTGGCTGTCCCTCCTGCTAGACTGTGAGCTTCCTGAGGGAGGGCGCTGTCCGCACCCAGCCCCTTACACTGGGAACTAGCACCAGTGTCTTGAATGATTCTCTGTCTGTGGTCATGTTAGCTAATTGCTCTGCTTAATCATGACCATCTGGATGCTCTTCACTTGGTGGGAGGTACCCGGAGTTTAGACCAAATGTTTCAAGGAACTAATGAGCATCTCTAAGGCTCACCTTGCAAACACTAGACCCGTGCAGGAGAGGTCAGTGTTCCTCTCAAACAGGGCCATGCTCAGAAAAGTCACGCAGTGATGCTTTATTACAATCCAAGGTCTGCAGATTAAAAAGTCATTAGTCTCTTCTATCTTCTTGACCTCTGGGACTATCTTGAAAAGCCGTTCACCTAATTAAAACTCGATCCTTTAAAATTAGAAAGTCTTACTCTCTATGGTAAAACTAAATGAGTCGTAATTTGGCTTACTGCTGTCTGAAGCTAATCAATGTTCTTTTCTATTGAGGTACTATATTAAGTAAATCTTAGTGCCTTACTCATAAAAAGACTTTTGTGTTTCATTAACTTAGAGTGTGAAAAATACATTACATCGTAGGTAAGAAGAGAACAAGCCATTTTCTTTAGTGAAGCTAATTAGAACTCATTTTGAACCGGAACATAACCATGAGCTTTTTTTATTTTTATATTTAAAAATAAATAAAATATATTTATATTTTTATATTTGGTCTTTGAAAAGGTGGCACATAATTACTACAGTACAGTTTGTGTATTCCAGAATAAGTGATATTTTTGGCATTAAAATGAAATTTATGAGTAGGTTAAGATACTGGAACAGCACATGCTGTCACTGGTGTGTTAAAATAATTGCGGTTCATTGACTCATGCAAATATATTCTTCTGTGTTTCCTGTTTGCAGTTTGTCACTTTCACCACCAGAACAATTTAAGTAAGAAAACAGAAAAACAGCTCAAACTTTGGCCCTTGATTGATTTTTGGTAACTGAGATAGGACACATTTTTTAAAGGAGCAGTAATCCCGAAATAGGCCATTACCTTGCCTGGCCTCTTTGGTAACCACCATGTTGCTAAAAAAGATGTGTTTGCCACTTAGGTTGACTGACCGGGGCGGGGGGGGGGGGTGGGGGGGTGGTCACTGTCACCGAGCATTCATCCCACTGTCCTATGCTTCTGGGTGACTCTCAGCCCAGATTCCTCCCATCTTTTTCAGAGGAGTGGGCATTTCTGGTGAAGCAGATGCACTGCCCTTCTGGAGCCAGCAGCCACTTTGAATAAGATTATCTCAACACCAAGTAGCGAGCCATCTATAAGCGTACAGTGTTGGCCATTATTTACACGCTGCCAGCTGAGAAAAACCCAAGGTATGAGAAAAACCTGAGATCATCCAAAACCTAAGTTGTCAAGGTCACAGGGCAGAAGAATTCAAATGCAATGAATGTGACCTGACCCTTTCCACCTGCCAGTGCCTTGGTGTCTAGCAGCTCAGTGATGGACAAAGTCAGACCATGCCTTGGTGTTCATGAGCTTAGGGCCAGACAGTGGTCCTGACACTAGTTCCCTGGGGACCGGGGCCTGTGGAGCTTTGACAAAAGAGCTCCAAGTGAGATGGCTGGACGCTAGCTGGGGAGCCTTCAGCGGCCACTGTGTGAGGGTCACGTGGCTGTTCTAAGTAGCCACTGAACTCGGTGTCTCCCACGCCCTGTCTTCTCCTTCCATAGAAGACCACTGGGGAAAATTCTCTTTTTGAATAAGCCAAGACATCCTTTCTGCAAGTCACCTCTTCTGGTTCCAGACTCATATGTTAAATTCATCACTTTGTTCATTAGAGGAACTCAGCAAATCTTTGCTGGATTGAATAAATATTAGAAAGGGGAGAATCAACACTCGTTCTGAACACACAAGGCTCTGGGCACTGCATTAGGTGTCTTTCGTACTTCACTCCTTTCATACACCCTCTGAGTTGGGAACCTGCCCAGAGTCACAGATGGACAAAAGCAAAGCTGATATTTTAATCCAGATCTGTATCACTTTCAACTGTATTGGGAGGCGTGTAGGATTTCTTTGACTTTCTACTAATTTTTATGTTTCAATGTATTTTTTTGAGAGGGGGGGAAAAAAAGAAACTCCTTTAAAGAAAATCTGTCTGAAAACATTGTTTCCCATAAATATTAGGTAACTTATCGTTTACCATTGTTATTAAATTGTATATTTGCAGCAATGCAATTCTTTCATTGCATGAGAAATATTTCTTATGGACATATAAGGTACAGACTGCTGTGGATTTAATTCACAGGTCAAACCTTGTGCTCTGTGGATATGGTAATGTCTTTGGTTATATGAGAGTCCTTGTCTGAATATTTTGGCTTAAAGATAGTTATAGTTCTCAGACTGACTAATTCCCATTAGTTAAAAATGCTGATGTTCTTAGAGAATTGAGTCAGGTTCCCATCTGCTAATGCTATTGAAGTAAATGGGTCTATGCAAATTTCTACCACTAAATGTCACTTTGAGTTCTATAAATAAATCACTTCCTTTACATTTATCCTACTGTGATTTTTCCTAAATTTGTAATTCCTATGAATATTTGCAAACCAATATAAATCCCATTTACCTGAAAGATATTTTAAGGTCAAAATAAAAGGATAACCTTGTGACTGTCACTATGGGAATTTTTTAAATGTGTGTGTATACATGTACATATAGTATATAGTTTAGAATTTTAAGTGGGCTTGGATGATGCCTGATTCACATAATCCCAGAGCAATTTTGCTTGCTCATTAAATTGCTACCCCCTTGATTTTAAATAAGATTTTCTTTAATTGCGTTTGTGATTCTTCATGCTTGGTAATTCGTCTATTTTTAGTGTGCCCTTTGGTTGCTTATTTTAACATAAATCCTAGTATTTTCACATAAATCCTAGTATTTTCACTTGTACGATTCTTATTAGTAAGTATTCCTTAAAATTTTTTTCTTAACGTACATACACTGTTTTACCATCTGCACAAATCTCCCCAGGCAAGCTGGCCCAGAAGGCCCTTGCAATGTGAACTTATGTCTGCCTGTAGACCAATGGATTTATAATTTTTTCTCTCTGTATTATCAAAATTACCCAGATATTATTTTTTTAATTAACCACAAAACAAAAACAGACTTTTTCTGAAAGATTTTAGAGATCATCAAGTTTAATTATTTTATTTTATTGATTAAAAAGTATGAGTTAGTTATTTTATCAGTGAAAAACACAAAGCACCAAGAGTTTATGGCCTTACTGGAGACCACACGGCAGGTGATAAGTATGGTTGGGAGGAAAGTTATCTGTGAAAGATTGAAGGACCGCTCCCTCTGGATCAGAATTCTCAATCATGGCACCATGGGCATTTTCTGCCCAATAATTCTTTGTTGTCCTGTTGCTATAAATTTATTGAGAATCTTATGAGAATGCATGTGAAGCATATAGTATAGAACCTGGCACATGGTAAATGCTAAAGACATCATTATTAAATATGACTATTAAATACTGATAATACACCAGTACATAATTCAAGAACCCCTGTGTAGCTGACAGTGGAGACACATGGTATTTATTGAAATAGAAAACAATATTAAACTAGAAGAAATTTTTTAAGAAAACAATTAAAAAGCATGCTGGTACCAACAAAGATACGTATGTAAGAATTAACCCAGTTGGAGGAACTATGAAGAAGTCTGTCTACCCCAGTAGTTGTAAGCAAATGTACTTTTCAGGTCTGAAGCAGGCGCCAGCCAAGAGCACTGCAGAGATGGGAGCTATATTTGGAGAGAGTGTTTCACACTGTTCCTCCCTGAATGATAGGCTAAAGAGGGAACTGAAGCAACATCCCCGTGAGAGGAGAGCTTCCAAGATTATCAGAGAGGAGCGAGAGCTGGAGCAAGTTTACACAGCGCGAACCACGCTGATTGTAATACACAGCAGCATTGACGTGCTAGGATTTGTCGAAAGACAACCAGAGGGTCTGAAAGAACAAAACTGGAGAACTCTCTGCCTTTGCCTCGGCCCTGTGTAATGACATTTTAGTGATTCGACAAAAGAAAAAATAGATCTATCTGGCTCCCATTTGAATGGATGAATTAATAGCTAGCTAAAATGGTTTGATTTTTTTTCTAGTTTTCTTGGAAATTCTACTTATATGAGAAGGAGGGTAATATACCATACAGATAAGATCTCCATTTCACGGAGTCCATATGGCGTGGGAGTGTAGTCAGGAAATGATGGACCTCAGGACCACTTGCATGCATGATCGTCACCCAAGCATCATTAAGTACAAAAGGAAACCAGTGTTTGTCAAGAATTCACTGTGGGTCAGGCATTGTACTAGCCTGTCACGTCATTATTTAGATCGGCCGCATGGGTTAGTGGTTAGAGCCAGACTAAAACCAGACCACCCAGACTCACATCCCAGCTCTGCCTCATAATAGCTTTGCTACGTGGGACAAGTTAACCAACCTCCCTGTTTCAGTTTTCTTGTATGTAAAAATGGGAATAATAGGACCTATTTCATGGGGCTCTTGAGAGAATTAATGGGATAATATATGTAAAGTATTTATACATATAATAAGTGCTATAAAAGGCATTTTATAATTAGCATTTTATAATTTTATGATGCTAATAAGAAAGCAAAGTAATACATGGTGCTAGGATTCACACCTATTTTAATCAAAAGCCTATGCTTTTTTTTTTCTGTAATATAGTGAGTGCTTCTACATGCTAATACTTAATGCGATCTGTACAGCATAATGATATTAAATTGAAGTCACCCTTGATTTCTAGGAACACTAAATGCTAAGATATGTAAAGTACCTATTTTTCATTACTTATATTCATCCCCTATTTAGGCATTGGCTATAGAATCTCTTAACCTTTGATATATCTAGGTGAAAGAATAGACATGAAAAGATTATACTCTTGGATTATACTTAATATATTTCTCTGTATTTGAAATACAGAGAAATAGTACTTCCCTCAAGTTGTTTCATTTATTCTCGTAATAGTACTTCATAGATAGAAAAGATACTATTATCTCAGCCTACAGACGAAGCTCAAAGTTTGAGTCCTAGCCAAGGTAGGACTGAAATTCACATCTTCTCTTAATTCAAGAGTGTTTTTCACTGTGTTTACATATTTACTTAGCAGTTGTTAATTGAGCACCTACCATGCACAGGTGTATTAAATCCTGGCTATACAAAGAGCAAGGTACCTTTTTTTTTTTTTTTTTTCCTAAAACAGGTTACCATCTAGCAGACAAGAAGGGTATAGTCCATGTGTGATATTATTAGTGTGAACAAAGTGCTATAGGAACACCCAGGAATGATTAAGTGGGCCTGGAGATTTGAAGAAGGCTTTTTAGAGGAGGTGACATTTTAAAGTAATCAGAGTTGTGAGAAAAGTAGAAGATGGGAACACTGTAAGCAGAGGAAACCGTTTATTTGATTTGTTGAGAGAAGGTGAGTGGCCTGAGTGACAAGCAGATGGGTTGTATGGTGAGACGAGACCAAAAAATATTATAGTTTGAGATGGGAAGGATAATAGGTTGTTGGACATTTTCCTGTAGGTGACAGGAAACCATGAAAGGTTTTTAAGCAAATATTGTCAGAGCTCTCTTTGAGAAGATCATCATCCTAACTCTGATGAGGAATGTATATAGGAGACATTGGCTTTAGAGAATGCAATTATGAAGCTGATAACAATAGTCTGGAGATTTCAGAAACAATTTTGAGAAACTGATGTCTGAATGAGGGTGGACTCAAAAATGACAGTTTTGGATGGGTGAATGATGAACGACATTATGAAAAAGAATACAAGAAAAAGAAGAGGTTTGGAAGGAAAGCGTGGATTCAGTGTTGGGCATGTTGTGTTTGAGATCATTGAGGCTGGACACAGAGATACTGGCGCCACTAATATAGCCCTGAGGGTTGAAACTGTGAGGATGGATGGTACCAACACCGGAGGAGGTGTAAGGTGAGGCTATAGAACAGAGGGTGACGGTGGGAGGGCAGCATTTGGGGAGGGTAGTAGTGGAAAGGAGCTTTTTGGTTAGAAGAAAGCCAAAATAAAACTATGGAAACCTAGGAATGAGAGAATTTCTGTCAAGAGGTACATAATGCCACTTGTTGCCAAGAGGTCAAAAGGCTGAGGCTATGGGATTTGATGTGTGATGATGCACTTGGACCTGATGACGTCAAAAATCTCATCCAGTTAACATGCTAGGCCTTAATTTGGGAGTTTGCTCTAGATTCACTCAAGGGCAAATAATAACTTTAGGTAAACTGGCCAATCTGAAGAAATCCTTTAATTTACAAAACCATTACCAGAAGCCTTTTCCTGTGTATGGGTGTGAACTTGGTACTGCCATTTCTAATCCTGGAACTTCAGTCTCCGGAAAGAAATTTGTTAATGCTTGGATTGTATAGAATATATAGAATTCAGAAGACTCTAAATTTAACTTCTAAACAGTAGGCGTACAGGGTTGGGATTATACAAATGAGGGCAGTGCATAGTCATCATATTAGCATTTGGATTCCAAATCATGATGGGGATAAATAATGTCTGGAGTAAAGAAGTGTAGGGGTGTGTGTGTGTGTGTGTGTGTGTGTGTGTGTGAAAGAGAGAGAGAGAGAAAATAGATCACTATGATAGTGCTGGCAATGCCTAGGTTTGTATTTTGGTCTTACTGGAATGATTTCAACGTAGATATCCTTTCCAAACTCACAGACTCATACTTTAGAATCTTCATCATTTGAATGATCATCATTCATGCCATTGCAAATACTGGCATTTCAGCAACAATTACTTTTTTTTTTTTTTTTGCACAAAGAGGTTGACAATTTGGGCTCTTCTTGTGTGTGCAACCAATTTAGATTTGGGACATTGAATAGAATCATCAAATTATTGTTGTTATTGTGTGGAGTATCATTTGTTGAAGGCTTCAGAGAGGGGGAAGCAATGTTTTGCCCAAGCTTGAACATACCATTCTTAATGGATAAAGAGATCTAAAGGCAAAATCTAGTCATTGGAACCTTGCAATCTTTTAATTAACTCTTTCTCCCCCCCACCCCCCCACCCCAGCCCGCTTTAACAATGCAAACATTTCATAGCTCTCCTTTTTTTTTTTTTTTTTTTTTAACATTTCATAGCTCTTCTGCTGCCGAGTTGCTACTCAGCTCTGGCTGCCATTAGCTTTGTTGGAGATGATTCAAAACAGATAGAAGACAAAGGTTTCTGCCCTGAGAACTTTGCCGGGTGGTGGTGTTGGTGTGAGCAGTCGGGAAGATGGCTTTTGTGGTGATGCTTGCAGCCCATGTAATAAGGATGAGCACATCCTGTTTTGGATGTTGATTGGTGACCTCTGACCTGAATTGCAGGAGTCTCTGTTCTCTCTGTGCTCCGAGCAGCAGCTGCCAACATTCTCCACTGGATTCAGAAGTGAGCCAATTAGGTGATGCGCACAGACCAAGAAAACGTGCCCTTCACTCCCTTCCTCCTATGCCCCTCAGCCTCATCACCTCTTGCTTCCCTTAACAATCCCTGATCAGAACAAACACACTGTCTCCATCAAGTATTTCCCTATTGCAGTGTAACCTTGTTAAATTATTACAGGTCTATTCAGAACTGAAGTAAAACACTGCTTTTTCTGCCTGCAATCTTACTGCCTTACCCTTTAATAAAAATTAACTGAATGTTCACAGACCTTTGGAATTTTCTATAAAGGGAATCATTCTAGCACCTAAGGGAAAAGAACTTGCTATCTAAAACTTCCACATCAGTGTTTCTGAGCTTTCCTATAAATAGATCAATTTAATTATATTTCCACTTGTCTCATTAACCGTTTCTATTCTTTTTCTAGTTCCAGTTTAAAAATAAATTTAGGAGGTTGTATAGCACTCTTAAAAGTGAAACAGAAGGTGAAACTATTACACTTCACTGCACGTCGTATGGGTAGCTATTATTTTGCAAAACTTGTGTTTTATTACGTATCCATGTGTGTGTGTGAAAGGGCACAGTGGATTTAAAAGCCACAGTCTTAGATAATATCCCAGCGATTCACCATGGTTTTTCCTCTCCTCTATAAAAATGCCTGCCACGTCCAGCCTTATGAACCTGTGTAATGTCCCCTGTACCCGACAGTCCCAGAGCAGGCTGATACCCACTGCCGCCAGGAGGTTTGGTAACAGAAGCTCACACAGGAGGGCTTCTAGGTAAATGAGAGTCTTCCCAACTCCGAGGCTAGTCTTTCCTGAACTGAAACCAGGAAGCTCTGTAACACTCTCTCTCAATTGTGCAGAGGTGTTTACGGTTTTCATCAGAGGCAGAGGGCTGTGTGTTCATGCTGGAGAAGGGTCTCCAGCAATTTTATCTCTTGTGCATGAGCAAATGGGATCCAGAATCTCTAGAGCAACGGGAGTACCGTCGGTGGAGCCTGGAGTCCAGGAGAAAAGCTCTGTGCTTTCATCTCCAAACCATAAAGGATGATGGGATGAAGATTATGTCATTGGTGTCTTCATTCTGAAAGTGTCTGAGAAAATGGAAGTGAATGAGCCTATGACAGAGAATCGGGGGACAAGAGGGAAGGGCTCGTGAACTGGAAATCAGGACCCCTGGTCTCTCTCCAGGCTGTGTTTTTAGTCATACCTTGTAAGGAGGCACTGTTGTAACACCAGAACCGCACTCTCATTACCCACAGTTTTTATTTCTACCTTTATTATTCTATTTGCTTAAGACCACTGCTTAGTAAACAGTGTACAGTTCATCACATGGTCTGAGATAAATTTCTCCACCGCGGCTTGGTAAATTCGGAAGTTAAAAGGCCCTTCCTCATGAATTATCCGCAGGTTTACCTGTCGTTGCATCCCCTGGGTTGAAGTCCAGCCGAGCCAGAGAAGCAGGCCTGCTGTAGAGCGGTTTCTGGATCATGTCTGTAAACACTACCACTTAGGTAGGAATTTCCCAACGACGGGGTCAGTGTGACATCACTTCTCCCTGACTAGGAAAACAGCAAGCCTCCAAGTGCTCCCTGCTGTTGTTTGGGAAGGTAGATGGCGGCTACGTGGCTGAGTATCTTGCTGAAAGCTGGAATGTTCATGGCCTTTAGGAACAGAAAGGATCAGGGAGCAGGTATCTGATGTATGAGTTACTGCTTTGCCTTCTGGTTTCTTACATTCTGTGTCTTTTGGCCATTCTAGGTTTTTTCGAGAAGGGTCAACCAAGCAGTGAAATCCTAACCATTATTTTTTTCTCCTTGTTAACAGTATTGTTATAGTTAACCGTATGGGTAGAGAAATGGCTTGAAGAAAAGACTACAGTGTGGTTTTGTTTAGACACCTTCTGTGGATATACTTGAGAGCCTATCATGAATAAATCAGTGTTCCTTGCATGCATACTGGTGCGGTACCCTCAATCAGATGACTCCCAGGTTACCAGCTGAGACTGAAAAATGTCAAAAACGGATCAGGGGGCTTCCCTGGTGGCGCAGTGGCTAAGAATCCACCTGCCAATGCAGGGGACATGGGTTCGAGCCCTGGTCCGGGAAGACCCCACATGCCGCGGAGCCCATGCACCACAACTACTGAGCCTGCGCTCTAGAGCCCACGGGCCACAACTACTGAAGCCCTTGTGCCTAGAGCCCCGTGCTCCACAAGAAGAGAAGCCACCGCAATGAGAAGCCCACGCAACGCAACTAGAGAAAGCCCACGTGCAGCAACGAAGACCCAACGCAGTGAAAAAAAAAAAACAAAAACGGATCAGGTGCAGTCAAATCATGTGCCTGTGTTGCCTGTGTGTTGTATTGGATCAGTTTGCAACAGTCAGGTCGTTACTTCATAGTAGATGTACACTACTTGTGACTTTGGGTGTTGTAGAAGAAAAAAAGATTACTCCTTTTCATTAGCGGAAAGATTCCAGAATCCATTCCAGAACTTCATCTCCAATTTGAGATGAAAACCCCTCACCTTGTTCTTCCGAAAGAGAAGAAGGTGTTCATAAATGTAAAGACTAGAACATAATTAGCACACTATGGAGTGATGTGAACTGTATCCGCGTAGAGAAGTAAAATCTGGATAGCAACGGGGGGCTCCTAGTCCCTTGAGGTCTACGTGATGAAGATTTGAATCATCATTCTTGGTTCTATAAAAGATTAAATCCTTCTCTGGGATATTTTGAGCTTTCCAGGGACCTTATATTTTCATGGTTGTCGTGAGATCTTTACTGATGTCTGTTTTCCACCAGGGTGATCCAAACCTAATCAGGTGTCCGACTTTCTCTCTCCCTCCCCCCCCCTCCCCCCCTCCTCCCCAAGACAAAGACCCTACTAAACATATCCCTCACCCCCACCACACACACAATCACACTCTTGTTTTAGTGCACAGGATTTTCCTGAAAATCTGAGGGATCACATCACATACTGTATATATAGTTCAATATTGCCTTTTAGCTATTTTGTTCTTGAAAGATTTTTTTTAACTTTGGTGATGTACATGAGTGACACACCCTGCTGTTTGCCATCATGTCAGTCATTCCCTGGTACCACCCTATGTTCACACCTGCATCTTTGGTCCCTGATTTTTCCATCTGCTCCCCTGAAATAGCTATTGCCTCAGAAGTCAAAATAATCCTTACTAGCCCTCCCACTTTCTCACGTGGTTTCTCAACAGACTTTTCAGGAGTCCCATCCCCTTATTTTTGGTGTAAGACACACGGTCGGAGTGCAGTTCCCACAGTGGCTGGGCAAGAATTTGACCACCGCTCACCGGAAGTTTCTCTGTCTTCAGTTTTCCCCTGGCTCCTCTCCAGCCCTCCCCTCCTTTCTTCTAAAGCGGCTGCGCCTGAACAGTGCATTTCTCGCCTAGCTTGTTGCAGGGCGGTTTCACCTCTTCCCTGGAGCTTTGGAAGCAGTGGATGATCTGCTCCTGACTTCTTTCACCTCCTGCCCCAAGCAAAGACATTTCCCATCTTTAGAGTAATGCCGGTGCCAGCTCTTTGGAAAGTAGTATTTTTTCACCCTTTTACACCAGCAGTAGTAAGTGTGATCATCATACAAAATTATATTAAAACTATGAATAATAAATCTTAGGATTAATTTTCAGGATAACTGTATAAATAGGAGGAAACCTAATGGGATGGGGATAGGAGGAAGGGGAGGAATCCCCCAAAGGCTACATTTCAGGAAAAGAAACTCCTATGAGAGTTCGGCCATTGCAGAATAGATGTTTTTAAGGTCATGCTAAAAGAACTCCATCCTTGTGATTGTTAAAAAAAAACAAAAACAAATAATTTGACGTGCTTCTAGGGCCAGTCTGTGTTGGCTGAGGGGAGTGGGTCAGAAGTCCAATAAAGCTTTTGGAGGTTTCTAACCTTGACTCTCAAGTCAACCCAGTCCTTTTGAAATGAGAAGGAAAACAGAGATCAAACTGCCCTCCGTTAATAGAAAAGTGCAACACTCCTGAATCCCTTTTCAACTTAGGGCATCAACACCCGTGTTTTTCATACCGTTATTATCTGTGCCTTCAAGAGCTCTGAGGATGCAGCATTTCATAAAAGAACTCTGCTTATTCCTCTGGAATTTTTTTTTTCTAAGCCACTGAATTTCTGCTAGATTCAATGTTGGTACTTTCTTAATCTTAAAGAAGGTATCATAATGTTTTCAGACGATAGTCAGCACTTACATCCCTTCCTGGAATGGGCTCCATGTCGTTTTCTGGCTGAGATGTTGCAGCCTGGTGCAGGCAGTTAAGCAGGTCCTGACAGCCAGCTCCCTGACGGGGATCAGAAGATACCACCAATTATGAGGGACGTGATTTCAGAGATGTTAGAAGGTGAAAACAGTGCATCGATGAAATGTGGGATTTGCTACTGTAATATACATTATTGCAGTCTTTACATCTGACCGTGTGTATTCTAGAAAATCCTTTGCAGCCTGTATACTTTTAACCTGGAAATTAAACCTCTTAGGCATTTACCCTTACGTAGTTATCGTGAATGGACAATTCTTAATAAAGATGTTCATTGTTTTTATCTTTTTCTAAAAATTTATTTATTTTATTTATGGCTGCGTTTGGTCTTCGCTGCTGCA
Source organism: Eschrichtius robustus (assembly GCF_028021215.1). Lineage (NCBI taxonomy): Eukaryota > Metazoa > Chordata > Mammalia > Artiodactyla > Eschrichtiidae > Eschrichtius > Eschrichtius robustus. The sequence continues at coordinate 33,002,552 of NC_090827.1, read as the reverse complement.
CACAGGCTTTCTCTAGTTGCGGCGAGCGGGGGCTACTCTTCGTTGCGGTGCGTGGGCTTCTCATTGCGGTGGCTTCTCGTTGCGGACCATGGGCTCTAGGCACGCGGGCTTCAGTAGTTGCGGCTCACGGGCTCTAGAGCGCAGTCTCAGCAGTTGTGGCGCACGGGCTTAGTTGTTCCCCGGCATGTGGGATCTTCCCGGACCAGGGCTCGAACCGGTGTCCCCTGCATTGGCAGGTGGATTCTCGACCACTGCACCACCGGGGAAGCCCTTCATTGTTTTTAAAAGTGAACGTTTTGAAATGGCCCAGATGTCCATAGATTGGGAGTTGGTTAAGCAAAGTCAGCTCCATTCCTTCTGCCTGCAGCCATTATGCCAAAGCACTGTTCCAGAATGCGATGAACTTCAGCAAGAACGACGTGTGCAGACACGAGAAGATGTGTGGCGTTTGAAGAGTCAAGATCAAGCTGTAAGACACGTGTATAGTAAATTACCGGCAATGTTTATTTTTGTTTTGAGTTTTTTGTTACATTGATTATGAGAGCCAAAGAACAATGCTGTTTTCCTTTTAGTGTGTAGAGCGAAAGAACAATGCTGTTTTCCTTTTAGTGTGTCCAAGCCATCAGTAGAAATGGTTTCAGGCTTATTAACATCACATTTGGGGGGTCCCCACAGATTGTGCAGTATATGTTGTGCTGAATGAAAGGACGGATTAAGGAGCACCCAGAAGCACAGGAAGAGGCCAAATGGAGCAGTTCATGGAATAGAATGTTACATGTTTATGGGCTTAAGGACTTTTGAGAACCTAATACATCCAAAGCACTGATAGGTGGTGTGAGTTAAAGATTGTTTCACATTTTAACACAATACTTAGAGTTGAGGAAAGTAAGGGAGATGCATTAGTAAGATGCTGTGGCAGTTCCCGAGGAAGGAAACATTCATTCAAGTTTGGGGCTCTGTGGGGACTTTCTGCAGGAGGTTAGATGGAGATTGGCAAAGCGTTGAGAATGCTGAGCTGTATGAACAGTAGAGAAATCCACTTAGACGAGCCACACGCTTTGTTAAAGTGTTATTCTTTTGAAAAGTGAACTTAAAGTGTAACACGCATATATAAAAGTTCCCAAACCATAAATGTACTGCTTGATGGATTTTCAAAAAGTGATCACGTGACGATTAAGGGGGAAAAAATAAAACCCACTCACTGGTCCCAGTAGCCCCCTTCAGGCCTCCTTCCGGTCACTAAACTCCTCCAGGGTAACGACTGTCTCAACTTCAAATTCCATAGATTAGTTTTGCCTGTTTTGACTTGATAGAAACAGAATCATACAGAATGTACTCCTTTGTGTCTAGCATCTTTCAATCAACATTGTGAGTTTTATCCATGTTGTTGCTGATAGTTACAATTCCAAACTGTACTTTGGTGTAGACTTAACCTTCTAAAGGCATAAAAGTGTGTTAATTATATTTGTCGTCTCAATATCTGCTATCATATTGGCTCAGAATTGGCGCTAAATAAAGGTCTGTGAAATACATGGAGGGTTGGCTGAAAGAAGTTCGTTTTCTTAGCTGCAAAGCAAACAAGTGCGCTGAGCAAACAGTTTATCAGTACCTCGGGTGCTCCCGGCACTGAACTAGGCTCTGGCAATGCAAGGATGCACACACAGGCCCCTTGTTCTATGGGACTCACGCTCTATTTGGGGAGAAGTAAGATTCCCAAACAACACAGTTCTGCAGATTGTGGTCTGCTATGGTAAATAATGCTTTTCTATTCAGGCTGCTTGTCTCTGGGAAAACCACATGAAAGAGAGTCTAACTGCATCACATTTTCTAGTGGCTGAGGACCTAGCTGCGTTTAAAAGAAGCCCAAAAGATTTTTCGACCTGGGAAAGAGCATTAGAGAGTATTAACTCCCACATAAAGACCTTCTCACTCTGGTTATTGGTCATTGTTAATCAAAGGAATTTGGAAGTCATTTAGGGAAAAAAGAAATACAACACTGATTCTTGGAGTTTCTCGGAATTTCAGCCAAGCATTCAAAGTACTTTCTCCACTTGGCTATTCAGAACTTCAAGATCTCTTGTCTGTGTAAAAGAATATGCAGTCTTATAATCACCATGTTACCTTGTCCAGAATGAAAATAAAAAAAGATTATTTGACCACAGTAAACTTAAATACCATCTTTCCTAAAGGGAACAAATATGGCAAAGAAGGCTTTAAAGTTCCATTAAATACGGTGTCTTCATTTTTTAATGATTACATGTCTTTTTGTAGCTTTGAAAAATGAAAGTTGTATAAACCTCATGTTCATCCTTTTTGAGGTAATCTTACTGTGTAGCAGAAAGGACTCTTCCTAAAATGAACATAATTCACTGTTTTAGTAGCTAAAAATTACCTTTAGTGTTTAAAAAAAAGAAGTATAAATGCACACTACTCCTTGTGTTACCAAAAAAAACCCAAACAAACCCAGAAACAGAAGCACGTTGAGCAAGAAGTAAACGTGGCTGTTAACCCTCCCCTTCACCCTCCCCATCACAGGGGGGTCTACTGTTAACTGTTACGTGCACATCTGCACAGAACTTCCATTTTAATTACAAAATATATCATGCATTCCTAAGGGTGCATGTAACATATATGTAAAGTTAAAGAATAATGATAACTGCAAATAAAACATATTCCCAGCAGTCAGTCTATTAACTAGATTATTCATAAATAGCACTTTAGAGGTCCCCGGGCGCCCCTCCAGTATTGCATGGTGGATTCAGGACTGTGGCCCAGAGGCAGCCGCTTTCTGAAGTTCTTAAATTATCCCCTTGCTTTGTTGTTTATGCAGCCCTAAAAGTATATACACACACATTTTTAAATTTTGCTTGTTTTGCACACTATATAAAAATGTGTATGTGTCTATCACCTTACTATAGATACACTTTACACACAAATTTTATACAACTTTATAAAACAGGTTAGTTTTACATACATAGAATCATTTTGTATCTGGTTTTTCCCTTAGAATTAGGCTTCTGGGATTCATCCATTTTTTTTTCTCATTTTAAGGAGTAAAGCCTGTAGGATATTCCATTGTATGAGTATGCCATGATTTATTTATCCATTTTTATCAGTTCCTTTGTTGACAGCCATTTAGGTCTCTTCTCCTTTGTTTTCAGTTCAGTTTGCTCCATATGACAGAAGGGTATGGATGAGGAGTGGGTTTTGTGCCTTCCTGGGCAAAGTGGCTGCTCCCTCCCTCCATCCCTATACTAAGGGGGGGGCCCTCTTTGGCCCCCTTCCCTGCCCCTGGTCTTTCCTGGGAGAACTCAGCGGAGGCTCCTGAGCGTGAGTTTCCTGCTGACTGCAGACCCCTCTATGTTTGGGGCTCCCAGTTGTTCCATTATCTATATAATAAAAAACATGTCGTCTGGCTCCCACATGGCTTCCGGCAATTTCTTAAAATGGTAGCTGATGTCATCTTACCCCTGTTGTGTGGCCGCCCTGCCACATGAACCAATTTGTGCTTCCCCTCCCTCCTTGGAAATTCATCATCCTTGGGTTCCCTGTGTCCTCAGCCGTCTGATAGGGTCAAGAAAAGTTACAACTCTGGTTTTTTCTGGTTGTTATTATTCTTCTTCATCGTCAAGTGAGAATGGCACTCTTTCCAGTATTCTAAGTCATCTGCAGAAGCTGAAGCCCACTGTCTAGTATTTAACTCTATACTCTTTTTACTGCACATGTTATCTATATAATAAAAAACATGTGTAATGTTTATTTGGATTTTCACAGAGTTTTGCTAATACATGGCTCATGTTTCTTCTTGCATCTCAGACTTTTTGGTGTCATTTTGCATCTTCCTAAAGTATATCATTTTAAAGTTTTCTTAATGAGAGTCGGTGGGCAATGTCTTTATTAAAATTAATATATGAATTTATTAAAATGTCTTTATTTCCTTCCTGACAGAAAACTTTGTTAGCTCTTCTCAGGCTTGGCAAACTGAGGCCACTGGGGCCAAGTCTGACATGAGGTCTGTTTTTGTACAGCCCCGTGCTAGGCGTAGTTTTTACATTTTTAAAGTGGGAATAAAGAACAGAACAACAACAAAAAAGAATATGTGACAGACAGGCTTGCAAAACCTAATGATTTACGATTTGGCACTTTACAGAAAGTTTGCCAACCTCTGGCCGTAGTCTCTATTGACAGTTACTTTCTCCTGGTATTTCAAGAATAATATTCTATTGTCTTTTAGCTTCCATCGTTTCTGTTGAGAAATCAGCACGTAGTTCTGAGTCACTGCTTTGTAGGATTATGTCTTTTCCCTCTGGATACTCTCAGCATCTTCCCTGTGTATCAAGTGTCCTTCAGGTTCACTGTGACGTATGTGGGCATGGAGCTCATCATCTAGGAAATCCTTAGTTATTTACTTAGAATAGTGCCTCTCTACTCATCTTTCTTTGTGCTTCTGACCTTCCAAGTAAGCGAATGCTGAGTATTTTTATTTTATCTTGCACGTCTCTGAACCTCTGTTTACATTTTCTCCTCTCTGCATTCTGTGTGATATTTCAGCTCTGCTTCCTCTCTCACTGTCTCTTTTAGCTGTGTCTGTAATCTTCTGAGCCTGGGCATGGATTTCCAGTTATAGTTTTCGTTTCTGCAAGTTCTCTTTCTGTTTTCATTTAAATCTGTTTAGTCAATTTGGATAGTCTCTTGACCTTTCGTCATCTTTTCAGTCTCTTCTTTTACTCCCTTAAAAATAATAAACCCATTAATTTTATATGCTGTTAATACCTGCAGGCTTTGCATGTCTGCTTCTGTACTTTGTTTTTTTCTGAGTCCTGGAGGCTTCTGTTTTCATGTGTTAGCGAATTTGATTGTGAGTTTATGTTCCTTAAAGCTTTTTCCATGAAAGGTGGGTTTCTTTGTTTTGTTTTGTTTGAGGCATGTGTTTATAGAGTTCTGTTTCTAAAAGACTGTGGGTTTTCTTCTACTGAAAGCTCAGTGCTAAGGCCACTTTAAAACAGTTTGGAGAGTAAGGTGTTATGGGTCACCCAGGAGGGTGAATTCAGGTTCTACCTGTGTAGATGTGTGTTTGGGGTGAGAAATAACCCAAGGGAGATTTTCTTTTTCTTTATCACATTCAGCTCCAAGGCTTAAGCAGAAACTCTCCTACCAGGCAGGTTTGTTTTTTTTTTTCTTTTTCTCTTTTTCTGGTTCATCCTCTTCAGGGCTGCCCTTCAGGGGTTCCAGCTTTACACAGGAGTCTTCCTTTTCATCCTCCCATTCTGCTAGCCCCCAGGCTTTGTCTTCTTTCCCCCACAGGTGTGGTTTATAAACCCTGGTTCAGGGCCACCAGGAGTGGGAGATGCACTCAGGGCAACAGCCCTTCAGCGCTAGTTCATCTCTGTGGAGTCGGGCCTTCTTACTGTGTCTGGCCTGACTTTTTTTCCAACTCATTTCTTTTACGAGAGATGTTTTTAATATTTTATCCAATATATTCAGGAGTTTGTACTAGAATTACTTTCTTTACACATGTAGGACAGGAATGGATAAACCAGACCTCTTCCATTTACCTATGCATAATATGTATGCTTACACTCTTCCCAAAAAGAAAAAAAGTTATTTGGGCCTTTAAAAATACACTATGGCACAATGGTAAGAAGATGGAATTTGGAAATAGAAGACTCTGCATTGCTACTTATTCACTTTATCCCCTCCAGGGCCCAATTTTGGGGTCTGTAAAATGGAAATCTCTGCTTGACCTGCCTCGTGACGTGTTACAAGAAAAAGAGTAAGATAAGGTATCTTTGAATGTGATATATCTAGTGTCCATAAATGTATGGCATTATTTTTAATGATGTTAAGAATAAACATTTTAGGTACCTGATATCAAGTGCTTTAAAGAAAAAAGCAATGAATACAAATTTCCTTAAGATGTCACACTTGTTTCCCTTTTCCTTGATGCCAGCCAAAATAAAATATTGGATCTGGGAGCTTTTATGATCACAATAGCCTTGACTTAAGTCAGTATACCTACTGAGATTGCAGTCAGGTATCTTGGCCTTGAATACTATATGTTATGTGCGTGTTGGCACCATCAGTGGAACTCTTGGTGGCAATTCCTTTCAGGCATATTTTGCTTGTAGTTCCTTTGAATGTTTGTAGCTTCTTCCATATGAATCAGTTCTATAAAGGACGTCTGAGAAATTGAATGTATTTGCTGCAGTGTAAGTACATCACAGAAGTCTTGGGGTTGGAAGGTACCTGAGGGTCATCTAGTTTATCTAATTCATACACCTGCCCTAGTTCAACATTTGAACTCCCTCCTGCTGTACCTGCCCAGCAGCTGTCTAATTTAGGTTTAATTTTCTCCAGTGAGAGGAAACTACCATGTTGTCTTTGGAGACATCAGAGTCTGCTTAACTTCTGATTGTTTCTTTGACCGGATCCAAATGCACCTTCCTTTAACATTCACCCATTATTTCTTTCCAGTCCTGCCCTTGTAACCTCATAAATAAGGTTGGCTAAGGCACCCCCATAGTCAAACAGTTGACGACAAGTACTGTGTTGCCGTTTGATCTTTTTCTAATCTGAGGGAAAATCTCAAGTTCCCACAGTTCCTTATAAGACAAATTGTTCATGTTTTCTCATTTCCTGTTTAGTTTAGAATGTGTGATACGTGGGCTTAGCTCTTTGAAGACATTAGCTCATTTACTCCTCACATTTGTCCAATTGGGGTAGGTATTAGGATGCTCCCCCATTTTACAGATGAGAAACACTGGGCCTGCAGAGGCCAAGGAAGTTGCTTGACACTGCATTTCTAGTAAGAAGTGGAGTTGGGCTTCTAACCCTGGTCTCACTGGCTCCAGAAGCCAGACCTCCATTTCCCTCACTGGTTCACCACTCTTCCTTCTTGCTGTTTCTCCTTAAGGTTAGTGCCCAGGAAAACACACTATGCCAGCTGTGGCCTCACCTAAGTTGGATAGAGTGGGACTGTCCTCTCCTGTCATCTGAAGAGGTTGCCTGAAAACAGGCAGGCCTCCCATGAGGGTATGGCTCTTTTTGGACAAATGCAGTTTTATTTAAAATTTTTATATTAAATAACCAGTGTTTAGAAAACATGGAGATGTCACATAGAAATCCACATTTCCAACTTCTCCGGAAAAATTGGGAACTCTGGTAACCCTGGGCCCTCATTCCTAAAAAGCAACCATTGCCAGGAGCAGAGCAGTGGCTCTAAGGACAGGGTATGTGTTCCCAGTTCACTGTCTCTTCCTGACTGGCGTCCTTCACCTACACACCTGTAGCCATCTGAGTGTATGAACCCAGCATCTAGGTATTATGTTTTTATTATGTAACTGAAGGACACATTGGCTCTTTGAGCTGCAGTATTACTATGTCTTGTACATGGGGTCTAAAATTGCTTTCTAAGTGTGCCACTAGGATACGCTTCCCTATCCTATTCTTATGTGATTAGTTTTATATGTCAATAAATGTAGAAATAATTTTTTTCCTGTATACCATTAAATTTTATTTGGTTAGATCAGCCCCTTTTTTTGCTAGCTAAAATTTGATGCCTTTTTTTTCCCAAACAGTAGCTGAGATTTCATCGACCCTAGACCTGCCTTACAAGAAATGTTGAAAGGAGCTCTTTTACCAGAAACAAAAAGGCAAAAGTACACAAAACTTTGAGTAATGTGATAGATAGAATCAGAAAATTACAATGCTGTATCAGAATAGGTTTTTAAACACTTCGTTATAGAATAAAGGTTAAAGGGGAAAAAAGCAGTAAAAATAACTATAGCTACTTCAATTGGTAACAAACTCACAGCATGAAAAAGGATAATTTGAAACAACACAAACAGAAAAGGGGAGGAGGAAAAGGATGGAACCTGTGTAGATAAGTGAAGATAAGATGCTATCAGCAGAAAAAGGGCTATTTTATTTGAGCCGTTTTCTACAAATCTCATGGTAACCACAAAACATAATTCTAGGGCAGAGACACAAAACATAAAAAAGAGGAAACAGAGAAACATAATAGAAAACCACCAAACTAAAATGGCTGGCAGAAACACAAGGAAAAAGGATCAATGGAGATGTAGAGAAACCAGAAAACAAAAGGTAAAATGACAGTACTAAATCCTCATTTATCAATAATCACCCTAAATGTAAATGGACTGTATTCACCAGTCAAAATACAGAGTGGCTGGATGGATTAAACCACAAGACCGTCTATATGCTGTCCCCAGGAGATTCACCTCAGCTCTAAAGACAAACATAGGCTCAAAGTGAAGGGATGGAAGAAGATACTCCAAGCAAATGGCAGCCCTCCCCCCAAAAAAAGCTGGTGTAACCATACTCATATGAGACAAAATAGACTTCAAGGCAAAAAAGGTAAGAAGAGACAAATATGGACATTGTGTAATGATAAAGGTGACAATTCATCAAGAAGACATAAGTTATTAATATATATGTACCTAACATAGGACTGCCAAAATATATAAAGCAATTATTAACAAACCTAAAGGGAGAAATTGACAGCAACACAATAATAGTAGGGGACTTAACACCCTACTTGCATTAATGGATAGAACATCCAGACAGAAAGTCAACATGGAAACAGCAGCCTTAAGTGAAACATTAGACCAGATGAACATGATAGATTTATAAAGAGCATTCCATCCAAGTTCAGAATACACATTCTTAAGTACGCATGGAACATTTTCAAGGATAGACCATATGCTGGGACATAAAACAAGTCTCAGTAAATTTAAGAAGATTGAAATCATATCAAGCATCTTTTCTGATCACAGTGGTATGAAACTAGAAACCAACTACAAGAAGAAAGCTAAAATAAATATGTGGAAACAACAACATGCTACTGAACAACTATTGGGTCAATGAAGAAGTCAGAGGAGAAACCAAAAAATACCTGAAGACAAATGAAAATGAAAATATGACACACCAAAATCTATGGGATGCAGCAAAAGGGGTACTAAGAGGGATGTTTAGAGCAATACAAGCTTACCTCAAGAAATAAGAAAAATTTCAAATAAACACTCTAATGGAACTAGAAAAAGAAGAACAAGTGAAACCCCAAATCAGTAGAGGGAAGGAAACACAGTTGACCCTTGAACAACATGGGTTTGAACTGCACAGGTCCACTCGTATGCAAAATTTTTCAATAAATACATTGGAAAAAATTTAGAGACTAATGACAATTTGAAAAAACTCACAGATGAACCATGTAGCCTAGAAATATTAAAAAACTAAACACTTAGGAATATCATGAGTACATAAAATATATATAGATACTAGTCTGTATCACTTACTACCATAAAATATGCACAGATGTATAAAAAGTTAAAATTTATCAAAACTTGGGACTTCCCTGGTGGCACAGTGGTTAAGAATCCGCCTGCCAATGCAGGTGACACGGATTCGAGCCCTGGTCTGGGAAGATCCCATATGCCGTGGAGCATCTAATCCTGTGCACCACAACTACTGAGCCTGCGCTCTAGAGCCCGTGAGCCACAACTACTGAGCCCGCATGTCACAACTACTGAAGCCCGCATGCCTAGAGCCTGTGCTCTGCAATGAGAAGCCACCGGAATGAGAAGCCTGCGCACACGAGGAAGAGTAGCCCCTACTCGCCGCAACTAGAGAAAGCCCGCGTGCAGCAACAAAGAGCCAACACAGCCAAAAATAAATAAATAAATAAATTTGTTTAAAAAAAAGAAAAGAAAAACTTAAATGCATACAATTACAGACATACATGGCACCGTTCAGTGAAGAGAAATGTAAACAAAGATAAAGATGCAGTATTAAATCATAACTACATAAAATTAAGTGTAGTACATATTATACTACTGTAATAATTTCATAGCCACCTCCTTTTGCTATTGAGATGAGCTCAAGTGTTGTGTGTATCTGCTTAAAATGCCGTGTGACACTAATCATCTCCAGTAAATTGTGTATCACAGTAAAAATTTCTCTCCCCTGGTTCTTGTGTATCTTTCATCATGTTTAATGCAATACCATAAACTTTAATAATACCATGGGACCCATATGAAGTGCCAGTAATGATACTGGAAGTGCTTCCAAGAAGCAGCGAGAAGTCATGTCATTACAAGAAGAAGTTGAATTGCTTGATGCGTGCAGATTGAGGTCTGCGGCTGTGGTTGCCTGCCATCTCAAGAGAAATGAATCCAGTGTAAGGACCATTGTTTAAAAAAGAAGAAGAAAGAAAAGGAAATTTGTGAAGCCATCGCTGAAGCTATGCCCAGAGGAGTGAAAACCTTGCATTTTTTGTGAAATACCTTTTTATCTCATATTGAAAATGCAGCTTTTATGTGAGTGTAGGATTGCTATAAGAAAGGCATACCTATAGACTCTAACCTGATTCAAGGAGAAGCAAAGTCATTAAATGACAACTTAAAGCAAAAGGAAGGTGGAGGATCTAAAACTGGAGAATTTAACAGTTTCTTTGCTGTACAAAAGCTTTTTAGTTTGATGTAGTCCCATTTGTATATTTTTGCTTTTGTTTCCCTTGCCTGAGGAGACATAGCCAGAAAGATATTGCTAAGACCAATGTCAAAGAGTATACTGCCTCTGTTTCCTTCTAGGAGTTTTATGATTTCAGGTCTTACATTCAAGTCTTTAATCCATTTTGAGTTGATATTTGTATATGGTGTGAGACAGTGGTCTCGTTTCATTTTTTTGTATGTCACTGTCCGGTTCTCCTAGCACCATTTATTGAAGAGATTATCCTATCTTTATTGTATGAGTTTTGCTCCTTTGTCATAAATTGTCCATATGTGTGTGGGTTTATTTCTGGACTTTCAGTTCTCTTCCATTGATCTATAAATCTGTTTTTCTGCCACTACCATACTGTTGTGATTACTATAGCTTACTATACTACCTTAAATTTTTTTTGATGCCTTTTTTTATTCTGATTCACTTATCCATCTTATTAGCTATTAGTCTTTTAAGATTAAGTACAGCTGCAAATAGCAGAAAATCCAAAATAACAGGGCTTAATCCAGGTAGAAGCTTCCCTCTCATGGTGATGAAGTGTAGATTTGTATTATCCAGGGTGATTTCAGCAGCTTCATGATCTTTAGGGACCCAGGCTTTTCTTAATATTGTAGCTTCACCATCTTTTAATACATATTCTAGGGCTGCTCAGACTGCCTTCTGGGACCACTCAGAAGTCACCTGTTAACATTGTCACTGACACTTGACTTAGGCCAGTATCAAGCTTCAAAGGAGGCTGAAATACGCTGACTTTATTCACAGTGGCCATGCGCCCAGCTAAAACAAAGAAGATGCAGTTGAATTTCCTATTTAATTGCTTTCCTTTATTTCACTTTTTTTTTTTATGCAGCTCCTCCCAAGCAAATTTCTCCTAAGGTTTTTTTCAGTAATTATAAGGCAAGGAAGGACATTCTTTTGGTTTGTAAGACTACCATTCTAATAAGAACTAGTCATACCGTTCAGATTCTTTCCAGTCAAGTTTCTCCTTCAGGCTGGCGTTAAGCCTCCCTAAATTGTAATCATTCTGATAACGTGATACTTTTGTCCGTTCCTCCCTTTTCCTCTCACAGAATGAGAAGCAGAAATGAAGCTTGTTCAGATGAGTTGCAGGGCACAGTGTGTATGCCAGGGCACAGATGGCAGGAACAGCTAATATGCAGTGAATGCCTACTGTGTGTCAGCTACTTTACAGACATTATTAACATATTGATCCTTACAATCCCCTGAAAAGTGGTTTTTGATATCCCAGTTTATGTATGAGTATATGGAGGCTCCGAGAGTTTAAATAATTTGCCCACAGTTACTCAACTAGTAAGTGGCAAAGCTGATTTGCAAACCTGCTCTGATGGGCCTCCGAGCCCATCCTCCTTCTCTTAAACCACACTGTTGCCCACAGGGAAGTGCGCTACCCGCCACTGCTGATATTCATTGGGGGAAGCTTTGGATACCAGCCTGAAGAATTCAGAATTAATCCTGTAAGCATCTACGTTTTCTTGTTGATTAAAAAAAAAGGTCTGTGAATCAGCTGTCATAAAAGATGTAACTGCCATTATTACAGAAACATTCTTGTAGTCCAACTAGTAAGTGTGGGATGAGGAACTTTTTCTCTAGGGAAGGTCCCTGACCCACAATAAGAAATTAAGGGATATATGGAAGAAAAAATAGTGCATGGTGCTTTTTTTTTAAAAAGAAATATATAAAAGCTTGGATGATTTTTAAATTAAGGGCAGAGACTTTAAAATATCATTTATTAGCTACTGTACAACTAAAATTCCAAAGCAGATGTGATTTCGTGGTGTTGAAAGTTAAAAGGGATGGGGGAAAAGAAAGGGAGATGGAAAGAAGAAATTAATTTTTAGGGTAGAGAGAGATTATTAGCCTCTTAGAATAAGATGAAGGAAAGAGTAGAAAAATAGGGAGAGGGAAAGGTAGAGGTAAAAAAAGAAGCAGTAGAAAAAATATGCAATAAAGAGAAAAGAGAGTAAAGTTTTCCAAAGCACAAACTCCTTAGTCATGCCCTGTTCAGTTGAGCTGTTGAATTAGTACGATTGTAACAAGGGGGTGGCAGTTTTATTTCAAATACGCAGTGGTAGTATATTTCTACACTTTAGGATAGAGAACAGTGTCAGCTGTGACCACCCACTATAGGTATCTCTCTTTAATACCTGCAGGAGTTATTCTGTGTTTCAGTGGGACATCAAAAGGAGTGCATTGCCATTAACTAAGTACTATACACTGTATACATCTGACTTAAGTAGTTCATTTAAGTATATACTTTTACTTGCTAAACTGAGAAGTATACCTTGCTAAGCTGGTAAGCATATTTGTGTAGAGTTCGTCTACAGTACTTATTAGTTTGATGCTAATATACTGCTTTTGTGTGTGTACACACACATACACACACACACACACACACCCCTACTAACTGAAAGCAAGCTGACCTTAACAATGATAGTAATATTGAATAAAATAGGAATTAAGGCAAAAGCGTTGATAGGGATAAAGAGAAATACTGTTTATTACTAACAGGAACAATTAACTAAGAAGACATTACAATCATGAATTTGTGCTGTACCTACACTATAGATTCTAAATAAAGAAAACCTAGTGGCCTCACTATAAAACCTTCAGAAGTCTACACTTATAGGAGATTTCAACATATCTTCATGAAAAATAAGTAGATCAAGCAAAATTAACTAGAAGGGTATCAAAAATGTGACATATTTACTAAGTTTATAGAGAGCACAGACCTACTGGAGAAAACGTATTTGGAAGAGTGGGACGGAGCTGGGGAGAAGTGATGAGACCCAGGTTGGCTGGAGTTTGGGGAAGAAAAAGAGATTTGTGGCAAATAGTTGTAATAAGTAATGGGCCTTTGAAGAGAAAGAGGTAGTATTAGTTTCCTAGGACTGTCAAACTACCATACTGGGTGGCTTAAAACAACAGAAATGTATTCTCTCTGAGTTATGGAGGCCAGAAGTCTGAAATCAAGGTGTCAGCAGGGCCATGTTCCCTTGGAAAGCTCTAGGGCAGACGCCTTCCTTTCCCTTCCAGCTTCTGGTAGTTCCAGGCATTCTTTGACCTGGTCCTAGTCTTTGCCTCTGTTTTCACATGGCCTTCTCCCCTATATGTATGAGTCCCAATGATCTCTCTGCCTTTCTCTTATAAGGATACTTGCATCTCAAGATGATCTTTAATTACATCTGCAAAGAACTTTTTCCAAATAAAGTCACATTCTCAAGTTCCAGGGGATACGACTTGGACCTATCTTCTTCGTAGGAGCCACTATTCAACCCACTAGAAGGTCAAAATAGGATTTTTAAACGTTTTGGGGGTTTTATAGTATGGTTGCCTCCCTGATACCTATCGGAGAGAATTCAGTAAAGATTCAGATTACTTCAAAATTTAAAAAATATTTGGAGTTATGGCTATCTTTGTTTTTGTTATTTTGCCGATTTTATGCTGGTTGCATTTTATAATGTCAATGTTTCCTACCATATTATGGGTTTCATGTCACTATGAACTGTGATTGATTCATCTTTTACGCAAACTACTTACAAAAACCTGGCACCTAGTGCTTCTCAGGTCTTGGCTGAATGAATGCACGAACGAATGAGTGCATGAATGAATGAAAATCTGGAGAGTCATGAGGGAAAAGGTTTCTCCCTCACCCTAACTTTAGCAGGCGTGCTGTAGAATATCGTAAGAGGAGGGGAGGTTTTAAAAGGTCCTGAGAGATTCTCACCTAAACTGCTTCATCTGTAGACTGGATTATATGACTTCCAAGGCCCCTTCTAGCTCTGAGTCCCCTGGTTCTAGTTCATGTCCCTGGATGTATTGACCATGGCTAGCTGGTATTGGTCTGTTGTTTCCCTAAGGTTTACATTTTTAGTTTTGTTGCCAATGTTCATCTTGCCAAGAGGAGTCAAAAGAGCAAATACTGTTAGAAGCCAACCTTCCCTTCAGGAACCCTGGGTCATACTCCCAGGTGCCCAATGCATATCCTGTTTCTCCACTTAGCACAAGCTCAATTCCACATATCCCCATTTATACTTCAGTTTTTCTCCGTTCTTTGCAGATATGTTACTTATGTACCTCTACCCAAATAACTTCTGTAAGTACTTTTTTGTGTAAATTGAATTTACATAACTAAAATAAAATGTAAAACAGACTTGAAGAATTTACCAAGTAGCATTTTAACAAAAAATAATGGATCATTTCTTACTGTAAATATTTCCACTGTTAATTTAAATTTCTTGGTGACCATCAGGGTATCCCTCCATGTTAGCCGTTTTAGGACAATCTTTCATACTGGCCTAGACAAAGCCTACTTGGAGGTAGACATAAAAGGCATATTTGGATCAGGGAGTGTATCAGTCAGCTCAGGCTGCTATAACCAGACCATTATAACCATAATAACATATACTGGGTAGCTTAAACAACAGAAATTTATTTCTCACAGTTCTGGAGGCTAGAAAGTCCAAGATCAAGATGCTGGCAAGGTGGGTTTCACTCTAAGCCCTCTTCTCTTGGCTTACGGACAGCTGCCTCCTTGCTCTGTCCTCACATGGTAGAGAAAGAGCTCTGGCACCTCTGCCTCTTCTGATAAGGACACTGGTCCTATCGGATTAGGGCCCCACCCTTATGACCTCATTTAACCTGTATCACCTCCTCATAGGCTCTAGATAGGAGATCCAAATACAGTTGGGGGTTAGAGCTTCGTATATGAATTTTAGGGGGACACAGTGCAGTCCATAGCAAGGAGGAAATTAAAAAGAGTATGAAGTATGATGGGCAAAGGATTTGCATGATGAGGGAAAGGAGGACAGTGCAGAAGGGGAGGCCTGAGATGGAGGGTGGGGTATGAATGGGAACACTGAATTGGAGGTAGTCAAGGAATTGTGGAAAGAGGCAGATGCTGGAATTGTGAATGAACAGTGACATAGTGTATACAGATTTTTCTTTGATAGTTTTTTTTTATGCCTGGCAACTTACAGATGCCCTGTGAATCTGGAACGTTTGTCTCTCTTTTGTTTCTTATAATTCTTTTCACAGAGCAATTCTGTTTTGTACTTTACACTACCCCCTTTATACAGATGTTGTATAGAGCTTAACCCATCTTTTCCCTTAGGTTTTAGCTCTTTTCTTTCAAGCTGCTTAAAGAGACTGTCCTCCTGGGTGCTCTAGATTGCATCAGATTTTTTGAGTCTATAACACAAGCTATCTGTCTTCTCCCACTTCCTGGTAACTGGCTGTCCTTTCTGTTTGTCCTGCTTGTGAATGGCCCCTGGGAGGCTCCCCTCACTCCTTTATCTTTCAAACTCCGTTAGCATCAAAACTCACTTGGGAATTCCCTGGCGGTCCAGTGGTTAGGACTCTGCACTCTTATTGCTGAGGGCCCGGGTTCAATCCCTGGTCAGGAACTAAGGTCCCACAAGCCACACGGTGTGGCCAAAAAACAAAAACAAACAAACAAAAAAAACTCACTTGACTCTTCTATACTAAACGTATCTTCCCTCTTTCTCTTTCTTTCTCTTCTACTGAAATTAAACCAGGCCAATGTTAGAATTTCTTTAATGATTTTTCCTTCTTACTAACTTATCCTCTCTACTGTCTTAAACTCTTAATTACAAAATCACTCTGCTTGAAAATCTCCCATGATTTCCCATTAACACCTCTCAGTCTGGTCATGTGAGTTCTAATACTTGCCTCACAATAGGTATCTATTCCAGTTATTGATACTTTTCCTGTTTAACCAACTGTCCCAGCACTTGGGTGGCATAAAACAAGCATTTTTATGCTCACAGGTTCTATGGGTCACAAATTCAGTCAGAGCACAGAGACAATGACTTAGCTCTGATCCCCAGTGTCTGGGCTGTCAGCTGAAAAGACTTAAAAGTTGGGGTGACTTGATGGCTGGGGCAGACTGGCAGCATCTTTACTCATGTGTCTGGTGGTTGATGCTGGCTTGCTGTGGAGACCTTACCTGGGGTGTCAAACGGAGCACCTATAATACATATGGCTTCTGCATGTAGTCTGTCCACGGACTAGTTTGGAATTCCATGCAGCATGGTGACAGGCAGGCCTCAAGAGCGAATATCACGAGAGCAAGGTGCTTTCATGATCTAGACTTGAAAGTTGCAGAGCTTCTATAATACTTTGTTGGTGGAGAGAGTCATAAAGGCCTGCCCAGCTAGGTTCAAGGAGAAGGGCCGTAGACGACCCCCTTCTCCATGGGAAGAGTGTCAGGGTCACATTGTGAGGAGAATCTATGGGATGGGAGATGTTGCAATGGTGCATTTGTGAAATATGGTCTGCCACATTGTCCAGCCACGTTCTGCCAAAATTCATCTTTATTTCAACCAGTCAGTCTTTTCACCTCTGTGTTCTTTGGGCTTATTCCTGAGTCTACTCTAGTTCATTCTACGTCTATACTAGAATTATCCATGACCGTCTTCTCTATTGATCAGAAACCTAAACATCCTTTAGTACCAACTCAACCTTCAGGCTGCCACGAATCGACTTGGTGGGAAAAGTGAAAGTGCTTCTCTGTTATTTTTAAGGTCCATTTTGTTTCTGTAGTTGGCAAATTTAAGAGAATTATAGTTAAAATAGACATCAGGATTATTTTCAAAATGCCATATCCCTGGTATTTAGCTTTGCGTTTTCTCCAAGTTCCCTCTTTTAAAGGATGAAACTCTTTATTTGGTTTTGTCTCCTGGAGAAAAGTTGTATCTGGATATTCTTTGTCTTTCAGATGCATAGCTTGAACAGATATTTCAGCATATACAGCATTACTCCAAACTCTGAGGAATGATAATATTCTTTTCAGCTCTTTAGGAGAAAGTGATAGTACTTCCGGTCATAGAAGCAATTATCTGCTAAGCTGAAATCGTTAAAATGGTCAACATTAAGGAGTGCTGAGTTGTCTGTCATTGTTTGTCATGTGTTTCTGATTCAGGCCTAGGAATGAATTGGGTACATTCTATTTGACTATGCGTTCTACATAAATTTAAACATAATTCAAATTTGGGGTAGTCTGACCCATACCACACTATACTACTTACTAAGAGATAGAAATTAGGTATTGTGTGCAGAGGTGGGGATGGGGGACTTAGAAAATCTGTTAACTTGATTTCTCACTACACTTCCAAAAAGCATATCTTTAATCTTTGCTCAGTCTTCATTTATGCATATTTTAGTAATAAAGCTTTAGTCAATTGCCTTTGTAGCTTTCAAACATGCCTAGAAAGATATCAGTCATGTGAGGGATTTGTACTATGCCACTTTGTGCATATACACGTGAATTGTGTGTACACATTCTGTCACGCAGGCAGAAGGGACTCCACAACCCTCCAGACAGAATTTGGGTCCATTCTCAGGGTCTCTATGCCTTTGGGCAAAATAGAAGAGGGGCAAATGGAAATGTATAACAGAGCCCTCTTCCCGAGACATAGCTTTCCTATGGATCAGGTCCTCACTGGGCCCTTTATACACATCTGGGCTCTTTATACTCACACATCTTTTATGGTGCTGTGTCTCAGTTTGGTTCAGCACCTCTTGTAACATCAGCTTTGTAACTTCCACACAAGGCAGGGCCAAAATTCCTCACTAAAACCAGCACTACCAACCTGTAAATCAAACCTGTTTATAGTTCTAAGCCAGAGTAGAAAAGGAAGAGGAGGAAGGCAAGAAAAAATATTTAAGATCAAGACTGTGACCTCGAGCACAAGGCATTTTCAGCAAGTCATTTGATTGGTTTTTTTGAGTCTGGTTATTGGTGATCTTTTTCCTACTTATGGTAAAAAGTCAATACCTAAGGATCTCATTTCCTAGTTATACAAATTCAAAAGAATTGATATTTCTTTCTGCTTTTTTGGGTTGTTGAGAAATCACCTTATGGCATAAGGAGGAATCGTGTAGTACCTCTACTGGATTCACCATCCTTCATGAACCATTCTGACAGTTCATTAGGAGTATGCCTTTTACTGAGTGTTTTAAAAGTCAGAAAACATAGGGGAAGCTTATTTTTAGAGCACATGGTGAGTGTCAAGAGAGGGTCTAAAAGATTGTAAACACAAGAAAAATGGTGTATTGCTGTAGTTTTTTCAGACTCACTGTTGTACCCATTGCTTTAATGTAGAGATCCTTCACCTGAGTTTGAAGAAAACCATACTGAATGTGATATTTGCAAATGTACCTAACATACTACTTAAAAATAAATGTATCCTATTTCTTGACTTTGCACACACCCCACTTGATTAGGCTCATTTTTTCCCCTCCTGCACTGAGTTAGGAAGGCAGAGGCAAGGAAGGTAGGAAGGCAGAATCAGGAGCACAAGGAAAGCTGCCCCCAAATCATCTCAGGACATGAAGACCAGAACAATCAGAAAACGCTAGAAAAACCAGTAATGGTGCCTATGACTGTTGAACAGTAATTGAACTGAATCCCTCCATTACCCAGGGCACTGGTTTCAAGGTTATGTTGTTTCCAGAAAACGTGGCCCATAATGTATACAGCGGTGCCACAGTGATTTCGGAAGCACTGTTTAATAATCCCTCAATTATTAGGCACATTGATTTTAGGCTTAAAAAAAAATAACCATCAGGGAATATAGTCAATAATATGTGTAACACTCTAGATTATTTTAGTCCCTTTTTTCTGAAGAGTTCAGAACAGAAGAGGAACTCGGAGGTAAAATTATTGTGCTTCAGTGGTGCCTCTGGCCCACATGTTGAGACTGAGTACTTAACTGAAGCGGCCAAGTTGAAGTGTGCTTTTGAGAAGCAAACGGCGTTCAGTTCCTTTGGTACAAACACATAATTATACATTGACAGTGAAACAGTAGTGAATGCAGAGTGACCATAAAGTTCGGAGAACCCTGGGGCGTGAGTGGAACAGTTGACGGTTTTGAAAATTAAGCAGAATTCTCCAAAATCTGAAAGAAAACAAAGGTTTTCAGTTCCATTGATATACAGTGGGACCATATGCAAATACTAGTGAAGAAATCAGTTTAAGTTGTTCTTTAAAACTCACATGAAAATTGCCTGTCTCTAAAGGAATAATCAGTTTTAGAAAACACTATCAATCTTTTCTCTCTCTAAATATATAAGGACATACATATTCTTTCTCTCTCTCCCTTCCTCCCTCTCTCTCTCTCTCTCTCTCTCTCTCTCTCTCTCATACACACACACACACAGAAGAAGAATTCAGTTCTTACTTTGTTCTAAAAAGTCCTGAACCTCACAGACCTCTATTTTGTCTGCTTATTTTTCTACATGATGCTTTTAGGTGGTATTCGGGTAGTTCTTTCCCAGTAAATTTTGGAAGGTAAAAATTCAACTCCTTTAGTAGGGAAATCTCATAAATCTAAAGTTGCTAAGTATGGAACACACAAAAGCCCTCCCGTGCTAAGATTTGGTTGACAATGCTGTTTTTTCATCTCTCTCCAGTCGGAGCAAAAGATCTTCAGGCGCTTCCATTAGGGGCAGCTTGCGTTTCCTTTGTCTCATTTATTTCCTGCTCTCTGTCAATAGACGTAAGAAGCCCTCTTCTGCGATGTCTTTGCTTAGAGGGAGTTGCTTGGCAGATGAAGTTAAGAAGGGAGCTCAGAGAAGACACAGGAAGAAAGCAGAGAAAATTTACCCAGCTCAAAATAACGGCTCAGCTAACATCTACATGACACGTATTTTAATGACTGATAGAGCTGTTCATAAAATAAAGTGGAATCCCCCAAATGCTGGCATGTCCTTAGCCCGGCCTGCTTTTCCAGACTTTGAGCGTTAAAGCTGTTCCAGCAGTAATGGCTGCTTGCACTTGACAGTGTGTGTGCCCTCGGGGCTGACAGCCATGAAGGCTGTAGACAAAGCAGCAGGTGACCTGGACGGCTGTTGACTTAGGGCTGTGCTGGGAGTGCTGGGACTCGGGACGGCCCCTTACCCAAGGGTAAGATGTTAGAAATCCTGCTGCTGCTTAACGGTGACAAGCTCGAGTTCAGTGTGGTTGTGGTTATCCCCGTGGAGGTCACTAGATCCACAGTCAGATGAGCAGATCCCATTTGGTCATCAGACCTCTCACCCACAGCCTGGGAACTGTTCCACCCATGGCAGCACCCCTGCCCTCTGAGAGATTCCTGGGGACTTCCTGTCCCAGCCTCCCTGTACCTTTTCCTTCCCCTGCTGGGCATGCGCAGCCCTGTATCACTATCTCTCCCATCCCTGTCAGCCTGTCTGGAGGACTAATTCTAAAGCCCTTCACAGAGCTAAGCTTAGATTGTACCAGCTGACAGGTTGTTGCCTTGCCCTTTCTCTCACAAATATAATTTGTTTAGTGGAAGAAAAGGGGGGAAAAGATGCGATTTCAGATAACTAGTTGATATTTCACGGAATAGAACTTTTCCTGGGAGATGTTTGTGAAAAGAGGACATGTTTGAGATGAGTAAGGACTATCAAATGAAGCCAATTAAGAAATTAAAAGACGTGTTTTAAGCAGTCATAGTGACACCTTTTGACAATGAGAAAGGGAAATGTAAATTGATAAGAACAGCTAGTCCTGGATGGGGTGAAGATAGCAAAGTAGCCCACATCCAGATAGGTGATTTCAAACTTGATGATGAACTAGATGTTTTGTTTTATATTTGTCTTTTGCAGCAAAAGCAAAATAGTAGTAAACTGGGGGAGAATTTAGCAGTAGAGGAAGAGGGGAGAGGACAGATTTCAGAGATTATTGAAAGAAGAGGCAGTGGGATTTCACGACAGATTTTGGAGGGATTTAATGTGCCGCTGTAGGTTAATCTTCCTGTTACAGCCGACTAATCTGGCTTCACTGGGAAGAGGTGTTTTCCAAGGGAGAAGTGCTTTTTCATTTTTTTTTTTTTGTTTAAAAAATTACCCAAATATATCTTTTAAAACTAGAAATATTTTTTTCCAGTTTCCTGTATAATGTATGCTGGCTTTTTGACAGGAGCGACTATGACTATCTTATAATTTTAAACAGTGTGTATTGAGGCCTGACTATGCTTTATGGGTCTTATTTCATATAATCATCACATCAATGCTATGAACTCAGTACTACATTTATGGCCATTTCCTTAAAAGGGAACCGAACATTAGGGAGGTTAGCAGTTTCCCCAGAGTCTCACAGGCGTTCTGGTTCCAGAGCCCACAGTTCTGATTACTACCATACAGCAGCAGGATTCTAGCTAAATGCTAGGCATTAAATCTGTGTCTAACAAACAGTCCTGGTAGGAGGCATTATTAGCCCCATTTACAGTTGAGGAAACTGAGGCTCAGAGGACATGCAGGTAATACATGGTAGAATTTAAGGTCTCATGTCTGTCTCACCCCCCAAATCATTCTCTTTCCACTGCTGTATGTGGTGTTCAGCAGATGTTCACCTAATAACAACAATGACAGCTACTTATACTTTTGTAGAGCTTACTATATGCCAGGCACTGTTCTAAGCACCTTATATATTTTAACTTTTTTTTAAAAACAATGATCCTGCATGATAAGTACTCTTATTGACCATTCCTTTTTTTCAGAAGAGGAGACTGAAGCTCAGAGACGTTAAGTAACTTGCCCAAGCTTACATGACTGTTAAGTGGTGGAACTGAAATTTGGGCCGAGGGGGTCTCACTCTAGCAGTTGAGCACTGTATACGCTCCTCAAAGAGTGAAAATAAGAAAGGAAAAAGATCAAAGCAGCCGTTTGGCTTTCTTAGGAGTTTTATTGGCCTAATGTTTTTCTAAAATTAAGCCTTGTTAAAAGCAAGGCTTAATTTTAAGATCATTGAAAACAGGATAGGGTGTGTTGAATATGCAAGTAGCTGGGGACTGGGGAGAACAGAAAACCAACATTTTTAGCCAAGTCGACCTCTCCAAACAGTCTCCACACTAAGAATGCATCACAGCAACTAAATACCCTTTATCATGTTTTACAATGAATTAGGCACATCCATTAACAAATTGTCTCTATTAGAACCTGACAGAACTGATAGAGATGATGAAACAAGATAACTCTTCATTAAATAGCACTGTCTAACCCTATGCCATCACTGTGAATTGTGCAGAGGTATTTTGCAATTGAAATGGAAGAGAGCTTTTAGAACCGATCTTTAATCTTAAACTCCTTTTAAAACTATTTATAGACACAATCTCCTCTGCTTTTGAAAGCAAGCCTAGTAATAGTTAAATATGGGATAAAGCGAAATCATTTCCCTTGCAAAGCAGCAAAGTTTATAAAATGGAGGCCCTCCCCTCCAAATACACCTTTTCAGAATCCCACAAGGCCTTCTGAGATTTTAACTTCTGAGATTTCAGAGGGGAGAAAATAGATGCCTGTTCCCTTTATTAATTAAAGTCCATGTTGGCTGAGGACAACCCTGTCAGGCTTCACCATTTACCCGCTTGCCCCAGGGAATCGTCAAGTACAGGTATCCTACACTAGCATTGGGTTTCATTTTGGAACAGGATAAATTCTCAGAAAATCGATTTACGCCATTTGTGTGGCCTTCTCAGTTTCAGAGCATGATTGCACTTTATAAAAAAAACGAGAGCAGACTATTGTGCTTCCCTTGGGACACTTAGGTTTCAAGGAAAAAAAAGATTCTTTTTTCCCTGACCGAAATCTCAGAGATTGATGCAGGCAACAGCTGCTGGGTTTTTGTTTGTTTTGTTTTAAAGCTGCTGCAAGAAAAATCAAAGCCTCCATCATTTAGATTAGAGAAACAGCCTAACCTCAGTGGTCAGAGAAGCAAGCAGGACAAAGCCCCAAGCGGAGCCCAGCCCTGGCCAGGTCTCTAGCCACAGAGGATGGATTGCTGGTCTGTCTGCAACAGGGCTCAAGGCCAGGGTAAGCAGCACGTCTGCAAGCACAGATCCTGACACGTGGTGAGAACACCAGGCTGGCTGCTCACGCTTCACCAGGGAGGGGAAACTTCAGGAAAAGAAGTTGAGAATCTCCCCCCAAGTTGTTAATTAAACAGTGGCGGAATATAATCTTCAGGGTCTCTGTTCTTGCTTCTGCAGCCAGGAAGCTCTCCCCTCTCTTGGTTTGATTTTTAAAAGAAGTTTTTGACATTTAGTTTTTTAATTGCATGTAGTAAGTAAAATTCACTTTTTTTTTTTACAATCCTGTGAGTTTTGACAAGAGTCATGTACCACCACCAAAATCAAGATACAGAAGCGTTCCATCACCTCCCAAAATACTCTTGTGCTGCCACCTCGTAGTCACATCCTCCCCCCACCTCCATCACCTGACAACCACAGTGGCGTTCTCCTTCCCTATAGTTTTGCCTTTTCCAGGGCATAGACTGGCTGAATGGATACAAAAACAAGACCCGTATATATGCTGTCTACAAGAGACCCACTTCAGACCTAGGGACACATACAGACTGAAAGTGAGGGGATGGAAAA
The DNA here is from genome assembly GCF_028021215.1 of Eschrichtius robustus. Lineage (NCBI taxonomy): Eukaryota > Metazoa > Chordata > Mammalia > Artiodactyla > Eschrichtiidae > Eschrichtius > Eschrichtius robustus. Next base: position 32,978,619 of record NC_090827.1, on the reverse strand, counting down.
AGATATTCCATGCAAATGGAAGTCAAAAGAAAGCTGGAGTAGCAATTCTCATATCAGACAAAATAGACTTTAAAATAAAGACTGTTACAAGAGACAAAGAAGGACACTACATAATGATCGAGGGATCAATCCAAGAAGAAGATACAACAATTGTAAATATTTATGCACCCAACATGGGAGCACCTCAATACATAAGGCAAATGCTAACAGCCATAAAAGGGGAAATCGACAGTAACACAATCATAGTAGGGGACTTTAACACCCCACTTTCACCAATGGACAGATCATCCAAAATGAAAATAAATAAGGAAATGCAAGCTTTAAATGATACATTAAACAAGATGGACTTAATTGATATTTATAGGGCATTCCATCCAAAAACAACAGAATACACTGTCTTCTCAAGCGCTCATGGAACATTCTCCAGGATAGATCATATCTTGGGTCACAAATCAAGCCTTGGTAAATTTAAGAAAATTGAAATTGTATCAAGTATCTTTTCCGACCACAGGATGCTGTATGAATGGGATCATACGGTCTGTGGCCTTTTGCACCTGGCTGCTTCTACTGAACGTAATGCATTTGAGATTCATTTCTGTCGTTGCATGTATCAGTAGTTGGCTCCTGGGTAGCAGTTTTGTCTGTGGATGTGCCACAGTGTGTGTGTTCATTCACCACTGAGGACATCTGGGTTGGGGTGATTGTAAATAAGGCTGCTAGAAACGTTTGTGTACAGGTTGTTGTGTGGTCCTATGTTTTCATTTCTCTTGAGCCCCTCTTGTTTTGAATGGGCATAACTCATTGATTTCCATCGCCTTTTTTGCCTCCTCTGTCCCAATATAGTCAGAAGGAAGTGTAGCAGGTGCAGCTAAAGAGCACACAGCCCTCAGCCAGGCAACTTTTCCAGGGCCCCAGGCTTCTACCCACACACTGTACTCGTTAGACCTACATTTTGGGATTTGGGAGGCAAAAATAGCAGTTCTGCTGACCTCAGGTGACTGGCGTGGTGATAGAATTAGCTCTCCTCCTCCACATGGGATCTTTTTGACTGAGGGAAGGAAGTGACACTCACTACCATGTATTAAATATCTAACCATAAGCAAAATTGTCAAGAATTTTGTGTAGTGTTTATCGTATGAAATCTTTTTGGGAATGATATTAGTGCTTTATGGGCAATGTGTTTTCCTTTTTCATCAGAGACTTGGAAGTAAAGATCTCAAGAGGGCCAGACAGACAATGCCAGTTCGACAGAAGAAAAGTTTCAAAGTTGTTGTGTAAACAAGTCAGGAACAGAGAGTCAGGGTCCACCCACATAAAGGGGCTCATAAATTTTGCAAGAGGAAGAATACGTGAAGAATGGAAGGCCAGTTTGAAACCTTGACAGAAAAACACATACTGTGAAGATAAGGAGGATTAAGTCAGATCAGGTTAGCTTGTGTTTTAGAATCTGTGGCCTCATCTTGTGCTCTAGGTCAAAGAAGAGACAGCAAGCATCTATCTTAAGAGAAAATGCAAAGAAAAACTGAATATCACTGGTACAATTTTTATTTTTATTTTTTTAAAAAAACATTTTTCATACAGAAGTGGGAGGTAGGCCTAACCAAAGACTGGTAGAGAGAGAAATGAATTTGGAGCAAATGGCAAACAGCAAAAGGCATTAGAGCAAAGTTTGCAAAGTCTAGAAAGGACTGGAAATAATTTAACCTATGCATGGCAGCTTATGTCATGCAATTTTAGAAAACTTAAAAGAAATCTTTAAAAAGTAGTTCCTATTTGCAATTTTATAAAAAGATATGTAATCTTTTAATGGATTAAGAATGTATATTCTTATACATTTTTATGAAAACAACTGAGTAGATAGTATCACCCGTTTTCAAACATACCTAGAAAAATGTTTTTTGAAAGAAAAATGTTCTTATGCTAGAGATTTTCCCACCAAACTTTACATAAGGGAAAAAAAAAGAAAGGAATGACAGCAGATTGTTTAAGTACTAGGAGTGAAAATATTTTGAAAAGCACAATGGAAAATTCTTTAAAGTCCTATTTTAATTAGATGCAACTCAAATTATATAGAAAAGCAGTAAGTCAAAAGTCATATGAATATAAAAATGGTTCTGAGACAAAATAAAACTAAAGAGATTTTCTGAGTGATCTGTAATATAAAGGAGTTCAGGGGGAAATATAGTAAAAATTTGAACCTTTTACTAGATTGAGATTAAAGGGTATAATTCCAATTAGTAAATGGCAATGGATATCAGCCATACTCACATTTTTAGCTACTTATTGCTTCATTTTGAGAGTTACTTCAAGATGGGCTTCCTTTACTTGGTTGACATTGGTCTGGACCAGGGGTCAGCAGACTGTCCCAGCCTGAGAGCCAAATCCGGCCCACCACCCTTTTTTGTCAAGTTTTATTGGGACACGGTCACACACATTTGTGTAGGCATTGTTGAGAGCTGCTTTCTCCCTGTTGTGCAGAGTTGAGCAGTCTACTGAGTACGCAACAGATTATACGGCCCATGAAGCCTAAAATATCTACCTTCTGACTCTCCAGAAAAAGTCTGTCCATCCTTACTGTAGAGTCAGCCCTGGAAACAGGGCTACCCTTAATTGGGCAACTTTGGTCTAGATTCCATTTTTAGGACCAAGATCTTGATTTCTCGTTCAGAGAGATTGAATTGCAATAACAAAACTCATGGGAGACGATGTTGAAGCCGGAAGAGTTCCAGTTTGTTAATTTACAGTCAGAAATTCAGCTGCCAAGGGAAATGGAATACTTAATTTGCTGGTCGGTGAATCGTCTCTGTTCGCTAAACAAATGGCATTTGGCAGGTTGTTGGCTGTGTGTAAGATCAGTGCAAGGGGTTAACTAACTGGATAATCCTATGAGCTGAAGTCTTAGTCTCCGTCCTCTGCCAGTTAACGTCCCTTGCCCTTCCCTGTATCCCAGGGAGCATTCCATGTTCCCCTGCCAGCTGGTTTGTGGGAAGGTTTGGCAACGGGAAGCACTGATAGAAGCAGAGTCAGGAGAAGCCTGTATAATTTCTCTCTCTCATTCTGCCTTGGGTGGCGTCTCCGGAGTGTTTAGCCCGTTTCGTGGCTCTGCTCCACTGGGCAGCCTTACCTTTGGTCCTAGAACCCACAGGCCAGCCCCAGCCTCGGGGCTTTAGTAACACACTCTTTCTTTTGATTCCTCCGGTCCCAGGAGTGGTAGAATTTCCTGCGGAGGCTAATCTCTAGGTTGCCTCAAACTCCCCTGTTTGCTTTTCAGCTTTCCCTGGCGAACCAGTTTCCTTTGTTTGAAATACTTAGAGTGGTTTCTGTTTTTCAAACATGACCCCGACCGATAGAGGCATGTAGCCCCGCGCGTCAGGAATAATCCTGGAGTCGCCCGTTCACATCCTGACGGTCAGGATTGCCCTTTTTCTGGTTGCTGGACACACCTGCCCTCTCTTGTCAACAGTCTGCGGTCATGCCACACAGCCAGCTAGGCCCGACTTGCGTGCCAGCCATTGTGACTGTGATTCGCATGGCGCCAAAACCCAGTTCTCTGCTGGAAGGACGTTGCTTAATATCAGCCACTGCCTAACAGATTGTATTCACTGGGGATTATTTTTAAAATAATGTATTCTCCAAGTTCAAGGTCAGTAATTACACTGCATTATACCGTGGTCCCTATGTATTGGGTATGTCTTCCGTCACTGCCTTCAAACTACCAGATTGGGCTTCCCTGGTGGCGCAGTGGTTGAGAATCTGCCTGCCAATGCAGGGGACACGGGTTCGAACCCGGATCTGGGAAGATCCCACATGCCGCGGAGCAACTGGGCCCGTGAGCCACAATTACTGAGCCTGCGCGTCTGGAGCCTGTGCTCCGCCACAAGAGAGGCCGCGATAGTGAGAGGCCCGCGCACTGCAATGAAGAGTGGCCCCCGCTTGCCACAGCTAGAGAAAGCCCTCGCACAGAAACGAAGACCCAACACAGCCATAAAAATAAATAAAAATAAATAAATTAAAAAAAAAAAAAAACAAAAAACTACCAGATTCTTCTACTTGCCGCAGAAGTGCAGGATGGGGAGGGTCCCAGGAACAGTCGTCCACTTCCAGATCATCACCCTGCCCAGGTCCCCAGCCTGGTGCTGCAGCCGCCTGAGCTGAACACTCCGTCAGGCCTTACACAGCCTCCAGTTCTTTCCCAGAACCCCTCCCTCACCCTCTCTTAGCCTGGACAACCCTATTCATCCATCGTGTCTTTGCTAAAACTGCTATTCTACCTGCAACTCCGGTCTTCCACGGAGCTCGGATTGTAGAGGTGCGCACCAGGCCTGGCTGGTCAGACAAACAACAAGAATTACGTGGAATTTAAATTTAAAAACTAGACTTTGCTGCCATTTTCCCCCAGGCTTTTTCACTGAGCGCCACGCGTCAGTTGGCCCCTTGAATCCATGTAGCGGGCCTTCCCTGGTGGTCCAGTGGCTAAGGCTCCTCGCTCCCAGTGCAGGGGACCCGGTTCGATCCCTGGTCAGGGAACTAGATGCCACACGCGGCAACTAAAGTTCCCGCATACCACGACTAAGACCCGGCACAGCCAAATAAATAAATATTTTTTAAAAAAGAATCCACGTAGCAATGCAAGTGATACATTTAAGAAACAGAAGTATTGTGAGAAATGATAATAATGATGAATAACATAGTCCTTTCTCTTTCCTGAGTCTTTTTATTCATGTTACCTCATTTTATTCTGCATCCCCCATGATCTGGGAGTGGGGATTACTGCTATGTTATAAGAATTAAGAAACTGAGGCACAAGGATCTCAGAGGGCAGGTAAGGGTTGGTCTTCTGACATTTTACCTTGGGAATGAGGACTGCCTAAGATGTTTGTTTTGGATCAGAGCAGAGGTAAGGAGGAGAGCACAGGTGTTACTGCCCCATCGGGTCTCAAGAGTGCCCCCTTGTGTTCGTTCTCTGGGATGGTCACTGCCGCCTCCCGTGGCTCTTCCCAGGAAGCTGAAAGAGACAGGCTGCAGCCTTGGAGGGGCCATTTCCCTTCCTCTCCAAGGCTGTTTCCACTTCAGGTGCTTCTTCTTCCTCTCCTATTGGGTCCCATGTCCCTAGCTCTGCCACAGCCCCTGTGAATAACATCACCGCTGAGCAGGCAGCGTGACCAACACACTGTCCTGATGCCCGAGGAATCACAGATAATGGAACCATTGTGGGCTATCCTCTGTGATGCTGGCTTCCCTATCAAGCGAGATGGAAGACATTGACAAATATGAAGCATCAGGGAGAAATTTCCAGTGTGGCAGGTGGAATGATTCGAAACAATGTAAATTCATTGTTTCTAAGTATTGAAGCTCTCTTTGCTTTGGGGCTGTGACTCTTAGAGATGATTCAGCAAGAAGGAGGCAGACTGGTAATGCTGTCTTGCTCATGGGTCATAGTGATGCCCTGAGTAAAAATCAGATTGAGAATCGATGTTAGCTTGGGGCAGGGATGGTAAATGAGCACTTCTCATATCTGTCTGTTTTATAATTTACGGTTTTCGAATGTTTATACAAAAACTATTTTGAATGCACTTATATTTGTGATTGCCTTTTTTATACACTACTTGGTGGGATACAGGCGTTATATCACTTGACGTTGCACAGAATGTTCAATGAAAGCAACTTAATAAAGATAAATCTTAAATACGTATGTGACTCTTTCCTTTTTGTCCCACTGAAAACACATGCCCGAACTACGAAACACTAGAGAAGCAGACGTTAGCATCTCCATCATTCTGTACTGTCTCTGTTAACGAATGGCAACGTGAAATGACTCTGAAGAGACCCTCAGCCACAATCGAGGTTTGTGATACGCAGTTTCTGTTTTCCAGAAGTGGGCAGTGGGTAGCAAAAAATTTCATCCTTTCATAATATAAAGCACATTTATCTGTCCCTTTCAACGTCTAAAGCACTCTACCCGTGGCAACAGTGCCTGTGACACTGTTGCATGGTTTTGGATGATAAGGGTCCTCAGTGCTAAGGCCCTAGACTCTTTTCTGCTCCCATTGTGTTCATGCCGCAGAAGCGGCCGTGTCATGCAGAGTCTCAGGCCCCAGACCTATTGAATCAGAATCTGCATTTTAACAAGACCCCTAGGCGGTTCAGAGGCACAGTGACATTTGAATAGCAATGCACTAGAAGTTGCTTGAAAGTATGGTAGAATCTCCCATTTGTATTGATATCTGATTTTTCTTCTCCCATAAAATATAACAACTAAGTGTTACCCAGAGAGTGTCAACCCTGACACTATAGCTTTCGGTCTTTGGGACTGTACAGATGCAGTGCTGTCAAGATTTCAGTAGTGGCGAATGGCCTTTATTCTGAAAGGACAAGCCTCCCATCCTGATGTCTTTCCATTAAAACGTCTGTACTTCCTAAAAGTGTGTAGGTGACTCTGTTACCCATAAAACTATTCCTGTGCCTCCTATCACATGTCCTTTCAAGAGGCATAGAGTGCTGTATTTTCATAGAGAATGTTATCACACTCAGAATCCGCATGTTTAGATTTGAACCAAATTATTCTAAATTAATTAAACTCTAGGCCAAATATTGCCTGCTCTTTCCAGCAAGGAATTTCCTTCTCTCCCCTCTTACTTCCTCTCTCACTGTCTTCCTTTATTTTTTTCCTTCCTTTTTCTTTTCCTTTTTTTCTTGTCGATAATGCAAAAGCATTCAAAGTCTTCAACTCTTCAGAATTAAACTGGAAATGCCACACAGTTTTCTTTTTTTAAACTGAAATATAGTTGACATACAGTATAATGTTAGTTTCAAGTGTACTACATCGTGAGTTGACATTTGCACACGTTATGAAATGATCACTGCGTTAAGTTTAGTAACCACCTATCCCTATAAAAAGTTATTACAGTATTATTGACCATATTCCACTACCCAGTTTTCTTATTCCATTCTTTAAAAGACAAAATTCACCAGTAGTAACCTGGGAAATACTTTTTTGTTTGTTAGATCTCAGTGCTAAAAGTTGTTATATAAAAAATCAAGTGATAGAAGCCAATTTAGCCCATTTAGAAGAATGTCTCTTGACTCTATCCCAGTGGTAGAAAAGTGTCTTATATATGAATTTTGCCATAGAGATCCTTAATTTTTACCTGCATCCCTAGATGATTGTAAAATTCTTTTATTTGGCTTTTTCTCTGGGCTTTTTGAGATGTTTTCCATCTTAGTATAAAAAGGCTTTATGAGAAATTATTCTCTCTGCACTTGAAAACATGAATCAAAAGTGAACGTTTTAAAAGACCACCTTTTAGTAATTTATAGTCAAGTCGTTTGGTAAATGACCAAATAATTATGTGGTGGTATTGATTGATCATGAAAACCAATCTAGATCATTAGGATCAAAGAATTTGTTTCCTCAACAGCAGGGAAATAACATGCCCTGAATTTAATCAACGTGTACCCCCTCTCTGGTTTTGACCATGTCTAGACAGGCACTAAATGCTTAGTCTAGATCCTTCTGGTTCTTGCATGTTAATCAGATTGTTTTTACCATATAAACATACCCAGCCACAGACTTTTGATGAATCCAGTAAATAACCTGTCAACTCATTGCAAGAGCTGCAATAAAGCTGATCTATTTGTGGTACTTCTGATAGGACTGACCTGTTTTCTCTCTGAAAAAAATTTGACTTAGAACGCTAATAGCTTAAGGATGACTTCAAACTTCTACAGAAAAAGATTGACAACTTCAATCACTCTATTACACATTCTTTGACAAATAATAAGCAATTGGCATTCTAACAACAGATTAGTTTATGTTATTAAAGCAATTACATATGAAAACTGAATTAGGAAAGATGATCTATTTGCAAGTAATTAATCTGAAGTTATTGAAAAACATGTTGTGTATAGTGGGTATTAATAATTCAACTTTACACTAATTTACATTAGTCAACCAAGTATTCTACATTATTTATGTTTTGTGGTTTTGTATGTCTTTAGTGTTTTGGGGAAAGATCTGCTTTGCAAAAATTTGTAAAAATATTCAGATAGAATTCATATTACAGAGACCATTTAGTTTCACAACCTGTCATAGCACAATGATAACTCAGGTGCTCTAACCCTTAGCTTAGAAAGCTTTAGAACATATATGCTTGATTTAAAATAAAAAATTTTAATGTGAGTTCTTGACATGGATAACCGCTTTAGTACCAAGATGTTATTTGTCTTTGTGTCTAAAACACTTTGCAAGTGTAAACTAAAAAGTTCCATAAAGGTGGCATCGGTATCTATTTTTAGATTAAGCTTCAGTGTCTGAATTGCTCTTGGCTCACTTGTTCACAGTTTGAGGGTCGCTTTTGACACCTTCTCCATGGAAAGGAAACATCGCTATTGCTGCAAAGAATCAATCGACCTTGCAGATCACGGAGATAATCCACTTCCGAAATGTCAAGTGTAATTTGTAGAGTCCTCAGATTACTGAGGCATGGATTAATATTATTACCCACACACCAAACAAATGATAGCCTTTAACAGTTGCACCTTGCTCTAATATTCCTGCATCCAGCGGAGAAGGGTCCTAAGGAGAAATAATTTAACAATAGGAGGAGGAAGTTCATGCTGATTCATTCCTTTCCAAATTGAACACGCTTGGATCGGACGAATCAAATAACATTGAGAAGGCTTAGAAGTTAATCACCATGAAAAGATTAGGAAGATGAAACTGCTCGTGCAGAGAGAATGCCTGCAAGGTGGAGCAGCTCCCGGAAATCAAGCCTTTTCTGAAGTTACTGTACAAAGATATTGCATTGCAGCCAATTTCGACATCCAGATAGAGATGGATATCCTAGCTGTACACCGTCTCTATTTGGGAGATCCTACGTATTGTTTTGTTTTTTTTGTTTTTTCTGAATCAGAATTTTTATTAGAATAGCAATCCTCAGTTATTTTTCCAATCTTCTTTCCAATCTTTTCCTAGTGCTCTAAGGAAAAAACTAGCTCTTTGGAGCATTATAGAAAGGAAAATATAATCAATATAAATGCATATAAAAATAAAAATAAAATTAATATTTTTTCAGAGTCATTTCCAAATATTTATTTGGGATTCGCACATGTCATGGGCATTTAATGAAACCCATATTACAAATCTTTGGGATTTAAGCACTCTTATATAAATGGCAAGATTTGTATTAAAGAATACCGTGCTATCTCTCCTTCTACAGACTTTTTTTTTTTTAAACATCTTTATTGGAGTATAATAGCTTCACAATGGTGTGTTAGTTTCTGCTGTATAACAAAGTGAATCAGTTATACATATACATATGTTCCCATATCTCTTCCCTCTTGCATCTCCCTCCCTCCCACCCTCCCTATCCCACCCCTCTAGGTGGTCACAAAGCACCGAGCTGATCTCCCTGTGCTATGCGGCTGCTTCCCACTAGCTATCTATTTTACGTTTGGTAGTGTATATATGTCCATGCTAACACATATATATGGAATCTAAGGAAAAAAAAAAAAAAGGTCATGAAGAACCTAGTGGTAAGACGGGAATAAAGACACAGACCTACTAGAGAATGCACTTGAGGATATGGGGAGGGGGAAGGGGAAGCTGTGACAAAGTGAGAGAGATCCTGTGTATTGAATAGGTTGCATGACTTTGTGTAGTTAGATGGAGGGCATACGTGTTGAAGGAACTGGAGTTTGATAGACAGTGGGAGTGAACGTTGGCCTCATACCCCAGTTGTCTTAAGGATATCAAGGCCAGTTTTTCCAGTGTTTGACCTCTTGAGAAATATTATTAAATATAATTAAATTATTATTATCTAGTCTACCTTTAGAGTGAATTGTAATGAATTTCTTCTTAGAGCATATACACGCTAATCCATTGCCCTTTAAAGTTTACCTTTCATTAGGGGGCATCTCTTTTTTTTTTTTTTTTTAATTGATTTATTTATTTATTTATTTTTGCTGTGTTGGGTCTTCGTTTCTGTGCGAGGGCTTTCTCTAGTTGCGGCAAGCGGGGGCCACTCTTCATCGCGGTGCGCGGGCCTCTCACTATCGCGGCCTCTCCCGTTGCGGAGCACAGGCTCCAGACGCGCAGGCTCAGTAGTTGTGGCTCACGGGCCCAGCTGCTCCGTGGCATGTGGGATCTTCCCAGACCAGGGCTCGAACCCATATCCCCTGCATTGGCAGGCAGATTCTCAACCACTGCGCCACCAGGGAAGCCCCTAGGGGGCATCTCTTAATGGTTACCTAACAACCACTGGTATAGAAAACTTGAAATATATTACAAACAGCAAGGGTGTTTTTCCTATACTTAATTCTAGGAACTGTTTCTGTTTCAATATTTTTAAATAGTATTTTCCTATTTTGAGAGGGGTCAGAAACATTCAGACGTAAGATAGTTTCAAGGAATTCCCTTACGTTGTATATTTCTCTCTGGCACTTTCCTTTCTTGCCTCTGCCTCTCACACACTGATCCCAAGCCTGTGGCTGCCACAGTAACCCGAGTGCAAGTTTTCATAGCTGAAACTAGAGAAGCAGGTTGATCAGGAAACATTGAACCCTGTGATGTACAGAGAACTTATTTAAGAACTGTCAGGCTATTAAACCTGTAGCATATAAAGCCACGTCGCAGTGTCAGATCCTCTGCCTTGCCTTTAATTCAGCAAATAATCCTTGAGTGAGACTATCTACTCCCCACTCCCATCTCCACATTATTACTTTTTGCTTTTGTCTTTTATTTTGTGTCATTGGTTTTTTTTAATATGAGTATAATGGAAATGTAACTAATTAGTTTTTTAATGGAGGAAAGCCACATTCAAGATATTCTAGACATGACCCTTGACCTCACAGTATTCACAACCTGTAGGTCAAAACAGAAACATACATAGCCAATGATGGTTAAGATTTTCCGAGTGCCTACTTTGTAGTAGGCAGACCTAGTGTGCATTTCTTTATCTGGTCCACAAAGATTTAAATCCCACCTCTGCCACTTACTAGCTAAGTGGCCTTGGTTTTCTTGGATGTAAAATGAGGGAATTGATAGTTCTTAACTCATAAGGGTGTTGCCAGTGCTAAATTAAAGTATGCTAAGTGCTTAGAATAGCATCTGACACACAGCAAACGTTCGATACATGTTTTATGATTATTAAGTAGAGCTTAAAAAGTAAAAAGGACGAATAAAAAGAAATGATGAAGTTGTTTGGTTTAATCAAGGGAGTCTATTTTTTAACTTTGTTTAAAATCTGCTTGTGGAGCCACCAATCAGTTGCTTTGGACTTTTTGTCATGTCTTCATTTTTAAATAGTTCTTACAGTTCAATGAGCAAGAAAGGCTAAAGCCAAAACCTTCAACTAAAATAAAGGGTATGACTATTGGTTATTCAATTTTTGTCATTACAAACCCCCCAACCATCACAAACAGTTACATGTGCACACACACAGGGACGCGTGCACATTCTAAACTGTCATAGTCTGTAAAATCTGTGAAGGAAAGAATATTATATTTATTTTTGTGTCCCTGGAGTCTAGCGTAATAGCTTGTCTATAGCATGTTCTAAATAATCAGTTTGTTTTTACGGATAGCCCCAGTTTTGTCAGGTCCTTCTTAAAGAACTAAAAACAATGTCAGCTCCAAACCATCACTTTTCACCTGTGACTGGTGGAAATGTAAGGTGGCACAATCTTTCAGAAAAGCAATTTGCATATTTTATTAAGAACTTTAAAAATAATTCATATTATTTATCTTACAAATTTAACTTTTGAGACTCTATCATAAGGAAATAACTTTGCTTTATGTCCACAGATATTTGCCTGCGTTTACTTATTAAAAAATAAAAACTTTGGGCTTCCCTGGTGGCGCAGTGGTTGAGAGTCTGCCTGCCGATGCAGGGGACACGGGTTCGAGCCCTGGTCTGGGAAGATCCCACATGCCGCGGAGCAACTGGGCCCGTGAGCCACGATTACTGAGCCTGCGCGTCTAGAGCCTGTGCTCCGCAACAAGAGAGGCCGCGATAGTGAGAGGCCCGCGCGCCGCGATGAAGAGTGGCCTCCACTTGCCACACTAGAGAAAGCCCTCGCACCGAAACGAAGACCCAACACAGCCATAAATAAATAAAAATAAATTTTAAAAATCAAAATAAATGAATAAATAAAAACTTTGGCACACCTACATAACTGTAAGGACAGAAAGGAAGATGATTAAGTAAACCTTGTATGCATGGTTTAGAATTCAAAATCCATGTCCTTTTAGGAGGCAGTTTCTTCAGTTTTAAAATTTGGTTTCTATCAATTGAGGTAGGATCTATTTAATTCAGATCCTTTTGTGAGTAGGTGGAATATACTATAAACTAATTTGCTAATGACTCATTTAATGCAATGTCTATATGTTTAAATTTATGAATGAATGAATCATTAAAATTCTTCACAAATATTTTTTTAAAACAACAAATATAACATTATCCGTAAAAACATATATATATACAAAATTGCCTACACGGAGAATCTCAACTATCTAAAGAATGCATAGGTTCAAGGTCAGCTGGCTGGATGCCATGTTGTTCAAAGGTGCTGCTTCTAAGCATAATATTATGAGTGATTTTGCACCCCAAGTGTTTTATACGCATGTATACCGTGTGTGAGTGTATGTGTGTGTGTGTGTCTGTGTGTCTGTGTCTGTGTATTTCTTTTATAATATGAAGAAACTTAAAACAATAACAATTTTACATAAAAACTCAAAAGGAAAACTCATTATTCCATGCCTTTAAAAAATAGATTTTTACTATAGTTTTTCTTACTTCCCTTTCATATCTCACTTTACCTCGGGCATAATATATTTCATTTTCCTTTTTCACTTTTAAAAAGCTTATTTTTCTACTCTAGTATATAAATAAGTCTCCCAAATCTTCAAATTTTAAGAAATCAAAAGATAGCTACAGGTGATTTGAGAAAAGTATTTAGTGTGCTTATAACAGTTTTGCAGCTCCTAATTATCTGATTGATTCTCTTTTCTTAAATGCTTCAATAAATTAAAAGATCTATATACTTTGGGGAGGCATCGCCTTTACTTTTGAAATTTGGTTTATTTATATCAGTTGAAGTACAGCCTGCTTAATTCAGATCCTTTCAGGAGTAGGTGGAATATTCTATAATAAGCAGATTTGCCAATGACTCATTTAAAGTATGATAAAATACTTTGTGTTATATTTTTATGAATCTTTTATTTCTTAAATTTTTTCACATGTGGTGGCCACTGTGCTCTCTAGGCAAAGTGAGCCTACATTTGCCAGAGTTCCTTTGAAGCAATGGCAAGAATTTACTGACATTTTTCTTTGATATACTGTAACTAATTTTCTCTAAGATAAGTCAGATTTCTATTTTTTTTAATATAAATGTATTTATTTTTATTTTTGGCTGTGTTGGGTCTTCTTCGTTTCTGTGCGAGGGCTTTCTCTAGTTGCGGCAAGCGGGGGCCACTCTTCATCGTGGTGCGCGGGCCTCTCACTGTCGCGGCCTCTCTTGTTGCCGAGCACAGGCTCCAGACACGCAGGCTCAGTAGTTGTGGCTCACGGGCCCAGTTGCTCCACGGCATGTGGGATCCTCCCAGACCAGGGCTCGAACCCGTGTCCCCTGCACTGGCAGGCGGATTCTCAACCAGTGCACCACCAGGGAAGCCCAAAGTCAGATTTCTTTTACAGTGAGTTCAATGGCATCTTCTCACTAATGTGTACTGTGTTTATGTCTCCCATCTTTTAGAACACGCATATTGCATTTTGTTTATTGTGGACCATACTGGGCTTAAAATAGTGCATGCATGCCCCTGGTATGATTATTGTAAAGAATCATTTCTTTTGCTACCATATAAAACTAGGAAATATTGGAGCTTCCCTGGTGGCGCAGTGGTTGAGAATCTGCCTGCTAATGCAGGGGACACGGGTTCGAGCCCTGGTCTGGGAAGATCCCACATGCCACGGAGCAGCTGGGCCCGTGAGCCACAACTACTGAGCCTGCGCGTCTGGAGCCTGTGCCCCGCAACGGGAGGGGCCGCGATAGTGAAAGGCCCGCGCACCGCGATGAAGAGTGGCCCCCGCTTGCCGCAACTAGAGAAAGCCCTCGCACGAACCGAAGACCCAACACAGCCCAAAATAAATAAATAAATAAAGTAGCTATAAAATTAAAACAAAAAAACAAAAACAAAAAAAAACTAGGAAATATTTAGTGTTAATGAGTTCCTTTTGCCAAGCATCCTTTAAGAGTGTATTTTATTTATACCCAAGGTGTGAGCAGATAGCTCACTAGCCCAAAATTTATTTTCTGAAATGGCATAGAAAGAATAATGAAGCCTCCATGCAGTCATAAAAGATGGAAATTTAGTCCAGCATATCTCTATAGGATCTTATGTGATCTTATGTGATCTTACAGCTACCCATGCTGTAGCAGCATATGAGAGGTGATATGAAGCATCATTATTTTCCTTTGGATTTCTTATATCTTGACATAATTTACATTAGTAGATAACACAAATGTAAGGCCAACGACCCCACACCCCTGTTACTTGTATTTTACTCTCGATATCTATGTTTATTTTTAGATTCATCTATCACGTATTTGACAGTTATTCATAGTAAGCATATTATGGACAGTTATCTATAGTAATCCATAGAATCTCCTAAGCTAAAATAAACTTTATATAATAGAGTGTTATGGCCAGCTTTCTCAGTCATGAAGATGAATGTGTTTTCAATAAAATGTAGAATTATTGGAATTGAAATATAAGCTATTTAGAAATAATATATGATACAGTGAAAGCTTCAATAAAGTTTTATAAGTCTAGATTAGTCCTTTTGTCAACTTACAGTCAAATAACTCAATTGAAGATAGAACTACTTCTTCACATAGCAAAGCATATATTCAGAGTTTTGCAATATTAAGGAAGTTTTATTGTGAATTTTAAATTTCATCAAATACTTTTCTTCTTTGAAAACCAAAAGAATCAGGTGAGAATATTAGAAACCAAAAATATGAACACTAAAGATGTTAAAGTTATGTATTTTATTCTAAGGTGTGACTATATAGATAAAAGATGAAGTTTTATTAACTTGTGAACTTTCCCAAAATAGCCAGATTCTTTAAATCTCAGTTTTCCAGGTAAATTACCTCAGCGTTTCATCTTACTTTGCTTATACAGGTAAAGCTAAAATTTCAACCTGAAATCTTAATGAAGAGTTGATGATATTCAACAGAAACTTTTACAACATTAGGAAAAAGTTACTGCGAAATGTATGGAAACTGCAACTAGGATGAATTCTAAAGAGAAATACAGGAAATTGGGCCCTGGGATAAAACCTTTAATCTTCTGATGAAAGCACACATTTTGTTAAATTAAAAAAATATGACTCTATGGTTGAAAACAAATCAGCAAGAGAACAAAAATAAACAAATGAGACCTAATGAAACTTAAAAGCTTTTGCACAGCAAAGGAAGTCATAAACAAGATGAAAAGACAACCCTCAGAATGGGAGAAAATATTTGCAAACGAATCAACGGACAAAGGATTAATCTCCAAAATATATAAACAGCTCATGCACCTCAATATTAAAAAAACAAACAACCCGATCAAAAAATGGGCAGAAGACCTGAATAGACATTTCTCCAAAGAAGACATACAGATGGCCAAGAAGCACATGAAAAGCTGCTCAACATCACGAATTATTAGAGAAATGCAAATCAAAACTACAATGAGGTATCACCTCACACCAGTTAGAATGGGCATCATCGGAAAATCTACAAACAACAAATGCTGGAGAGGGTGTAGAGAAAAGGGAACCCTCTTACACTGTTGGTGGGAATGTAAATTGATACAGCCACTATGGAGAACAGTATGGAGGTTCCTTAAAAAACTGAAAATAGAATTACCATGTGACCCAGCAATCCCACTACTGGGCATATACCCAGAGAAAACCATAATTCAAAGACTCATGTACCCCAGTGTTCGTTGCAGCATGATTTACAATAGCCAGATCATGGAAGGAACCTAAATGCCCATTGACAGATGAATGGATAAAGAAGATGTGGTACATATATACCATGGAATATTACTCAGCCATAAAAAGGAACAAAATTGAGTCATTTGTTGAGACGTGGATGGATCTAGAGACTGTCCTACAGAGTGAAGTAAGTCAGAAAGAGAAAAACAAATATCGTATATTAATGCATATATGAGGAATCTAGAAAAATGGTACAGATGAACCTGTTTGCAAGGCAGAAATAGAGACACAGATGTAGAGAACAAACGTATGGACACCAAGGGGGGAAAGCGGGGTGGGGGGGTGGTGGTGGGATGAATTGGGATTGACATGTATACACTAATATGTATAAAATAGATAATAAGAACCTGCTGTATAAAAAATAAGTAAAATTCAAAAAACAATTAAAAAAAATATAACTCTATGGTTGAAAACAAATCAGCAAGAGAACTCTCCATTTGATGATTTTTAACCTAGTATATTTAGACTTTGTGGAAATGATACAAAACCCAAATCATTGAAGTCTGTATCCGAAAAAGATCAAAGGATCATAGAATACAAGTGAGGAGGCTAAGGAATAAGTTATTTGGCTAAATGTACGGCCCCCCGGCTGGTTTGCTGGTGGCCAAGAAAGCCTCCGTGAGAAAGGGAGCTGCTGAGAAGGAAACGGGGCCTGCAGAGCAGACTTTGTAGCCAGAGGAAGATGCTGGGTTTAAAGTGGGGAGAGCAGAACAAACCACTCGATCCAGGATGGGGACAAATGTTGTCTCCTGTTGCTCTCAGAGCTTTGTAAGGATTATGCACTGACCGAAATATGTTCGCAACCTATCTTGTGGGAAAAGGCAGACTAAAAATCAGAAGGTATATAATAGTCTCAATTTTAAAAAAACACCAAAATATTCACGGTATTATCCCTGGATGGTGAGATCAAGAGTTTTCCTCCTCCTCCGCTTCCCTCTACTTCTCCCCTTTCTCCCTTTCTTCCTCCTCTGTATATTTCTCAAACGATGAATATGTAGTCATTTTATAATAAGAAACCTGTTATCAAAGGTTTCCAATAGGACCACATCTTCTAGATATAGAAAAATAGATGTTCAGTCATCTTGATAGGAATGCATCTATTTGACATATCAAGATTAGAATACAAATTGTGTGTACACAATTTATAGATGCGACGTACCTTTGATTTTGTGCACAGATTTGTTTCGTCTGGTAGTTCATGGGATCACTGCCATCGGGCCTTCCTATTGTTGCTTAGAGTTAAGTATTTCAGTTGTATCAAAGGATAAGTGATGTTGGGTTTAATTAGGAGCAATCACTTGGAGTTACCATGTTCTATACAGTGAAGTTGAGTCTGCACACCCACCACTTTCGGAGTAAAAGGATTTTGGTCCTGTTGGCGGGCAGGATGCCCAGAGTGGGATGTTGGACTCTTGCCAGGTCCAAGAGGAGGGCAGATACCAGGATATTTGGGCTCTGTCGAAGGGACTGCTGATGCGTGTAGTAGGGGTGAGCGGTTATCAGGACACGGGGAAGTCCCCTGGGAGGTAGTGGGATGGATCAACAGGAAAGGGTGCATGGGAGGAGTGGAGTGGAGGGCTGCAGTAGCTCAGTGACTGTTCAGCAGGCTTGTATGGGCACTTACTGTGTTTTAAAGAACCAGAGACGTATTCATCAGCAGACTGTTTCTCTGGGTTCTTTTCCAATGTCAAAGCTCATCCAGAGAAAGCAAATAAAAGCATTGTGCTCTTAATTACCTTAGTGTGAATTATTTGCTTTATGGTTTGAAAAAAAGAAATTGAATACTGACCAGTGTCTTTCAATTTCTCTGCACGTGACTGAACTGCTTACTCCCAGAATAATGAGAGCAAATTTGCGAAACGAATCACAACTTCATTCTAAAACCAAATCGAATGATTTTTCAGTGATCTGTTTTTAGTCATCTGTTCCCTTGTTACTCTTGATTAGCAACTATAATTAGTTGCTTCTATCACCATTGTCATGTCTGGGTGGCTAGAAACACCCAATTGGAGAATCTGAATGGTTGAGATACCTAATCCCGTATTATTTTCAAATTAAATAACCCACTTTGGCTCTGAGAGCCTCCAGTTGGACAATGTATTCCCTTCATCCCTGCTTAATTTTGACACCTACATCAGTGGTTGTGATATGTTGGTTTCTTTCCTGTATGGAATTAAACTACAAATTTCACGTTGGCAAACAAATAAATTTTTGGTGATGTTCTGATAAAGAGTATAACAGCAACACAATCAAATGTATTGAAACTTAAGGAATATTGTTCAGTTACATTTTCTCTAGAGCCAATAAGGATTTTGGAAAGTCTTGCATTGATATGAGCAAACACATGTTGGCTAAAGAAATTTTACTGTCTTTTTGTAAGAATAATGTTTTTCAAAAAAGTAATTTTTAAAAGAATATTTCAGAATACTGGGCTATTTATAAAAGCTAAGGTAGTTTAGTCACGTAAGGAAACATAATATTTTTCAACATCTTTATATTTGGGGAAACCAAACTAAAATGATAGCTGTTTTAATTATCCAACTAGTGGTTTTTAATGAAATTTTTTTTCTTTTTATAAGTAAAAGACAAAAGATTTATACAATCTGAAGAGAAACCAGAGTATATTCTTTTTATAAGTGTATTGGTAGTTAATTGCAGACAAATAGAATCAATTCACATAAGTAAAATGGGAAAGAAGGAATCAACCCCTAACCTTCTTTTTATTTATTTATTTTTTCAACCCTTAACCTTTTTAATCAGAGATAACCGCTACGAACCTTTTTGGTTATATCCTTCCAGACTTTATCTAAATTACTTTACAGTTATACTTATATATAATACAAAATCATACATATAATTTTAATTATGTAAAACGTGATTGAGATGTAACTTATAATTATATAATTTTTTAAAAGTACAAATAAACATTTATTGAAGGCCTGTCATATTCCAGGCACTGGAATATGTAAGTTCTAAGTACTTACTGTTTCAAAACGAAAGTCAGAAGCTAAATTTGGATACAGTGGACCCTAATGGTGTACTAATTTACGCTTCACAAAATCTCTATGAGATGGGTACTGTTTTTCTTTCCATTTTATAGATGAGGGAACTGAGACGCAGAGAGATTCAATAATAACTTGCCCAAGAGCCCACAGCTAGTATTTGGATAGTCGAGGTTTAAGCTCAGTCCTTCCTTTTGAAGCAATTTACACTGTTGTGAATCATGCATAATTTTTTTAAAAATCCAGTTATACCTTTTATGTAGGTAGATTTTCTTCTTTTGTCAAATTCTGGGCCCTGTGTTCTGTGATCTTCAAAGGGATGCAAAGATATATTAGGAGTAGGGAAAGGAAAGAAGGCCAAGAAGTCTTAATGGGCCCTGGTTTTCTACCCCCTTCCTGAGACCTGGGATCTCTGATATGAGGGGGTGGGAGCTGAGGAGAAGAAGAGCCTTTTCTTCCTCCTTCATATCTTTGGCTACTAAGGGAGGAGTTGAGTATTAGGTGCAGGGGAAGAGAGGAATGCAAAGGTTGTTTGTTCCTCCCTCTGTTGCATGTTTTTAAAATGTGCTGCAAAGGCCTCAGGCTGAGGAGAAAGGAGCTGAGGGGCGGCCTAAGACTCTTTCAAGTACAAAAAGACCTTGGGAGATTGTCAGTGCTGACTATTCAACCATGTTTCTCTCACCAGCCCACAGCCTTCTATTTTAAAGGCCTGGGCAGGTGTTTAGGTATTATTTTGAAGTTTATGTTAACAACAACTGTAAAAATAGCTGCTTTCACAGATATGTGTTTACATCTTGTTTCTAGAAAATGTAGTGTGTGGAAAAATCACAATTTCTTAATATTTGTTTTATAGAAAGATCCCCCTCTTTATCAAGGGCTATGTAATAGGATATTTTAAAATGGCAATATACTACATTACCTTTAAAATATGATTCAAGAAAAAAAAGTTATGCAAAATTTGGGGTCAACAATTCCATTGTGTAAAGAGAGGAACACCTTAATTATAATGAACTGCTCTGGCAAGTTAGTGCCTAGAACAGTTCCTGACTCAGAGGCATTTAGTAAATGCTGACGTAAGATGCACCATGGTTTCTTTAAAATGTGCCTCTGTGCATGGGGTGTATGAGTAAAGCATGTTTTGAAGTATGAATTCTTGAGTCATTTTTTTGAAAGTGTGCTTCCTGTATCTCTGGATCTTTTAATCACTTTTGGAAAATCCTCAGACATTATACCTTCAAATATTGCCTCTTTTCTATTTAGTTTCTCTTTTTGAAGCTCTCATTAGATACACATTAGACCATCTTATTCTTTGCATATTTTCTATCTCCACGTCTCTGTGCTGCATTCCGAGTAATTTCTTCTGATCCATTATTCTGTTTACTTATTCTGTCTTCAGCTGCGTTTAAATGGTTATTTAATTCTCAGGGCACATTGTACCCAATTGTAACATTTGAATTTCTTTTATGAGGAGTTTGAACTATTTGTAAGTATTAATAGCTTATGACTCTCATTATTTCTTAGAGGTCTTTTGAAAAACAAAGGGAAATCTTACTAATTTTTCATAGAATAAAACTCACTCTCTCTTGGAACTATCAAATGGATTCATTGAATCCTTTTATCACTTTACTCTTCTACAGATTATTAAAATGACTTAAAAATATAAGCAATGAAAGGATACATTGGACTCAGATGGTAAGTGGTGATGAGTATTTTTTCTGGTATATTCAAGATGAAACATCAGCAAAGTATTTTTATTTCAATACTTAATTTTCTTTCCAACAGTCCCATCTTTCAATCCCCTAATCATTTTTTATCTCCTATTGCTTGCTTATTTGGGGGATTCAATTTTTTTTTTAATTTTTTAAGCCTTCTATAGTTATTTTTAATTCAAATATATGAAGTACTTGTTGTCTAACTCTGTTTATTTGTTATTTCTGCTGACTCTTACTCATGGTGGAATTCAGATTTGGTTGATGTTAACTGTGAAAAACTAGAAGGTCTAAGTCGAGGTTACTTTTCTCCGGAGACTCTTTGTGTTTGTCATCAGGACTTGCTGACTTGGGGCCACTTTAGCCCCTGCCCAGCATCTCAGGCTTAATCAAGGGCTCTCTGGCTCTCCTCTGCCACCTTGGTCCTGCCTCACGTCCTAGTCTCCCACTGTAGCCCTGACAATAGCATTTGCTGTCAGGAAAATACCACTTTTTCAAGCCCTGGCGTATCTTTTATTTTCACCTAAGAAGTTTCTCTTACATCCTATGAGTTCAGAGATGCAATACAGCTTTTTCGTGCTGATTGTTTAGTATTTGAGAAGGCCCTTCAGAACGTCTAAACTACCACTCTCTTGGAAGCGGAATCATATAGCGTCACGTCACCTCTGACATATAATGTCCCTTGAAAGTAGTTTGAGATAAAACCAAGAAACCAGTGCCCTGAACCAGAGCTGATTGTGTTGCCAGAGGACCAGATGGAGAAAGGCTGCCACCCTGCCTATAAACTGGCAAATGCAGGGCACCATTAAGTTGAACATTCCTTGGGGATTGCTGCATATCTAAAGAGACTACTGTCTAACCAGTCCATAGAGTGGGTGGCCAAGAGAAGCAGAGCTTATCGTGCTCTCATTCTGTGATCTGCACATTGTCACTATAGAGGCGTGATCTCAGTGTGCCCAGCACCCACCAATGGCATTGGGCACCTGGCAATAAATAGTGTTGTATTACCCCAGCTGGTCAAGTGAAATTAGAAAACTTCCAGAGCTGATTCTTTCATCCTGATGAGATTAACCAAAAAACTAACCAATCTTCATCTCACCTTGCCTGCATGAAGCTAGATTTAGTCTTTTTTCCCAAGGCCCTCCATCTTTATTAAAACCTACCACTACTCCTTCCAAAGCATTTTTTATTACCAACTGCTCAACTAAAAGCTGTGGTCAAAGTTGTTTCACTTTCATGGTGCTCTTCAATAATGATAACCTCGACGTTTCTTTTTCACGTGTATTTTAAAGTAATAGTGTTTTATAAAATGTCGCAGGTTCTCTAACCTCGACTTTATTCTTCATTATCACAGTTTCTCTGGTGCTGTGTATGATTTGTAGTTTCAATTTGATGTGTGCATTCACCTCATCCTTTTATTATATTAGTGCCTAATACAGTTCACAGCTAGGCCTCACTCATCTTTCTCAGTAGCAGCTAATTCTTCTTTATTAGATTTCAAGGCTTGCAGACACGCTATTATATCTCTCCTGAGCAATTTATCCAAAGAGAGAAGGTGGCTACTTATGTCTTTACTGGCAGCACATTAACTTTGTAGGGGGGAGTTAGGGAGGAAAAAAGGAATGTCCTGACATTCGACTGTACTCTATTAAATGGCCAGTATCTAGTGTGTTCAGACCCTTTTGAGGCCGTGGAGCATTCTGAGAACTGAAGTGTGAGCTGGTATAAATCACACTCCGGGCTAAGCGTCTTTGCTTATGCATTCCAAGTTGCCAGTTACAATCAATCCATACTCATTTTAACATAGGTGAGTTAAAGGGAAATTAAAGTGCTCATACCATTGGGCCCAGCCATCCCACTCCTTTGAACTTATCTTGAGGAAATTGTCCCACAGAATCTTTAAAAAGCACAAAACTGTGCAAAACGATGGGTATCGTAGCATTTTCTTTGACAGAAAAGAACAGACAGTATTTAAATGCCTGATATTTTAGCAAATTAAGGGGGCATCAACTTGATGAACTCGTATGCAGATATAAGTCATAATGTAGAAACTTGGGGGACACTGGGATACATGGCAAATGAACAAAATAGATGATGGAATTGAATATACACAATGATTATAACTTGACAAATCTGTAGACGTAACAGACAGAAATTAGACAGGAAAGTATAAAAATGAAAAGAATTATGTTAGCTTTGGGAAATAAAGGTAATTTTATTCACTTGAGATATTTCCCTTAAATGTCATTATGTGGTTTTTACAGCAGACGTGCGATTTTTTTTAAAAAGAGTGAAGGAAAAAAGTGTAGATAAATATAGGACATCTCAATTGTCTCACAGACCAGGTGCTTGCAGAGTTTTCCCACTGCCTGGGGAGGGAGGGCTTTCGATGTGCTCTTACAGGGACCACGTTTTCTACACAGCTCCCTTTGGAGGGAGAGAGCATTTTGAAGAGGCACCTTTAGCAGAGGAAAGGGTCATGTATCTCATTTTCTTTTTCATTTTTATCACTGTTGACAGATTTAATCTCTTCTCATGCCTACCCCTCATAGCCAAATGCCAAAGACCCTTCTTCCCTTTCCAGAGCTCTGCTCCAGCCAGGGAAGCCTTTCTCATATGCACGCTGACACACTTGTATGACTTCCATGAAATCTTCCTTCACTTCCTCATCGCTTTTCTTTTCCATTGTATCCAGCAATTTAAATATCATCTCTTGTCCTGTTTTGAAACCTGCCTGAACACTCATTTTCCTAAGGAAGCTACTCAGTATGGACTCAGCCCACACCCAGCCCTGCCTTATAATCCACCAACTCACATTGCTCCCTTGTCTTCAGATTCTCAACTTAACTTATTGTTTTGCTAATATCCATTTCATGAATTTTGGTGCATGTCCTTAAGATGACTTAATGCTCATTTACTCTGCTTCTTCATTCTAGTTTTATTGGCAAAGGCAGGTACCCTGTTTATTTTCCTTGCCTATTTGCACAGCCCTCAGAAGAGTGATCTCCACTGCGTGTGTATCAGGATATGTTCTCAATTGACGCAGAAGCTTTGGTGGTTTCTAGGTGGGCAGATGCCAAGTGTTTATTTTCAGTGGAAAACTGATCATGAGAATAGTAACTTTTTTGAGGACTTACTATAGAACAGGCACTAGACGAAACACTTTCCATTTATGATTTAGTTTATTCCTAACTGCAATCTTATTAGGCGGTGGTGGTATTATCCAAGTTTTACAGTTAAGGAAACTGAGGCATAGAATGGCTAGCAAGTAAGTAAATGACTGAAAGGGTATCACAGGCTCCAAAATCAGATGGCAAAAATTGCCACAGCTAGAGTTGAATGCGATTGTGGGAAGGTTTGATTTCATTTCAATATTTCCAAACTTGGGAAATTTCACATAAACATCTGAATTTTGGCTTTTCTTTGAAAAAGAGAGGAGTCTGGCAACAATTTGCTGGAGTTGAATAGAATCTGTTCCTTTAGAGGGGAAATAGGCTCCCTCCCAGCATGCCACAGTTGGGCTCACGTCACTTAGAATTTTATCATACTTCTTAATATTTAAAGGTCTTCCTGTTAATGTGAACTCTTGCTTTATTTAGGGGTTTCTGATTGTTTAATATTTGTAACTTTGAGTATTACGGGGAAAAGTTAATGTGAAGTCCCAAGTGGTTGAAGAATTTGAAGTTCGTCAGTTCCTGTGAAATGGACTCGGTGAACATAACCACTAAAGTATAAGGTTGTCATAGAGTAATGAATAGAAATGGAAGCTATTTGACTAAGGAAGATGTTAGCGTTGCATGAAATCTCCAATAAAATTCTGTTGGTCTCCTTTTTATGCCAGAGTTTGATATTCCCTATGCTTCGTTTAAAAAATCAGCACTACCGAAATAATGACTTTTAAACACAACTATGATGGTGTCACATCTCTGCTTAACAGCCTTTGCTGGTTCCTCACCACCTTCCAGGAAAGGTCAAAGCTTTGCCTGGCTCGCCTGAGCTCTTGTGATCTGGCCTGTGCATTCTCCTCAAGCCTCATCAATCCCATTAAAATGCTTTAAACTAGGCGTACTGGAAATGGAATCAAAGTAAATATTACATAAGTGATATAGTCTAGAAAAGTTTAAATTTAGGTAGATGGGCTGGGTAAGACTTCACTAAGGAAGTGACTTTGAGTAATATGAAGAAGCCATCCAGGTGAGTATCTGGAGAATAGCATTCCAGGCAGAAGAACGAAGTGCAAAGGCCCTGAGGCAGCAGCATGTCTGAGGCACAGAGGGGATCCCAGTGTGGTTGGTGGAGCAGTGACAGGTGAGGTCAGAGAGATAACAAGGAGCCAGGACAAGATGAGCCTTTAGACTAATGACATCAAGGTGACATGGAAGCCCTGGGATGGTTTCGAGTAAAGGAATGACATGATCTGACTTCAATGTTTTAACATAAGCATCCTGGCTCTGGTGCTGTTATAAATTGAAAAGAACAAGGAGAGAAGCAGGGAGATCATTTAAGAGGCTTTTGCAATAATACACAGAAGATATAATGCCAGCTCAGGCCAGAATGGTGGAAATGCAGGTGATGAGAAGAGATTAAGATTCTGGATATCGTTTGAAGGATGAATCAACACATTTTGTTAACAGACCAGATGTGGGGCATGGGGGAAAGAGTAGTATCAAAGATGAGATTAAGGTTTTTTGGTCTGACCAGAAAAACTAATATTAACTGAGCTAGGGAGGATTTAAGAAGAACATGTTTTGGGGGGTGGTAAGCAAGGAGTTCCATTTGAGACAAGTTTGCCGTGCCTGTTCGACCTCCAGGGGAGACGACAAGCAAGCAGTTGGATAGATGAGTCTAGAACTCAGGCTGAAGGTAGAAATTTGGGAGTCATCCGCATATAGGTGTTATTTAAAGCTGTGGTTCTTGCTAAGAACACCAAGGACCGAGCCCAGGGGTGCTCCAACCAGTCTTAGAGGTCAGGGAGATGAGAGGGTGATTGAGAAGCAGCAGCCAGAAAAAAAAAAACCCAGCAAATTAAACATTCTTGGTGTTCTAGAGCTTAGGGGGGAAGGGGTTCAAAGAAGAAAGGATGGTCAACTGCTAATGAGAACTCAAAGATGAGAAGTAAGAATTGACCATTGGATTTAGCAAGTGGAGATCACAGGCAACCTTGAGAAGAGCAGGCAAGGTCCCTGCCCTCTTCGAACTTACGTAATAGGAGAAATACAGACAATAGAAAGTTTGACAGATAAATACATAATATACATTGGCAGGTAATGATAAATGCTATAGGGAAAAAAAAGTAGGTAGGGTCACAAGATAATGAGTGGTATGCTCCTTTAGGTAGGGCTCTCAGGGAATACCTCTCCAAGAGGTGATACTTGAGCCCAGATCTGAAGGGAGTGAGGGCACGAAGGCTGGCATCCAGTGGGGAGGCGCCTGTATAGCCTTACAGATTTTACACCCAGCATCCTTCTGATTGGCCAGATGTTTGGACTAATTGGTTGTTTCCCAAAAGTATGCCAGTCGTTTAATATTTTTCATATAACTTCTGGCTGGGCCATGTGAATATATGGGGAAAATAGTGTTCTAGATGGGAAGAACAGCAAGGTCAAAGCCCTAAGCCAGTGGCTAGGGCAGGGAGAGGCATGACATGGAGCTCTGATGCTTTCAGGAAAGCTCTCCCGAATATACACGCTATTATCTAACAATGCCCATTTACCTTAAAAGGTTGTCATTCACTGAGTGTGTGTGTGAATGTATAGTGCATGTGTATGTATATATGTGGATGTACGTTTGTGTGCAATTATTACACACATAAGTTTGCTCATTGCCAGTGAGAAGAATTCTCTCTCTACAGAGACATCAAATATACCACCATCGAATATTATACTCATCAGTTTTAGAGTCACATATTTCTAGAGAGAAAGGAAAATTGTAAGGGCTGAGTTTTGTCTTGAATATTTTCTCACTGAGAGGGATTCTTATACAAGTCAAATATCAGTGATCTTTCATAACTCCCTTTCTGTGCAGTCTAGGTCTAAAAACTCATAATTTCTTTTGGGGTTTCTTACAATCTAGAATATGTCGGCTGGAAAATGCTTTTCTCTGGGTTCTCTTAAATCTACCTATATAATAAAAAAGAGGGAAAAATTGAATTGTAATTATAAAAAGATTTACCTGTAATAAACATTCCAGATGCCACAACTAGTTTCATTTCTTTGTGCTCCCTTCTGTTTCAAACTTACAAAAATAAGTATATATAATTACACTATATTATGCATGTATGTATTTATGTGTGTATGTATGTATCTTTTGACTTTTAATATTTTTGTAAATACTTCTCCATATTTCTTTATATATACATATATATGTGTATATATATCTTTTTAATGGCAGCATAATATTTATAAATTTAAAAGTAATTTTGGTAACTTTCTCACACTCTATACAAAAATAAACTCAAAATGGTTTAAAGACTTAAATGTAAGACCTGAAACCATAAAGCTCCTAGAAGAAAATATAGGTGGTACATTCTTTGACACCCGTCTTGGCAATATTTTTTTGCATTTGTCTCCTCGGGCAAGGTAAACAAAAACAAAAATGAACAAATGGGACTATATCAAACTAAAAAGCTTTTGCACAGCAAAGGAAACTATCAGTAAAATGAAAAGGCTGCCTACTGAATGGGAGAAGATATTTGCAAACAATCTATCTGATAAGGGGTTAACAACACCAAAAAAACAACTCGATTAAAAAACGGGCAGAAGTCCTGAATAGTCATTTTTCCAAAGCAGACATACAGATGACCAACAGACACATGAAAAGATGCTCAACATCACTAATCATAAGGGCAATGCAAATCAAAACGACAGTGAAATATCACCTCACACCTGTCGGAATAGCCGTTAACAAAAAAGACAACAAAAGACATCTGTTGGCGAGGTTGTGAAGAAAAGGGAACCCTCATGCACTGTTGGTGGAAATGTAAATTGGTGCCGCCACTATGGAAAACACTATGGAAGTTCCTCAAAAAGTTAAAACTAGAACTACCATAGGATCCAGCAATTCTACTTCTGGGTATTTATCTGAAGAAAAGGAAAACACTAATTCAGAAAGATAATCATCCTTATCTTCACTGCATCATTATTTACGATAGCCAAGATATGGAAAGAACCTAAATGACCATCAAAAGATGAAAGGATAAAGAAGATGTAGTGTGTGTGTGTGTGTGTGTGTGTGTGTGTGTGTATATGTATATGTGTGTATATATACATATATATGTGTGTGTGTGTGTATATATATATGTATATGTATGTATGTATATATACATATATATGTGTATATATGTATGTATGTGTATACACACACACACACACACACACACACAATGGAATATTACTCAGCCATAAAAAATAATGAACTCTTGCCATTTGCGACAACATGGATGGACCCAGAAGGTATTATGCTACGTGAAATAAGTTAGACAGAGAAAGACAAATACCATATGAATTAACTTATATGTGTAATCTAAAAAACAAATGAACAGACAAAACAAAACAGAAACAGTCATAGATACAGAGAATAAATAAGTAGTTATTAGAGGGGAGGGGGATGGGGTATAAGAGAAATAGATGAGGGAGATTCAGAGGTACAAACTTCCAGTTACAAAATAGTCACAGGTATGAAATGTACACTGTGGGGAATATAGTCAGTAATAACATAATATCTTTGTATGGTGACAGATGGTAACTAGACCTATCATGGTGATCATTTTGTAATGTATAGAAATATCAAATCACTGTGTTGTGCACCAGAAACTAACATAGTGTTGTAGGTCAATTATACTTCAAAACAAACTCATAGAAAAAGAGATCAAATTTGTGGTTAGCAGAGGTGGGAGGTGGGGAGAGGGGGGATTGGACGAAGGTGGTCAAAAGGGTCAAACTTCCAGTTAGTTATAAGTTAAATAAGTACTAGCATTATAATGTACAACATGGTAAATATAAGCAACGTTGCTGTATGTTGTACATGAAAGTTGTTAAGAGTAAATCCTAAGAGTTCTCATCATGGGGAAAAATTTTTTTTGTTTTACTTTTATTTTGTATCTAGATGAGAGGATGGATGTTCACTAAACTTATCAAGGTCACCATTTCATGATGTGTGTAAGTCAGATCATTATGCTGTACACCTGAAACTTATCCAGTGCTGTATGTTAGTTATATCTCAATAAAACTGGAAGGGAAAGAAAGTTTAAGTAATTTCTATACAACTTCAGTAGATGTATGCATACATATATGTATATTTTGCATATATATTTCTACTTTTAATGATTTTGTAAATCTCCACATTTTTAAAAATCGGATTTATCCTCTTAGTGACAGCATAATATTCAGTTATATCAATTACACTCTAATATACATGGCTTTTCCCCCATTAACAAGCTTTGAAGTTGTTTACAGTTAGTTTTCAATGTGTCATACACATTTTAAAAATTATGTCCATAGATAATTAACAACCGGGGAGTCACTGAACATATTTACTGTCTTCTCATTGGCAAATATCTCTCCAGATAAATGCTATTTATAATGTCATCAGCAATGAATGAGTTTACTTATTTTCTACACGCCATCCCTGAAGACCCCTTAAAAAAGTTTTGCTGGAATATTCGCTGGTATAATTCCATTTATTTGTATTTCTTTAGTCATTAGCAATGGTTTTGTGGGGGTTTTTTGGTTTTTTTTTTTACTTTCTTTATTTCTTCTTTCATTAAATTTTTGAATCTCTTACCCACTTATCCATTGGGGTTTTGATGGTGGTCTTATTTTAAAATTTTTTTAATGTCTTAATTTAGAAAAACATTTCTTAATGTTTTTTTGTTTTACTTGAAATGAACGCTTTACTTGTTAAAACCTTTGTAAAATTTTTTCTCTTCCATTAACCTTTTTTTTCCTTAATTCTGTTGTCTTGACAGCTCTTATCGTTACCATTTTCCTCTCAAATGTGCCACTTCTTTTTTTCCTCTCTAAATCTATTTCTTAAGATTTTTTTAGACTAATGTCCTTATCCTTGATTTTGTTGGCTACACTTTCAATTGTTACCTCTAGTACTTAATGATAGACTATACTTCCTCTTTCACTATTAGCAAAATATAAACCCTTGAAATACCTAGCTTCTCCTTATTCTCCCCTTTGCTTCATACTTCTAAGGTTTTTGTCATCCCTTAGTTGAGGCACAACTGTTATTGACAATATTTCATAATACCTGTCTCTCAAAATAGGTGCCGACCATGAATAGCTGGCCTGGTGCTGCCTGTGGCTGAATATCAGGCCTGACTGCTTCTTTTATTTTGGAAGTCTGTTACTTCTGCCCTGGTTCTTAGATTTTATCAGAAGAGAGAGTGAGAGATGAGAGAAGAATTATGTTGATTTTCATCATCTTGTTATAGCTAGGTAGCTTCCACAAAGCTGTATGTATCAAAGATACTTTCTTCTTCATCTTCACAAAATTACAACAGCCAGTTCTTCGTCACTCACACACAGTTCTGACCCATCCGGGATGGCTGCATGCCAAGATGGGTCTTCTTGTGGGCTCTGTTCCCCAGTGGTCCATGAATATGAAATATTATATCCGTAACATTCCATCAGAACATAGCTGATTGGAGACCTTGCATTTCATTGTATTTCCAACAGCTTCTTTTAGCTTCCTGGGTAGCAATTGCTGTGAATTACCCTGCCACTCCTTCCCCACACATTCTCAGCCAAGTGATGGTGTATTACAGTAAGTAGATTTCACTGGTTCCATTTAAGACTTGGTTTTCCCTGGAGTATAAGATACAGCTTTATATGACATGGATTAATGAGCCCATGAAAGTGAACATAGGGTGCAGAGTAGATCTTGTTCTTTAAAGACCCTACAGAAAGTGGGTCATAACTCCTTGGTTTGGGTTTTTTCCTGGTCCTCTCTGTGATACCTTGTGTATCTCAGGCATCATCCTCTTATTGCTCTATTTGCTTCTCTTCTGGTTAATTGCTGGTAGGGGCTTCCTGGGTAGTTCTTTGTTACAAAAGTGACAGCTTTGACCACCTTTGAGCGACAAGAGAAAAAATGACATCCTGTGGAGATATAGGATACATTCAATTCATCGATGAAAAAACAATATACAATTTTAACAGAAGGAGCGATGGAAAGAGTCAGGGTACCTTTACCAAACAAAGATTGATGAGGCCCTTTTCAGGGTCAGTCTGTCTGTAGCCTTACTTGTCTCTGACTGTGATCCCTGGAAGACATTCTTGTGCATATGATTCAAGAACAAAGTCAATTGTATAAAGAAGTTTCTGGTGTCCATTTTAACTTAATTTGACATAATTTTTTTGTTTTGGGGGCATTTAAAAAAATCTTTATTTGGCTCCCATTTTGTCTTTTCTTCCCCAAGGTAAAATGATTTATAACCAATACCCATTGATATTTTACTTGAATTTATTTATTTACGATGAAAAGTTTATCCCATGAGTCTCCGTCTTTGTGTGTGTCTGTCTTTGATCAGTCCTGGGAATGTGCTCAGAGTTACCAAGCCCAGATCCTTGATCAGGACCAGCCTCTGCCTTTCTCTGCTGCAAATAAAAACCCTGTTGACAGTGGAGAGCTGTGGGAGTGCAGGAAGAGGTCAAAATTCCTTCAGCAGGAAATGTTGAAGGCATTTGACATGTTCAGAATACTGTCACGGCATTTTAACATAGCTAAAAACTAGCGACTTTAGAAAGCCAATCCCCCATTTATGTTTTTTGAATTTTTTTCAGATGTAGGCAAGCTGTGAAATATTAAAGCACACGCGCGCATGCACACACACACAAACACACACACACTGTGCTCCCATGAGCCTGAGAAACTCTGAACTGGACTTTAAAACTGAGTTTGAGTGTTTTATTGTGTGCTCTTTTAGTTGCGGGGTAAGGATGGACCATTTTTTTAAATTGGTGACTAGGGCAAAAGTTAGGATTTAAAAGGCAAAGAAAATGATAGGATCCTACAATGTACTGAAAACCAGGTGAAACAAACAAGATGTCTCCTTTTTTCCTTACATCTGTTTGTAAGGAATAACAAAAATACCTCCTCTTACCTAGGCCCAGGAATTATGAGGCCACATGACTGTACTGTCTGGCAGTAATTCCCTTACCAATGGAATAAATGTGGAGAAAACTGAGCATGATGAATTGCCTTTTGATTTGAGTTAATCTTCAGCTGGCAAAATACAAAATAAAAGTGGTCATGGGAACAGAGCAACACAGATGTTCAGAAGCTGAGGAAGCAGCAGTTTGAAAAGAATTCTTCATACGCCATGCTTCCAAAGATATGGAACCAATGACTCATCAAGTGGGAACTTCAATTTTGGCCCTGGTGGGTGTCAGTAAAGTACAGTTTTACGAAAGCAAAGTCTACTCTGCAGCTTCCTCCCAGACTTGTGGTTGTGTATTTCCTAGAATGCTTCAATAACAAGTTTATATAACTTGTCCCAAACTTTGGCAACCAAAGAATAGAGTCTAGACCAGCCATAAATGTGAGTAACAGAAAAGAATGCCTTCTATTTAAAGAGGAGTGTTAGTATCTGTTTAGGTAGGAGACAACATTTGAAACCTTTGTAGAAATGTAGCTCCCCCCAGCCCCCATCCAAAGTTATAAGAAAGAGAGACAAAACTTTATCAGCTATCAATCAGAACAAGCTGATACTTGATAACTTTTGCCTGTTGTACTGAATCCCATCTTAGGATCATAATTAACGTCAGCATTTTTGTAATTTTAAAATGTTCCAATTTCTATCCATCTCCTAAATATCTCCTAACCCTTCTCTTCGGCTTTCCTATTAAATCATTTTTCCTTTACATTTGTAATTTGTTTCAACTCAACCTTCCATGTGGAGACCTTGACCAAGAAATATGGTGTATCTGAATTTCAATTTCTTATAAAATATATTCTAAAGATATTTATACTTGAGGACTAGGAGAATCCTTTATTGGGATTATTTATCTAAAGGTGATTATAATAATTGATCAGGATAGCTGTATAAATAAAAATGGGTCTGTATACTTCATAGGTTACTACATCAGCATAATTGCTTGAAATCAGGCAAATCATTGACTTAGAAATGTTTAGAACCCAGAATCCAAAGCAGTGTGATTTGAATGGAGTCAGGCCCTAGTAAGGGTTCACTGAACTTAAGTAAGGGTTTGTTGTATTGAAGAAAATGATTTTGAAGTGCTCATCCAGTTTGTCAGGCATGCACACATTGGAGAGTGAAAGGGCTGGTGTGACCTTCCATTTGACAGGATGTTTCTGTGAAGTCTCCTATTTTGATTTAACAGTGTTGAATTCTAGTCCAGTACATCAGTGTTGGGAGTTCAAGTAAAGCTTAATGAGTCAGAAAATGGCTTGCATTCCTGGAACCAACAACACTTTTTAGCCAAATGCCTTTGTACAAGTTTCTTAACCTCTCAAAGCTACTGGTTTTCTTATCCGTAAAACGGGAATTCTATTGGGATGAATTTCATAATCATTAATAAAGCATTTTGCTGGCATTTTGCTAACATTATATGTTATGTGCACTCCTCCCCCCTTCCAAAAGCCATCCTCTGTGATATGTTTGCTCTATCACCTTAATTATGCATGCATCCTTTGGAAATGTGTAGGGTTACTTTGCATATGTGTGTTTAATTTACATAAAGACGAGAAGGAAATCTTGATCGATATTAATAGAATATATTGACTTCAAAACTACTACATGCCGCACAAGGATGTTATGAGGCTTAAATAGGATAATGTAAAGAACCTAAGTGCTTCTCAAATTTTGGTTGTTTTGGAGTCTCTCTGATCCTTCCAGGTACCCTTAACACTGTTGCATGTGTATTGAGGATGGGGAGATTATTTTACGGGTCTGAAAGCAAGGTTGTGGTCCATGAATCTTGAGTAGTATTTTCACTTCTGCACATAACTTTCACTTGGAGGATGACCTCTTTTGACTCTCCCTCGTAGTACAGAAAGGAATGATTACCAATCAAACCACTGTGTTCCTTGGAGTCAGAGACTGGCTGGTAATTGAGCCACCCAACCAATGTTCAGCCATTCCTATCAAAGTAGCTTCCCTTCCCCTTATGCCAACCTTCAATTTTCTACCCTCCTAAAATAACTTAATTCTGCATGAACACCCATAGCTAGTCTGGTTAACAGTACAAGAGAATAGACGTCCAAACCTGGACTCAGATGCCAAGAATGTATTGATAAGAAGAAAGTGTTTACATACGTTTAGTCTCCCTGTGCAGAACTTCTGTACACAGGATGTTAAACCTCATGTATCATGTGAATTTGACAGGGAATGCCTAGAATCGGACCTCCTCTTTCTAATATTACTGAGCATTTTGGAACAAATGTTTTTGCTTAGCTATTTGTAGGAGTGATGAATACTCGATGAATTCTTGCATATAAAAGTGACCCATTGTCATATTAATAGTAAACTTCTAGAAACACTTCTTTGCTGTCATTTAGGTGTGGCCTGGCATCTTGCCTTTACCAGAGAGACTCAGAAGTCAGTTCTCTGTGCGGCTTGCCCCTCTCCTTCACAAACACACCAGGTTTTGTGTGTCCTAAAGCCTGCACTCTCTTCTTTGCTAGTTACCTACCTAGATCTTGGGAAGATTTCTAGTTTTCCTTTCCAAATGGGTCTGTGTTATTTATTTGCAGGGTCACTGCCCACAAAGGAATTATTTATATATTTGAATGTTTTTTTACATACTGATAGTCAGATTGTATTTTCCAATAAAAAGTCAAAAAGCATTTCCCCCAAATGACTTGATCACTGAAACGCATTTTCGGTCTGAGAAGAGATTGTCATACAACTCTACCAAAGTCTTCCCTGAAATGTTTACCCCTCCTTTCAGTTTACCTGGAAGAGTTTACTGAAGACAAGGTTCAGAGACTTCAAAAACTTTCCTGAGAGTGCTTTATGTGTGTGCCTTTGAGGTGGATGTAAAGAAAGAAGGACAGACGCCACCACCCCTACCAGCCCCCGGCACACACAGAGGAAGGGAGGGAGTGAGGGATGGAGGGACAGAGAATGAATATATGAATATCAGAAAAGGAAGTTGAACATCTGCGCAAGAGATGAAAATCACTACCTTCGATAGAAATTACCAGTTGCCTCTGATTTTTATTTTTCAGTTTATATATTCTGGTATTGGGTTTTCTGTTTTGTAGTTACTGGTAGCAATTGCTGATATCTTTTGCCATCCTAGAGCTTTTAGGATTTGTTTGCTTTAGGACATAGTGAAAAATCAAGAATGCAGTCATGGGGCCAAATTGCATTTTTTCAGACTCATCTCATTCTTGCATAGAAAGAGCCTCAAGGGAAGAAAACCAACTCAGCAAACTAGCTGAACTTTGAGAAAGTACCCAGTTTTTGAAATGCCTCAGAACTTTGGAATAGTTTGTTCTTTCATAATAATGTCAGGGGCATTTGATGTCGAAGTAGAGAGACCTGGAGGTGTTGAACTGCCCCTTGTTTAATCTGGTTAATTTAAAAATTAAAAATTTTGTTTGTCTTGAACAATCTAATTCTTTAGATAAAATGAAGCTCACATTTTATGCAGTGAGACTGACAGTCTCCAAATGCACAATGTTTCCTTCAAGACGCTGTTAAGTAAATTGAATTTCTCTGATTCACTGGAGGTTGTTGGGTTTTATTGATTTTTTTTCTCACTTTATTATAGGCAGGTGAACTGCAAATGTCAACTGCCAGAACATATCCAATAAATACCTGTTTAATTTTTACTGATGATTTAATATTCTTGAATCATTAACTTTTCATAGAGAAAGTAGATATCTTTCTAGTATGAGCTCCATTGAGACCTACAATTATATACATCATTCTTTAGTTATCAAGATATACCTTCATGAAACATTCTTTGCAAATAAGTTAGATCTTATATTATCTGTGGGGCCTGTCATTTCCTAAGAATGAAGTGCACTCATCAGAGACTTACTTCTTGAGATATAGTTCATGGTAGCTCTGCAGATGGTCCAAGGCTTAATGTCATATATTACTTATAGTATTCATCTATGTAATATACTGTAATTCATCTATATAATATAATCTATACATTTGAAAGCTTTAATCAGTTCTTTTCTATTTTCTTACATTATAGTTGATTTAAAGCACATATCATCTTATTGGCATCTCCTCAAAAGTAGTTATGTACTTTCCATTAATTCTGTGGTGGTTTTCTTTTTCTTAATTTTTCTTCCCAGTGGCAAGCAAAAGTAATGCATGGAACTTTTTTTTAGTGCTAAAACAGCCCACAAAGGAAATATGTTTGAAAAATTCTCCTGGTCAGAGATTTCGAATTGTATTTTACAGAATCTTGGCATCTGGGGACTTTGGGCCAGGTGCAGCTCTGTATTTATGTGAGAAGTATAATTTTTTGTAACGTGGGTTTGAGTGAGGGTATTATTTCTGCATGCAGTTCCTCTGTCGTCCTTTGTTTGCACTTACTCTCCCTTTCTCCCCTGCTGAGCGAATCACCCACTAACTTTAACGAGTGAAACTGGTCTTAGGTTATCTCTTGCTCCATACCAATGTCTAGAATGTTGTGCTCCCTGTTTGGATCTCACCTGCTTTTCACTGAAGAGATTCTTGAGGGATATCTTCCTCCAATAGGTGTTCGCAAACCACAAGCAGGAGAAGTGCAGGGAGTTTTTCCAAGCACCTCTACTTTGTTTTCTGAAACTGCTATTCCCACATTTTGTTCCCACCCACTGCACAGATGCAACTTGGGCTTTTGCATCCTTCCTAAGGGTAGACAGTGTCTTGGGTGGGCTTGGGTACCTATTATAGGGGCTCAACTTCCTGAACTCTGAATCTGTCATCCACATAAGACCTTCAAGCCACCCCCCAGAGCCTCCTCCCTTCTCCCCAAGGGCTTGGCTATTGCCCATGTCTTGCTTCTGATCTTCTCCCTCCTCTGGTTTTGGGGGCCTCACTTGAGGCCCTCAGCCCGTACGTAGTAGGAAAAGGTGGCCCCCATTCCTGTTCATTCTTTCTGCTTCTGTGGCCATGGTCGGTGCTTCTCCAGGTTCCTCTTGCCAATCTCGTACTGTTTTAAGTCGTTTCTATGCTCTTACTGCCATCAAATGTGAACAAGATTCTTTTGAAAGCTGTTATTAGGTCCCCAAATGTCAATCCATTCGGGCTCCTATAACAAAATACCACAGAGTGGGTAATTTATAAACAACAGAAATTTAGTTCTCACAGCTCTGGAGGCTGGAAGTCCTAGATCAGGGTGCCAGCATGATAGGATGAGGGCCCTCTTCTGGGTCGCAGACTTCTTGTATCCTCAGTTGGTAGCAGGGGCTGGGGAGCTCTGTGGGGTCTCTTTTATAAGAGCACAAATCCCATTCATGAGGCTCCACCAGGCCCAGAGGCCCCACCTCCTAACACCATCACGCTGGGCGTTAGTATTCCAGTGTGTGAATTTTGGAACACAAACATTCAGACCTTAGCACCAAAAGAAGCTGCCAGCTCTGCCAATTTTTCAGCCTTCTTTCTTGATTTCTTGGACTAAGTCCTCTGGACAAGGTAGAAGATATTTAACTGGTGCCACCAAATGTCATGTTCTAAGGAATATCCCAGTGTATAGCACACACCCCAACTGTCTCCAGTGTGTTTCCCAGAGATGGAGAGAAGTCTTCATTCTCCCTCTTTGGGAATTTTATTCTGGGACCTGAAAATTAGCCAAACATTCTCTTCACCTGAAACCGTGGGGACTAACGCGACATCCCAGATTTCTCAGGGTAGGGGTCCAAAATAGAGTGTCCCTTCTCTGCATGTGTTACAAATAGAATTTAAATTCTATAAACTCTAAATACTTTAACTTAGCAAATAAACAATTATTTATATTTCAGCTTGTTAGTATATATGCTTGTTTGCGTGTTTGCTAAATCCCTCTAGCATAGATATATCTAGGTGGGAACTTAAATTTTGTTAAGACTATGGTTAATTCTATATGTGTACAGGGGG
Source organism: Eschrichtius robustus (assembly GCF_028021215.1). Lineage (NCBI taxonomy): Eukaryota > Metazoa > Chordata > Mammalia > Artiodactyla > Eschrichtiidae > Eschrichtius > Eschrichtius robustus. The sequence goes on along the minus strand of NC_090827.1, from coordinate 32,940,813 downwards.
CCCACTAGCATTTACATTGTTAATCTTCCATTGATGTGTCCTTTCTTAGACGCTACACAAATGGCATTGAATTCCGCTGATACCAGCTTTCCCAGGAAAAATGAAATCAACTTTTACAGCTGGAAGTAATTTAGTCCTTGGCATTGAGCTCCTTAACTTTCTATCTTGGGAAAAATGCTTTTTTGATCTAACAGTCTATTGCAAAAATGGTTCAGGCTTCTGTTTACATGATGAAGAAAGAAAATAAATTATATTATTTTATTGGGAAACTGGGACTAAACGCCTTCAAAGTAATTTGGAAATTCCAAACCTTGAACTATTTCATTTCCTTCAGAGGAAAATGCAGATCTGATATTCTCATCAGACTGTTTATGTTTTCTGTCTTCTTCCAAATTCTCGTAATGAAATTGATTTCTCTTGTTATTAGCTTATCCGCACATTAAACTTTTCCCTGTAAACACTCTCCTTGGTCTCTTAGTCTTTCTAAGTGATGAAGTATTGACATAAAGTAGGGAAGTTTAATTTATGCTGGCTGTTTGCGTGATCTGCGCTACATTTAGGGGCGCTAGCTTTTATGCTTTCTAAAAAGCTAAGGGATGATTTAGTAGGAAGATGATGAGTAGAAGTGATCTTACTTACAAAAAAGAAAAAACCCCAAAAAACAAAAAACCTTAAGTGGAATATCACTTTAAAAAAAAAAATAGGGGCTTCCCTGGTGGCGCAGCGGTTAAGAATCCGCCTGCCAATACAGGGGACACGGGTTTGAGCCCTGGTCCAGGAAGATCCCACATGCCGCAGAGCAACTGAGCCCATGCACCACAACTACTGAGCCTGCACGCCACAACTACTGAAGCCCGCGTGCCTAGAGCCTGTGCTCTGCAGCAAGAGAAGCCACCGCAATGAGAAGCCCGCACACCGCAAGGAAGAGTAGCCCCCACTCGCCACAACTAGAGAAAGCTAGCGTGCAGCAACAAAGACCCAATTCAGCCAAAATTTAAAAAAATTTTTAAAAATAGAGTACTGTTAACATGGGAGTAAATAAGGACAACCGGCCAGTCTATAATTTCTTCTACAACTACCGCTATATAGCATTTCTTCTTATGTCATATTAAAAAACTGTATGCAGGAAATAAATGAGATGTTGATTCATCTGTGCTAAATACTGGGTCGAGGCCAAAAGCATGGGAGAGTGAAAGGCTGGGAGTGAGGCTGGTGGAGTGCTTGTTGGAAATACACTCAAATCAGCTGTCCATGACATGCAGCTCTTTTGCACTAAGGGCCTTTTAGGTGAGATAGATAGATAGATAGATAGATAGATAGATAGATAGATAGATAGATAGATAGATAGATAGATATAATTAAGAATATGTTTATTTTGTGCTGTGCTGTTTGATATTAGGATATTCTTTTGAATAATTTCTTTTTTAAAAAATTAAATGTGACGTGAGCAAGCATTATCAATATTTTTCAGGTGAAGAGTGGATCTAGGTATATGTATAACTGAATCACTTTACCGTACACCTGAAACTAACACAACATTGTAAATCAACTATACTCTAATATAAAATAAAAATTAAATTTAAAAATATTTTTCAGAAAAATGTATATATCAACAATTCTAACAAAAATGCTGCACTTGGGATTTTCCTTAACAAAACAGGAATATAAAAATGGCCAGTTCACTATAGAGATTCACTAACCACCTAATGGTTTTCCCTTCATGGAACCAGTTGATTCTCTAACACACATTTAGCCTTACTTACAGGTTACTTCCCAAAATGCAGGAGTCTTTCTCAAAAACTTTCAGAGATATAGTATTGCCAACAGAACAAAATCCAAGTACTCACTGAGGAGCTGTTGTTCAGTGGTACAGTTTCTGTTTTACACACTGGAAAACTTCTAGAGATTTTAACCCCAAAATGTGAATGTATTTAACACTACTGAATTGTACACTTAAAAATGGTTAAGATAGTAAATTTTATGTTGCATGTTTTTCACCACACACCGAAACATCAAATACTAAACCTAGCAGTCAAGGGCAGTCGTGATCTGGCCCCTCCACTGTCTTTTCTAGCTTCATCTTTGTTCATTCATTCAACAGATCTTTTCAAGCACCTATTATATGCCAGAAACTTATAAAGTACAGCAATGAACAAGACAAGCACAGCCCCACATGCAAAATTTAAAATAAAATATTGCCAGAGTGGAAAGGGCAACCATATGTTTGTTTTTGTACCTTATGCTTTTGCTATTGATCTTTAGTATTCTTCATACATACTTCACATACCATACATACATACCAAAATACATTGCTTTCGTTGTTTTAATATTTTTATATTTAGTTTACATTTAGTTTTAAATTAAATTTATATATAAATGTGTGTTTGTTTATATTTAATATTTATTTCTATTTAGTATTTATTTATAATATCTATTATCTTTCCTTTTTGACTCAAGGGTTTAGTTGCATACCACTGAATGCCATCCATACTTCATTATGAGTATCACGTGTACTTGGACTTAGACTCCGATGAATCAGTGCAGGGATGTAGCCTTGAGGAGAGTAATTAATGAGGGTCACTGCCTTGTTCTGCCATGTTCTGATAACTAATATCGTCTCCTGAAGCAACAGTGCCATTTTATGGGATTTAGATTTCTCTTACCACTTGGGGCTTAGGAATACATGCACTTTTCCGCATTGATATTAAATGCATAATTAACTTCTGTGTGTCCTCATCTCCATTCATCTACTAAGCATTCCAGGGCATTCTTCATAGAGTAAACTGTACTGAGGACTCGGGTGTTTCTGACCTTGAAGGCTGTGAAGGTGAACAGTTAGCCGCAGCAGAAAGGACCTCTGATTTGGAGCCTTTTGTGTTCTGGCTCACACTAAGAGGACTTGTAAGATGGGCCAGGGCCAGGTCCTCCATTCCCCAGAGCCGGCGTGGACATCTAATTCGAAGTAAACATTTTCAGTTATGTCCCTTTTTTCTTTTAAACTTTCAGCTCCATTGAGGTATAATTGACATATAAAATAGTAAGATATTTAAAGTGTGCATCTTGGCGATTTGATATATATTGTGAAAGAATTCTCCCCATCTAACTAATGAGCATCCATCACCTGCTTAACTTATTCAACCACTTATTCATTCATCTGTTTCTTGGTGAGAACATTTAAGTTCCACTCTCAGCACATTTCAGTTTTGTCCCTTTATTGTTCACTCAGCTTTAGAAGGAAAAGTGCCTGACCACCTCAGAGTTATTAAAACATATTGGAGCTATGGCTTTTTGAGTTAAATGGTGGAGAGTTGTTGAAAGTAAAAGATAACTTTCATTACCTAAAAGTTGCTTTGATCAGATGAAGAGCAACTAGCCCTGCCTTTGGGAGCCATAGCGTTCTAAGGGACTTTTCATAACTGTGGTTTCCTAGACTGGCCAAAAGGACTGTGTTTTCTTTTGTTTATAATTTTTTTTTAAGTTTTTAATTGTAATAAAACACATAACATAAATTTTACCAACTGAACAATTTTTAAGTGTACAATTGAGTAACATTAAGTATATCTACATTGTTGTGCAACTGATCTCTAGAACTTTTTTATCTTGCAAAACTGTAATTCTGTACCCATTAAATCATAACTCTCATTTTCCCCTCCCCACCCCGCTCCTACAAACCACCATTCTGCTTTCTGTTCCTATGAATTTGATTACTTTAGATACCTCATACAAGTGGAATCATACAGTATTTGTCTTTTTGTGACTGCCTTATTCAACTTAGCATAATGTCATCAAGGTTCATCCACGTTGTAGCATGTGACAGGATTTCCTTCCTCTTTAAGACTGAATAGTATTCCATTTTACATGTGAGTGTGAGTGTGTGTGTGTGTGTGTATACACCACGTTGTATATATTCACTCATCCATCAATGGACACTTGGGTTTCTTCCACCTCTTGGCTATTGTGAATAATACTGCTATTGTCATGGGTGTGCAAATATCTCATCAAGATCCTGCTTTCAATTCTTTGGAGTATATACCCAGAATTGGGATTGTTGGATCATATGATAGTTCTATTTTTAATTTTTGAGAATCTGCCATACTGTTTTCCAAAGTGGCTGCACCATTTTCCATTCCCATCGTTGGTGCACAAGAATTCCAATTTCTCCACATCCTCGCCAACACTTGTTATTTTCTGTTTTGTTTTGTTTTGTTGATAGTAGCCATCCTAGTGGATGTGAGGTGAAAATGTGGTTTTGATTTGCATTTCTCTAATGATTAGTAAAGTTGAGCATCTTTTCATATGTTTGTTGGACGTTTCTATATCATCCTTGGAGGAATGTCTATTCAAGTTCTTTGTCCGTTTTTCAGTTGAGTCACATGGTTTTTTGTTATTGTAGTTCTTTATATATTCTGGCTATTAACTCATCTGATATTTGATTTGTAAATATTTTCTGCCATTCTGTGGTTTGCCTTTTCACTCCGTTGATTGATAGGACTAGCTTTAACATTTGATGCCATTATTTGTGAAGGAATTATCTTTGACTGATCTGCTGATGTATGACCAGTCATTTTTCCTGCCCAAATAAGTACTAACTGTGAAGTCCAGTTCTATGTCGTGTTAAGGTTATCCAACTTCTATAAAACCAGTAACAACAGTAAGAGCAATGTTTTTAAACTTTTCTGTACACTAAAATTTTAATTTAAAAAACTTACCAAGAATGAAATATTGCCATTTGCAGCAACATGGATGGACCTAGAGATTATCATACTAAGTGAAGTAAGTCAGACAAAGACAAATATTGTATGATAGCACTTATGTGTGGAATCTAAAAAAAAAATGATACAAATGAATCTATATATTGTACAAAACAGAAACAGACTCACAGACACAGAAAACAAACTTACGGTTACCAAAGGGGAAAGGGGAGGGGCAAGGGTAAATTAGGAGTATGGGAGTAACAGATACAAACTACTATACATGAAAAAGAAGAACTTAGCATCTTCCTTGTTGTAACTACTAACGTGAAAAGAGTTAAAGGGTACTCTGATTTAAAGCTTTTCATAAATTGAACAAGAGCTGACGAAGGAGGTGCAGAGAGGCTGTTTTGCCCTATGTCTTGTATGCCTGACCCTGAGTCTGTGAAGGAGGATGTCTGGTGTGTATTGTATAGCCTCTCCAATGGTATTTGAGAAAATATAAGCTATATCAGTAGAGACGATCTGGAAGATACTTGGAATTGCAAGGGGATAGAGCTTGTTTCTATAAATCATCAAGGAAATGACATACTAGGTAACCAGGATAGAATCCAGGGAAAATGTTTGCCTTTTGTTTTCAATGAAATATGTGCATTCTATGGTTTCTGAAGAACCTTTTATCTAAGGGGATATCAATGTGTTCACAAGTTATATATAGTCAGCTTCTCCATTAAAATGCAGCTAGCTCTTGGGTGACTGCAAGAATAGCTATGAAAATATCTAGGCCACCCATTCTTAGAATCAAATGCTTCCTAATTACTTGTGGAGAAAGCAAGTAATTGTTAATGATTATGGCATATTTTAATATCGATAAATGATATTGGTTTTGGTAAATCTTCATGTTATTTTTGATTGCTGATTTCTGAATCTTTCCTAAATTAATGTCATTGTATCAAAGAAAGTCCAATAAATAATTGGTTACCTTCTAGGGTATGCGCTCTACTGGCAAGGATTTTTTATTTGAAATGATACTTTCACTGTTAAAAAACATGAAATAAAGTGAAGTGTCAAGATTACCTTTGGGAATTTTATAGTGTTTTAAATTTAAGAAGCATTCATTTTCACCATAATCCCAGCACCAACCCTAAGGTCCAGAGGCTCAAATACTCAACAGTTCTTGCTTGAAAATAAATTGCAAAATCATAATCGATATTTAATTTTAAAGGATATTAAAGAGCATGGTACTGCATTATTGCTTTCTTTTATTACTTTGTTTTTTAGTGCTCTCTCCTGACAGTAAAATTCACACTCCATTTATCTAAAGAGCCATAAAACTGGAATTTCCTAAGAGCACTGTATGTAATGATAATGGCAAAATTCCAGAAACTTCCAGTGAGGAACAGGCTTTTATTCTTTTTTAAACTGTCAGGCTGTTGGCAAAAGCAAGCGCTCTAGTTAAATGACTAAGCAAATGGTTTCTGAGACATGCCCCAGTCCTTCAGAAGGATCCATAAAAAACATCTGGCTGAGTGACCGAGCACCATTTGTGGCCATGCATATCACAGATTAATCATCAAGAATTCTAACTAATTCCAGCCACTACCTCTTAATGAATGCCAAATGTGAACCCATCAGGCTTTTTTTCACATGACATCAGTGACATTTGAATGGAGCAATTGTCTAGTGCTCTAGGCAGTAATATGATTAATTCCACAGAGGGGCTTTGGGGTTCCAGCTGGTCCCAACACTGTGTACTCAGTATGCAAAGTGAGATTTCAACAGGGTGTCTATCAGTAGCCAAGTATTCTCAGCCTTGTCACCATCATCTGTTCTATTCTAGCTTTATGATCCTGTCAGATTGACAGCACTAGATGTACATCTTGATCAAGCAGGAGTGGACCAAAAAATATTCTAAGCTCATTAACTATCTAATGATCTTTAAGAATGCTAGTGCAGGGAAGATTAAAAAGCTGTGTCTAGTCTAGTGTCCATAAATGAGAGACTGGTTAAAGCAATGGGAGTATATCCATACAATCCAAACAACGGGGGCAGGGCAGAATGCTCTGCTCCATTCAGTCATTCAGGGACCAAGGCTGATAGAGACCTCACCTTCCTAATTACATGGCTTCCAAGGTTGCTCTAGGTGTCGACATTCAGCCAGCAGTTGGGAAAAGAGAGGGAGGATGAATGTGGGAGTTTGTTGTGGACCAGGCAAGGAAGTGACTCATATTCTCCTGACCAGGACTTAATCACATGGCCGTATCCAGTTGCAAGGGAGGCTGGGAATTGTAGTCTGTGTGCCAAGACGAAGAAGAAGCAGGTTTAGACACTAGCTACCCAGCCTCTGATGTAAAAGTGATGGGAGCTACGTAGAAGAAGAGCAGAACTGAGGCATTTCCATGTATAACAGTATGTGTGCACGCGTGTGTGTGTAATTTGAACAACGTGACTATATGACCTATTCAAAAAATAAAAGACGTTTTTCAGAAAAAGTAGTCATTGTCTGTAGAACACTTAGGGCCCTTATCCTCAATTGTACATCATGTATTCCAGAGGATTTTGTCATTTATCATGGCTTATGAGCATGCTCTAATTCCTTTTGAACCAAACTGTTTCCAGAATCAGGGGGAAACCTCTCCATGACCTGGGTCCCTCAGTTTGGGAATTTTGTTTTCCTCTCGTCTCAGCTGGGTCGCCCACTAAGGAGGAATGATTGCATGATTAGCTGATAAGAGAGAAGTTAGCCTTGTCTGTGTTTAACTAGGGGAAAGCATCCAACCCTGACCCTAGAAAGTCACTGTAAAGACTCCCCCAAATCTGGCCTAGGGAGCGGCAGCCATAGTGCGTCATAGCTTTATAGACCACCTTTGAGACGCAGAGCCATTACATCTCACGCCCCTGCTCAGATGTCTTCAAGGCTTCATACTCCTTATTATTGCGAGACCCAAACTTCTTAGCCTAACAGATAAGATTCTGATCTGATGTTTGCCTGTGTTTCCAACCTTCCATCTTGCCAAGTCCTTTGAGTTTTCCCTATGACTGAAACCAGAGTTCCTCACACTGATATTCCACAGCAGATTTTTCTGGGAGGCATTATCAGGTGTGGGGTAGACAGAAAGTAGTACATGAGCAAATACATTTGTGAAGGATTATATACTACATCCTCTCTTGGGAGTATGTATGTATTGAAAACTTTGAGAAGCTCTGCAGCTTAGACACTTGTTTAATTTTGTTCATCCTAGGATTTACAAAACTCAACTGAATGCAGAAAATATATCACATACCCCACCTAAATGTCCCTGGGCACTGATACACAGAACATCAAGTTGGAAGCTACTGCTCTCGACCCGTGTGGTCCAGTGTGTCACCGCTAATCACATGGAACTGTTGTGCACTTGACATGTGTCTCGTATATTTCTGTGCTGCTCTAGGATTCCTTGTTGATTCTTCCCTGAACGTTCTATGCAGAATAAATCATACCTTCCAGCATACTCTCACTTTGTGTCTTTTCTCCATGTATCATAAATATTTGCCTATGTTTCTTATTCATCAACTATATGGTTTTTTCCTTGATGATTGGTTTGTTCATTCTAGGGATTGCAGGGTCTAGTATGTGCCTGACACATAATGTTACGATTGGGTTTACTTTGTCCACTCTTTCTTCTCTACATATTTTAAAGATAAAAAAGTATTTCAGGGACTTCCCTGGTGGCACAGTGGTTGGGAGTCCGCCTGACAATGCAGAGGGCACGGGTTCAAGCCCTGGTCCGGGAAGATCCAACATGCCACGGAGCAACTAAGCCTGTGTGCCACAACTGCTGAGCCTGCATGCCACGACTACTGAGGCCCACGCGCCTGGAGCCCGTGCTCTGCAACGAGAGAAGCCACCACAATGAGAGGCCCACGCACCACAACGAAGAGCGGCCCCCGCTCGCCACAACTAGAGAAAGCCCGCACACGGCAATGAAGACCCAACGCAGACAAAAATAAATGTAAATAAATAAATTTATTTTAAAAAAAGTATTTCAGTTTTTTTTTTTTATTTTGCTCTTAAAAATTTTAATGCATATATGACTTATAAAGCTAATAAGCATCCTGTTCTCAGAAGAAACTTGGAACATTTTAACTCCAGTCATTTCCATCCCCTATTCTTGTTTCTTTAGGTCTGTTTTTTCTTATATTATCAAATAAATTGTCATAATTATTATTATACCTGTTTTAAACAGTTGATGTTTGTTTATATATAAACCCATTTTTACCAATTTCTTTATTCATCATTCCTTCTCTTATCTCTTTTTTTTTCTTCTGGGTTCAGTTTTCTTCTTCCTAAACAATATGTTTTCGTACTATGTTTAACAGGACGTTTTAGTGGTAAACTCTAAATCTTTGCCTAAAAATACCCTGAATTCAACATAATTTTTAAATGATAGTTTATCTAGTTATGAGATTATAGATTATTTTCTTCCAGTTTACTAACATTTTCTTCAAACTGGGTCTAAGTAATTATTTAACCCAATTATTGAGGGGTTTTTTTTTAATTGAATGACTACTTATCATTTCAAGTACAATTTGGTTATTTGTCTTAATCTGCCTGTTTTTTTTTCATGATCTTTGTTCTTTTCTCATGTTTTTGCTGCCTTCTTTTATGACTTTAATATGTTGGGTGTATTTATTTTACAAGCTCTCTTTTGATATTTCTTTTATGAGAATTTCTTGAGGAAGTCTAATCCTGCTATTTGTTCTGTCACCTAACTCTTGCCCCAGATGTACTGTTTTCTCATTTGGTTTATAATTTACAATTGTGAACTCATCTTTGATGGTGGGCCCTGGGATAAGGGTGTACCCCCACCATGAGATATTTTGTGCTTACTTCTGCACCCAGTTGCATTTCTGGGTTTTACTGGAACATACATGTTAGTTTAAATTTGAACCCTAAGCCTAAGTGGGGAGAGACCCACAGATATGAATTTTTTTCCCAAATTATCATGATTTATTAATGTTATTTTAAATCCATATGTGCTTCTAAATTAATTTAACTTCCGTAAGTTAAGCATTTGGCTGTTTTATCTATATCCCTAGAAGTTTCTATTCAAGTTGGCTGGAAAACATTGTTTTCTATATTCTTTTTTTATTGAGATATAGTTGATTTACAATATTATATTAGTTTCAGGTGTACAACATAGTGATTCAGAGTTTTTGTAGATTATGTTCCATTTATAGTTATTATAAAATATTGGCTATATTCCCAGTACTGTACAGTATATCCTTGTAGCTTATTTATTTTATACATAGTAGTTTGTATCTCTTAATCCCCTACCTCTATCTTGCCCATCGTACCTTCCCTCTCCCCACTGGTAACCACTAGTTCGTTCTCAATAAGCATAGATATGACTTTTGAGAGACTTTTAAGATTCTTTTCCCTATTTATCCTTCTTCTCCTATGATTAAGGGAGAATTTTTTTCCAGATTCAGTGTTTTAGTGTGGGAATACCATTCTCTATTCCTATTGCTAGAGATGAATCTCAACTCCAACTCATGTCTTGAGCATCTCTGCCAAGCCTCTTTTTTTGTTACGTAGAAGCCAAACTTTTCAGTTGCCTAGGACCAACCCATTGGCAGTTCAGGTACCACCACCTCCACCCTGTCTGCTTTTGGGTTCTGGATATTTTCCTTATGGTCTTACAGTACTAACTATGCGTCTCAAAGAGTAGCTGTTATATTTTAGCAAGCGTTTCTTAGGATTTCATAAGAGATACGTTTACCAGCTAACTATTCTGCCACATTGGCATAAACTGAGGTCTGATGCATGTTAAGTCTGATGTATGGACAAAGTATGAGAACTTTCTGGCAGAAAGAACAAGCAAACGAGTAAGCAAGGCAGGAAGTCGCAGAGGTGGTTTGTTATTGTTTGGTTTGTCTAGAGAGATGCTGTCCAACTTGTTAGCCACTAGCTCTGTACGGCTGTGGAGCACTTGAAATGTGGGTGGTGAACAGAGACAAGCTGAAAGTGTAAAATGCAAACTAGATTTTGAGGACTCAGTATAAAAAAGAATAAATAAATAAGATGTTTACATTGATAATCTATTGAAATAATATTTTGGATATATTGGGTAAAACATATTAAATGTCACATTGTTTAATGCAGCTACATTTACATTTTATTTGACTCCCCTGTTTCTCTTGGCCAGCTCTAGAGTACATTGTAGGTACACAATAAATATAGATTGAACAAAAGAAAATACTTAGTACACTCACATTATCTCTCCTTATTCCCAAACTTGCTGCATGATGGGTCCCACAATATCTACAGACACTTCCCATACTTCATTTACTGTGGATCAGATTCCTGCATCCCAGGAAAGTACAAGGTGAGAGGATAGAATTTAGTTCTCTCCAGGTGGCAAATTTAGATGGAAAGTAGTCGAGGGAAATGAGTTTAGATAAATGCTTTTGACAATCACTTGAGTAGAACAACATACCCATCTTTGGTGATAGTCTTCCACATTTTTGTCATGCTTTGTTTTGGTGATGTAGAAGTTTGGGCATAATATATCATGAAAAGCACTTAAGGAATCTCAAGAATGCAATAAAAACTTTCTCAACTTGATACTGTTTTCTTCTCTGACATGTTAGCCAATCTGCTTCCCTGAATCAGCTCTCATTCATCAGTTGTGTGTACAGAATGAAAAAGAGGGCGCTGGGATATAGAAAACACCATACGTCCAAAGTATTTATTCCATACCAGGATGTTAAAACTTGCTTGGTCGTAGAATAGTATTTTGCCTTCAGGATGAAAGATGAGCTGTAACTGGCAACGTCAGACAACCGAACAAAAAGTTTACAAAGGCACCACCTCACTCCCATTCCCATCTACATAGCCATGTGACATTTTTAAGGGTGCTTTGCCTTATTTTGCCTTTGTCACTCTATACATTGCATAATAGCCCCTCCAACAAAATCCATATGTTCTTTTTCTAAGGGGAGGGGTAGTGAAATCATGAAAGAGGATCATAATCGAAAAGATCCGAGGTCTAGAGAGCTATTGTTCCACCAGCCTGTAAGGATAAACCCAGCTGCCAGGAGATCATGAGCCTTGGTTGCAAATTGTGTACCAGCTGGCTGTCCCCAGAAGAGACCTTCCTTTCTTGTCGCCCCTTGTTCTCTTAAATTGGCACCAATGCCTGAGGACATTTGCTGGGCCTCCAGCTGTTGTCAGTCACTGCAGCTGCTGTCCCAGCGTTCTGCTCAGATCAGGAATGCAGCATGAGTTCCAGTGCAAACTCTCCTCTGTTCACTGGTTGCAATAGCAGTTAGCAAGCTGTATGGCTCAGTTAAGTCTCATGTTTTCCCTTTTGAATCCAACTGCCAGAAAAGTCTATTTCGTTCACCGTTTCTCCCGTGCATGGGGTATGGGTGTGGGGCACCAGAGACAGATGGCCTTTGGCATGGGGTGTTACTGATGGCCTGATTCCCACGTGTTGGGCCTTTACCGGTAACAGTGGGACACATCTGTTCCCCCAAGGGCCTATGTTGGGGAGACAGGCGTATGGACCAATTGATTAAAGCATTTGGAAATGGAAAGCACAGTTGTCTTTGAAGTGGAATTATCTGTAACTTTTATCAGATGTCTCCCTGACTTCACCCATATGTTTAGTGTTCCAGTTTGCAGGCAAGGAATTGCCCAGTTACCTCCGTTATTAGCCAGAGGAAAAAATAGTCCCAAAAGTCAAGTAGAGAGCCAGATTTTGTGATTGTGCCTCTTTTCTTCCATTACCTCTTGACCCTTTAGATTGCTGATGCTACTCAGTAATGTTTGTGGGCAAGTTGCTTTGCTTTGCTGGAGTGTGCAGCCAAAAAAAAAAAAAAAAAGGATGAGAAAATGTCTTATCTCTTCAATGCAGCTTAATCACAGTGTTTATTTTCATGGCCAGCGTGAAGGGTCCAGTCTAGCCAGGATCTACTCCTCAAACCTGCATGGATCTTATTTGATAATTTAATCCAAGGAAACAGCTTAGATCATGAAGAGCTTCTGGGAAAAAAAAAAACAACCCATCATGAAATGACTCTAATTGGCCAGCTGAGCTGAGTAGTTAGGTAGGAACTATATAGTTGGCCATGGTTTATAGAGTTTGCCCTATTCTCCTGTTTAGAAAGAATAGGGTGAAGGTGCCCACAAACTCTTGATCCCCTGGGCAGTAGAAAGAGGTATTACAAACAAGACAAACAAAGGAAGGGTATTTTCTAGAGCCAGGGCACTTGGGAAGTTGCCTCTGGGAAAATTCGAAGGACTCCATGGGCACAAGGCTTGGATCACAGAGATTAGGCTGGATTCCAGCCCATTTGCTCCTCAGCCTAAAGCCCTTGCCCAACACACACTGCCTTTTACAGTGGCTTTACCTTAGAACGTGGAATTGCATCACACGTGCATATAAGTTTCCCACATGACACTCTTTCTTAAAGGAAAGTGGAGGAGTGGGGAGATGAGAAAAATCTCTCTCAATATTCTCACTGAACAGAGTCAGCCAAGGTCCCAGAGGCCACGGAGCAGTCAACACAGTTAGACAAACCTACAAAATGTCTGTATGAAAGAGTTGGAGGACTTTTCTTGCCATTGACCAATAAAACAAAATAAACTGAAAACAAAGCGACACGCCAAAAAAAAAATCTCCAGTGGCCAAGGAACTGGGAAGAGACTGCTTTGTGGATGAAGCAGCTGAATGCTGGGGCGTCTAGAGAAGCAGTGACTATCAAAAAGTTAAAAGAGGTGATAAAATCACCAAGCAGGTAGTGCAGTGTATACAAACCAACGTTTATATCGTAATTTATGGGTGATTCGAGGAGTTTGCCCGGCTAATTTTGACTTACAAGCTGAATTTAGAGTCTAACCATAAACTGCTAAACTAGTCAGTTTATGCATTTAAAGCTCTCTTCTCTATTACCTTGAGAGGGTTTATCAAAGGACCAAGGAAATAATCTTGCTGCTGGGACCTTCTGTACTTTAAATACCTGCTGTTCAGAAACCCATTGGAATTGGTTAGTATTAAAGACACATGAAAGAGGCATTGCTCTTACCAGACTTGGAAATATGGAAAGGTTTTCATATGCATTTCCAGATGGCATATACTTAAATCTCAGTTGAGTTCCTAAACATATGCTGGGGAGTTTGCCGGGAGTGGGGGGGGTGGATTGGGAGAGGTGATGGTAATGATTATGAAAATTTAGCACACATTTCTAATCCCGAGCACAGCTCACTTGAGAAATCACTTTAAAACACTGTATCTCATTCTGAGAGTTATTTACAGTAAAATTCCCACTAAAATGAAAACGATCTGATTGTTGATTTTCTTCATCTAATAAGAACTAAATATAGTCTTTCAAAGACTCCTACCAAGCCTGACAGCGATACTTCAAAAAATCCCTTTTCATGCCTAGAGACAAGAATTGTAAATCAATTACATAGAACTAAAGAGGCACCAGCCACAAATACCTAAAATTATTTTCTTGATGATTATAAGGTATTTTACATTTGACATGAATCTTTTCATTCTAGACCCTTGATTTTATTTACATCTGAGATCCAAGAGTTTGAGTCTTTTGGTAAACAAGATTAACATGTTGATGTGGTCTGTACAGAACCAGAAATTACATTTCAGGAAATCCTGAACTCATTTTATTTATTGCAGTGCATTTCTTCTAACATTCTTTGGGTAAAATTCCTTTTTTTAGATATACATTTCTTTGCTGTCAGGTTGCTTTCAAAGGATTTTTTTGGTAACTCTACAGATAAATAGGAAAAAAGCCCGGCAGTGTCATAGAACCGGGACAACCCCCAGAAAAAAGCCCTGTGCCATATTTCAGTGAAGTTACTGCCCTTTCGGCTTTTATTTCTTTCAGTCAAAAAATAGGCGGTCAGTAGTTTTGGTGGCAATTTTATTTTTCCTTTTAAAAAAAATTTATATGTGAATACAACTGCAGAATGCTGGGAAAGTGACTTGTTTCATTTTCACTGCCAATCCTTTTTGTGATTACACTGGCAGGCATTGACAGCTGTGAACCATTCCTGGCCACTCTTCTCTCTGTGCTGCCTGTCTCTGGAAGCCATGTGCTGAAACCAGCCAGCGAAGGTGACAGGGAGGGTGTGCAAGGCAGAGGGCTTACTTGAGTGGCAAATACTTAGAGGAAGGCACATAAGGCCAGGGATGTTGCTATGCCTGTTAATGTATCGAAAATGCACAGGGGCCAGAGGGAGGCACGGGGCTCCAGCCTGGGTGCCTGTGAGACTACCACGGTGAGACGTTTGGACTTTATTCAGCAGGCAGCGGAGAGACCCCAAAGTCTCACAAGCAGGGAGGAGATGGTACAGTATATTAAGACACTGGATGATGTGGTCAAGGTGGTGAAGTGGAGAGGGGTTCTGGTGGACCAGGAGAAGTGTAACCTGATAGGAGAGCATCATGAGAGTCCCTGGAAAGGATGAAGAGGTCCTTTCTGAACCCCACCGGTGACAGCGGATATGAAAAGGAAAGGGGGGGACTCAAGATGCAGAATATTAGGACTTGGCAACTTAGAGGGACTAGACTTAACTTTAAAGGAGAAAAAGCCTGCGCTCAAGTTCATGCACTTTCACCTTCATGCTGTGTGACCTTGGATGAGTGCTTCTCATCTGCCCCCCATCTTGTGTTGGTAGTTAGGAAAGTATAATATCTGCATCAAACAAAATGGTATATTTTATGTGTTTGCAAACCCTAAGCAGTATACAATGTTTTATTCTTGGAGGTTTATTATTAAAGGTTATTTATTATTTTTTAATTGAAGTATCACTGATTTATTGTAAATGGTTGTGTTAGTTTCAGGTGTACAGCAGAGTTATTCCATTATACATATATACAAATTCTTTTTCAGATTCTTTTCCATGGTAGCTTATTACAAGGTTTTGAATATAGTTCCCTGTGCTATTCAGTAGGACCTTGTTGTTTATCTATTTTATATATAATGGTATATATATGTTAATCCCAAACTCCTAGTTTATCCCTCTCCCCCGTTCCCCTTTGGTAACCATAAGTTTGTTTGCTATGTCTGTGAGTCTATTTGTTTTGTAAATAAGCTCATTCATACTATTTTTTAGATTCCACCTGTAAGTGATATCATATAATATTTGTCTTTCTCTGTCTGACTTACTTCACTTAGTATGATAATCTCTAAGGTCCATCCATGTTGCCGCAGATGACATTATTTCATTCTTTTTTATGGCTGAGTAATATTCCATTGCATATATGTGCCACATCTTCTTTATCCACTCCTCTGTCGATGGACATTTAGGTTGCTTCCATGTCTTGGCTATCGTATATTTATTATTATATTGGATTTATTATTGGAGGTTTACAGGGGAGTAAAACAAAGAATCTAAAACCTGCACACATGTTTATAGCAGCTTTATTCATAATAAAGCTTGGAAGCAACCATGACGTCCTTCAGTCAGTGAATGGACAAATCAACTGTGGTAATCCAGACAAGGCAGTATGATTCAGCACTAACAGGAAATGAACTACCAAGCCAGGAAAAGGCATGGAGGAATCTTAAATGCATATTACTAAGTGAAAGAAGTCAATCCGAAAAGGCTACAGACTGTATGATTCCAACTATATGACATTCTGGAAAAGACAAAACTATGGAGACAGTAAAAAGATCAGAGGTTGCCAAGGGTTTGGGGGAGGGAGGGATGAATAGGTGAGCACAAAGGATTTTTAGTATCTGTATGATACTATAATGGTCGATGCGTGTCATTATACGTGTGGCAAAACCCATAGACTGTGTAACACAAAGAGTGAATCCTGATGTAAACCGTGGACTTTGAGTTATAATGATGTTTCAGTGTAAGTTCATCGATCGATCGTAACAAACGTACCACTACGATGAGGGATGCTGGTGGTGGAGGGGGTTGGATGGGGTGGACAGAGGGATGTGGGAACTCTGTACATGCTGCTGTGATTTGCTGTGAACTTAACACTGCTCTGAAAAATAAATTCTTTAGTTGAAAAAAAAAAAAGGTCTAAGATGACCCCAAGATCTTAAGCCTGTAACAAAAATAATAGCAATAAAAATGCTCCTTACAGGAGTAAGAATGTTAGGCAAAGAAGCTGATTTCTGAGAAAGATGATAAATTCTCGGGACATTTGAAGTCCAGGGGACTTGAAAAACAATCATGTGGAGACATCCAGCAAGTAATTGGAAAGCAGGACCAGGTCATATTATACTTGACATTCTTATGGCACTTTACAAAGTGTGTCTGCATGTGTTGACTTTTTTACTTTGTATCCCGCACGTGGGATAAGGGGATCAATTAGATGATTTCTGAAGATTTCTTTCACCCGTGAGATTTTGTGAGCTTCAGGAAAAAACTGGAAGTGGGGTAGAGATGCGAGAGTCACCTCAAGGCGATGTTGAGGCATTGAAGGTGGAGGAGCTCGTCAAAGGGAACAGATCTGGGCTCCAAATAGAATCTGGAGCAGGGTACTGGGTGCAGGAGGAGATTCAGGGGAGATTCAGGGGAGATTCAGAGGAGGTTCAGGGGAGCTGTCAGAGCTGGGGAGGAGAACCCACACAGCCTAGGGGCACCACGAAGAGAGTTTCATGCAGAAATAGATGGTCAGCCAGCCGCAGAGATATTAACGCAGCAGGATGGAAACTGAGAAGTCTCCGGAAGGTTTGGAAATTAGGTGTGTTTTTACCTTTGAGAAACCTGTTGTTTTCAGCGGTGGGGACAGACAACATTGTCAAGAGCTGGGCAAACAGCAGGCGTCAGGGATATTGTCAGGGAAGCAGAAGGCATCGGGCTGAAGGGATGAGGGCATCGTCAGAAGGTGGTTTTATAATGGCAAGACCTTGAAAGAAGGTGGAGAGGTCACGTCAACAGTGCTGGAGGTAAGAAGAGTAGAAGTAAGAATTCAGGTGTTTCTCTCTAGGCTGAGGACTGGGGAGAGGTTGCACTGGAAAAAGGAAAACTTGCTCAGAGACTAGAGTGAAGAAAGAGCAAGTGCTTGTCGATACAGAAGTTCTGATGTAAAGAGAAGGACGGCAAAGAAAGCTTAGAAGAAGAGCCACTCTTAGGAGTGAGATAGGCATTAACTCAAGAGAACTTTGAACACCGGCTCTGTGACCTTAGGCAAGTTACTCAACCTCTCAGGGCCTCAGTTTCTTCATTTGTTAAATGAGATACCTGCATTTAAAAAACTTACGATATTACTCAGCCATGAAAGAGAATGAAATAATGCCATTTGTAGCAACAGGGATGGACCTAGAGATTATCATACTAAGTGATGTAATTCAGGCAGAGAAAGACAAATATTATATGATATCACTTGCATGTGGAATCTAAAAAATAGTACAAATGAACTTATTTACAAAACGGAAGCAGACTCATAGACGTAGAAAACAAACTTACGGTTATCAAAGGGGAACACGGGGTGGGGAAGGGATAAATTGGGAGTATGGGACTAACGGATGCACACTACCATATATAAAATAAACAACAAGGACCTACTGTATGGCACAGGGAACTGTATTCAATACCTTGTAATAATTACAAGGTATTGAATATATATATATATATATATATATATATATATATGTATATATATATATATATATCCGAATCACTTTGCTGTACACCTGAAACTAACACAATACTGCAAATCAACTGTATGTCAATTAAAAAAAAACCTCAAAAAATTTAAATGCTGGAAAAACACTTCTTATCAAAGTTTTCAAACATACTACAAATATCAAAAGAATAGTACTCCATGTTCCCATCACACAGCTTCAAAAATTATCAAAATGGTACCAATATTGAATCATCTGTCCACTGTGTACTTTTGTGGGGTGGAATATTTTATAGCCCATCCCAGCCAGCATGTCATTACTCCAGTATGGAGCTCTGGCTGCTAAGTGCATTTTAAGACTCATGCAACCACCATGCCGTTATCGTTAACTTAAGAAAATTAAAAAACATTCCTTAGTAGCTTCTGACACTGTACTCTGGAAAATTTCTACTCTAATTTCCCTAATTGTCTCAAAGATGTCTTTTTACAGGTGATTTGTTTTCAATCAAAGTTCGGAGAAGGGCCAGTGGTTGCACTTGGGTTCCTAGGACTCTTACGGAAATCACATGAGGTGAGGAGTATGAATGTACCTAGTTCAGTTTGGGCACATGACAGGCACCCCATTAATATCACCTCCCTTCCCACTGGGAGTTTGGGATTAGCAGATACAAACTGTTACATATAGAATGGATAAACAACAAGGTCCTAGTGTATAGCACAGGCAACTATATTCAATATCCTGTGATACACCGTAATGGAAAAGAATATAAAAGAGAATATATACATATGCATAACTGAGTCACTTTGCTGTACAGCGGAAATTAACACAACATTGTAAATCAACTATACTTCAATAAAATTTTTAAAAATATCATCTCCCTTCCCATCCTTACCTCTCCAGCTTCTGGGCAGTATATTGGCAATTGAAGATGGGAGTCAGGGGCACAAGATCCCCCTGTGGTGGTGGAGATGGTAAGATATCAGGGGCTGGACCAGCCAGCAAAAGTTTAGAGGCAGAAGATGGTGGACAAAACGCCTCATATTCGAAGATCCTGTTGATGCCAAGATAATAGCTAATAACTATTCAGTGTTTACTCTCTGGCTGGTGCCGTTCTAGTACTTTATATTTATTAACTCATTTATTCCTCACAACAGTCCTTTGAGTTAGGTGATGTTATTCTCCCTGTTATAATGAGGAAACTGACGCACAGAGAAGTTAAGTAACCTGCCTAATGTTACACAGCTCATGAAAATGTTGGAGCTAAGACTCAGATCCCAAAAGTCCATCATCAGAGACCAAGCGCTTAATAAGCATTCCTCCAAATCAAATTAAAATTTTAAATCTAAGGACCTTGCATAGCCTAGAGTCAAGGGAGGTCAAGGGAGTTCAAATGATATCAAGTGTCAAAGCAGGGAGTTTGATCAAGTCCCCCAGGAAAGCAGGAGGTGCAGAAGCAGGTTTTCCAAGAGTTATAAAGTTATACAAGGACTAGGAGGAGAAAAGTGGGAGCAACAGGACACTCTGAGGGGCACCAGCCGAGTGTGTCCCTGGAATGAGGGGGAAGCCAGACTCGGCAGGGAGGAACTGGGCTAAGAAAGCAAGAAGACGATGAACAAGGGGCATTCACAAGGGATGTCTTTAGGAGGAAGAAGGGCAGAGATTAAGCGAGTGTTGTAGATTCCTCTTCTTTCTACCGTATCATTCTTGCTTCTAGAAACCATTTTCACCAGGTTTGTGTTTGAAGCATCATTTTCTCCTTCTGAAATGATATCTTTTTCTTAAATTTTTTGTTGTTGTTTAGCTCGCCAGAGCATTTACATCATCAGAAGCTCTCACTTCTTTTTTTTTTTTTTAATTTTTTTTTTTTTTTGGCTGCGTTGGGTCTTCGTTGCAGCGAGCGGGGTCTACTCTTCATTGCGGTGCGCAGGCTTCTCATTGCGGTGGCTTCTCTTGTTGTGGAGCACAGGCTCTAGGCACACGAGCTTCAGTAGTTGTGGCATGCGGGCTCAGTAGTTGTGGCTCGCGGGCTGTAAAGTGCAGGCTCGGTAGTTGTGGTGCACAGGCTTAGTTGCTCCGTGGCATGTGGGATCTTCCCGGACCAGGGCTCGAACCCGTGTTCCCTGCTTTGGCAGGCGGATTCTTAACCAGTGCACCACCAGGAAAGCCCAGAAGCTCTCACTTCTTAACATCCTTAAATTTACTGGGAAAATATAAGCTTTTCTCCCAATTGGAAGGCCCATCCGGCTCTCTCTTGTCCTGGTTGTTTGCTTCTGTATGTGTGTGATTGGCAGCTCTGTGGATTCCCAGTAGCTGCTACGGCTCAGAGGTAGCTTAGACTCTTCAGGATTCACAGCGAATGAAAAAGAACCCAGAAACTCTGGTGACATTGTGATATTTTTCATACCTTCTTAGAACTGTTTTAAATGTGACTGTAGCACACTCCTAATGGCAAGAACTTCTTTATCTCTTAAAAGACAATTATTTTTCCTGAAGCTTCCATTCCGCTGCTTCACGGGGAGTAGTGCCTCAATTAGACATTGCCATGAGTTGTTTGCAGACAAAAACACCAGAAATTTACATGTCCCCACACAATTTCCTTTAAATATAACATCAGTGTGTCTGTCACCAGTAGCTTTGAGTTGTTTTTTTATTTTTAGTGAAGAAGTTAGAGCATCTTTTACATATAAAAAGAAACAACACACACATATATGTATACATATTTCCCATTTTTCATGTGAGTATTTGCATTTTGCTGAGGTGGCACACGCACGCACACAAACTCAAAATACCGTAATATTACAAAGCAAAAGGACAGAGGGAAGGAAAGCCAATTTGTTTATCTGTGAATAACCAACGATTACATTTCAGGTCAGGGAAAGTGAATTCCCGTGGCTTCTGCCAGGTTCCTGCAGCAGACCAGCCAGCTCAGCGTCAGCAACGGCACCCCGTCGTGGCCCCCCAAAACAGGTGGGCCTCTGAGCTTGTCAGCTCAGAGCTTCCCGGCACATCTCCAGGAGAAGCAGCTGCCTTGGGAGCTTTCCTAGCTCTTCGTAGGGCCACATGTTATGATTTGAATTGTGGCTTTTTGAAAGAAAAGATCCTTTATTTTGCAATAACTTTAATATGATTGGCAGTGATTAGTGAAAAAGTAACTTCTAAAAAGTGTAGCTGCAACCTCTTTCAACAAAAGAGTGAGGTTAACTGGAGTGCAGCTACAACCTTAGAATGAGAAGTCTTGGAGCTCAATTTAATATCAAGCACGTTCTTTGTTCTTCAGAACCACCAGGTACCTCACTTGATAAGCTTCCAAAATTCCTTTCGCTCTAAGAAGATTTCTGTGCATGTGAATCTGACTTTGGATTTTATATGTTCTAATACAGAATTTATAATCATTGAGTGAACAAAACTCATGTATGTTCTAATTTGTCATTGTGGATCTACTTTTGTGATGATTTAAAAATTTGAGTTGAATACAGTGCAGAGAGATAGAGAAGAGAGGAGAAGATAAAGAACGTTCGTTGAATGTCTCAGCACTGTGCCAGGTAAATGATTTCATTTAATCCTCACAAATTGTGGACTTTGTGGTGTTACCCACGTTCATGTCACACGGTGGTGATAAAATAGCAGAGCTAAAATGGGAATCAAATCTATTTGACTTCGAAGCTTATTTTTGTGTTATTCAGGCATGCTGTCTGGACGAGGAGGTGTCTAGGATAATATATGACAGCTTTTGTTTTTCTCAGAATGAGTAAGCAAGTAAATCTGAAGTTCTAACGTCTGTGTTTCTGAGAGGAGGGTAGACCCCCCCTGAGAAGCAGAAACTGGAGTGGAGTTAGACCACTCAATTCAAATTACCAGGGAAGAGGGTTTCGGATGAGCCTTTACCAATAACAACCCATCCTCCAATTGGCTGTGATGGCCCATTATGGCACACTTTTATAGAAAATCTCATGGAGTTTTCTCTTTTTCTTTGGAATTAGTTCGAATGACGTAGAAATGGCACTAAGACCATGGCTTTCAAAATTATGGTGGGAACAAAGCTCAAGTAGAATTGCTTGCTTTCTGGTAACTACTTATATTTCAGTTTATGACAAATTTTTTAAAGTTGAAAGCTTTTCATTGTTGGGGAGAAAAGAGTGACACCGGAATTTTGTTTAGTGTTATAATTACTGGCGATTAGGAATGACAGAAGGGCCTATAAATAAAGGTCTAAGAATACCCCGAGATATGTTATCATTATGCATATTATTTAAGTAGCTTCAGTGCTGTTCTTAGACCCGAGCAACATGGCCAACAGGTTAGAAAAGCTTGTCTGGGTCTTCTTCAAGCCAAACCCTCCCCACAATGCAAGAGAGTGAAACACAGAGCTTTCCTTCCCCTCAGTGTCACACTAGAGTTCCCAGACCCCAGAACTCCCTCTTCCAGGGCCCCTGCAGCCCTTTTCCCTAAGTCCATCTTCAGGAAGGCAGACGGTGCTGTCTCTGTGCACCCCCCTGGGCCCAAAGGCCGGCTCTTTGTGGCAAGTGTGGCTGGAACTTGGACATATGGGCTGGGCTGTCCACACCTGCTCAGGAAGCCCCCCAAGATCAGGGACAGCAGGGGCCGGAACAGAGGGAAGCCCTGTGCCACCATGTCCCACTGTGGAACTTTGAGGAGCACAGGAATTCTAAATTTGATCATGGCTTCCAGGTCTTATGAAGGTGGGAGGATAGAATATATTTTGGTTAGCAGTTCATTACCTAATGTACACCTTGTACATATTTACACATGTGGTATGAGGTCCTTATGTGTACTCCTGCCCGGGGACCTGCACGGTCGGTGGCCTGAGAAATATAACCTCTTTCACTGAAGCACTTCAGAGATTTTTGTAAATAAGACTCAATGTGAAATAAATTAAAGTCTTTAGCACAGATTGACCTTTAGAGTCAACCTGAGTAAATAAAAACTCTAGGACTAAAAACCCAACGCTTTCTAGCCACAAACTCAAGACTGAACCCAGTTTATGAAAAATCCAGTTCTCTTTTAAAAATGCAAGTATCCTGGGGCTTCCCTGGTGGCGCAGTGGTTGAGAATCTGCCTGCCAATGCAGGGGACACGGGTTCGAGCCCTGGTCTGGGAAGATCCCCACATGCCGCGGAGCAACTGGGCCCGTGAGCCACAACTACTGGGCCTGCGCGTCTGGAGCCTGTGCCCCGCAACAAGAGAGGCCGCGATAGTGAGAGGCCCGCGCACCGCGATGAAGAGTGGCCCCCGCTCGCCGCAACTAGAGAAAGCCCTCGCACAGAAACGAAGACCCAACACAGCCAAAAATAAATAAATAAATAAATTTTAAAAAAAGAAAAAATGCAAGTATCCTTACAGTATCCTGTAAGGCAGTTACTGCTTTTGAGATCATATTTGGAGAAATTTCCACCAACTTTACATTTTCATAATAGAGGCAGATTTTACCACAACCAGTGTTTTCATGCCATTGTTCAAGCCACTTTCCTGGATCTTAGCACAAGTGCTCATTGTCAAGCTCTTAGATCACTAAGAAACTGTCTGTCCATTGAGCTCAACCATTTGTTTACGGGAAATTCCAAATGACAAACTTCTTGGAAAGCAAACACATCCAGTAACATTATTACTCAAAGGTACCTAGAAATCTCCCTTCCTTGATTCAATTTGATGCAATGTAACAAACATCTATTGGACATTTAAGTGTAAGAGCACCAGGCAGAGGTCTAGAGAGACACTCAGGCGAGCAGAGACTTCCACCTTCAGGGTGCTCTCAGTCTGGAGGGGCAAATGCCAGCAGAACAATTCACAATCAAAGCCAAATGTGAGAATGAAAAAACAAAGATTTAAAGTGTAAGGAGAGAGGAAGAGGGACTAAATGTCAGAATTAATATTTCCTTCCTCTTTGTCTGAAAAAAAAATTCATGGAGGAGGTGCAATTTGAACTAGGTAAAGCATTGAAAAATAAGAGGTTTACAACCGGTAGAAAATAATAATAATAGCTAACATTTATTGAACCCTTACTAGTGGCTAGGCACTGTGTCCTATGGGGATTATATCATTTAGTCCTCCATTCACAGCAGTCCTCTGGGTAAATATTATCCACTCCCTCCCCCAACTTGGAGATGACAATGATAAACAATGTGCAAATACTCTAACCATTTTGTCAGCATGAGATACATGAAGTTGAGTAACCCACCCAGAGTCACACAGCCGGGAAGGTGGTGCTGGAATATGAAGGCAAGCAGTCTGACTCTAGAACTTGTGCTATAAACCACACACTGTAGAGAGAAAGGTATTTCACACATAATAGAAGGCAGGGTGTAGCGGACATGGAACAGCATGAAGGGTTGGAGTGAAATCACTGGGTGAAGTACAAACATATAGTTAGTTTTGGCAGGGATTGTCAAATATTTTTCCAAGTGATTGGATCAATTTGTGTCACGCGAGCCGCATAAGAGAGTTCCAGTTGCTCCACATCCTTGACAGTATTTGGCATTATTGGGTTTTTTTTTTTTTTCTTTTATAAATTTCAGCCATTTTGCTGGATATGGAGTGGTATTGTATTGTGATTTTCACTTCTCTCTGATTAATTACGATAATTCTCTCAAAATGGGTCTATAGATAGCGTAAAACCCAATTAAAACCCAAAGCAGGCCATGCACGTGTATATATGTGTCTGTAAATTGACAAACTGATGTTAAATTTATATGAAAATGCAAAGGGATTAGAGATACCCAAGGCAATACTGAAGAAGATGAGCGAAGAAGGAGAACTTATAGTAGCAGATATCAGACTTATAATAAAGTCACAGTAAATAAGACAGTGTGGTATTGGTGCAGGGATAGACAAGTCAGACAGTGGCTTAGCAAAGGAAGTCCAGAATCAGACCAAAATATATAGGATCACTTAATTTAAACAGTCTCCTTTGCACTGTAGAGAAGAGAGGAAGATCTTTTCAATAAATGGTCCTAGATCAATTAGAACTATGTGAAAGAAAAGGCTCTTTGAACCCTACTTCACGCTATTTAAAAAATTAAGATAGATAGCAGATCTAAGTGTGATAGCTAAAACAATTCAAGAGTGATAGCTAAAACAATTTCCGCCTTTTAGAAGAAAGCATAAGTGAGTATTTTCATAACAGTGGGATAAACAAAGATTCCCTAAATAGGAAATAAAAAGCACTAACCATAGAAAGATGGATAAACTGGACTTAATTATATTAAGAATGTGTATGCATTAAAAGGCTCCATTAAGAGAGTGAAAAGATAACCACACAGTAGAAGACATTTCATTACATATATGCAAAAAAAAAAAAAACATATTTAGAATAAAAAAATCCTACCAATCAGTAAGAAAAAGACAGCCAACCCAATTAAAAATTAGCAAATGACTTAGACACCATACGAAGGAGGATAACAAATTATCAAAAAAAAATTGAAATGATGCTAATAAGGTTTTCAAAATATATATTGCAATTCACTTCTTTTAATTCTGTACTAATCTGAGGATCTGAATCGCCAAAGCAGATAGCTATAGACAGAGTATATTTATCTTTTAATAGGAGTGCCTGCCCAGGGGGTAGAGTGCACCTGGAATCCAGCCACGATTGCTGAGCGCTGCTGGAATTTGTGTTGCGGATTGGAGCTGCATGTCTCCCTATTGTTATTCACAGGCTTTCTTGCTCAAGGTTTTTTACTTCACTTAAAGCCTTCACTCACTTCCCTTGGTCAATTGAAAATATACTTGTGCTCACAAAAACTTGAAGAATCCCTCTTGCAGGGACGCCTACTGTTTGGAGGTAGGAATGGAGCTGGTGATTATATATCTCGCTGGGATCAGCCAGATGTGTGCGTACACATGCGCGTCTGCGTGCGTGTGTGTGCACACACACACACACACACCACAAAAATCCTGAAGGCTCTGCAACTGAAATACCCAGAACCAGAACGTCAAACATTCTAAATACCAAAATGTAGTCATTTTGGTCCACATATACAAAGACCTCTATTAATAAAAGAAGAGCTGTAATTGACCCAGTACACCAGTCCACAAGTTAAAGGACATAAGCCCAGGACTTTTTTTTTTTTGAATTTTATTTTATTTTATTTTTTTATACAGCAGGTTCTTATTAGTTATCTATTTTATACATATTAGTGTATACATGTCAATCACCCAATTCATCACACCACCACCCCACCACCCTGCTTTCCCCCCTTGGTGTCCATACGTTTGTTCTCTATGCCAGGACTTTAACAATGGAAATTTTTTACCTCCCAGTCTTCCCATATTAATCATTGAGCACCTACTATCAACACAAAGCAAGGCTTTGTGTTAAGAAATGGGGATATGTAGGTAATAGAATGCCTTTTTCCCTTTAATAATTCAAGGAATTTCCAGTCTTTAACTGGCTTTCCTGGAGGCAAAGTGATACAATAGAAAGAAGATGGGGTTTGGAACTAGCCAAGGCTGAGTTTGTACCAAACCTACTAAAACCTGTGAAGCCAGTCCTCTGGCAGCTAAATGGAAATGGTGTCCTCACATTCCCACCTGAGTTTTAGCTCACTTTATTCTTTCTAAGCCCCAGATGGAAATAGAGGTTTGTAAACAAAAAGTCCACTTCTGTTCATCCTGTTACTCACACCAAGGAGGGGAAACCAGATCAACTTTTGAATCTACTTTTGGTCAGATAAAACCTTTAGATCTTTATTTTGGTGAAATATTGGGGAATTCTAATTCAACATCCAGTTTCATTTTTAAAAAGAAGCAAATTTAAATACACAAAGAACAAATCAGACTGTCTTTCAAGTACCCAAGAAGATTGGGAGCACTCAGGGTACCCAAAATCAACTGAAACATAAGAAAAATATGATTATAGATCTAGCAGAAATTTTAAAGGCTCTGTGTGAAGTCCACTCACCGTATGTTAGAGAGGAAGAAGGTGCGTTTCAGAGACATCTACTCAATAGGCCAAAGTCACATGTTTAATAAGGGCAGAACCAAGACATGAACCTAAGTCCCCCAAATCTCTGCTAGTGGTCTTTTACTTTCCGGGAGTATTTCCAGAGAGTTCTTAACAGAAGACTTCACTGCCACTACCCCATTCCCACGTGTAGGTCAGCTTAGTGTTCAGTACATATGTCTCTGTTATGTTGAAACAAGGATGAGCCCAGGTTGCCTTCCAGCTCTTCTGTATTTTGGGTGTGTAGGTATAAATCAATGGGCTATTCAGGGGATAGACTATAGAAGCAGAGGTGGGGATTGATTAGTGCCTCAGTTCTTTTCTAACCTTTGGAAATGAATATGTATTTTATTTTAAAAATCAAAAGGCAGTATAATGAGTAACCAGCAAAGGTTGGAAACTTCGGAATGCCTATTAGGAGCTAGCCTCATACACAGAACTCTTTGTTTCCCACTGAGAATTAACTTTCTCAGACATCTGTAGTCTTCTTACAAATGTCTATATTTTAGACCAGATGTATTCTCAGTACAGTATAAACTCAAGTATATATGCATTTTGCTTTAAAGGAAGAAATAACTAAATCCGGTTGGTTCTTCCATGTTTTATACTCTCAAGAGTTATTCTGAAACCTACATATATAGGTTAAGAACTGCAAAAAAAAAAAAGATTTATTAATCTCTAAAGTACTTCTTGATATTTAGGAATAACACGCTATTTTAAAAAGACTGTTGGGTGTGAATGAACGTCACAGCTGGGAATCCAGAGCTTGTGCTTTATCAGTGTACCTCCCTGTCCCTGGGAAGCTGATAAGGATTTTAGTAGAGCCACAGCCTCAAATTTCCAAATGTCAACTAAAACGAACAAGCATCTTTTGCCTTATCAACCATGTCCAGTTCAATCATGTTTTACTGAGAGGATTAAATATAAAGGAACTTGACACTCGTCTCTGGTTTTAGCTGTGTTCCCTTCTACAGCTCCTGGTTGCCAGACTACACTTTACCAAGGATCCTCTTAGTCTGTTCTTTCTGCTGCCACACAGAAGGCAGGGTTTAATTAGTTTATAGGAAACTATAGAACTAGCACTAAACTGGGCATTCAGAGACAAAAGAGAAACGTACAAAGAATGGAGAAATGTACATATGTCTCATTTCTCATTTCATTCTAGTTCTTAAAATTAGAAATACAAATTACAGCAACTTGCAGCAATAAAGTGCTATTTTTAAAAATTCTATTCACTTAAAATATTTAAGATATAACTAAAGTAAAATGTGTCCCTCTATCATAGTACATGATGTACTCAAGTTACAAATGGGTTGTGTTCCAACACTTAACATGTAAGGTGGGTTGGTTAACACCCATTTTGGTGTAGCCACTTTTCTCATAGGCTTCACCTGCAATTCAGGATAAATTTTCCAATAAAAGTATTTTGCACAGTGCTTAGAGCCTCATACATTTTTTTAAAATAAATTTATTTATTTTATTTTATCTTTGGCTGCGTTGGGTCTTCATTGCTGCGTGCAGGCTTTCTCTAGTTGCAGCAAGCAGGGGCTACTCTTCATTGTGGTGCGCGGGCTTCTCATTGCAGTGGCTTCTCTTTGCTGCAGAGCACAGGCTCTAGGCATGCGGGCTCAGCAGTTGCGGCTCGCGGGCTTAGTTGCTCCGTGGCATGTGGGATCTTCCCAGACCAGGTCTCGAAGCCGTGTCCCCTGCTTTGGCAGGCAGATTCTTAACCACTGTGCCACCAGGGAAGTCCCTTCATACCATTTTAAAGAAGCCTACTGATCCTAGGATTCTAGCTCCTGAAAAAATACTTCCTCTCTTACCAGGCGTGGTTGCAGCGTTGGTCATGCCTGGTTCCTCTCCTGTCTCTGGGTGCTTCTTCCCTGACTCTTTTACAGGCTCCTTCTCTTATGCTCAGCACTAAGTGTGGAATTCTCAATGCTTGATCTTGGATTTCTTCCATGTGTCCCCAGCTCAAAGAATGGCTGGCTCCCCCAGCTGTCCAGGTGTGTAGATCAGAAATCTTGGGGTCATTCTTGGCACCAACCCCTCCCTCTACGCTCATGTCCCTACAAGCCCTGTAGATTATACCTCCTCACCTATCCATTTCTCTCCAATACTCTTTGAACATTCTGTGCCATTTGTTGCCACAGGGCCTTTGCTTGTGCTGTTTGTTGGAACAAAACCCCCTCACTTGAGCTTTTATTTTTTTTTGAAGAAGGAAGTCATCTGCTGTAGTCGCTGATTTATGAATTCATTCAGACCTGGAGGGAAGAAGAGTAGAGAGTAGAATTTTGAAGCTCTTCTGTAAAATACGAGGTAGAGAGCAATTTCTTGTGACAACCAGGATTAATTGTTGTATTACAAAGGCAAACACTTTTGAAGTCCATGTGTCTCAAAGACAGCTTCTTAAAAAAATAATCCAGCAAGGACAATTAAGTAGTTTCAAAATACAAAAACAGGGTGATTACAAGACATAGAATTGATGACACAAGAGCCGCTAATTAGAATCCTGTCTCCATACTCACCTGGGTCTGTAACCTCTTACTTTATGAGTATTCTCACGAACAACTGTCTTTTAGAAATTTTTCAGACATGATTCTACTAGCCATATCTACATAAAATAATGTAGAAAATTATAGACTAGACTTTAAAGTTCACAGAGGGGGGGCTTCTCTGGTGGCACAGTGTTTATGAATCCACCTGCCAATGCAGGGGCCACGGGTTCGAGACCTAGTCTGGGAAGATCCCACATGCCGCGGAGCAACTAAACCCGTGTGCCACAACTACTGAGCCTGTGCTCTAGAGCCTGTAAGCCACAACTACTGAAGCCCATGTGCCTAGAGCCCATGCTCCGCAACAAGAGAAGCCACAACTAGAGAAAGCCCGTGCACAGCAACAAAGACCCAATGCAGCCAAAAATAAAAAAATAAAATAAATAAATTTATTTTTTAAAAAAAGCTCAAGGAGGTTATAATTTCCTACCTCCTCATTTTTCTTCTCCCACCCCGACCTGTGCTGAGAAATTTCCTACTCATTATTCAGAGTTCAACTGTAATGTCAGTCCTCCAGAAAGCCTGTCCTGACTCCTACCCCTATATCAGGCTCCTTTGTAGAACATTCCCAGAGAACCTCATTCTTTTTCTTCTTGAAAGTAACCT
Organism: Eschrichtius robustus; assembly: GCF_028021215.1. Taxonomy (NCBI): domain Eukaryota; kingdom Metazoa; phylum Chordata; class Mammalia; order Artiodactyla; family Eschrichtiidae; genus Eschrichtius; species Eschrichtius robustus. Next base: position 32,910,403 of record NC_090827.1, on the reverse strand, counting down.
CAGTTTGTAATTGAACATTTATGGCTAGAGATTTTTTTTTTTTTTTTTTTTTTTTTGGTTAATTTTTGGCTGTGTTGGGTCTTCGTTGCTGTGCGAGGGCTTTCTCTAGTTGCGGCAAGCGGGGGCCACTCTTCATCGCGGTGCGCGGGCCTCTCACTATCGCGGCCTCTCCTGTTGCGGAGCACAGGCTCCAGACGCGCAGGCTCAGTAGTTGTGGCTCACGGGCCCAGTTGCTCCGCAGCACGTGGGATCTTCCCAGACCAGGGCTCGAACCCGTGTCCCCTGCATTGGCAGGCAGATTCTCAACCACTGTGCCACCAGGGAAGCCCATGGCTAGAGATTTTTAAAAATTAATATCTGTCTCTTCCACTAAACTTTAAGCCCCACGAAAGTAGGGACTGTGTATTTTTTTGTGTTCCCCATCGTTATAGCCTCAGAGCTTAGCATGGCACATTGTAAATGCTCATAGATGTTCATTGAATGCTGTGCAAGGAATGGCCTGAAAACAGTACAGAACCACTGTAGGTATAACGAGTTGGAGAAACTGAATTCAGAATCCTAATTGGTTTCTGGTACACAACCCCATTCTTTCCACTCCCTTTAAGAACCTCCCTACCTGCCCTGACCTTGGTGGGCCTCCCCTGTCTGCAAGCTATTCTGAGATTTAAGCAGCTACTGGTATTCTGATGGCCTGAATCGAGGGCTCACTCAAAGCTGGGCTGGGGAAGAAGAAAGGTGAGAACGAGGAAAGACCTGGAAGGGAAACAGAATGGAAATAGAGTGCTGGACAAAAGTGGGGCAAACATCCTCAGTTGTGGAGGGTGTATGATCGCACAGAGAATCTTGTAGGGCTGCTCCCCTTCTTCCCAAAGGCTCTAGTGGTTGAACTGCCCCTCTACTTCCATCCCCTGTGGTCCTCACCAGGACTCCCCTCTCTGCAGAATAGAAGAAAATGCAATCTTTGCAGTGCCTCTGTTTTGCGCATGTGGTCAGCAGATGCACCCATGACCTTCCTCCCCTTCCCTGGGATTTCAGGGGTTGTGGTGAGACCAGGCAGGGAGTGTGTGCACACTGGGGATTGCGTGGATGTAGGGGATTGGAATGTGGCAAATGTTCCTGAAGTAGAGAAAAGCAATGGCGAAGGTGAGGGAATACGAGAGGACAAGCCTTTCTCTCACTTCCTACACCCTCAGTCCCCTCAGCAGACTTCAGCAAAGTTTGTCCCGGTGGTTTGCAAAGGTTGTATTGATAGTTCAGTCCAGTATCAATATATGTGTGTGGTGGGGTGAGGAGCACTGCCTAGCTCCCTCTGCAGAGTCTCCTGAGAGAGTTATACCGTGTGGTACGTGTCCTCTTCTATGGGATGAATTACTCTTGAAGCTAGCACCCATTGCAGTACCGTTTTGTATGGTGTGTTTACTCCCTAAAAATATTCCCATGGCCCTTTCTCTTCTCAAAATTCAGTCCTTTGCTAACTGTTTATTTTTACCTCTCATACTTGGCCCAATAAGTAATAAGTAATTTTGTGTCTGCTCAAGAGATAGAGCTCTTCCAGGGCAGAAGGAGAATCTGAGTCTCCTAAGTTAATGGCGGTCACTTTAGAGTCTGGGGGGGTGGGGAGGTGGGCAGGTTAGTTCATTCTTACTGCAAAGAGCTATTAAGCACCTACTATGTGTCAGGTGGTGTTGCAGACATTAGGCATACAGTGGTGAATAGTACAGGTCACGTTCTTTCCCTTTTGGAATTGAGAGAGCGCTCCTTGAAGAGCTTAAACGTCACAACCGGAAGAGACCTTGGTAAATGATGAAAGCTGACCTCCTCATTGAGAAAATGGTGGCTGGGTAGGGAAGGAGCGCTCCCAGGAACCCAGGTCTCTTTGCCCTGCCTTCCCTCTGCAGTTCTTCACACTGTACCACATCTGGCTTGGTTCTAAGCTGCCAGCCCTGTTCGAATCTTAGTTATGTCACTTGGTGCATGCATAGTCCTCCTTAAAAGGTCAGTGGGATTAAGCTAAGCAGTATTATTTTCAATGCAAGCCCAGGGAGGAGAGGCATTCTCTGAGCTGAGAAACCTATTGAGTAACTCACAGGGGAAGCATTTCCCTAAGACAGAAATAGTGAGTGTTTATGTAACCACACCATCTTGACCCAAGCTCTTAATCATTCAGTGTGGCGTAGTTGAAGATAGTGAGGAGAGGAAGGAGGTGGGGAGGGAGCAGGATTAAGGGCTGACATCATAGATCCGTTCTTAGAATGAGAGGCTGTTGACAGAACTATGATAGGAGTCAGACAACCTGTCCTTAATCAAACACAATAAAGGCTGTGTTGTGCATGTGACTTTCACAATAAAAAGTTCAAGAAACACTCCGGTGAAAAGCATTACTAATACTCAGAATTGTAACTCTTCAATTACTGCTGCTTTGACTGTCTAATAATCTGTGATAAAATTATTTGCTCTTTCTAAGCAGACCTGAGGTAATCCCCAAACTAAAGTAGGAACTTACACCATGAAATGATTTCAGGTGATATGTGGGTCAGTAGTGCAGATAGACATATACACACACATGTATCAACCACATCAGGTCCATTATTTCACAAATGTTATTCATTCGTATGAAAGCAAAAGTTCAAGTGAGTGAATTTAAATGAAAATGAAGTGAGTTTTTGTTGTAAACTGCTTAAAATTCTTTCTGACAATAAGCACGTGTAAATCATTGAACAAACTTTAAATAGATTTCAGTTATTGATACTATCTTTAGAATTTTGGACCATGCCTTTAAAACACCCCGATTTTTCAAGAAAGTCTTTTCTAATTTAAAAAAAAGAGTACTCTCATTCCTGTAACTCTCCTTCATTAAATGTATTTACTCTTTTGCTTACATTTAATACAAAAATCTATTGAGTTATTTTGGATATTGTTTTAAACCAAAATTAGGAAAATAAGTTCTGTAAAGAACAGAAAACAAATTGAAAGATTATAAAAAGGAAACTAAAAAAAAAAAAAAAAAGCCATCATTAAATTTGGTTTTATCTTTAATCCTCCTAGGAGAGTATATAAACTACTCCTTCCGTCTTCTTTTACAATTAAGAATAGAAAACAGAAATCTCTATTGAATAATCATTGAAACTGAAAAAACAGGAGAGAAAGGAGTAGAGAAGACAAACGAAGAGGAAGTATTACAAGAATGAGCAAGAATTGGGGAAATAGAAGGACAGAAGATGGTGAAAGAGAGAAGTATAAATAGAATAATATCTTTAGAGAAGAGGCAGAGGAAGATACTCCGAGAGATAGGCTTTGGTGGAATAACACAGAGTTCAATTCATTTTGAAGGATTTCTGATTAAACTTTTAAAGATAGGTTACATTTGTACAACCATAGGCATAGTGGGAATATGATCTCTTGAACGTGTTCCATAAACCTGATCAAATGGAAATTTTCTAGCCTATATCTTAAGTCTGTGCATCTCAAACATTTTCCCAACATAATTATTCAATTATAAGTAAAGTCAGACTAATTTATTTAATTCCTTTCCTGTGTGGCAGTTTTCAAAAGGCCATGGATAAATTAGTACTGAATGAGTCATTCTGGTAGTTATTATGCCGTAAGACTTGAAAAACTCAACTGAGAACCTTCCATCTTGTTATACTTATTTATATTCAGTGCCATTTGTAATTGTAGCAAGTTGAAATAAGTTTTGAATAAGGATGACTATCTCGAGGGTTTAACATTTGTGAAGCCTCCCAAACAAAATCCATGTTGAAATATAACATTTTAGGCAACATCTCATTTGGGTTGTGAGGCAGCAAATTTTTTAAAAATCCCATTACGTTTGTCTTGACCTACACGTGTGCCAAGAGCAAAGTCAAAAATTTTAAATCAGCGTTGGCAGTTGTATTTATCCTGAAGTTGATATACTTTGAACATCCTTTGATTTGTTCATGAAAATTTAATTGCATTTACTTTTAATATTCTGCAAGTTATTAGTCTAATACCTGCCTGGTAATTTGATGTTGCTCAAAATTGGATATATTTGTTGATAAACCAATATATCTTGCGTACTTACAGTTTGTAATAATGATTCAAGGGGTAAACCTCTCTTGCATCCAGAGTTCTAAAGATTTTCCAGGATTAAAAACTATAACCAAGATTCTTCCTTATATATACTGACCCAAGGAATCAAGAATGTATTTATGAAATTTGTGCTTAAATAACTTATCCTTCTAGTTTTTGAACTACTTAAGTGAATAAAATTTGGACTACTTAAGTGAATTTATTCACTTAACTACTTAAGTGAATAAATTCAGGACTATCTACTAGGAGAGATTTGGAGACAGAATTTCTCTATACTGGTTTCCTTGAAGAGGCTTACTTGCCTTCCAAAACCAGTTTTCAGGTCCATTTCAACTCCTGATCTGATAAAGCTCTTTCTTCAGCTTTGCTAGGAATGAATATAATGGAGATGATTTCTTTCCAGAGTTCAGGATGAGTTCAGTAATCTGAAATTGTTGCCTGCAATCCTGAGTTATATTTTCTCTTGAAACCACATGCCTGAGTGTTTGTAACAAACAACATCGCCATTCCCCTAACCTCACTGTCATTAAAGCAGTTATTCCACATCCAGACCATAAGGATATCCATTCCTAGGTGTTGCTACATCATGTATACCCTTGATAATAAGAATTAAAACCTTAAACTGAGAAAAAAAAGCTATCCGCACTTCAGTTAGACTTTCCAATATTACTGTTTCACTATGGTGTATGTTTCAACCACAAGAGTATTTTTGGGTCTTTCTCTTTCAGGTGTGGGATCAGCCCATCAACAGAGTCTATTCCTTATTTGGTATGAATGATACCCGGGCCATGTGAGTTTCAGTCAATACCACCTCTCACACTTTGATAACAACAGGAATTGTCAGAGTCTTGTCTGTTTGTGAGGTGGAATGACCTCTTCGCTGCCCTTTTTTGGAGTGTCAGGGTTTCTGAAAGGTGGATTTCCAGAGTAGTGAATTCTCAGAGTAGAACATGTTCTGCCTTCCCTACCTTGAGAATGCCCGCAAAACTCAGGGCGGGGTGGGGGGTAGATTCTGGGTCTGCAGCCTCAGCAGCTACAGTCAGCTTTGAGAGGCTTCGCCATCTAGAGTAGATCTGCCCTCACTGATTGGGAACTCCTAGGTTACAGGCTGCTATTTGTCTTTCACAAATATGAAACTGCACTATTTTTGGAAGCGAACTTGGCAGCGGCATGTTTTTGCTGTGTGTCACAGAGCTTGGGACCCATGGGTTGCAAGGAACTTAGAGATTCTTGAGACGAATCCTGCAGAAGCGGATAGTTCAAGGTCACAGTGCAGGGGGAGGAGGAGGTGGCGTCCAGAAACCGGGACCCTGGGCTGCTGCACGCATTCTTTCAGTGTTACCTAGCACCGCACTATCGTGTTTCAGAGGTGCTCCTCTGCAGGCCAGGCATTGCAGAGAGCACACGAGCTCAGCTCGCCCCTGGCTGGAGGATGTGAGCGCTGGCTTAAAGGCCTGAGCTCCGTCCCCCACCCCGAGAGTCCACGATGGTCCCTGTCTTAGTCAGCTGAGGCCAGCATATCAAAATACTACAGGCTAAGTGGCTTAAACAACTGAATTTTATTTTTTTACAGTTCTGGAGGCGGGGAGTCCAAGATCAAGATGCCAGGAGGGTTGGTTTCTGGTGAGAACTCTCTCCCTGGCTGGTGGATGGCTGACTCTTTGCAATGTCCTCACAAGGTGGAGAGAGAGAGAAAGCTCTGGCGTCTCTTCCTATAAGGACAGCAGTCCTATAGGATCAAGGCCCCACCCTTATGACCTTGGGTAACCTGAATTACCTCCTTAAAAGCTCTGTTTCCAAATACAGTCACTTTGGGGGTGAGGGCCTTAACATCTGAATTGGGCCTTTTAAATAAAGTCCGCAGGGAACTGGATTGGACTCTATGTTGGATAAATTTATTTTGTCCCATTATCTACCTGGATTTCAAATAGAGGCTCTTTAGGGAGCATTGATCATCTGGGCTTCCTAAATTAAAGTCAGAGTACAAATTTATCTGGAGTCTCTGACAGCACTGGGCCACTGAACCATACTTTGACAGTAATATTTGAACAGGTGATACATAGGATGGTATGGAATTCAAAGGGTATATAGTGAAAAGTAGGTCTCTCTCTCTCCTCTGCCCTAATCTGTTAATAGTGAATTCTTTACTTTTATACAGGTGGTCTGTGCATTGACAAGCAATCTGTACGTGGTTTTTCTTTTTACACAAACGGTAGCATATTGTACCCACAGTTCTAGACTTTCCTTTTTTCACTTAACAATAAATTATGACAATTATTCAACAGCAGTGCATGTGGAGCTAATACATTTATATACTTTGCATTTTATAAAATCTGTGAAATACTTCATTGTGGATATTCCACAGTTTTCTAACCAATCTCCTCCTATTGATGACCTCTTAGATTATATTTCTAGATTTTAAATTATCTCTCTCAAATATATAAACTGGGCTGCAGTGAATATCTTTATAAATATTCACATATGTAAATACAAGTACATCTGTAGGATAAGTTTCTAAAAGTGGAACTGCTGTGTCAAAAGGTATGTACAGTTTATGATTTGCTGGAGATGACCATATTGCTCCCCATCATGGTTTGTAGAAGAGGGTTTTAAGTGGGTCTGAAATGTGACAGAGTTTCATGGGAGCAGAGAAACTACACAGATTTGCTTTGCACTATCTGTATTGGCTCACAAATCTCATATTCTGGAATGTTCTCCCAGGTCCTTTCTGCCTCGTGATCCCCAGCTCAAACTCTTCTCTTCCATGAAGTTCTCCTTGATGACGGTTTTCTCACTTTTATTCTTGATTCGTTCCACACGATGAACCTTCCGTACATGGAATCAGGAAATCTAATTCCCTGTAGACATGACTCTCTAACACTTTGCTAAATACAGTTTTTCTCTTTAAATATTTCTTGTGTGTATATTATTTCCCTAACTAGATTCCATAATGAAAAACCAACATTTACTTTGCTTCTATAATAGTAGTATATAATCTTTATAACACTTAATAGGATAAAAAAGAACTTTTGCATTCATATTTTATTGTTTCCTCAATGTTTTGAAGTAGCCATAGCAATAATAATGACAAAACATTCTCATATTTACATAAACTATTAATAATGTATAATATATAATAATTATTATTGTTATTATTATTTCATCATGGAGGTGAAGAATTTGAGACACAGTAAGATTAAGTGCCCAAGTCACACAGCTATGAAATGGTAAAGGCAGAACTTTAAACCAGTGTTAACTATTCCAAATCACGTTTCCTTTCCACTGGCTCACGCTTTCTTTTACATTTAGTAGTGCTGAGCACTCAGTAAAGAGCTGTAGATTGATTGAGCATAAACTTGCATCCAGATGATCCAGGTGATAACCAGGTGGGTGACAGCCTTGAGTGGAAATATACCCTGCACTCTACTGCAGGGAACCTAGCAAATGGATCGTTTTGCCCTTCAGGGCTGCCAGTCTTCAGGGAATACCTTTTTTCATTTTTGCAGAGCCTGGATTTCCTCGCTGGCAGGCCTTGCTTTGGTCTTGATGCCTTTTAAATGTGGTTTTTGTAGTGTGGCCAGCACCACAATGACGTCACTCACTGTTCAATATTAGCCTCTGGCTTGGGTTTGTGAGGGCTGGTTACAGAGGCAGTGGGTTAAGTGTGTGAGCATGAGATCCACAACCAATACCGGTAATCATGATAAGTAAACCTGCGGATGAGTCTTCTTCTTGCCTCCCGCTTGCGCCCTTGGTCTCATACGTGCGCAGATCAGCTGGATTCTAGAGTAGCCTCTCCCGACAGATCCTCCGGGCCTTTGTCTTCGAGACAACTCGGTAACTCCTCTTGGGGGGGGGGTTGGCGGAGGGGGGTGGGGGCGGGATGTTAATTTGGCTGCAGCTTTCAACACTTTGCGCTCTTTAAAATCTTTCCGGATTTGGCTGGGCTGCTTGGAAGCAGGCATGACCTTGGATTTCCACTCCAAACATGGTTAATCTGCTGGCTCTTGTTTTGATGCTTTCCACGAGCCATTCTCTTGGAGGAACTAGAGGCATGCGTGTCTCCATGTGGCTTGCGGAGGTCTGGAGGGAGCTGAGGTGGAGTGGGTAATTATTTAGAAAGCTCTTACATTCTCAGATTCTGGCAGCAGCTATATTTAGACCCTAGGAGGCAAATTACCACTGTTATGCCAACAACACTCACGCAGGCAACATTTTTTCATTTTTTCATGCCAGGCCTGTCATTCCTCCCGGCCAGTGTTTTATGATGAGTGATTGTCACTGCCTGCCTTACAGTTCTCTCCCCGGGTTCTTGCTTATGGCTGCATGCCTGCCAGTGTGCTGGGATTTGGGTTTGGGGGAGGGGGGTGATAGGAGCTATTAGGGAGAGAGAGGAGAGAAAGGAGACAGGGAATAATTATCCTTCTCAACTCAGAAATAATGGCTTTAACATTTATTGAAATCAGTGCCTGGTTGAAGTCAGTCTATTCAAGCAGGAATAAAGACCTTAGAGAAATCATAAACGATCTTATTTCTCCAGACCACATAAACACCTAGGAAAATCAGGGGCATTCACTATGATCAAGGAAGTTCTGGCTCCCATTGTATGGCCCTGGGAGGCCTACTCCAAAACTATGTCCTATTGCCACCTTCACTATGGTAGGCAACATGGTGCCCCCTCCCCCCAAAGAGGTCCACATCCTAGTCTCCAGAACCTGTGCATGTGTTGTCTTATGTGGCACAAGGAACTATGCAGATGTAATTAAGTTAAGGATCTCGAGATAGGGAAATTATCCTGGCTTATCCAATGTAATTATAAACATCTTATAAAAGGGAGGCATGAGGATCAGAGAAAGAGGAAGAGATGTGATAAAGAAAACAAAGGTTGGGGTGATGTGACCACAAGCCAAGGAATTCAGGCAGCCTCTAGGAGCTGGAAAAGCCAAGGAGACAGGTTCTCCCCTAGAGCCTCCAGAAGGAGCCCAGCCCTGCGGACACCTTGACGTTAGCCCAGTGACACCCATTTCAGACTTCTGATGTCTAAAACTGTAAGTTAATGAATTAGTATTGTTTTAAGCCACCAAGTTTGTGGTAATGTGTCACAGCAGCAATAGGAAACGAATACACCCACCAAGACGGATTTTGACACCTGTTAGGGAAGATGCGTCACTCCCGAGGGCGTCACCTCCCCATCCTCTCTGCCTCTCATGGATCCTGGGGAGGACAGTGGATCCCACTGTTCCTGGTCACCTGCTGCTCTGTTCCAAAGGTCATCCCTCCACTCCTGTGTGGGAGGACACAGCGCATGGAATCCCGGCTCTTTTCCCCAACAAGAAGCAAAGCCCTCTCCACGTAGCACTGACACCAACTTCCAGAGTTGCCCCTGGGGAAGTGGTGGGGGAGGATTGCTAGTTAATATGCACAGCTCACCCTTTGAAATAGGTGTTTCTGAGTGCCTCCACCCCACCAGGGAGGACCAGGGTCAGAGAGCCTTGTCACGCCCAGGAAAGCTTCCCTCACCCAGTGAAAGGTGGAGCATACCATGGTCTTCCCTGGGCTGCTCCGGAACAGACCGTGAACCCCTCTCCTGCTACAGCGCAGGTGCAAGACCCAGGCCAGCTGACCATGCTGCAGCCTCCTTTTCCTCTCTCAAGCCTGCCCCAGAGATACAGCTCTACTGCTCAGCCTTCTGCTTTATCTTCCTTCTCTTCCCAATCCCACGTTAACTCTTTATCTCCTGATCCCTAGCGAGTTTGTCTGACAATTCCTGTGCATGCAGATGGAAATTCTGAGGCTGAGAAAAAGGTACATTAAAATGCACCCAAGTATACTAAAATTTTAAATAAAGAGAACTCAAGTTGGAATCATTACCACACATTTTTTTTAAGTAGAATGGATCAATTTAATTTTATTAATTTATTTATCTTTAATCAAAGTATAGTTGCATTACAATATTATATTCATTTCAGGTGTACAATATAGTGATTCAGTGTTTTTATAGATTATACTTCATTTAAAGTTATTACAAATCAATGGCTATATTTCTCTGTGCTGTACAATATCCTTATTGCTTATTTATTTTATGCACATTCATTTGTAGCAAGGAATCTAAGAACTTGAAGAATTTTTCATATTATCAGTAAAATCCCTTCCTCCTGGGAAGAAGCCAGGTTTACTATATTGTATATATTTTCAGAAGACATTTTGATTTTTTGTTTTTTTTAAATATGTACAATTTTTATTTGTTAATTATACTCCAATAAAACTGGAAAAAGTAACAACACCAGCCCCAAAAAAAGCAATATCACCTTCTATATTTTGTTTGTGAAATTCATCTTTTGTTGAAAAAAATCTGTAGTTCATGTATTTTTGTTACTGTTTGTATTTCATGATATGGATATTCCATAAACGATTTATCCATCCTTTTGTTGTTAAGCATTTCAGTTGCTTCCAGTTTTTAACCTTTATAAATTTTTCTCCAATGAGCATCTTTGTCATGTCTTTTTAGATTTTTTATTGAACCATAGTTGATTTTACAATATTATATTAGTTTTAGGTGTACAGCACAGTGATTCCATGTTTTTATAGATTATGCTGCATTTAAAGTTATTACGAAATAATGGCTATATTTCCCTGTGCTGTACAATATATCTTTATTGCTTATTTATTTTGTACATAGTAGTTTGTGTCTCTTAATCCCATACACATATTTTGCCCCTTCTCCCTTCTCTCTCTCCACAGAAGACATTTTGCATTATTTTAAGAATTTTAGTTCTCGAATTGACTCCATTAAGATCTGGACTCTCTGAAGATGATTAACATGATTCCAGTCTTTCCACATTTGGTATAATTATTCTGTCATTACACTGGGGGAAAAAATCAAACACGCTTTTCTTTGCTCTCTAAATGTATCCTTTAGTTAATATTATTCCCTTATGACTTATCGTTCTTAAATTTCACTTAGAATATATTTATTTGTTTCAGATTTTGAAAGATGCTTTATCGGTTGCCAGCAACTCAAATATGTAACTATCTTTTGCCTTAGTTAGACTCTTACTTAAGGCTGAAGTCTTGACTTTCAGAGTGGTGTTTTCTAGTGAAGAAACGAAGTTTTACGGTTGTAATGTTAGAGTGGCTCTGAGGCTTCAGAAACTAATATTTGCAAATGATTTTCCAAAGGAAAATTGTTAGTGGAGTGAAGAAAGCTATCATTTTGTTTCACTTCAGAGTTGTCTACAAAAGAGAAAGCAAGTAGCAATTTCTAGAAAAAGCAAAGGGAAACGATTAGCTCCAGATAGTGAACACTCTGCATTGTCTGTGGAGGCATTATATGGAGAGCCTGTGATGCGTGTCTGAAGAAGCCTTTGGTTCCTTGATGTTTACGGTGCAGTCTGTGGGCATGTGTCCGCCAGTGAATATAAATGCCAAAATTGCCATGCATTAGCAGGGTTGTCTAGAAGAACCTAGCTATAATTTGGAAAATTCAAATAAAAAACAGATCCAAAAGAAAGGAAAAACAATTCTTTTTCATTTTGTTCGTTTGTTCTTGATTTTTTTTTTTTTTCTTTTTTGGTTACTGGCCACTGTCTCTTTGTACAAGTAAGTCAGTGAATTTGCTCCCGTGTCTAAGGATTTTGGCAAAGCTCTCTCTGAACAAGTGAAAGGCTCTTAATTTCTCTGGTTGGTAACCTATGACTGGCTGGGTCTTTCCAGAATCAGCCTGTCAGCATTCACCTGTAACTTGCTTCAACTATTGCCTCCAAAGCCAGATGATAAATAATTAATAAGTCCTCAAGATTTGTGTTTCATGTGGTTTAGGGAAAAAAACAACAAGAAGATAGATTGTGATTCGATGCTTCAGTTTACACAGTTAGTTGCTAATATTACAGGGTAAATGCCCAAGAGTTAGAATTATTGATATGAATATTTAAATGATTTTGCTTCTTCCAGGAAGCTTAGCTTATACAAAATGACAACATCCATCTGTAAGATCATAATTTATCTGTTACCAATCAGTTACTTTCATCTTTCTGAATGTTTTTAAAGCCTACTTAGAAGCTGCCACCGGCTTCCTTTTTGTCTTGGGTAAGCTTCCTAGGCCTCAGTTTTCTCTTTTGCAAAATATGGAGTTTGGACTTGTCAGGTGGTCTCTGGGTGGCTCCCTGAAGTAGAGCTCTGTGGTTCCAGAAGAGTTCTCCATAGCTCTGCCCACATCAGGAATCTCCTCCGTGGACTTCCTGTGGATGAGATTAGGTAATCAGGAACCAGATGCCACCACCACCACCATGATAATAAAGCCTGTCTTGAAATTCCAACTGGATCCACATTACCTTAGCTTAAAAGCCTCTTGATGCTATTTTCCAAAAGTGATGTGATACATAGTTAATAACCCTGGAAACCTCGCTGACACCAGCACCTGTGCACTCCAGACCTTAGGGCCACTTTGGAAGCAGCCAGGGTCTGGGCAGCAATGGGGCTAAACCTCTATGGCTTGTGATAGCCTTTGCTGGAGGGGCAACCAAAATGCTTAGAATAAGGGCTCTCTTTTCCATTGTACGTATTCATGAGAACTACCAATCAGCGTTTTCAGTGTGTGGGGTGCTGGGTTGTTTGTGATGGTGGTGGTACTGTTTTGCTGTTATTTAATATATGTCTGCAAAATACAAATCAGAGACAGTTTTACAGTTGACTTTAAAAGTGAAAAGTCAAGTAAAATGTTCCCATAATTAGATTGCCGTGTAAGATAAGCCCCTGATAATTGCTGTATATTGAGCTTCAAAGAATTCAGGTCATATTGGAGCAGGAGGACAGAGGGTTCCACGAGGGAATTGTTCCCGTATAAAAGACAAGTGGAACTAACGTGTTTGAGGATTATAGAAAATGTTATTTGTAAGCACGTGCAGAGAGAGTAGCATTGGGGGGTGGAGGGAACAATGGAAATATGGAAAACCAGGCAAAAGGAAGAATGATGCAATCATTAACTTCAGGAAAAATGAAGAAAAGGTGTATAATTGTAATATACTACCTGGCTCTACAATGAACAGTATTTGCATTGAATATTATTGATTCATCCAATGAGGGCTTAGGTGGGGATGTAGGGATGGTAGAGTGAGTGTGAGTTAAGTCATCTACGATGACAGGGTGTCAGTAGAAAATGTCCAAAATTGATAATCCAGGAAATATTAGTATAAACATATTTGGAAATATGGAAGGAAATATGAGGGGAAGTATCAAGAAGAGTTGGTCCATCTGAGAACCACCAGTTTATACGTATGAGCTTTGCAATGACGGAAAGCGTTTTACTGATAGAACATAAAATATATTTGAGAATGAATGTTTTTTGTCTCCTTTGAGAAAGAACAAAATCATTTCTTTTTTTGAATTTTTATTGGAGTATAGTTGATTTACAGCGTTGTGTTAGTTTCAGGTGTACAGCAAAGTGAATCAGTTATACATATACATATATCCACTCTTTTTTTAGATTCTTTTCCCATATAGGTCATTACAGAGTATTGAGTAGAATTCCCTGTACTATGCAGTAGGTTCTTATTAGTTATCTATTTTATATGTAGCAGTGTGTATATGTCAATCCCAATCTCCCAATTTATCCCTTCCCCCCTTATCCTCTGGTAACCACAATGAGGCATCACCTCACACCAGTCAGAATGGCCATCATCAAAAAATCTACAAACAATAAATGCTGAGAGGGTGTGGAGAAAAGGGAACCCTCTTGCACTGTTGGTGGGAATGTAAATTGGTACAGCCACTATGGAAAACAGCATGGAGGTTCCTTAAAAAACTAAAAATAGAGCTACCATATGACCCAGCAATCCCACTCCTAGGCATATATTCAGAGAAAACCATAATTCGAAAAGATACATGCACCCCAATGTTCATTGCAGCACTATTTACAATAACCAGGGCGTGGAAGCAACCTAAATGTCCAGCAACAGAAGAATGGATAAAGATGTGGGATATATATACAATGGAATATTACTCAGCCATAAAAAAGAGCAAAATAACGCCATTTGCAGCAACATGGATGGACCTAGAGATTGTCATACTGAGCGAAGTAAGTCAGAAAGACAGATGATATCGCTCATATGTGGACTCTAAAAAAGGGTACAAATGAACTTATTTACAAAATCATTTCTAACCTTTAAAAAGTCACCTAACCTGGTTAGTCCATTTTTCCCTCATCTGTAAAATGAAGGAGAAGATGATGTCAGGGTGGATGATGAGGCCTCTTCTAGGACCTTATTGCCTGATTATTTTATCCCATTCAAGTCTAGAAAGCTGACATCGGCAGAGCATTTACTTCAATGTTCAGGCAGAGCAAGCTTTGTAGGCTTTTAAAGAGGATAACATTGTTTCTTAAATCACTTTCTGTAATTAACTTTAATATCAGTAATCTATTCATGTAAGAAAACAGCTACTTTCCATGAGAAAGTTTTATATGCCTTTACTTTTTATTTTGCTCTTAAGTTTGGCTTCAATATTACTACCGAACTTGTGACATTCCTTTTGAAATGTCAACCCCTTAAGAAAAGAGAGTGTTATTTCTTCATCTTAATCTTTTTGTATAGCCATGATTTTACCCACTAGGCTAGCAAATATAAGTTGTGGGTAACGTGACTGAGCAGCGCTATCCAATAGAAAAATAATGTGAGCCACATATGAAATTTAAATACCTAGTAGCCACATTTAAAAAAAAAAAGGAAAGAGAAACAGGAGAAATTAAATTTAATATATTTAATGTAATCCAATTATCACAAATGTTATCATTTCAATATCTTATCAGTGTTAAAGTATCTCAGTATTGTCAAATATTAATAATTTCTAATGATATTTTTCATGCTAGTCTTCAAATTCCAGTGTGTACTCTATACTTCAGCGCATCTCAATTTGGATGCTACATTTTCATCAGACATACTTGATCTGTATTTAGATTTTATAAAACTGACACTTGAAAAAAGTAGGTTCTCCTACACAAGTTGTCTCAGACATACTTAGAAGTTTTCCAGTAATTGAGCTGAGTAATGGTTTTAAATTAAAATTTAAATTAACTAGCATTAAAAATTCAATACCTCAGCCATACTAGCTACATTTCAAGTACTCAAGGGCAGCATGTGACTAGTGGCGACCATGTTGGACAGCAGGCCTTATAGAATGACTGATGTGTTCAGTGATTTCAGTGGATGCTCAATATCCAAAGAATATCCTTCTCCCTTAGGGGTAGAGATGGGAGAGAAGGATGGTTGACTCTCCCTTCAGATAGGTGGTTTGAATGGTAGTTTTCAGTAGCTATATGTGACTACAGCTATATGAGGACAAGTGGGCATGAGAAAGTATGAAAGAGCTACTTCTGCTAAATGATTTTTTTTTTTTTTTTAGTTAAAAAATAGGTGGGGAAAAGGGGAAGAGTTCATGTTTTTGCTTTTGATCTTTTTTCTGTGTGTAAACCTCTTGAAGAGTGATATTTATGAAGCAGTATATGTCACTAAAGTACAAGCCAGTAGAGCAAATATTTAGGATATCAGAGAACTGTAAAGAAAGAAAAGAAGAAGAGTAGTACTTTTGGCACAGTTTGGGTTTACCCAGAAGCAGACCTAAGGCAAGGATTCAAGTACAAGCCATTTATTTGAGAGGTGATTCCAGGAAACACCAGTTGAGGAATGGAGAAATGTGGCAGGGAAGGAAAGAAGCCAATAAAGTGTGTGTTATTAAGCAAGTTACCACCATGAGCCACTGATATTTAATCCCACTGGGGAGCTCTGGGAAATGGCTTGGAAATGTGCCACAAAGTTCTAGCAGCACAGGGAGGAGGGAGCTGAGGTATTTATGCACCAGCTTTCTCAGTCACTAGTTCAAGACTGCTCTCCAGTGGTGGTAATTCCTCCTTACCCACACACAGTCCTGATTCTAGTGGTCAAGGAAAGCCATTTACTCAAAGAAATCCAGGTGCTGGCAATTGAAAGTCAGGACAGTGTATACTAAAATGATATGCGCTAGGGGGTATGGGTGGGTAATGGACAGCATCTGCTGCAGACACTCTTTGACTTACAGTATAGAATGTGTTGAACAAAGGACAAGAGAGGTATATTTCAGATCTGTGAAGCTTTTTCAAAATGTATACTCAATTTCCCAACCTTCTCCCCTTCCTAGACCTGAGATCCTGATAAAGTGGACCCACTTCTCCCTGTCCTGAGATCTACTGATAGAGGCATAAAGACCAAGGAGCCTTATAAACTTGATTCACTTACCTGTTAGTCTAAAAGCATTTCACACCAATGTCTATCACAACCAGTTGCTAGAATTTATGGGTCCAGCCAAAGGATATGCAGTGTTTTCCATTTTGGAGTTTGGGCTCTGAGAAGCTGTTTACTATCCACCAAGGTATATCATCAAGTTCTGTCATTTTTGACATGTTTTCTCATTAACAGTTGGTCTTTTAACTGACCTTAATATTGTTTGTTGAATTCATAATCCATGTCATCTTACCACAGGGAAAACTATGTGGGGACTCCCAGCTTCTAGAAACCAAAACAAATAATTTCTCTTAAGAAAGGGATTTTCCAATCTGAACTTTTAATAAAAAAAATGTTCACTTCTAGTTTTCAAAGACTACTGAAAACAACTTTGGAGAATACTAAAAAGAAACTAGAGATGAATCAAGTAAAGTAATGAAGCATTTAATAATTATGCAATGAATTGAGAATTCTGGGCCATTTCTACCAAATAAGAAAAATTATGAAAAGATATGATTCATATATATTTCTCTATTCTATGCAGTGGTACATAAAATAAATATCTAAAAGTTCACTAGATCCAAGATAATATGATTGGTTTTAAATTGTAATTATAAGTTCTGGCCATGCAATGTTAAAAATAGTCCAGTGGGGAATAATTGATGTGATTTTTCCCAGTAGTTCAAAGCAGAACAAAACACAAATCCATGTTTGTGTTGATTATGTGACAGTTTCAAACTAAAAATTATCCAATTTTTATTTTTCACTGCCTTAAGAGAGGAACATGAGATGGGCCATTAATTGCTGACCCAGTTATGTTCACTTTTCCTTTGAAGATTAATTTTTGATTTAAATGCTACAGAGTTTCCTTTCATTGACCAACGTGAGGTCATGTTGTAGAAACGGGAATTTGCTCAGCATCAGCCTTGTGGCCCCAAGCTGTTTCGAGCTGTCCCTGTAGTATTCAGGTGCTCTAGGTTGTCCAGAAGCTCATCCTCTGTTTCTGGGCCCCAGTGGAAGCCAAGGTTGGTGTGCTCCTTCCCACCCCTACCTACCTCCTCTGGTCTAAATGCAAATTTTACACTGTCTGGAATGTTTTAAGTAATTATTTGATGGATGAAATACATGATATAATAACTATAAATATTTATTGACTACTTACTATGCTCTGGGTTCTTTATATACATTATCTCATTTAATCCTCACTCAACCCTTTGGATTAGGTACACTTACTATTAGAGTTTTGGAGATAATGAACCTGAAGCTTAAAGATTTAGTAAATCTTCCAGGGTCACCAAGCTAGAAGTTATCGTAAATGAATCTGCTATTTAATTTCATTTATTAGATTACTAGGAAGAGAAAATGCTGGGGAGTTTTAATCTCTTGTAATCTCCTATCCTGCAATTCCATTATTCTGCTCCTTAATGAGACTTACATGTATATTGGTTTTTGTACAAACTAAAATTAGAACTTAAACATTTTATATGTAAGCAGAAGCTTCTCTAAGCATGATTATTTGCTCCAATAAAAACTGAATTATTGTAAAAGTCAATTTAGTGTTCTGTGATTTGTCTTATGTCAGCCTGGACTCTATCATTTTTAACCATTCAGAATTCTCACAGAAACTAGAAGTAAGTTATTTATGATTCTGATTTACTGAATATGTTCCAAGAAAATGCTTACAGGTCAGGCTATAAATAAAATACGTTATTTTATATTCATCACTCCCCCTACAGTTATCACAAATTCACAGAAAATTCTGCACACTTGTAAATTAGGAAAAAATATAAAACTTTTTAAAAGCCTGAGTCATTGATCATCTCAAGTGTAGCTGAGGAACCAACATCAGTGAGTTAATTAAGTTACTAGAGCTTTTCCAAGGAAAATAAAGTTAGCTATTGTGAGCATCTCCTTTAGAAAATTTTTGACCTCATGAAAGTTAGTTGTTATTGAGTGTCTGCCTCTAAGTATAGTAACAAATCTCCACTTAAGGGATCTGGTGCATAATTAAAGTGCACTTCAGAATGAAACAAAAAATAGCAGACTCACAGATACAGAGAACAAACTAGTGGCTACCCATGGGGAGAGGGAAGGGGGGACAATACAGGGGTAGGGGGAAAAAAGGTTATTATAGGATTATATGGAATCGTGTGTGAAACTTTCAAAAATTGTAAGCACTGTAGAATTAAAGAATCTTTCATTCAGGGGCTTCCCTGGTGGTGCAGTGGTTAGGAATCCGCCTGCCAGTGCAGGGGACGTGGGTTCGAGCCCTGGTCCAGGAAGATCCCACATGCCACAGAGCAACTGGGCCCATGCGCCACAACTACTGAGCCTGCGCTGTAGAGCCCGTGAGCCACAACTACTGAGCCCGCATGCCACAACTACTGAAGCCCGCATGCCTGGAGCCCGTGTTCCACAACAAGAGAAGCCACCGCAATGAGAAGCCCGCGTACTGCAACAAAGAGTAACCCCTGCTCGCCACAACTAGAGAAAGCCCGCGCGCAGCAACGAAGACCCAACACAGCCAAAAATAAATAAAATAAATAAATTTATTAAAAATAAATAATAATAATAAAAAGAATCTTTCATTCAAAAAAGAAAAAGTACCTAATCCATATGGCTGACATATATTAAGTAATAAGTTATGATTTTGGCTTCATTTAAAAAAATAAAGTGCACTTTAGTAACACCCAGAGTTTGATATATTTCAAGTTGTCAGCAAAGCATTGAGGGAGCACAGATGACCAGTTTTTACCCAACAACTCAGATGAACCTTTAATATTTTGAATTTAGAGGTCTTCTGGCGAAAAAATGTCAGTTGGTTTGCACTGCGGTTATCAGTTTGGTTCCTGAATGATCAATTTCTACACTCCTGAAGTCATCCTACTGTGAATTTGTTTTTATCCTCTGAAAACTATTTTTATTGTCCAGACTAAGACTGTGTCCCAGACAACATCTTTCCCATCCCCAGCAAGTATAGTAGTACATGGGTTTCAGGATACATCTGGCAGTGGTAAGACAATAATAATACCAATAAAACTTAACATCTGTATTGTGGTTTTTATATGGCAGGCTCTGTGCTAAGTTCTTCACTGTGAATTACCTCATTTAATAATGACAGGATATTTCCCTCTGATGAGTATTTTTTCTCAGTGACTCCTGCAGTAAGATAGCTAATAGAGAATGTGGGTGGGAAGGGGTGTACAGGAGGTTTGAGGAGAGATATAAAGATATGAGGTCATCACTTGGACAAAGGGAAAGCGGGTCCAGAATAGAGTAGAACAGGTGTTCTACATTATGCTGAGTGAAAAAAAGCCAAAGGCCAATCTCAAAGGATTGCATACTGCATGATTCCATTTATGTAACATTCTAGAAATGACAGAATTATAGAGATGGAGAACAGATAAGTGGACATCAGGGGCTAGGGAAGGGGAAGGAGAGGGGAAGGGGTTCATTCGAGGAAAGGGATCATAAATTCAAAGTGAAAACAGCTGACTTGTGAGATTTTTCTCTTAGCCGTGTTCCCATGATGAAGTGGAGGCATAGGAAAAGAAAACTTTGCAGGGCACATTCTATGGAGAAATGGAAGAGCAAGGGAGCTACGAGTATTTTTAGAGGAGTTCTTATAATTTTGGACCATGTGATCTAGGCTGGGTGAGGACAGAAGTGAAGCCAGGAGGGGGTTGATGGGTAGTAAGAAAGTGACATCTTTGAGATCAGAGGTGGTGCAATTTCTAGGAATGACAAGGGCCAGAGTAAGACAGTGGGAATGTGTGTCTAAGAAGGAAAGGAGGAAAAGGAGGGTCAATGGAGAAGAGGGGAAAAAACAGCCAACAGGCCGGAGTTTTGGGTGGATTATCCTTGTGAATACTAAAATTCCAGTCCATGAACAGATATTTGTACACTCATGTTCATAGCAGCATTATTCACAGTAGCCAAAATGTAGAAGCAACCCAAGTGTCCACTGATGGGTGAATAGGTCAGTAAAATATAGTTCAGTACATACAATGGAATAGTATTCATTAATGTAACAGAAAGAAAATCTAACACATGCTGCGACATGAATGAACCTTGAGGACTTCATGTTAAATGAAGGTAGCCAGTCACAAAAAGACAAATGCTCTATGATTCTAGTTATATGAGGTATCTATAGGAGTCAAATTCATAGAGACAGAAAGTAGAATCATGGATGCCAGGGCCTCAGAGGAGGGGAGAATATTGTATAATGGGTACACAGCTTCAGTTCTGCAAGATGAAAAGAATCCTGGAGATGGATGGGGATGATGGTTGCACGACAATGTGAATGTACTTAATGCCACTGAACTGTATACTTACAATGGTTAAGATGGTGAATTTTATGTTATGTGTATTTTACCACAATTTTTAAAACCCTGTACATGAAAAAAATAAAATTCCAGTCCAAGTAGGATGACTGTTAGGAACTAGGGGAGCTGAAGAGGGTGATAAAAGAGATGAACAGGAGGTTGGCAGATGAGGCCAGGAGAGGGGAGAGAGAGTTATCCATCCAGGTGGAGAGAATCTCAAAAGATAAGTGGTTTTTGAAGGCAAATAGGATGAGGTTAGGAGTAAAGGTTGGGAAGTAGCAAGATGGAGTATGGACACCCAACCATCTTCTGGCCCTGAGGTATGTGGGTTTAATAAAAATGTAAAAAAAAAGACTTGCCCCTTGATCACAGTTCAGAGAAAGTAGTGTCCTCATAGGGCAGCCAGCTCAATCAAAGCAAAAAGGTGGAGGATCAAGGGAGTGAAACATCATTCTCAGAAGAGATGGAAGCTACTAGAGAATTTGATTTAAACTTCCGAGACTTAAATTTCTGAGAGTCATAGAGGAAGGGTTTGAGGAGCAGGACATGGGTAGGAAGTTGGGTTGGGCTAGATGATGGACAGAGCAGTGTAGCTATAAGGATCTGGGAGCTAACTCATGACTTAGGAGGCCTAAACTTCAGCAGCGCCTCAGGTTGGGGATGGGGCCAGGTGACAGTAGGTTAAGCAATCCGTGATATTGAAGGGCCTGCCTGAATGGGAGGAGTCGCTGGCTCTTCTGTGGTGCTTGGGGCCATCTGAGCTTATTCATATGTCTCCTTAATCTTCTGGAAGAACAAAACTAGGGCCCCTGCCTTGGTTATTCCCCAGAAAACATGAGCAGGCAGAGTAGCTGATTCCACGAGGGACGCATGAGCTCATGAGACAACTGAAGAGTGTCACCATTATTAAAGAAGGTACAAGATGAGTAGATACCAGCTGAGAAAGAGTGATTGAAAAGATGGACCACAAATAGTAAGGGAAGAGTCAATGCAGCAGGAGCTAAATGTTGTTAAAAAAAATAAGAAGAACCAATGGGAAACATTTAGTATGAAAAATACAATAGTTTAAATATTAAAGAACACAATAAATGAGATAAAATACAGAATGGATACAGCTAAAGACAAATTCATGAGCTGGAAGATCAGCTTGAGAAACTTCCACATGTCCGCCAGAATGGACAAAAGACACAATGAAATATCACTATGTATCTATTATGATGGCTAAAATTAAAAATAGTGAGCATTCCAAATGCTGACAAGTATGCTGAGAAACTGGATCACTCATATATTGCTGATGGGAATGTAAAATAATACAGCCACTATGGAAAACAGTTTGGCAATTTCTTTTTTTTTTTTTAAACATCTTTATTGAAGTATAATTGCCTTACAATGGTGTGTTAGCTTCTGCTTTATAACAAAGTGAATCAGTTATACATATACAATATGTTCCCATTTCTCTTCCCTCTTGCATCTCCCTCCCTCCCACCCTCCCCATCCCACCCCTCTAGGTGGTCACAAAGCACCGAGCTGATCTCCCTGTGCTATGCGGCTGCTTCCCACTAGCTATCTGTTTTACATTTGGTAGTGTATATATGTCCATGACACTCTCTTACCCTGTCACATCTCACCCCACCCCCTCCCCATATCCTCAAGTCCATTCTCTGGTAGGTCTGTGTCTTTATTCCCGTCTTGCCACTAGGTTCTTCAAGGCCTTTTTTTTTTTCCTTAGATTCCGTATATATGTGTTAGCATACTGTATTTGTTTTTCTCTTTCTGACTTACTTCACTCTGTATGACAGACTCTAACTCCATCCACCTCATTACAAATACCTCCATTTCATTTCTTTTTATGGCTGAGTAATATTCCATTGTATATATGTGCCACATCTTCTTTATCCATTCATCTGTCGATGGACATTTAGGTTGCTTCCATGTCCTGGCTATTGTAAATAGAGCTGCAATGAACATTTTGGTACATGACTCTTTTTGACCTATGGTTTTCTCAGGGTATATGCCCAGTAGTGGGATTGCTGGGTCGTATGGTAGTTCTATTTGTAGTTTTTTAAGGAACCTCCATACTGTTCTCCATAGTGGCTGTATCAATTTACATTCCCACCAACAGTGCAAGAGTGTTCCCTTTCCTCCACACCCTCTCCAGCATTTATTGTTTCTAGATTTTTTGATGATGGCCATTCTGACCGGTGTGAGATGATATCTCATGGTAGTTTTGATTTGCATTTCTCTAATGATTAATGATGTTGAGCATTCTTTCATGTGTCTGTAGGCCATCTGTATATCTTCTTTGGAGAAATGTCTATTTAGGTCTTCTGCCCATTTTTGGATTGGGTTGTTTGTTTTTTTGTTATTGAGCTGCATGAGCTGCTTGTAAATCTTGGAGATTAATCCTTTGTCAGTTGCTTCATTTGCAAATATTTTCTCCCATTCTGATGGTTGTCTTTTGGTCTTGTTTATGGTTTCCTTTGCTGTGCAAAAGCTTTTAAGTTTCATTAGGTCCCATTTGTTTATTTGTGTTCTTATTTCCATTTCTCTGGGAGCTGGGTCAAAAAGAATCTTGCTGTGATGTATGTCATAGAGTGTTCTGCCTATGTTTTCCTCTAAGAGTTTGATAGTGTCTGCCCTTACACTTAGGTATTTAATCCATTTTGAGTTTATTTTTGTGCATGGTGTCAGGGAGTGTTCTAATTTCATACTTTTACATGTAGCTGTCCAATTTTCCCAGCACCACTTATTGAAGAGGCTGTCTTTTCTCCACTGTATATGCTTGCCTCCTTTATCAAAGATAAGGTGACCATATGTGTGTGGGTTTATCTCTGGCCTTTCTATCCTGTTCCATTGATCTATATTTCTGTTTTTGTGCCAGTACCAAACTGTCTTGATTACTGAAGCTTTGTAATATAGTCTGAAGTCAGGGAGCCTGATTCCCCCAGCTCCATTTTTCGTTCTCAAGATTGCTTTGGCTATTCGGGGTCTTTTGTGTTTCCATACAAATTGTGAAATTTTTTGTTCTAGTTCTGTGAAAAATGCCAGTGGTAGTTTGATAGGGATTGCACTGAATCTGTAGATTGCTTTGGGTACTAGAGTCATTTTCACAATGTTGATTCTTCCAGTCCAGGAACATGATATATCTCTCCATCTATTTGTATCATCTTTAATTTCTTTCATCAGTGTCTTATAATTTTCTGCATACAGGTCTTTTGTCTCCTTAGGTAGGTTTATTCCTAGATATTTTATTCTTTTTGTTGCAATGGTAAACGGGAGTGTTTTCTTAATTTCACTTTCAGATTTTTCGTCATTAGTGTATAGAAACGCAAGAGATTTCTGTGCATTAATTTTGTATCCTGCTACTTTACCAAATTCATTGATTAGCTCTAGGAGTTTTCTGGTAGCATCTTTAGGATTCTCTATGTATAGTATCATGTCATCTGCAAATAGTGACAGCTTTACTTCTTTTCCGATTTGGATTCCTTTGATTTCTTTGTCTTCTCTGATTGCTGTGGCTAACACTTCCAAAACTATGTTGAATAATAGTGGTGAGAGTGGGCAACCTTGTCTTGTTCCTGATCTTAGTGGAAATGGTTTCAGTTTTTCACCATTGAGGACAATGTTGGCTGTGGGTTTGTCATATATGGCCTTTATTATGTTGAGGAAAGTTCCCTCTATGCCTACTTTCTGCAGGGCTTTTATCATAAATGGGTGTTGAATTTTGTCGAAAGCTTTCTCTGCATCTATTGAGATGATCATATGGTTTTTCTCCTTCAGTTTGTTAATATGGTGTATCACATTGATTGATTTGCGTATGTTGAAGAATCCTTGCATTCCTGGGATAAACCCCACTTGATCATGGTGTATGATCCTTTTAATGTGCTGTTGGATTCTGTTTGCTAGTATTTTGTTGAGGATTTTTGCATCTATGTTCATCGGTGATATTGGCCTGTAGTTTTCTTTCTTTGTGACATCTTTGTCTGGTTTTGGTATCAGGGTGATGGTGGCCTCGTAGAATGAGTTTGGGAGTGTTCCTCCCTCTGCAATATTTTGGAAGAGTTTGAGAAGGATAGGTGTTAGCTCTTCTCTAAATGTTTGATAGAATTCGCCTGTGAAGCCATCTGGTCCTGGGCTTTTGTTTGTTGGAAGGTTTTTAATCACAGTTTCAATTTCAGTGCTTGTGATTGGTCTGTTCATATTTTCTATTTCTTCCTGGTTCAGTCTCGGCAGTTTGTGCATTTCTAAGAATCTGTCCATTTCTTCCAGGTTGTCCATTTTATTGGCATAGAGTTGCTTGTAGTAATCTCTCATGATCTTTTGTATTTCTGCAGTGTCAGTGGTTACTTCTCCTTTTTCATTTCTAATTCTATTGATTTGAGTCTTCTCCCTTTTTCTCTTGATGAGTCTGGCTAATGGTTTATCAATTTTGTTTATCTTCTCAAAGAACCAGCTTTTAGTTTCATTGATTTTTGCTATTGTTTCCTTCATTTCTTTTTCATTTATTTCTGACCTGATCTTTATGATTTCTTTCCTTCTGCTGGCTTTGGGGGTTTTTTGTTCTTCTTTCTCTAATTGCTTTAGGTGCAAGGTTAGGTTGTTTATTCGAGATGTTTCCTGTTTCTTGAGGTAGGCTTGTATTGCTATAAACTTCCCTCTTAGCACTGCTTTTGGCAATTTCTTTTTAAAACCAAATATGCAGTTATCATACAACCTAACAATTGTATTACTTCTTGGCATTCATCCCAGAACAAGGAAAACTTGTATTCGTACAAAAACTTGTACACTAATGTTCATAGAAGCTTTTTAATAGCCAAAAACTGGAAATAACCCTTATGTCCATCAATGGGTGAATAGTTAAACTCTGATGTACCGTATTCCATACCATAGAATACTACTCAACAATGAGAGGGAATGAATTACTGATACATTCAATCTTACAACCTAGATGGATGTTAAGGACATTATCCTGAGTGAAAAAAAGCCAATCTCAAAAGGTATGGTTCCATTTATATAACATTCTAGAAAAGATAAAATTAAAGAGATGGAGATCCATAAGTGGACATCAGGGGTTAGAGAAGGGGAAAGAGAGGGAGAGGGAATTCCTTTATGGTGATGGAATATTTCAATATTTTAATTGTGGGTAGTAGTTATATGACTGTATATGTGTGATAAAATAGAGTTGTTGTTTTTTTTAAAGAGACAATAAAAGGAGGGTTTTTTATTCAAAGGTATAACTGGATAAGTAGATTTGTTTACAACCATTCTTGTGAAATACTTTTTAAAAAAATACAACCAACTTCTTTGCAAATAGCAGAAACAGACCTCAACTATGATGACCTAATTTTTGGTGCATAATGTACATGATTAGGCAGAAATAGGCAAGCTCACACTGGTAGATCAACTATCTCAGTCAAAACTCCATTTGTGGCCCCCGCTTCTTGATTGATTTCTGTTCCCACTTCGTCTTCTACCATCTTGTCGACTTCCTGACCGACTCCCCTGTGGACTCTGTCTACCTGACCAGCCACCAGATCAACCACCTGACTGGCCTGACCGGCCTGACTGGCCACTTGACCAGCCACTCCTCTGTCTGGAATTAGCAGATGTGTTTCCATCATAATATTCTTCAATTTCAGGCAACTTGGCTGGCACTGAGAGTATCCAGTCTGAATCATGCCACTCTGCCTGTAACCTTTCTGACTCAGTTGTGGGAACATCAAAGCAAATGCCCATATTTCCTTTTAGGAGGCACATTCTGGTAGTTTGGGACACAGCACTACTACTCAGCTTTCTGTTAAGTTCTTTCCAGGCACAGCTAACATCCTGTATTTCTTCTGGGCTTTCCAGAGTCATGGTCACAAACCCCTTATCAGAGGTGATTAAAGAACGTGGTTCAAAACTTGATGTGCCAGAGATGTGGGCTAATGCTGCAGCCAGGGCATCCACTGCCCCTTTCTCTTCTATCAGTCTCTGAGCTGATGGACGGAAAAAATCAACAGCTGTGTAAGAAACGGAAGCCAGAGACCTGATGGCATCCATGCTTTTTGATTTAACTAAATCCATTGTAGAAGGAACACCTACATGTTTCAAAGTAATTCCTGCTTTTTGTTCCACATATCTGAATTGACCTCTTTCTCTTGGTTGATAAAAACATATGCAAATCTCTGTCCGGCCAGCTCTATCTTTGCATCCAGAGCGATGAATATAGGACTCAACATCCTGTGAGGGTGAACTCTGAATCACCAGGTCAACCTCAGGAATGTCCAAACCACGGGCAGCCACATTGGTTGCCACCGAAACTTTAAAACTACCCTCTCTGAAGCCTTTCAGTGTAATTTCTCTTTGTGACTGTGTGATGTTGCCATGTAAACACTGGGCATTCTCTTTGATGTGTGGATTCATGGCCATTTCCGTTACATTCTTTTTGGTCTCACAGAAGATAATAGCCCTCTCCCTTCAGACCCGCTGTAGACTTGAAGGGCATCTCCAATAACTGCTGGCCTCTGAGACCAATGGCACTGGATGGCCAGATGTTCCACAGTAGTTGCAGCCTTTTGAGTCATTTTCCCAACAAGGTCAACCTGTTCATATCTGGATTTCATGTATTTTTTTGCAACTTTGTATACCCACTGTGGGCAAGTTGCAGCAAAAAGTAAAGTCTGAGGATTGTCTTCAGAATCAGTTTTGTAGGATCCGTGGATAATATCTTCAACTTGTTCAGCAAAACCTAAATCTAACGTTTGATCCACTTCATCCAGCACAGCGTGGCGCAGTTTAGAAAGATCTAATCGGCCGCTCTGCAGATGATCTTTGATATGACCAGGGGTCTCAACCAAGATGTCAATACCATTTTGAATATGATTAATTTGGCTTTGATATGATGTTCCACCATAAAAACACGCCACACTGAGTTTCCTACTTATATATTTGAAGTCTTTGGCTACTTGGTTTGCCAATTCCCTTGTAGGAGCCAAAATAAGTACCTTTGGTGAGAGGCTTTTTTTAATTGTCTCTTGATTTCTTTGGAGTCTTTCAATCAAGGGGATGGCAAAAAGAGAATGTCTTTCCTGTTCCTGTCCGCGCTTGAGCAATTAAATCTTTTCCTTCATATACAGAACCAAAAGTCTTAACTTGAATAGGAGAGAGATATGTTACCCCTCGACCTTTCAGAAGCTTTATAGTCTCTTCAGAAATAGGGAAATTGGAGAAGGCTCCTTCTTTCTGTTCACGTGTTAGGGTCTCTTCTAGTTTATTATCACTTGATTTATGAGTAGAGCTATCTAAGAATGACACTCGCTTTGATTTTTTTTCATATTCATCAATATCTCCATTTGACAGATCTTTTCTTCTCGACTTACGAGATTTAGAAAATTCATCTGAAAGTCTGTTACATCCTTCCTCGGTGTCACCATTTAGCTTCTCTTTCATTTTAGCTCTTTTGGGTTTGGCAACATCCCGGTCATCTGCAACAACATTTCCTCTTGTTTCTGATTGCTCATCTGAGTCATAATGGTGCCTTGACTTCCTTCTATCACTCCAGCATTGTGTAATATGTTTTCGGCTTATCTTGTTTACATCTTCATAACAGCCCTATAAGGGAAGTACAGGTCCATAATCCCTTATCCGAATTCCGACATCCGTAGAGCTCTTTTGCCTCTCCTTCCTCTGGCTCTCGGTCTCCTCCAAAGGTGCCTCCAGCTCCATAATGTCCCCCCAGAGGAGTTTCCCAGGCATCATTCGCCACCGCTGCCGCCACCTCCCTCTGGGCACGGTGGCCACAACCACCTACGGGCAGCCACGTGTCACAGAGTTTTATACAAAGACATTTTGGGTGTAGTTTTGCCAAAACTAATGACGTCTAAGTCCTATAATCTAGTTGATTGTATTGTGCCAATCAATTTCTTGTTTTGATAATGCACTATAATATGTAAGATGCCACCATTGGAGGGGGCTGGGAGATGGGTGCATGGGACCTCTGTGTATTATTTTTGCCACTTACTAGTTTATAATTATTTCAAAATAAAATTTTTTTAAATGAGAGGGGGAAAGTATTAAAAAAATATGGTGACCAGAAAAATAAGTGCCACCAACAGGATAATAGGAATCACAGAAGAGAAAAAATATAGGAGGAAATATTTCAATAAAGTATGAAGATAAATGTTTTAGAATTAAAGAAAGAATGAAATAGCTTGAATTGAAAGTGTTCATGTACTACCAAACTAATGGATGAATACTCATAAATAGACCTAGTGACATTTAAGAATATCAAAGACTATTCTCAAATGTAACTCCAAAAGGTTACAAAGAGGAAGAGCAGATCACTTCCAAACAACAAGCATCATGATGGCATCAGACCTCTCTACAGCAACAGTAGTGTAAGTGGATATAACCGTCATGAACACACATGCAGTTAACTACACAAACTCAAAGTACAGCAGCAACTGACAGAGTTTCAGAGAGAAAACATATAGAGCAACAGTTGTATGAGACTTTTTGACACTCCCCTTTGAGACAATCAAGCAGGTGAAAATAAACAGATACAGAAGATCTAAATATAATTAATAAGCTTAATCAATGAGATATGTATACACAGCAAATAATGTTTTCGAATACACTGTTTCTGAATACAAATGGAACATTTACCCCCCAAAAATATATTAGATGATTAAGGATCAATATCAAGAGACTGTGTTCCTTTGACCATAATGCAACAATAGCAAAATAATAATGATTGCAAATGGATAACTTTAAAAATCACATATGTTTGGAAACTAAATACATAATACTGAAAAACCCTTTGGCTGGAATAAAATCTGCTTCTTCAGAAATTTTTGGTGTCTTACAAAGAAATTTTATGGTATAGTTTTCTTCATATAAGGCTAGTATTTATTAGGTTTATCCTTAGATATTTTATGACTTCTGCTTCTATATGTATAGATCACTTTTTCCATTACATATTCTGGTTAGGTATTACTGGTGTATAGGAACCTCCTAATTTTTATATGTTGATCTTGAATCTTATATTTTACTGAGCATTCTCCTAATTTTAATAGCTGAGTTATCTTGGCTTTTCTAGATGGTCATGTGATCCGTCAAATAATGACAGTTTGTACTCTTCCTTTCCAAGATTTACCACTTTAATTCCTATGTTTCTTTGCACCAAATATTATTTCTACTTTAAATATTGGCTCATCCTTGTCTTATTCATGATTTGAATTGAAAACTTCTAATGTTTCTTCCATTTAGTGTACTATTTCTGGAGATACTTTATATCATATTAAGTAAGTTTCCATATATTTCTCTTAATAAGAATCAGAATGGGTACCATTCCCAACATATGACTTAGATCTCTAAGAAGCTGGTTGCTGTACATCTCTCCATATTAAGTCAGAGAAAAAGAGAGAGGATCTGGGGTGCACATACTCAGCCCTTTTATGGATAAGACCTTGGAGTAGCAAACATCATCTCCACTCAACATCTCAATGGCCAGATATTCATCACATAGCCATATCTAGCTGCAAGGGAGGCTATTGATGATTAATGCTTTTCACTCAACAGCCCGTGCCCATCTGAGACACTAACATCATAGAAGTGCAAGAGAGCAGATGTTGGAGGACAGCTAGCTACACCAGATAATCATATGTTGTATTCCTTTGTTAATGTACTGAAACGCATTAACACATTTTTTTAAATTCCCCCCAAAAAGGAATTTTAATGTTTTATTCTCTGGAACAAACCTGGAATCTTTAGTAGATACTCAATATCAGATTTTATTTGTTTTACTGATGTGATGAAGGAAAGACACAGTGTTCTAAATGTTTATCTAAATCTTTTTTCAGATGTATAATGTTCCTTGTTTACAGTAATGCCCTTATTTTCAATGTACATACCTGATTCTCCTGTCAAAAATGTATTTGACCTCTTTACTGTTACTCTTCCTGTTTTCACACTAGATACTCAAACCACTTCTCAAATGAATATTTTACCATTTTGAAATTTATTTACTTTTGAGGCTCCCTCCCCTGTTGGTCCAGGAATAATTCCTGGAAAGCTGTGGAATGGAGAGAATTGTGGGATGTGCTTATGCATAAAATATAGCACACACAGTGATGTGTTAAGGTTTGGGGTGAGACATTCACCGGCAGTCTGATAGTTGCTACCCTCATTTCTCCCTAAGTGCAAACTTTCATTTACACAGAAAAACTGTATTTGAAAATATTCTAGGCCTATGGTCTTATTTCCAAAGTTCATTGAACATTAGCTCTTTACTCCATAGGGCTTCTGTCATAAAGTCTGGTCTACTTTTCCATCTGATGCTGGGCTAGACAGACACCTCAAAATCCTTTTACTCTTCCCTCTTAAACTCTTGAACCTATCATGGATTGAAAACTAGTGGCCCAAAGACTAACTCCAGGTGCTTTCCAGTTAAAAAAAACAAACAAACAAACCTTTAGATGGATGTGTTATTTTCTTCTCAAATCATCTCATTTCCTGTTGTCTTTTCACCGGGCTTATATTTAGATTCCTGGCCTGGCACCTGTAGGATTTGAATTTATGATTCTCTGCCAGGAATAGCCCAAGGCAACCATCTCTCTGCATTCTAAGCCCTGGACTCTTTTTTTTTTTTTTTAACATCTTTATTGGAGTATAATTGCTTTACAATGGTGTGTTAGTTTCTGCTTTATAACAGTGAATCAGTTGTACATATACATATGTCCCCATATCTCTTCCCTCTTGCATCTCCCTCCCTCCCACCCTCCCTATCCCATTTAACACACAACTCATCTCCTCTTTGGGGAAGCTTTCTCTGCCCGCCTCTCTTCCTCTGTGGTTGGTTTGCCATGTGGCTCTCCAGAGTCAAGATAACCCAAACACAAGGCACTCTCCTCCTAAATACACCTCCTCACTTGGTTGTCTCAGTTAAGATGCATCCAGAGAGGTAGATCAAATAACCTCTAATTAGACTCTTATCTATTACCAAACAATAAGTATAAAAAAACCTATAAATAAGTTTTAAACTTTTTTGGAAATATTTTTAGACTTACAGAAAAGTTGTAAAACAAAACCTTCTTGTACATCCTTTACTGAGCTTACCCTAATCATTAACACATTTTCTAATGTTAAATCACCCTCACCTTCCTAGGATAAATCCCCTGGGTCATGAAGAGTTTTTACTATATGGTTGGAATCTATTTGTGAGTGCTTTATTTTTGCATCTGTGTTTGTTAAAAATAATTTTTAAATTAATGCAGAAAGTGATAATACTTTACATTTCTATGGTACTTTGCAGGCTTTGTAAATCATTTCACATACATTATCTCACTTGAGAATAGATAATAATCTATTAAAAGAGCAGACTCTTTTTAAAAAAAAGTAGATATTAAGTGTATAAATAAAAAATATCTACAAATGGAAACTGCAGGTTTCTCTTAGTATTGACTAAATTCTAAAGGGCCATCCATGGAACTAAAGTAAGGATTAGGGGAGAGAGGATGCAGAGAATTGAAAAAGGATTTTTGCTCACATGAACTTAGGAGGGATTTTATCACCCTCCAAGATGCACAGGAAGGAAAGGGGCTGCCAGCTCTGTAAAATATCTAGCCTTTTGCTGGTTTTCTAAACATTCTATTAACACAGTGTTTAAACAACCTGGTTTTGAATTCATAAGTAAAGGATTTCCTGGTTATTCAACATTCTTTGACTTTTTGAACTTTTGTTTTGATTCCTTACTTATCTGCATGTACCAAATTAGATGATGGCAATTGAGCCCTCTCCCGGGAAAAGGAAGCACTAAAACTACAGGCTGCTCCTGCTGTTTAACTGGCAGCAGGGTCCTGTGTGTCCTGGCCACACGTTCTCTCGCAGGGCTGAAGAGTTTTTCCAGGATACACGATAATTACACAGCAGCGATCACACGGAAGTAGAAAGTGCCTTTGGGAGGAAAATAGATGGTAGGCTGACATCATTTTGCAAAAAGAGACACTCTATATTACAGTGACTAGGAGTCAGGGTATACATAGAATGGCCCAAATGGCAGGACCTCTTTGTAGATTTTACCCGTACAAAATATGCTTTTTTTTTTTAATGAATGGCTGTTATATGTTTAATCTTTTCATTTAACATATGAAGTGGACATTTTTCCAAGTATGTTTGGATAGCATGAGTTTTTTTTGTTGTTTGGGGTTTTTTTTTAACATCTTTATTAGAGTATAATTGCTTTACAATGGTGTGTTAGTTTCTGCTTTATAACAAAGTGAATCAGTTATACATATACGTATATCCCCATATCTCCTTCCTCTTGCATCTCCCTCCCACCCTCCCTATCCCACCCCTCTAGGTGGTCACAAAGCACCGAGCTGATCTCCCTGTGCTATGCGGCTGCTTCCCACTAGCTATCTATTTTACATTTGGTAGTGTATATAATCTATGACACACAGGAGGCTCTGAGGCTCGGGGAAGAGAAGTTGACAAAAAGCATATTTTGATATACACTACCAAAATATGCTTTTTGTTAACTTCTCTTCCCCGAGCCTCAGAGCCTCCTGTGTGCCATAGATTAGATGCTTAAGGCAGCACTTAACTCTGAGGAGATCTCTCAGCTGGGCTTTCAGCGCTGTCTCCCCCATCACCCCCACTTCTCCCCTCGCTCCCTCCTCACATACACCCTCACAAGCAATTACACTACAACCTACCTGGGGAGAATCTGCTGGCTTCTCTGGGACGCTACCTGCATCTTCAAAATGAAGCAAAGATCTGGGAATTGTCTGAAAACTCACATTGGTGCACATGTCTTATTTGAACAGATTAGATCCTATAGCAGCTTTTGGTCCTAGATTTTGTGCATTGATCAGACTGCTCAGATAATTCATCTAGCCCACTTTGTACCATTTTTGGACACCCTAAGTACCTAAATTCTTAATGACTATTTCTATTGCGATAAATGGATACCCTCAGTATCTCTTTTTATCACGCACAGTAATAGCCTAAAGTGCATGGAGAAATATCCCAGAATCCCATCTATTTTTTACCATCATCAGCCCTAGAAATTCATTATGAATAATGAAGATGAATAAGGTTGAGGTCCAGATGAAAAGAACCGCCCCATTTCCATTTTCACTGTCTTTTCAAGCGGATGTTGTATATCATGAAAGCACAACTGTGGGATGAACAACACAGGTAGTGTAACTAAGCACTTAAGTTTAAAATAAATGTGTTAAAGTAGCTAATTATACTTTATAGGAAGAGAAAATGTTTTCTCTTGTCCTGAAAAATGGGTGATGGGTAATTTAAAACTTTGTGGATATCCAAAATTTGGTTGCCTATTTTGTTTTTTTGAATTTTAGAATTTTATTTATTTTTTTATACAGCAGGTTCTTATTAGTTATCTATTTTATGCATATTAGTGTATACATGTCAATCCCAATCTCCCAGTTCATCCCACCACCACCCCACCCTCCCGCCATTTTCCCCCCTTGGTGTCCATACGTTTGTTCTCTACATCTGTGTCTCTATTTCTGCCCTGCAGACTGGTTCATCTGTACCATTTTTCTAGGTTCCATATATATGCGTTAATATACGATATTTGTTTTTCTCTTTCTGACTTACTTCACTCTGTATGACAGTCTCTAGATCCATCCACGTCTCTACAAATGACCCAATTTCGTTCCTTTTTATGGCTGAGTAATGTTCCATTGTCTATAGGTACCACATCTTCTTTATCCATTCATCTGTCAATGGGCATTTAGGTTGCTTCCATGACCTGGCTATTGTAAATAGTGGTGCAATGAACATTGGGGTACATATGTCTTTTTGAATTATGGTTTTCTCTGGGTATATGCCCAGTAGTGGGATTACTGGGTCATATGGTAATCCTATTTTTAGTTTTTTAAGGAACCTCCATACTATTCTCCACAGTGTCTGTATCAATTTACATTCCCACCAACAGGGCAAGAGGGTTCCCTTTTCTCCACATCCTCTCCAGCATTTGTTGTTTGTAGATTTTCTGATGATGCCCATTCTAACTGGTGTGAGGCGACACCTCATTGTAGTTTTGATTTGCATTTCTGGTTGCCTATTTTAAACATGCTGAGCTGAAGTGTGAAAAAGCTGTCCAGTTCCAGAGCCCAATTCTTCACTGTTACTCTCTATGGTCTCTTAATATAATTAAGGGGATAATAGGAGCATTGTTGTGCCGGGAGGGGCAGAAATTGGTGAAGAAAGGGTTAGGTTACTGAATAGTAAATATGTTAACAGCTCCACACCCAAAGAGCCTGGTATTGGTCAGCGAAAGATAGACTCATCTTACACTAAAAAAAAAAAAAATCCAAAAGTAGACAACAATATATGTCTGAGAATTTAGGGGAAAAATAAATTGCATCCTATCTGTCTCCTTTCTGCCCAGCACATTATAGGAGCTCAATAAATATGTTGTTATTGAATCACATTCAGATTGTTCAAGATTTAAATGGAAAAATAAAACTACATTTAAGGTTTCGAAAAGCAATTTTAGATGAGTATTTCTATCATCTTTGGTGGAGAAGAGCTTCCTAAGCAGAGTATCAAAACTAGATGCCATAAAGGAATACACTGATAAGTTGACTACTAAAAAGTATAAAACTTGTCCAAGTCTGAGCATACAGAGTCTTATATAAATAACCCCAAGATCTTATCCTCAAAAAAAAAAAAAAATCTCATTCTGGAGCCTTGAATAGACACGCTTAAAAAATAAAAATAAAAAAATAAAATGAAAACTTAGGATTCTGTCACTGATTAAATATCTACAAAGTGCCTACAACACTGGGATGAGCTTCAACAGGCCGGATTAGTCCAGTGTGCAAAGAGGATCATATTTCTGTAGAGACAAAACCTTCCAGCAGCTTTAATTCCTCACGAAACCTCAGACCACATGCAACCATTAGCTGAAGTAAACATGATGAGAGAACAAGCATCAGAATTGTCAGTAAATTCTGCAAAGTTGAAATCTAAGCCATCAGTTTCAGTAATTCCCAGAAATAACAGCCAAATCTAAACACTGTGTAGTTTTGTGATTTTTACAGTTGAGCCAGTGCAAAGGTTTTAGGAATTTAAAAAATCATATAATTGATGTCTCATACACAGACACCATTGTATCTAGTTAGCTTTTAAAAGTATTCATGTCAGCCTAAGTGAAATACCATCAAAGAATTTAGGATGGAAAAACTGCATAGAAATCAAGGTCAAGTGAAAGCCCTAAATAACTTCTAAGAGACTTGCAACACCCTGAACAAATATAATCTGACCTCAGCACGTGAATAAGGCCAGCTTTAAGCAGCTGAAGTGGTGTTTAATTTTGTCCAGAATCTATACCCTAATTGTAAATTTGTGCTTTAATTTGTAGTAACCCCAAGTAATAGGATATTTCCGTGTCGAAGTGGGGCCCGTAAAGAACGTTGCGGGCGTGGGTTTGAACGGGGGTGATCCCTGAGAACTAGCCTAGCGAAACTGATGTTCTAATCTGTGCATCAGCCACAGGGGCATGTCGAGTCGGCTCATTTGGAGCTGATATCAAATCCTTACTAAAGACCCCTTACGGAGGCCCCTGCACTCCTCACCAAGAGGCTGTGCCTCAGAGTGTCATGAAGAACAGGGACAATGAACCAGGTAACTCAGACTGAAGAAAGGTACGACTTCTGCTTCAAAGTGTCCAGTAAGACACTTGGCGGTGAGAGTATTTGAGAGCGGAGGCAAAACCATCCTGGAACGATCCATACAGCCTCTATCCTCCCTTTGCTTGGCGTGAGAATACACAAACTGTTTATATTGAATTAGGTAAAATAAGCAGAAGATAATTCTGAGACCATTATTTTATGTTGGCGGGTCATATTAGAGCTTGTTAAGAAGACTCCTTTGGCAGAAACAGACTCACAGATATAGAAAACAAACTTGTGGTTACCAAAGGGGAGACGGAAGGCGGCAGGGACAAATTAGGGGTATGGGATTAACAGATACAAACTACTTACTATGTATACAATAGATAAGCAACAAGGACGTATAGTATAGCACAGGGAATTATAGTCATTATCTTGTAATAACTCGAAGAATAATCTATAAAAATGCTGAATCACTATGCTGTATGCCTGAAAGTAATATAATGTTGTAAATCAACTATATTTTAATACACTTTGGGGTTGCTTTGGGTACTCATTGTAGGAGAAAACTGCCTTGGGAATGATTAGTAGAAATCTGTAATTGAGTACCCCCAGTGTCCATGGGAAAGAGAGAACTCACAGACAGATGACATGAAACTGGGCATTTTATCCTTTGCCACGGGGTACAAAGTGCCTTTGCCCCTCCTCGGGGGGATCTGTGAAATGCAACATAGAACTGTAACCTAGGCTGGCTGGGAAGGGTCTACCCTTTACTAGACCAGGGTCAACCCCACCTTAAGGAGCTAGAAAGTAGCACCGTCATGACCTCGCTGGTACCAAAATCACGAGTTTGTTTTAGGTTCTTTTCTCATATACAAGATAGCAGCATCCCAAGGTAGCTGAAGAAAGAGAAGATTCAACTCCGTTTCTGGCTATTAGATCTGAGAATTAGACCTGGCTATTTGATCTGGCATAGAATCATTGAAAGAAGTGTCATTATTTGGTGCCTGTTCCTTTGTCCAGACATTTCACTGTGATTTTCTCTTTCTCTCATCCCCTTACCCTGTTGTCCCTCTCACAACAGGTGTAGAAGACATCGTGGCAATAATGATTCCTGAGCCCAAAGGGAAGGAGATAGTAAGCCTGCTGGAGAGAAACATCACCGTGACGATGTACATCACCATCGGAACCCGGAACTTGCAGAAATACGTGAGCCGCACCTCGGTTGTGTTTGTCTCCATCTCCTTCATCGTGCTGATGATCATTTCCCTCGCCTGGCTGGTCTTCTATTATATCCAGAGGTTTCGATATGCAAATGCCAGGGACAGGAGCCAGGTGAGTAGCCGAAAGTTAAAAAAAGAAAAAAGTTAAAAATTATTACCAGAATAAGACATATTATTGTGTAAACTTTGGAAATCACAGAAAATACCAAGACCAAAACCAAAATTACCTATGATGCCCCGACTCAGGATAAACACTGTTAACATTTGCTGTATAGTTTTTCAGATCTTTTCCAAGTACACATATTTTGATGTTTTGCTAACATTGTTCTGTAACATGGAAGTGCTTTGTCCCACATTCCTATTGCTCATTTGGGGGACAATTATTTACTTATTTAGGCACAAAATAAATGGAGAAAGAGGAAGGGAGCTGAGATTATGCTGATTGTATCAACATAATGTGGAAAGAGCCAGGATGTCCTCCTTGTGAACAGAAGGAGACAAAAAATAAAAGGTATTTTAAAAAACAATTAATTTTGGAACAGACAGTGCCTACACAGTGTAAAATGCAAAAGGTGCAAAATGGTATACAGTGAAAAGTAATTGCTTTCCCACGTTTGTCCCTCAATTAAGCAGTTCTTCTCCTTGGAATATCTTCTCTTCCAGGGATATTTTATGGGCTTACAAATGTGTGTGTGTGTGTGTATGTGTGTTTTTAAACAAATGATAGCACACTTAACTCTGTACCAGTATTTCTCACTTCATCTTGGAGATTAATTCTTATCAACACTCAACCCAAGCTGCCTTCTCATTTCTAATAACTGTACAGGCAGACCTTGGAGATATTGCGGGTTTCATTCCAGACCACTGCAATAAAGCAAATATCTCAATAAAGCGAGTCAACAGGAATTTTTTGGTTCCCCAGTGCACATAAAAGTTATGTTTACCCTATACTATAGTCTATTAAGTGTGCGATAACATTATGTCTAAAAAAAACAATGTGCGTACCTTAATTTTAAAATATTGCTAAAAAATGCTAACCATCATCTGAACCTTCAACTCATCGTAATCTTGTTGCAATAGTAACATCAGAGATCACTGATCACAGATCACCATGACAAATATAGTAATAATGAAAAAGTTTGAAGTATTGTGAGAATTACCAAAATGTGACACAGAGACACAAAGAGCAAATGCTGCCAGAAAAAATGGTGCCGATAGACTTGCTCAATGCAGGGTTGCCACAAGCCTTCAATTTGTAAAATACACAGTATCTGTGAAGGGCAATAAAACGAGGTATGCTATATAATGTTTTATTTTCTGCATATGCTGCATTTATTTAACCAGCTCCTATTAATGGATATGTTTTCTCTTACCAAAAAACAAAACAAAACACACACACACACAAACATGTACACGTGACACAGCACATTTGTGAGTATATCTGTATGGTAAATTCTGGAAGTTTTATAGCTAGGGTAATAGTATGCGTACTTTAAACTATAATAGATACTGCCAAATTGTCTGCCAGAAAGGTTGAACCAATTTATACATTAACCAACAATATAGTAATACTGTTTATACTAATATAAACGACATTTGTGCAGTAGTGTATTAATTTAATACTGCTTATACTAACATATACAACAATATACTAATAACAAACACTATTTACGCATATCCTTACCAAATGAATGTTACAGCTTTTTTGTTGTATGCAATTTAATAAGTTAAAAATGATATCACATTTTTCTTATCACAAATAACATAAAATAGAAAAAGGTGATTTTTTTTTTTCTATAAAGTATCTGCTTACATTATTAGACCACTTTTCAATTGAGCTGTTGGTCACATCATACTGATGTGTATAAGCTCTCTACTGGTCAGAGCAGTTAACCCTTTTTTGGGGGATCCTACAGATTCCATTTTTTTCCTCCCAAGTTGTCATTGTCTTTGATTTATCTTTGGAGCTTTTTACTATGCAGAACTTTGGGGGTATTACATAACTGAATTTATCAATTTTTTTATAGCTCCTGAGTTTTATATAATAAGATCTTCTATAGCCCAAGACTATAGAAAAACAGTATCTCATGGTTTCATCCACTGCTTTTTTCATTTCACTTTTATGATTAAAACTTTAATCTACAGAGAACTTATTTCAGTGTAAGGAATCAAGTACAGAGCCAACATTATTTTTGTTTCAGATTGCCTACCAGTTTTTGTAACGGGTATTTATTGAATAATTAATCTTTTCCTTCTCATATGCAGAACCCTCCCCCATCTAGCATATATTAAAGCCCCATATGTATTCGGTTCTATTTCTATGCTCTATAAAATGTAGCTTTAATCTGTCTATTCACATTCCAATATCATACTATTTTGAATATTTTAGCACCATAATATGTCTCATATCTGTTCATGCTAATCTTCTTTTATTGCTCTTTCACTTTTTTCATGTTTACCTTTATATGATTTTAGAATCACTTTTAGCTAGGTTTTTAATTTATAGAATAATTTAGAAGGAGTTTATATCCTACTGATGTTGAATCTTCCTATCGACGTGTAGTATATGTTTTCCCTTTATTCAACTATTCTTTTTATTCCCTAATAGCATTCAAAATATCCTCATTTAATCTTGCACATTCTTCTTATGTTTATTCCTAGGTCATGGTGTTGCAATTATAAATGAAATCCCCTTTTTCATATGGGGAAGTCTTTTGATTTTTTTATGTTTATTTTGTACATTATTATAATTTAGTAATTTATGTATTTTATAATTTATTATCATTTTAAATTATTATTATTACCATAATAATAGTGATATTACATAGTATATATTAAATGCAGGCATGTTGTAAGAGCTCTCTATATATTTACATACTTAATCTTCTTAATAACCTTATAGCAGATAATTCTGTTTTCTTCATTTTACAGAGAAGGAAACAGAGGTTAAATGAGTTGCCCAAGGTCACACGGCTAGTTACTAATAGAGACAGCAACTGAACCAACAGCAAGGCTTCAGAGTGTATGCTCTTAAGCACTACATTGTAGTACTTGTGATTGTTTGTATTAGTTTATCAGGATTATACTAATAATATGCAATCAATGATAATTTACTTCTTTCAAATTTTAAAACTCCTTTTTTTCTCTATTATCTAACTTCACTGACTTGTGCCTCCAGAATCAACTAAAGTAATAGTAGTAATAGTGAACATATTACTCTTCATTCAGTATTTAATGGGAACATTCTGAGTTTAATGGATCATTTTTATCATTTCTCAATTTTAATATTTCCCCATGCAGTCTTCTAGGTTAAGATATATATTTAACATGTTATATAAATGTCAACATAGTCCTGTTTTATTCAGAGTTTTTAATCAAGAATGTACTTTTAATTTTAACAAATGCCTTTTCAAGAGCTGTAGTCTGGGTTTTCTCTTTTGATCTATTAATAGGAGTGGTTTAAATTAATGGGTTTCCTAATATTGAGCCATC
The DNA here is from genome assembly GCF_028021215.1 of Eschrichtius robustus. NCBI lineage: Eukaryota > Metazoa > Chordata > Mammalia > Artiodactyla > Eschrichtiidae > Eschrichtius > Eschrichtius robustus. The sequence goes on along the minus strand of NC_090827.1, from coordinate 32,869,415 downwards.
CTGAATTTCCAGTACATGCTAATCCTCTAATGTATGCTAGATTGTTTTGATCATATCTTATGTGGTACATTATTTATTTTTTACCTTGATATTCACATGTGAAATTTGTCCATACTTTACATTTTTATCATGTTTAGGTAATGGCTATACTGGTTTTATAAGAAGAATTTGCAAATTTTCCTCCATTTTCTGTAGTCCAGAGTTGCAGTGTCCAATATGGTAGTCAGTAGCCATGCGTGACTATTTAAATTTAAATTAATTGTAATAAAATAAAATGTAAAATTCTGCTCCTCAGTCATACTAGCTACATTTCTAGTGGCCACTAGAATAGATACAGCATAGATAGGACACTTTCATCATCATAGAAAGCCCTATCGGACAGCCCAGTTCTAGAGCATTTTAAACAGTCCTGGAATTAGCTGATCCTTAAAGTATTATAGCACTTTTTGTAAGCCAATAAATTCTAAGTTGTTTTAGGAGGACAGCTCTTGGACTTTCTATTTATTTTATGGAAATTTGTCTGTTTAAATTTTCTACAGCTTCTGGAACAATTTTTTTAAACATTTTTATTGCTTTTTCTGACTCTCAAAATGATGCATGTTTATTCTAATAAATTTTGGCAATCATAGAAAAATACTAAAAGAGAAGACAAAATCACCCATCACCTTACTGAATTGTTAACAACTGAGTACATTACCTTTCAGACTTTTAACCCCATATATATATATATATATATATTCAGTAAAATGTCATCGTATATGTGTCTATGTATGCATGAGATACAGACACACATGTAAGACATGTAAGTTTGTGTTCTCTTTTTTTTATTAAATGGTGAGCATTTCCCCCATCATTAAATAATCTTTGAAACATGATTTTTGGTGGCTACCTAGTATTCGGGTTCCACCACTTACCACAAGTGGACAAGATACTTTATGCTTTAGTTTTCTAAACTAAATGGGAATATACCTTCTTTGTATAGTTATAGTGAGGATTAAATGGCTTAATGTATCTTATATTTTAAAGTCCCTGAACATGATCAATCACTTACAAAGCTCTCAATGAATGGTGTCATTATTACTATCATATAGATTCCATAACGATTACATACAATTCCAACTTTGCCACTTTTACTGAATATTCTGGAATTTAAGTGGACAGTTATTACCAGTTAGACTCAAGGCAGTGAAACTAGATATAGAACAAATATGTTCAGTTCCACTGGTTCCTAAGGGTTACATTTGAAGAAACCATACAAATATAAATCAGTTATTGCAAAGACACTTACCAGCTGATCCAACAATGATAAATAGAAATGGTACCCCTATCTTTTTGAGTCTACAGATAATCCAAGCAATCATTGGGAAATTGAGGTAAGGATGAAATTTTAGGCTTGACTTGGTTGAGTAACTGTTTCAATTGCTGGTTCACTTTGTGCGGGTAGATAGAGATTGCATTTCTGTCTTGGCCTATGCATACTCTGTGATGTATGTGAAAAGCAAATTAGAAGTGGATGGGGTTTAAGTGTTTACTCTGCTCCCTTCCTTGAATTACAGGATGTTGCCTTCAGGTTACTCAGTGAATTTGGATCATGCTGAAAGTTAGCACTGTTTCTTGATCAAAATAGACACCATACTTTAGCCCTTTTATGAGTGGAATAAGAATATATAATTTCCCTTAGAAAAATATTTTTCTTTTGATGGGCAGTGCTTCGTTCCATTCAGCAGAAAGTTACAGCTGTATAAGCTATAGCTGTACTAACCATCAGGTGAACTGAAGTCATTTATTTTTATTGAAGCACTATTGGCCCTTCAGAAAGAGTAACTCTCGGGTTAGCTGTAGGCTCACAGTCTGAAATGGAATATCAAAGGCATTAATGTTACATTGGTGAAGTATCTAACCTTTCAGGTGTGTGATAGATAGACTGAACTTGAATTAGCCCGAAGCGTACCTCAGTCTCTGCTTGGCTTGGTGGAGATCACACTTAGAGGAGAGTCACCATCATCTTACACAATCATTAGCCTTTTCAGATCATTTCAATGCAGTCTCTCACAGAGTAAGATTTGCTTGATGTTCTTTATGTTAGTAACCTCACAGCGAGGTAGATGATGACATGGAGACTAAGGGCCACAATTTAAAGTGGAGAAGGAGATTTGGCTGGAGTGCCATGTTTCCTAAAGCAACTATACCAAGATAGTGCCAGTGCAAGGTAAGAGTTAAACACACAGCTTTGGAGTCAGGTCTGGATTCAAATCTTTACTCTGGCAGTTTCTAGTGGTATGATCTTATGTGAGTCTTCACCTTTCTGTGCCTAGATTTCCTCACATATAAAGTGGGAATGGGGACTTCCCTGGTGGTCCAGTGGTTAAGACCGTGTGCTCCCAATGCAGGGGGTATGGGTTTGATCCCTGGTCGGGGAACAAAGGTCCCACATGCTGCACAGTGCAGCCAAAAAAATAAATAAATAATAAAAAAATAAAGTGGGAATGACCACGGGCCATCCCCACAGGCCTGATGCAAGGATCCAATGAGAAGATATGTGTGATTGGTTATCCGAGAGTTGTTAACTGGATCGTTCTTATTTTATTTTATTTTATTTTTTGGAGCAGAGAAAGGTTTATTGCAGGGCCAAGCAAGGAAAATGGGTGACTTGTGCTAAAAAAAATCTCCAACCTGGATTGTCTTTTTAAAGATAAAGCAATTCTTAGATAATAGTATTTCCCCCCCCAAATTTAAATAGCCCCATTTTTTAATAACTCACATGTAGTTAAGTCTAGATATGGGCTTTATGTCCCAGGTGACACAGTTTGAAACAAAATGGGATTTTTTTGTTCAGAGGTATGGGAAAAGGAAGGCATATCAATAGACTACAGAGAAAGAATCTGGCATTCTTGGAGAAAAACTTCCCATGCAGCAGTGTGTTTCGATTAACAATAACAGTGTATGCACACTGTAAAAAAACAGGCAAAATAAAAGAGCATCCATTTAAAAGTAAGCATTCTCCCCCCTCAGACTCTCTTTGTCCATTTCCCTCCCTCTAGGTCTCCCAAGAGGCAACAAGTCTTAGCACTTCCCTTTCTATGCTTCCAGAAATTTCTGTGTCTATAAATAAGAAAAGTTCCTTTCCACATTTATTACATGCATGAGGACTCTGCCTTCACATAGCATATATTGTAGTAGCATCAACAGGCAATACACATAAAAACAGATACGAGCCCATGTGGAGGGCTGTACGGGAGTCAAGATGACAGGTGATGGGTTTGGATTAGAGGGAGCAAGGTGGAGAAGCCAGATGGGCGTCAGATTAGGGCAATATTTTAAAGTCCTGTGGATTAGATGTAGAATATAAAACACATATCCTAGTTCATACCTGTTGTACCAGCTTAATTATTACTAACCCCCATTTTACTCTCCCAAGTGTTCCGGTTTAGATAATAATCACATGGTTATCATATGTGTGAGGGAAGGAGAAGAATCAAGGGTGCAATTAGGTCAGTTCTTACAGCATTAACTGAAATAGGAAAAACAGAAGAGATCCTGAAGGGCTGGGGAATCTGGAATTTGGGTATGGAGATGTGAAATTTTAGAAGCCAACACAACAGTGTAAATCAACTATACTTCAATTTAAAAAAAAAGAAACAGATACTAAATAAACATTGGGGGAAAAAAAAAAGAGGCCTATTAGATCGAGATGCCAGGTAGGTATTTCTTATACAAGCCGAGAGGTTAGGGGAGAAGAGCTGGAGGTGGAAATATAAGAGTCATCGGTATAGAGATCCCATTTAAATGGTCAGGACAGGGTGAGCGCCCCCTGGAAGTGGGCATCCAGAGAATAGGCCTGAAGACAGCCTGATGTACGCTCACACCCCAGTCTCTCTCCCTCCATCATATTATTTTATGCATTTGTTTTCTTTTCTTCCCAATTCTTGTCACTATTTGAAACCATTCCCTCCTCGCCTTGTACCTTCCCCTGCCTGCAGGCCCTCTGAGGCAGGTGCAGCAAAGATGCTGGTTTGCAGAGACCAAGCACAGCCTCACGCTCCCTCTGGATGCACTGCCCCTTGGCTCAGGGTCACTGCCCTGCCGTGACCTTCAGTCGCGAGGCTTGTCTTTCTTGGAGCCCTGTCATCTTTTCTCCAGGGCCAGGCTGCTTTGGGGACCCTGCTGTCAGCCAGCCTGTGGATGCCTGAGTCCAGTGCCTGACTGTTTCAAGTTCCCTCTCCACAGAGTTCAAGGAGGTAGCTGGACTCCTGTCCCCCATTCCCAAACAAGCCCTGGGGCCTGGAAGAGCCCATGGAAGCATCCTGCGTGGGTTAGGATACAGGTTGGCCCAGAGCACACATGGAACCGGTAGGGGGGCTGCTTTTCATAATGTCACATTCCAACTAACCGGGTCTCAGCTCCGACCGGGCCCAGAGTTCTCTGTTACATAATCAAACATAGACCCAAACACAAATGGGACCCTCCCAGGCAGCTAAGTGAAGATCTAGAATACTGTCAAGGCTGAAGTGTCAGGAGCTGGGACCACTTAAAGGCGAGTAGAGTGTTTGTATCTAACGCCTGTTTTGGAGCAAAGTGGAATCAGAGACCTGGGCAAGGTGGGGTCATGAGGCAGGAGAACAGTCCAGTGCAGGAAGAGCTTAGAGGTTTTGGAGTCAGGAACCGGGTCTGAATCATAGAGATAGGAACAATGGTCCAGCCAGCCAGGCAGAGCAAGGCGCGAGGAAGCGAGGAAATCGTGCTCAGGCACAAGAAGCCTTTTCTATCACACTCACACCTGTGAAGTGTGCAAGGACACACGAGTAAAAGCACGAAGGCGGTATGGGAAGAGAAGCTGCAGGTCACAGCCCACTTCTCAGAGATGGAAAGGTCCTATGATGATTAGGAAGAACATTGTGCTGGCCATTTAACACATGCCAAGGTGGCTTTTAAGTGCTAGGCCATGTCTCTCTGTCTCTCCTCACAAGTCTCATGAGGGCCCTGGATCAGTACTTTAAGGAAATAGCCCACGGATGTCACCAGGGTGGACCTCTACCCTGCATCACCCAGACAGCTCTCAGATCAGCCCTGAGAACCGCAGTTCTCAGAAGGGCTGCAGATGGGAAACCACAGCTGTAAGGATTTGGGAGGCAGTAGATACGTGGCCATTCTACTCATCTATTTGAGAATGCTGACTGCCTGATATGAGAATCATAGTTTTTTTTAAATTTTTATTTTATATTGGAGTCTAGTTGATTAACAGTGTTGTGTAAGTTTCAGGTGTACAGCAAAGTGATTCAGTTATACATATACATGTATCTATTCTTTTTCAAGTTCTTTTCCCACTTAGGCTATTACAGAATATTGAGCTGAGTTCCCTGTGCTATACAGTAGGTCCTTGTTGGTTATCCATTTTAGATATAGCAGTGTGTACATGTCAATACCAAACTCCCAATCATAGTTTTTAGAATTTAAAAGGACACAAGACATAATGAATTTGAGAGAGAGAAATGTTAAGTGATTTTTTTTTCAAGGGCACACAACCAGGTTTTTGATTTCAAGGTAGAGTGATTGCCAGCGGACAAAGCTCCCTTCACAGTACCGAGGTACTGAGGAGACCTGGCCCACCAAGAGGGCCGCCAGCCCCACTTCAGTCACAGCAGGAAACGTGAGCAACTCCCTACCATTCTACCGTTTGAAGATTGGCCCTTTTTGGCTTTAGAAGTAAGGATTGATTGCTAAGCCCTTTCTAGTATCTGATTTAAGATCCTCCACCTCAGGGGGCTTCAGAGAGAATGCTAAACGTTACTCCTCATTCTACCAACGAATGACCTCTCATCTGGGGACCTCTTCTTTTTTTTTTAGACACCAATTGTACTTGAACATTTGTGTGTTTTTTGTTTTTTTTTAATTAATTAATTTATTTTTGGCTGTGTTGGGTCTTCGTTTCTGTGCGAGGGCTTTCTCTAGTTGTGGCAATCAGGGGCCACTCTTTATCGCGGTGCGCGGGCCTCTCACTATCGCGGCCTCTCTTGCTGCGGAGCACAGGCTCCAGACACGCAGGCTCAGTAATTGTGGCTCACGGGCCTAGCTGCTCTGCGGCATGTGGGATCTTCCCAGACCAGGGCTCGAACCCGTGTCCCCTGCATTGGCAGGCAGATTCTCAACCACTGTGCCACCAGGGAAGCCCTGGGGACCTCTTCTTGAACCTTGAGGCGGGGAGCCAGATCCAAGACTGACTCTTGATCCTAAATACCAGTGTGCACCCTGGGAGCCCTCCGCTCCCCACCAGGAGGTTAAGAATCCCTGTGTCCCCCATTTCCCAGCTGTGCCACTTTGGCTGCTGTTCACTAATTCTTACCCTGCTTATAGAAACCCTACAGGACAGGGGCTTCCTGGTGGTGCAGTGGTTGAGAATCTGCCTGCCAATGCAGGGGACACGGGTTCAAGCCCTGGTCCGGGAAGATCCCATATGCCGCAGAGCAACTAAGCCCGTGCGCCACAACTACTGAGCCTGCGCTCTAGAGCCCGTGAGCCACAACTGCTGAGCCCACATGCCACAACTACTGAAGCCCACACACCTAAAGCTCACGCACCACAACGAAGAGTAGCCCCCGCTCACCGCAACTAGAGAAAGCCCGTATGTAGCAGCAGAGACCCAAAGCAGCCAAAAATAAAAACAAATAAAAGAAACCCTACAGGACAAAACCCGCCAGCAGCATTCCTGCCATGGCCGTGCCTGTGGCCTGTGAGCCTGTCTTCTGGTGATGCTCTGGGACATTGTCTCACTGTGTCCTAGGACATCCCACCTCAGACACAAGGACTGGGTCTGCATTCTGAAAACCACAGGACTCCTAGTAGATGGCAGCTCTTTCGAATATGAGCAGATCAGATAAACTAAATCAGGTTCTTTTTTGTTTTTCATAAACAATATTGCCTTTGAGGCTAACCCAAAGAAACTAGACCTGTTTTGTATTGTTTCATGTAAGGTCTGGTAATGACATTCAACAAAGCTTTCTTGAAAGAGTTACCTCTCCCTGAGAATACCTTTTCCTATTATTTGCATGTACATGGCCCGTATCCCTTTGATTTCTTTTGCACATCTTGGTGCTGAAGTGATGTTGGAACAAAAGAAGTAATGGAATTTAAAACAAACTTGAACTTCACAGGAAAAGAGAAAGGGAGGGGATAGGAGTAGGCCAAGTGTCTGCCATCCAGGGAGGGTCTGTAAGTGGAGATGCTTCTTTGGTCCCTGATTGACACTGCGCTGTCCTCAGGGGATAGAGGGCAAGTATTCAGTGAGGTCATTAGCCATTGATTTACTGTGTTTCGATAATTCAGGTCTCAAAGGATCTTTGCCTCCCAGTTCTGTTCTGCGCGGCTGACAATGATGAGCTGGTAAAGCTGGAAATGACATGGCTTTACATACCTAAGCTTACTAATAAAAGAAACTAAGGTCCAGAATATTTAAGTGACTTGCCCAAAGTCACACAGTCAGTGAGTGCCAGCAAGAGGACTGAAAGCTGGATTTTCTTACTCCCAAGCCATTGCCTTCTCCTCTACAACACCTCCCCCCAGAAATAATCCTGATGTTTTTACCTCATGCCCTGTGTGCACAAACAGCTTTAAGTCCTTACCCTGTGGAGTCACCATGGCCGCCAAAAGAGTCTAATTCTTTTATCCATATTTCTAAATGGATGGAGGGGTGATTTGCATCATAGAAATTGATTGGACTTGCTGTGCAATGGTTTCTGTCCCATCAGGCAGGCCCAGGAGAATCATTATTATGTATTAGAGCAAGTGCGGGAAGTGGCTGAGTCACCCGTGGCCACATGAGCATCCAGATGACTGGGACCAACTCTGTTTATGTCTATAATGTCCTCTCTTCACCTAGAACATAAGGACACTTAGTTATTTTTCCACTTGTTCGTGTTGGTGATGACAGTAATCACGATTAGAAAATATAGCTGTCAGAAAAAAAAAGAGGCAAAGATGATACAGAATTATTCAACCAAATGAGATAGGAGGAACATAAACTCGATTTTGATGCTGTGTTTTGGCATCCTTATTCCTAGTTTTTTCTCACCTTGACTGCATTTCTGTTTATAACACAGAGGGGAACAAGAGGGAGATGTCTTATTTTTCTCAGTTTCTTAAGTATTTAGGAGATAACTAAATTTTATCTCCTAAATTATACATCTTGGGTTTGAGTCTGTCATTGTTTACTATCCCTGTTGGTGTTTATGTCAGACTTTATTCTTCTAATAAATGGCTCTGTGTTTATTTTCCATAAAGCTGTTTATCTTCATTCTTGTCAAGGAACCAGTAACCTTGGTAAATATTTTCTTATACCTGTTTCAATCAAATTGATGAGTAAATCTAATTACCAAGATGGCTCAACTCCTGACAATTTTTACTGAAAAGTATAATATGATTTGGATCTGGTTGGGTTAGAGAAAATCTATAGGAGCATCCTGGAGAAGGGATAGGAACCCCTGCCTGAAACAACAGGTCTGTACAAACCTGAGGTGGTCCCTATCTCTGCCCAAGGTGGTCCCTACATCTACCTGAGGTGGTCCCTAAGTCTTCCATTAGCATCACATCACTCTGCATTTCTAAGGAGCACAAAGGAGAGAGTCTGTTTTGTGATCATCTTCTGCTCCAGTCCCTAGATTCTCTGCTCAACTACATACAAGACTTGGTTTGAGCAAGGTCTGTAGCTTTCCCTTTCATTTATACTCGGTGCAGTTAAAATCCCAAAGACAGAACAGACCAACTACAAGAGCAACAACTTCCTTATTTGGGCCATTTTATTAAGAATGTTTATGGGCTTCTGTCATTAGTTTGCATTTTGGAAATCCAATAATACTAGTGTGAAAATAGTTGAAAGTGGGACGGACAATCGTCTTTATTCAGAAGCCAGTATTTCTGATTTTCATGTCACTTAAGAAGAAATAGAGACATGCCTATATTGACAAAATTTGGCTACATGCACATGGTCATAGCATTTTTTTAAACTTTACAGTACTTTCCCCTGGTCCCATAGTTATCGTCTATATCTCAGAAGCTGGTTTTTCCATATTTTCCAGGTATCTAGATCATCTGTTTTTCCCCTGGCAGGGCAGACTTTCATATCCTTCATTAGTCCCTACCAAAATGCGATCTTTTTCCTCCTCAAAAGAGGTATAGGTAAGCTTTGCTTACCTTATCACATGTCTTACTTATATTTTTCCATAAATTTTCCCATTAACTGGCTGAATTTCTCAGGTTGTATTTCATGCTTTTAAAAAATCTCTGGATTTAAGATTTTATTCACCTATCAACCGTTTATGGAGTTTCCATTAGACAGTAAGCTGCAGAGGGCAGGAAAGTGTATATATTTTTTCACTACTATTGTTTCAAAACCCAGAGCTAGGCCTGGAAAAAAATAAGTGATCCGAGATATGTGTGGAATGATCACAGGTCACTGATTGAAGGCAGCTTTATTCTAGGTGCTGGGGACACAAGGGGAAGCAAAAATAAACCCAGTTGTGCACTCAGGGAGCTCACTTGAGCGAAATGGAACAGGAATTGATCGTCAAAATAAACATCAACTTGCAAATGTTGTGACAGTGCCGTGAAGCAAAGGTACAAGGAGCTGTGAGGATCTGGACTCGAGGGGTCCTCTCTCCTGAAAGAAGAGGGCGGAGCTGCCTGAGGAAGTGGCTTGAGTTAAGACCAAAGGATGGTTAGGCACCAGCTAGAGGAAGAGGAAAGGAAAGAGAGTTGCATCCTGTTTAGTTTCATCTCAGTTCTTTTCTTTTCCTCTCACTGTATGTTCCCCCTTGGTATTTATCATTATAGCCTCTTCCTATTTTTCCCACCACCTTAGTTTGCTCAATACTCATGGATTTCCTTATAGGTCTCAAGTGTATGTTGGTCTCCTTTTAGGAAACAACCAAAGCTTACTTTTCTGTTAAAAATGCCAGTAATTATTTTAGAAACTAAGGACAGAATATCAAAGAGAAAAATGAATTAACAAGGGGAACATGTCCTCGTCTACCTATTTAATCTAATTGGGGTATGCTTAGGGACATGCCGTATGACAGGTACTTAATAGATTTTGATTGGTTGGTCAGCTGATTGGTTAGTTGCTTGGCTAGTTGACTGAATGGCTGGTTGGCTGGCTAGATGTTGGTTGCTTAGCTAGCTGATTAGTAGGTTGGCTGGCTAGCTAGCTGCTGGCTGACTGGGTAAGTGTTTGGTGATTGGCTGACTGCCTGGTCGGTGGATTGGGTAATTGGTGAAAAAATGAGAGGGGTAATTTAGCTTTGGTTTTAAATTCAGACTTAATTTTACTCAGATTCTGACTGACCTGTCACTAACTCTATGATATTAGACAATTTACTTAAGCTCTTTAAGTCTCAATTCATTCTATAAAATGGTATTTTTCTCATAGAGCTGTTGTAAGGATAATAGTGATATAGCTTACAAAGCTTTAGCATGGTACTTAGGCTAAATGAACTCTTCATTAGTATATGCTCACTATTTTAAGGAAAAGAAAGAAGCTAGAGTTTTATTTCCAAAAGAAGCAAAATTAGTGAAAGCAGATGATTATTCTTTTTAAATGTTTGCCCTATTTATCTCAGTCCTTCAAATATGTTTCAGTGCTGCAAATACACTTCTGTTACAGACTAGAAATACACAAACCTGAGAAGATTACAGTATGTGGAAAACTCATAAGCGCACAAGCAAACCATTTTTTTCCTCGACAGATTAAAACATAATTCTCTCCCCACCCTCTTCCTCTCCCACTCTTCCTCGTGGCCCTATTATTGTCTTATTGTAGGGTGCATTAGGATACTAACTTCCTCTATTAAAAAAAGGAGTGCATAATATATTATTTCTTAACGTGGGTGATGATGGTTACCCAGGTGTTTTGCTTTATAACTATTTGCTAAACTGAATATGTATGATTTGTGTATTTTCCTATGTGCACACTCACACTTAAACACACACAAAAGAGGTGAAATTGGCATGTAACAAGGTGATGGGATAGGATAGTACAGACCAAATATAAACCTAAGTTGGGTCTAGACAAGCAAAGGAAATTGGTTAAAAATTCCAAATTGAAAGGAATACACAAACAATAAACCCTGTGAACAAGAGATGAAGATTATTCCAACTACTCCAAATTGGCTATCTCCATCTCACAAATTGAGTGGCTAGAGTGACAAATTAGGGAGCTGTTTGTTTGTTTGTTTGTTTTGCTAATCTGCATGGATGTGACCTGCGCTGGAGTCACTGTGGGGCGGGATCTTTCCATGTCGTATTCCACTTGCTTAACCTCAGGCATGAAGAGCTTCTCTCGATGACAGAGCTCTTTAGGAGGCCGCGATGAGTCAAGTCCCTTTGCACAGGTATCACTGTCCTGTCTCTTCCAGCTGTCTTCATTAACATTCCTTCCACTTGTGCATGATTTCAGACAGCTGCCCTGGTTTACTGAATGCTATCAGACACAAAGTTAAGAATTACAAGTCTTTATTACTAACAAGCAGCTTTTGGTTTTTCAGCGCCGACTGGGAGATGCAGCAAAGAAAGCAATCAGCAAGCTCCAGGTCAGGACCATCAAGAAGGGTGACAAGGTAACAGCCTCTTTTCTTTTTGGCGAGGAGCTATTCAGAGAAGCTCCTGAGTTTCCTAGCAGCCAGTGTGGAAAAGAAGATGAGGAAGGGAAATACGTGCTAATAGTTCTCCTGTGAACATCTGTTATTATACCCATCATTATTTAACATAATTTAAAGCAGTTTATAAAATACATACTATAGGACAACAGAGTAGTTGGAGGAAGAATTGAAAAGTAGGTATAGGAAAAGTAGACGCAACCAGGATGAAATCAGTATACACACGCATTACCTGAAACGTATAGCAGAAATGGGTCCCAAAATTTAAGTTGGGGCTCTCCAGCAAGCCAATGCAAAGAAGGAAGCAATATTCAATATTCAAACAAATCTAATTACCTTATTCCAGTGTCCCACAAGATAAAAGCAAAATGGCTGTTGCTGGTATTACAGCTTGAGAAAGTTTTTCCATGAATCCTTGCAAGGAAGATTGTTATATGCTGAGTGATCTCCTCCACTTGAGTCTGCAGCAAATGCAAGAAGCATATTTAGTCCCTCTGAAATTGAGTTTCTAGAACCCCAACGTCAAGGCAACAGTCTCCCTAGCTGTAGAATGATGACATAAAGCCAAAAGCAGAAGCATATCTTAAGGAAGGACCGCAAAGTAGGCCAGTCTAAGCCCACAAGCCTCTCAAGGGCCTCTGTTCTCCCCAGGAGAATTTTTCCCCCAGGAGAAATTTTAGAGCAGTGAATTGCAGTACATGGGTTTGGGGCTCCTTGGGGCATCGTAAGAGATTCGCAGCTCTACTTGTATAGGAGGTGTTGTCTCTGGTATGAATAATTGATTAGTCTCGCTAATTATGTGCTGCTGTTTTTCAACTATATAAAAATACTGTTGAGCTTAACAGGATAAAATTCATTTAAAAGCATCACTAAATTTAAAGTATATTTTTTCATTACTTTTTTATCCTCAAACAGGATAATAAAAGAACAAGGACTATTACATAAGTAATGTATTATGGGGTGTTGAAAGAGATTTATGTCCTTGAAAAGAAAGCTGGAACCACTATTTAAGAGTTGTACACATTAGATTCCCGAGGAATGGATAGATTAAATATCATTTTGACAATTCTCCATGAATAGTATTTCTCATCCTCGAGACTTTGCTATGTCACCTCTGATTGTAATAAGTAGCATTATTAGCAATGGTACATTAAAAAACTGTTTCCTCACAAAAGCTCTTGCAGTGGAACCCAGAAACAGAAAGTGGAGGTTGGAAGGAACAGAAACTAAACCAGTGTACAATAAATTATGGATTAAGAAAACTGGCACTGAGACAGTTGAAAGCCTTGCTCCAGGCCAGCTCTCCTTTGGCTTGTTATTTGTGTGTTTACAGGAGTTGAAGGTAGGAAAGCAGGTTCATCTGTGCTGTCTCTCTTGCAGGAAACCGAGCCTGATTTTGACAACTGTGCAGTTTGTATTGAAGGGTACAAGCCCAACGATGTGGTCCGGATCTTGCCCTGCCGGTGAGTGGCGAGGCTGCCTGCTTTTGACTGGGGCGTGTGTGGAGAGTGTCTGCTAGCCTTACTGGCTCCGACCTGCTCGGCCTGGCCCTGCAAGGTCAGTCTGCCCCAACGGTGCCCTATTCGAATAAGAAACCACCACCAAGCTCATTCTCTTTGTATAACCTTTCTCCTTGAAAACATTTTGTCTTGTGACATCAGAAATATTTTTCCGATCCTCTTCACACCAAAGGGAGGAGACTACTGCTTGACCTAGGACCTCATGTACACAGTTTGATGATGTAGCTCCAAGTTCAAGTTTTTTTTAACTACAGGTGTATAATATTCAGAATCATACGCGCTTTTACAAGTGCTATTTTAATTAAAATAATAAACTCTTAAAAATGTTTTCTGAACGATCATGAAGGGATCAGCAACCAGAATATAATCAGGAGGGAGTAGGAAGCCAAAGGCAGATTTCATTCCCCTTTATTTTTTATTGACAAGAAGAGAACGTGACAATCACCCCGAAACTTCTAGAATCTAGGGGCGGATGCCAGCATGTGTAGTTGGAAAAACTGCCAACTGGTAATTCTCATAGAACCCTAATCCCTCTCCCTCAACTGAAATTCACCGTTAAGGTGTCTAGATTCTTTTTATACAGTTAACATTAGATAAATTTAAATATTTCCATAAAAGAAAATATTTTAAAGTTACCTAAAGCTTTTTTAGTGTTTTTGCATCTGTGCAGGTGTCCTAAAAATAAAAATTAAATACTGCCTTAAACAAAGAGTCTTCACTTAGAAATACTGGCTTTAAGAATTCTAACAGTATTTAAGGAAATAAAGTAGAACACAGTCACCACCAAGATATAAAGCAATCCATTCGGTCATAAAACAATGTGATGTTAAGAACTATTTATTAGAAACACAAAAGAAATAGGATATGCCTTAGGGGAATTAGTTTAATAATCTCAAAGTGACAAAATCTCAAAGTGACAAAAAGGATCAAGATACTCAGATAGATGCAGACACTCCAAGGGGAGTGGATTGTGCTTGAAATGCTCTCAGGCAAATTGATCAGTAGGAAAACCAGCCTGAGGAAAGCGCACTCTGGTGGCCCCAGCTGAAACCTTCAGGCAGGATTCCCTTTCCTTAGTTTATAGATGGTTGACTGTCTCTAAGAACAAATCATAAATTGGGACACGTAAAGACTCGGCAGCGTCCTTCATATGAGAGTACTATAGATAAATTCTCTCTCTAGACATTATACTTGGTATTTGCTTGGTGACTTCTAGAAATGCTGGCCAAGAATGGCAGTATGTGAACTACAGAGAGCCTCTCCCGCTAGCATCTTTCCTCTCTGCAGCATTTTATTAAGAGTTTTATAAAGCCTCATAGCTATGCACAGGGAAAGTGCTTGATTTTAGTTTCCTTTGGAGCTGCCTTAGAGTCCTGTGAGGCTCCTACTAATAAAAAATATCCAAAGCTAAAATTAAAGGTAAATAGCATCTTTCCCCTGAGAATCCAAAGAACTTTACAAATGTAATTAAGAAAAAAAAAAACCTAAAAATAGAACTACCATATGACCCAGCAATCCCACTACTGGGCATATACCCTGAGAAACCCATAATTCAAAAGGACACATGTACCCCAATGTTCATTGCAGCACTATTTACAATAGCCAGGACATGGAAACAGCCTAAGTGTCCAATGATAGGTGAATGGATAAAGAAGATGTGGCACAGATATACAATAGAATATTACTCAGCCCTAAAAAGGAACAAAATTGAGTCATTTATAGAGATGTGGATGGACCTAGAGTCTGTCATACAGAGTGAAGTAAGCCAGAAAAAGAAAAACAAATATTGTACAATAACGCATATATGTGGAGTCTAGAAAAGTGGTACAGATGAACCTATTTGTAGAGCAGGAATAGAGATGTAGATGTAGAGACCAGATATGTGGACACAGTGGGGGGAAGGGGAGGGTGGAACGAATTGGGAGATTAGGTTTGACATAAATACACTATCATGTGTAAAATATTAGCTAAGGGAACCTGCTGTATAGCACAGGGAGCTCAGCTCGGTGCTCTGTGACGACCTAGATGGGTGAGATGGGGGGGTGAGAGGAAGGTCCAAGAGGGAGGGGATATAGGTATACATATAGCTGATTCACTTCGTTGTACAGCAGAAACTAACACAACATTGTAAATCAATTTTACTCCAGTAAAAGAAAAAAAAACTATATATAGGCTTACTTTAGCTCCATCATTCATACTGTATAAAATAGCTTGTTCAATTAGAGCTCTTTCATGAGTATATCTCATGTTACTACGTATAATTGCTGGAGGCTGCATAATATCTAAGCCACAGATGTACCACAGTGTAATTTGCCATGCCCCTGTTGTGGACCATTTGGCTGATTTCAGTTTTTAATTATGACAAATTACATTGCTTTAGCAGTATTTAAATTGTCATGATATATTATTCCAGATCTGCTTTTACAGTATATTTTTTAGAAATTTTAACGAAGACAAAAATAGCACGTTAGTACTTGTCACCAAAAAAAACAAAAAAACAAAAACCTTTAGGAATTTTAATCTTATTTATGCTAACACTTGCCCTAGGCCAGTTTAGTTTGGCCTCAGGCTCCTCCTTTTGACATCATCATTTGCTTCTCAGCTCATTTCTTGATTCTTTTTGCTTGAAGTTCCTCACTGTACATCTGCTTTTATTTCCTTCCTGTGGGCCCTGCTTTAAATAACAAATACATCCAGCATTACCAAACGCAGGTTGTAGTTGCTGTTTGACCTTAGACTAGCCACACAGGCCTACTTTTTGAAGAGCTCATCCAATTTTTCCATGTGGCTTTTAAAATCAAGATATTTATGCCTGTTGCTGGTTTCTGCCAGACAGTTTGCACTAATGGATGTTATCAAACAAATGCACTGGCATTTGCTTTTTTGCTAGATAATTTCCCCTGGGGTATTATTAAGCCTTTGCTCCTAGGAACTTCATAGTCTCTCTTACCAATCATTTCCAGGCTGACTCATCCACAGAATTCTTTGCATCTCCTTGGAGTAAAAACTCTTCCAAAAAATGTTCCAGCATATTGTCTTTCTTCTCTCACACTCTTTTCGGTGGGCTCCTAACTCCTGACATGCTGGGTGCCTCTCTTCTCTATGGTTGCCATTTAGGGTGTCTTTCCAAATCACCCAGTCTCGTACCATGACTTTTTCAGAATCATTCTCTTGCTTGTGTCCCTTTTAAAGACACTTGCACAAATTAGGATGAATTAATAAGTGATTCTTCCTCTTTATTTGTAGTCATGGTGATGAATAAAGTCAAACTGTGCACATATTCATGTGCCATTTTTCCCCCATTGTTCTTTCTTTGTCAGGGTCCTTCTCTAGCCCTTGGAGGCAAGCTTCCCCATTGGGTGAGCCTGGACACCCACATTTCATGTGAGGCAGGGACCATAACAGCACACAAAACACCTCAGGTCTAACTTTTGTGGTTTGGATTTGATCCTAATACACCACTAAGATATTTTCCAAGGAACTGTGGTTTTGCCATAGCATACCTATGCCAAAACATGCAACACACTGCATTTTAGGGCTGTTTTTTGTGACTAGGATCTGTACTTGCAATTATGATTTGTAGCCACAAAAGATATCTTATTGAAGTTCTGTTGTCTTCTCTTGTCCAGAGAAGAAGTTGGGCTCTCTGATTCTTCTTTGGCTTTTACCCTATGGTGTCCCCACTGTCCTTCAATGGTTATTCATCTCAAACTATTTACCCAATTTCAAACGCCGTATCTCAGAAAGAGCGTGATCTCCTTGGGCAGAGCAAACGTCCTTGTTTGTCATTTTTTAAAAACAAAGCAGTGTATGCATCCTTTCTCTACATGTTTGTCATTTTTAAAAACAAAACAATGTATACATCCTTTCTCTAGGTGCCTATACAATTCTTTCCTATCTCTAATTTATTACTAAAGCGTTATCACTAATTTGGGAAGATATTAGTTTCTACTACTGTCTTTTCCTTTGTTTGCAAACACAATTTAGGAAAAAGTATGAAAGCTCCTTGGCAACAAGCAGGCCCTTGCCATAACCTTTTTAGTAACTAAATGCTTTATTCAAAACAACAAACATTTCTTTTGTACCAACTGTATACCAGGAATAGTGTGAAGTACCAGAAATGAAAAGATAAATGGCATGTTCCCTGCTGTAAAGGAAATCAGGCTAGTGAGGGGAGAGATAGGAATTCAAATAAGTAATCACAATACAGAGTGACATATATGCAGCAATAATAGCAAAATGAATTAAAAATTTGGAGGAACTAATACCAGGTGCAAGGAAGTTAAGAAAGGCTCCACAAAAAAAAAAAAAAAAAAGGAATGTCTTCATATTTTCTAACCATGGTTGTTTTTCCCATTATATCCTCATTATAGAAAATTTGTAAAGAGGATAAATATTTCGTCATCTGTGTAACTCCCTCATATAGGGAACAACTGCTAACATTTTTATGATTTCCTTATATTTCCTATGCCTATTTTCTGCAAGTTTGAGATACTGCTGTCAACATCAATTAATATCCTGCTCTCTTTTAATATCCTGCTCTTTTCAGTTAACATTAAAAGAATTTGCTAGAAATAGGACTAAGTTATTTGTGGCTCATTATGACCTTCCTTTGGCCTCTAACTCTGTAGGCAGAAGCTGATCAAAGTCTAGGTTGAATAAATCAACCAAAGACCCTGGGATGTTGGCTCTGAGTCCTCAAGAATCAGGGTCCTGTGCTCGCTTCGGCAGCACATATACTAAAGTTGGAACGATACAGAGAATATTAGCATGGCCCCTGCGCAAGGATGACACGCAAATTCGTGAAGCGTTCCTTGTTTCATGGGGTACAGAGTTCTAGTTTGGGATGATGAAAGAATTCTGAGGATGAATAGTGGTGATGATTGTACAACAGTGTGAATGTACTTAATGCCACTGAATTGTACACTTATAAATGGTTAAGATGGTAAATTTTATATTATGTATATTTTACTTTACCACAATAAAAAATTAAAGGAAAAAAAAAAAACCCCAACGCAGCCAAAAATTAATTAATTAATTTTTTAAAAAAAGAATCGGGGTCTTTTCATGGGCCAGTCAGAATTGTCCTCTGGGGTAAAACCGGAATGTGTCCTAACTCCCCTTAGCTCATTCCATAGTAACCCATCGATGAGCTATTCAAATGGCATCATCCCCAGCCCCCTAGAGAGACAGAAAAGCAGTTTCTGACAGACGACAGAGTTTGGCTGGGAACTCACGGCCCCACGGAGGCAGCATGTCCTGCTGGCTTGTTATTGTCACAGGTGGATTACAGATAACATCCTCTAATGCTCAAGCCATTGTCTTTGGTAGCCGTGCCTCCAACTTTTCACCAGTTCCTACACAGAATTCTCCTGATTACAAATTAGCTCCTGTAGTTACGTTTTGTAAATAGTGCTTCTTGGGGGGAAACGATAGGAGGCAATTGCTGTGGACACTGCCTGCACTTTTAATCAGGACTTGGTGCGTATTCCGGAGCCTGGAGTCCAGGTCAGTGAGCGGCTCTGCAGGCCCATGGCTTGTTGGGCTCCTCCCTCTTCACAACAGGATTCAGTTTTGTCCTGAGCAAGCTTACCTGGTAGAGAATTCTGGAAGGTGGGGGGGGGGGTGCGTGTGGTAAATATATATATAGCATAAAGTTGATCATTTTTAACTGTTTTTACATTTATATTTCAGTGGCATAAAGTATCTTCAAATTATTGTGCAACCATGAGGACTATCTATTCATCTCCAAACTGAAACTCTGTAGCCATTAAACAATAACTCTCCATTCTCCCAGCCTGGAGTTTTGTGTGTGTGTGTGTGTGTTTTAATTTAGGCTTGATTTTTATTAACAGAAGAAAATATCAGTGAAGGAACTTGGTTTAGATTCAAGAATCTAATTTAAGTTAGCTAGCTAAAAATTGATTTTTACGTATTCAATTCAAAACCTGATAGTGAATGATAATTCTGTATATATCTGGTATTATTATTATTGCTATTACTACAATACTAATATGATGTTACTCTTACCATTATTATTAGAACTGTTACTATTCCTGTTACTATCACTAACATCATTACCACCATCCATTCTTTCCTGGCTTTCTGAAGTAGCCTTCTCACTGATCTCCCTGTTTCTACTCCTGCCCCTTAATCATTCATTCTGATAAGTCTGTGTTTAATTATCCAGCTAGATCTTGGCTGGACTCCGGGTACTTTTTTAGCGAGTACAAATTTAAACTCATTAAGTGTATCAGAAGTATGACTAAAAAAACTGTTTCTTTATGAAGATTAATTGAAATTTACTTCAGTCCTTCTGTTTCTCTAAAATGTGTTTCTGTAACAAGGTAGATTCACAGAAAATTAAGAACGTGCACTATTTCATATTCGCTCCTTACAAGAGAATTGAGTTGGCTGGTGCAATTCCCACTGATTTTATCAGGAATTACTGTAAGAAGCAATCTTAGGAAACTTGCCATTGTGGCTCTTGTTAGGATTTCATCATGAGAACTCACCAGAGCAGTTCATATATGGAATACCTGCATTTCTCCTGAGCAAAGGAATGTTTTTATATTGTGGATACAAAACTGTGCTATTTTCCAGATTTTTTTTTTTCTATGTTTGTTGATAGAAAGCCAACAGCCAAATCTGGAGCCCACCCCATAGCCAAAAGGGATTTTTTTTTTAGCTTCATCCCTGACTCTGTTTTATGTCTCTATTCTTATTTTTCTTTCTTCTTTAGCTTTTATGGCATCTTTTTGGATATCTGCATCTCTTAAGGTCACCTTAAGTCCTTTCTAGAATAAACATTTTCCATGTGTTTAAAACTTTCTCAATATCATTTTTAATTGGTATATAATATCCCCTAAGTCATAATTTATTTGACTCTTTTTGGACATTTAAGTTGTTCCCCCCTTCCATACCCACATACTTTTTTTTGCTATTATAAATAGGGCTGGGATAAATTAGCTATGTGTGTGTAGACCTTAGTTACATTTTGGATCATTTCTTTGTTTCTAAGGCTACAAATTCAAATTGCCTTGTTACTTTCCAGAAAGTGGTACTGAAGGAGTTTTCCAGTCAGTCAGATCTAAGAAGAATATTCCAAGCAAAGATAACTAGTGGTAACCTGGAATTGTCAGAATATAACACACGTGTCAAGATAATGGTAGCGAGGTAGGATCAGATCATTTAGGACCTGAATGCCCAGCTGAGGAACTGAGGTTATAGCCAAGTCCTGGAAGACCAGCTGACGGGTTCAGCTTATGCTCTATACACAGCACACTGGCACATGTGGAATGTGGCTTAAAGTGATGTGAACAGAGTCAAGGGGACCAGTTAGGAGACTGTGGCAAAGTCAAGGCAAGAAATGCCGACAGCCTGACTTGGAGTGCTGGCATTGGGCATATAGGGAGAAGGATCTAGTCAGGAGAGAGTCAGGAGGTAAACCTAGCATGAGTCAGCCATTTGGAATACTTGAAAATAGCTGCCCCTGTCAGATGGTGACTGATAGATACATCTATATTTGTTTGCAATTAAAACATTCTCATATCTTTCCATTCGGATTCTAAACAATAGAAAAAATCCAGCGGTTAGCACACTGTTATTCAAAAACTGTAACAGAAGAAACAGATTTCAAACGCTGAAACAGATTTTCTTTCTCACTCAAAAAAAAAGAAAAAAAAAAGAAAAAAACTTGAAGACCAGCTTTGGCTTATCTTTTTAAAACTTTCTTCTGAGTTATTCATCCCAAAACAATCCCATAACTGGGTCATTTAGTCAGAGTTCCATTTTGGGTAGACAATTGTTGGATTCTATGTGTAAATGCTATGCTACCCTTCCTCTTTCTCATCTCTCTGTTTTAGAAATGAGGCTAAATTTCAATTGTATCTGTGTAAGAGATCTCTTTACTAATTCAGGACATAGAATATATCATACTGTTTCTTTTTTCTTTCTTCTTTGAAACTTGAGTCTACATTTTTACAAAGATCAGAACATGACTCACCACACTGGTGTTGAAAGAGATGAAATGGAGATTTAACACAATAATATGCCAGACTGAAAAGAGAAAACAGAATAAATAGTTACTGTCAAAGTACAGAACAAATGAATAGAGAAGGACAAATAAAGCTTGTATGTGCAAATCGGGACAATACAAACCCTAATTTGCAAAGGAATTTCTAATGACATTTCAGTTAGAGAGATATTAAAAGGGATAGGCCTGGAGATTTGGAAAAGGAATTTTTTGGAGGCTGTTGAAAAGTCAAAGCCAAGATTTGGTCTTCTAATTCAATGAATTCAGTGGAGGTCTGTTACATACCACGTATCTACAGTTGACAAGAGGCTTATACGTCATCTTTGTCCATCTACCCAAATAACCAGCTACTTTCCTTTCTCAGTTGATGTGACTGATGTATGTATACTTTTAACATGGACCTACTTATTGACTCCTCAGCTCCATTAACAATGGCTCCATTAACTCCTGTCCGTAAGGACAGGTGACATTTTCCTCTACAAGAGAAGCAGCTCTGGGAGAGATCTAGTAAAAAGGTACATGACAAGCAGAAGAGGGATCCATTTGTAAAGCTTTCTGAACAAATACGAATCCTAAGCCTTCCAGAGTGACTTGCCTGCCAAGGACCAGCCTCCTTAAAATCAAATTAGTAAGATTTACGGAGCTAATGTAGGTGAGAGCACCGTGCCTACGTGACAAGTGCGTTACCACCGGTGGCTTGCATCCGATGGGCCTCTCTCTCTGCTTATTCACTCTGTCCCAGAGAGTTTCCTTGTTCCCATTGGATGCTTCCAACCAAACCCACCGGGGCAGTTCATAGCCTCCCCTGCTTCTCCTGAAACTTTGATGTGGGATCCAGGTCTTGGGTCCTTTAATGACAACTGAAGGCAACATCACAGTTGGACTCTGATATTCATCTGTGAACTTAGGGGCTCTCATTCACTCTCCCTACCAGACACAACATGATCATAATAAAGAACATTAACATAAAGAAGAATTATAACCTGATGTAGAAATGAACGTCATTTTAATATTTGAAAACTTCAGAAATCACGAGTTTTATGGAAAGCCCAATAAAAGACACTAGCCCCTTAAGATTTCTAACCCCAGGACCCATCTAATTTTAAGATGAGTCAAATGAACTGAATGTCTGTGTGAACAGAAGATTCCAACCTCTTTACGGGTAAAAAAAATTTACAGAACACTCTAATGTGATCAGGATTCCGACTCTGAGCCTTATAACTTGTGAAGTGGAAAACAAAGGGATGCTTTCTAGCCAGGCAGAAATGGTCTGTCCTAACTTTACCCTGTTGTGCCTGTTACATATGCTTGATTAGGAACAGATTTTTTTCCAAGTTCCTTTTTTTAAAAAAGTGGTGAATGCTGGCTGATTTTCATAAGATTTGACGTACTCTTTCATGCCCATGTTACGCAAATTAGATTATTGGTCATTCTTTTCTCTGCCGTTTTATATTTTTAAAATAACTATGAATGTTTCATTGCTAATTGTAAGAAATTTTGAAAATGGTGAAAAGTATAAAGAAGTAAGGAAGAAGAATAATCTCACCACCCAGAAATAATCATTATTAATATTAGTATATTTAATTTTTATGATATATGTATATAATAAGCACCCCATGTATGTTGTTAACCATTGTAGCGTCAGGCCATTAATATAATTTTTATTCTACTTTCTCATCTAATATTAAAAAGTAAGCATTTTCCAGTAACTTTAGAAATTATCTTAAAATATTTACTGGTTGCATAATGGTCCATTATCGGAGTTTCTTTAACTGTCCCCCCCTATTGTACAGCATTTAAATTGCATCCAGTTTTCATCATTATAAAATCATGATCTCAATTGTTTATTTTTTTTTTCTGTATTTATCGCTTAGGATATATTCCTAAAAGTGAACTTCCTGGGTCAAAAGTGCTTTCCAAAGGATCTTGATAAGTTTTGTCTAACTGCTTTCCTGAAAGGTGGTAACGATTTACACCCCACACTAGCAGGATGTGCTTGCATTAGTGTTTTTTTGGAACCAAGAAGTAGTACCATTTTTAACCATCTTTCTCATCTAGTAGCCAAATACAAAGGTAGCACTTAGCTTTAATTCCCATGTCTTTGATTTCTCTGAGATATTATTCTTGACTAACCAAAGCTCTTCACATATCGCATCTGTCAACGAAAAATTTTCACAAAGTGAGAGTTGTGAGTTCAGTTTTATTTGGGGCTTAATGAGGACTATAGCCCGGGAGACAGCCTCAGATACCTCTAGGGAACTGTTCCGAAGAAGTGGAAGGGGGAGGTTGGAATATATGTGATTTTGGTGAAGGGGGATACGTGCAATCAAGCACACATTTTGGCAGAAGGTTGCTGCTGGTCACAAGAAGGTGTCTGCTAGCCACAAGGAGCAGATGTCTCCATTAATGATTTTAGTGCTTTTCTAGATATGAGAAGATGCAAGGAATTGGGCTCATAAAGTCTTCTCCTGAAAATATCTAACTGTCTGAAGGCCTGTTCTGCCAGTTTTTCCCAGAGCACAGAGTGCCTCATTCCTGGTCTCCACCCCAAACTCCTTTCAGGGTGTGTTGAAGGTCAGCAAGTAGCTAGTGACTTCATTCTTTCAGAACCAGATGGCAAGCAACAATTTTTAGTTGGCATATCTACTGTAAATGTAAATCGTCATTGATGGTAAGATGCTTCCTGATTTCAGAGATGTTAAAATGGGGGAGGAAAATGATACGGCATAGAACTGATAAAATGTGGTATTAACTATTTTTAACATTTTGTTTTCATGTTTTGGTAAATAGTGTTTTTTCTGATTTAAATATTTTTGGTTTTTATGACGCTTTTGGATTAATAGAAAAAAGTTATAAAATTTATGAATTTTTATCTTTATTTTTATCTCCTCTTCTTTCACCTTTCTTTACCCCCCAAAAATAATAATAATAAAACAACTGAGCAATTAACTGCATTTTTCAAATTTCTCTGAAATTTATGTTGGTATAGGCATCCCACTCAATAGTCATTATTTATGAAAACTGTTATTTTTAAAACTCATTTTTTCAGGAACATAATTTTACATACTCTGCCAGATTAAAAGTTATATAGTATGGTGGGAGTTTAAAGTGGCACAACTGCTTTGGAAATTTGTCAGTTTCTACTGAAGTTAAACATACTATCCTCTAACCTAGCAATTTCACTCTTCGATATATACCCAAGAGAAATGAATGCATACATTCACAGAAAGACTTGTACAAGAATGGTCATCATAGCACATTTATTCATAATAGCCAAAAAATAACCCCAAGGTCTAACAACAGAAAAATCTGTAAATCAGTTGGGGTACAGTCATACACTGGAATACTACTCAGCAATAAAAAGAAACCAGCGATCGACGTACATCAAAGCGCAGATGAATCTGAAAAAATTACGTTGAACCGAAGAAGCCAGGCAAAAAGAATAGGTACTTTATGATTCCATGTATATGAAGTTCTATCACAGGCAAAGCTAATCTTTGGTGACAGAAGTCCTAATGACGGATTCATAGCAGGGAGTGGATATTGTCTGGACAGGAGCAGGAGAGAGCTCTCTGGGGTGACAGAAACAATGTATATCTTCATCTGGGTAGTGTGTACATAAATGTATACCTATTTAGAAATCATCCAGCTTACTTAAGATACAGTATATGCATTTAAAATAATGAAAGAAAATTTTACAGTACCAAAGAAACTACATTGTGGACTTAAAAAAAAAAGTTCACTTTTACATTAGTCAAAATTACATAAAATGTAAGTTCGGAGTTTGTTGATGGTGCATTCTAATTAGTTTTCTTTGATTACTTTGGATTTTTGTGTATGAACTGCCAAAAATTAGCTATCACTTCATCTAGGGGATTAAAGGAAGGAAACATGAAAGGAGATGTGGCAGCATTGATAAATGTCTGATGTGTTATTTTCTGTTATATTTTCAACAGAGCAAATGCCGCCTTCAAAAAGATGTCTTGAACTCTAATAACCTTGTTAAATATGACATTCTGACTTCAAATGTCCTGATCCCCATTTATATTCATCAACTAGACACTTGGGACAAATGCCAACCAGCTCTGCTACCCCAGCCAAACAATATAATTAGACCAGGGTCAAGTTTTAAGCACAGAGCTTCCCTCTGCCAGAACCCAAAGGAATGAGACACTCTATAAGAAGACAATTCTGCAATTCCCTCAGAACTTGCATTCCGAAAGGATCGATTTCTTCCAGTTGCTAAAAAAGAAACTGAGTTCCATAGCAAGAGGATCTGATGCAGCTTCTTAGTTCTTTAAGTTTTATTGGTTTTTCTTTAATGCTACTTAAACCCAATACTTTGGACAAATGGCTGAAATAACTGGCCATTTATTACAATACTTTGAAAAGCATTCTACTGTTTACAAAGCTCTTTTACATATACTGTCTAATTTGCATCTCACAGTAGCCTATAATAGAATTAGGGCAGGGAGCATTAACACCTCTTTATTTAACTAAAAGAAAACCTTAACTCATAGGGTCATAGGGTCCAAAGCACAGCGAGGTTTCTGACTTCTAGACCAGTACTCTTTCCAAGGTCCTGGTACCACTGCTAGGCTTTTGACACCTTAGCCCCACCCTTCCCCTGCCCCATGAGGGTGCTCTGCCATACACTCAACTCTCTGGGGCTCTAGTTTTGGCTAAAAGTCTGCCTCAGAAACCCCTATCTCACTCTAAGCCAATGTCTAAGAACCCCAAGGAATCCAGATCAACTCTAGCCCAGCTTTAAGGGATTTGCTTTCTCCACAGTGATTCCAATCTTGTTATCCTGGGCCTGAAAACAGACCAGCCTTTTGCACAGAAGGGCAGTGTTTGTGCTACTGAAGTGAGCCATAATTTACTTTATTGCGTTCTTTTATTTTCCCCTTCATCAGGTAAAACTGCTAGCATAGCAGATTAGCTTGCCAAAACAAAGCAATTGTATTTATAACAACAGCCATGATACGGTTACAACTGGTTCTGTGTGACAGCTCTTTTTTTCCCTTTCCTTGTCCTCTTTCTCCTTTTTTTAAAAATGATGTTTACATAACCTAAATAAGGAGCATCAGGGATAAATGCAGCTCCTCAAAATTGGTCCAAACATTTCAGACCAAACCCAATAGCAGAGTCAGCCCTACAGAGAGGCACTGGGCTGGTTGGGCAGAGTTTCTGGTAGGGAGAGGCTGGTGTCTGCTTAACTGACCTCACAACGCTGCATGACCACTGCATGACCACCCCTGCAAGGACTTTCTGTATAGGAGACATAGGAAGATGAGACACCATGGAAGGAAGTAACTTGATGGTGAGGGAAAGTCTGGCTCAGGTCCATGTGTTTTTCAAAGTTCTCATTGAATTGACCTGATTTTAGGAGCAAGGGTGGAGTGAAATCCTACTTAAAATCAATGAGGGCACTTTAGATTTCCTTCCTCTGGGTAGGAATGGAGTACATTTCTCCTAAGCAATATTCATGACACTGTCTGGGCTCCGTTGACATTCTGTAAGTGTCATCACCAATGCCATTTTGGTCATTCTAACCGAGTAATGCCTGTGCCCAGATCCATAAATCAATATTCTTGAAATGAGATTTGCATGGAAGGAATGGCCCAGTGTGATGTCTACCAGACAGTCTGGGCAGAGCATGGGCTCACCAACCCCATAATGTCCTCATTAGGCCCCCAGAAGAAAGCAGAATTCTTTCATATTTTAGAGTCCATAAAAGTTCAGGAAAGTGCTTCCAGAGTAACCTCTACCATAGAAAACTCACTTGCAAGGAATAGGAGCTAAATTACTGTTAATTAAAGAATGACACTTTAGCTTCTTATTTGCCAGGTAATTTTTTTTGGCGTCTGTTTTCTTAACAACCTAAATTTATTCTCACTTTGAAGACATAAATCTAAAGTGAAATCTTTTTTTTTAACTGGATCAAAAGAGTTATGCATTTCAAAATTGATTCCACTCTGCCATATTGCCTAACCAGATCAATTTACATTCCCACCAAAAGTATATAAGACTGTTTACACCATTGCCAACATGAGCAATTATCAAATTTAAAAATAAATGCCAATTATGAACAAGAATGATCTTCTTTAATTTCCATTTTTCCGATTTTAGTTAGGAAATATTTTTACAAGTGTTTTGACACATTTATCCGAAGTCTTAAAATGAGTTTGGGCAAAAAAATTAGCAAGAAATATTTTTTACCAACAGTGTAATTCTCTATTATTGAAAGTGTATTAGAACAGACAAAATAATGTTTAAGTTGTCTGGACATAAGCTCAACAATCAATGGTTATCAATTCATTGGAATGACATTAGCTAAGCAGTAACAAACCTTTGTCCCTTTCTTTTTTTTTTTCTTTTCTCTCTTTTTCTTTTTACCTTTGTACCCCCTTCACCCATTTCTCCCACTCCTCATCCCGCACCTCTGACAACCACCAATCTGTTCTCTGTATCTATGAGCTCGTGTATGTTTGTTTCTTCGTTTTTAGATTTCACATATAAGAGAGATCATACGGTATTTGTCTTTCCCTGTCTGACTTATCCACTTAACATAATGTCCTCAAGATCCATTCATGTTGTCACAAATGGCAAGGTTTCATCCTTTTTTATGGCTGAATAATATTTCATTGTGTATATATACCACAATTTCTTTATGCATACTGTTCTAATTACTACAGCTTTGTAATATAATTTGAAATCAGGGCATGTGTTGCCTCCAGCTTTGTTCTTCTTTCTCAAGGTTTCTTTGGCTATTTGGGAGGGGAGGGTTGGTGGTTTCATACAAATTTTAGGATTATTTGTTCCATGTCTTTGAAAAATGCCACTGGAATTTTGATAGGGATTGCATTGAATCTGTAAATTGCCCTGGGTAGTATGGACATTTGAACAATACTGATTCTTCCAATCCATGAGCATGGACTATCTCTCCATTTATTTGTGTCTTCTTCAGTTTCTTTCAGTAATGTCCTATAGTTTTCAGTATGCAGTCTTTCACTTCCTTGGTTAAATTTATTCCTAGGTATTTTATTCTCTTTAATGCAGTTGTAAATGGGATCGTTTTCTGAATTTCTCTAATAGTTTGTTATTCATGTATAGAAATGCAACAGATTTTTGAGTATTGATTTTGTATCCTGCAACTTTACTGAATTCATGCATTCTAACAGTTTTTTGAAGGAGTCTTTAGGGTTTTCTATATGTAATATGTCATCTGCAAATAGTGACAGTTTTACTTCTTCCTTTCCAATTTGGAGGCCTTTTATTTCTTTTTCTTGTCTAAGTGCTCTGGTTAGTACTTCCAATACTATGTTGAATAAAAGTAGCTAAAGTGGACATCCTTTCAGCTTTTCACCATTGAATGTGATATTAGCTGTGAGTTTGTCATATCTGGCCTTCATTATGTTGAGATACTTTCCTGCCATACCTGCTTTGTTGAGAGTTTTTATCATAAATGTTGAATTTTGTCAAATGCTTTTTCTGCATCTATTGAGATGATTATTTGACTTTTATCCTTCATTTTGTTAATATGGTGTAATTGTGGATGTTGAGCCATACTTGCATCCCTGGAGTAAATCCCACTTGATCATGATGTGTGATCTCTATAATGTGTTGTTGAATTGACTTTGCTAGTATTTCGTTGAGGATTTTTGCACCTATGTTTATCAGGGATACTGGCCAGTATTTCCTTTTCTTTTGAGGTCCTTGTCTAGTTTGGGTATCAGGGTAATGCTGGCCTTATAAAATGAGTTTGGAAGAGTTCCCTCCTCTTTTATCCTTTGGAAGAATTTGAGAAGAATTGGTATTAGTTCTTCTTTGAATGTTTGGTAGAATGCACCAGTGAAGGTATCTGGTCCTGAACTTTTACTTGTTGAAGGTTTTTGATTACTGATTCAATCACCTTACTAGTAATTGGTCTGTTCAGATTTTCTATTTCATCATGATTTAGTCTTCGTAGATTGTACGTTTCTAGAAATTTATCCATTTCTTCTAGGTTGTCCAACTTGTTGGCATATAATTGTTTATAATAGTCTCTTATGGTCATTTGTACTTCTGTGGTTATCAATGATAACATCTCCTCTTGCATTTCTGATTTCATTTATTTGGGTCCTCTCTCTTTTTTTCTTCATGAGTCTAGCTAAGGACTTGTAAATTTAGTTTATCTTTTCAAAGAACCAGCTCTTCGTTTCATTGATCTTCTCTGTTGTCTTTTTAGCATCTATTTCATTTATTTCTGCTCTAATCTTGTTATTTCTCTCCTTCTACTAACTTTGGGCTCCATTTGTTCTTCTTTGTGTCTTTTGTCCTTTAACTGTGATAAAAACCCTCTGTTGGGTTATCACAGACTATTACTTCAGAGGGCTGTCAGTTGAAGGACATTGTCATAAAACATAGAAGAGAAAACTGAGCCACAGGTAACTTAAATTACTTGCCAAAGATCACAGAACTAAGGAGGGGTCTTCAAACCCTGAAAGCAGAGCACATACTCAGCTGCTGCGACATATGTGAGAAAACAAAATAGGAAGAAAAAGAAAAGAAACCGACTGTCCTTGGCAGTTTGGAGAAAAGGGGTGGGATGTTCAGGGAAGAGAAGGGACATCTGAGCTGTGACTTGAATTATGAGCAAGATTTGCCACACCAAAAAAAAATTTTTTTAATTGAGAAGGACACTCCAGAGTTATGGTGAGAATGTGAGGTAAACATGGGGGTAGAGCAGAAGATGTGACAAGGACCAGATTGGGTGAGCCTTCTTTGTGTGCTGAGACTTTGTGTTGTAGGCAGTGGGAAGCAGCTGAAGCATTTCACATGTGGGGAGTGATATCATATTTGTATTTTAGAAAGCTAAGGCAGGAAAGAGAAACCAGACCAGGCTGGGAAGAGCCTTGAAAAAAAGTGGATATTTCTTTCTGTGATACTTCATGATACAGATTTGAAAGCTTGTGCAAAAGTAATGGAGCTGCCAACTAACATTTACCAGATTTATTGGGCAGTGGAGAGCGGGGGAGGACAAAGCATTTCAAGGCCAGTGTTACCGTCTTTCCAAATAAAGCAAGCAGACTGATGGCTAAGTGTAGGCCTGATGAGGCCAATATTTGACAGCTTTTCCTTCTGTAGCCAAATGAATACACTTAAGGCAGGCGACTTTTCCTCTGGTTTTGCTCAATTCCCAACCTCTGTAACTAAGGTACTGCCCCCTTGAAGCTGGAGCACAAAAATACATTGGGGTGCTTCCCTGGTGGTGCAGTGGTTGAGAATCCACCTGCCAATGCAGGGGACACAGGTTTGAGCCCTGGTCCGGGAAGATCCCACATGCCGCGGAGCAACTAAGCCCATACGCCACAACTACTGAGCCTGCGCTCTAGAGCCCGTGAGCCACAATGAAGACCCAACACAGCCATAAATAAATAAATAAATAAATAAATACATAAATAAATACATAAATAAATACATAAATAAATAAATAAATAAACAAACAAACAAACAAAGTTACCACAACTCCCCCTGTCTTGCTCATGACAGTTCAGTGTGGGAAGGAAGGACGTGGAGTGTAGATTTGGGTACAAACACCGAGAGCAGGACTGGGTTTGAGTCCCAGCTCTGCAGTTTACTAGCTCTTTGGATAATTTAATTTACTTTAACCAGCTTCAGCTTCCTCCTCCATAAAATGAGAACAATAATTTCTACCTCATAGGGCTGTCGTGAATGAATAATGTATGTAACGTGCTTGGTACAAAGCAGGCATTTGATAACCAGTGGATACTGTTTATTAATTAAATTCTGTTTATTCATTAAACACTGACTCTTAAATCATTGACAACTTCGCAAATAAGATTCAGAAGCTCTGAAGAAACATTTTGACTCCCCATAGAAGCACTGGATAGATCTTATCTAAACATGTTGCCTAGGAGAATGGGATTCTTTGGTCCCTGAGTGACTCACGTTCTTTGAGCACTATTTCATCAAGGGGAATGAAACAGCTTGCATTGGTGCCAAAAGGAAAGCCCCAGGATCCTAATCTCCATGGGAGGGTAGCAGGGTCTAAGAAAGCCTGCAAAAGTAAATGAGATAGAAAAGCCAGAACAGTCCCCTTCTGCCTCCCGGTGGGGAAAACCTGTCATTTAATTGAGGGGGGAATCGCACATATAGGTGAAAGGACAATAGAAAACAAGAATGATATTGCTTATATGTGGAATCTAAAAAATAGGTACCAATGAACTTATTTACAAAACAGAAGTAGAGTCACAGATGTAGAAAACAAACTTATGTTTACCAGGGGGGAAGGAAGAAAGGGATAAATTGGGAGAGTGGGACTGACATATACACACTACTATATATAAAATAGATAACTAATAAGGACTTACTGTATAGCACAGGGAACTCTACTCAGTACTCTGTAATGACCTATATGGGAAAAAGAGTCTGAAAAAAGAATGGATATATGTATATGTATAACTGATTCACTTTGCTGTACACCTGAAACTAACACAACGTTGTAAATCAACTATACTTCAATAAACAATTTTTTTAATTTATAAATAAATAAACAAAAAACAAACAAACAAATAAATAAATAAATAAAAAAGAACCCAAAGATGTGGAAACAAGTTTAGCAGGGGTTTGTCATTCCTGCCCCCCAAATGGGAACTTATTATATTATTCATAATCATCTCAGTATTACGATGCAGTGATTGGCATCATCTTTTGTCAGGGGTTTGAAGAACTCTTTGTAAAAGGTATGCTTCCCTTTGGTGAATAAGAAAGGAGAAGAGTTTTGAACAACCCTCGGTTGTATTTCCAGCTCGTCAGGATCGTTAGGAGATAGACTATCTCATCCCGTTCTTCCTCTGTATGTACTTTCTCATGCAGCCTTTGTTACAACATGGGAAGGGACAGTGCCCTGCTGCGAATCGTACAAATAGAATGAGTGAGATAGACTTGGCCCTAGAGATGTTTGTTGAACTGTTGGTGCATTTCACTAAACTCCAGATTCTTTCCCTGTTCCTTTATTTATTTAGTCTAGTGACTTTTATTTTTCTTTCCATATGGGAGGGAAAAAATTGTTTGCAATCCCAATTGTAAGGAAGTAGTCTTCCTATTTGGTCAACACAAGAAATATGGTATTAGGAATAAATGAATGTTAGTTAATAGCCAACACGATCACCCTGTGTATCATTTTAGCACTGTTTTTGTTGTCCTTAGTTCTCCCTTTGATTTTTTTTTAAATTTACAGTTACTTGCTTTCAGCACTAGAAAGTTTAGAGAAGAAATCAGAGTGATAACCTAATATCTAAAAACAAGATGTGATAGTGGTATTAATAAGATGAATGATAGCTTACAATTAAGGATGATCAGGACTTATAGTTTAAGCTTCATGGACATTATTTATTCCCTCTCTCTCATACACAAATACACACACACACACACACACACAGACTCAATCACTGGCAAACTCCATACCATATAAGACAAAATTTCCATATAAAACAAAACTTCACAGATGAGGAATGAAGTCTTGGAGAGCTAATCCTTGCCTAAGATCAAACAGCCAGAAAATGATGAATCCATAAGGGTGACTCTTCAATGACCTTTTCTGTTGTAGTTCCCAGGGAACCACTGAAGCACTGTGATACCGCCTTGAAGGAAAGGACCTTGTCTTATTCATCTTGGTGCCCAGCTCCTAGTGCAGAACAGAATGAAACAAGGGGGTGACGTAACTAGCACTTTTCTGGGCGAAGATAAATCTGGCAAGGATGAGTGGGATGAAAAGAACAGGGAAAGATTGGTGGCGTGGAGGGCGGTTTAGATGTTAGTACAACAACACAGAAAAAGAGTTAATGAGATCATGAATGAGGGAGTGGCATGGCAAAAAGAAAATAGGCAATGAAGGTAGAAGAGATTTAGGAAGAATGAGTCCGTGGGACTTGATGGCCATGTGTAGGCAGTGAGGAGTTCCAGGCCTTTTGAGAAATATCCATTCATGTAGCAAATATTTCTGAAGCGTCCTCTGTGTGCCAAGATCTAGTCTAGTTGCTGGGGATCTAACAGTGAATTAGATAAATGAAGATTTTGCTCTCGTAGAGCTTATATTCTCGTTGGAGGATGTAACAGTCAGAGTTCTCCAGACAGCCACTGTATCCCACTATATATTCTTAAGGAATTAGCTTATGTGATGATAGGGTCTGGCAAGCCTGAAATCTGTAGGGCAGGTCTACAGGCTGGAAACGCTGAGCAGGGGCTGGTGCTGCCATCTTGAGGCGGAGTTTTTTCTTCCTCAGGGAAACCAGTTTTGCTGTTAAGGCTCTTCAACTGATTGGATCAGGCCCACCCAGATTATTTAGAATAATCTCCTTTATTTAAAGTCAACAGACTGTAGATATGAATCACATCTGCAGACTACCCTAAATTAGTGTTCGATTGAATAACTGGTGCTATAGTCTAGCCAAGTTGCCACATGAAACTAACCATCACAGAGGAGATGTAAGAATGACCAGTGCAGACAGAGAAGTCACTCAGGGTGTAAGAGTAAGTACCAGCTTCTGTGTGTGGGAGACTCAGGGAAGCCTCCTCTGCAGGAATAGATGTATCTTCATCTTACACATGAGGCAGAGGAGACGTGGGAATGTTAAGTGACTTATTTAGGCTAAAACAGCTAATGATTGACCCTGCTGTCTTTCTGACTTCCAGCACATGTGCAGGAAACACAACAGAGCCTGCCTCCCAGGAATGGTCAAAGGGACCAGAATGCCTGGCTTTCTTTTCCCCAGAAGGAACACCAGTGGGTGAGCAAATTTAGATCAGGCACTTGTTTTCTGAACGTAGAGCCTGAACACAGAGAGGTCGATTATTGCTTTGGGGTAGGGGTGCAGGGGGACACTTCACCCCGCATCAGCCCCTCCCTCCTGCTGCTGCCCTGGCACTGGCCTTCTTCCTGTGCCCAGGTCAGGGCTTTTGTACAAGCCAGTCATTCTGCCTAGAAGACTCTTCTTCCTCTCCTCCCCTTCCTGTGGACAATGTCTGTGTAGCCCTCCAGGGTCTGAGCTAAGGCACCTCGTCAGGGAAACTTTCTCTGTGTACCCAAACTAGGATACATCTCCCAGGTACAAGCCCCCTACCAACTCCGTGTTCTGCTAATGTGTACTTAGCGCTATTGTCGTGAAGTAGTTTATCTCTGTTTTATTAGTGTCTGCCTCTCCGATTATCCTCCCAAAGAGGAGGAGCCAAATCACTATCGTGCTGATTCCCAGTGAGGAGCACAGTTTTTGGCAGATATTACTTGTCACGTGGATGCACGGATAAAGGAATGAATGAATGGGATATATTTACTTGTGAGCAGTGAATCTGTAGGGCATTCTAAATAATGACCTGGAAACACACGACACATTCAGGTTGCTCCTCTCCTTTTCCTAATCCCCAATCCGATCATGTCCTGTACACAGCTAATGCTATCCTTGGGACATGGGTTCTTCTCCACGTCAGTTTCAGAAGTGGCACTTCTTGAACTCTTCTCTGATTTGAGGGATCCTTGGTACGCATTGGAGCCTCAAGCCTTCTAATGCAAAGACAGCTGTTCGAACTGTTAGCACAATAAAAGATGAGAGTGAGGGAAGAGAGTGCAAGGGTTCCAGGAATAGTGCAGCATGGATGGCGTGTCCTAAGGATGCCCTCATACTTGACAGATGGTTCTCTCTCTTCTTGCCCCAGGCAGGAAATTCTGACTGCTTCTGCCTGTGGTCTGGAGTCGTGTGCGTGAGAAGACAAGCTTCCGATTCGAGCAGCCCCTAACGTCTCTGAGTGGGCTCTTGTGGGCCACGTTGAGAGGAAGTTTAGTCAGGACTCCCCACCCCCGCACCTACTAAATGCCCCCCTTATCCTGTCACTCAGAGGAAGACTCCAGAGGGCTGGCGCATGAGGCTGGTGATGGAGTTGAGCGCATCAGCTGTACAAACAGGAAAGCTTACGGTACCTCTCACTCTGGCTTCTGATGTGAGAGGCACCAGCCATATCAACTTAAAACATCACTTGTGCTGTGAAATGCTTGCAGGAACTCTTCTGCCCTTTTGTGTGAGACCCCAAATATCTACAGAAATGAGGCTTTATTTTGCAGTTTTCTTCTGACTGTAGGAAAAGAAATTTTGGATTGATTTAAAAGTAGCAACTCTCAGGTTATCCTGCAAGGTCTGCACAAATTTCCCCACTTGCCTTCTTTCCATTCAAGATTCTTCCTGTCGAGAAAGAGAGAAATTTCTCTGTTTCTACACTCTCTGCATTTTCTGAAACTTGGAAGGCTCAGCTGCAAATCATAGAGGACCCTCCTGGGAGCCAGACAGATGTTGACTGTATCACCGCAGGGTGTAACAGGAAGCATTACTGGCCCAGGTGTTCGGAGATGGAGGTCCGAGTCTTGGCTCTGCCAGCGAGCAGTGCGTGACCTTGGACAGGTCTCTGGGCTGGAGTGGACTAGGTGCTCTCCGCAGGTACCGCCGCGCTAAGATGTATGGTTCTCATTGCAGGCATCTTTTCCACAAGTCCTGTGTTGACCCCTGGCTCCTAGACCATCGCACCTGTCCCATGTGCAAGATGAACATTCTTAAAGCCCTAGGGATCCCGGTAAGCACAGCACAGCCTCCAGCATCTTCGTGTCTGTCTTTCTGCCTTTCCCACAAAGCAGGGCAAAAACAGCATCCCTGGATTTTCTGTGTCCCCTCAATCCCATAGCAGTGGCGTCACCTGATGAGGCCCTCAGAGCACTCCCATGCCTGGATATATTTCTCCTCTCACTTTTTCTCAATCTGAGGACATCGTGACCCTCTCGGCATGTCCATTGTATTTGTCTGTGCGTTGAGATGCTGCCTGAGCAGCTCACAGGCCCCTCTTCTGGGCTGCAGTGGGTGAGAGCAGGTGGGACACCCACAGAGGCCTCTGGGGCCAGTTGTACACTGATGACACTCTTGTGTCATTTACCTGCGCTGTCATCAAGCAGACCCGCACGCCACACTTTCTGATGTTTCCCCACCATCGCCTAGCTTCCAGAGGAAACAAGCTCTTCCCAACGATGGGAGGGGAGGCCATCCACTGGGAATCTGGCTCAGGGGCCTCTGCTGAACTCAGATCTCCATGGCGCGCTTGAGTGAGGAGGAAACCAGAGCCACAACCACTGAATTCTAGCGCTACCCTCAAGCTGGCGCCCTCAGTTATATGTTTTATCAAACTTAGTCATTCCCCCTGTGCAAAGAGAATCCCCCCGGCTGGCTGGCTTGATGCTCCAGGGAAAGACTTTTCAGGGACCATATCGAGTGAAGGCCACGGGCTGGTGAGACACCATCTGCCGTGGTGAGGGCAGGAAGCAAGCCAGGCCACCAGACCCGAGGGCTGCGCAGAGATGCGGGAACAACGTAGGCGCCGTCTGAAAGAAGCTAGACAAACAGCATACAGAGACCGGCCTCCCCCTTCGCCCTCCGCTTTGCTATCTCCTCCTCTTGTCATTCCTCACTACTAATGGCAGAGAATAAATAGAATTTTAAAAGTCCCAAGATGTCACTGAAGAAGAAAGGATCAGATCAGATATCAAAGGCTTCCTTTAATGCCAAAGGGCTAATTATCCCAGGAAGATCAGAGTGACTCTGTTTGAGAGGGCACACCTGAAGCATCACGAGGTCATGGATTGGCTGAATTTTCTACCCTGCCTCCCTGCCAGGTGTATGCTGATTTTTTTTTTTTTTAACAGTCGATACACCAAACACAAATCGATTTGTGTGACTATAGCTTTGAGCTAGGTTTTGAAAGGCAATGCATTAAATTTTCAGACCAGAGTTGTGAAGGCATAATACCTTCAAGGTGAAAAATCACTGACAGTGAACATGAAACATGAGTAAAAACCCAACATCTCTATCAGATACTAGGGACTTAGAAAATTAAACTCGCTGTTTGCATGTTCCACATTTCTGGCTCTAACTGGTTCTTACCGGTGTCTGATTTTAGTCTTTGTTTTGTTGTTGTTAACTGAGTGGCCTTGTGCCTGCCCGTGCCGTAAGGCAAGTAAATATAAGTGGAAAGCTAAGAGCTGGGGACATTTTCATTTTGTAAGTGGATTTCTCTCAAATGAACTAAAGAATGAGAGCACGGCTCACGGATGGTGAAATTCCTATTACAGTGGTATCTTCTCCCATTATATTTTGCCAAGAGAAATAAAAGACTGAACCTGACAGGGGCAGGTCCTTTATTGTCAAGAGTGTTTTCAATCCCCTTATCTACATTCAAGTGCTTCATCCTATTTCTCTCCAGTCAGGTCTAGGGGGTGTCTTTGCAGGATGACAGATCACATCCGTAAGTGCTCCTGTAAGGTACCATATAACACGGGCCTTTTTTATCCCAGCACACACCATCTCCTATCACTATTATCCTGGTATAAATAAGATGATTGTAAACGAATAGAAAATCCCGTGCAGCCGGTATATTCACTAGTCCCTAACTATTTCGCATCTGGTTTATTTGAGGAGTTCTCCCTGCTAACCTGAATTTGAAAACCTATAGGCTGTTCACTTACAGATGGTATTTGACATCTCTTACTAAACATTATGACTGTCATTTCTCTTAGAGGTATATAAATTGGGTTTCTATTCAAAATATTATTCTATTTGATGAACCATTTCGAGTGGATATCAACTGTGAGGTTCTGTAAGGTGGGTCTGTTAAATATTGTATCTAAGCCACATTATTCGTTCATGCTCTCATTAACAGTCTCACTGAGCTAATTCGCTCTTTCTCTTTTCCTCTACTCACCTCTGTTAGAGACATAACTATTCCTGCTAGCCCACAAAGTAAAAGCGAACACCCTGCCTCAAAACTAATAAAATAATGCTATAAAAAGAAAAAAGAGAGAAAACAGGAACTTGATCAACAAGCAAAGTCAACATTGTGAAAAATATGTCAGCTGTTCTTGCATCTGTGGTCACATTCAGATGCTTATGGCTGGAAGAACAGCCAGCACAAGGATCCGCACTTGGAACTCTTTTCCTCCCTGATACCCGCACACAACTTGGATCTGCATCTTTACATAGCATAGTGGAGGGAAAGAAGTTATTTTTTCTTCTGCCCTCCTCGGTTCTCCAGCTGGGCCCTGTAAATTAGACTTGTAAAAGACAGATTGAGAAGAGAAAATCAAACAGAAGTTTATGAACACATGCATCATGTGTGCACATAGGAGCACTTGGCAATGAGTGACTCAGAGGGGTGGTTAGAACTTCGGCTTCTGTAGCATCTTCAAAAAAGAGCAATAAATTTTTAGAGAAGTGACAAGACAAAGGGAAAGGACTTTGAGTTTCTAGGACAGCAAATTGCGGGGAGGTAAATATATGGGGGAGACCAATGGCAGATAAGGGCATGTCAGTTAGGTTTGTTGTATGTTCCATTTTGGCGTCAACTCCCAGTCGCTGGTGATAAGAATGTTCTTCTCTTTCTGGTACAGAGAGGGGGACCCCCTTACAAATTTATGTCTTGCTTTTAGGCAAATAGGGGGAAGGCAGAGAGCATTTCTTTACCCAGTTCTCAATTGTTTCAGCTAAAAACAGTTTCTATGCCAACAATAGCATATTTTGGCAGTGGCATACTCTGCTACCCTTCAAAGGCGTACTTTACCTTTGCCCAGAAATTGAATTTCTTTAAGTATTTTCTCAAATCTTCCCTTCACTGATCTCGGATCTGGGCAGATACTAACATTCCCAAGTTTTCAGAGCAGTAAACTGAGACTTAGGTAAAATTTCCAAATCAACATTTACTGAGCACTTAATAATTGTCAGGTACTATGTGAGGGCTTGGAACTCAAGGTCAATATAGTGTAATTGCTTCACTTTAAAAAGCTTGTGTCTCACTTGTGTGTGGAATCTACGTGGCATAGAAACAGAACAGATTTGTGGTTGCCAGGGGCAGGAAGTGGGGAGGGTGAAATGGGTGAGGGGGTCAGAAGGTACAAACTTCCGGTTACGAAATAAGTAGGTCCCGGGGATGTAATACACCGCATGGTGACTCTAATACAATACACAATACTGTATTGTATATTTGAAAGTTGCTACGAGAGTAGATCTTAAAAGTTCTCATCACAAGAATAAAAATTTTGTAACCATGTGAGGTGATGGATATCAACTAAACTTATTGTGGTGATCGTTTTGCGACATACACACGTATCAAATCATCATGTTGTACAACTTAAACTAATACAATATGCCATGCCAATTATATCTCAGTAAAACTGGAATTTAAAAAAAAAGCTTGTGGGCTAGTAGAGTGAGACTAACACAGTAACAAATGACTGTAACAGTGGGAGAAGTGTGAAAAGAGTTACAGTATCAAAGATGACTACCTGGGAGGGAGCACTGCTTAGCAAAGAGACATTTGGCCTGGGAGTTGAGGGATGATTAGGAGTTCACCAGGGTTAGTCTGAGACCTTGGGATGGGAGAGGGGAAGGGGATGATGATTTGGGCAACTGTCATCT
This sequence comes from Eschrichtius robustus, assembly GCF_028021215.1. NCBI lineage: Eukaryota > Metazoa > Chordata > Mammalia > Artiodactyla > Eschrichtiidae > Eschrichtius > Eschrichtius robustus. The sequence goes on along the minus strand of NC_090827.1, from coordinate 32,829,715 downwards.
CGAGTGGAAGAGCAGCATATGCTAAGGCGCTGAAATAGGGAATATATACTTTATTCTGTGTGTTTCCAAAGGCTGAAGGTATTAGGGCCAGAAAAGAAGGCTTAGGCCAGACTGTACAGTGCCTGTTTTGCTATACTAAGGAGCTTGTCATTCATTCTTTAGGAGGAAAAAAAGAAAAAGAATCATATCTGTGTTTTTTTTTTTTAAAAAAAAAAAAAAAGAGTGCTCTGGTGAAAAAGTGGAGAATAAGTATAGCGGGGAAGAAACTAGAGGGAGATTGGGAACTGGTAATGGGGTAAGAAGCGTTCAGAACATACCCGCTCTTGTCCAATAATCTCAATCAGTAAATTTGGCGGATCAGTCATTCAATGAGCTGACTTTCGACAACTCGAATTTCAAGGAATGGGCCCACTGCCAAGAGAGATGGAGCCGGCAGAACACAAAGGGAATATGGAGGAAAGGGAATGAGCTGAATTTGAGGGTTTTGTGGGATGATGGAGATTTCCAGCTGACTGTTGGAAACACAGGTGTGGGGCTTGGGAGACTTGGTTTGAGAGTGGAAATCCAGGACAAGAGTCCAGCAGTCTGAATTTCTTGCTTTGTGCTCCCAATGAGCCCGTGAGTGGTAGATTTTCTCTTTCAATGAACTTTGCACACAATCTAGTCATTGTTGTGTTAATTCAGACAGTGTCAACCTAGGATTCTCCTCACCCAAGCCTGCCCACCCTGATCTGCATCCTTGGACGGGGTGCAAAACCGTGTCATTGTCGTCGCTCAAGGCAATGTCACTATCCAGAGTGGAGCAAAAAGTGTGATTAACAGCCGTTCTCAAGACCGTATCTCTCCTCCACCACCTTTAAAAAATAATTTTTATGAGCTTGGTCAGAGGCAGAACAACTGAAAATCATTTTTTAAAAGCTGTTTGTGGAAGAGATATCAATATATTCAACACCACTTCAGCCAGCAGAACTGAGACCATAGAGTAAAACTGCCCCGCTGCCCGATAAGAGAAGCTGGCCGACAGAGGCTGCCTTGCGAGGCACAGAGACTCCCGTCTCTACATTTTTCAAGTGGAGCTGTGAGGACTATTGGGAGGGAGAGTCCTGTAGTGAGTGGGTAATTAAAGTAGATGGTCTCACCCTAGTTTTATGATTCTAAGATTTTAACTTAGAGGATTTGACAAATGTACCATCAATTGCATGTTATGTAAATAGGGCTTTGCTCTGCAGCTGGTTTTTTTTGGCTTGTGTTTAACAACACCTCACCCTGTGCTCTTGTGTTTGTGTGTGCGTTTGTTTATGTATATGTGTGTATCTCTGATGCACAATTCACGAGTCAGATTCTGTCTCCCCTCTCATGCCATCAGTCTGTTTGCAAACAACACATGGGTCTGTGGGGCTAATTATCAGGCTGTCAGCTACTTCCTATACGAGAAGTAAACACTAGAGATAAGGAAGAGCTATCGTTATAAATAAGTATCATATTATTCTCCATATGTAATTATATTAATGTATGGCTAGTGCTACTCCTGGAATTAAAACCTTGTCTGTAGATCTAAACGGAACCTTTGGAAAGAAAATTTTGGAAGATGTTTTCATGTTAATTACAGGAACTATATGTGGAATGTCTTTCAATAAAGTGGTTCAGGAAGAAAACAGTAAAGAACTTGGTTTTCCATCAGGACAAAATATTTAGGCTGTAGACATCTCATCTCTAACTTGATGATATACACTAAGATAGGTCCTTTTCTGCTCCTGTCAGCCCAATGCCGATTGCATGGACGACTTGCCCACTGACTTCGAGGGATCTCTGGGAGGTCCGTCAACCAACCAGATCACCGGCGCAAGCGACACAACCGTAAATGAAAGCTCAGTCACTTTGGACCCTGCTGTCCGGACTGTGGGAGCCTTGCAGGTGGTCCAGGACACAGATCCCACTCCTCAGGAGGGAGAAATCATCTTCACCACCAACAGTAAGTTCTGCTGCGCCACATGCCAATGCCATATTCCAAAAGGCTGTTGCCTCGTGGGAATTGGAAAAAGGCACTTTTCCTCAAGAAGAAAGAAAAATTAAATGAATAGAATGTTGCTAGGCTAAACAATCGTACCTGACGGGCCTTGAGAAGCCCAGCTTACTCCAGAGCCAGCAGGGCAGACAACAGTGCTAGCTGTGTGTGTCACCCACCTACACACGCCGACGCCACAGCACTGCACACGCCCCATGGTACCCAAACACCAGGCCAGGTGGTGGTGCTGGCCTCTGAAGGTGGAAGGCAGGTGAGAAGAGCCAACGCCGGCGATGTTCAGTGGGACTGGGGTAGGGCACAACCCACTCATTCATGTGCGTGTGTGTGCGTGTGTGTGCGTGTACACGGGCTTGAGCCCTCCCGAGTGTGCAGGTGGCTGTCTGAGCTGGTCTGGACAGCATGCAGGAGGGTTCTGCCCCGCCGTTGCTGCAGGACTCAGAGGCAAGTGGAACCCCTTTAGATGGGCATTCTTGCAGTACCACCTAAACCCCTATGCATAGTGACATATTAAAATATCTTTAGGGTTTCTTCCGCATCTCCTGCACAGACTCAAAGTAAATGCTGTTCTGGGTAGTTATAAAAATATTAGAATAGCTATGTTAGCATACGGTTGAAGCTCAAACCTAAAGTATTTACTCTACCGTCTAATACAGCAGAGATAAGAGGAGTTCTAAGAAAATCAGCCTGCAAATTAACTTAGGTTTAAGGTTAAAAGGGTGGATGAATATTGCAGGTTTTAAAGGAGGTGTGTTTTTTCCCTTGATGGAAGTAACCTATTCACTATAGAAAATTTGGAAATGGAGCAGAGCAGATGAAAGCACGTTGGGGTATTTCCTTTTAAGTTGGCCTCTTTTTTACCTATTCGTGATGTTTATGCAGTTCAAAAAATCATTCACGCTGAAATTTAAAGACGCATTTTTCTGAGGAAGAAACGTAACAGTCCTCGTCGTTGAAAGACTGAAAAATGAAGAAGAGAATAAAAAAAGAATGCAAAAATCACTCAGTACCCCATATCCCAGAAATAATCACTCTTAACATTTTGGTGTATTTGCTGATAATCTTTTTTTTTTTTTTAACATTTTCATTGGTGTATAATTGCTTTACAGTGGTGTGATAGTTTCTGCTTTATAACAAAATGAATCAGCTATATGTATACATATATCCCCATATCTCCTCCCTCTTGCGTCTCCCTCCCACCCTCCCTATCCCACCCCTCTAGGTGGTCACAAAGCGCCCAGCTGATCTCTCTGGGCTATGCGGCTGCTTCTCACTAGCTATCTGTTTTACATTGGGTAGTGTATATATGTCCATGCCACTCTCTCACTTTGTCCCAGCTTACCCTTCCCCCTCCCCTTGTCCTCAAGTCCATTCTCTACGTCTGTGTCTTTATTCCTGTCCTGCCCCTGGGTTCTTCAGAACCTTTTTTTTTTTTTTTTAGATTCCATATATATGTGTTAGCGTACAGTATTGTTTTTCTCTTTATGCCTTACTTCATTCTGTATGACAGACTCTAGGTCCATCCACCTCACTACAAATAACTCAATTTTGTTTCTTTTTATGGCTGAGTAATATTCCATTGTATATATGTGCCACATCTTCTTTATCCATTCATCTGTCGATGGACACTTAAGTTGCTTCCATGTCCTGGCTATTGTAAATAGTGCTGCAGTGAACATTGTGGTACATGACTCTTTTTGAATTATGGTTTCCTCAGGGTATATGCCCAGTAGTGGGATTGCTGGGTCATGTGGTAGTTCTATTTTTAGTTTTTTAAGGAACCTCCATACTGTTCTCCATAGTGGCTGTATCAATTTACATTCCCACCAACAGTGCAAGAGGGTTCCCTTTTCTCCACACCCTCTCCAACATTTATTGTTTGTAGATTTTTTGATGATGGCCATTCTGACCGGTGTGAGGTGATACCTCATTGTAGTTTTGACTTGCATTTCTCTAATGATTAGTGATGTTGAGCATCCTTTCATGTGTTTGTTGGCCATCTGTACATCTTCTTTGGAGAAATGTCTATTTAGGTCTTCTGCCCATTTTTGGATCGGGTTGTTTGTTTTTTGATATTGAGCTGCATGAGCTGCTTGTAAATTTTGGAGATTAATCCTTTGTCAGTTGCTTCATTCGCAAATATTTTTTCCCATTCTGAGGGTTGTCTTTTCATCTTGTTTATGTTTTCCTTTGCTGTGCAAAAGCTTTTAAGTTTCATTAGGTCCCATTTGTTTATTTTTGTTTTTATTTCCATTTCTCTAGGAGGGGGGTCAAAAAGGATCTTGCTGTGATTCATGTCATAGAGTGTTCTGCCTATGTTTTCCTCTAAGAGTTTGATAGTGTCTGGCCTTACATTTAGATCTTTAATCCATTTTGAGTTTATTTTTGTGTATGGTATTAGGGAGTGTTCTAATTTCATTCTTTTACATGTAGCTGTCCATTTTTCCCAGCACCACTTATTGAAGAGGCTGTCTTTTCTCCATTGTACATTCTTGCCTCCTTTGCTGATAATCTTTTGATATAGTTGAGACAGTAACCATGGGGGTGAACATTCAGTATTGTAACCATAGAACTTTCACAGGACCTCGACAGAGAGTAATTTCGAGAGGAACTTGGTGGTAAATATCCACCCATGTAGGGTTTATTAGTTTTTGGTAGATATGAGTTTTAACTTGACTTTTAGAGGCATAAGGACCTCAGTATTGAAACATTGGCCATTAGACATTAAAAAGTCCTTAAAGAGAGATTTTGATCCATTTGTTTTGAAGGTCTAAAGTGGTACTGTCTAGTATTAATATAATGCAAGCCACAAAAGCAATTTTAAATTCTCAATAGCCACACTAAAATAAAAATAATAAGTTGGTCAAGTTCATTTTAATAATATTTTTATTTAACCCAATATATCCAAAATATCTTATTCTTTTTTTATGCTAACTCTTCAAAACCTGGTGTGTATTTATATGCTTAGAGCACATCTCGGTTTAGACTAGCCCCATTTCAAGTACTCAGAAGCACGTGTGGCCAGCGGCTACCATATTGGAGAACACAGATTTAGAATCCTAGTAATTTAGGGATATAAGAACCTTAAAAAAAAAAAAAAAGTTAAAGGTCATTTAATCGTTACCATGATAAACTTTTGATTTTCGCCATATGAGAATTGTGACCCAGAGGAATAAGTGGCTGACTCAGATCTGACAGTAAGTTCTCTTTTCAGAATACAAGATTGCCCCATAATTTTTCCATTTATTGGACATCTTCAGTTACCATCAGGCGTATCACCATTAGTGGTCTAAGTGAAGTATATTGGAAGGCCTCATAAAATTTTGCTAGCAGTTCAGAAACATTTAAGGCATGAGCCTTTTTTGAGCCCATAAAAAGAACCAAATCAAAAATGGATCCTATTTCTTGCAATGAAATGATTGTTTGATTTTCTGTTAGATTTCTTATTTTGAAAAGTGGCTATGTACTTCATCCATCTTAGTAAAGCCCAGATGACAAATGAAAAGGCATAGTTTATGGGTTAAAACACAACCAAAAATGAAATAGGAAATTAAAGTCTGTATCCATATAATTCATAATCCCAGACAGTTTTGGCTAAAATAGACTCAGAGTGTTTAGGTTCATAGCAGGCATTCAGTAGATGTTGACTTGAGATAAAAGTGTTTGATCTAAGCTTTAACAGGGAGCTTCTGTTCACAACAGAAGGAAAAATGCCAGGTAATTTCAAAGGAAGGTCTTGGTAAAGATGAAGAGACGAGGCGTGAGATGTTTTCCAAACATCTATAGTTTGAAGACTGATACTATATATCAATATGGCTAAAGATGTCAGTCTCTTAGTACAGAAACTGAATTTTTCTCACAAAATACTTTTCCTAGACCATTTATTTAATTTTTAATGAAGTATAGTTGATTTATAACATCTCAGGTGTACGGCAAAGTGATTCAGTTTTATATATATGTATAAACATATACATATATATATATACGTATATATATTCTTCAGATTCTTTTCCATTATAGGTTTTTACAAGGTACTGAATATAGTTCCCTGTGCTTTACAGTAGGTCCTTGTTGTTTGTCTATTTTACATATAGTAGTGTGTATATGTTAATCCCAAATTCCCAGTTTATCCCTCCTTCCCTTCCCCTTCTGTAACCATAAGTTTGTTTTCTATGTCTGTGAGTCTATTTCTGTTTTGTAAATAAGTTCATTTGTGTCGTTTTTTCTAGATTCCACAAAAAAGTGATATTATATGATATTTTATTTCTGATTAGTTTTATTTATTGGGATTTCACAGAATATTCCAAGCACAGTCATTCTGATTAGACGTTCATGTTTTATACCACTAACTAAATGGCTGTAGATTCCTTAAGGGGAAAATTCTTTCCTCTCTACAGGTTTGTACATTGCCTAGTGCCCTAACTCAAATAAATAATTAATAAATGAACAAACAGGATTGCATGAATAAATGAGCGAAAAGATTCAAGTTCTTATCAATGTTATTGTAACCATTTCTCTAATGCTATAGAAAAAATGCAGATGGTGAAAGAAGTATAGTTGGGATACGATATTGCTACAAATCACAAATAACCCACTGGAGGTTGGACCTGACGTTTTTCTACCTTATCCTTTCCTACCTCACATCTCTGCAGACCCAGGAAATTACTAGAAAATGAAGAAGTAACAGTAGGTAACAAATACATAAGAGCAACTCTGTACCAGGCACCCTTTTATGCTGTTTACATGTATTAGCTCACAACAACCCTATGAGGTAAATGTTATTTTTAACCTCATTTTCCTGATGCAGAAACAGCAGCACTGAGAGATTACAGTAACTGACCTGAGGTCATAAGCTAGTGACAGGTGGAGCTGGAATTCGAAGGAGCAGCTAGCTGGCTCTACGACGCCATGCATAGCTATGCTAGAAGATGAAAAAGGGGAGAAGACGCACACAGTTCTCATTTCATTTTTGTCCTCTTTTCCTCCATTTTTCTAAATCTCTGAAAGGCCAAAAATGTGTTTAGTTTCAGCTTGCATTCTCATCCCTACCTCCGTTCTTCCTTTCCTGGCAAACAGTCTTGCTGTATAGTCGATCAAATGCACGTAAAAGTCATTTCAGCACTCAAGGGGAAACAGCATAGAACAGATTGCCCTTAGAGTAAAGATGGAAAAATCTGGCATTAAAGGATCATCTTCAGCTCCCAAGAAAAGAAAAAAAGAAAAACATTTACAAAGGAAAGGAAATGCAAACTGGTAGGCAGTCTGACATTTGGGAGAAAGACGTTCTTGTATGCATATCTTTAATGTTTCTGACATTTCAGCTTTTATAACCTCACACGGCAGCCCCAAATCAGTGTTTCTCCTCCACGTTGGTGCAAGGTGTCATTTGTACGCATGCCCTGATGTCACTCACCCAACTTCATCTGCCCACCCAATTGCACCAAAACCATACTCTGCCTTCTGACTCCCCAAGCCCAGGCTGCAGCTGGTTGGATTGGCTTCAGCAGGGAAAGAAGTTTCTTAGGACCAAAGGAAAACACAGCTGAACAAACAGCCCGGTGTGTTTGGAAACTCCAGACAGGAGCTTGAGAAAGACACAAAAGGAGAAGACTCTATCACTCCTTCCCCAAAACACCCCACACCACTCCACACCTTTTCAAGAGGGCCTGAAACCTTCCCTTTGTTTTCCAAGGAAAGTCACTGACCCCACCATCCGTGTCCTTTATTGAGTCATCACACAAGTCCTCTAGTGCTGCATCTAGAATTGTTACCCCCTTGCCACTCCTTCCACCTCAAACTGGAAGGAACCAGCAGTCAGCCCGAGGGGTGGAGGGTGGAGGGAACTAGAAGCTAGAAAGGGAGGAGATGGGCAGAGTCAAGGCCTCCCAGATCTGCCCCAATACGTTCTGAGGAGCACATGGCATAATGTGTTTGGCCAGGAGACCAGATCTTCAGACGTCACAGAAGGAAGCAGGACCCATGAACTGTTATGTAGGCTAATAGGCTCAGACTCGTCCGGTTGAATTGAAACGTGGTGTAGGTTTCCTCTGGGAAACTTCCTATCCACTCTGAACCTTTCGGGGAGTATCGTGTATTTAATGTGTTGAGCCAACATGATTTGTGATGTGTGTAAAACGCATCTTGCTTTTTGCTGCTCTGCCTGAACCGTCTGGAGTGGGTGTAGCAGCCCCCTGCCTGGGGATGACAATTCCAGCAGGAATTTTCTGCTCACTCTTAGGTAACGGACAGTTCCAAGAGTCCCTTTAGGTTCCAAACACAGACAAAAGGATTTTTTTTTTCTCTGCAGAGCCCTTCTCTCTTGTAATCCCCATCACTCAGGACAGATGGGCCTCCCTGGCTTACTCACGAGGCCTCCTGCAGCCTTCACGCTCTCCGCTGAGGTGCTCTTATGGCTCCAGGAGGTCTTTTTGGATCGGGCCCAAGTTGAGCCCGTTCCTGCTCGCTCCCCACGTGGCCACCTCTGGGACCCTCGCGCATCACCTGCCCTGACACCCGTCTCCGGTACAGCAGCTGCTTTCCAGCCTCTGACCCCATGCAGACCGTCGGCCTCCTCCCTTCAGACTCCAGGCAGGCAGGAGGCCTGAGTCCACAGCCTGCTTTAGCTTTTCTAAGGCCTGAGTCTGCTTTCTCTGAGTCCCACCTACAGGAGGCGTAGTTCAGAATCTCCTTGGTGATGGAGGGGGAAGGGTTTCCCTTGCCGGAACCCCTCCCTGGGCTTGGGTTTGGGAGATAGCCCTTCCCCACCCCTTCTTCTAGAGGAATGGGATTCAGTGTTACAATACTCTCTCCACAGACAAGCTCCTTTCCAATTTCCCCACCTTTCTCTCCCTCTCTCCCCTTGTTATTGTCATGAACTGGGTGATGGGGTCCAGAATCATAGAACAGGTACCCTTCACATCCGCTCTACCCAGCAGTGGGGTGTCGGGCACAGGGTTGGGGGGAGATGGGAGAGGCCGTCTCATGCTTCTTTGCTGCCCGTAGCTCTTCAGTAGAAACTGAGGCAGGAAGAGTCCCATGAATGCAAAAGAATTAGTTCATGAATGTCTTGATGGGCTTCACCAGAGGACACATTCCTAGCTGATATGGCGACTAAACTACGGTCCCTTTTCAGAGACCCTAGAGACAAGTCAACCTTTTTGGAAAAAAAAAATATATATATGCTCTCACTTTTCAAAATGCACTCATGAGACAAAAGTCATTGTTAAAGCACAGCTGAAACTGCAGCCCAGCAAAAAAAAAAAAGGAAAAGTCATTTTCAGCAAAAAGTCATTCACTGCGATCACCAGGAGCTCTCCAGGGACACAGACCAGACACTAATTACGGGAAAAACTTCCAGTGAGTTCATTCAGAGACTTGTGTATAGCAGTTTCTGGAGTGACCCGCTTTCTCTTCTTTGAGGAACTCGATAGGAACATCTCTGGCAAGTCGTCATTCCTAAAAAAACACAGTCTCTTAAAATTAGGCCAGAAATGACATCCGTTCTTTTCTTTTTTAAGTTTTGTGTTTATTCGTTAGGGAGCCATTGAGGAATCATTCAGCGTATCTATATTCAAAGGTTTTAAATGCCTCTAGGCTTGCTCCAGTCGCAAGCTGAATATGAACACGAGAGAGAGAGTGTGTGTGTGTGTGTATTCAGGGCTTTTCCAGGGAACCTGAGTTTGAACCTCTGGGTCAAAGCAACTGAGAGAAAAAGGGAGGGTTGGCATGAACATCCCATTTCTGTTCCAAATGTCCCTTTACGTTTGCAAAGCAGCAACCTCCAGGTTTTAATGTGACTGCAAAATATACCGGTGCATCCAGAAATAAACACCTGTACAGAAAGCATTCCAGCGTGTATGAGAAAGGACAAGAGGGAGTAACCACATCTGCTTTTTCGACTTGCCTCAAAGCCTGAACTGGCAAAGTAGCTCCCCTTTGGATAAATATATGCTGGCTGGAACTAGCAACAAGAATGATCTCCCTTGGTGCCCATAAGATTCACATTAGCCCTGGAAAGGTGATTGCTTTGATTTGTGAGCCTTTTCCATTGTGGCAGACAAGAGAATCGGCCAACCAGTTAAGATTTTCGATCCCACTGTCGTGCGTCCTTCAGGAAATATTTCAGCCACGGTGAATAACTTCTATACAAAATGAAGCATTTGAAGATGGTGATATTGCACCCCGCAATCGTCTCCATAGCTCGTCATGTACCAGGTCCCTACAGTCACATCCCCGCCTTGTTTCTGAGCCTTCCAGCTCACCAGCTCGACGATGGCTTCAGGAGAGGAACAGCTGTTCTGAAGAGCAAAGACCTTTGTGATAAGCACTTGCCTTTATCATCAACTGTCCCAGATGGCAACCAGCCAATCCACAAGCCACTGGATTTTGTTTGCAATAACATTCCTCCTCAATTAAAAACACTCACCAATCTCAGAAAGCTCACTCGGGGCCAAACTCCCAGGGTTTTCCTGTCCTGTGTGTCTGGTGCCTTTGACAAGGGAGTGCCGAGCATCTGCAGATGCACGGACTGCCTGTGAGAGAGCTCATCAGTTTAGACCACAGATATATTGCCGCTGGGAGCACTCAGCCTGGGCATGACACCATGCCATCCACTCGGAAGAAACTTGTCCTCCTGAAATGAAGTGGCCCAGCCAAGCAGACAAAATCCATCCATCGTGGGAGATTGTCTCAGATGTCCTGAGTTACGCACTGAGAGCACCATCTCCAGTTTGATTCTTCCCAATGCTGTCTCGCTTTTGGTAAGCATTCCAAAAGCGGGCTAGGGAAAGGGCTGTTGAGCAGACCTGCATTTTACCAGATATTGACACACTGAGCATGGATCTCAGCAGGGAGGTGGCAGCTGATGGCAGGAAACATAACTGGCAGGTCAGCCCTTCTTCAGTGTTGGAACAGCATCCATTCTAAAGCACATGGGGTGAGGAGGCGGGGGAAGGTCCATCATTTGGAGATTAAGGTAGCAGGGAACAGCTGAAAATGTCCTTTGGCTGACATAAGAATTGGCTCTGGAAATTCAGAGAGTCAGGGTTCCATAAGTCAAAATATTTCAGAAATGAAATTCAGTGGTTCAGAATAAAAAAAAAAAAAAGTGTAACTATCAGAACATCACTGGAGCTAAATGAGGTAAGACTACCGTCTTACTGGAAACACCACTAGCCAGAAACAAAAAAGTGGCGCCTTAGGTGTGATTTGGCCTCCAGTTAGCTGTGTGACCTTGGGCAAGTCACTCACCCTCTCTGTACTTCCATTTTGTCAGTTATCGAATGAGACACTTGTACCAGCAGTTGATTTCCAAGATCCTTTCCAGTTCCATAATTAGACTCCCTCTCTTGGCGTCCTTCCAAGTCTCACCAGGAAAGGCTCAATTAAGACCTTGCATCCTGGGGGCTTCCCTGGTGGTGCAGTGGTTGGGAGTCCGCCTGCCAATGCAGGGGACACGGGTTCGAGCCCTGGTCTGGGAAGATCCCACATGCTGTAGAGCGGCTGAGCCCGTGCACCACAACTGCTGATCCTGTGCTCTGGAGCCTGTGAGCCACAACTGCTGAGCCTGCGTGCCGCAACTGCCTGGAGCCTGTGCTCTGCAGCGGGAGGGGGCATCGCAATGAGAAGCCCGCTTACCACGGCAAGGAGTGGCCCCCGCTCACTGCAACTAGAGAAAGCCCACACGCAGCGGCGAAGACCCAACGCAACCAAAAAAATAAATAAATAAAATAAATATTAAAAAAAAAAAATTAAAAAAAAAAAGACCAGCATCCTCACTTAAAGCCCTTCCTGATACCCCTCTCCTTCCAGCACCAGGAAGCCACCCTAGCAAGGAGCTGTGTCCTCGGCTCTCTCGCCACTGCTGTGTCCTCTGAGACTCTAGAGGGTCACTATGAGACTGCAGCGTCTGCCCAGTCTCTTATCTTACAGATCAGATTTTATGTACATCTTCATCTAAAATGAATGGGAGAGAAGACAAGAGGGTGTAGCTGGCTGGAAGAACAGCACAACCCTAGCCCGGAATCCTCCTAGGATTCCCATGTGCAGTGGACCCTGTGCTCAGACTATCACAGCCTCCTGCCCGCAGAAGGCTCTTAAGCAGTACTTACCTGGGCTGCCTAGGTGCTGGCTATGCCCAGACTCAGACCTATTCATTTTCTTTGTTCTTAAAAACAGTATTAATAACAGTTACCATTCACTGAGTGCAAACTTTGTGCTCAGCACCATGTATGTACTCTACATAGAGTGTCTTATTTGACCATATTAATAACCTCATGAGATTGTCATCCGCATTTTATAGATAAGGAAATAGATTCCAAAGGTAAAATAACATGCCCTAGATCAGTTGTTTTTCAAACTGTGGGTCGTTGAATGAATCTAGCGAGTCCTGACCAGTATTTTTCAAATGACACAAAATAAAATACATCTGAAATCCAAATACACAAACACACACACACACATATATACAGTCTTTAATGTTGATTTTAACAATAATAGTTATTGTTGATGCCATCAAGGAAGAAATGTGTCATGTAAACCAAAATATTATGCAGAGCAACTCTCTTTTATTCTGTTTTAATATTGAACCTAAACAATTGGCAAGCAATACTTAGAAAAAAACATTGTATTTCTTCAGTAGATAGTAGTATAGGTGCTTATGTGTCTGTGTTTATGTATTCATATGGATGTGAATACACAGTTTGATATTTAGTCCCAAATCTACACATAGGATTTTTTTTTGCATGTTTATAATGCTTTTTTTTTTTTTTTTTACAGTAAATACCACATTTGTTGTCTCATTTTCTCTTCTCAGGGAATTAGTATTTTTAAAAAAAAGACATCATTTGGAATAGACATTATCTCCATTTTACAGATGGGGGTATTGAGGCACAAGTACCACATTCAGAGTTGTTGCTCTGATATTCAGGAAGAAAATCCCTCTCACTGGACTCCATTTCCAGGGTCGCCTACACTGTATGTGAATCCATTCATGTATCTGTCCCATCGTTTTAAAGGAAATTAGTAATCATCTAAGAATAGCTCCAGTTCATCTAAATATTTTAGAACTTAGCTCTGTTTTACATGTCACTAAAATATTTAGGCTCCAGATGCTTTATTAAGGATTTAGTTGAACTGTTAAACCAGTTGAATACTAAAAAGCGAATTTCTCTCTTTCTTAACGACTCTGAAATTACGATGCAGAAACATGTTGTGTAAAGAACATTTAATAATTCATGTCCATCCATCACTAAAGCAGCAGGAATAAGAAATCTTAATGTCATCTTTCAAGGATTTGAGGCTTGCTGTCTTCTGGCAGAAAGAAATACCTCAAATGCATTGATTGATCATTCTTCCCAAGATCTCAAACTGTACTTCACCCATAATATCTTGTTCTGTCTTCCTAACATTCCTGCGCAGTAGAAACAGACAGTAACCTCTATCCCGAAAGGAAAAACTGAAGCAGAGGGGCTAAATCAAGTTCTTGCCCCAGCCCAATCGTCTTTCCAGTATTCCACCACATGCTTAAACTGGTTCCCTATAAAGAAATGCCAGAAAAGCTCACTTGTTCCAAGTTAACAGTACAGAGTCAGAAATTGAATCAAAGCATGCCCACATGAGAATGATTTTTAAATCGAGGGCATCAGGACTGGTCTTCTTGGTAATCATCTAGAATCAGCTCAAGATTTCTGGCTATACATGGCAGATTGAGCCCACAGGTTTATCTCTGCTACCCCCACAAAGTCCCACCAAAGGGTTCATGGAAGGTATAAACCTACATGAACACTAAGAATAGAGAAAAGATTACAGCAGACAATATGTCAACAAATTTTGGAAGACACATGAGTGGAAGTTCATTTAGTGAAGTGGGGAAAGCTAAAATCTGAGTGCCTTCTTAGTGAGGAGCCAATGAGAAGCTAGCAGTTTTGCAGCTAGCTCATAGTATAGGGCACCAGATACGTAGGAAGGCTGTAGCATGCAGTGGCACTCAAAAGATCAGGTACTGATAGCATACTGTATTTGTTTTTCTCTTTCTGACTTACTTCACTCTGTATGACAGACTCTAACTCCATGCACCTCACTACAAATAACTCCATTTTGTTTCTTCTTATAGCTGAGTAATATTCCATTGTCTATATGTGCCACATCTTCTTTATCCATTCATCCGATGATGGACATTTAGGTTGCTTCCATGTCCTGGCTATTGTAAATAGAGCTGCAATGTGCTAACACATATATATGGAATCTAAGGGGGAAAAAAAAAAAAAGGTCATGAAGAACCTAGTGGCAAGACGGGAATAAAGACACAGACCTACTAGAGAATGGACTTGAGGATATGGGGAGGGGGAAGGGTAAGATGTGACAGGGTGAGAGAGTGGCATGGACATATATACACTACCAAACGTAAAATAGATAGCTAGTGGGAAGCAACCGCATAGCACAGGGAGATCAGCTCTGTGCTTTGTGACCACCTAGAGGGGTGGGACAGGGAGGGTGGGAGGGAGGGAGATGCAAGAGAGAAGAGATATGGGAACATATGTATATGTATACCTGATTCACTTTGTTATAAAGCAGAAACTAACACACCATTGTAAGGCAATTATACTCCAATAAAGATGTTAAAAAAAATAAAAATATAAAAAAAAAAAAAAGATCAGGTGAAAGACTATGTAAAGAGCATTTAGCTCCCCCATCCTGAGCCACCTGTAGCTGCTTCAGGCCCTTACTGAGGTCCCTTCCCTCGTGCGCAAGCCAACTTAGGTATGCATGCTTAATCATAATGTCTCATTGCAAATATGAATGGAAGGTAAGGATGGCTAGAGAACTGCAAGAAGCCACAAAATCTAAGAGAGAGAAAGAACATAACAGATAAAAATAAACTCCAAGGAAACAAAATAATTCAGATCACAGAATTCTATAAACTACCATTTGTATCCTAATGGAAATATGTGATAATATTGCATCCATGGAAAAGAAACAGATGATAGCAATTTTCTGAGAATGAGAAAGAGCTCTTGGAAATTAAAAAATAGAACAGAGTGAAAATTCCCATATTGAAAGATACAATAGCATTTGTTGTTAAACTATGTTCTTGCTGTGAAATAAAAAATGGAAAAAAATTAATTTGATTTAAAAATTAAGTTTAAAAATAAGGAAAAACAAAAGGGGTCAATTTACATGCCATTGAAGAATTAATCTACTTATTTAACACACACTTTGCATGAACATCCCTCCCCCAAAATATCTCTTTACTATGGTGAAGAATTACGGCCTCGCATGGCATACTTGGCTTCAGAAAATGTTTGGTACCAAACTGTAAGAGCATTTCCATTTTGTATGCTACATTTGTGTTATATTTTCTATATATCAGTTCATAGGTTTATTTTATAAATTAGTGACTTCAGTCTTTATAGTGAAGTCATTCTCCAGTGTTCAAGCTAACAAACTTGGGGTTATCTCTATTCTTCTCACTCTATTGCCTTTCATAGTCAAATAATCACCAACCCATGTTCATTCTGCCTTTTAAATCTTTCTCCATGTGCCATTTCCCTCTGCATGGCTATAGCACAAGACCTTAGCACCTCTGACCTTGGTTTTTGCCATGCCTGCCATTTCACTCTCCCTGTTTCTAGTCTTACCATCCTCCAGTCTGTCCTTATCCTGCTGCCTAGATAATCATCTGTAGAAGTCCTGTTGCTGTTTTGCTCAAAACATTTTTATCCCCTATGGGTTAAAATCTCAAGCTGGCTAATCTAAACAAATCATTAAGCATTTGGCCTCTGCATATCTCTCCATGATTTTTCGCCACGCCCAGCTGGCAAGCTTTGTAGGGAAGCATTTCTAAACCACTAGTGGTTCCAGACACAGCCCCCAACTCTTCTCCCTTCTTCTGCCAAGTCTTTCACATCCTTCAAGCACATCTCATCTGTGGTATTCTATGAGATGCCTTCTATGCTACTCTGAGCGGAACTGGTGATCCTTCTAGAATTATCTCCTTTCAAACAATTCTCTCTCATTATTTCTTGAGAAAGCATCTGTCGCCCCACTAAACTTATAGGTCCTTAAAGGGTTTGGACTGTGGCTTTTCACTTTCATGTTCTGAAGCACAGCACAGGTCATGGCTACAGTTAGACTCAGTGATATTAGTAGAATAAATGAATGAATAGGCTGAATTTTAAAGGAAAACAACAATAGCAGTAGTTCGAAGTACAAGAGACTGTGTTCCAATATGTATCTGTGTTTGGTCTGCTAATGAAAAGAAAAGGTATATATTCTCCCAAGGACACTCAAGCTGGACCAAGGCACCAGCAGACGGGCCTGCCTATAGCCAGTTCCTCTGGGACAACACTGTGACCCTTGCCCCTTGTGACAGGAGCACAAATGCTGAACTGGTCCCCCGTCACAAGGAAGGAGGGAGACTAATGCCTTGTAGAAATGGGTTGATGATTCATTATTTATCATTATTGATATGGGACTACACAGCCCAAATGAGGGATTAAAAGCAGCATAGAGAGACAAAGTGACAGAAATTGCAGCAAAGGGAAATATGATGGGGAAAGGTTCTACTGCCTGACTGTACATCCATTTCTGCAAATGCCCTGGGAACGTCATCAAACCAAGTGCCCAGAGGCCAGTGCAGCTCCAATGAAGCTCTTCAGTTTTTGTTTTACACCATCGGCACTCCTCTTCTTCCTTTATATTAACCCGTGATGAGTGAAGATGACCCTCCTGAGAGGAAACCTAGACTTGGGGAAACCAGTTGTCTTTGGCATCGGGCAGATCTGGGCTCAAATCCTGGCTGGCCACTGACTGAGTAGCTGTGGTCAATGAATAACATCCCTGGGCCTCAATTTCCTCAACTTTAAAATTGTCCACGGACTTCCCTGGTGGTCCAGTGGTTAAGATTCCACTTCTGCTGGTTGGGGAACTAGGATACCGCATGCTGCACGGCGTGGCCAAAAAAAAAAAAATTGTCCAAATAAAATCTACCTTGCAGGTTTGTTGCAAGCATGAAATGAATCAACGTGTAGACTGACTCAGAGCCTGGCACTCAATCAATCATAAACGTTACCTCTCTCCCCACCTTGCACACCATCTCTGCATGAGAACACACATTGGATGGACACATCACAAGTACCTATTAGCTCAATGGAAGTGTCTTGATAAAAATATCTATAAACCTTTCTCAGATAGATTCCAAGGCCCGATAGCTCTAGGTTGTATCCTTAATCATTTGCCCGTGGAGATGAAAGCCAACGTGACCTTGCTCTTCTTCAATTACCAGAATTACTTTACTTCCTGAGCCAGAACTGCATGCTCGCTTTTAGTTATTTATCTTTTCCACTAATAGATCACTTGAGGACTACTGAGTTATAAACAGCAATCTTTATTACCATGATCTCATATAAAATAATGACTGTCCTTATAATACCATTTACAGAGAAACCTCTCGAGTTATCAGCATAATCACTAGGCAGCCCATCAATCAACCAACAACCGATTACTGTCAGTTCCTAGAAAGCCATAATTAGGTCTTTCTACGCATGGTTCTGTATTGGTTATATTCAACAGACAGCAGCCCTCCCACTAACCTTAGAGAGTGCTTTGAGCATACAGACCAACAGACGAATGACCTGTGGATAAACTAGTAATTTCAGATCTGCCAAGTCTTGATGTTCTTTTTGTGTTCATAAGTCAAACCTCAGGGAACGACTCAGAGCAAAACTATTCGAAGTAAAAGGCAGAAGAGTCATTCGATCATGAAGAGAAGCACGAGTCTAGATTGGGATTGACACATATACACTGTTGTGTATAAAATGGATAACTAATAAGAACCTGCTGCATAAAAAAATAAATAAAATAAAATTCAAAAAATATATATATTGGAAGTATCCATTGATATAAGCCTCCAAGTTTTCAGCACATGTGTCTCACACCCCCTGCCAAGAAAGTCCAGTAGGAGATCTTTTAAAATACAGAAGTAGCTAACTCATCGGCTTCAGCGGGGGTGGTCGTTACTGCACTTCCTCCATTTGGGGGAAACATTGGCAGGGAAACTTCTGAAGAAAAGAAAATATATTGTGGTTAAGTGGTTGAGCCGAAGTCTCCTGGCCGGCTCCGTCCAGGACACAGATGTGGTGATCAGTTAGGTCTGGATAAGTCAGAATGCCAGGATGGTGGGGAACTGTTCTTCCGCCTCGCCCCAGAGGCTTTCTGTGGAGCACACACCAGGATGCCAGGGTGAGAATCAAGCCAGGTTCCCTGCGCGCTCCTGTGCACACGTACGTATACACACATATGTGCACGTGCGCTCACACGGTATGCATGCATGCCCGCATACACACCACCACCACCAATCCTCAGGGCCTTCTCTCATCATCTCAATCCACTAGGAAATAGATCTCCAGGGATTCCCGGAAATTCTTCTAGGCAGAGAGGGCAAAGCGATGTCACACGTGACTCCTTCTGCCTGCAGATGGGCTGAGTTTAGCCCTGAGAATTTCTGATAATGTTCAGTGAGTAGCCAGCATTTAAATATGGCAGAGTTTTCCATACAGACCTGAATTTCCAACTTGAAAATGTTGGAAGCAACAGCAATTCTGGGCCTCATTCTCTGATGGCGGCAATTGGCTGGATCTGAGTTGGGGCAGCCCCAAGACAAGGCATGTGCTCTGCAGTCACCACAGCTCTACAACCCCAAATTTAGGGACAGTCTCAGGGCAAAAGCACTTCCTTCATACGCAGTGATTTCTCAGGGACAATCACTGTTTTGAACTGTCCTATTAGGTCTCATTAAAATAATACCTACTGGTAAAGTCACGCGCAGGGCAACTGTGTGTGTCTCCTAAGCAACCACGTACACAGTTAAAACTCTCACTGGTAACTAATGTTCCCAGCAGAGAGGAATGATTAGTAGATTTATAGACTCAAGTGCCATCAAATTTCTTTTTTTGTCAAACCAATCATTCATTTATCTAAATACTTATGCCTTAATCAGAGCTGTCAGCACAAGAAAGTATTGGCTGCCCTTAAACTCCTGCTGTGCAGCAGGAACAGTGGAATGAATTTTTTCAGAAAAAAATAATACCATAATAGTACCGCAACTGTTATTTAAATGGGGAGTTAATTAGAAAATTGGATCTGGAAGTCAAAGTTTAAGCAGGAACACAACGGATTCAAAGGCACATCTTCTCTGTTATGGAGATGAAGAAAATGTGTGCAGTGGAATAAATAAGCACTCGTATGCGCGGACGCACACGTGTCATATGTAGACACATGCGCGTGTAGGCACATATGTATGCCAAGAACACGCCTGCACCTACCTGTACACACACTCACACGCGTATACACACGTTCATACCTGCATATCAGATGTAGCATGCAGAGTGCCTAAACAGTGGTTACACACATGTACACGTCTCTGTGTTTAGATGGCATACATGTGTACGTATATCCAACTCAGTACCAGCAGCTTTGTGTCACAGCAGTTAACCACGTCTCAGCAGAGGTAATGGGAGTTTCTGGTCATGACTCAATTTATTCCTCCTGGAAACGAAACCATGCTTCCAACTTAGCTCGTCAGAAAGGAAGCAGCTCCCCAAATTTATATAGGTTTTTGTTTCTTTAATAGACCTAAAGGCTGTCTAATATCTGGGAAAAGGAAACGCACCCCTACAAATAAGCCAGTTCCTAGTTTGAGGTACAGTGATTCCCAGCACCTGTGCCCTACAATAGAACGACACACTTTACAGCTAAATCACAATTGTGGGTGCCTGTGTCCACGCTGAACATGTCATCTTCAGCTGGCGAGGCATCAGGAACATGGCCGGTTGGTAAAGCTGCTGGGAAGTGAAGGGTGGGTCTTCATGAGACAGCAGAGAGAGGCTTTGAAATTTCCCATCCCTAATTTATACCCCTGAAAATAACATAAGGTCTCAGCAGTAGAGCTAAGTCAAGGCTGGCCCTGCCACCTGCTGCCTGGGTAACCGTGGGCCAGTCGCTCAACCTCTCTGGTCTCTATTTCTCACCCGTAAAATGGAGTGATAAGAACACCTACCTCATGGGATTAGATGTAATGAAAATGCCTTAGAAAAGCCTCTGGTTCATTAAAAGCATTCGAAAAACGTTCTTTCTCATTATCTATGGGGCAGAGGAAGAGGCAGAGGGAACTCAGACACTATTAAGCATATACCATGTGCCAAGGATCTTGCAGAGAGCTCCCTTTACATATTTTATCTAACCTTTACAATTACTATCACTCCTTTACATATAGGAAACCTAAGTGGAGAGCGGTCCAGGGACCTCACCAAAAGTCTTACGTGGAGTAGATCGCAGGCTGGAGTGAGAGCTCTTGTCACTCTACAAAGCCCAGGCTCCTTCCCACACACTGAAGCTTCTCAGGTGTGGTCTGATCCCCTACCTGGGCTATAATAATTACCATGCAGACCCCAGGCCCCACCCCAGATCTGCTAAATGACAATTTCCAGGGGTGAGCCGAGAACTGTCATTCTCACCAGGCTTCCTACGCGATTCTTTCTAAAACCAGAGTTTGAAAACATGTGCCACCATCCCAGAATGCCCGCCCAAGCAGGACAGAACTTGGACGACTCACACATCTGAAGTGTTGTTGTACCCCTACAGTCCATTTAAATGTGGTCTGTATCTACCCTGATATTAATTTCATTCAGGGGCACTGGAGTTGGAACATTCTCTTCAACCCAACTAACTTCACATCTTTCTTGTTGATTCAGCTTTGTGAATTTCCCAGCTGAACATAATAGTGCGGTTTTGTGTGATTGGTCCTCGGTTGGATGCTTCTTCATAGATCCCACGCTGTCTATCCCTGCCTGTGATAAAGATGATCACTGGCCCCTGTCACATTGATCCCAAGGCCAAAAGAAACTCCGTACAAAATACAAGTACATTTTTTTTTCAGTCCTGCCTTGTTTGTGATCTTGATGGAGATTTAATCCTAGCAGCCAACATTGCTATAGGTGGCAGAGGCCATTGTCTTTTTGTTGTTACAATAATTGCTCCTTTGCTCATGAAACATTGTGTACCTGATGTGTGACCTACACGCTGTGATGGGGGCATTCATTTACATTATGAGCATAAGAATCGCCTACTGGTAAAAGGAATTGTTTTCTGTAGAGAAAATGCTTTAACAATTTGAGATGCTAAAGCAAGTCCTTGATCCAATAGAGCAAATGATGAATCTGAAAAGAATCACAATTGGTTTTCTCAGATATGTAATTTTACTGAGGAAAGAGGTCTTTAGTGTCATAAAATTACTGCTAAATGGAAAAGGATAAGGCAACAAGGTTACATTTTATAGTTCCTTTGGGTTCTTGGCAGCTAAGATCTGCAAAATTGTTCTAATTAGTTGGTAGCTGCTGAGCGGCATTAACTTCTGCCAAAGATACAGTGTCGAAAATATATTTGGGGAGCTTAACACTTGGAAGGAGGTAATAATGGTAGGAACTCTATCTTTCTTTGCTTTTATTTTTCTGTCTTGATGAACAATGACAGTTATGGAATGTATGGAACTGTGACTTAATCCTCATAATGTATATAGCTAATTTCTTAGAGTTATTGGTGGAACTTTGCCCTTACGGCGATGCATGTCTGTACTTACGATCTACTCATCTTCCACCTCCAGGGTTCTCTCAGTGCCTACATATACATCCCTCCTCCTAGAGAAACCCTGTCTCTAAAAATGCAGCTGTAAAAAGGAAAAATGTGTCCACCCCGATACTGGCATTACAGTCAACGATGTTTTGAGGGGAAAATGTTCAAAGAGTCTCAGAAATCCCAACCAGCTCTCACTCTGTCCACATCCCCTGGTCCCTCTCCAGGAGATTTTTTCTTAGGGGGAGTGGAAGAAACCAAAGGCAGCCTGGGACTTAGTGGGTTAAGGAACAAGATCAGCAAAGAAAAAGTTCTCAAGGACCCTCTCTGCTTTTTGCCAGGCTTGCAGATCCCAGGGGTGAGAGTCTGCTCTCCCTGGGACCTCCCTGGAATTGAAGATTCTCCCTTGGTATCCATGGAGACTTAGCTCAGCATCAGGTGAGGGAGTTATATGAGATTTGGGGATTTATGAATTTTCTAACCACTCTGTACCATGTGTTTTATGGGGAAGTAGGTGGTCAGAATGGTCAGAAACAACAACTATGTTAAAAACCTTAAATCGATTGTGGTAGTAGAACAGGTTGATGTCAAATGATGCCTGCATACAGGACTCCAATGTGCTCACGGCAGTGTTGTGTCTCTAGTTCAGCGCTGAGCTGTTTATTTACCTTATAATTGTAAAATGTCAACTTTATTGACAAAGCACCCCACATTACAGGAGACTTTAGAAATAGTCTCAGGCAGCTATTCTTCTGGCAAAGTAATATAAAATATTTGCAAGCAGGAAAAGCAGGAAAAAAAATGAACATGGTAAGATCTTTCCAGCAATAGAGCACCTCCTATTTGGGATGTGGGCTATTCTTGTGGCTGCAGAGTCTTTAAAAATACAAGTTCAAAATGTTCATTGGTCATGTGCTACTGGGAAACATTAACAAAACGATAAATGCAGCCTGTAGCAATCAAAGGGAGTTAGACAGGAGCTCTGTCCCAGACAAATGTGTAAACCAACCATGTAGTAAAAAAAAAAAAAGGTGGGGGGAGATATATTATAAACATCAATAGTCATTCCAAAAAGCAGCAGCATGATTCTTTTAAAAAAATTCAAAATTCAGAATCTACATGGGCCACATGTTGAAATGACTTTCTATTGTGCAAAATCACAAAACATATTAAGAACAACTAGGGGGAAGAGACATTGTAAAATACTTTTAAACTATCTAGAAGACCTCACCAGAGGTTCATCTCAAAGTCTGTTTTATTAATTAAACGAAACCATTTGCCAATGATGTTAGCAATTTAGTGTAATATTTATTAATGCCTATTTTGAGCTAGGATAAAATTGCCCCTCCTCTGAAGAAATTTAGATTCTAACAGATGTAAAACAGATGTGTACAAAGTAGAAGTTACTTTGCCAAGCGCTCTTTTATAAAAATAGGTCTCATTTGCCAGATCTGCTGAAGGCTTTGTCTGCATAAGGGATTTGTACAGCTTTCATTAGTTTACAAAAGAGAGGAAGGAATGATGCGTGTCAGGCTGGTGTGGGGAAATACTAAGACCTTAACCCCCATGTTAAATTCCAGAAACTCCCGACAAGCTTGTTCAGGGCATTTGGCCTTTGAACACATATTTAAGAATATTAGGATGAAATACCCCTGTCTTAGTTTTTTTATCCTTCATACTAGAACACTGCTGGGTTTTCAGTCATTTTCCTGATTCTGTGTTTATGGTAAATACGTTTACCCAGTCACAATCGTCCAACTATAAATGGTACTTTTTCAACTCTCATTTTCAAGGTTAACAAGCTGCTGGCAAAACAGCTGGCTTGGCCACACCCCTACCTATGCCAGCCACGGGGACAGAAATCTACACAGGGGGCCTTTCTTCTCAGGGAGGTGCTGGGTATAATTCAAAACCATTAAAGAGAAATAAGAAACCAGAAAATACTGACTAAGGTGGAAGAGTTGGGGAGAGCAAGAATAAGATTCCTGGCCCATATAAACAAATGAATCACTTGGTTTACTTGCTGTGAGGTCTAGATCTTGTTTTCCTTAGCCTATTCTATGGGCTCGCCTGATGCCTTAGTGGAATGTATTCCACGCAGCATTGAAATCAGAAGAGCAGGAATCTCCCTCCCCAATGTTTTTAGCCTTTAAAAAACCAACATGAGGGAATTCCCTGGTTAGGACGCTGCGCTTTCACTGCCGAGGGTGTGGGTTTGATCCCTGGTCGGGGAACTAAGATCCCACAAGCTGTGCAGCCAAAATAAATAAATAAATAAATATAAATAAAAGAAAAATGAAATTATTTTTAAGAAAACATGATTTCTTCGGATCTTCCCATTCGTTTATTCGATACATTTAGGTGATAACCATTATATTTCTTTTATTTGCATAGCGTGGAGGATGGATGTTTGGTAGTATCTATGCAAAACAAGTCCCTGCCCTCTTAGAGCTAACAATCTGCTCTAGGTAAAGAGAAAATCATCCATGGGTGGATATTTGTTTAAATAATGATGTAAGTCTGTGCTGTTAATCAGGTATCAGGAATATTCTGGATTAAAGGTGCTCTTCAGAGAAAGGGGGGATTGTGGTGGGCAACAGTACCCACCAACCTGTGGCTGTGCCCCTCCGCGACGGGAAGGAACCCTCAGGGGCCAGGAGGAGGGTCACCCAGAGCCCCTACCCCACTTACTAGAGACCAAGTTAGGATGCAAACTGCCATCGTGCGGAGGGCCGAACTTGGCCACACCCTTCTTTTTATTTGGGATTTTAGCAGCCAAACCCTTTTGTGTGTACAATTCAATACGGGTGTACATTTCCGATGCAGTGAAGATGTACGTTTAAACTCTTTGGTTTTTTGAGCAAATAAGTGAAAAGTGCCGAGCACAGAATCTAGCGAAGTTCAGGTACTTCCCCCTCACTCGTTGGATCACCTTAAGAAGATGCATTTGGTGAAGTTAATTGTAGCTACCAGATTTTTGTTTTGTTTTGTTTTGGCTTTCCGGAAAATAGAGATCAGAGGAGCAAAGGAAATGAAGATCAGATTAATGAAGTCAATGAGAGGGTTTAACAAATGATTTCAGTAAAGATTGATTGCACTATTCATTAGTCATCTGCCTTTGAATATTGCTACACTGAATGCTAGGGGAGTATAGGTGGGGGGTAGACGGGTTTGGGAAGAACTGCTTCAGCTGTCCGTGTGCTAGTGACTGTCGTCAACTTCATCATCATCACCCTCGTCACCCACCGCTGCTCTGCCTCCCCGATTCCTCCCACCGCAGAACCCTAGGGCTTCGTGAAGCACCATAAAAACCACCAGAGCAGGAACGGGAGAGCTGTGTTCAAGTCCCAGGTCGGCCACTTCCTGGCTCTTCAGGAGACCCTGAAAGAGCGACTTAGCCTTTCTGAGATTCAGGCAGCCTGCGGTAAGACACACTCAAAGGTGGGACAGACATTATAAACTAAAAACAAACGTAATGGATGATGATGGTGGTGGTGATAAAATAATAAGAGCTGTGAAAAAGTGTGTTAAAATATTTCCGACCCAAACCTACCATTTTTGACCAGCATTGGTACCCACCCACACCTCCCGCCTTCGTTGCCCCCCTGCCATATCAATGTCCGGCCAGCTTAATGTCCCCCCTTATTCCCTCTGCCCTTTTACGTCCCTTGTTGAACAGTTTACCTCATTTGGATCTCCTTTCTTCTCACCCTAAACTCATGCCAAGGGATTCCCATTGCGTGGCCAAATATTGATGAAAATTCTGGGTTTTGTTCTAAACACAAAGAGCTAGAAATTGCATCCTGTGAGCCAGAGGAATGGGTTAGGTTATGATTAGATAGCATGCATGACTGGCCCACGGCTTGTGCTATTTTAAGCTGCAGATAGAATCCATTAGGTTTTCCAGGAAGGCATATAAACACATCCATCTAGGTGAATTACAGTAAGTTATTGTTGTGATACCTACTCATGCTCTGGGTCAAAACATCAGGCCTCTTTTCTTTAGCTAAGAGTGTGTCTGTCGGTTCTCGAGGGCTTATTAGTGCCACCACTTTGAATCCGCCCCTTCCGCCCCAAAACACCAGGTGGTGACCTGTCCTCAAAACAGCCAGAAGTGAATTATGCAGTATTTATTGGAGGAGTTGGAAGCAGTCTGGGCTTCTTCTAAACAAATGACTTGCAGTTGACGTTTTTTAAACAGGCTTCTCCATGTGTCTTATGGGGAAGTAGGTGGTCAGAATGGTCAGAAACAATAACAATGTTAAAAACCTTAAATCGATTGTGGTAGTAGAACAGGTTGATGTAAAATGATGCCTGCACACAGGACTCCAGTGTGCTCATGGCAGTGTTGTGTCTCTGGTTCAGTGCTGGGCTGTTTATTTACCTTATAATTTGCTTAAGCTCTTCTTGAGGACTTGTATTTCAGCAGTTTCACTGTTTAAAACACTTCTTTCTTTTTAAAAACATATGTGTGAGAAACTGTGTTCCTGCTTCTGTTCTCCCCTCCCCAGCCCCTTGCGGAGTGATGTAAAGGATCCCCTACTTTGCTATATGTTCTGCAGCTTGACCTTTAAACTAGACCTTGGGTTTCCATCAGAGCCTGTTCTCTAGTTTCTTCTTGCTCTTATGTTGGACTCTCTTGTAACAGGGTGACACTTGTACCGGCAGGAAGGATAAGGCTGTCACATGGCAAATGAGCTCTTTATGAAATGTTGATGCATCAGCCTACATCAAATCACACTGAAGAAATAGAACATTACAGAAACAGTGAGGTAGTGGCCAGGGAAAGAAAGGACACCCTTTATCCATCAGGACCTTGATAGGCAAAGAAGGAAGTCAAGAGGCTTAATGGAATAGAAATAAAGCAGTTCTCAGTAAATGTACTAAATACAATAATAGCTGCCTGTTATCTGGCACACCATGTGCCAAACGCACTGTGAAGTGAAGCACTATGTGGGTGTGTGTACATACACACACACCAGGTCTCGTTACAGCTACAAAAATATTATTATCACTATTTTACTGATAAGGAAACTGAGGTTGTTTATTTTCACCAGTTTATTTAAGCAAGCACTTTTTATGCACAAACATAATATAATCCAAGCACGTTAAGGTCATGACACTTCAGCCTGGCATTCAAATCACTCTTCAATTTTAGTACAGCCTACCTCTCCAACCCCATGCCTGACAGTGAGACCAGTCAGGAAAGTGGAAATCTCTCTAAGTATTTCAAAATAGCGGAATGTAATGCAAGAAATTGATTACAAAAATATCAGGAGAAAATAAACACCAGCCTTTATCTTGCACCATACATAAAATTAACTCGAGGAACTTCCCTGGTGGCACAGTGGTTAAGAATCTGCCTGCCGATGCAGGGGACACGGGTTCAATCCCTGGTCTGGGAAGATCCCACATGCCACGGAGCAAATAAGCCCATGAGCCACAATTACTGAGCCTGCGCTCCAGAGCCCATGAGCCACAACTACTGAGCCCAAATGGCACAACTACTGAATCCCGCGTGCCTAGAGCCTGTGCTCTGCAACAAGAGAAGCCACCACAGTGAGAAGCCCGCGCACCGCAAGAAAGTGTAACCCCCACTCGCCGCAACTAGAGAAAGCCCACGCCCAGCAACGAAGACTCAACACAGCCAAAAATAAATAAATACAAAATAAATAAATTTTAAAAATAATAAGAATAATAAAAAATAAAAATAAACTCAAAACGGGTCATAGATCTCAGCATGTGATACACCACTTTAGTAGAACAAAGGATGAAAATAACAATATCATCTCAATTGATGCAGAAAAAGCATTTGACAGAACACACAAAAACCAGTTGATTTTCCAAAGACTAACAATGAACAACCTAAAAAGGAGATTAAGAAAACAATCTCATTTACAATAACATCAAAAATAATAAAGTATTTAGGAGTAAACTTAACTGAGGAGATGGAAGACTTGTACACTAAAAACGACAAAACATTGCTGAAAGAAATTTAAAAGACACAAATAAATAGAAAGCCATCCCCTATTTGTGGATTGGAAGACTTAATATGGTTAAATGTTCCTACTACCCAGAGCAATCTATAGATTCAATGCAATCCCTATCAAAATCCCAATGGCATTTTTTGCAGAAGTTAAAAAAAAAAAAAATCCTAAAATTCATATGGAATCTCAGAAGACCCTGAATAGGCAAAACAATCCTGAGAAAGAAGAACAAAGTTAGAGATCTCACACTTCCTGATTTCAAAATATATTACAAAGGTACCATAATCAAAACAGGGTAGAAATGGCACAAAGACACATAGACCAATGAAACAGAATAGCGAGCCCAGAAATAAACCCTCACATATATGGTCAAATGCTCTGTGACAAGGGTGCCAAGACCACACAATGGGGAAGGATAGTCTTCTCGACAAATGGTGTTGGGAAAACTGGAAATCCACTTGCAAAAGAAAGAAGTTGGACCCTTATCTTGCAGGAATCATGCAGGATGGTGGTGTCCTGGGCGTCTGTGGCACAACAATGTGCATGTGGTCAACAACATTGTACTGTATACTTGGAAGTTGTTTTGAGAGTGAGTTAAATGTGCTGTGGTTTTTTGCCACCAAAAAAAAAAAAAAAGTTGACTGTTTCTTATATAGTTACATATACCCACCATATGGACCCAGCAGTGCACTTCTAGGTATTTACCCAAGAGAAATGAAAATGTATGCCCTCAAAAAGACTTGCACACAAATGTTCATAGCAGCTTTATTTACATTAGCCAATCACTGGAAATAACTCAAATGTTCATCAGTTTATGAATGGATAAGCAAAATGTGATATATACACACAGTGGATCACCGTTCAGCAATAAAAAGGAGTGAACTATTGATATAGGCAACATCATGGATAAATTTCACAATGAGTATACTGAGTGAAGGAAACCAGACACAAAAGAGTACATACTGTAAAACTGTATGTGTATAAAATTATAGAAAATTCATCTTAATCTATAGAGCCATAATTCTCCACTGGGGGTGATTTTGTCCCTCCGGGGGGCATTTGGCAACATCTGGAGACTTTCTGATTGTCATAGCTGGGGAGGGGGTGGCACTAGTGGCATTCAACGGATAGAGACCAAGAATACTACGAATCATCCTGCAATTCCCAGGACATCCCCCCTACGAGGAAGAATTCTCCAACCCCAAATATCAATTATACCAATGTTGAAAAACACTGATAAAGAGTTATAAAAAGAAAAGCAGATCAGGTGTTAGCTGGGGCCAGGGACAGAGGGAGGGAATGACTATAAAAGGACATGAGAAAGCTTTGGGGGTGAAATAGAAATGTTTAACATTTCAAATAAACACCATCAGGATAGTAAAGGTGGTTGCAAGAGTACATCCATGCATTACATCCCTCAAAGCTCATCAAAACTATGATTCCATAAAGTTGACTTAAAAAACCAGTTTGGAAGCCTGGAGGAGCAAGAGGGTGTTACCCAGAGCTCCTGAGCACGCTTCCACTCTTCTGATGTTGCCGGAGCTGTCTTGCTTCTCCTGGGGAGACAGCCAGCACTGAGTAGGTAATCAGGATACTCCTCCCCTGATTCTACTGAAAGCACTGTCAACGCTTCTGGACCCCACAGGGACCTGCCTGAACCAGAGCATAAGAGCTTCCCTCTTCCTCCCACCTTCCAATCTCCTTGGCAGGACCTAGGAGAAAGCCAGCTGGCAAAGGAGTCTGGGAAATGCAGTTCCCAGCCTTCTAGCTCCCTAGGAAACAAGAGAGCACAGAGAGCAGAAAGGGGGCACAGTACCTACGGACGAGATCTGGCACTTTGCTGTGGTTCTCCATATCCTCAGCTACAGCCAAATCAAACCATCCACCTGCCTTGTCATGTGCTCTCGTGATAACTAGTCAAGTTGGTTCTCCTGAAAGAAATGCCATCTCCCCTCATCTCCATACTTGCAGTGCTAATCAGATCTCACCGCTGGTTTATATGCAACCTACTTCATGAACCCTCTGGGTTACCCAGTTGGAGGTGAAATTTACCTCACCTTTCTGTTTCTTTTGCATTTTATTTATACCTGTCTTTTAGCATATATCATCCTGTATTAAACTTATGTAGACATAAGTCTGATTTCTTTTACTAGATCAAATTCAATTTAAAAGCAGAGACTGTGTTTAGTTCATCTTTTTTTTCCTCCAAAGGTCATCAATGGTGCTGTGTACCTAATAAATGTTCAATAAATTCCTATTGAATACATAAGTGGTAAATAAGTTGATGAATGAATAAATGAAGTCTATAGATAATTTTATACAATTGCAGAAATGGGTATCTGCAGGGTATCTGCCTATCTCTCTAAATCCATCTGGTAGATGGATTTCTTTTTTGGATTTCTTTCCCTTTTTTATTCTTTTTTCATTCCAATCATATTCACATTTATCAAGAGCCTTCCATATACCAGATACTAGGCTTAATGCTTAAGGTTTTATGTGGGTAGTACTAATTAGGAATTGTAAAATAGCTATTAACAACATAAATGTTCACTAGATTTTGCCTTCTTTCCTGCAAAACCTAATGTAAAACTAATGCAAAAATCACATTATCCCTTCTTTTTGCTCTTGGTAAGGAATTACTCAATGAATGAATTGTTAATGAGATCATAAGGAGTTTGAGCAATTAGAGAAAATCTTTCTCCTGCTGGGTGAAGTGTCACAGGGAAAGAAAACCAATGATGAAGAGATAAAAGCAGAGAGTGAAATCCTAACTTATGATCTTATTTAATATCCACATTTCCAGGGAGTTCTCCTTTACCAAGTCAGAATAAGAGCAATGCTTTAAACGTCCCCAGGTGAAAAAGAATTTTCCTGATTTGAGCTCACCATGTCTATAATTATGGAGCAAGCATTTAAAAAGGCAAAAGTGCCAGTTATATCTGAACAGTTCTAGGAGTCACTTGGCCAAGTGGATGAATTTATATTGTAAGCCTGGAATGCTTGGTTCTCTAAGGTGACCAAGCATTGTCTTTGGGAACAACCTAGCAGCCAAATAGAAATCTAGCAGCTGTGCCATTGCAGAATAGCATAGCTGTCAACAGCACTGGCTGTTGCGTTAGGAATCCATTTCTGCCTCTTTCTATGTTTTTGACCGCGGACAAGTTGACTTCACCTGCAAAATGGGAAGCAGTCATTGGGGTGATCACCCACCTACTCCAGAACATCCTTGTAAGGATGACATACATAACATGTAATTGCTTAGAACAATGCCCGGAACATAGGAAGCAATCCTACACTCCAGCTATTATTATTAACATTATTGCACAGCCTCTGAAGAAAGTGACACAAAGGCCTACCATTCTCACAGCAGAAGCCACTCGAAAGAGGGAAAATTTAAACGAAACTGGAAGTTTATCTCCCCAGAAATTCTTGTTAAGCAAAAGAGAGAAAAGCAAGGAACACATGTGAAAGGAATACATTTCCCTATTGGAAACACTCTGCGTTTGAAATCGAACTAACTTTCCCGCTTAGATTACCACAGGGAGTATATAAGCAGTGCTCCAACCCTAAGAAACCTTAATTCTGAAAAGAAATGAAAAGACAGCAATATTGTAAGGCAGCCAGTCTGGTTGTGTGTCTCCCCTATGGTGCTTTTGTATAATACAGGGTGATCGGAAATGTCCTATTTTCAAAAAGATAAACATCAGTAGCAACGGACAGAAGGATGCTGTTTTTCCTTGAAAACTTATTTTTCAAGTACATGGGGAAAAATAAGCTTTTATGTGATGCAGAACAGTTCCGAGCATGTGAACATCAAGCCTACTGGAGAATCAGGACACCTGGGGGATGATATTCATCACCCCCTTATTTTCTCTCGACACAGAGAACACTTATTCTGAGGGCAATGTTTGTTAATTCCTAACAGAACAGGACTTATTCCAGCCTACTATGGCTCTATGCCTCCTTTCGTAAGTCAGGCAGTGGAGTAAATATCAAACCTCATTCTGGGATGGATAATTTTCTGCTTTAGCTGTGAATAACCATCATATAGAAACAATTAAGTAGGAAAGCGGTGACTTTAGATGAAAAGTGTCCTGTCAAGTTAATAAAACACATGGTCAGTGAAATGTAAACCAAAAGATGCATTTTTTTATAAAAAGCCAAGCCACTCTTGTTGCAGGCAGCAATGTGTTCTTCAACTTACCCCAGGATGGAAAACCTCTTAAGTGAATGCTTCTCAGCCTTTTGTGGTTTCTGTAAGAATCTGGTAAAAGCAAACCCTCTCAGCAGAAAAATGCATAAATGCACATAACCACAGAAGTGTGTATGTAATTTTGAGTACCTGGACTCCCCCAAAAGTCCACTAATCCTCAGGCTAAGAATCTCAACTCTGAAGTATAGATATGGTCAAGTTTGTGGACGCTGGTGTCAGACAGGCCTTGGTGTAAATTCTGGATCCAACTCTTACTGCCATGTACATTTCTGAGCCTTAGTTTTATCACCTGAAAATAGAAATAATAATTATTCCTATGTCATAGGTTAATTGTGAATATTCAATCAATTTAAAGTATTTAGCTTAGCCCCTGGCATATACTAACAATAAGCACTAATATTGTTATTAGTTAATAAAATATAAAACTTGACACCCTATGTGTCCACAGAGGAACTTCAATTCAATTTCACTGCTACAAACATTTACCAAGTGCCTCCTACTTCTGAAAGAGTGCGGTGGGATTCTGAAATGGGAATGTTGACAATGGGTGGCCCTGAGCCAGCGAAGTAAGATAGGCCCGATGTGGCCAGGACAGGACAGGCCAGATCTCAGGTTGGAAGGAACTTTAAGTCATCCAGCCCCACCGTTATAGACAGTTATATCAAACCCCCAGCAGAACTACAACTGCAATGTCCATTTCACAAAGGGAAACCTGTGACTCTTTAGGTAACACTTTATGTATTAAAGAGGAAAGGAATAAACCAAAGATATTGATCACTTATGGACTAAATGGAATTAATAAAAACAAATCCCGCGACTAAGAATTTTTTGGTTAACCACAGTTAGCCTACTGATGGATTTTACTTAGAATTAAATGTGGAAATATGTGAAAGCAGTAGTTATGGATCAACAAAATCAGTCACAAAGCTCCATTTAAAACAGTGTTTTCTGCTCACCATCTAATCAGGTGCTCCTTAACACTGTGATAAAGAGATTCAAGATAGAGCCTTAGTGACTTGGGATCAGTCTTTAAATCCACCAAAACACCTTCTCTGTGCTGAAGTGAATAAAACATAAAAGAAGCAGACTCATAGAGAACAAACTAGTGCTTACCAGTGGGGATGGGGTAAGGGGCAATTTAGGGGTGGGGGACTGAGGCACAAACTATTGGGTATAAGATAGGCTCAAGGATGTATTGCACAACACAGGGAATATAGCCATTATTTTGTAATAACTGTAAATGGAAAGGAACCTTTAAAGTTGTATAAAAATAAAAAAGTAGTTAAAAAATAAAATAAACTATTACTTCAATTTGTCCTCTTACCTCCATTCCTATTACAACAAGCCACCACCATGTTTCATCTGTTTTGCTGCAGTGGTTTCTTCTGGATTATCTCCACCCTTGACCTACCAATCTATTCTTCACTTAACAGCAAGAGTGCTCTTTTAAAATATTAAGCAGATCATATTACTCCCTGTTTAAATTCTCTCAATGTCCTTACAATGCATGAAACCAAGAGAAGAAAGTGTGTCAAGTAGGTATTATACTACTGTGTCAAAGGCACTAAGGCTTTTATTTTGTTTGTGAAATAGGAATAATAATACCCACATCAAAGGGTTATTGTGAGAATTCAGTAAAGGCCAATGTTATTTTTGCATTCATTTTATATTAGCTTTTGCAGGGAAGAAGATAAAATTCGGTGAACATTTATATTGTTAATTGTTACTTTACACTCCTCAATTAGTACCACCTACAGAGAACCTTCTAAATGTTTTAGTGTCAACATTTTTATTTGTATTATTTTGGCCTCGAAGTAAGACATCTGCCTCGATTAAAAGATAAAACCCTGCTTTTATAAATTATGGAGCAAACCAAGTTCAATTAAAAACACAGGACAGACTGAAGAATAATTTCAGATGTCGTCAGATCATTTTTTTAAGTTTTGGCATGGAAAATGATTAGATATTGTGGTTGATGCAATGTCACATCATGAAAATTGCACCATTTTTGGCAAATCTCTATTTTTATTGGTTTGAATTCATCTTTGCCTAGAGCAGTGCAGGACAATTTCCAAAATAGCATCATGAATTCAACAGCCCATAGTTATAGCAGTCCCCACAGCCCTTTTCTCTTTCAATTCACACATTCCGATTTAGAAAACACCACGCTGAGAATGAATCCTTGAACTCTGCTGAGGCTGATGGCTGAGAAGATAGGAGTGTAGGTGAAAAGCTGCAGGTACAGTAAGCTATCTCTGCACAAGTCACCTCTTATCTGTGCTTCCTTTTGTACTAGCTCCAT
Organism: Eschrichtius robustus; assembly: GCF_028021215.1. Classification (NCBI taxonomy): domain Eukaryota; kingdom Metazoa; phylum Chordata; class Mammalia; order Artiodactyla; family Eschrichtiidae; genus Eschrichtius; species Eschrichtius robustus. Next base: position 32,795,564 of record NC_090827.1, on the reverse strand, counting down.
ATGAAAGCTATAAGATCACTCCATGGTGAGCTCTTCGGTTGACTTATAGTTTACATGTGAGCTGTCATTTTTGGCTTCTTGTGAACTAAATTGGTTCATGGACTATTGCCCAAAAGAACAAGAAGAAGGAGAAGGAGAAGTGGGGCAGGTGAAGGGGGAAGGGAAGGGAGAGAATATACCTCTACAATACAGCCCTCATTTTTTAAATTTTTTATATAATTTTTAAAGGTTACACTCCATTTACAGGTATTACAAAATATTGGCCATATTCCCTTGTGTCGTACAATACATCCTTGTAGCCTGTCTTACACCCAGTAGTTTGTGCCTCCCACTCCCCCCCCCACATCATGACCCTCCCCCTCCCCCCACTGGTAACCACTAGTTTGTTCCCTCTATCTGTGAGTCTGCTTCCTTTTTTGCTGTATTCACTAGTTTGTTGCATTTTTTAGATTCCACATATAAGTGATATCATACAGTATTTGTCTTTCTCTGTCTGACTTATTTCACTTAGCATAATGCCCTCCAAGTCCACCCATGTGGCTGCAAATGGCAAGATTTCATTCTTTTTTATAGCTGAGTAGTATTCCATTGTACATATATATGTATATATATCACATCTTCTTTATCCATTCAGCTGTCGATGGACACTTAGGTTGCTTCCATATCTTTGGCCCTCATTTTTATTTATTAATTTATTTATTTATTTTTGGCTGTGTTGGGTCTTCGTTTCTGTGCGAGGGCTTGCTCCATTTGCGGCAAGCGGGGGCCACTCTTCATCACGGTGCGCGGGCCTCTCACTATCGCAGCCTCTCTCGTTGTGGAGCACAGGCTCCAGACGCGCAGGCTCAGTAGTTGTGGCTCACGGGCCCAGTTGCTCCACGGCTTGTGGGATCCTCCCAGACCAGGGCTCGAACCTGTGTCCCCTGCATTAGCAGGCAGACTCTCAACCACTGTGCCACCAGGGAAGCCCCCTCATTTTTTATCTCCAGGAATAAGAATATTTCAGCTTTCTTTACACCTCAGAGTAGTGCTTTCTCCCATTTAGTACATACTTGTACTAAATATACACTAGCAAACCTTCTTTTTGATTAAGAAAAAAAAATTTTTAATAGAAAGCAACATGTTGAAGGGTTATGACAAAAGAAAAACAACTCTTTCTCACTGGTAATTCTTTTAAATATTTATTGAGCACCTGCCATGTATGAGGCACTGTGCTAGACTGGCATCAGCATATACATGAATAAACTGTAACAACTGGAAAGGACTCTAAGATATCTAGTCCAAACTCTCATTTTATAGACATTTAAACTCTAGTCCTAAAGGAGAAAGTGACTTATACAAAGTAGCATGTGTAGTTACTTATAGCCGAGACTAGAATACAGTCTCCTAAAGTAAGATAGGATCCCAGTTCTCATAAATATAATTTTCAGTATATAATTTTCTCATTGTAAAAGTGATGCTTACAGAGAGCCCTGAGTAAAAAGAGTGGATTGAACACATGAAATTACTTCCAGCCACTCCTAAAACCCCACAAAAACTATAGCAAAGGGATTTTTGTAAGGCATAGACCAACATGGACAGGGAAAATGTAAAAAGAGACAAAGGCAAATTTTGGGCAACTGGGAAAAAAATAAGGGGTCATTGACCTAGTGGACCTAAAAATCAGAGCGAGGTCCTGTCTCTGGCTGTGCAGGCTGTGTCCTGCTGAAATTCAGTGCACTGCTCACTCAGCCTCCAGAGTGAAAGCTTCCTCCAGGTGGTGCTGAGTGCAGCCTACACAACAGCAAGCCACAGCCCTGCGGAGAAAACAAGTGCGAAGCAGGAAGGGGAGGACCATCCTAGTTTGCATCAAAGAATTCCCCAAAGGTCAGGGACGGAAGGTACCAGATGGCTCTGGAGAGGAGGATAAATGGGAAGGAAGTACACACACACAAAATAAAGATGGGCTATACGTACAGGTATAGATACAGATACAGATATGGATGTGGATACAGATATAGATATAGATATAAATATTTAGCCAGCCTAGAATGTATACGGTATGAGGCAGGAATCCAGTTTCCACTTTTTCTAAATGACTAGTTTTATTGAATTTTTGTTGAATGTCACCATTTTCAAAGACTAAATACTGTACTTCTATCTTCCAAGATCTGCTTCCAAAGTTTTATTCTACCCATTGATCTGTCTACATATCTACGAACCTCATGCACTTTTGGATCTGGGAAACATTTTAGATCTCAGTCTTTAGGTATATCCCTGTGAAATACCTCATTTCTCTAAAACTGATTCTAAGACCATAACTCTTTGTTAGTTCTCTGTTTGCCTCGTTTTAAACATCTGAAGAATTCACTACCCTTCATGAAACTCATATATTTTTCTTAACTGCACTTCAACATGAAATAAATTATATCAATGATTATGAGAGCAAAAGTGTATTATAACCATCCGCATTCTTTAGCACTTAGATGTTTTGTTGGTCTTTTAATTGCGTATTTCTTCTGCAGGGTAATGGAACATACAAGATCTTCCGGTTTTAAAGCTGCCTTACAGGCAGCTGAGCTCCCCAGCCTCCCCTGTTCATACTCCCTAGCTTGCCTCCACATCCCAGTCATATTTAAATACAGTCTGATGTCCGTCTGCACAAGGCTCCCTATCACCTACAGCCATCTGTGCATGCTATTGTTAGTGCTTAAAAGATTCATCCTTCTCATTCATCTGGCTAAAATACAAGTTATCCTATAGGACTCAGTTTAGATATCGCAGCCTGTGGGAAGCCTTCTTTGATTCACTAAATGGTTATGTAGCCCCGTTACCTGCTCCTATAAAACTGGTACATCTTCCAGCAAAGTGCTTATCCTGTTGGGTGGTAATTGACAAGTAAATGGTCTGCCTGTCTACTGGACAGTAAGCTCCTTGAGGTCTGGAACTGCCTCACTCTCACCTATATCCCTACAGTTAGCATAAGCCTTAGCACATAGTAGGGACTCAATAATTATGTCTTGAGTGAATGAATGATATCTGTTCATTGAAGAATGGTTAGGAGTAAAACCAAATTTTTTTTAAAGAAAAGAAAATAATTATAAACCCTAAAACTTGAGACAACTCTTATTAACATTTTTGGTTTTCTTGCTTCTACTTAACTTTCTCTGTTGATTTCACTGCACTACAAACTGTCTGGAAACATCACTTTAGTGATTATAACCAGAAGATTGTTCTTTAGAAGAAATATAGTTTACTGAGATATTTTTTATTGTTGGACTTCTTGCAATGTTTTGCTGCTATAAATAATGCTTAAATGAATAGTTTTGCATCTCTGATAATTTCTCTATTATGCATTCTGGAAATGAAATTACTGAGTGAAAATTTCACAGTTCTGAGTGCAGTTGATCAAAATACCTACCTCAATGTACCCTTAACTGTAATACACTCTTTTTTAAAGAGTGAAGATTTCATTAAAAAAAGGAATAGCTTCTTTTTACCTGATATTTATTGGCCATTTATATTACATTTTTTGTGAACTGTATAACAGTAACCTTTACCCATTTTTCTGTTGGACCCTTAGTTTTTCTTATTTATTTAAAAGCTCTCTGTTAAGAATACAGTCCTCAAGGATTGGTTCAAGATGGCGGAGTAGAAGGACGTGCTCTCACTCCCTCTTGCAAGAGCACTGGAATCACAACTAACTGCTGAACAATCATCAACAGGAAGACACTGGAATGCACCCAAAAAGATACCCCACATCCAAAGACAAAGGAGAAGCCACAATGAGATGGTAGGAGGGGCGCAATCACAATAAAATCAAATCCCATACCTGCTGCGTGGGTGACACACAAAGTGGAGAACACTTATACCACAGAAGTCCATCCACTGGAGTGAAGGCTCTGAGCCCCACGTCAGGCTTCCCAACCTGGGGGTCTGGCAACGGGAGGTGGAATTCCTAAAGAATCAGACTTTGAAGGTTAGTGGGATTTGATTACAGGACTTCGACAGGACTGGGGGAAACAGAGACTCCACTCTTGGAGGGCACACACAAAGTAGTGTGTGCATCGAGACCCAGGGGAAGGAGCAGTGACCCCATAGGAGACTGAACCAGACCTACCTGCTGGTGTTGGAGGGTCTCCTGCAGAGGCGGGAGGTGGCTGTGTCTCACTGTGAGGACAAGGACACTGGCAGCAGAAGTTCTGGGAAGTACTCCTTGGCATGAGCCCTCCCAGGGTCTGCCATTAGCCCCAACAGAGAGCCCGGGCAGGCTCCAGTGTGGGGTCGCCTCAGGCCAAACAACCAACAGGGAGGGAACCCAGCCCCACCCATCAGCAGACAAGCAGATTAAAGTTTTACTGAGCTCTGCCCACCAGAGCAACAGTCAGCTCTACCCACCACCAGTCCCTCCCATCAAGAAACTTGCACAAGCCTCTTAGATAGCCTCATCCACCAGAGGGCAGACAGCAGAAGCAACAAGAACTACAATCCTGCAGCCTGTGGAACAAAAACCACATTCACAGAAAGATAGACAAGATGAAAAGGCAGAGGGCTATGTACCAGATGAAGGAACAAGATAAAACCCCAGAAAAACAACTAAATGAAGTGGAGATAGGCAACCTTCCAGAAACAGAATTCAGAATAATGATAGTGAAGATGATCCAGGACCTCGGAAAAAGAATGGAGGCAAAGATCGAGAAGATGCAAGAAATGTTTAATAAAGACCTAGAAGAGGGCTTCCCTGGTGGCGCAGTGGTTGAGAATCTGCCTGCCAATGCAGGGGACACGGGTTCGAGCCCTGGTCTGGGAAGATCCCACATGCCACGGAGCAACTGGGCCCGTGAGCCACAATTACTGAGCCTGCGCGTCTGGAGCCTGTGCTCCGCAACAAGAGAGGCCGCGATAGTCAGAGGCCCGCGCACCGCAATGAAGAATGGCCCCCGCTTGCCACAACTAGAGAAAGCCCTCGCACAGAAACGAAGACCCAACAGAGCCACAAATAAATAAATTAATTAAAAAAAAAAAAAAGACCTAGAAGAATTAAAGAACAAACAAGCAGAGATGAACAATACAATAACTGAAATGAAAAATATACTAGAAAGAATCAGTAGCAGAATAACTGAGGCAGAAGAACGGATAAGTGACCCAGAAGACAGAATGGTGGAATTCACTGCTGCGGAACAGAATAAAGAAAAAAGCATGAAAAGAAATGAAGACAGCCTAAGAGACCTCTGGGACAACATTAAACACAACAACATTCACATTATAGGGGTCCCAGAAGGAGAAGAGAGAGAGAAAGGACCAGAGAAAATATTTGAAGAGATTATAGTCAAAAACTTCCCTAACATGGGAAAGGAAATAGCCATCCAAGTCCGGGAAGCGCAGAGAGTCCCATACAGGATAAACCCAAGGAGAAACACGTGGAGACACATAGTAATCAAATTGGCAAAAATTAAAGACAAACTATTGAAAGCAGCAAGGGAAAAATGACAAATAACATACAAGGGAACTCCCATAAGGTTAACAGCTGATTTCTCAGCAGAAACCCTACAAGCCAGAAGGCAGTGGCATGACATATTTAAAGTGATGAAAGGGAAGAACCTACAACCAAGATTACTCTACCCAGCAAGGATCTCATTCAGATTCGATGGAGAAATCAAAAGCTTTACAGACAAGCAAAAGCTAAGAGAATTAAGCACCACCAAACCAGCTCTACAACAAATGCTAAAGGAACTTCTCTAAGTGGGAAACACAAGAGAAGAAAAGACCTACAAAAACAAACCCGAAACAATTAAGGAAATGGTCATAGGAACATACATATCAATAATTACCTTAAACGTGAATGGATTAAATGCTCCAACCAAAAGACACAGGCTTGCTGAATGGATACAAAAACAAGACCCATATATATGCTGTCTACAAGAGACCCACTTCAGACCTAGGGACACATACAGACTGAAAGTGAGGGGATGGAAAAAGATATTCCATGCAAATGGAAATCAAAAGAAAGCTGGAGTAGCAATACTCATATCAGATAGACTTTAAAATAAAGAATGTTACAAGAGACAAGGAAGGACACTACATAATGATCAAGGGCTCAATCCAAGAAGAAAGTATAATGATTATATATGCACCCAACATAGGAGCACCTCAGTACATAAGGCAACTGCTAACAGCTATAAAATAGGAAATCGACAGTAACACAATAATAGTGGGGGACTTTAACACCTCATTTACACCAATGGACAGATCATCCAAACAGAAAATTAATAAGGAAACACAAGCTTTAAATGACACAATAGAGCAGAGACATTTAATTGATATTTATAGGACATTCCATCCAAAAACAGCAGATTACACTTTCTTCTCAAGTGCTCATGGAACATTCTCCAGGATAGATCACATCTTGGGTCACAAATCAAGCCTCAGTAAATTTTTAAAAATTGAAATCATATCAAGCATCTTTTCTCACCACAATGCTATGAGATTAGAAATCAATTACAGGGAAAAAAACATAAAAAACACAAACACATGGAGGCTAAACAATACATTACTAAATAACCAAGAGATCACTGAAGAAATCAAAGAGGATATCAAAAAATACCTAGAGATAAATGACAATGAAAACACGATGATCCAAAACCTATGGGATGCAGCAAAAGCAGTTCTAAGAAGGAAGTTTATAGCAATACAGTCCTACCTCAAGAAACAACAAACATCTCAAATAAACAATCTAACCTTACACCTAAAAGAACTAGAGAAAGAAGAACAAACAAAACCCAAAGTTAGTAGAAGGAAGGAAATCATAAAGATCAGAGCAGAAATAAATGAAATAGAAACAAAGAAAACAATAGCAAAGATCAATAAAAATAAAAGCTGGTTCTTTGAGAAGATAAACGAAATTGATAAACCATTAGCCAGACTCATCAAGACAAAGAGGGAGAGGATTCAAATCATTAAAATCAGAAATGAAAAAGGAGAAGTTACAACAGACACTGCAGAAATACAAAGCATCCTAAGAGACTACTACAAGCAACTCTATGCCAATAAAATGAACAACCTGGAAGAAATGGACAAACTCTTAGAAAGGTATAACCTTCCAAGACTGAAGCAGGAAGAAATAGAAAATAGGAACAGAGCAATCACAAGTAATGAAATTGAAACTGTGATTAAAAATCTTCCAGCAAACAAAAATCCAGGACCAGATGGCTTCACAGGTGAATTCTATCAAACATTTAGAGAAGAGCTAACACCCATCTTTCTCAAACTCTTCCAAAAAATTGCAGAGGAAGGAACACACCCAAACTCATTCTATGAGGCCACCGTCACCCTGATACCAAAACCAGACAAAGATACTACAAAAAAAGAAAATTACAGACCAATATCACTGATGAATATAGATGCAAAAATCCTCAACAAAATAGTAGCAAACAGAATCCAGCAACACATTAAAAGGATAATACACCATGATCAAGTGGGATTTATCCCAGGGATGCAAGGATTCTTCAATATATGCAAATCAATCAATGTGATACACCATATTAACAAATTGAAGAAGAAAAACCATACGATCATCTCAATAGATGCAGAAAAAGCTTTTGACAAAATTCAACACCCATTTATGATAAAAACTCTCCAGAAAGTGGGCATAGAGGGAGCCTACCTCAGCATAATAATGGCCATATATGACAAACCCACAGCCAACATCATTCTCAATGGTGAAAAACGGAAAGCATTTCCTCTAAGATCAGGAACACGACAAGGATGTCCACTCTCACCACTATTATTCAACATAGTTTTGGAAGTCCTAGCCACAGCAATCAGAGACGAAAAAGAAATAAAAGGAATACAAATTGGAAAAGAAGAAGTAAAACTGTCACTGTTTGCAGATGACATGATACTATACATAGAGAATCCTAAAGATGCCAACAGAAAACTACTAGAGCTAATCAATGAATTTGGTCAAGTTGCAGGATACAAATTTAATGCACAGAAATCTCTTGCATTCCTATACACTAATGATGAAAAATCTGAAAGAGAAATTAAGGAGACACTCCCATTTACCATTGCAACAAAAAGAATAAAATACCTAGGAATAAACCTACCGAGGGAGACAAAAGACCTGTATGCAGAAAACTATAAGACACTGATGAAAGAAATTAAAGATGATACCAACAGATGGAGAGATATACCATGTTCTTGGATTGGAAGAATCAATATTGTGAAAATGACTATACTACCCAAAGCAATCTACAGATTCAATGCAATCTGTATCAAATTACCAATGGCATTTTTTACTGAACTAGAACAAAAAATCTTAAAATTTGTATGGAGACACAAAAGACCCTGCATAGTCAAAGCAGTCTTGAGGGGAAAAAATGGAGCTGGAGGAATCAGACTCCCTGACTTCAGACTATACTACAAAGCTACAGTAATCAAGACAATATGGTACTGGCACAAAAACAGAAAAATAGATCACTGGAACAAGATAGAAAACCCAGAGTTAAACCCACACACCTATGGTCAACTCATCTATGACAAAGGAGGCAAGGATATACAATGGAGAAAAGACAGTCTCTTCAATAAGTGGTGCTGGGGAAACTGGACTGCTACGTGTAAAAGAATGAAATCAGAATACTCCCTAACACCATACACAAAAATAAACTCAAAATGGATTAGAGACCTAAATGTAAGACTGGACACTATAAAACTCTTAGAGGAAAACATAGGAAGAACACTCTTTGACATAAATCACAGCAAGATCTTTTTTGATCCACCTCCTAGAGTAATGGAAATAAAACCAAAAATAAACAAATGGGACCTAATGAAACTTCAAAGCTTTTGCACAGCAAAGGAAACCATAAACAAGACGAAAAGACAACCCTCAGAATGGGAGAAAATATTTGCAAACGCATCAACGGACAAAGGATTAATCTCCAAAATATATAAACAGCTCATTCAGCTCAATATTAAAGAAACAAACACCCTAATCCAAAAATGGGCAGAAGACCTAAATAGACATTTCTCCAAAGAAGACATACAGACGGCCACGAAGCACATGAAAAGATGCTCAACATCACTAATTATTAGAGAAATGCAAATCAAAACTACAATGAGGTATCACCTCACACCAGTTAGAATGGGCATCATCAGAAAATCTACAAACAACAAATGCTGGAGAGGGTGTGGAGAAAAGGGAACCCTCTTGCACTGTTGGTGGGAATGTAAATTGATACAGCCACTATGGAGAACAATATGGAGGTTCCTTAAAAAACTAAAAATAGAATTACCATATGACCCAGCAATCCCACTACTGGGCATATACCCAGAGAAAACCATAATTCAAAAAGACACATGCACCCGAATGTTCATTGCAGCACTATTTACAATAGCCAGGTCATGGAAGCAACCTACATGCCCATCGACAGACGAATGGATAAAGAAGTTGTGGTACAGATATACAATGGAATATTACTCAGCCATAAAAAGGAACGAAATTGGGTCATTTGTAGAGACATGGACGGACCTAGAGACTACCATGCAGAGTGAAGCAAGTCAGAAAGAGAGAAACGAATATCGCATATTAACGCATATATGTGGAGCTAGAAAAATGGTACAGATGAACTGGTTTGCAGGGCAGAAATTGAGACACAGATGTAGAGAACAAACGTATGGACACCAAGGGGGGAAAGTGGCGGGGGGGTGATGGTGGTGTGATGAATTGGGAGATTGGGATTGACATATATACACTAATGTATAAAATGGGCAACTAATAAGAACCTGCTGTATAAAAAATAAAGTTCAAAAAAACAAAAAACAAAAACAAAAAAATGAATACAATCCTCTGTGAAATTTTTGCAGATATTCCCAGTGTTACATATACCTTTGATCTTATTTTTCATGTTTTTAATATTTTTAGAATTTTACACACATTTATCAATCTTTTCATCTGTGAATTGCTCAATTGCTTTTCCATGTAGCACTTCTTGCCTTACTTAGAGATGTTAGATATATTTTCTTCCTACTTAGATATATACTTATAAGATATATTTTCTTCTGGCTTCATTAGTTTCTTTTGTTTACATTTAACTTCTTGACCCATTTAGAATTTGTTTGGGGATGTAGTGTGAGAAAAGTCTCTAACTAGACTTTTTTTCACAAAGTAGCCTAATACCTTCTCTTGGGCTTCAGTGAAATGTTATTAAAGGCAATTGTATCGAAATAATCAGCATCTGAAGACATAGCTCAGTGTTCACTGTGAACTTTGTTTCCCCCCACCAGGTGAGCAGGAGCCAGCTATAAGCAGTGATTCTGACATCTCGCTCATCATGGCAATGGAGGTTGGACTGTCTGATGTAGAACTTTCCACCGACCAAGACTGCGAAGAGGTGAAATCTTGAAATGGCGAATATAGTAAAAGGGGATGATAGGACCCAAGGGGAAGGAAGGGAGGAGTGCCCCAAGACTGGACCAGGCACATGCACCTCCAGAACACCTTGGCAACTCCAGGGCACTCCACACAAGAATGGTACCAAAAAGCAATATCCAAAGTCACGTTCATCAGGATGCAGTTTCTCCGTCTCTACAACAGCTCATGGCCTTGGCACCTTGGAAGTTGAAAGCTGATTTTCTCTCCCATGTCCTTGGAGACACACACTTCCGAAGTTCCTCAAACAGACTGAAAAGACACTTTTAGGGCTTCTTAGTTTCATTTCAGTTTCTTGTTTTCCTATTTGGGGAATGTTGTTGATTTCTTTGGCGCTTTCTTTTTAAGGACTATGTGTAGTTTATGTTCACTCTTTTGTTTTTCCTTTGATTCACTCCAGCTTTTGTACAGAGTTCTGTTTAGAAGCATCAGTTCCTGCTATGACCAGTTTGTATTCCATCTCTGAGATTAATGGCCTTGACCTCTCAGCATGAAGTGTGCATGGCTTTAGGAAGTGCCTCAGCACCTTGAAACAGTCTTAAGGCCAGCTTTTGTTTAGAATCTAAATTCTTTTAAGTGGATCTTGGAAATGCCAGCTGCCAGAGACCCCAACACCAAGCTCTGAATCTGCTGAGGCCACTGCTCATTTTTTTCAGCTACACACGATGGCTTCCACTTGCCAGGCTCTGTTAAGGACCCACATGACTTGAGAAGGAAGCTCTAGGGAGGCACTTCCATCCGTCTGATTCTTAACAGTCTTTGGCTGAAATTCTGAATTCACAAGTTCCCACTAGGGCGTTAACGCCATTCTCTGTGGCTGTAGGGCTTGTCCATCACTGGGACCGCAAGCCTAGTTTTCAAGCCAGATGCCATATACTCTTCCTGAAAGCAAAATGTCTGTTTCCCCAAGGCTACAGCAGTCTTTTGTTACCTCCACAAATGGGTTCTGCAGGAGATGGAAGCTTTAGAAAAGATCCAGTCATCTTTGGATCCAACACAGTGAGGGCTGCAGTAGCATCTAGGTCTTACCTTAATTCCAATATTCTGTTCAACCTCGCCAGACCCCGAGGGAGGATTTAGGTAAATCCTTAAGAAATTGCCTCCCAGGGCTCCCCTGAGTGCGTCTAGATACCAAGTGAGGAGGGAGGTGTGATTTGATAAACCATTTGATCTAAAAAGTACAGCATGGGAATTGTTGACGTCAAGTTTCTCCTGACTGAGAGAGACAAAGAGGGAAAGGAAACGAGGTATCAAAGTGAATTCTAAAAACCCACCGGTGTTTTTAAACTGTTTGTTTTTATTCTTTTTTTTGACAGAGGTGTGCTATTTTTTTCAGTGGGCAATTTTGTAATACATTGAGACTCTCCAGATGCAGGGATGACTAAGGCAGTGTGAACAGCTTCCCTGGACCATTAGATGGATCACCTCGACATCCGTGAAAGGCCATGCTGCTGCGTGGGTTACCTGGGAGAGAAAGCTTCTCTCACTGAGTTATTTATGTATGTGATGAGGCCCTTCTGTCTCGCTACACGCACACTCATGCAAAAACAGAGTTTGGTTCTGCTGTAAGAGTTTGCTGCCTGCTGGAACACGGTGTATGTGTCAAGGGAGACCCCTGGCTGCTCTTTTTTCACCACCTTGAACAATTTCCTATTTGACGCTTTCTAAGTAGGCAGCAAGGCAAGGAAAATGATCACCACCTTCACAAATGTCACATCTCTCTAGGAGTCCAACACTTGCAGTAATGAAATCCAGGGTCTCCAGGCAGGGAGACATGAAGGCAGTGCCAAATCAGGAGTCAGGAGGCGTAGATGAGCAGCGTGCTTGCTGGGCCTCGGCTTCTCCATCTGTAAGTGAATGAGATTAACAAGATGATGCCCAAGCCTCCTTCTGGTCTCAGGACCACTAATGAGCATTTTGCCTGGGGATCCATTTTTGACAGAGAGCTATGACATATAGCAGACTTTCTACCTTGGGGAGGCACAGTTACTTGACATGTAACGTATAACAGCTTTTGAGATTTGGCACTCCTGCGTGGCTGAGACTATCTAAACGACTGAATTTTAAGTGCAAGTAGGAGTTGGTTTGTTTTGCCTTGTTTTAAAAACCACACTTAGTGCTTCCCTGGTGGCTCAGTGGTTAAGAATCCGCCTGCCAATGCAGGGGACATGGGTTCGAGCCCTGGTCCGGGCGGAGCAACTAAGCCCGTGCGGCACAACTACTGAGCCTGCGCTCTAGAGCCCGCGAGCCACAACTACTGAAGCCCGCGCCCCTAGAGCCCGTGCTCCGCAACAAGAGAAGCCACCGCCATGAGAAGCCCGCACACCGCAACGAAGAGTAGCCCCTGCTTGCCGCAACTAGAGAGAAGCCCGTGTGCAGCAACGAAGACCAAACGCAGCCATAAAAAATAAAAACAAAAACCACACTTAGTCACAGAGTTTGCAGTCTCTGGATACTTTCAAATCCTCGGTCTCAGTGTGGAATTCTTCGTCTCCCGGTATTTCTTTTTCCTGGTCAGTGAAGGCCTGCACCGCCGACCTCTCCTTCAGTCGGCTTTGCCCAAAACAAATTTTGGTATTAAGTCAAGGGGAATTAGAAGGACAATTCAACAGCAAAGGAAGTATAAATTGTATTCCATGCCCAGAGAGAAAATGCTTTTTGGACTGATGGGTGTTCTCTCTTCCTGCCAGCGACCAGGTAGATCAGGAATTGGTAGCTGATATGCGCTGTGGCCCAGCAGCCCCAATAAGATGCTGCATGGGGGATGAGGGGCCCAGCCGGCCAATCTGAGGCCTGTGGACCTGACCCCAAGGAGGTTCTGCTGCAAACTCGCTGAGCCTAGAAGTTTCTCCTTTACCGAAGGTTTGTTTCTGAAGAACTTTCCTATGGCTTCGGTAGTTTTAAACAAACAACAAAAAAAAAGGTTAACTGGCATGGGACGTGTCCCAAAAAAAATAAATAAATAATGGAAACAATCCTTCCTCCACAACCTTCTTCACCTCCTCCCCAACGAAGAAGAAACTCTGACCTGGGGCCCCGGTAGCTCAAAGAGTATCAAAGGGTGTGGGAACCCCTTCTAGAGGTGTATGCAGACTTGATGTGTATTTTTCTTTAGTGTCTAGACCAGCACTGTTCAACAGAAATACAGTACAAGTCCCACATGTAATTTTCAATTTTCTACTGGCCACATTTTAAAAAAGCAAAAGGAAACAGGTAAAAGTAATTTTAATAATATCCTTCTTTAAGCCAATATTATTGTTTCGACACGTAATTAGTGTAAAAAGTATTCATGAAATACTTGACGTTCTTTTTCCGTACTAAATCTTCTAAGGGCAGTGTATGCTTTACACTCACACACCTCTCCGTTCGGACTGGCCATTTCTCCAGCTGTCAGCCGCGTCACATGGCTTGTGGCCACCTTGGACAGCGCAGGGCTAGAGCTTCTCGAACATTCTCACAAGATTCCCTGACCCTCACAGAGTAAAAAGGTTAAAACCTAATTACCTCCAGAAGGAACTGGACTCCACCCAGGCCACCTAATGAGAGGCCCAGAGATCCATTTGTTTTATAATGAGTAAATATGCGGACCATCCTTTTTGAAATTTTTGCTGGATCTTTCTAACCACACCACCGATGTCCATGACCATATTCTGTTGCTTCCTTGACCAGTTGTTTTTTTTTAAAAGTCACACAAAGCATGTTGATTTGGTGCTGAGACAAAATTGTATCCTTCACTTCCACCCTTGGACTGATGTGCGGTACTCAGGAGCCAAAGAGAAATCCAGACTCTATTCATCCAACTTTACCTCAACCCCTGGTCCGCCTTCTTCCTGATTGGCAGAAGGTCTTTTCCTGGTCCCAGTGCCCCATAGTCCCACCACTATACCTAAAATGCCTGGATTTGGGAGGAAAAAGTGGGAAGGTACATATTGACTCCAAATACAAGACTTTGTGTGGCTTTCTCAATAGAGAAGAAGTCTTTGGGGCTGGTGACCGTCTGGCCCCAAGTTGGTGAATTATGACCACCTGCAACTCAGAAGCCAGCTCTCAACTTGGAAGTAAACATCCCCCTTAGACCCCAAGGCCGTGGGCAAGAAAAGGAGCATCTCCATTCCCTCGGAATAATTTAGTCCCCCCTAGGAATTGCTACGTCCTGTGTGGCCAGTCCCTTTGGGAAGAACTGAGCCCTGATCATGCATAGAGCATAGGAATATTGATGATTTCATCTCTAGGGTTGGGTCACCCCCTAAAATGTCATATCCATCATCTAGGCAGGGAGCGGTGGAGAGTTTGGAGAAGGTAGAAAGTTACAAGTAGCAAAGGCACCTACCTTTTCTGACATCACTTAGTCATGATCATGACCATGGCGTCAAATCTTTGTCCAAAGAGGTTTTTTTTTGTTTGTTTGTTTGTTTTGTTTTGTTTCGAGCATTTTCCTCATTCTGATGGAAACATCCTGGATGCTCCTGGGTCTGGATTTGGTCATATCAAACCGTGGTACCCAGTGGCTAGTACAGTTAGTGCTCTGACATCCCTGAAGCTGCCATCCTTTCAGAACCAAAAATGATGACAGATAGCCTATCGTGGGACTCTTTTACTCCCATCATGTTGGTCATGTTTAGATGAAAATTCTTGCAGAGCATACAAAATAAATGGCATTTAGTTGTCCATTGAATGCATCACCTTGACCAAAAACAAAGAAACCTCATTAAATCAAAACCCTTTCAGAAAACCTGAGATAGAGTCACAGCCTCTGAGGAGGGAGGACCCAGCCCCCCCCCCCCCCGATTCTAGATAGAGCCCCTGAGTCCATTTCTGGTAGCGTTTTTTTAATAGACCCCCCACTTAGATTTCTTGCCCTTTTTTGTCTGGGTGTGTCTCTCTCTATCTCTGGATCTCTCTGACTGCCTGTCTCTTTCTTTGTACACACACCCACACACACATCCTTTTCCCATCTTTCAGGACCAAAAAAAAAAACCTTAGCGGCTCTGGATCTATAGGGTTGTCACTATTGTGATTACCATTGTTCCTGTTGGCGTTTTTTTACTGTGCAGCAGTATCTATCTTTTCACTTCTGATGAGGAAAACCAGTTGACTATAAAGGCAAATTAACTTCCTCTGTAATGGGGTTTGCCTCATTTTCACTTCTCATATCACTAATTTTATCACAAATCACCTCTAGCTATTGCCTTTTTTTTTTTTTTTTTAAAGGGTTCCTTGCCAGAAAAGTCTCGGAGGTAAATAATGGCAAGGTAACAATTCCAGAATGCTGTCTAATCTCTTATCTTCCACCTCTAGCATTTGTGCCCTTCTTAGTTCACCACAGGCCCTCCCCACCACAGGGTTAGGATTTCTTGGAAAAAGATGTGGGCTGTACCGTATCCGATGTCCACTCCTGCTTCTTAACTCTCTTGGCACGAGAGTTTGCTCTTTGTAAGTGATCTGAGAGGCCACTTCTTCCTTAAGACTGAAAAAGAGGCAAAAAAAACCCCAAAAAACCCATTCCCCTAAAGTGACAGACATACAGATTCTTGTGCAGTGGGCTGCAGTCACAGAAGTCCCTCCTCTGTGCTATTTGCATGGCCGGGACTGAAAAGTACATTTGATAATGGCAATTAAAAGGTGGTGGGGATACTTACCCGCAGGAAGTCAGAAAAGAGGACGGCAGGGTATGAACATGGATGCTCTTCCCGAATCCACGAACATCCCCTAGCTTTAGAGATGACCTGTTTAGGGGAATGTGTACGTCTTAAGGAGTTTAACGCTCATGAGTTAAACACTCCTGATTGCAAAGAAGGTTGGGATTACCTGAAAAATAAATTAATTCTGAGAAGCAGGTGTGAATTTCTCATCACTTACCTCTTCCCTTCCCCTGCTCCCCTCCCCATCTCACAACTCCAGGCCCTTTGTAATAGGAACAATAATTTATAAAGACCCATAGATCAGTAGCCATGCTCTCCCCTTTGAGCCTTTCGATGGCACTAAATTAATCATCCCAAAACCCAAGCAGTGATTCCAGATCCTGGATGTAGACCCTTAATTATCAAGCCCTGTAATTGCAAAACCTGCTCACTCTACAAAGAAGCTGCTGAGGTCATTTACATCTCTCTTTACATACTCTGAATGTTGCCTGCCTTGCATGCTTCATGATCAAGTGGCTTCTTCAGGAACCTCCGTGATCAAAGACCTTCTCATCCTTGTGCTACTGTTAACATTTGTACTTACTACCGAGCTATTCTCTCTCTGGCCACCTGATAAATATTTGTTAAGGATAATGGTAAGGCAAGAATATACATCTCTTCAGAGGTTCTGCCGGTCTGAACAGAGTGAGGGAGAAAACTCTGTGGAGAAGGTAGCTCAACCTGAGTTACCTAAAGTCATTGCTTGACAGAATGTCCGTGGTCTTGTCATCCTTACTGAAGTGAAGGGCTTGGAGAAGCAGGAAAAATGTGGGGACCATGTGTACTGTGTAAACCAAAGACCGATCACCATCCAAATGGACACATGTTTCTTCCAGTGACGAGTTTAATTTTCTCACAATGTGCTCATCAATAAAAGTGAAGGTGGTTTGCTTGGTCGAATGAAACTGTGAAACGGGGGGTTTTCTCTTGCAGGCTGGTGATTGACCTTACTAAATCCAGAAATCTAAAAAAATGTACCACGGCCTTAGTACCGCACCATCTTGAAAGTCTAGTGCTTAGTCCCCTTTTCCCTCAAAAGTTTCAGACAAGTCGAGCGCTTTATTGAACTCAGAATATTGTTCTCTTTGAGAATGTGAAGATTTTAAATAGCCAAAGAATAAGAGCTCATTAATTACAGCATATCCTGCTCTTTTGAAGAAAATACCAGACTATTGCCTGTAGTAATAGATAGTGGAGAAATGGAAGAAGGACTGTTCAGGACTTCTCAGTCCGTGTTTGTGTTGGCGTCTGTGGTACTTAGTGTTAAGCGGGATGTTATTGCAAAGGGGCAGGGTGCCCTCTGCTGGAATTCTCACCACTATTCTTTCAGCCAGCTAATTTGACTAGGGTCACCATTTCCTCAGCAACTAGTAGTGATTTGCCTTTCATCGTACAGTTTCCTCAGTAGTTGAGAATTTGGTCCACATTTGTCAAAAGAGGAAGGAATGTCACAAACTCTGAAAAGTTGGAGAAGGATCCCGTGGAAGATCTGTCAGCAGCCCCTTTCTTCTGCAGAATGTTGAAAGAGTATTGTTTGCTCTGTTTGCAGGCTGGAATGTCTGTGCAGAGTTATAAGGCAAGGGCCTAATTGTTTTGTAACGTTAGCTCAACTTTTTTCTTGTCAGATTGCAAAGGAAGATCAATAAACAGACTTCTTTCATATGAATGTAAATGGTGTGAAATACTCACGTGTTTTGTACATGTACATAATAATATATTTACTTCCTGCTTTCACATTAGTAATCTGAAATGGTTGTACCATTTTATAATTAGAAAGAGATGTAAGGTTGGGGGAGGGAAGGGAGGGTTGTTATTTTTATAGTGGGATGTCCCTTATATTTAGAAAACGAAGTAATTTTGTACTTGTGAAAAGTTACATTCCATTCATTTCCTGAAAAAATAATGGGTGTTGTTCTTTAAAATGTTCATGAGCTGGGAGTAGGATTATTCTAGTTTCCAGGGGAACCTCCCAAGCAGTATATATGTGACACTGATTTTGTGGACTGCAGATCATGACCAGCAATTGCCAGCTCACTAATGTGAAAAAAAAAAACAAAAAACCCAACTTATTTAAACCTCTTTGTATAGAGGCACATTATTATTTCCACTGGAAAAAAACAAATGTGTCTCCTACAAAGAATGAATCTACCATTCAGAAATAGTCCAGACGTGGCATCATAAATCAATCTCTAGTCCCTCCCTACTAGCAAGAAAAAAATCCAGTAGATTTATTTTTCCCCTCCTGAACACAAATTATGTGCTTTCGTTGTAAAACGAATGATGTCACTGGTAGAATTTTACTTAGCGTCCCCTCGAGGTCTTTCTGGCCAGTCTGCAGCTCCCACGCATAATGATCCCTGACCCATCCTCTCCACATCCTGATAATGAGACTGAGCTTCCTTGATTTTTTTGCCACATGACTCAAAATCACCGAAGTTATTCCTCATGGCATTTGCATGAGTAACTTTTTTTTTTTTTGGACTTTGGTTAGCTCTTAATTGCTGAAAAAATTTAGTAGTGAATTATGTAGCTGTTTTACCCAAACATCTTCTATACAAAGTCACAGGCGTATTTAAATGATTAGTTAAGGCAGTGTAGTTATTAATTTTTGTTTTGTTTTCTGTATAATCTGTTTCTCTTTCCCTCTTCCCCACCTCAGGCACCTATCTTACTCCTTCTAAAGCACTTTATATATCTCTTGAAATACACGGAAGTTTTACAAAACTGTCTTTAAAGGGATTTGTCTTCTATTAGGAGACACGACTTTTATCTTGCTTTATTGTATTCTCTATGTGCTTGGAAACCATAAGCCGTTTGTCTCATGTGGGCTAGTGATGAAATATTAAGGATAATAATTGGAAACATTCAATCATACAACATGGCTATTTTTGTTATATAAAAGACTATCGTGTAAATAAGTGCAATCGTGTTCTTATGTACTGGTTCAAAAAAAATGCAACTATGAAGATTTGAAAAGGATTGTGAATTCCAGGAAATTTCATTGCAAAATTTCGTTTGGTTTTGTTTTCTAATAAATTGGAACCAGATGTATGTGTTTGTGTCACCCATATTTCCTAACTGTGTTGCCTCATCTGGAGTTCTAGAGGTGGCACTGTGAATTGTAAAACATTGATATTTAGGGACTTCTCTGGTGGTCCAGGGGTTAAGACTCTGTGCTTCCACTTCAGGGGGCATGGGTTCGATCCCTGGTCAGGGAACTAAGATCCTGCATGCTGCACGGCACAGCCAAAAAAAAAAAAATCGGTATTTATCGTCAAATCATGATTATGTTAAACGAGCGAGAGATTTTTAATAACTTCTTTATTTCTCTCAGGTAAGTCAAATGCCAGGTACCAAGACCTCTGCTTAGGTCTGTCCCCCTAAGTGAAGTAATTAAAAGATTTTGAGCAACTCAGCAGAAGAATGGCTGCTGAATTCACTTGAAGTGCTCTTGTGTAGGAACTGAGCCCTTGATCTGAGCCACTGTGGGCAGGTCACCCTAAGGAGGGTTACACCGTGGAGCCCACCAGGTGGGCTGGGGCAGCCAGGTCCTTCTTTGTATTTACTTGTCCACCTTTAAAGGATTTTAAATAGCAATTCCTTCGCATTAGCAAGAAAATGCTACAAAAATTAAAAAGATGGGAAATGCCAACCTGGGAAGGTAGGAAAGGAAGATGAAAAAGGGGAGAGGTGCCCCTATTCATTATTATCACCCACTTCAAACTGGCAGGTCCTGGTGCAGCTTAGAGCCTCTGGGTCTCGCCCATCCAAGGTGCTAGCGCATCCCCTGGAGGAGCAGGCAGGGTGGGACATGCCAAGTGCACTTTGGCCTATGACCGAAGCCTTCCCCCTGGCCAGGCACTGCTCCAGGGGCTGTGGATGGCACACTATCTGCTGGCAAAAGCCAAGCCATGTTGAGTGCCCTGGCCTCCCAGAGCTCCTTCCTGCCCAGGTGACGAATGTGGATGGCTGTGAAGTGTCACTGCCCCAGAGGCTTGGCCCCCAGGCCAGTCCATGCTTAATTCCTAGGTCAGAAGATATTCTAAGGGGATCGTTGGTAACGATAATGATTGTGCCACATTACGAGGCCTTTAAATTTTGTTTATGCTTCCATGATCTCAACTTTTATCTGCCCAGAAAACTGTTGTCACCAGTGAAGCTGCCACCTGGGGTAGGAAGCTATTACCAGGATCTAGAAACCATCCCTCTTGACTCCTTCCTCCACAATCCTTCCTCCAGACCAGGGACTCCCAAATTGGGAAATGTGTTCAGTGGGACACATTCCAGGTTATGTTAGAAACTTCAGCTGCAGAGTCCCAAGGTCAACTCAGCTGGAATAAGGCTTTGTACAATACATATCAGCTATTAAAAAACTTCCAAGCAGGTCCTCACTAAGTCACCACTTTTCCTGAAGCTGAGTGATGACAGAATCCTCTCTCTCTCATATTTTTCAACACTACACTGGACGAGACCGCTTGCATGGAACATGGAAGTTTTCAAGCTAGAATAAAGCTGCTGGACCTTGTTTCCCGCTTCAGACCATTGTCCCTGCTCCAACTTTTACAGGAAAAAGTCTGTGTGCACACCCTGCACCGCCAGCCTGGTGCCTGCTTCCCCTGGAGCGGAGATGGCCCGGGAGACAGGTCACCAGGGGCCCTCAGAGTCACATGTGCGGCAGGGAACAGGCTGACCACGTTGCTTATTTACCATTCATTCAGGAGTGGAGGCCCTGCCCTCCTAGACACTCCACTTCCTGGGCTTTTGAGAAGCCTTGCAGCATACTCGGCCTTTGGAGAATGGAAAATGTAAAACTCCCTAGCACTTTGTATGTAATAAGCCAGCTGGGCCAGCTTGAGCACCCAATTCTTAGTCTATTAATGCCCATGTTTGGGGTAATAGGAGCTAAACCACTATTCAAAAAGAACAAAGATGTTCTTTTCTAAATCTCATAATCCCTTCTAAACCAATGTCAGTATCCCCGCTCATCTCCTTGCCTTGGTGGAGTGATACATTGTACCAGATTGGGGAAACGGGGCTGATGGCGGAGGAGGTGGATTAGTCTTGCTCTGTGATAATTACTATACACAGAAGAGTGAGGGTACCAACTGATGAGAAATTCAGTGACGGAAAGAGGTTTCATTATTTCTGAGATGTTTTAGAATAATGATTCCATCATCCTCTGTGATCCAACAACAGAAATTAGTTGGCACGTTATTTCATCCCACTCATTGGTAGGGTCTCCCTCAGATCTCACGGTGACTCTTTGTTCTTGGCTGTAAGAATAAGGGGCAGTGAGCTTTTGGCTGTGCCATCAAAGACCAAGGGAGCCCTCTGCACTCCGTGCTCAGATCTCCCTTCATCGAGGCATGGCATAGGTAGGATGCCACCAAAGTCTCCACCTGGGGGGAACCTGTATTTGCTGGCACCCTAGAAGGCAACAGTCAAACTCCCCAAAGCCCTCAGACCTTTCTGTTGTGGAAGACGTTCCCGCCCTGTCCCCATGGGAACATCCAGAAGCTCTGATCGTAGTCATGACGCGTCCCCCCCAAAGCTAGGCTCCCTCTCTGTGCCTCCTTCTAAAGCTCCTGCCTTCTTTGCTCTTAAGGATCATTTACTAAATAGTCAGGGGAGAAACCAGAGCCAGTTTTCATCGGCGGGCATAGCCCTTGGTTGCTATGAGAGCTGTATACACAACACATCTGTCGTTGGTGTTGTAGATCTAATGGGAGCCAAGGGTCTCAAATCTCGAAGAAGAATAATAATAATTCAGAGCTTTGGAATAACTTCAATATCTATAAATAAATATGAGCGCAGGGAAGTTAATTACAGAATGTAAGAACACAGTAGAGTTAGACCTGGGAATAAGATTGGGTCCGGACCTGATGTAACACCAGCAAAACCCTTGTCCATCTAATAACACACAGTGCCTCCCAAACGATAAAGTTAGAAGTGGTCCATTTGCCTCGCCTCGCATCACTTTCTTTTTCTCTCTTTTTTATTCTCTTTATTTGAAATGAGGAGGAGGAGAAAAGGGAGGACGTTATTCAGGGCCAGAGTTAGGGCTGGAGCTTGGGTTTCCCGACCCCCTTGCCAGAGATCCTGGGGCTGCACTGCACTGCTTCCATAAATGGGCAGGCACCTCCAGACAGCTCAAAAATCTCAGGAACGGAAAGCTAGAAAAGCTGAAAGTTGGATTTCATTAGACTGATAGGAAGATTGTTGTATAGTCAGGAAACACTCCCTGAACAGGAACAATTCTAATCTGGAAACAGAAATAGGATGGATGCGACCACGGTCTCCAAGCAGGGACATGTGTGCACACATACACACCATCCACAAGGTGGGTCCCAGTGAACGCTGTCTAATTTTAGCCGTGCGAGAAAGCTCCTTGCCTTAAGATCCCAATGTGAGTTATTAGTCTCTGTGCTCACTCCTTCAAAATAAAATTAGTTACGATGTTGTGCTTTCCAAAACTGGCTCACTGTCAACAGCCTGCCCTTCTCCTAGCCCCTGCTATGACACTGAGACTTAGTTGATGGAAGGTATAGGGGTGGACTTCTTTTTCATATATTATGGGGAACCAGATATCCAGAGAAAACCCCCAAACTATAGAACACTTAAAAACATTGGACAAAATATTTTAAAATCTTCTTTAAGATGAGTAGCTAAATTGGTGGGAAAGTAAGAAAACTTCTTGGAAGCCAGAAGCGATAAGAAAGTACTACCTACCCGGAGGGGAAGATGAACACCAGTCATGGAGTTTTCCCTGGGTGTATATGCTGATCCCTGAAGGTCTAGGGATACACAAATTTTTTCTGTAAAGGGCCAGGTAAATATTTTACGCTTTGTGAGCCATATATGATTTCTGTCACTTTCTTTCATTGTTGTCGTTGTTTTTAACAACCCTTTTAAAATGTAAAAACTGTCCTTAGCTCAAGGGCTACACAAAATCAGGCCACAGAAAGGGTTTGTGCTTCTGCAGGGGACAGGGACAAAGTCCAGGGTCAGAATCAGAGACCCCAGCCCCAAAGCAGCGCCCACAGTGGTGAATAAACTAGGAAAACCTCAGTGGATAAACTAGAAAACACACGTCTGCTGGAAGGAGTAGGGACAGATGTTTATCAGTGGTGGCCTTGGTTCTAGATAAAGAGGGAAACGCTAAAGTACCCTTCCCCCCACCCCACTTCTCATCCCGGATGCCCTAACCACGGACAACCCTTCTCATGCACTCTGCACCAGAATCCAGCCACCCGTGTGATCTGAATACCTAAGGCACAGGTTTACAGTGGGCCCAGACTGTTTCTGTTTTGTATATAATTCATTTATATTATTTTTTAGATTACAAATATAAGTGATATTTGTCTTCTGTCTGACTTCTTTCACTAAGCATAATATTCTCTAGGTCTGTCCACATTGCTGCAAATGGCAATATTTCATTCTTTTTTATGGCTGAGTAATATTCCATTATATATATATATATATATATATATATATATATATATATATATATATATATATATATATATATATATATATATATATATATATATATATATCAGGTTTTCTTTATCCATTTATCTGTTGATAGACACTTGGGTTGTTTCCATGTCTTGGCTATTGTAAATAGTGCTGCTATGAACATTGCAATGCATGTATCTTTTCAAATGAGTGTTTTCATTTTTTCTGGATATATATATAAATAAATGTATATACCAAACAGAAACAGACTCACAAATGTAGAAAACAAACTCTTGGTTACCAAAGCGGGGAGGGAAGGCGAGGTGGGACAAATTAGGAGTATGGGATTAACAAGCAAACTACTACTACAAACTATTATACATAAAATAGATACTAGACATAAACTACTATATATAAAATAGATAAGCAACAAGGGTGTATTGTATAGCACAGGGAATTATACCCATTATCTTGTAATAACCTATAGCGGAATATAATCTGCAAAAATACAGAATCACTATGCGTACACCTGAAACTAACACAATATTGTAAATCAACTATACTTCAATTTAAAAATAATAATGATAATAAAATTAAAATAAAATAAATTGGTCCCAGACTGATAATTGCCATAAATGTTTGGTAGAATCAAACTCATATCCTCCCTGGAGGAATACTCTTAAACCCAGGCTGCAAATAAATCCTTACAAACCAAGTTCCAAAGGAATATGAACTCATAATCAAAAATCTCAAAACACATGAGGACTCAAGCCACAGTGAGGCAGAGGGTCCAAAGTCAGACTCAGAAAGACTGACAAGATAGGAAATATCAGGAAAGGCATACAAAACGTGTGTGTAAAGGGCCCTCTGGGTGATTCTAATGTGCCCTAAAGTTTGAAAACCACCATCCTAATTGTTTTAGGGCCCAACAGCAGAGCCTCCAAAAATAAAGTGGGAAGAGGAGAACAGGTGAAATCATTACTCAGTTGGGCTGCATTGATCTTAGGATGATGGATTTGGAGGAGACTGAATTTCATCCAGAAAATGTTTTATCACTTGGGACTACGTGACTTGCAGAGGGGGAGGAGTAATCAAGGCTATGCACATACTTTACCCACAGGGCCCAGTATGATCTAACCCTGCCTGCATCTCCTCTTTCTCTGTATCAGAACAATCTTCACCTGACTAGCAAGGCCACAGCCACTCTGTATCTGTTGTTGGCTCAGCAGTGTATCCTCAGTGCCCTGGGGGCGCTCAGGGAACAGTCAACTCAAGACTGGTCTGTGAGGGCGTCACCATAGGGAAAGGCCCAAAGGAGGAGTACCACGTCTTACCACCAGGGGGCGCTGTTCCCACAGAGCACAGCCTATGAGCCCGAAGGCCCCAAGTCCAGGCTGGCATTGCTAATGCAAAGCATTGCATGCTGAGAAATTGCTGCTACTGACAATGCAAAACAAACTCCACAGTGACTTTAAAGAAATACATAATGTTAATATGATCGCTGCTATCGTATTAACATCAGTAATCACGGCGAGGACTTGAGTGTCAGAGTGAGTTGCATGTTTGTGTGCCAGGTCTTCAGTGAGTGATTTTCTTGCATCATGTCATTTGGCCCTCACCATCACCCAGCAAGTGAGGAAAGTGCTGTCATTATGCCCATTTTACAAATTCTAATAGTGAAGCTTAGGAAGTAACGTGTCCAAGGTCACACAGGTAGTAAGTGGCAGACTGCTCATATATGCAAGTCTTTCTGGCTCCTAAAAGCTGTTCTCTTCTGAAGGGAAAGCTGACAAGTTTCTCTAGCTCTGTAAAATAAGAGGGAAGAGTTTTAAATTTAAAACGACAACAGCAAAGTGTCTTTGTTTTCCAGTGGAGAAATCTGACACTACCTCAGCCGGGAGATCAAAACCAGCCTCAACAGTGATGTCACTTTGCTAGTGTGTCCCTGTGTATGATGTAATAAAAGTGTTACTTTACCATTGTGATCTTCCTCCTAAAAACCCTTCTTCTGAATCAATGACCGATACTATCAAAATTGTCAAGATCATCAAAGAGTAAATCACAAAAACTCTCAGAGATCAGAGAAGCCTAAGAAGACAAGACAATGAAATGTAATGTAGTATCCGGGATGGGATCCTGGGACAAAAAAGGGCATTAGGGAAAAACTAGTGAAATCCAAAAACAGGCTGGAGTTTAGTCCATAGTAATATACTGGAGTTGACTCTTAATTGTGACAAATGTACCAGGGTGATGTCAGATCTTAACAGGGAAAACTAGGTGAGGGACAACAGGAACTCTTCATACTATCTGTATAACTTTTCTGTAAGTCTAAAACTATTCTAAAATAAGTTTATTTTAAAAGAGATATTTTTATCAGATATATGAAACCAGTGGATTGCTAGAAACACAGAAATTGGTTTTTGATGCTATTGTGGTGTGTCCTTCTCCGGAAATTTTTGGAACAGAGAACTCAGTATCCTGAAGAGGTTAGATGTTCTTGAAGCAGCAGACTGGACCAAATTATTTCTCAACATCAATTCCAGATTTTTCCAGACTATAAATCTGTGATTTGTATTAATTGTTACAATGACTTTTCAATCCAGAGTCATTGGAAAATGCACGGAATGAGAAGCTAATCATTTGTAATTATATGTCAGAGAGATTACAAGTGTAATGAGTAGTTTTCTTAGCTGGTCACAGTAATTACATTTAACATTGACTAGTAAACCACATACACAAATGCAACAAACGTTAGTGACACTTGCCCTTTGTGTTGGCATTTGTGTCGTTGAGCTGTTTCTCCCAGTAGGGGGCTCTGTTGACCATCGAATGGAAAAGGAGACCTGGCGATGGAGAATAGAGGTGTGTGGATTCCACTTGGAACAGAGTTTGCACGGTAATTTTGAGAAAGAATAACTATTCAGAAATCTTCTCCAGTAACACTTGTACAGTCGGAATGGGGAACTAGATACCACCAACCAACATGGTTGAGGTAGTGAGTGTTTCAGAGAAGGAAGAAAGTGTATTGGACTAAACCAGAAAACAGAACCCTTAGGCCTATGTATTACTGAAACCATATATCCCCCGATGAAAAGCAGGTTAGAAATGACAAAACTAGAAATGTCTTGGACTTCCCTGGTGGCACAGTGGTTAAGAATCCGCCTGCCAATGCAGGAGACACGGGTTCGAGCCCTGGTCCAGGAATATCCCACATGCCACGGAGCAACAAAGCCCGTGCACCACAACTACTGAGCCTGTGTGCCACAACTACTGTAGCCCACGTGCCTAGAGCCCAGGCTCCGCAACAAGAGAAGCCACCGCAATGAGAAGCCCATGCACCGCAAGGAAAAGTAGCCCCTGCTCGCCACAACTAGAGAAAGCCTGCGCACAGCAATGAAGAGCAAACGCAGCCAAAAATTAATTAATTAATTTTAAAAAGTAAATAAAAGTATACCCTTAAAAAAAAAAAAAAAAAAACAGAAATGCCTTCTCCCCAGCCAGACCTGTGTTCCTGAAAAGTCATGTGGAAGGAATGTTCTTAGAGTAGCATCTTTTCACTGATTGGCCACAAATAATCTTATTCCATATAGCATTTCACAAGATAGCTCATGCATTTAATTCTTTACCTTAAACATAGTTGCAAGAGCAGCCCCTACACACACACACACACACACACACACACACACACACTGACACACACTTAAAATCCTTTCATGCCCTCCCATTTCTATTAAGTCCAAGTACAGTACATAATCCTTAACATGACCTCCTAAGTCCTGCATGATCTGGCCACTGACACCTCCAGAATTATCTCATACCTCTCTCCACTCACTCCAGGGGCTCCAGCCCCACTCCACCCCACTTCTTCTAGTTCACGTCCATTCATCCTTTGGATCTCAGCTCAGCCGCTTTCCCTTGGAGGAAGCTTCTCTCACTCCTAGGTCAGGTAGCCCTGTTAAATGCTTACATCACACCTTGTACTTTGCCTTCATAGCTCTAATGACAGGTCAACCAAGTGTGCTAAACATAGCACTAAACAGTGTTCAGCATTAATAATTCACTTATGTGATTGTTAGATTGGTATTGATTTTCCTCTCTAGATTGCACATTCCTTAAGATTAAGGTTCATGTTTTTATTCTCCGTGTATCCCAGTGCCCAGCACAGGACCTGGCTCAGAGTAGGTTTTCTATATGTATTTGTGCAATAAATGACTGAAGGATCGACAAGGTACCTGCCAGCTGTCCAGCTCCCAACTACCTGTTTTACTCTTTTCATCCAAAAAGAAAAAAAAAAAAATTTTTACGCAGGGATTAGAATTAGTAATATTTGAGTATTATATATCAGCCTATTTGGGAGATTGGGGGAATATAATGTAAGCAAAGCACTTCAATGTTAGCTGCAAAATATGGGAGAAAATAATAGAAAAGAATAAGAGATTAGATGACATAAGGCCAAAATTTTGTCATATTTGAGACAGGTCATCAGAGGGGCATATTTTCTAGAGAAATATCTCCCAGGATGCCAGTGTTGATGAGGAGGAGATGAAATATTAATTCAGGTGAGGCAGAGGATTATTATTAAACCAGGGACTTGGAAAACTCAGCTCCAGACTCAACTCAGCGTCCCCCTAGCAAAGCAAGGTCCCAAAGAGAGAGAAATCTATTGTATAAGGGACGCCAGGGAAAGCCACGCCCTGGGTAGGACTCTGCTAAGCTGCTAAGTATCCTCTACACCAATGAGGATACTCCTTTAGCTTAGACTTTGCTATGAGAAGCTCAAGTTGTCCTATCTTTGCCCAATGGGAGTCTCTTTGAGTTGACTCCTACGTCCTTCTTCGATGATATTACTAGTCTTCGAGCTTTCCCACTCTCTGGTATAATGAAATGTTCCAGAATCATCTTGTACATTTCCTGCCCCAAAGATGGAATTTGTCACAGCTCTAAGAAATAATATGTCATTGGACACTAATAATCCTCATTGCTACTGGCTTGGTTATTGTTTCTATGCCTCTTCAGAGTTATACACAATTTTTAAAAGAAAAAGAAAAAAAATACCTCCTGAGTTTATATCGACACTTCCATTCCAAGTTTTGTACTACAAAGCTTTTAACTACTTCTCTATTACATCTGTATGCATATTTTTTATTCTATAATGAGAGTTCTGAATCTCAAGGACACAAGCAATGATAGAATGACAATATCTATTAATTATTCATTTATCCTATACCACACACACAGTCTCAGAAAAACAGCACTTGGATTTCAGAATTTACTACTTCTGATGAGATAAAAACCCATTCCTGCTGGCCTCAGAGGAAGTGAAGCCAGAGAGACAAATAATAAAAGAGAGTATCTTTGCCCACAGTGTGTAGGTTCTATGACATATACTCTCTTAATAAAACCCATCCCATTTTCTGAAATGCTGAGTTAAGTTAGTCAGACCAATGCTCCTGGTAAAAACTTATTTTTAAAATGGGATAAAGTAGGGAATTTGCTGGTGGTCCAGTGTTTAGGACTCCGTGCTTTCACTGCTGAGGGCCCAGGTTCAATCCCTGGTCAGGGAACTAAGATCCCGAAAGCCGTGCAGCACGGCCATATAAATAAATAAATAAAATGGGATGAAATATAAATAAATATAGATTATATGTATATCATACATCTTAAAAGAATCAAAGGACTGACAAGATAGTAAGGAATTACCAGGCCTGCAATGAAGGGAAATCAGGATCCCAGAGGTACAAATAAAGACAGAAACTTCTTTCGATCTGGGAGTAGTCATTCACAGTAAAAATATTGGATTTTCATTTTGGTGACCTTCTGGAGAGAGGAAGAGAGAAGTCAAAGCCCCCAAAGACCACATAAAATAGGAAGTCTGATAGGAGATTCACCCTGTAATCATCTAGGCTTCAAAGGGCTATACCCCACATAGCCGCAAAGGGCTATACCCCACAGTCCTGGCACAGAGCTGCCTGCCTCCTGGTTAAACTCTGCTGTGTCTGCTTTATCTTCCCATAAATTTCAAGTCTTGAATTTGGTTTGGAGTTGTCTTAAACTGGTAGTACCTTCAAGTGTCTGGCAGAATCAAATGTAAATCCTTTCTGAGAAAAGCCAATTTCCTGTTAGGCCTCTGATAATTTAACCAATAACTTTTTCAAATCCAAGGTTAAGTCAAAGATAGCCAGATGCATAATGAAAATAAATGCCATAAGTGATATCCAATGGAAACTATAGACTACAGGAACAGAATTGCAAAGGCTTCAAATCTTGGAATTATATAATCTAGTATATAATGTAATTATATATTAAATAACCATGTTTAAATTTTTGTTTAAAAATTAGTCTCTGAAGAGAAAGAGAAACTATAAACAGATTTATGGTTTTATAGTTAAAGTATAAGACAGATTTTCAAAAGAATCAAAGGTAACTTTTAGAAATAAGAAATAAAATAACCAAAATTAGGGTTTCCCTGGTGGTCCAGTGGTTAAGAATCTGCCTTCCAATGCAGGGGACATGGGTTCAATCGCTGGTTGGGGAACCAAGATCCCACATGCCACAGGGCAACTAAGCCTGCGCACCGCAACTAAGGAGCCCACGCTCTTGAGTCCACGTGCCACAACTAGAGAGTCCATGCGCCTCAACTAAGACCCAACACGGCCAAATTAACTAATTAATTTATTTATTTAAAAACAAAAGAAATAAAATAACCAAAATTTAAAATTCAACAAATACTTTTAACACGAGGTTAGACAGATATATGAACTGGAAAAATTTAAATAACTATCCACAACAAAGGATGGTGTGACAAAAAGATTGCTGATAAAGAAGTAAAGTAAGAGACATAAAGAATGTTGCATGTGTTTAATCAGAGTCTCAGAGGGTAACAAGGGAAAGAATTATAGACTTTATACCAAAATCATGATCCATAAGAGAAAAAAATTGATAAATTGGACTTCATCAGAATTAAAAACTTTTGTTTTGTAGAAGACCCTATAAAAGGATGAAAAGACAAGTGGCAGAGTGGGAGAAAATACTTGCAAACCATGTATCCAACAAAGGATTAGTATAGATAAACAACTCTCAAAACTCAACAATAAAGAAACAAACATTCCGATTAAACATGGGCAAAAGGCATGAAGAGACATTTTGCTGAAGAAAATACATAGATGGCAAATAAGCACATGAAAAGATGTTCAACATCATTAATCATTAAGGAAACACAAATTAAAATCAAAACAGGATACTCTTAAAAACCTAGTAGAACATATCAGAACTAAAATTTTTTAAATAGTGATAACAACAAATGCTGGTGAGGATGTAGAGAAACTGAACCACTCATACACTGTTAGTGGGAATATAAAATGATACATCCACTCTGCAGAAGAGTTTGGCAGTTTCTTAAAAACTTAAGCATAGGGCTTCCCTGGTGGCGCAGTGGTTGAGAATCTGCCTGCCAATGCAGGGGACACGGGTTCGAGCCCTGGTCTGGGAAGATCCTACATGTCGCGGAGCAACTAAGTGTGAGTGCCACAACTACTGAGCCTGCGCTCTAGAGCCCACGAGCCACAACTACTGAAGCCGATGCGCCTAGACCCCGTGCTAAGCAACAAGAGAAGCCACCGCAGTGAGAAGCCCACGCACCGCAACGAAGAGTAGCCCCCTCTCGCCGCAACTAGAGAGAGCCCACGCGCAGCAACAAAGACCCAACTCAGCCAAAAATAAATAAATAAATAAATTTATATTTTAAAAAAAAAACCCTCTGCTTGTAGTCTGCCTTCACTGAGCAAGCCCGCTTTCATTATTTTGTTGCAAATTGCATACCCTCCAAGCTTCTCATAGCCTAAACAATAAGATGTTTGCCCAGGTTGTTTTCCAGGATCTTGGAGTCAGTTGTGTCTAGTGAGCTGGAGCTGGTTAACACTGGTTGGGACCACTGACCATAAAACTGGACCTGCTCAGGTGTCCAATGAATGACCTTTTGATGTCAGAGGGTCAAAAACTCCACCCTCAGGTCATGCTAAGCACCCCCATTTATGAACATCCATCCCACAAAGAAGCACGTAATTCAGATACGCCTGCATAGCATACCAATTGCCTCAATTTCCCCCTACCTTTCCCCATGCTTAAGACCACCCTGCTTCTTTATTCCATAAATATCTCAAGCCCCTCGCCTTCAGGGAGGTGGATCTGAGACTTGTTCCACCATCTCCTCTCTTGGCAGCCTTGTGAATAAACCCATTCTCTGCTGCAAATCTCAGCGTCTCAGCATTTTGGTTTGTTGCACGTTGGGCAAACCAATTTGGTTTGATAACAACTGGACACTACTTCCAAGGGAAAACCAGATGAATTGAAAAAAAAAAAAAAAATGAATGGCCACCCAGGCCAGAGAGGAAGAATCAGAAGTGAAACTTTGAGGGTAGACGGAGAGGAGAGAAGATAGGGAAACAAAAGTGAATGATTCTTTACTTCCTTCTGAAGTGGACTCTGTGTAGACTAAAGCTGCCACAGGAGAGAAGCAGAGATCTGTTTTTTTGGTTTGTTTTTTGTTTTTCCATCATCCTCTGGATGTGTTTCTGTGTGAACTTAGTTCAATCATGAAGTAAAGCTTTTGTAACAGGCTCTCCACCCATTAAAATGGTAAGGGCTTAGCTAAAGAATTATGCTTAATTCAAAGCCATTGAGCATTAAGTGAACAAGACAAGTGAGAACAAATTTAAACCAAAAAGGTGAGGTCAGCCAGAGTAACTTCACTTCCAATAACCACTTCCTATTATCTGCAAGGCCTGGAAAAAAATAGCAGCCTTAAACTTTCTGAACTGCTTGGGGAATGCAATTGTTGCTTCCCAGCATCTCCTCATTCTTTGGGGGATAAAGGGTAAGGGCTGCTGATTCTGTTCTAATTAGATACAACTCAAACCAAATCACCAGGCAACCCCAGGCTCTCATTACCCGGCCTGCTCAGCCTGCAAAGACTCGAGAAGACAGAGTGAAAACAAGGCAGCTGTGGGACTGACTACATGGAAGAAAGAATGAGGAGGAGAAAATGATGGCCACACGTCCATCATTGCCCAATTTTCCATTTACTAATCACATCTTATTTCTTAGCCCTATGAACAAATTTAACTTAATTCCCTTTGGGAGAACCAATAGTCACAGCTAAGAGCTTCACTGCTTTTCTCTGCATCTCTGTTCCGTCATGAAAATTTTCCCAAACTACAAAGTGGAGCCTAAAAAGGAAGCCTGGACCTGAAGGGGCTCAGTTCATTCATTCAACAAATATTTATTGAGCGCCAACTCTGTGCCAGGCACTAGTCTAGGCTTTGGGGACACAGCAGAGAAGAAAGTTAAGATCCCCACCCTGTGGAATTTAGATTTAAGCAGAGGGGAGATAGACAGGGAAGAGTGAAGAGAATAAGTAAATTATAAGTACAATCTGCCCTCTGTGTCTGCTGGTTCCATATCTGCAGATTCAGCCAACCATGTTTCTCCATTTGTGGACTCTGGAAATAATAATCCTTGCTGTTAACATGATTCTTATGGAGATCAAACAGGTTTCACAGCTCGAAAGTGCTTTTTAACATATATTTCAGATACAAATGTAAAGACATTATTAATATAAGGCAAGTGTTAAAAGGGTCCTGGGACCCCTGCTTCCTACATCTAAATGTGGCTCTCCATAGCGCTAGCTTCCTGTGAGAAGACCGCTCCTTTTAACAAGTGGGTGACAGCTTCGGGGTGAAGACAAGGCCAGGTCCCACTATGCAGCCAAGGCCATGTGGGGGGCCCTGCAAGGTCAAGGCCTCCCGCTCACTGTGAAGCATGGTCTGCACAAACGGAACCAAATTAGGGGAACTGAGCCAACCACGGTCAGAAAAACAAAAAGTGCTCTAACTGGTAAACAAGTGTGCACTTTCCATACATTGCCCCTGCTTTTGTGTGTTAGAAACTGAAACAGCTGATACTGAAATGAAGTGTGTAGGAAGATGGCGCCTGGCCTTGCTTAGCAAGTGTCTTGAATTATTCTTGGTAACCACCCAACTGGTAGGAAATTCCGCTCTGCCCTGTGTCTGTGCTTGGCCCTTAAGCAGTTCTCCTGTGTTACTGAACTGACAGTGAGTCTTTGCTCCAAAAATAGCAAAGGGAGACGTTAGCTTGCCGATGTCCACATATCATCGGTAACCAGGCGCCATGGTTTCAAGCTCTTTTACCCACACCAATCCTACGAGCTTTTCACCTTAAGGTGACATGGAAGTCAAGTGGGTTTTTTTAAGACAATAGATTCCTGGAGGAATATGCAAAATCTGTCATCCAACAAGAGGAAAGGTAGTTGTTAAGTGTCTGAATGGGGCAAATGAAATCATGGGGCTGCCTCTAGTGTTTTCAAAGGAGGACCATCGAGTTCAAGTGAACACCAAAATGGTGTTGAACGGGAAAAGAAATCAGAAAAGGCAGACTTTCGGGGGTGACCTAAGGGGAGGGTTGGACCATACCCACTCTGCCTTGTGATGTTTTAAGAGTGATGGCTGGTAGGTTTCACAGCTTCAGGAGTGCTGTTGTTTTAGCAACAGGGAAGCTGGACTTCCTTGCACCATGCCTTCAGATGAGGAAGACAGACAGCAAAGAAGACAGCTAGTTCATGGAAAGAGAGAGCCAGCCCTCTGCCATGTACTCTACATGGGTACCAGGGCACTAAGAAAGAGTAGTACCTCACGTGGCCAAGAGTGTATCGGCAAATTTCTATCTGAGAAATATATGCCAACATTAAAACCTAATGTGTTTTTTTCTTCCTGCTGGCTGCATGTGGGTCTGTTTTCTCAATTATGTCAAAGAGAGGCAAGTCTATCCCTTTTTCTAGCTCAACTTGGTTGATAAGTTCCGGATAAAATGACATTTTAGAAATGACTCATGAATAACACTCACTGGTAGTACCATATTCCTCTGCAGAGAAGAGAGAATACAGGTTTAATGCCAGGCAGGAGACCTGGGTTTGGACAGCATCTGTCTCATTAACAACAGCTGGTCCCTGAAGACGATATTGAAGTCTTAGTTCCTTCATTGACAGAAAGCGGCCCATACCTTCTCGTGAGAAGGGAATCCATTAAGGAGTTAGGTCAATGTGCTCACAAGTTAGGTCAAGAGCATCACGAAAATGTACGATTATTAGTAATAGCAGGAAAGGATGCTTAGGAACTGTGGGCAGTGATCCTTGAGAAGTTCACGCAATAGGAGATACACAGATAACGTACATCTAGCTGATTCAAGGTGTGAAAACATCTTTCCTAATAAGACCAAGTACATATAGTGGAACCCTAAAAATACGATGTTCATCTGTTAATAACTTTATCTTTGGAAGAACATCCAGGAGATAAACAAGACACATCTTCACAGTCAGAGCAAGTTGACAGAGGCATGTGGAAGCTTTGTTGATATCTAACAAGAGTGTCATATGAAATGTCCAAGCCTCCAAATTAAATTGGGAAAAGAACAGTAAACAGTCTCTTTAGTGATGTCATGGCTTGAGATTGGGCATAAGTTGATAGGTATTTGGGACACTTTATTTTGGTGATTTAACACATTTATCTGGTTCACTCCCATCCACCTGGGTGGGGCTTCCTGCTGCCTTCCCTCAAGCCTTCCTGGGGCAGAGGGAGAACGCCCCAAACAAATACTTTATGCCACTCCTGGACTTCTGTGCTTTCTTTTCTTCTGCTCTGGCTCTCTTCCACAATTTGCCTCTCCTCTACCACTGGGGTTGGCCATAAAAGTCACACTGAGCCTGCAAAGATGTGCTTTAAAACAGCACTACTGAAGTGGGGACCATGCCTTCCTCTGCCACCCTCTGTCACCCTGATCCTAGAGATTTGTCCTGGGTTCCCAACGCCCTCTCACCACCTGTGTGTGAAAACCATTCTTCGAATTTCCACTCATCGTCCCTTCCATCTGGCAAAAGTCATGTGACTACCAGGAGAAAGAAACTCTCAGAATAGAGCCAATACTCTCCTCCAAATTCTCATCCCCCTGCTTTGATCCTGATTACTTTCTCATACCTTCTGACCAGCTACGCCAAGGTCTTGCTTCCACCGTTGCCCCACGATCAGCTCACTCTAATGCAGTTTTGTGTTTCACTATGAAACTTTCATTAAGTGATAGTCGTAAACATTTAGTCACTCTTTAATCAAGAGCATCCTGTATCTGGTACTTTCAGGAAGCAGCCTGATGGCAGAGGATGAGCTACCAGAGCCAGCGGTGAGCAGTGGGGAAGTGCCAGCTTGAGTTCTAGCAAAAACTGGGACGATCCCAGCACAGATGTAAGATTTCCATTATTTGTACGGTTTTCTTCTAAATTTTCTTCTCCTGGTGCCCATGAGCACCAGAAACCATGCCCATGAGCCTCAGTTCACTGATGTTCTGAAAACAGTTCTTTGCGTGCACTTAGACAGAGCTGATTCCAATTCCCTCTCTTTCCCCAATGAAAAATACTAAGTTCTGTAAACCAAAATGCCCAGGCTGATGAAATACCCCTGGCAGTAGAATAATGCTCTGAACGATGTAAGCAAATTCTTTCATGACAATTCAAGCACACATTTCATTATGACCAAATTACCAGGTAAGCGTTAACGAGATGAGTGCATGTGCGGAAACATCTCATTGACCCTATAGCCCATTCCATCACTTCCAGATGTCTAAAGGGTACTGCGTGTTCAACAGAAGCTGCGTTCATCATTCGCTGGGTATTTGCCAAGCACCCCATCTTCGTGTCGCATGTGGTTCATCACCAGCAGGGAGTCTCTGTGGGAACCATCCCCGCCCAGGGAAATGCTGACTCTGCCACTTTCCAAAAGTACTAGTTACTGTCAAGAAGATGGGAGATATACCCAGGGGATGAATTAGCATAAATGACTCACTAGGTTCCCCCTTCCTCATCGGCTTGCCCCTTGTAACCGTCAGTGTGCTCAGCACCAGTTCTGCCTGCTTCCAACGCTGATTTGGATAACAAATCTCCTCAGTGGTAGGGACAAGGGTCTTATTCGATTTTGTGCTCTGTTGTTTTCCATTTAGTATCAACCTTCGGAGAGCCTAACACAGTATCTATTCTAGAGGGGTATTATTATTCTTAGCTGAAATGGTGCTCTCTGTTCCCCTGTTTTAGTTGGTGAAACTGAGGTTCTGTGAGATAAAGGAGTTGGCCCAAAGTTAAAAGATCCAAAATAGAATGGTAAAGAATAGATTTGCAAACTCCCCCTGATATGTAGTATCTTCTATATCTCTCCCCACCATGAACATCCAACATTAAATGCCACATTATCCCCCGATGCAGATCCATCTCTTCAAGGAAATGTCCTGCTGATGATACCAGACAATGGTGATCACTCCCGTTTCCTTGTTCCTTACGGCACTTACAGGCTTTCTGTATATTACAGGTAGAGGGAGCAGCATGAACAAAGACATAGAGATAAGACTATATAAAGAACTTTGGGAAAGTGCCAAATAGGCAAACGGTCAGACTGTGGGTTGCATAATAGGTAATATAGAAGATAAAACTGCAAAGGACTAGCCAGAGTGCAATGACTATTGAATCTCTTGCCAATCTACACAGTCCCCTCATGGCCATGGAAAGCCATTTAAAAAAAAAAAAATGTTAAAGGAAGTAGCAAGTTCAGCTGTGTATTTTAGAAAGCAGTTGGTTTGGACTTCCCGGGTGGTGCAGTGGTTAAGAATCCACCTGCCAATGCAGGGGACACGGGTTCGAGCCCTGGTCCAGGAAGATCCCACATGCCGTGGAGCAACTAAGCCCTTGCGCCACAACTACTGAGCCCACATGCCACAGCTACTGAAGACTGCATTCCTAGAGCTCATGCTCCACAACAAGAGAAGCCACCGCAGTGAGAAGCCTGCGCACCACAATGAAGAGTAGCCCCCACTCGCTGCAACTAGAGAAAGCCTATGCAGCAATGAAAAAAAAAAAAATGAAAGCAGTTGGTTAAAGACTAGAACCAATAACATGATACTGTCTGAGATGATTTTTTTAAATAGGGAAAAAGTGATAGAAAAGACAGATAGAAAAGGAAAAAAAGAAAACAAGAAGGAAGGAATTCAAAAGACATTGCAAAGTTAGAAATGGTAGACTTTCGTAACAATTAGACTCTAAGGAGGGGCTTAGGAGGACGGCAAAGGGTAGGGATGAGTAAACAGAAGTCCAGACTTTCCAGCTTGAAGTCTAGCATGGATGGCAATATTCTTAACTGAAGTCGATAATACAGTAGAAGGAGCAGATTGACAGGTCAGATAACAAGCTCAAGTTTAGGCATGTTGTGTCAGGGCCAGCTGTGGGACGTTCAGATGCAGATGTCTGATAGGCATTTGGAAATTTTAAGCTGGAATTCAATTCAAAACATGAGTCTGGGGCTTCCCTGGTGGCGCAGTGGTTGAGAATCTGCCTGCCAGTGCAGGGGACACGG
This sequence comes from Eschrichtius robustus, assembly GCF_028021215.1. Classification (NCBI taxonomy): domain Eukaryota; kingdom Metazoa; phylum Chordata; class Mammalia; order Artiodactyla; family Eschrichtiidae; genus Eschrichtius; species Eschrichtius robustus. The sequence continues at coordinate 32,757,564 of NC_090827.1, read as the reverse complement.
GTTCGAGCCCTGGTCTGGGAGGATCCCACATGCCGCGGAGCAACTGGGCCCGTGAGCCACAATTACTGAGCCTGCGCATCTGGAGCCTGTGCTCCGCAACAAGAGAGGCCGCAATGGTGAGAGGCCCGCGCACCGCGATGAAGAGTGGTCCCCACTTGCCGCAACTAGAGAAAGCCCTCGCACAGAAACGAAGACTCAACAGTCATAAATAAATTAATTAATTAATTAAAAAAAAAAAAAAAACATGAGTCTGAAAAAAAAGAATAAAACCAAAACGAAACAAAACGTGAGTCTGGGTGCAGAAAATGTATGAGAATGAATAAGATCACCTGAAAAGAGCAGAGTAAGAAAAGGAAAGAATGAATGGTAAGATTTGGGGGGCTACGGAAAAATTTTGGTGGAAGATTATAGAAAAATAAGAGTTAAAGGAATTGTGGGAATTCCCTGGCTGTCCAGTGGTTAGGCCTCTGTGCTTCCACTGCAGGGGCACAGGTTTGATCCCTGGTCTGGGAACTAAGAACCCTCAAGTGATGCAACCCCCCTCCAAAAAAAATAAATAAAATCATTGATGGCTATATGGAAAAAAAAAAAAAGAGTTAAAGGAACTGACAAATTGCAGTCAGAGACAGAGATGAACACAAGAGGCTCATAAACCAAAGGAAAATACCAGCACTGTGAAAGGAGCAGAGGGGAATACTTGTTAAGTTTTATTGTTGAACTATTTTTACATAGTTTTATATAAAATATCAGTTTTTAAGTTCTTGCCTGTTCTCAACCGTGGAATTTATAGTTGTCACATTGCATTCTTTTCCAAAGAGTTTCACAGGTCTTAGTTTTTCTTTACTAATCAGATTGGTTTATTCTCTCGGGAACACCTCTAAGTGTTTGTGATGGAAGTAAACTAGAAAAAATGTTATTTACTTTATAGACAGCATAGTTAGAAGATTTTTTTTTGAATTTTATTTAAAAAAATTTTTTATACAGCAGATTCTTATTAGTTATCTATTTTATACATATTAGTGTATATATGTCAATCCCAATCTCCCAGTTCATCCCACCCCCCCACCTCCCCACCACCTTCCCCCCCTTAGAAGACATCATTTTCAACAATTAAGAGACACCTGATTTTGAGCTACAACTATGTTAGAGCTATGCTGTTTAATGCACACAACCAAGTCCAAGTATTTATTAAAACCACTAGCAGCGATGAGTCAGAGGAGGATCTGCTTGGGCGGAGGAGGGAAGACCAGGACTGCCTCTCAGTGGCAGGGGACAGACAGCTGGGGCTCTGCAGGGCGCGAGGCACTCTCGGCCCAAGGCTGCTTCTCTAAGGGGACTGCCAGGGGGCAGTTGCCGGCTGCAGAAGAGGCCACTAGCTGGGTCTGGGGTCACTGGCGTCTGGAAAGAGTCTCCAGTAGGCTGAGGCGCTGAGGTTCCTACAAAATCTGTCTCCAGCTCCCCAAAGAGAGGTGCCTTATGTTCTCACCAGGAAGTCTTCCCATCTGTTCATCTCCCTGTAAAAATCAGCAGCCTGGATCTGAATGGCATCTCTTCCTTTTGACCTTCTCCCATTTAGAGAGCTCAGTTTATTTGTTTTCTAGTCTCATAAGAAAATATTTCTAAGAAGCCTGTTCACTAAAGCCTCTATTTGTTACTCAATCCAGCAGGGCGTGAAGCTCCCTGTTTGAAAGGAAATGTCATGCCTTCTCCTCTCTTTCTCCCATTGTGATGGTTAATTTTATGTGTCAATTTGGTTGGGCCATGGTGCCCAGATATTTGGTCAAACGTTTTTCTGGATATTCCTGTGAGGGTGTTTTTTTGTTTGTTTGGTGAGATTAACATTTAAATCCATGGAGTCTGAATAAAACAGATTATCTGTGTCGGTGGGCCTCATCCAATCATTTGAAGGCCTTAATAGAACAAAGACTGATCTCCCCAGAGCAAGAAGGAATTCTGCTAGCAGACTGCCTTTGAACTTAGACTGAAACTCTTCCCTGAGATTCCAACCTGCCAGCCTCCTCTGCAGATTTCGGTCTTTCCAAGCCTCCAGAACTGTGGGAGCCAATTCCTCAAAATCAATCTCTCTCTCTCTCCCTCTCTCATATATAGATATAGATATATAAAAACATATCCTGTTAGTTCTGTTTCTCTGTAAAACGTTGACTAATCACCCATCTTCCCCTGTTCCAAACGTTCCCCTTCTGGTTATGAGGTTTAGAAAAACATCATTCATGTTCAGTTTAGGGCAAAAAAAACCCATTAAAATAGGAAAAAAAATGTAGGTTGCTTTGTAAGATAAAGGTGAAATTCTTAACAAAATCCAACAATTATGATAATCTACGTGCTAAATAATATAGCATTAAATCTCATAAGAAAAATAGCAGAAGAAAAAATAAAGAAAACTTTTAAAAAGAAAAATAACAGAGGGTAAAATAAGAAAAAGAAAACAAACCAAAAACACCACCAAAAAAACAAAACAAAAGAAAATCGCCATGGGGGGACCTAATTGAAAGCTTAAACAAGGTCTGCTGAGCTAGCCTGGTGTCCTACCTCCGAATGGCTCCTCATCACCGAGGCACGGAGGTGTGACAGGAGAGAAAAGGCACCCTCCCAAGTCAACAAGTCATTTCCAAGAACCAGTTTTGGGCCCAGCAGTGGCCTGGACTTGCCCATGGAGAACACAGTGCAAGGAACCTGTTCACTCAAGTCTTCTCAAGGACAAGGCTCACCACCTGAGGTGATGGATCTAAGACAGGTTATGAGGGTGTGTGATGTGGGAGAGACCCCAAGTCCCACAGGAGTGTAGAGAAAGGAGGGGAGAAGCCTCTGGTCCGGGACAGCAGAGGCCGCTTTCTTTGAAGAGTCAGCACCGAGCTCCGCCTTGAACAATGGGTTGGGTTTGAATGTGAGGAGAAGAGCCACTTTCCTGTGCAGCAGAAATTCACACAACGTTGTAAATCAACTCTACTATACTTCAACAAATTAAAAAAATAATAATACTAGCCACCTCACAATGTTATTGTAAGGGTACGTAGCACAATGTATATAAAACACCAAGCCCGGCACTCGGGGCAGGGAACTGGTCAACAAGTGTTGATTGTTATTAGCTGTTATCTGCAGAGGAAAAGAACTGAAACCTCTAAGAGGAACTGAACAGAGCCGGGTTGCAATGTTCTTCTGATGAAGTGTTCATGACCTCGCGACTAAGTAGAGGAGTTTGAGAAATAACCTCCTCAGTTATGCAAATGTTCCTTCACAAACATCCGAGTTATTCCAGGAAGCAGGGGAAAACAACTCCCAATCAGCAAGGACTGGACACTTGAGCAGGGAACTAAACAAAGGGAAAAAGCAAACATATCTTAAAATGCAAATAAACAGTATCTGCGATAATGCAAAATGAATTTATAACCATCTCCATGAAATGGGGGAGAAATCCTGAAAAATGTCTAGCAAGCAGGAGGTTCTACAGGCAATTAATTGTCCTGTGCCCTTTAATTTAGGCCACGTTTAATGTCAGCGGTGGACTATTTAGTAAGTGTGCCCTCCATTGTTTGAGTTTAGAAAACATGACATTTGTAAGTTCCCACAAGGTCAGTTCCTCTGTCCTATTTTTCCCCTAAGGCCTTTAAGTTACCCAACCATAGAATTTCTTTCTATATCATTTTTAGGCTAAGTTTCAGGAAATTAACTTTTAAGTTTTGGGGAGGAAATTCTGTTCTATTATTGGTTACTACCATAGTGATTGTTTATTCCCAGTGCATTTAGCTGCCACCAGTTACACTTACATAATAGGGAACGCTGTTTCTATCTACAATCTTCCCTTTGCCAATATCAATGTCTGGCCTTTGGCCTTTGCACTATGCTAATAGCTCTCAGTTTCACCTTTGGTCTTAAATAAGCAGTAGCCCCCATTTTCACTTACCAGCTATACCTGCAGGTAGGTGGATATTCTACTACCACTCAGACACACCATGACCCAAACTGAACCTCCCAGCCTCTTTGTTCACCAGCCCACCTCCTAGGCCGCCTAGGTCTCCAGTCTCCAGGTGGGAAATCAGGACTGCCACATACGACTGTTGACTGGACAGGAGCACTTGTCCTATGGGGGCTGCAAGCCAGCCTGGTGCCCAGAGGGGTGGCTTTATCCAGTTCTCATAAAAGCACTGCCCAGGTTGTAATGGGCCTGCAGGACAATTGCAAATATCTTTATCGATGGAGGCTCCTTTTTTGTGTGTTGCATCCAATTGGTTGCCGAGTCCTGGAAATTATACTTTCTTGTTAATTCCCGCATCAGTACTTTCTGAAAAGCCCTGTTCAGGCCCTCAGTACTTCCCACACTAGACACAAAATTCTTAATCAAAGAGTATCAAAAGCACCTCTGAAACAAATATAATATTGTGAATCAACTATACTTCATTAAAAAAAAAAAAAAAAGATACCTCTAGAGAGTGTGAGTCAGTAGACGTGGGATGGGACCTTGGGCTTTACAGGTGATTTGGATGCACGGCTCTGGTTGAAAACTACCATGTTCCGCCCTCAGTCACCCCCCAACCCACAGCTGACAGTTCATCTTCACTGTGGAGGTGACGCTCCTCCCTTGACCTTAAGGATGAAGTTTAGAATCAGAAGAATACTAAGCCTTATACTCTTTTCTCCCAAAGATCACAGAAAGCAAGAATAATGAGGCAGTTGGAGAAAGTCTTGCTCTAATACCTTAATTAGGAGCTTGGCTGACCTTCTCGGTTGCCTAGGCATTTGCTCCTGAAGCTCCCCTCCAACCTTGCCATCACCATGCTCCATCACCTGGACCACCTGGACCTCTGTGATAACTTCTAACTGGTCTCCCTGCCTTCCATTTTGCTTCTTACAAGCTATTCTCTGCACGGCAGCAAGTGAAATCATTTTGGATGTAAATCCTATCACGACGCTAACCTTGTTTAATAATCCCCAGTGCTTTCCTAGTGTCTTGGGATAAAGTCCTACTCTTAACACATGTCCCTCTCAGAGCTGGCCCTTCCCTAATCCCCCAGCCTCTCCGTGGCCTTTCTCCCTCTTGTGCTGAAGCTGAAGAACTTGATGAAGTTGTATTAGTTTTGTGCTTCTTATGTGTGCACCTTCAACACACTGTCTCCCACCTAGGACACTCTCTCTAACCTCTCCACCACTCCATCCCTCTTCCCTCTGACTTCACCACCACTCAGCTTTCAGCGTTCAACCGTAAACACTTCCCCACAAGTCCCTCTTGACCCTTCTTTAGAATCATCCCCTTTACCGTATGCTTAGATGGCATCTCTACTTTTCTTATCACTGTATCATAGGCTCCTTCAATGTCTGTCTCCCCCACTAGATGCAAACTCGTTGAGGGCAGGCATCGTGTGTAAGTTTACCATCACCATGCCTGAGGGTGACACATGGCTAGAGGGTTGAATACATATTTACTAAAATAAATGTTGTGATCAGCAGAGAAGTAAAACATAGTGGTCAGCTCTACTATGTGAAAAAATTAAAGGAAGAGTGTGACATGTATTGAGCCATTACTCTGTGCGAGACTTTTTGCAAGGGCCTTAGAAAACAAAAAGAACAAGATGAGTTCTCTGATCTCCAGGAGCTGATAATTTAATGGAGGAAATCTATGAGTAAATGAGTCATTATAATCCAATTCTAAAATCTCTTGAGTAGAGGTCAGAAAAAGTGCTTATGGTTTTAATATCAACTCTGGAAGAAGCAGTGGTCTAAATGTCTAAAACAACGATTCTCGAAGATTGTTCCAAATTGTTCCATAGTCTTCCATTTTTATCCTTAAGGGCTGCCTGCGTTCCTTTACCAGTTCCACTATTTTTCAGCTGTGTCACTTGAAGTAAGTTACTTAACTTCTCTGTGCTTCAGATTCCTAATTCCTATTAATGCACTGTGGTATTTAGCACAGTGCTTGTCACATAGTAAGGGCTCAAAAATGTGAGTTTTCATCATTATTATTATCAAGACTTCCTAGTTACAGTAAGCCTCCAAGTATTAATAAAATCAGTGTTTGTAGTGAAAATTAGCATAGTCTACAGTGTACTAAGGACTGTAATTCAGTAGACTGCTTGCTACGTAATACTTGTTAACGTATCAAATTTCCTCTTGCCCATGCAACCCCATAAGTGTGGGTTGGAATTCCTGATGCTTTCAGGAAGCACGTCCAATCATCAGTGTTATTCTGAGATGGCTGTATTTTCTATTATGACACTTTTTTGTTCGTGTAGCTACCAAGTCCCATTAGTTTAGTTTCATTGCTATCCACATAGTTTATTGTTGGTTATCTAATTAACTGAGGTTTGTTAAACAGTTGCATCAACTTTTTTTTTTTTTTTTTTTTGGCTTATAAATTCCCTGTAAATATACTTTAAGATAGGTAGACAGGGCGTTTCAAATTTACTTACAGGGCGTTACAATTCTACTTCTATTGTGAACACAAATGGACAGACAATCCTTCCACCTCTCCTTTCCCTCTCAGTTGCTCTAATAATAATATTTCACTGCTATTACTGGAATAACTAAATTCTTTTACTAGTAGAAAATTGAAGTGGGTGATGTAGGTGGGCCAAAGGGTCTCTTGCACTGCAACGAGCTGGGGCTACTCTGTTGCAGTGCGTGGGCTTCTCATTGCGGTGGCTTCTCTTGTTGCAGAGCGTGGGCCTAGGTACGCGGGCTTCAGTAGTTGTGGTTCTCGGGCTCTAGAGTGCAGGCTCAGTAGTTGTGGCTCACGGGCTTTGTTAGTAGCCCCCGCTCACCTCAACTAGAGAAAAGCCTGCATGCAGCAACAAAGACCCAACGCAGCCACAAAAAAAAAAGAACTGAGTCAAAAATATTTAAGGTGAGAAACAAATGGTTACACACACACACACACACACACACACACTTAAAACATGTCCAGCACATAGAATGTACTATATAAGTATTACTATTACTATTATTATTTAACACAAAATTTTTTGAACTTTTTAAAAGAATTGAAGTATAGTTGATTTACAAAAGTTTTGTAGTTGATTTAAAAGTTCTGGACTTAAAAAAAAAAAAAGGCCTCCTTTCTGTGGTAGGCTGAATAATGACCCCAAAGATAATCCAGGTCATAATCCCTGTATCCTGTGAATATTATCTTATAGAGGAAGGGGGGTTTGTAGATGTGATTAAATTAAATATCTTGTGATGGAGAGATTATCCTGGAACATTTAGGTGGGCTGTAAACGCAATCACAAGTGTCCTGAGAGGGAGGCAGAGGAAGATTTGACAGAGAAGAGAAAGTAGGAGATGCGATGATGACAAAAGCAGGATTTGAAGATGTTAAATTGCTGGCTTTGAAGAACGAGGAAGAGGCCATGGACCAAGAAATGCCAGCAGCCACCAAAAGCTGCAAAAGGCAAGGAAACATTCTCTCCCCTAGAGACTCCAGAGGGAGTACAGCCCTTCACTTTAGCCCAGAGAAACTGATATTGAACTTCTGGCCTCCAGAACTATCAGAACTATCACACTAAATGTGTGACACGTTAAGCCACCAAGTTTGTGATGATTTGTTACGGCAGCCATAGGAAACTAATACATGTTATTTTCTTTCTTTAAATGAAATCTTTTAAAAATATTTTATTATGTCTTACTGGTAACAACCACAAAACTTTTAAAAATTAATGGAAGCAAGATTGAGCTGTGAGAAGAAAATTCAGAACAGGCCTCAAATTGGAAAAAATTCTACTCTTTTCTCTTTCTCTATAAAGGTCCTAGAAATATTTGGGGGAAAAGTCTCAGATTACAGTAAATGCTCTTCGGAGGGCTCAAGGTGGAGGGGAAAAGTCTCAGATTACAGTAAGTGCTCTTCGGAGGGCTCAAGGTGGCGGAAGCAATGCAACTTTTTACTCCAAGAGGCATATACTTGTGTTTCTTTTTTTTTTTTTTTTAATCTCATAGTTTATTTCTTTCTTTTTTTTTAAATTTTATTTATTTATTTTTGGCCGCACTGCGTCTTTGCTGCGTGCGGGCTTTCTCTAGTTGCGGCGAGCGGGGGCTACTCTTCATTGTGGTGCACGGGCTTCTCATTGCGGTGGCTTCTCTTTCTTGCAGAGCACGGGCTCTAGGTGCGCGGGCTTCAGTAGTTGTGGCACGGGGGCTCAGTAGTCGTGGCTCACGGGCTCTAGAGCACAGGCTCAGTAGTTGTGGCTCATGGGCTTACTTTCTCTGCGACATGTGGGATCTTCCCGGACCAGGACTCGAACTCGTGTCCCCTGCATTGGCAGGCGGATTCTTAACAACTGTGCCACCAGGGAAGCCCCTGTACTTGTGTTTCTGAGGTGAGACTAGTTTACACACTATAGAAGAATTTCATAGACTATAAGGGCTACACTTTCTTATTTTATTACATGTTAAATTTCAGCTTTATTGAGATATAACTGGCATATAAAATTGTAAGATAGTCCAAGTGTACATTGTGGTGATTTGATATATATATACGTTATGAAAGAATACCTCCATCTAGTTAACTAACATATCCATCACCTCACATATTTGTCTTTTTTCTTTTCTTTTCTTTTCTTTTTCCCCTTTGGTGAGAGCATTTAAGTTCTGCCTCCTTAGCAAATTTCAGTTATATAATAGAGTTTTATCAACTATAGTCACCATGCTTTATATGACAGTCTGAGACCTTATTCACCTGATAGCTGAAGGTTTGTACCCTTCTACCAACTTCTCCCTATTTCCCCCACTCCCAACCCCTGGCAACCACTTTTCTGTTTTCTCATATAATACTTCTATTTCAATATAAATAAAAAGTGTATACGCCTAATATCTTTAAAGTACTATGGCATCCTATTATATAATTTGAACCTCACAACATAGAGCAAATAGTGTACTCATTCTACAGATGAGGAACTGATTTTTACCAAAAGGAATAAAGTGATGTGACTTGCATCACGGAGCTAGCGGGAGGTGGCTGAAGTCTGCTTCTGCTGAAACACTCAAGAACATGCTCAAAAGACGTGTGTGTGCCTCCTGTCCGGGGAGGAAGAGCACCTAATCTTACAGCGAAGAGGAAGGAAGTAGGAGTGCCTAAGCGGGGGCAGGGTGGCCAGAGACAGATTTTTCACTTCCACATTCTGCAGGTTGATGCAAGTGAGGCGAAGCCTACAGGGCAGGCATAAAATAAAATGGAGATGTTCTGCTGGCCGAAGAGCCACCCCACTCCTGGTCCCCCACCTCCCCCATCTGCACCCCAGCGTAAAGCGGAACCGATGTGCACCTTTTCTGCGTCCCAAGAAAGGAACGGGAACTAACCTCGATTGGCTGCACGTTGTGTGCTGGCGCGTGGCAAGAGCTTCTTTACTTTGTTCTCAAGGACCAGGCTTCATCCCAGCAGCTGTTTGAAAATTCAGGTCTGGAACCTGAAATTCTGAGTTTGGTAACCATTAGCATAGAAGGAAAACTTAACACCGTCAAATCTCTTTTAAGAGAGGAAAGCAGGGGAATATAGTGTCAAATTGCTGGGGACAAGTGAAAAATGATGCGGGAAAGGTTTGGAGTGTATCATGAAACCAGAGAGCCCCAAAGTCCATCTGTTTTACCATGTGGTGTACAGTGGGGTAAGCGGATGGCTTCATAGTCAGACAGTCTGAATTCACCTAGATGTTCATTCATCTTATCAATATTTATTGGGTACCTACTACGTGCAAGTCTCTACATTCATGGTGTTTACATTCAGGTGGAGAAAGACAGATAACAAACAGATGAATGAGCAGATCTTGCTGTGAATTCATTCATTCTTCCAACAGACATTGCACTTATTTATTCCAGTTATCTCGGAGGTCAGAAAGGTAAGGAAGCACAGAGAGTGCAGAGATACTGGCCCACTGGGAGGGCTCTGGCTCTTACAGAGTGAGATAGAAGCCTATTGGTGGGTTTTGAGCAGACAAGTGATGTGATCTGACTATTTTAAGGGGATCACTTTGGCTGCTCTGTGGGGAACAAAGAGACTTCGGCCAGAAGCAGGGAGATCAGTTAGGAGATTCTTGCAATAATTCAGGTGAGAAGCGAAGGTGAGTAGGACAGGAGGCAGGGGTCGAGGCGGTGAGAAGTGGTTGAAGCCAGGATATCTGTTGCAGGTAGAGAATACGATTTGCTGACAGTTTGGGTAGGAAGTGTGAGAAAAGGAAAGACATGAAAAGTGACTCAAGGTTTTTCTTCGAGGGATCGGAAGAATAGGGTCGCCATTAACTGAAATGAGGAAGATTGCAGGAACAGCAGATTGGGGCAAGGCAGGATCTGAGGGATCTGAGCTCCCTTTGGGGTAGAACTTCAGGGAGTTTGAGGAAGCTGACTGACAGCCAAGTGCAGATATTAAGTTGCCAGTCACAGGCTGGAGTTGGGGGCAGAAGTCCTGGCTAAAAAAATTATCGCTAAAAGAAGCCATAAGGCAGGGTATGGGAGATAAAAATTGGCAAGTGTTGGGGATGCCATTATAGATAGGAGAAGTAAAGAAGACCTTACCGAAAAGCTGATATTTGAACTGAGACCTGGGTGAAGGGAGGGAGAAATCCACGTGTTATCTGAGGGAAGATGAGTCCAGGCCGAGGGACCAGCATGTGCTCAGGTCTTAGAAGAGAGTGTATTTGGCTAGAAGAGAGTGTACTTGGCTAGAAGAGAGTGTACTTGGCTTTAGGAGCAAGAGCCAGAAGCTCAGTGAGGTGACCAAGAGACCACCTGGGCTCTGAAAAAGAGAGAGAGAGAGAGAGAGAGAGAGAGGGCCCACCTGGTAAGGGTATAAAATCAGAGAGGTGGGAAGGGATCACACCATGAGTTCAAGTCCTTGCTCTGCCACTTGGGCAAATTACTTACCTTCTCCCAGGTCCGTCTTCTTTATAAATAAGGGTAGTAACAGAACCTACCCACACAGGATCTTGAGAGGATTAAATGAGATAATGTTTATAAAGTGTTTAACACAGTACCTGTAACATAGTTAACACTTACCAAGTGTTTACTATACACTTTTTTAAATGTCCTACAGTATTTCCTGGAGGTACGTAGGGTTTCTGGTTGAAGAATGTTGTCCCACATGGAAGTGTGGATTTTGTCATTGGTGTTACACTCCTCAGTCTCTGTTTTGCTGGTCTGGTTGGTGGAGATGCCCATCTTGTAGCTTATCCTTTTTTTTTTTTTTTATAGCCAGTTTTTTGGGTTTTTTAAAATTTTTACTTATTTATTTGTTTTTGGGCTGTGTTGGGTCTTCACTGATGCACACGGGCTTTCTCTAGTTGCTGCGAGCGGGGGCTACTCTTCGTTGCAGTGCGCGGGCTTCTCATTGCGATGGGTTCTCTTGTTGTGGAGCACGGGCTCTAGGCACGCGGGCTTCAGTAGTTGTGGCACGCGGGCTCAGTAGTTGTGGTTCACGGGCTTAGTTGCTCTGCGGCATGTGGGATCTTCCTGGACCAGGGCTTGAACCCGTGTCCCCTGCATTGGCAGGCAGATTCTTAACCACTGCACCACCAGGGAAGTCCCTGGTAGCTTATCCTTGACAACCACAGTGGTGCATGGGCATGTTGGTATAGACAGGGAAATTTGGGAGATCCACAATCACTGAACTGAATTGCAGATGGGTGACAGGATACTCACCCAACCCCTCCAGCTTCTCGGTGATAACTCTGGGGTTTCCCTTCTGCAAAGGACCACACTAGGGCAGGCAAGACGTCCAGTCAAGTCATCCCACCTCCATTCTGTTTCTCACTAAGTCACTTCTGGCCTCAGTTGACAATATCAGCCGTCACACTGACGCTCAAGTGGAGCAGTGACCTTGGAATATCCTACCCTGGGCCTTCCTTCAATTCTCCTGAACTGGCATGGAAAGGGGATGGTTAGAGCTCAGAAGGTTTACTCTAGTTAAGTAGAGCTGTAAGCAGATAGGGTAGGGGGTCCCTGGAGAAAGAGAACTAGGCATGGCTTTCTTGACAGAAGAGAAGCCATTTTTGGCCTAAGCCATTTTGTGATCTCAGCCTGGGCACAAGGCTTGCCCTTGGAAAGGTCTCAGTAATTAATGATCTTAAGGGAACAAAAGAATGCAGGAACAAAGGACTGTTATCAGGCAAGACAAGTTACAATAGTAAAGATAATATATCAGTTGTAAAGACTCCCAGTTCTGTTTCAATGGTAAATATTAGCCTGAAGCGCTCAACCACCAGGACAGCTGGAACCTAAGGCATGATGACATTGACATTTCCTTTTTTTTTTTTTTAATTTATTTATTTTAATTTATTATTTTTGGCTGTGTTGGGTCTTCGTTGCTGCACGCAGGCTTTCTCTAGTTGCGGCGAGGGGGGGCCACTCTTCGCTGCGGTGCGCGGGCTTCTCATTGCGGTGGCTTCTCTTGTTGCTGAGCACAGGCTCTAGAGCACGCAGGCTTCAGTAGATGCAGCACGTGGGCTCAGTAGTTGTGGCTCGTGGGCTCTAGAGTGCAGGCTCAGTAGTTGTGGTGCACGGGCTTAGTTGCTCCACGGCATGTGGGATCTTCCCAGAGCAGGGCTCGAACCCTCGTCCCCTGCATTAGCAGGCAGATTCTTAACCACTGCACCACCAGGGAAGCCCGACATTGACCTTTTCTGACCCTCATAACTTCAGTCGACGAATGCCTGGACTCTGTCAACTGACAAGCCCCATCATTAATATGCATGTATCCTTAGCTTAAAACTTCCCGAATTTTGCTATTCGGAGAGACACTGATTTGGAAAATATCCCTGGGGTTCTTCTTACCTGCTGCAAGTAGTAAATCCTTCCTTCTCCTGATCTTTGGCTTGGTTGTGTCACCAAAACATAAACACAGTTTTTAAGATAACAGAGCTATGTTGGGAAAATGCATTTCATTTCATATATCAAATATAATTTAAGACCTCCAGTGTAATATTTTGGTTACACCCTGTTACAAAAAGGATAAGCAGGAAGAACAGAAAAGGTTGAGGAAAGGGGAAAAGAAACAGCAAAGAGAACATGAATTTTTATTGTCTTACCCAACATTTGAGTCAATCATTCAGAAAAAAATCAGATAATATGCTAATGATTATAGTCTAGCCAAGGTCTATCACACACCCTCTATTATGCTTCAGATTTATCCTCTGAACCAGATTTATCCTCTGGCAGGAGAATCTGACCATTGCTCTTCCAATATTCAGTGAAAAAGAAAGATGAAAACCTGGGAGGAATGATAAGAAGTCAAGGGCACATGGAGGTCAGGAGAAGCTGAATGCCAACAACACCCTGACTGTCAAAGATGAACAAAGCTGGAATCTAATTAGAGCAGTAAGGGTAGATTTTATTCAATAGTAACTATTGCAATAGGGAAAAGACTCCAGTGTGAACTGACTTCAACTTGGCTGAAACAAAAGGCTGGAGACCTTTCCAGACTGAGGTGTGCTCAGGAAATGCACTGGGGGCTGGGGAGGGGGTTGGTCCACGTGACTAGGCCATCTGGGGCTGTCTATTGGTGCTTATGCAGAGGAGGAACAAACTTCTCCAGGAGGCCGTGATACCAGTTAGGAAAGATACCCAGGAGCCTGGGAGCAGACAGTGACCTTATCTCCTTGAATGTTTGCATCTCAAAGAGACAGCCCTCAGGTCCTTGAAAAGTCAGTTCTGGGTGGTAGAAGATTCATGTCTCAAAGGGGCAGAGAAAGCATTTATAATTGCAAGCTTTCTAAAGTAACTGCTCAGTGGGAGGGTTCAGCAGCCTACCTGCCTATTCCCAGTTTGGGCTGGAACAGACAGTAAATTCTCCTGGCAACACTGAGCTTTTTCAAGCAGCAATTTTAAGGGGGAGCTGGAGTTACCCTCAGGATGTGGCCTTGAGCTATTGGAAACTAAGCCAGTGTCTGTTCAAGTCTCATAGTGTGTGTGGGCCAGGGGGCAGGGTGGGGTGTGGGTTTGGGGGGGAGTCTGCATTTTTATAGACCAAGTTCGGGGTTTAGTCGAGAAGCTGTCTCAGAGGAGCCTGACTAGGGTTTGATCAAGGAGAGTCTTTGTTGCGACCCAGCCACAGAGTTTCCAAAGCTTTGATTTCCTCTCTTTAAGCCTATAATTTTATTCAGTGGTCTTGTGAGGAAAATATAAATAGATATTAAGCGGAAGGAAGGGATTAATCCAAAAAAAAAATGAGAATAAGAGGAACTAGGAAAAACACCTTTGAATACATGTCTTGCCCTGTGGTGAATGTGAATTCGGTTCTAAGTCAGGAATCTTTGACTGCTCCCTGCAGCCCTTCCAGCTCTGAGACTCCCTGGCAGCTTTCAGTCTTTCATTCTATGAGTGTACAGAGTGTATTTCAGAAGATAGGGTGGCTCCAGTGCCCTCAAGTTGACTCAAACTGTGATCCACAGACCCAGTGGACCTATCTGGATGTTCAGCTGTGTTTCTCTGAGATAGCTTTAGTTCCTTCTGTTACCGCTTCCTTCCTTCCACAGCTCAGAGACCTCGGTGAACCTCAAATTCCCTCCATAAACTTAAGGAAGATGGTGGCACTGCCCAAGCTGGGCACCAGAAGCCAGAGCAGAGTGCCACCGTGGATTGGAATTGGCCTGAGGCCGAGATAATGAAACAGGAGGGAAGGGGGCGGGGCACAACCTTTAAAAGAAAGACATAGCCTATGACAAAAACTGGTTAGAACCAACTAGGTCCAAGATGGCGGAAGATTCGACTTCCAGTAGACCTTGAGCCTCATTATACACTCATTGTAATACATTAGCATATGCGAAATGACACACCTACCAGTGCCATGACAGTTCTGAGGCTGACCATAAAAGGTCAAAAAAAAGTGGGCAGTGGCCCAATTCCTGGAAATCTCCATGCCTTCCCCAATAGAGTTGGAATAATCTTCCCACTCGTTAGCTTATGAAATTACCCTACCTGTAAAAACTAACCACCCCATGTTCCGGGGCCTCTCGCCTTCTGAGATGGCCCACACTCTGTCTGTGGAGTGTGTTTCTCTCTAAATAAATCCACTTCCTACCTTGTCTCTCACTGAATTCTTTCTGCGGCAAGACATAAAGAACCTGAGCTTCATTAAGTCCTGAGACCAGGTGTGTGATCACAGTTAAAAGACAGTCGGTTCAGTAGAGACACAGATGTAGAGAAAAAATGTATGGACACCAAGGGGGGAAAGCGGCGGGGAGGTGGTGGTGGTGGGATGAATTGGGAGATTGGGATTGACATGTATACACTAATATGTGTAAAATGGATAACTAATAAGAACTTGCTGTATAAAAAAAATAAAATAAAATTCAAAAATTCAACAACAGGGCTTCCCTGGTGGCGCAGTGGTTGAGAATCTGCCTGCCAATGCAGGGGACACGGGTTCAAGCCCTGGTCTGGGAAGATCCCACATGCCGTGGAGCAACTAGGCCCGTGAGCCACAACTACTGAGCCTGCGCGTCTGGAGCCTGTGCTCCGCAACAAGAGAGGGCGCGACGGTGAGAGGCCCACTCACCGCGATGAAGAGTGGCCCCCACTTGCCGCAACTAGAGAAAGCCCTCGCACAGAAACGAAGACCCAACACAGCCAAAAATAAATAAATAAATAAATAATAAGTTTTTAAAAAAGAAAAAAGTCCTAAAATATAAAGTTTAAAAAACAAAAAATTCAACAACGACAAAAAAAACAGTGGGTTCAAGTCCCAATCTGGGTTGCATGGTTTCAGTAACACGTAAGAAAGAATGAGCGAGAACCCGTTCAAAACAAACTCTGGGTAAAGAAAGCAAAAAAGAAGGAAGAGGCAACTTGAAAAATGGGAAAATCCCCCTGGGGCTGCTGAGTTAGAGGAAGAGGCACCTAACCAGCAGGAGAGCTCAGAGGCTGGGAAAGAAGCCTTTCAAGGTACCTAGCACGCTCTTAAAGTAATCACAATAAAACTCAGATAAAAAATCAAAGAGCTATTAAAAGGAAAAGCAGAGTATCATCCAGCAAATCTTCTAAGTAACGCAATTTAGTCCTGCAGAGATTTTTTTTTTTTTTTCTGACTGTGGTTACAGATTCTGGTTTTCAATTCACTCAAATGTATTCAATGTCAACACAAACCTGTCTAGTCCCTCCTGGATCAGACTGTTTCCCAAAGTGAGTTCAATGGGACTTCTAGTTGAGAAGAATACCTCTGGTTACTGCAGAATTATAAAAGGTTTGTGTGTGGGACTTCCCCGGTGGTCCAGTGGGTAAGACTGTGTGCTCCCAATGCAGGGGGCCCGGGTTCGATTCCTGGTCGGGGAACTAGATCCTGCATGCATGCCGCAACTAAGTGTCCACAGGCCGCAACTAAGAGCCAGCATGCCCCAACTAAAGATCCTGCATGCCACAACGAAGATCCAGCGTGCCGCAACTAAGACCCTTCACAGCCAAAATAAATAAATATTTTTAAAAAAGAAAAAAGTTCATGTGCATTGCAAATCTCTGGATAGAAGATGGGCATTGTCTACCGTCTTTCCCAAACTCCATCTGAAGTATACTAAGAACTAAGTGCTAAGTGCATAGAATTACTATTCCAAGCATCACAGCTGAAGAAAGTTGTCATCCATATGCACCCATGATCCCATGTACCTATCCTGTACTTTATTTCCTCCTTTCATTTAAGGCAATGTCCTAATTCATTGCAGTGTGGAGAAATAGCCTCCTTAGAGAAAGATTGTAAAACATATGTGGAATCCAAAAAAATACAAACAAATGTATATGCAGAACAGAAATAGAATCACAGATATAGAAAATAAATAGGGGTTACCAGTGAGGAGAGGGAAGAGGGGAGGGACAACATAGGGACATGGGATTAAGAGACACAAACTACTATATATAAAATAGGTAAGCAACAAGGATATATTGTACAGCACAGGGAAATATAGCCATTATTTTGTAATAACTTTTAACGGAATATAATCTGTAAATCAGTCAGAGAAAGACAAATATCCTCTCATGTTTGACTTGTTTATTTCCTCCCAACCCCCTCCTCCTTCCTAGATTTTCCTTCTTGTGCTTTCTCCTAGGGAGAGGGCTCTATCCTCTACCTTGGTTCCTTCAGTGTGGCACCTCCACTCAGTATTCCCAAAGCCTGGTAACCAAGGAACAAGCAAAGAATCTTCAGGAGGATAGAGGGGAGGTGAGAAGAATGTTGTAAATGTACTTAGATTTCTTTTTGCACTTTGACACACATAATCTCGTTGTCTTTTCTGAGAGTGGATGGCCAAAGGTACCAGAGCTATTAATGGAGCTTCTGCGAATGCCTGAGGCAGCAACAGAGGTAAGCTTTTTCCAGGTCCTACCAACCTGCTGGTTGAGGTCCCTGCAGTGCACAGAGAAGTGTGGGGAAAGGGCCGCGGTCCCCCTCCCCCCTCTCCCTACTCCCTTGTCCCCAGCTGCACACAGACCACAGCCTCGTCCCAGGGAGGGAAAGGCCACTCCCCACCTGTCATCTCTCTTGAGTCTCCACCAGCCTGGTGGGAGGAGAAGGGGCACCAGGGATGTCTCCTCTGCAGCTGCTGTTCACACAGAACAGGAAGGTCCCTCTCCCGTCTCACCCTGGGTCTCCAGCTAAGGTGATGTTCTGCAAACCCATCCTGTCTGTTGCAGGAGGAGTAGGGGAGAGAGGGTGGGAAGCAGGAACACTGAGATGAGATGGGGAAGAGCTAGTTCTAGACCCTCCTTTACGCTCCATCTCTTCCAGGGCACCCATATACTAGAAACGAACTAGTCATTGCCAACAGTGTCCAGAAGCCATTTAGTTTCATCCTTTATATTTTTTCTGACCTTTAGGGAATAATCTCACCTTATTTTACATAATTTTATTTTACTATTTTTATATTTATAGGATCCTTTAAAGTAATCTTTAACATTAGAAAATACAGTGAAGGTAATCTTAAGTATCATTTAACTCTCTGGGGAATAGTCATTCTTTAACTTTTCAATACACTATTTGATTATCCTTATCAGGTCATTTAAAATTTGTTCTGCCCCTAGAGACGTTGCACATGTGGCTGCCATGTCACATTTGTGTCATTAGGTGGCGGAGAGAAGAGAGGCTTGTCTACGCTCAGTGTTCTGGCCTGTGGACGTCTGGAGGATTGACAGTCTGACACTTGACAGAAAAGGACTTCACTGGTGGTGCAGTGGTTAAGAATCCGCCTGCCAATGCAGGGGACACGGGTTCGAGCCCTGGTCCACGAAGATGCCATATGCCACAGAGCAACTAAGCCCGTGCGCCACAACTACTGAAGCCCGCACGCCCTAGATCCCGTGCTCCACAACAAGAGAGGCCACCACATTGAAAAGGCTGCACCGCAACGAAGAGTAACCCCTGCTCGCCACAACTAGAGAAAGCCCATGCTCAGCAACAAAGACCCAACGCAGCCAAAAATAAAATAAATAAATAAAATTATTAAATAAATAAATAAATAAAATTTGTTTATCTAGTTTCACTTTGGAAACAGAAAGTGTTGTCTTTAGAAAGGAGCAGATACCAGTCTATGTGCCAAACCTGGGGACGTGCCTTCTCTTTATTAGCTGGCCTTCAACAGGCCCTTTTCATACTTCAAAACAGATTGCCATGGTGATCTCGATAAAGACCTAACCCTAGTCAGATAGGAAATACTGAACTCTGCGTTTTGAACCATTCAGGTGGCTTCGGAGATGCTCAATCAACTACCTCCAAAGAAGATCCATGGAAACCGCTCAAATGATGTTGCCATTTTGTTTCCAAGATTATTGTCTCCATCTGAAGATTCTTCTATGTTCTCGGGCCAAACCTAAGTCATAATAGGCTGAGGGTCAGACCCAGAGAAGAGGTGGGCTGAGGAAAAGAAAAAAGTAGCAACGTCAAACAGAAATGGGGAAGTGCATTCCTGATCGTGGGTCTCTAGCAGCTCATTGGCTTTAGGGGTTGCCAAGCCAAGGACCTCACTCTTCAGATTTGTCAAAGTGGCAGGGGACCCGGGCTGGTCCTGGAAGAAGTCTCTTCATCCACAGCCATCATAGCTGACAGCTCCTTCAAAATTAAAGAGTCTTAGGAAGAGTAGCAATTCATAAGGAGAAGCATGAATGAATTTCTTTATGTTCCACTAAAAAAAAAAAAAAAGAAAGATAACTGCCCTTATATTGACTGTCTTCTCTTATGAGTCTTCATTGGTTTGATAATTAAAGGTAACTTTTTAAAATTTAAGAACTAGTATTGAAAATGAGCTTAAACACAAACCCTATTCATCACTTTATTGTGATCAATAAATACTTCATGAATTTGTCATTACAAGAGTGAGAGTTTCCATCCTTTTAAACTAATCTTTTTGCCATGTTCACAAATCTTGAGTTAAAGGATCCTCTAAGTATTATAAGATAGAGATGTCTTTATTTATTTTATGGTCCCTACCATTGGGCTTCAAAGTTTTGATCACAAATAAAGAGCACCCTAAACAAAATTCCGAGTTAATGAGGTTTCTTTCCACTGGGTGTGTTACAGGTTGCAGACACTCCTGTTGTCACGATACTGGTGGCCTTGGACTTGGGCACGACCAACCACACACTCAATGACACTCCTTACTGCAGCCCTGGTTTGCTCTTGAGAGACATCACAAAGGCATGGTACCCTCCCCTTCGCACTCATCCCCACCCCAACCCAAAAGAGGAACCAAAAGAGTTCCTGGTGGAATAGAGCCAGATCAGAGAGAGGTTGCACAGCCCTGAATACCCTCATACACATACCTGTGTGTGCTGTACAGTGGCTGGCCTCAAATCACAGTCCTAAAGACAAGATGTCTGTTCCATCTCTTGGATACTCAAAACCAAGCAGTAAATATATCTTGCAAACAGGGATACCTGCCATTTCACCGAACTACAATAATAGCTGACATTCACTAAGCTTTTCCTATGTGCCCAGCACTGTTCAAAATCTGCTCTATGTGTCTCCAGAGAGGTTAAATAATTTGCCTAAACTGACACAACTAATAAGTGGTCTAGCTGGGATGGGAACATGAGCAGTGCTGCTCTAGAACCAGATGATTTTAATCTTTACACCAGTCTCCCTCCCTTAACTTCTCTTTACCTTGAATGTCTTCAAAATAACGACAATACAACCTTATGATAAGGATGTTGTGAGGATCCAAATAAATAAATAAAACACTTGATACAGTGTCTAGTACAGGGGAAAAGCTCAATGAGTGTGAGTTGGTAGGAATAGTGGATAACTTGCCCAAAGTCACAGGAGTAAATGGCTGAACTAGGACTCCAATCAGGGACCCTGCTCCCAGGGTCCACCCTTAACACTACTGGTCCTGCCACTCTGCGTCAGCGATGTCACAGGTAAAGTACCCAGAACCAGGGCTGGCACAGAACAAACACACAGGAAATGTCAGTCACACTCCTGTCTCACGTCTCCCTCCTTCTTGCCGAGGGATGAACCAAGGCACAGAAACACTCTTGTTTAAGGTAATGACCAACGTTGAAAAGAGAAGCTGATTCAAATTCCACCTCATACTTCCTTTCTCATGCTTACATACGAGACCAAAAGTACAGTCCGTAAAACAGAAGGCACAATTTTTAAAAAATATATTGTGTATTTGGCTTCCTCTTTTACTTCCCTATTATCATCTTGCCCCGTTGTATTAAAACTACCAGAAGGAACGGATCCCTCGTTAGTCATGATTTATCATCTGCCTCGTGTCAGAGAGGATGCTGAGATTAATCATATGTTCACAGTCTGCTTACGTGAGGCACACGGCACATTTCATTGTGCAATGAACAACATTCATTCATGCTGTAGGTATGAACACTCAAGTTTCAGTTTTGAAGGAAGTTAGCAACCATCCAATATGTCTTTAGCAATATAATAGTGCACTTCTAGATTTTTCTCCTTAAGAAATCTTGTACTCTAGATATTATAGAAGACAATCTTCCAACTTTGTCCTCTGATTTTTTCCCTGTGATGGAGCCATCTTTAAAATCATGAGGCGATCTCTCTGGGCTTCTTGGCTTATCTAGACTGCAAATCAAATCTTAAATATAGTCGTTGTGACTACTAAATAGCAAAAGAAGTCAGTTTGGCTAAATGCTTTAAGCAATCAGTCAACTCAATCAAAAACATCAATTAAGCCGTATGTTTATTTGAATCTAATTGTTGTTAGATTAACAAGAATAAGTTTATCGGGCTTCCCTGGTGGCGCAGTGGTTAAGAATCCGCCTGCCAATGCAGGGGACACAGGTTCAAGCCCTGGTCCAGGAAGATTCCACATGCTGCAGAGCAACTAAGCCCGCGCACCACAACTACTGAGCCTGTACTCTAGGGCCCGCGAGCCACAACTACTGAGCCCACATGTCACAACTACTGAAGCCCGTGCACCTACAGCCCGTGCTCCGCAACAAGAGAAGCCACCGCAATGAGAAGCCTGCGCACCGCAACAGAGTAGCCCCCGCTCACCGCAACTAGAGAAAAGCCCGCATGCAGCAACAAAGACGCAACATAGCCAAAAGTAAAAAAAAAAAAAAATGAAAAAAAAGAATGAGTTTATAGCTGATCCACATGTAAACTCAAAAATTGTTTGAAAAAGATAATTTCATTCACTGCAAATATCCCTTCATTAGTTGTCGACATATTTTCAGGATAAATATGGGTTTTGCTAAGATGTACATTTTAAGCATCATTAAAAGGCATGAAGTTGACTGTGCTCAGTTTTAGGAATAAAATTTTATTTTATAAAGTATTAATTTTCAAAAGAAAACCAGATTTACCACTTGAGTTATTCACAGAACCTGATTATCCAGACTACATTTCATTTAATCAGTCTAACCTTTAGATTCTGTTGAAAACAATGATAATTGACAGATAATTTTTTAGCCAGGAGACCATATTAGACTGAACTCAGTACTGTTCAAGGTCACAGGATGTTCTAAAGGGAAAACAGCAATGACTGATTTAATTATTAAGAGTAGAATTAAAATAAGTCAGACAGAGAAAGACAAATACTGTGTGATATCACTTATATATGGAATCTAAAAAAATACAACAAACTAGTGAATAAAACAAAAAAGAAGCAGAAAAAAAAAGAGTAGAACTTACCAAAGTTGGTACTTCCTTTTCTTACTCTTTAACAAAGTATACAGGTCTGTCAGTTCTTAAACACTAAAAATGTTACACATATGGTCATACACAAAATTACATTTGTCAAGAGAAAGAAATCTAACTTCCACAAACTTACAAAAGATTTTCCAAATTTGCGCAACTCAAGGTCAACATTCAACTTGCTATGCACTCACAGATTGCCTAGTTGAAACCATTCAAGACAAAGTATTTTCATTATGCTCCTGCAGTATAGTAGGTCAAGTGGCATTTTTTGTAGGATGCAGAGCAATGCTCTTCTTATCTGTGCTTTATTTAAATATAATATTCTCATAGATGCTTTGCTTAAAGTACAGCATGCCACTGAAGACCACTGGTCAGCCCTTGGCATGAAGAAACATTTAGAGACTTGGTCCAGGTTCCTTTCCCCTAATCTCACCAACCTTAGTCCTGGCTGCCAACTGGCCTATTTTTTTTTTCTCCAGCTGCACCATGGAGCTTTTCCAGGGACCAGAGCCTGCTAGAAAAGTCGGGTTCAGTTACATTTTTTATTCTCTGCAGTCAAGAACGCGTCCCTTGAAAGAAGGTGTGCCCTAGATTATAGAGGTAGCCCTAAATCACACTCTGGGGGCAAATCCTCCTCTTTAGGAGCCAATCTTTGCATTACTTAGTCTTGTTAGGAGTCTGATCTTTTTGGACAGAACAGAGGAAATGCTTTTCGTGCTGAAAATGGGATCTTTGCTTTATTTGTTATTTTCCTCACAAAACCTCTGCTACCTGTCTCCCCCTTCCCTAGGAATAGACTAAGATATTAAATATGTACTTATCATAGTGCACAGTAATTACAGAAAGATGTTCCAAATCTCCTTCACAAATGTCTAAATTCTCAAAAATTTTGACAGAACATATTTTCCTTACAATATGCAGTATAGTGAAGATTGTAATTTACTAACCTCAGGGACATATTAAGAGCTATTGCAACCAACAAAGACCCACTGTATAGCACAGGGAACTATACTCAATATCTTGTAATAACCTATAATGGAAAAGAATCTGAAAAGGAATATATATATCTGAATCACTTTGCTTTGCCCCTGAAACTAACACAACATTGTAAACCAGCTATACTTCAATAAAAATTTAAATTAAATAAATAAATAAATAAAATTAAGACAACATACAAAAAAGAGCTATTGCAATCTCAATTTTGAGAAAAGAATGATAAAGAAGATTAAAGCCAATATAGGCTGAGATGATGGGTTGTTGGTTACTCACTAGCTAAGAGTTAATTTTCTCTGATACTTGGGCATGGGCAGAAAGATAAATCACTGCTTTTCATGTGCTTTCCATCAAAACAGTAAACTTTATTTTTTTTAAGTGTTTTAAAATATTTATTTATTTATTTTTGGCTGTGTTGGGTCTTCGTTGCTGTGCGTGGGCCTTCTCTAGTTGCAGCGAGCGGGGGCTACTCTTCGTTGCAGTGCACGGGTTTCTCATGGCGGTGGCTTCTCTTGTTGCAGAGCACAGACTCTAGGCACACGGGCTTCAATAGTTGTGGCGCGCAGGCTCAGTAGTTGTGGCTCATGGGCTTTGTTGCTACGCGGCATGTGGGATCTTCCCAGACCAGGGCTGGAACCCGTGTACCTTGCATTGGCAGGAGGATTCTTAACCACTGCGTCACCAGGGAAGTCCCAAAAAAATAAACTTTAAATGCTTGAGAAGGATCAGCTGTATTTGTTTACACTTCGATCAGCCAAACAAGATGGTGAATTCCGGGAGAGCAGAGTCTTTGTATTATTTTGGGCAGGTAGTACCAGGCCTGTCTTAAGGTGAGGCTGTAATAAGTGAATGAATGAGTGAGCATTTACCCAGATCCTAGAGTAAAGAGCTCTTGGCTTTCCAACTGCTCTCTTACTGCTCATGTTTGAAGTGTTTCTCCAGTTTTACTTCCAGGTAAGCAGGCAGGCACCTTTGTGTTCTGAACTCCTAGTGAGCAACGATGTTGTGTGTTCACCTCTAGTCCCAAGTCTAGTCTCCTCCAATCACCAGTTTAACTAGGAAAAATTTCTGATCCCTGGAAACAAGTATCAGATTTGTTAGATAAATTAAATTTGAACAGTTCCATTCAAAATGTGTTTTTGAAAAATACCTACTGTGTGCAGGCACTATGCCAGCTGGTTAGAACTTACAAAAGTAAGTTTTGACACAGAGAGGAGAGAGGAGAGGAAAGAGGGGAGAGGGGGGAGGGGAGAGAGAGTAAGTAATCAGAGCTGAGGAAGCTTGGAAGAGAGGTACTTCGCCTGTGGACCTAAAAGAGGCTTCCCGGAGGTGATGATGACTCATGTGCTGAATGTTGGAAGATGAGGTAGAATTATTAAAAGCAAAGACATGTAGAAAGGAAATTTCAGGTTGGGGATACAGCTTGAGTAGAGTCAGGGAATCTGGAGTCAGTGTGAAGGGGCTGGATGTCAACAACCGGACAGGTCCGTATTGCCAAAGCATAGAGTATGAGGCGGGAATGTCGGGGGTAGGGCTGAGAGGGAGATGGATGTCCTTGTAGACCAGGCTGAGACTTGATTTGGAAAGCTGTGGCAGAACACTTCAGGATTGCAAGCAGGGCCAATTGCACCCATCTGAGTTGCCATGGACCTCTGTCTCCCCCTTTGACCTCTCTTTACCCTCATCCTTCACCTCCATGTATTTCTTGTGCATGCGGGGTGTCCTTCCCATGCTTTGAAAAGCACTGGAAGCAAAAACATGGCCCACTTAGACAATCAAGTTCTCTCCCCCAGAGACTTTGTAAATTATCATACGGGACAAGATGTCTTCTAATGCATTATGGTTCACAGGCTAGAATGCACTGATAAAACCAAGGACATTCACATGGAAGATGGTGAAAGCCTCAACCATTATTTTCCATTACTTTCAAACTTTATGCTTAGCAACTGACTTCATCCCATTAAGGTCCAAAGTGGAGAAAAGGAAGCTCATTCCAAAATGGAGGCAATGAACTCTTTCAGGAAACTGCTTTATTTCATCAATTACATTGTTGTAGATAGTCTTGCATATTCTTTTTCTTCCTTTTTAAAAAAATTTTATTGAAATATAGTTGACTTACAATGTTGTGTTAATTTCTGCTGTACAGCAAAGTGATTCAGTTATACATATATATATTCTTTTTCACATTCTTTTCCATTATGGTTTATCACAGGATATTGAATATAGTTCCCTGTGCTACATAGTAGGACCTTGTTGTTTATCCATCTTATATATAATAGTTTGTATCTGCTAATCCAAATCTTGCATATTCTGGATGCAGTGAAATCAGGGGTAGTTTGTGATTAACAACTGTCCCCAGTTGTTGGTTTTGAGCCCTAGAATGCCAAGAATCAGGGTGTGGTCGTGATAGAACATAAAAGCCACAAGCAATATCAGCTCCAGAGTTACAGACAACTTCTTCCCCAACAATCTCTTGCTCTGGTTCTTACCTCCTTGCCTGCTTCTACTGGTGCTGAAAGGAATGCAAACCAAAGGCTCTTGGATGTAAGAAAGGCCAGGCTGATTTGGAAATATGTCTGTACTCTGAAATTCACTTAGCAGGTGTTATGGACTGAATGGTGCCCCGCCCCATTCATATGTTGAATCCCTAACCACCAAAGTGACTGTATTTGGACATAGGGCCTTAAACGAGGTAATTACGATAAAATGAAGACATAATGGTAGGGCCCTAATTTAATAAGACTGATGTCCTTATAAGAGGACCAGACACCAAAGGTATCTATCTTTCTCTCCTTCCCTCCCCCCTCCTCATGTGTACAGAGGAAAGGCCATGTGAGGACACAGCAAGAAGGCAGCTGCCTGCAAGCCAAGGAGGTTGGCCTCAACAGAAACCAACCCTGCCGGCACCCTGATCTTACATTTCTAGACTCCAGAACTGTGAGAAGATAATGTCTGTTGTTTAAGCCACCCATTTTGTGGCATTTTGTTATGGCGGCCTGAGCAGACTAATACACCAGGGTTATTTTACGTATAACGTAACCTCTGCTTTGTGAAACTCAGAGAGCCCAGTGCATGCTGGAGTATACCAGGAGTATACACAGGCCCTTTTTCCTTAACCAAACAAACAAAACCAAAAGACTTTCTTATTAGTTGTATAAGGAACACACATGGGCATAATAAAATGTTTATATAGTACACATGGGATTTGAGGAAGTCTAAATTCTTCCTCTCGTCCCAGACACTCACCCTGCCATCTTCCTTTCCTAGAGGAAAATACTGCTATTACTATATTAGAATATAGACAGATCGATGGATAGATATAGATTACCCTCTCTTTTAATATGAATGAGAACATTCCACATACACTGTTCTTTTTTTAAAAATTTATTTATTTATTTATTTATTTATTTATTTGTTTATTTTTGGCTGCGTTGGGTCTTTGTTGCGGTGCGCGGGCTTCTCATTGCGGTGGATTCTCTTGTTGCAGAGCACGGGCTCTAGGCACATGGGCTCAGTAATTGTGGCACGCGGGCTCAGTAGTTGTGGCTCACGGGCTCTAGAGCACAGGCTCAGTAGTTGTGGCACGAGGGCTTAGTTGCTCCGTGGCATGTGAGATCTTCCTGGACCAGGGCTCGAACCCGTGTCCCCTGCATTGGCAGGCGGATTCTTAATCACTGCGCTGCCAGGGAAGTCCCCACATATACTGTTCTGAATCTTGCTTTTTTTTAACTTATTAACTTAAAACTCATTTCACAGTAGATGTGTATGTAGAGGGACCTCATATTTTTAAAACTTTGATTTCCATGATTTATAAGGATATAGTACAAATTATATAACCTGTCTTCCGTTGAAAGGTCATTTAGGTTTTTTCAGTCTTTGTGCGTCAATAGAAATGATACCACAATAAAATGTACATTCATCTTTGTCACATATACAAGTATATGTGTGAGGTAAATTCTTGTAAATAAGATTCTGATTCAAAAGACATTTGCAATTTTAGATACTTTATTTTTATTTTATAAATATAGTAGCCAAAGAATTCAAGTGGGAGTTTATTCCAGAAAATCTTTTGCAGTTAGTGAAATTAGGGTATAACTAAGAACATTCAGAATACAGCACACACAGTTTAGGTGATCTTGGTATAGTGGTGGGACAGCAGTGATTGGAAAATGAAAGTAATTAACATGTACATGCTCTGTTGAGGGAGGCTGAGGGGAAACAGGTGTTCAGCCTAGAAAAACATTTCTCAGTGGACTTCCTATGAAGTCAATGTGTCTTGGGTTTAACTTTGAAACAGATTTTAAAAATTAAAAATTGAAAAAAAAAAGAAATTGCCAAATGTAGCCATTCTTCCAGCTTTTAGAGGGAGGAGGGGGCATTTACTTGGCCACATCTCACCATTATGTCATTATCAAAGGTCTTTCCTAAACAACCTCCATGTGTCTAGATGCCATATGACTAACCGATCCCGGAACTTGAGATAGGGAAAAATCCTAGAAGGCTGGGTCACCAGAAGTCAACTGATCTGCTGAGCAAGTTGGTCCTCTCTGTTATTACACATGGCCGTGGGACTCTTCTCCTCTTCCACCTTGCCTCTGGGGAAATTGTGTTGACTCAACTTTTCAGATTCTTCTTAGTTTCCACCTAGTAATAGAAGAGAAAGAGAATCAAAACTAAGAGTTGTATCTAAGTCAAACCTCCAACTTTAATATCACAGAGCCCATGGCCTTTTCCTTCTTAGCACTTACACAAGTGAATTTTATGTTTATCTTTTGAATAGTATTTGATTCCTACCTGTTGTAAGCTTCTTGTGGTACCAATGGTGTTTGGTTTTCTTCAATATGCAATGCCAGCATCTTTCACAGCACCAGGCGTCTAATAAGTGTTCACCAACAATTAGTGGATTAATGTGTAGGTTATAAGTAGAGTCTAACACACGAATGCAGGATCGCAAAGGTAATTTGGGGCCCAGTGTACAACTGAGAGAAGAGTTTAGATCATTTCATAAATCAGAGTCTGATGAAAAGGGATAAATTAATCCAGGGCTGAAGGCACGATACCTAGATCCCGCAGGTACCTTTAAATAAATCCATAAGAGAGATAGCCTCCAGCTGCAGTGCCCTTCTTAGATCTATACCAGTGGTTCCTGGAAGTGTGGTCCCTAGAGCAACGGCACCAACGTCACCTGGGGACTGGTTGGAAATGCAAATTCTCAGGCCTCAATCAGAAATTCTGGGGCCAGTGTCTTTTAACAAGCCCTCCAGGTGGTTTGGACACACTAAAATTTGAGAACCGCTGAGATACGCAAATCTTACCACTTTCAAATGATAGGGGGAAAAAGACCAGTAAAAAGTCTAAGTTTCTTGATGGAAATATGAATGAAAAATGAAGGCAAGAACTGGAGACCAGAGCCTGCACAAGGTTTTTAGCTATTCAACAGTTCCCTGCTGGCATCTGAAGACTCGATTTTTTAAACTGTTAACCTGTTGCTGACATGACTGTGTTAATTCCCATTTCAACAGCTGTTTCCCTTAATTCAGAATACAACTTCTTGTATTTGACAGTTTTCCTTCACACACCATTTTTGTGGGTATGTATATACCTGACTTGGGGAAAATTGGGGAAAAAAACCACAGCTTTTTAATTTGTTTAAAGGAGACTTTCTGCCTGTTGCGTTTTGTGCTCTTAACCAATTTAAGAAGCCAAAAGCATTTTTAGTTTTATCTTGTCTATGTTTTCCACTGTTGATTTGTTTGTGCTCTGTATTAACTGCCATTTTCTAAAATTTTTTTCAATAAAAGGAAAGAAGATGTGAAAAAAAAATTTTCCCTGCTGAAAACGCCTTGGAGAGGGTAGCCCCACCATGTTTCTGTCTGCACTGTCATGTCATTTTTTTTGGACAGTCTCATTCAGAGCCTTGCCCATCTGCATGCAAAGCACTTATAAGCCCCTCATACACCAAAGATGATCTGAGAATAATTCCATCACTTAAAAATTTATTGAGATAGTTTTGAGACAACTATAATATAGAATAGTGGTGATAATAGACAATATTTATAGGAAAAAGGTAGGTTATAATGAAGAGTGCAGGCTAGATTTAGGCTGCCTGGTTTTGAATTCTGACTCTACGACTTCCTAGTTGTGTGACTCCAGTCAAGTTACTTTACCTTTTTGTGACTTGGTTTCCTCATCTGTAACATGGAGTTCATTAATAGTACATTCAGCTCCTACCTCATGGGGTCACTGTGAGGATTTAGTGAAATAACATATATGGCCTTGGCACATAGTACATGCTCAATAAATATGAACCATATAACATGCAGAATGTCTGCATATATACCTACACACACACACACACAAACCCAAAAGTCTTGTCCCCAGAGCCTCCTCGGGCTGAATCCCAGGTGGTGTTGTGACAGCAGATTTTCTGCTATAAGCCTAAGATACAACAGAAGGAGAACGTGGGCCTCTCATGTAAGTGAACCCATGTGCCTCAGCGAGAAGACATCCCTGTCCTTCTTTCCCCCAATCCCCTCATCAACACACACCCCATCATGTTGAGCCAGCTGTAACTGGAAATGGAGTTGTGCTATGTCGGTGGGGACGGGCTAACCCAGGAAGGATCCAAAAATGTCTCTCTTCCGTTTGTCCACTCCACCCCACAACCAGGAAGGAATAAAAGTTGCCAGCAGGCCTGGAAGGGTTGTTGTGACTCGGAGAAGGGGAAGTGGCATCAGAAGGGATGTGGTGTGGCCGACTCCAGGGCTGGGTGTGGATCCAGCTACACAGCTCAGTGGTACACCAGTGCCAAGGAGGCAGGTGGGAGCTAAGCCAGCCCTGGCTGAGAGTGTCTGGTTGCCATTGAAGGGGCTTCCCTGACAAGAGGAAGAGTGTTCAGATGATGAGCAAAGAGACAAATGTTCACCCTGAGTATCAGGCATAGGAATCCTCGTCATGGAGGGAGATGAATTCCTTTGAAAGTACCACGTTGGCAAAACCACACTTGCCAAGAAAAATCTATCATAACAAATAGATTAGGGAAGAAACATTTAAAATGAAATGGCATTACATGTCTATATTTTTAACTGTAAAAGGAAGTTCTAGAAGGCTTCAGTTTTCAAAACATGTTAGACTCATCAAAACACTGTGAGGCAGCTGGGCTATTTGGTGGCCCTCCTGCTGCCTGAACCTGGGCCTCCACTGTTTAGGAAACACTGTGTCTGCATTGGCAGCTGCAGAGGGTAGATTACCACAAGTTTTACACGGGAACCCTGCATCTCTTTTAAAGGGGGGAATTCAGAGTCATCTGCATTATCCCCTGTTTCCCTTTCAAGTCTGAGCAAGTGCTAGGGTAACCACTGACCTTTTCATACATTCTCATGACTCTTTTCAGGGTCAATTCTACACATAGATAAGAAGGTGGAACAGAAACACATCTTCTTCCACCCAGACCTGCCCTTGCACACTTGGAGAGAAAGAAGCCTTAATTGCGGTCCTGACCTTCAGTTAACTCTGCATACTAAAGAAGCATCAAAGAAATCTTTGGAGTACAGATGCAAAGCCACGTTACCTCAAAATAGCACTTAGCCATGGGAATAAAGGATGTCTCTTTGTCCATATATATTAATAGGCAGAGATTAATATTTGGAAAGATGTTTACCAAAAGACCAATTGTTATCTCTAAGTGGTGATATTTTGGGAGACTTTCTTTCTCACTTATACTTTTCTATCATGTTCATGTTTTATAATAAACATTTGTTATTTTAATAATCTGAAAAATTAAACTATTTTATTCTTGGGGAAAGTGAAGTACTATCGTGTCTGTTGAAAGCCCTAAAATGTAATAAAAATTCAAAGTCACATTACTATTCCACCCAGAAAAACAGTGAGAGATACTTTCATACAAAATATTAGATAATGTTGTGGAGAATTGGATGCTGTCCCATGCTGCTGGGGAAAGGATTAGATACAATCTTTCTGGGGAGTAATTTGTCAATGTGTGTTAAGAGCATTAAAAAGGTACATTCCCAACGTTCACAGCAGCACTACTTACAGTAGCCAAGACCTGGAAACAACCTAAGTGTCCATCAACAGGTGAATGGATAAAGAAGATGTAGTATATATAGAAAATGGAATATTACTCAGCCATAAAAAAGAATGAAATGTTGTCTTTGGCAGCAACCTGGGTGGACTTAGAGAATATCATACTAAGTGAAATAAGTCAGACAAAGAAAGAGAAATATTATATATCACTTATATATGTGGAATCTAAAAAATAACACAAATGAATCTATTTACAAAACAGAAACAGACTCACAGACATAGAAAACAAACTTATGGTTACCAAAGGGAAAAAGGGAGGGGGAGAGGGATAAATTAGGAGTACTGTATGAGATTAACAGATACACACTACTATGTATAAAATAAATAAGCAACAAGGATTTACTGTTTAACACTGGCAACAATATTCAATATCTTGTAATAAACTATAATGGAAAATAATGTGAAAAATATATATATCTGTAACTGAATCATTTTGCTGTATACTTGAAACTAACACAATATTGTAACTCAACTATACTTCAATAAAAAATAAAATAAAATATAATTTTACATCTAAAAAATGATGCATTCTAGGGGGAGGAGCTTCAAGATGGCGGAAGCGTAAGACGTGGAGATCACCTTCCTCTCCACAAATTCATCAGAAATACATCTACATGTGGAACAACTCCTACAGAACAACCACTGAACGCTGGCAGAAGACCTCAGACCTCCCAAAAGGTAAGAAACTCCCCACGTACCTGGGTAGGGCAAAAGAAAAAACAGAGACAAAAGAATAGGGACGGGCCCTGCACCTCAGCGAGGGAGCCATGAAGGAGGAAAGGTTTCCACACACTAGGAAGCCCCTTCGCGGGCGGAGACTGCGGGTGGTGGAGGGGGAAGCTTCGGAGCCGCGGAGGACAGCACAGCAACAGGGGTGCGGAGGGCAAAGCAGAGAGATTCCCGCAAGGAGGGTCGGTGCCGAGCAGCACTCACCAGCCCGAGAGGCCTGTCTGCTCACCCGCCGGGGCGGGCGGGGCTGGGAGCTGAGGCTCCGGCTTCGGTCGGATCCCAGGGAGAGGACTGGGGTTGACGGCGTGAACACAGCCTGAAGGGGTTAGTGCGCCACAGCTAGCCGGGAGGGAGTCCAGGAAAATGTCTGGAGCTGCCGAAGAGGCAAGAGACTTTTTCTTGCCTCTTTGTTTCCTGGTGCGCGAGGAGAGGGGATTCAGGGCGCCGCCTAAACGAGCTCCAGAGACGGGCACGAGCCGCGGCCATCAGCGCGGACCCCAGAGACGGGCATGAGCTGCTAAGGCTGCTGCTGCCGCCACCAAGAAGCCTGTGTGCGAGCACAGGTCACTCTCCACACCGCCCCTCCCGGGAGCCTGTGCAGCCCGCCACTGCCAGGCTCCCGTGATCCCGGGACAACTTCCCCGGGAGAACGCACGGCGTGCCTCGGGCTGCTGCAACGTCACGACGCCTCTGACGCCGCAGGCTCGCCCCGCCTCCTCTGTACCCCTCCCTCCCCGCGGCCTGAGTGAGCCAGAGCCCCCGAAGCAGCTGCTCCTTTAACCCCGTCCTGTCTGGGCGAAGAACAGATGCCCTCAGGCGACCTACACGCAGAGGCGGGGCCAAATCCAAAGCTGAAACCCAGGAGCTGTGCGAACAAGGAAGAGAAGGGGAAATCTCTCCCAGCAGCCTCAGAAGCAGCGGATTAAAGCTCCACAAACAACTTCAAGTGCCTGCATCTGTTGAATACCTGAATAGACAACGAATCATCCCAAATTGAGGAGGCAGACTTCGGGAGCAATGACATATATATATTTTTCCCTTTCTCTCTTTTTGTGAGTGTGTATATGTATGCTTCTTTGTGTGATTTTGTCTGTATAGCTTTGCTTTTACCATTTGTCCTAGGGTTCTGTCTGTCCGATTTTTGTTTTTTTTTACTTTAAAAAAATTTTTCTTAATAATTATTTTTTATTTTAATAACTTTATTTTATTTTATTTTATTTTACTTTATTTTATTTTATTTTACTTTATTTTATTTTATCTTCTTTCTTTCTTTCTATTTTTTTCTCCCTTTTATTCTGAGCCATGTGGATGAAAGGCCCTTGGTGCTCCAGCCAGGCATCAGGGCTGTGCCACTGAGGTGGGAGAGCCAAGTTCAGGACACTGGTCCACAAGAGACCTCCCAGCTCCACATAATAACAAATGGTGAAAATCTCCCAGAGATCTCCATCTCAATGCCAAGACCCAGCTTCACTCAATGACCAGCAAGCTACAGTGCAAGACATACAATGCCAAACAACTAGCAAGACAGGAACACAACCCCATCCATTAGCAGAGAGGCTGCCTAAAATCATAATAAGGCCACAGACACCCCAAAACACACCACCAAACGTGGACCTGCCCACCAGAAAGACAAGATACAACCTCATCCACTAGAACACAGGCACTAGTCCCCTCCACCAGGAAGCCTACACAACCCACTGAACCAACCTTAGCCACTGGGGACAGACACCAAAAACAACGGGAACTATGAACCTGCAGCCTGTGAAAAGGAGACCCTAAACACAGTAAGTTAAGCAAAATGAGAAGACAGAAAAACACACAGCAGAAGAAGGAGCAAGGCAAACACCCACCAGACCTAACAAATGAAGAGGAAATAGGCAGTCTACCTGAAAAAGAATCCAGAATAATGATAGTAAAGATGATCCAAAATCTTGGAAATAGAATAGAGAAAATATAAGAAACATTTAACAAGAACCTAGAAGAACTAAAGATCAAACAAACAATCATGAACAACACAGTAAATGAAATTAAAAATTCTCTAGAAGGGATCAGTAGCAGAATAACTGAGGCAGAAGAACGGATAAGTGACCTGGAACGTAAAATAATGGAAATAACTACTGCAGAGCAGAATAAAGAAAAAAGAATGAAAAGAATTGAGGACAGTCTCAGAGACCTCTGGGACAACATTAAATGCACCAACATTCGAATTATAGGGGTCCCAGAAGGAGAAAAGAAAAAGAAAGGGACTGAGAAAATATTTGAAGAGATTATAGTTGAAAACTTCCCTAATATGGGAAAGGAAATAGTTAATCAAGTCCAGGAAGCACAGAGTCCCATAAAGGATAAATCCAAGGAGAAACATGCCAAGACACATATTAATCAAACTATCAAAAATTAAATACAAAGAAAAAATATTAAAAGCAGCAAGGGAAAAACAACAAATAACACACAAGGGAATCCCCATAAGGTTAACAGCTGATCTTTCAGCAGAAACTCTGCAAGCCAGAAGGGGGTGGAAGGACATATTTAAAGTGATGAAAGGGAAAAACCTGCAAGCAAGATTACTCTACCCAGCAAGGATCTCATTCAGATTTGATGGAGAAATTAAAACCTTTACAGACAAGCAAAAGCTAAGAGAATTTAGCACCACCAAACCAACTTTACAACAAATGCTAAAGGAACTTCTCTAGGCAGGAAACACAAGAGAAGGAAAAGACCTGCAATAACAAACCCAACACAATGAACAAAATAGTAACAGGATCATACATATCGATAACTACCTTAAATGTAAATGGATTAAATGCTCCAACCAAAAGACATAGACTGGCTGATTGGATACAAAAGCAAGGCCCTTATATATGCTGTCTACAAGAGACCCACTTCAGACCTAGGGACACATACAGACTGAAAGTGAGGGGATGGAAAAAGATATTCCATGCAAATGGAAATCAAAAGAAAGCTGTAGTAGCAATTCTCATCTCAGACAAAATAGACTTTAAAATAAAGACTATTACAAGAGACAAAGAAGGACACTACATAATGATCGAGGGATCGATCCAAGAAGAAGATATAACAATTGTAAATATTTATGCACCCAATATAGGAGCATCTCAATACATAAGGCAAATGCTAACAGCCATAAAAGGGGAAATTGACAGTAACACAATCATAGTAGGGGACTTTAACACCCCACTTTCACCAATGGACAGATCATCCAAAATGAAAATAAATAAGGAAACACAAGCTTTAAATGATACATTAAACAAGATGGACTTAATTGATATTTATAGGACATTCCATCCAAAAACAACAGAATACACATTCTTCTCAAGTGCTCATGGAACATTCTCCAGGATAGATCATATCTTGGGTCACAAATCAAACCTTGGTAAATTTAAGAAAATTGAAATCGTATCAAGTATCTTTTCTGACCACAACACTATGAGACTGGACATCAATTACAGGAAAAAAATCTGTAAAAAATACAAACACATGGAGGCTAAACAATACACTACTTAATAACCAAGAGATCACTGAAGAAATCAAAGAGGAAATCAACAAATACCTAGAAACAAATGACAATGAAAACACGATGACCCAAAAACTATGGGATGCAGCAAACGCAGTTCTAAGAGGGAAGTTTATAGCAATACAATCCTACCTTAAGAAACGAGAAACATCTCAAATAAATAACCGAACCTTACACCAAAAGCAATTAGAGAAAGGAGAACAAAAAACCCCCAAAGTTAGCAGAAGGAAAGAAATCATAAAGATCAAATCAGAAATAAATGAAAAAGAAATGAAGGAAACAATAGCAAAGATCAATAAAACTAAAAGCTGGTTCTTTGAGAAGACAAACAAAATTGATAAACCATCAGCCAGACTCATCAAGAAAATAAGGGAGAAGACTCAAATCAATAGAATTAGAAATGAAAAAGAAGAGGTAACAACTGACACTGCAGAAACACAAAGGATCATGAGAGATTACTACAAGCAACTATATGCCAATAAAATGGACAACCTGGAAGAAATGGACAAATTCTTAGAAATGCACAACCTTCCGAGACTGAACCAGGAAGAAATAGAAAATATGAACAGACCAATCACAAGCCCTGAAATTGAAACTGTGATTAAAAATCTTCCAACAAACAAAAGCCCAGGACCAGATGGCTTCACTGGCGAATTCTATCAAACATTTAGAGAAGAGCTAACACCTATCCTTCTCAAACTCTTCCAAAATATAGCAGAGGGAGGAACACTCCCGAACTCATTCTACAAGGCCACCATCACCCTGATACCAAAACCAGACAAAGATGTCACAGAGAAAGAAAACTACAGGCCAATATCACTGATGAACATAGATGCAAAAATCCTCAACAAAATACTAGCAAACAGAATCCAACAGCACATTCAAAGGATCATACACCATGATCAAGTGGGGTTTATCCCAGGAATGCAAAGATTCTGCAATATATGCAAATCAATCAATGTGATACACCACATTAACAAATTGAAGGAGAAAAACCGTATGATCATCTCAATAGATGCAAAGAAAGCTTTCGACAAAATTCAGCACCCATTTATGATAAAAACCCTCCAGAAAGTAGGCATAGAGGGAACTTACCTCAACATAATAAAGGCCACATATGACAAACCCACAGCCAACATTGTCCTCAATGGTGAAAAACTGAAACCATTTCCACTAAGATCAGGAACAAGACAAGGTTGCCCACTCTCACCACTATTATTCAACATAGTTTTGGAAGTTTTAGCCACAGCAATCAGAGAAGAAAAAGAAATTAAAGGAATCCAAATCGGAAAAGAAGAAGTAAAACTGTCACTATTTGCAGATGACATGATACTATACATAGAGAATCCTAAAGATGCTACCAGAAAACTACTAGAGCTAATCAATGAATTTGGTAAAGTAGCAGGATACAAAATTAATGCACTGAAATCTCTTGCATTCCTATACACTAATGATGAAAAATCTGAAAGTGAAATTAAGAAAACACTCCCATTTATACCTGCAAGAAAAAGAATAAAATATCTAGGAATAAACCTACCTAAGGAGACAAAACACCTGTATGCAGAAAATTATAAGACACTGATGAAAGAAATTAAAGATGATACAAACAGATGGAGAGATATACCATGTTCTTGGATTGGAAGAATCAACACTGTGAAAATGACTCTACTCCCCAAAGCAATCTACAGATTCAATGCAATCCCTATCAAACTACCACTGGTATTTTTCACAGAACTAGAACAAAAAATTTCACAATTTGTATGCAAACACAAAAGACCCCGAATAGCCAAAGCAATCCTGAGAAAGAAAAACTGAGCTGGAGGAATCAGGCTCCCGGACCTCAGACTGTACTACAAAGCTACAGTAATCAAGACAGTATGGTACTGGCACAAAAAC
Organism: Eschrichtius robustus; assembly: GCF_028021215.1. Lineage (NCBI taxonomy): Eukaryota > Metazoa > Chordata > Mammalia > Artiodactyla > Eschrichtiidae > Eschrichtius > Eschrichtius robustus. The sequence goes on along the minus strand of NC_090827.1, from coordinate 32,720,233 downwards.
AGAAATATATCAATGGAACAGGATAGAAAGCCCAGAGATAAACCCATGCACATATGGTCACCTTATCTTTGATAAAGGAGGCAAGGATATACAGTGGAGAAAAGACAGCCTCTTCAATAAGTGGTGCTGGGAAAACTGGACAGTTACATGTAAAAGTATGAAATTAGAACACTCCCTAACACCATACACAAAAATAAACTCAAAATGGATTAAAGACCTAAATGTAAGGCCAGACACTATCAAACTCTTAGAGGAAAACATAGGCAGAACACTCTATGATATAAATCACAGGAAGATCCCTTTTGACCCACCTCCTAGAGAAATGGAAATAAAAACAAAAATAAACAAATGGGACCTAATGAAACTTAAAAGCTTTTGCACAGCAAAGGAAACCATAAACAAGACCAAAAGACAACCCTCCGAATGGGAGAAAATATTTGCAAATGAAGCAACTGACAAAGGATTAGTCTCCAAAATTTACAAGCAGCTCATGCAGCTCAATATTAAAAAAACGAACAACCCAATCCAAAAATGGGCAGAAGACCTAAATAGACATTTCTCCAAAGAAGATATACAGACTGCCAACAAACACAAGAAAGAATGCTCAACATCATTAATCATTAGAGAAATGCAAATCAAAACTACAATGAGATATCATCTCACACCAGTCAGAATGGCCATCATCAAAAAATCTAGAAACAATAAATGCTGGAGAGGGTGTGGAGAATAGGAAACCTCTTGCACTGTTGGTGGGAATGTAAATTGATACAGCCTCTATGGAGAACAGTATGGAGGTTCCTTAAAAAACTAAAAATAGAACTACCATACATACTACTGGGCATATACCCTGAGAAAAATGTAATTCAAAAAGATACATGTACCAAAATGTTCATTGCAGCTTTATTTACAATAGCCAGGACATGGAAGGAACCTAAGTGTCCATCAACAGATGAATGGATAAAGAAGATGTGGCACATATATACAATGGAATATTACTCAGCCATAAAAAAAACCGAAAGTGAGTTATTTGTAGTGAGGTGGATGGACCTAGAGTCTGTCATACAGAGTGAAGTAAGTCAGAAAGAGAAAAACAAATACAGTATGCTAATACATATATATGGAATCTAAGAAAAAACCAGTGGCCTTGAAGAACCTAGGGGCAAGATGGGAATAAAGACACAGACCTACTAGAGAATGGACTTGAGGATATGGGGAGGGGGAAGGTTAAGCTGTGAGAAAGTGAGAGAGTGGCATGGACATATATACACTACCAAACGTAAAATAGATAGCTAGTGGGAAGCAGCCGCATAGCGCAGGAAGATCAGCTCAGTGCTTTGTGACCACCTAGAGTGGTGGGATAGGGAGGGTTGGAGGGAGGGAGATGCAAGAGGGAAGAAATATGGGAACATATGTATATGTATAAATGATTCACTTTGTTATAAAGCAGAAACTAACACACCACTGTAAAGCAATTATACTCCAATAAAGATGTTAAAAAAAAATGATGCATTCTAGATGGCCCAGAAATTCCACTTTTAAGAGTCTATATTAAGAAAATAATTGGACAAATATGCATAGATACATAGCCAAACATGTTGATCAGACATTCACTTATAATATTTTAAAGAAGCAAATAATTAAGGCAAACAAGTTAAATAAATGAAAGTCCATCAAATAAATAATATGCAGTCAATAAAATTAATGATATAAATGTCCATTTAAAATAATCTGCGGGAGCTTCCCTGGTGGTGCAGTGGTTAAGAGTCCACCTGCCAATGCAGGAGACACGGGTTCGAGCCCTGGTTCGGGAAGATCCCACATGCTGCGGACCAACTAAGCCCGTGTACCACAACTACTGAGCCTGCATTCTAGAGCCCACGAGCCACAACTACTGAGCCTGCATGCCACAACTGCTGAAGCCCACGCACCTAGAGCCCATGCTCTGCAACAAGAGAAGCCACAGTAGTGAGAAGCCCATGCACCACAATGAAGAGTAGCCCCTGCTCACCCCAACTAGAGAAAGCCCACGTGTGGCAACAAAGACCCAACTCAGCCAAAAATAAATAAATAAATAAATTTATAAAATAAAAATTAAAAAAATTTAAAAAAATAAAATAATCTGGGGATGAGTCTTCCCTGGTGGTCCAGTGGTTAAGACTCTGCGCTCCCAATGCAGGGGCCTTGGGTTTGATCCCTGGTCAGGGAACTAGATCCCGCATGCCACAACTAAAGGTCCCGCACACCTCAGCCAAGATGCTGAGTGCTGCAACTAAGACCCAGCGCAGCCAGATAAATAAAAAAATATTTTAAAAATAAAATAAAATAATCTGAGGATGTGCTCACAATATTGTTATGCACCAAAAGCAAGTTACAAAAGTCTATGTGTAGTGTCAACTCATGTCTGTTTGGAAAGAAAATTACACTATACACTGTAGATTTCAACTTTTAAAATTTTTGCTTATCTGTGTTTTCTAACTTTTCTATAATCAACATGATTTACTTGTGTGACTAAAAATTAAACATCAGAAGGAATATTAACTGGAGATATTTAAATTTGTAAAATAGTTCATGTGACCCCCTCTTAAACACACATACACACACACATCTTATAATATAGATGGTTACTTGTTCCACGTTTTGGTAAAGCCTATATATGATGTGACACCAGCTTCAGGGGGTCCCAATGTAGCCGTAAAGATAGTTACATAGAGATGATTTGATCAGATCTAATCTCTAATGCAGCACTGTTTCATCTAACCACCAACCAGCTAACTTTATTTAGAATTCTGTGATTTTCTATTGGCACATCTGAGATAGATTTTAATTTTAGATTTTGTGTTAAAACCCGAGGCCCCAGCTTGTAGAGAAAGATGCATTTGATAGGTATTCGTGTTTTTTTTTCAATATGTGCCTTCTACCTCAGTGTTCTTTAGGTGAGTGAGGGGTGGTTCTGTGTAAGGGAAGAAAGAAGAAATTATGTTTTTAAAACTTCCGTTCAGGGACAGAATGTCTCAGCTTTCAATTTGATTGACTGAGTCATCCCCATTAAAAGCAAACTGTAATTTTCATTGGAATAGAAATCAGTGTGATTTAACACATTTCTCTTTATGGAAGATTGCATTTCACAGCCTATAAGAGGATTGCACGTGACAAAAAAAAAAAAAAAATTCTCACCAGTACAATTTTATGATGGAAATGCCTATTTAGGTCTGTATTTTACAGAAGAAATAAAAGACATCATAGAAGGGCAGTACATCCTGTAAAAGAAACCTCAGTGATAAATGCTTAAGGAGAGTGCTGAGAACCTTGGGACAAATAAATAGCGAGTCATTTTTCGCCTTTTCCTCATTTCTGATAAAGGTAGCTCGACAGCCAGCTCTCATGCTTATCCTTGGGGAATTAAGTGATCGGAACTCTGTTATTTCTCCTTTAGTGCAGTGAATAAGTTCCTTTGCTCATTTCATGTTTTATATCTAAAGTTTTTCAAAGACTTTCGAGTATTCAGATCATATAAATTTTATGATCCGTAATCTTGTTTGAAAGTTCTGAGAGGCTGGAAATTAAAAGGTAAAGGGTTTAAATATAATTCATCAGTTAGAGGGCTTTGGTAGTAAGTTGTTCTTTTGTGTTAGTACTGGTGCCTAGGTATTCTTTCTTATAAATCATTTAGTCAAACACATATAAAAATGTTTGACGATTTGAGATTCAAGATAGACTATAGTATTTCTCCAATGAGAATGTTGTCAGTATAATAGAAAGAGAGCTGAGTTGTATTATTCTGAAAAGGAAACTGCAATTTTCGCCTCAGGTTGTTTTTTAAATTCAATTTATTTAAACTGAAAAAAACCCCTCACAGTTCACCCATTTCTCCCACCTGCTAACCCTCACCTCTTGCTGCCACCAATCTGTTCTCTGTATCTATGAGCTTGGGTTTTGTTTGTTTGCTTTCTAAATTCCACGTATAAGAGAGATCATATGGTATTTCTCTGTCTCACTTATTTCACTTAGCATAATGCCCTTGAGGTGTAAAGTTAGGTTGTTTATTTGAGACTTTTCTTATTTCTTGAGGTGGGCATTTATTGCCATTAACTTCCCTCTTGGGACTGCTTTTGCTGTATCCCATAAATTTTGATATGTTACATTACCATTTTCTTTTGTCTTAAGGTATTTTAAAAATTTATCTCTTTGATTTCTTCTTTGACACATTGGTTGCTCAGTAGCATATTATTTAATCTCCACATATTTGCAAATTTTCCAGTTTTCTAGTTTCATACCACTGCGGTTGGAAAAGATGCTTGATATGATTTCAATCTTCTTAAATTTAAGTAAGACTTGTTTTGTAGGCGAATATATAATCTTTCCTGGAGAATGTTCCTTGTACACTTGAAAAGAATGTATATTCTGCTGCTGTGAGATAGAATGTCCCATAAATATGGTCTAACATGTAGTTTGTATCCAAAGTTTCCTTATTGGTTTTCTGTCTGGATGATCTATCCATTGATGGAAGTGGGGTATTAAAAGTCCTGAACTATTATTGTATTGCTATGTATTTCTTCTTTTAGGTCTGTAAATATTTGCTGTATATATTTTGTTTTGTTTTTCTTTTTCTTTTTTAATTTATTTATTTTGGTTGCACTGGGTCTTAGTTGCAGCACGCGGATCTTCATTGCAGCGGGCGGGATCGTTAGTTGCAGCATGTGGACTCAGTTGCAGCATGCAGGTGTCTTAGTTGTGGCATGCAGACTCTTAGTTGCAGCATGCACGTGGGACGTAGCTCCCTGACCAGGGATCCAATGCGGGCCCCCTGCGTTGGGAGCTTGGAGTCTTACCCACTGGCCCACCAGGGAAGTCCCTGCTCCATATATTTTGGTACCCCTAAATTTAGTGCCTAACTATTTACAAATGTTATATCTTCTTGTTGGATTGACCCCTTTATCAATATGTAACACACTTCTTTTTCTCTTATTATAGTCTTTGTTTTAAAGTCTATTTTGTCTGATATTAGTATAGCTACTCCAGCTTTCTTTTGATTTCCATTTAAATGGATTTCCATACCTTCTCTTTCAGTCTCTTATCTAAAGTGTGTCTCTTTTAGGCAGCATATATGTGGGTTTTGGATTTTTGGGTTTTTTTAATCCATTCAGCCACTCCATGTCTTAGATTAGAGCATTTAGTCCATTTACATTTAAAGTAATTATTGATAGGTCATGTGCTTATTGCTATTTTGGGAATTGCTTTCTAGCTGCTTTTGTTTCGTTCCTCACCGTTCCTTTCTTCTCTTTCTCTCTTCCTTTGTAATTTGATGACTTTCTTTAGTGGTATGCTTATACTCCTTTCTCTTTATCTTTTGTGTATTTACTACAGGTTTTGCTTTGTGGTTACCATGAGGCTTACATATAACAACTTATATCTATAAAAGTCTATTTTAAGTTGATAACAACTTAATTTTGATCCCATTCTAAAGCTCAGCATTTTTACCCCCCGACATTTTAGGAAGTCTTGAAATAGAAAATCTGAATAAAATTTTCTTTCATAAAAACATATGGATGCAAATAAAATTTTATTTCAAAAAGGTCAATAAAAATATTGATTCTTACCCTAAAAGGAAAAAAGTTTGTATTCTTCTATTTTAAAAATAGAAAAAACCTATTTATTAGGTTTATAGACATGTGTGCAATTTAAAAAAAAAAAAAACACTACTGTTACCTTGATATCAATGTCCCAATCTGCTTTTTACCTATATTTACATGTTTGGTACTAGTACCTGTGGCGATTTAAGAAATACTATTCATAGTGGGGTGTGTGTGTGTGTGTGTGTGTGTATGTGTGTGTGTGTGTGTGTGTGTGTTTCATGAGAGATAAAATGGACAAATGGGTCACTGGCAAAAGAAGAGCATGACTGTGTGGGGGCAAAAGGAACTTCATCCCTAAAAAGAATGAGGAGGCTATTTGAGGCTACTTTACAATCATCAGAGTCCACAACTATATACCACATTAAAGAGTGTTTGCCTTCATTGATATGGCTGCTTGGCTTATGTAAAAGAGGGGAGACCTCATACATTTCCCAGCTAGTAGAGTATTTGAATGCCAAGTCAACTCTCATAATGACTCATTTTATACTAAAAATGATCTTTAAGTGAAAATTTGTGAAGTATCAGTTGCACAAAATATGCATACATACATAGCTGCCATGTTTTGGTCATCTGACCAAATGGCAGCCAGTCATAAGCTGGGCAACAACCTGGTCATTGGATGAAAAGGTAAGGTGAGCCCATCAATTTCTCTCTCATGAGTTATAGGTATGAAATACCTAGATAAACTATTTAGTTAATGGTGGGAGCTATAGCTTGAAAGCAATAACAGAAAGATAAATCCAGAGAGGATCTCATGGGTCATGAGTTATGAGGGAACAGAAACTATGGGTAAGGAGAAGAGGTTGGTTGGTGGAGAAAAGATGCTAGAACAAATATATAGAGAGAAGCAGAGATTCAGAGAGAGTGAGAGAGACAGAGGCAGAGACACAAACTGGTCCCAGAACTTTCTGAAGGGCTCTGGTCCTAATTTAGTCTATTTAAGCCTTACAATAACCTCTCTCTCTTTTTTTTTTTTTTTTAAGGTAAATTAAATGACCTCTGACCTTAATTATCAAAAGTGTCAAACCACTAGGTTTCTTAGCATTAAACAAAACAAAATATGTTATATCTATGTAATATAAAATTGCAACCAAGAAGATATAGTCATTAAAAAACAAATTGTAAAGTTTAAAAAAAAAAGAAAGAAAAGAAAAAAGGAAAAGAAAGAGATTGTCAAAAGTGGTTTTCCATTAGATCTCTTGTGCAGGCTTGCCCACAGCTCAGTCACCTTATTCTGATAACAGTTCTCTGGTATTCTTTTAGGGACTATCCCACACCTTCTGACCCCTCCCCTCTGTCACCACCTTCCCAGGGTAAGCATGTGACTCAGTTCTAGCCAATCAGTGGATCCCAACACCTAGACCACAGTGATAGATAATGGCCATGAAAACATTATATAAATAGAAATTATTTTAATTCTTGAGAAAAAAATGTGACAAATAATGTGTGCAGAAAGAAGGAAAAATTGCAGTTAAGTTTGGGGTCATAATAGTTTCCTAAACAATAAGACCAACTTCCAAGTCAAGTCCCTTCCCTTTTCTGAGCTTCAGTTTCCTTGTATACAAAATGAGGAGCTCAGCATTACTGTACTCAGGGTCTCCTAAAAGTCCTTTCCTTTCTAAATCTCTAAACTTTTCTGAAGTTTAGAAACTCAGGAGTCTTGTAAGTGTTTCCGTTTTGGGCATTTACAGAGGCCCCAGTGCTAGGCCTGGGGATATAAGAATGATCTCACAGTCTTGGCCTCAGGGAACTTGTAGTGGATGAGAGTGAAGTAGGCAAAGGGTCTACTCACCCTTCCGTGTGGTCTAAGTTCTTTACCTGTCACTGTTTCCCAACCGTTACAAGGTTCCATTTTCAATGACAGTTAATCAGAAAACAAACCTCTGCTAATACCTTGCTTCATTTTTCTCCCCTGGAGAAGTTGTTGTCTTTGTTTCTTCTTTGATTCCAGGAACACAGATGCATTTGACAGAGGTCATCTGGCCACAGTTTCTCTAACATGAAGAGAAATAATGTTTTACTCAGTTTTGATTTCCAGGGCATCTCAGAATTCAAAGGTGGAGTGATCCACTGAATGGAGGCAAGGTAGAACTATTACATATAGTTTGCAGAATCTTTTCCCTCAAATCCCACTCTATTTAAGGATGGTCCTGGCTGCAGATCTGTTCAGCCACTTACAGCTGATAGAACAAAACTGTGGCTTCTGTACCATCAATTAACTCCATTACTTGCAGACTAGATGGTTGTGGTGACTGGTTGATCTAGTTTTTCCAGTTGGAGTCGCAACTCAGATCCATTGTGAAGGTCTCTATATCAGATATCAAAGCTACTGCAAAGGCTTGGATCTTTGAAACAATGTTAATGTTACTCTTCCCTATCCCAACTGGTTACCCTTCTCCTTCTACCTCACTGGATACTAGAAATCCCAAATACTCTCCTAGAAATATTGCCCTTCCAGGTTGGACAGGGAAGGTCTGGGCATTAAAAAAAAAAAGTCCTCGTTGACATGTTACCTTCAGCATCTAGAAGGCAAGGGAAGGAGTTGGCTTCTTCAGCATTTTATTAATCTGCTGGGTGAGTTCTCACTGCTGAAACGAGAACTGAATTTTCTACTGGCCTGACCACTCCTGGTGCCGCTGGGCAATGGGAGGGTTAGTAGGAGTAGTGTTCTGCAGCCTTCATGCGCTTACTTCTGGGAGAACTGGGCCATGAAGTTGTGGGCACTGCAGTTGGGAGGTGGGTGTAGGCAGAAATAAAATCCCTAAGACTCCATGGTATTTCCAAGGGTAGGCAAGTCCCTAGAAGACAAAGTAGAGGACTTACTGGGAAAGGGGTGAGGATATGGAGGAAAATACACCACTGTGAAGGTGATAGAGCAGGAAAGATGGAAACATGTAGGAATGGGGATGAGAGTTGCCAAAGACAAACTTACTACCCTCGCAATTTTGCTTCAATCAGATCTGCCCACTAAGTAGTAAACCCACTGATTGCTCCAAAGTGGCCCGTCAGAACCCTACTGGAGTAGAATTTTTCCATGGGGGTGGGGGGCAGTAGGAGATCTCAGCTGACATAAAGACTGTGAAGTCACTTACTGCTATCTTATCTAGGCATCTGTCGAATGCCTCTTTAAGTGGTCTGAGACAATCCTTGGGCTTAAAACCAATGAGAATGAATTGAAAGCTAAAAACACTCACCTATTTTACTGAGGAACTGGTTGGATTAATTAGGTTCTTTATCTGTTATTTCTAGTTCGGGCATATTTGATTGTCTTTTTTTTATTTTAATAAGTGAGCTGTTAACAGTATGGGACTGGCAAACTGCCATAAACTGCTCGTAATTTCTTTGGTTCTTTGCAGTGTTCTTTTACCATAGGTTATCACAATTCATTATCATAATGGAAGCCCTGATTTCCTGGACAGAATGTGCTCTAAATCATCCCCAAAAAACCCAAAAAAACCCCCCAGAAAAAAAAAAAAAAACACCCCAGAAAATAGCTAAGGACTTAAAATTTTTTTTCTTCTTTCCTCTTGGTGTCCAATCTTGTTCTCAGAGCAAATTTTTGTTAAGTTCTTTTTATTATTAATTTTACTTTTTAAAAAAATTTTTATTTATTTATTTTTGGCTGTGTTGGGTCTTCGTTTCTGTGCGAGGGCTTTGTCTAGTTGTGGTGAGTGGGGGCCACTCTTCATCGTGGTGCGCGGGCCTCTCACTGTCGCGGCCTCTCTTGTTGCGGAGCACAGGCTCCAGATGTGCAGGCTCAGTAGTTGTGGCTCACGGGCCTAGTTGTTCCGTGGCATGTGGGATCTTCCCAGACCAGGGATCGAACCCATGTCCCCTGCATTGGCAGGCAGATTCTCAACCACTGCGCCACCAGGGAAGCCCCCTTAATTTTACATTTTAATCTTCATGAAGGCAGAGATTTTGGTATGTTATGTTCACTTGTTATCCTCAGGGCCTAGAGTTGAGTAGACATACAATAATTACACTTTGAATGAATTAGTGAATGAACGCAGGAATTATATAAGTAAGTACCATTTTAGCACCAACAGATAAAAAGTGCTAAGCTAAGACCACATTTTAGGGCTAAGGTAGAGATGTCTAGCCACAGCTTTGAGCAGTATGATAAGGACACTCCAAAAGACAGTATGAAGGCACTTAGTGGAGTTTTTAAAAATGCTAATCATATAAAATAAAAGGATGTCTATGGAAGCACTTCAAAATATTAATATTATATAAATATAAAATTAATAATTATACATATGTATGATTTGCAATCTTGTTTATTTTTTTAAATTTGCAATAGATTTTCATGACTGAAGGCACTGTACCTTGACCAAAGGTGCCAAATGACATTTTTGAGTCTGTGTTAAAAATATGACATTTCCACAAATGCCTAGAGATGTAAAATGTTTCCTAAAGAGGCAGAAGACCAGTCAGTGTGATAATGTGAAGGGAGACTTCCATTTCTCCAGAGCCCACCCGGTAGGACACCAACGGGTACAGAGGCAGCCTCATTAAAATGGCTGGCATGTGCTCCCTCGGCCATTTGAAGGAATTCAGCAATCCAAGTGCGAGCTACATAAGTAAAAAATTTGAAGTCCCCACAAGAAAGTCTCATTTGAATGCTTTGCTCATTGGGAAAGGGAGAAGTCCTTAGGATTGTCCAGCTTCCGCGACAAAGCAGAGCTTAGTAAAGTCCCATCATCTGGGAAGAGGAGACTTTTTGCTCAGCTATCTGAAGATCTCCTGGGTGTAAAAAAGAAGTGAGAAAAAGGTCATCAGATACGTAGGTGGATGGGCTGTGATCACCACTAAGAGACTCGAAATACCGGGGGAAAGCAAAACTGTCTAGGGATAAGGATGGCCTGGGTTGTGTGTCTCTAATTTCAATAATTCTTTGAAAAAATTTAAATCCATCTATTAAGTGTGGATAAATCCTTGAATTCTGCCATGTCCTGTCCTCGAAGAGCCAAACGCCTCATATAGGGACAGCTGTGGTGTGAATTAGTTGCTCTAAGCTTTTGGGCTGCTTCCAACTTCGCTCTTGCTCATGCCCTACAGGTCAAGGAAAGAAGTGATGTAATGCACTTAGCTGGGCCATTTTAATTACCATGGAATGCAGAGGGGGCGGGGTTACAGGCGGTGACACATTTGGCTCATGACTTGCCCTAGGGATGCAGGAAACAAAAACATCGACCACCATTGGCTGCGTCCACTTCCGACCCGCGTCTCTTGCTCCAAGTCTGGAACCTTGAAACACATTTCTTGGGAAGAGGGGTGGCGCTAGCCTACTGAGCGTCAACCATAAACACACAGAGAGAGTGCGCGCGCGCGCGCGCGCACACACACACACACACACACACACACACACACACCCACCGAGGTCCTCCCTGCTGGGATGGGCGTGGGGCCCAGTGCTCGCCACCCGGTCCCCAGAAGGTTCCCCCAAAGCCAGCCGCTGCGGCCCGGCTCGGCGCGCAGGGCCCAGGGAGGATTCGCGTCCGCGGAAGCTGGTGTCACTCGGGCTCGCTCCTGGTGAGCCGCGCTGTCGTCATTCATTCGCAGTGTCCGGATCGTCCTTCCAGCTGGGAGCTGGGCTTCACCGAGGGTGCGAGCGGCCCCGACGCGAAGTGTTAACGCGCGGTGACCTCGAGGGCTCTGAGCTGCTAGAGACGGAGGCGGCCCGGACCCTGGGTGGGCGCTGTGGGAGCAGCCGCGTCCCAGCCCACCTCTGCCCGACCCGCGGGGCCGAATCAGCTGGCGGCGCCCGCAACCCTGCCCGGCGCCGAGCCGGATCCCGGGGCTGAGCCACACCACTTCCTCCTCCTCCCGCTCCCCTTCCTTCTCCGCCTCCCGCTCCTCCCGCTACCGTGGGCCCCGGCCGGGCTGCGGAGCGAAGAGCCTGGGCGTCTGCGGCCGCGGGCTCGCGGAAGGCGGCGGCGCCGGGGCGAGGATGCTGCTCGCGGTGCCCGCGTCCTCGCCATCCTCCCCGGCCGCCCGCGGGGGCTTTGTTGTGACCCGGGCGCCGCGGGCCGCCCCCTGGTGAAGTCGCTCTCCGCCGCCGCACCTAGCTGGCGGGCTGGCGAGCGGACGGGCGGGCGCGCGTGTGCCCGGGAGTGCGCGCCGGTGCGCGCGGGACCCGACCTGCCGCCCCATTGTGCGTGCGCCCGCGGCGCCCGGGAACATGTGGGTGAACCCCGAAGAGGTGCTGCTGGCCAACGCGCTGTGGATCACGGAGAGGGCCAACCCCTACTTCATCCTGCAGCGGAGGAAGGGGCACGCGGGCGATGGAGGCGGCGGCGGCGGACTGGCGGGTAAGGACCCGCGGCCGGTCCCTGCGGGAGGGGGGCCGGGAGCTGCGGTGCCGCCCGCCGCCCTGTGCTGCGGGCACCCGAGAGACGCCGCCCTGTCCCTTGGGGCTGGGCGACCCGCCCCGCTCTGCTGCGTGGAAAGCATCAGGAGTCGTAATTTTCAGACTGAAAGAGATGCTTCTTTTCTCACCCTGTCAGGCGATGGGGCCCTTCGTGTCCCGGGCGCCCCATAAGTGGGTGATGTTTATGATAATGGAGATGAGTGAGTCTGGGGAGGGGGGTAGTATCAGTCCTTAGGAATTGAATGCGGTACTTCCCCTCTCCCCCTTTTAAAAAATATTGCTTTCTATATGGACAAGAGAGGGGAAGGGCGGTTAATTTTTACTTCATTCTCTTTTGGTAATGGCAGGATCAGGTATTAAATGCTCTTTTGTTTCCAGGGAAGCAATCAGTAAGGAGCTGGTGTGGTCATTTCCTATGATAGTTACGCCTGAAGAGAAAAGGAAAAAGGAAGGAAAAGGAATTTTGTTGTTGTTGTTGCATCTAATTAGGCATAACAAAGCAAGTTGTCTGGTTATAAAAAGAATCAGAAGTATAACTGCATTTTAATCATTTTAACTCAGTCTCTTCCCCAAACCCCCTCACAAGGTATTGTTAATATTGTAACTATTACTAAAACCATGCCATATCATTCCACATGGTAAAATCAGATGCCTATCCCAAGTAGTGCCCTATTAGAAAGGTCTTCTTTTATTAAGTAACTAGTTTGCATGGTGGGAGATGACAGATAATCTTGAACTCATACCATACTAGAGAAATTGGACCTTCCCCTCTCCCTCTTGGTTAGAATGAACAGAACTGGGATACTTTTTAGAACGAAAAAGTTAGCAGAAGAAACAGGAGAGGTTTAACCAGGAAAGATATTGTAGAAAAGAGATGAACCTTGACCTCTGCAGAGTTCAGAACATATCCCTCACCAGGAGCTTGCATGCTAGGTAAATTGTTGCTTTCAAAATGCCCTGCTATCAACTCAAAATTCTTGATATAGTGTGTATTTAGTTGTGATTCTAATTTATGAACTAGTTTTCTCAAGAGTAAAATTCAAGTGTCACACGGTACAGCATCTACTAGTTTGCTTGCATATCAAGTCGCCTCTAGATAATCTGATTTTTCTACACTTATTCTACCATAAAAGAAGGGAATCTGCAGAGCTCCAGGTTGTGTGCCAGAAATTCTGATTAGTGGCCTAGAATCAGTATTTTCCAGTTCATTTTGTAGAAGTTGTCTAACTATGTACATTAATATGAAACTTGCATATCTAATATTGGTATCAGCCCAGATTGTCCTTAAGTCTAAAGCAACAATGTAGAGTAGATAGTTTATTGTATTAACAAAGAACATTTCCTGCCTGCAGATAACCCTTCCCACACCTTCAACTACTAAGTATTTATTTTCTAGAGTCATTTGCAATAGGTTATAAAAAATAAGAGATGCAGAGCCTTCTTTTTCTAGTTAACTTTTTTACTGTGTTCCTACTGACTCTTAGAGCTGTAATTAACTGCAGTCCACTTGGAATCTCATCATCGATGACTTATTTCAGATAAACAGCTTCTTAACTGAGAAATCATAGCTATTGCTCTTATCGCTAGAATAATTGAAATCATTGAAATGAGTAAAAATATTCCTGACAACAAAGGCTATTTTCAACCAACATAGGAAAAATGTTTGCTCGGATTGGTTGGTGCCACATCAAATGTATGAGGGGCATTTTAGAAATCCTTGTACAATGTATAGTATATTCTAATTCTAATGTGGGCTCATTCATGCATTCATTAACTCACTCTACCATTTAAAATATTGGTTGGTAACTTCTAAGGTGCCAGTGTCATGAAGCTCACAGCCTAGCAGGAGAAGACAGATGCTGATAAAATTATCCTATAAATTAATATAAAATCTCCATTCTGCAGGGTCCCGGCAGAAAACAGAATCCAACCTAGTTCAAGTGAAGAGAATTTAGTGAAAAGACAACTTAGATGAAGGCAGGGTTCCCAGGACCAGTGAAAGGCACAGCAGTGGGGAGTTGTTAGAGGTGGCAGGAATGATGCTGCTGGAAGAGTTTGGGCCTCCAGAGAAGCAGCCATCCCTAGGAACACAGACCACAGCAAAAGAGGGTGGGAAGGACATGTCCGACTTCTCTCTTCTCCTCACCTCCCAGCTTCTGCCGTTGCCTCTCCTCTGTGGAACCCAGTAGAAGCTGGCTGGATGGACTGTCCTGGTGATCTAGTGCCTAGGGATCAGCCTCCCAGGGATAGATCTGGGAGGTGGGGACAAACTGAGAATGACCAGCACTAACGTCAAAAGGAGACGTTACCCCATTCCGGGTAGGGGTAGGAGCAAGGAAGGATTCCCTGTAGAAGTGACCCTGGAACTGAGAACTGAAGAAAGACAAAGATTGGCCTGTGAGGAGAGGAGGGAAGAGCAAGTGTTGGGTATCCATTATTGGAGATCTTCTGGAAGATCTCAGGACCTTTATATAATGTGCATTATCTGGACCAGTGCACCATTGTCCAGTCATCGAATGGATTACGGATGAGTGGGAAACCCACTCATTGTGAACTGGTCAGGAGTGCTCCATGGTTCACAGTGCTTGGTAAGATGTTAGCACAAAAGCTGTAAAAAATAATGGGCCACAATGAGGATACTTGCCCCCCGCCGCTTTTCAAGTTCTCTTTTTGATTCCAGGCAATATACATGGGTATTGACACAATGAAGTTCTTTTTTAAATTGTAGATGCATTTGATTTATTTATTAACCCCCTTTAACTGAGATTTCATACACATACAAAAAAGTGCACAAAATAGAGATGCAGAGTGCAGTGACTTATCACAAGTAACACCTTGTAACCAACACCTTGTAACCAACACGAGGATAAAAATTGGAACACTGCCAGTGCCCTAGAATCCCCTCTTGTGACCCTCTCCCAATCACTACTCACCCTCGCCCAAAGGTAAAAAACAGAAAACCTGTCCTGATGTTTTTCGGTAAACATTTCCTCACTTTTCTTTACAGTTTTTCCGACAAAGCGCCTATCTCTAAACACAATATTTTGGTTTCGCCTGTCTTTTTGAGCAAGGAATGAATGGAATAATGTAGTATGTATTCACATGTGTCTGGATTCTTTGCTTTGTGATATTTATGAATGTTGTTGCTTGTGGCTGTAGTTTTTTCATTTCCCTATGCTGGGCGGAAAACTATTATATGAGTATAACACAATCATTTATCTGCATTTATCCACTGTTTTGTTGGAGGACCTTGGATGGTCCATTTGGGGTCTATGGATAAGGTGGCTGTCATCCTTGTTTGTGTTTCTTGGTACCTGTGGACATGCATTTCTGTTTTGTCTGTACCCAGGAGAGGAATTGCTAACTCATAGGTTATGTGTATCATCAACTTTAGTAGATAATACCAAACTGGTTTCCAAAGTAGTTGTACCAACATACTCCCACCCACAGCATATGGGAATTTCCCTTGCTCCTTATCCTTGCCAACATTGTCAGTCTTTGTAATTTTAGCATTTCTGGTGGTTTTGCAGCAATATCACGTTGTGGAGTTAATTTGCTTTTTTCCTTACTGATGAGGTTGAGCACTTTTTCATGTTTATTGGCCGTTTGCAATATTTTGTGACATGGTTGTTCAAGTCTCTTGTCCCCTTTGTCATTGGGTTGTTTGTCTTTTTCTTACTGATTTGTAGGTATTTTAAAATATTTTCCGGATATGAGCTCACTGTTGGTCGTACGTGTGGCACAATCTTCATTCTGTTGCTTGCCTATTCACTCTCTTAAGGATGAAAAGAGTTATTTTAATAACCAAGTCCTTTACAGATTCCATTTTCCTTTATGGTTAGTGTTTTATTGTGTTCTGTTCAATAAGTCTTTTCCTATTCTGAGGTTATAAACATAGTCTTCTATATTATTTTCTAGAAACTTTTCAGTTTTAACCCCCAAATTTATACTTACAATTCACTGGGAATTAATTTTTGCATATTGTGTGAGATGGGGTTAAAGTTTTAAATTAAAATAATTTATGGACATCCAGTTATCCCAGCATAATTTACTGGTAAGTGCATTCTGTTCTCACTGCCCTATGGGGCTACCTTGTTCATAATTCAAGTGTCCCAATATGTGTTTGGGCTCTCTAGTCTATTCCTTTTGTCTATGAGAATATTTTTGCACCAATACCACACTGTAGTTTTATAATAGGAGTTTATATTCATTAGATCAAGTCCTCTTATTTTGTTCTTTAAGAGTTTCTTGACTAGTCTCTGTCTTTTACATTTATGCAAAATTTTAGAATCAGCTTATTAAGTTCCACCAAAACAAAACAACAGCAACAACAAAGACTTACACTGTTGGGATTTTGATTGAGATCACATTGCGTTTATCAATAAATTTGGGCAAAATTAATATCTTTATAATATTGAATCTTCTGGTCCATGAACATGGTATATGCCTCTATTTATTTAGAGCTTTCAAAATTTCTTTCAATGATGTTTCATAGTTTTGTCTGTAAACGTCTTTCACATCTTGTATTAGATTTATTCCTAGGTATTTTTTTTACTCTGCTGTATATTGTTTCTTTTTTAAAATTTTATTTTCTAATTCTTTTTTTGCTAACCTATAGAAATATAATTGTTTAAAAATTGACTTTGTATCCAGAGCCTAGCTAACTTATGAAATGAATTCTAGTAATTTATCTGTAGATTCTTATGTATCTTATGTATTTTTTACGTACACAATCATATCATCTGAGAAATTTGTTTTTTTCTAATCTTTTCTGCTTAAAATTTTTTTTCTTTGTCATTTTGCACAGGCAGATTGTACAGTGTTGAATAGAAGTGCTGATTGTACATATCCTTTTCCCTTTTGAGGTCTCGAAAGACTTTCAACATTTATCATTTGTTCATCAACTATGGTGATTTTGTAGATTTTTTTTTTTAATTGAAGTGTAGTTGGTTTACAATGTTGTGTTAGTTTCAGGTGTACAGCAAAGTGATTCAGTTATATATATGTCTATTCTTTTTCAGATTCTTTTCCCTTATAGATTATTACAGGATATTGAGTATAGTTCCCTGTATTATACAGTAGGTCCTTGTTAGTTATCTATTTTATATTTAGTAGTGTTTATATGTTAATTCCAAACTCCTAAGTTATCCCTCCCCTCCTTTCCCCTTTGGTAGCCATAAGTTTGTTTTCTATTGTGAGTCTATTTCTGTGAGTCTTTCAGTTTTGTAAATAAGTTCATTTGTGTCATTTTTTTGGATTCCACATGTAAGTGATATCATATGATGTTTATCTTTGTCTGACTTATTTAACTTGGTATGATAATCTCTAGGTCCATCCATGTTGCTGCGATTGGTATTATTTCATTCTTTTTGTAGCTGAGCAATATTCCATTGTATATATGTACCACATTTTCTTCATCCATTCATCTGTTGATGGACATTTAGGTTGCTCCCATGTCTTGGCTATTGTAAATAGTGCTGCAATGAACATTAAGGTGCATGTATCTTTTCAAGTTATAGTTTTCTCCAGATATATGCCCAGGAGTGGACCATATGGTCCACTGGATCATATGGTAACTCTATTTTTAGTTTTTTAAGTAATCTCCATACTGTTCTCCACAATGGCTGCACCATGTAGATAATTTTTTTTTTCATTTAAAGGGAATTCTTATCCCTAGTTTGCTAAAAGTTTTTAATTATATATGGATCCTGAATTTTTTCAAATGCTTTTCTATATCTATTAAGGTAATCGTATGATTTTTCTCTTTTATTCTGTTAGTGTGATGACATATTAACTGATTTTCAGGTGTTAAATCAAACTTGTATATATAAAATAATCCAACTTGGCTGTGACATGTTATTGGGTTTTTTTATATGTTTATTTAATATCACTAGCTAATCTTTTATTTAGGATTTTTGCACCCTGATAAATTAGTAGAATTTTCCTATAATTTTTGTTTTTCTCATTATCCTTGTCAAATTTTGGTATCAAGATTATACTGGCCTTAAAAATAAGTTGTGGAGTGCTCACTCTTCGTTCTGTTTTCTGGAAGAGTTTGTGTGATAGCAGTATTGTTTCACCTTGGCACATTGGCAAAACTCACAGGTGAAGTTATCTGGCCTTGAAGTGTTCTTTGTGGGTTTGTTGAATGGTATGACAGCTATTCAAATGTTTAAAATTTTTCTTTTACTGTCAGTTTTATAAGTTGTTTATTTCTAGGTTTTATCTTTTTCATCCTAGATCTTCAAATATATCGGCATAAGTTTGTTAATGATATTCTCATATTTTTAATGTCTGTAGGATGTACAGTGATAGCCCCCGTTTTTATTCCTGACATTGGTTATTTGTGCCTTCTCTTTCTTAATCGGTCTTTCTAGGAATTTATCAATTTTGTAAAGAATCAGCTTCTAGACCTGTTGACCTTTTCTGTTTACATTTATTTTCTACTTCATTAATATCTACCATTTATTATTTCCTTCTTTCTGTTTTCTTTGAGTATACATTGTTATTTTTCTAGCTTTTGAAAATGATATTAGTTCATTGATATTCAGCCTTATTTTCTAGTATATTTATTCTAGATAATTTTTCCCTCTAAGCATGGCTTTACCTGCACTTCACAGCTAAGTTTTGATATATAGTGTTTTGGTGGTTATTTCACTCAAAATAGTTTTTTTCCATTCTGATCTTTTTTTGCATGTTATCTTGAGTTATTTAGATATATAGTTCTTAATTTTCAAACATTTTGGTATTTATTTTACTGCAGTTAGAAACCATAACCATATTTATATGATTTCAGTGCTTTGAAATTTAGTAAGATTTGTTTTATTTCCTGTTGATGGTCAATTTTTGTAATGTTACATGTTGTGCTTGAGAGGAATAATGTGCCTTGCAGTTGCTGGATAAAAGCTTTATTTATGTTCAGTGGTTAACTTTGCTGCTTGTGTTCAATTCTTCCACCATAATTGTGGTTTTGACTATTTGTCCTTGTAGTACTTCCAATTTTTGTTTTATATGTTTTAAGGCTGTATCATTAGGAATATATACATTTATAATTGTAATATATTTCTGGTGAATTGAACATTTTATCATGAAATGTTTGTATCTCCAGAATTGCTCTTTGCTTCATCATTATAGTTGCAGCAGATTTATTTGGCTAATGTTTGTATGGTTATCTTTTTCATACTTTTACTCTCAACCTTTCTGTATCCATCTATCTATCTATCTATCTATCTATCTATCTATATATATGTGTGTGTGTGTGTGTGTGTGTGTGTGTGTATATATATATATATATATATATATATATATATACACATATATTTTTTTTAATCCATTTTTGGCCATGCCTCAGGGCATGTGGGATCTTAGGTCCCCGACCAGGGATTGAACCCAGGCCCCCTGCATTGGAAGCATGGAGTATTAACCACTGGACCACCAGGGAAGCCCCTGTATCCTTATATTAGATGTCTTTTATAAGTAGTAGATGGTTGATTTTTTTTTCTTAATCCAGTTTGAAAATCTTCACCTTCTAATTGGATTATTTAGTCAATGTACATGTGACTTGGGTTTAAATTTACTATCTTATTAAGTGCTTTCTATTTTTTTCTATTGGCTCTATGTTCTTTTTTATTTGCCTTCCTTCCTTGCCTTTTGATAGCATATGGGTTTTGGGGGTTTTGGTTTTTTTTGTTTTAAAGTAGAGGGAAGGATTTTTTTATTTATTTATTTTTGGCTATGTTGGGTCTTCGTTTCGCACGAGGGCTTTCTCTAGTTGCGGCAAGCGGGGGCCACTCTTCATCGCGGTGCGCAGGCCTTTCACTATCGTGGCCTCTCTTGTTGCGGGGCAGAGGCTCCAGACGTGCAGGCTCCGTAGTTGTGGCTCACGGGTCTAGTTGCTCCGCGGCATGTGGGATCTTCCCAGACCAGGGCTCGAACCGAGTCCCTGCATTGGCAGGCAGATTCTCAACCACTGCGCCACCAGGGAAGCCCCGTTTTTTGTTTTTTTTTAATGCTTACAGTTTTAAGCCTCTATTAGCTAGAAGTTTTTTTTTTTAATTAATTTATTTATTTTTGGCTGCATTGGGTCTTCGTTGCTGAGCACGAGCTTTGTCGGGTTGTGGCGAACGGGGGCTACTCTTCGTTGCGGTGCGTGGGCTTCTCATTGAGGTGGCTTCTCTTATTGCAGAGCATGGGCTCTAGGCGTGCAGGCTTCAGTAGTTGTGGCACACGGGCTCAGTAGTTGTGGCTCGTGGGCTCTAGAGTGCAGGCTCAGTAGTTGTGGCACACGGGCTTAGTTGCTCTGCGGCTTGTGGGATCTTCCCAGACCAGGGCTGGAACCCGTGTTCCCTGCATTGGCAGGCAGATTCTTAACCACTGCGCCACCAGGGAAGTCCAGCCAGAAGTTTTATATTCATTTCTCTATTCTTTTAGTGGTTACTATGGAGATCATAATGCATTCTTGACTTAAAATATATTGTTAATTGGTATTTTCATTTTATTAAACATTTTTTTAATTGGTACTTTTAATCTCTTTCCAGATAATGCAAGGACCTTGGCTACTTTAACTCCATTTACCCCTCACCCCCACCCCACGCCCTCAATTCATATGCCATTGTTGTAATGTATTTTAATTTTTTATATATTTTCCACACAAGAGCATATATATAATTACTACTATTTTTTAAAGTCTGTATTCAGTTAGACTTCCACATATGTTTACCATTTTTATTGTTCTTTCCTCTTCTCTGCTCTTTTTTCTAGAATCATTTTTCTACTGCCTGTAAAACGTCCTTTACTCTTTCCCTTAGTGAGAGCCTACCGGTGACAGATTTTCTCAGCTTTTTTATGTCTGAAAATGTCTTCATTATGCTTTCATTTTTGAAGTACATTTTTGTTTTGAATGGTTGGCAGTTAATTTTTCAAAGCATGGTTAAGATATTGTTCCATTGTCTTCTGATTTGCATTTTCTCTCTCTCTTTTTTTTCTGGAGAAGTAAACCGTCACTCTGAATTATTGCTTCTGTGTAATAATATGTCTTTTTCTCCAGCTGCTTTTAAGGTTTTCTCTTTGACCTTGGCTTCCTGCAGTTTTACTATGATCCAGCTATTTGTGGATTTTAAAAAACTCTGCATGGGGTGGTAGGACTTTTTTGATCTATTGTTCATTGGCTTTGTAAACTTCATCCAATGGCTCTTCAAATATTGCCCTTACCCCATTCTCTTAGTCTTCCTTTCTGGAACTCCAATTACATGTATGTTAGACATCATTGTATGTTCTATGTCTGTTACCTTCTGATTTTTACTTGCTTCATTTTGGTTATTTTCTTCTGATCTGTGTTCCAATTCACTATCTATTTAACTGTATTTAGTCTGTATAAGCCTACCCATTCTTAATTACTTTTCAATTCTAAGATTTCCATTTGGTTCATTTTTATAATTTCCAGTTATCTATCAGAACTCTCCATTTTTAAAATCATTCTTGAGCATGGCAAGCATAGTTATTTTAAAGTCCCTTTGAACTGCAATATCTTCAGCCCATGTGGGTCTATTCTATTGTCTGTCATTTCTCCTAGTTTTCATTAATGCTATTATATCATCCTGTATGCCTGGTTACTTTTCATTATGTAGGGACATTGTACTTCTACTTTGCAAAAGTAATCTGAAATAGAAGACAGTGTAACAGAGAATTTTTTTCTGCCAGTTGCAAACCAAAATCACTTTATTTTTAGGTATTGATATATTTCAAAACTGAGCTCTAACCTGGGTGGTTTTGCCTACTTAAGATTCACACTTACGATTAGGTTGTGGATCTCTAAGGTCTCAACCCAAAGAGAGGGGAGCATCATTACTTTCCTGCCTCTTTGCTGACACTGATTGCTACCCTTGTCTTTCCAGTTTCTGATTCTGTTAAAAGCACATCCAGACTCTCAGCCACGCAGCAGCCCCTTTGGGAAGAAGCACATGCCTCCCCAAATAATAGTTTCCTCCCATGTAGGGCTCTTGTCTCTGAGCCACTTTCCCAGGTAAAGTAATTTATCTCTTTTTAATTCTTTGATATCTTAAAGTACATTTTTGTCCCATATGTATAGTTGTCCTCAGTAGCAGATAGTTGTGCAAATTACCTTGTATGCCATTATAAAGTGGTGCTACTATTATCTCCATTTCATAGGAGAGGAAAGTAAGGCGTTAAAGAGATGGAGTGATTTGCCACAGATCACACAGCTAATAAGTGGGGGCCTATTTGACTTTGTATTTATTTTTCTTTACAAGACTAATTATAGTGACATAGGTTAACTTTATTTTCCTCACTATCCCCCTTGAGAATCTAATAAAAGCAATTGACTCTACCTCCCTAAGAATGAAAACACTGAAAAAAATTTACATGCAACTCTAGGAGCTTCATGGATCCTGGCAAATTAGAATATGGGTGCTTCAAGTTAGAGGACATCACCAAGAGATTGAGACAATTTCTCATTACCCAAAACCAAAAGTGTGAAATCCTCAATTTCTCATTACCCAAAATCAAAAGCTGTTCTGTTAGAAATGTTTGAGTACTAACTGTGTTTGGAAGGCTGCACTTTATAAAGATATAAAAGAAAGAAAAGGCAAGTTTCTGTTGCTGAGCTATTACTAACCTAGCGATCAAACCTAGATGAATAGGGACTTCCCTGGTGGTCCAGTGGTTAAGATTCCATGCTCCCAATGCAAGGGGCCTGAGTTCAATCCCTGGTCAGGGAACTAGATCCCACATGCTGCAGCTAAGACCCAGAGCAGCCAAATAAATAAATAAATATTTTTTTTAAAAACCTGGATGAATAAGTTTGGGAGAGCTAAAAACATAGGCATGGGAATGATACAAGTGCAGACTAAGACTGTATCAGAATATTTTGATCTGAGATTTAGCACTGGACTGTCCAGGAAATGGACTTTTTGCACCACATGGAGACCATCACAACTAGGGAAACATGACATTTGATAAAGGAAGGCAGTTAACAAGCAGTAAACATAGGGAAAGCTCCCCCTTTCCTGCATAAAGGCAGGAAATCAATTCTCCTTTGGCTAGAGACAGACTTATCAGCCCAGAGACAGCACCAGAGGACTCTGCAAACAAACCTTGTTAAACTATCCCTTATCTTTCTAGTTAAGGAAGATGAGGACTACCTAGCCCTAGTTGGATTATACTCCTAGCCCAAACCCCTTTGTTTTGACAATTCTTCACAAATATATTGTTTCTTTGTCTAAAAGTTCTAAGAGTTTCCTCCTTTGGCCACTTCTTTGGGTCTTCATTCTCTTGTGAAGGCTCTTGTGTACATGTACAGATTCACTACAGTTTGTATGCTTTTCTCCTATTAGTCTGTCTTTGTCAGTTTAATTTTCAGACCTAGCCGGGGACTCAAAGAGGGTGGACGAAAACTTCCTCCCTACACCAGAGAACTCCCAGGAGTGAGAGAGATACCAAAGCGATGTTCTAGAAGGCCTCCTGTTTTTAGGGTAAATGCATTCATCTTGCCAATTTGCAAGGTTTTTTTTAATTAATTAATTTTATTTATTTTTATTTTTGGCTGTGTTGTGTCTTCGTGGCTGTGCGCGGGCTTTCTCTAGTTGCGGCGAGTGGGGTCTACTCATTGTGCTGTGCGGACTTCTCACTGCGGTGGCTTCTCTTGCTGGGGAGCACAGGCTCTAGGCGCATGGGCTCAGCAGTTGTGGCTCGCGGGCCCTAGAGCGCAGGCTCAGTAGTTGTGGTGCACGGGCTTAGTTGCTCCGCGGCATGTGGGATCTTCCTGGGCCAGGGCTCGAACCCGTGTCCCCTGAATTGGCAGGCGGATTCTTAACCACTGCGCCACCAGGGAAGCCCCCAATTTCCAAGTATTAATGAAGTTGCTCTTAGTTGCACTTAGCAGTTAACATTTTTCTTTGTAGATTAATTATGTATAAAAGCCAGTAAAATGTGTGATAGTTCCTAATGGAACCTAATGTTATAACTGTGTGTTGTTGTGGGCAGTAATCTATAGTTGTGTATGGGGTTGGCTCATATACTTACTTAATATGCAAGTGCTGCTAGCGAGAAGCACGGTTAGACAAAAGCAGATGTTGCTTGCTTGTTCCATGAATTCCTCCCCCTCTGCTTGTTATTATCAACCTCAAGAGGATTTTGTCCACAGAATGATTTAGTCACCCATTCCAATTTGTCTTGAGACCTTACATTATTCCACAAAAAAAGCTATAAGAACGAATACATGTAATTTGTGTAGGGTTTGAGATGGCTTTTGACATCTTCCGGGTGTTTGTAAACTGATCTCCAAAAGTAGGGAAGAGAAAATTTACTCCAAGCCTCCTTTTCAGAAAGTTGAGGAGTTGAGGCTGACTTCCTGTTCTAGGGACATGGCATTTGTTTTCTGCTTTACCATCATCACACGCAGAGGGGACACACTTTATTTTTTATTTATTTTTTTATTGGAGTATAGTTGATTTACAATGTTGTATTACTTTCTGCTACACAGCACAGTGAATCAGTTATATGTATACATATTTCCACTCTTTTTTAGATTCTTTTCCCATATAGGCCATTACAGGATATTGAAGTAGAGTTCCCTGTGCTATACAGTAGGTCCTTATTAGTTATCTATTTTATATATAGTAGTGTGTATATGTCAATCCCAATCTCCCAATTTATCCCTCCCTCCCTTTCTACTCTGGTAACCGTAAGATTGTTTTCTACATCTGTAAGTCTATTTCTGTTTTGTACATAAGTTCATTTGTACCATTTTTTTAAGATTCCCCATGTAAGTGATATCATATATTTGTCCTTCCCTGTCAGACTTGCTTCACTCAGTATGACAATCTGTAGGTGAGGGGAACCACTTTATGAAGAGATCGGGTTTTAAATTGTGGGATGGTTCCCAGGCCTGCACACAAAAACCTGTTTTGTAGTTGTGTCCAAATCCGGAATTTGTCACTTGGAACTGAGCAGATTGTAATGCTGACGGCTGTGGTGGGTACCACCTCCGGTCTGGGTCTGGGTCTCAGAGGCTAAGCCCAGGCATGCTTCCTGGCGCCCTGAGTGCACCAAATACCACAGGCAAATTGGGAAGCCACCAAGGTTGCTCTTCTCACTACTTCTTTTGTGTTCTCTACCAGCTCGCAGGGCTCTAGTCTTTTTCAGCCCTTCCCTTAGTAAACATACAACCGGAGTCAGAACCTGATTCAAATCCCAGCCCCATCTGTTACCAAGAGATGTGATTTAGGAAGTGTCTCTTCCTTTCTGAGCTTGATTTCCTTATATAATATGGCTTAATCACCTTTCAGCGCCAGGAGTGAGGATTCTGTGAGATAAGTTATGTAAAATACAGGAAACACAAGGAGCCCTTCATAGGTGATGGCCCATCATTGTTCTCCGATTGCTGATGATCTCTATTAGGTGTTAAGAGGCCATTGGCTCTGAGTAATAAACACCGGTGTGTGAGCAACTCAAGTCTTACAGTTTACAGAGACATTGCATTTTTAAAAGGTGCTGATATAGCAAATGGTTATCTGTCTGAGGTTTAGGCGGCTTAAAAAAAGTTAAGTGAATAGTCAGGCTTTTTGGTGAAGGGAATTTTTGATCAGCAACTTTATTTTTTATTTATTTATTTTTAAACATCTTTATTGGAGTATAATTGCTTTACAATGGTGTGTTAGTTCCTGCTGTAAAACAAAGTAAGTCAGCTCTATGCATACATATATCCCCATAACCCCTCCCTCTTGCGTCTCCCTCCCACCCTCCCTATCCCACCCCTCTAGGTGGTCACAAAGCGCCCAGCTGATCTCCCTGTGCTATGCGACTGCTTCCCGAAGCTATTTTACATTTGGTAGTGTATATATGTCAATGCCACTCTCTCACTTCGTCCCAGCTTACCCTTCCCCCTCCCCGTGTCCTCAGGTCCATTCTCTATGTCAGTGTCTTTATTCCTGTCCTGCCCCTAGGTTCTTCAGAACCTTTTTTTTTTTTTTTTAGATTCTATATATATATGTGTTAGCATACGGTATTTGTTTTTCTCTTTCTGACTTACTTCACTCTGTATGACAGACTCTAGGTCCATCCACCTCACTACAAATAACTCAATTTCGTTTCTTTTTATGGCTGAGTAATATTCCATTGTATATATGTGCCACATCTTCTTTATCCATTCATCGGTCACTGGACACTTAGGTTGCTTCCATGTCCTGACTATTGTAAATAAAGCTGCAATGAACATTGTGGTATATGACTCTTTTTGAGTTATGGTTTTCTCAGGGTATATGCCCAGTAGTGGGATTGCTGGGTCGTATGGTAGTTCTATTTTTAGTTTTTTAAGGATCCTCCATACTGTTCTCCATAGTGGCTGTATCAGTTTACATTCCCACCAACAGTGCCAGAGGGTTCCCTTTTCTCCACACCCTCTCCAGCATTTATTGTTTGTAGATTTTTTGACGATGACCTTTCTGATGGGTGTGAGGTGATACCTCATTGTGGTTTTGATTTGCATTTCTCTAATGATTAGTGATGTTGCGCATCCTTTCATGTGTTTGTTGGCAATCTGTATATCTTCTTTGGAGAAATGTCTATTTAGGTCTTCTGTCCAATTTTGGATTGGGTTGTTTGTTTTTTTGATATTGAGCTGCGTGAACTGCTTGTATATTTTGGAGATTGATCAGCAACTTTAAATCATTCTACCTGCATACCTTTCTCCTTCCTTCCCTTCCTTCCTGGGGATGCACATTTTGAAAGCTCTGCCAGGAAACGCAGACCTCTCTCTCCCTCCCTCCTGGCCTCAGTGACTCTGTGGCAAACTGGGGCCACCAGGGAGAGGACCGGGGTGGGAGGAAGGGGAGGGGCCACCTTTTCCTTATATTTCTATATATTTTTGTATGTAAAGATGCATGGTTAGTCATTCAGGAATTTGTAATTTAGAAATGTCGTCACTTAGTAGCTAGGTAAACCAGAGAACTTATAAAGAAATCATTGACCCACTTTCCCCTTTGCTTTGTTTCCCTTTCCTGTCAGGGGATGTGTTCAGAGGACAGCCAGTCATTTTTCAAGTCATTCTGCAATTGCCTCTGGCTTCTGGTTTGCTCCAAATGGCATTTCACAGGGTGCTGTTGGTTATTTACACTTGCTTTCAGGGAGCCAGGGTTCCTTGGCTGTGGGATCCAATCAAGAGATCCATTAAGGTCCTCCTAACTCTCCACGGGAGAATCTGGATTGGAAACTCTCATTGGGATGAATCAAGTCTTCTACTTTCTGTTTGAGCCCAAGGAGCAAAAGGCAAGGTGAATACCTATCCAGCCCCTGAGGTGAGGTCTGTGAAATGCATGCCCACCTTCCAGCTCCATTATTCTAGGCTTGCTGGGCAAGTATTTGCTAGAGGGAAGGTCAAGTAGAACATTAAGGATTTGATCTGTGTTTACCCTCTAAACACAAAAGGTGAACTCTTGTTTTTCTCATTTCGTTTTTTCTAGATTCCTTGCCTTTAATATTTCTTAATAAGGAAACTCTTTACATTTCAGTAGTACAAATGAATTTTTTAAATCTTTGTGTTAACCTAGGAACCAAAGCAATCTCTAATAAAAGTAAGCAGGCCTTAACAGATTTACATTTGGACTCTTTAATTAAAGCTTTTAAAGGAGAAATCTTTAATCTTTTGTTTACTCCATTGGCATTTTATAATATTTGCATATCTATTACTATAATGAATAATGTAAAGTACATTATTTGTAAAAGCATCTTTGTAATAATTTTCAAATCTATGTGGTCTAAAGGCTAATTTTCAAAGTCGTTGTCGTGGTCATATTATTTTATTAATGCTTGATTGTATATATTTTCTATTATTTATACAATTAACAGAGTATAAAGGCAGAGGAGCTAACATTTGTTGAAATTCTTCTGTGGTTCAGGCATTCTGCTGAAGTTGATTTTCATAACAACCCTGTAGGTTAGTTATTCTTTCCTCTGTTATAGATGAGGAAACTGCCTGCTGGAAAAGTTAAGTTTCTTACTTGAGGAGACCCTGCTAGTAACAGACAGAGCTTGGATTTATACTTAGGTTTGCCTACATTTGGAAAGAAAAAAGGATAAAAAGGGAGATAAAGAAAAAGGAGAGAGGAAGATGAAATTGGAATGCACCCTTTGGAAAGCCAAAGGAAACCGAGGCAAAGTCAGTCCCAGTCTTAGAAATGCAACCTTGAGCGTGGAAATGAAAGGAAGAGGCAGAGCCAGGTGTGGTGTCACTGGCTCGTGGCTGTCATGGTTACAGCTAGCTGACTGTATGCCAGGGAGGAAGCCTGAAAACTCTCTCTGGATTTTCCTAAATAAGGTCTTCAAACTTTCCCCATATCCAGCCTTCTAGTTAAGCTGTCTTTGGGACCATGATATAGAGCCATTCCAAGTTATACAACTGAGAGAGCATTGAACCTTTGGATGGAGGACCAGGGAAGGAAAAGGCCTGTTTGTGTGGTTATTGCACAGAGAAAACCAATATCCATGTTTATTGTGTGGGAGGTCAATCTCAAAAAGATTACGGCTACCAAAGGAGGAAAAATGTATATTTGACATACACTATTGATTTTTATTAATGTAATCTGTGTCAAATGTCATAAAGATTTTTTTGAATTTAGTGTCTGCTTCTTTTTTCTTTGTGGATATAAAAATATTGAGTTTTATATAGGATTGTTGTAATAGTTTGGCTCCCCAAACTATTTTTTTTCTTTTAAAGATACGGTAGAAGAAAAGGGGATTTCAGGTCTTTGAACGACCTGAAATTATATACAAGATTTATGGGAATTCATTAGGAAGGTGTATTTTTCTGGAGCTGAGGCTCCACCACTTTCATTGGCTCCTTAAAGTGGATTATGAATCAAAAAAATGAAGAGCCAATACTCTAAAGTCTTACCTTTCTCAACTCTGAATTTTCTACCAAAGTGATTTTTCAGGAATTCATTGCTATTGCTTGCAGCAGGATTATTATAACTTGTAAAAAGTCTTATACCATTTCCGGGTAATTTTGTTAGCCTTCTGACCAGTTAAAGATGTTCAGTTTGCTATATAGTGTTTAAGCAATAGAAATGTATCACTGCCTGAATACAATGATAAAAATGTTAGTGCTTCTTTCTTTCTTTCTTTTTTTAAATTTTTATTGGAGTATAGTTGATTTACAATGTTGTGGTAGTGGTTCTTTCTTACTCTTATCCTGATACCCATATATGTGGCCCTTCAACTATAGTTCTCAGTTTCTCGTTGTGGGGAAGACCCTAGAAGTGTGTGTGTGTGTGTGTGTGTGTGTGTAGAGGGGGGAAGAAGAGGAGGAGCAGGGTCTAGATAAGCCAGGGGAGGGTCTTGCCTTAGTCTAAGGACTGATGTTGCCCCAGCTGCTCCCTTCCTTGCAAGTGCTTCCATCAGGGAGCCCGCCCTGGGATGCTCTGTCACATAGAGCATACAACTCTGACAGCTAAATCCCCTGGTTCTCCCTTGTTAATTCTCCTTCCCTACAGGTGAATGGAGAGAATAATTGGGTCCAAATACAGAACAGTGAGTAGGCATTTCCCTTTTGCGCTATAAAATTCAGCTATCGTATAATTTACAAGATGTGGACACGACCTAAGTGTCCATCAACAGATGAATGGATAAAGAAGATGTGATTTAGATATACAATGGAATACTACTCAGCCATAAAAAAGAATGAAATGTTGCCACTTGTAACAACCTGGATAGATTTGGAAGGTATTATGCTGAGTGAAATAAGTCAGACAGAGAAAGACAAACACTGTCTGATAGCACTTAAATGTAGAATCTAAAAAATAAAACAAACTAGTGAATATAACAAAAAAGAAACATACAGATAAAGAGAACAACCTAGCGGTTAGCAGTGGGGAGAGGGAAGGACAAGATAGGGGTAGGGAATCAAGAGGTACAAACTACTATGTATAAAGTAAATAAGCTACACGGATACGTGTACGTACGTGTTGTACGATAGTACAACACAGGGAATATAGCCAATATTTTATAATAACTATAAATGAAATATAACCTTTAAAATTCGTGAATCATTATGTTGTACACCTAAAACTTATACAATACTGTACATCAGCTACACCTCAATAAAAATAAATAAATCAAATCAAATCAATTTCAGCAGTTCTGATAGGATGGTATGGCTAATCATTAGGGATCATGCACTCCACCCCACTTATTAAACGATCGTCAGGATATTGACCCTCAGGCTAGGAACTGCAAGCTCCTCTTCCTTCCTATGCTCTATTTTGCAAAAGAACCATCTCTGGTCTCTCAAATAGGGCCCTGCTTGGGTGTAACCTGTGAGCTTTAGGAAGAGGGTGCCATATGCCCTCTGACTTTCACCTATTAATCTGCTCTCACCTGTTTATGCGCCCATCATCCCCTCCCCCCTCATTGTTTCCTTGATAAAAGTCAGTATTCCTCTCTTCTGACAACCCGCATCCTCGTGGCAAATTCCATGGAGTCATCATAAAGGCACCACGTGGTTTTGCTTTTGAAAAGATTCATACATTTATGGGCTGTTCTTTTCAGAGTCCTGCTGTTCTCGTCCATATGATTCCAATTTCGGGGTGTACCCCATGACTTTTTCATAACTTCAATAGCTTGGGTTGTACCCTTGATAGAAATATCTATGATGAATTATGATCTGTCTCTCTTTTCTTAGTGCCAATAAAAACTTTGGCTAGCAGAGGGCACCTCTTTGTTTTATATTTTTTTGGACGTTTCAGTTTGTCACAGGACTGAATGCAATTGGATGTTACAGCTGTACTAAACTTTAGCATGTGTGCTTTTAACGGCCACTTGCAGATTTCTATTTCTGTGTGCTCGTAACCCATGTTTTTTAAAGATGAACACAGGGATTTTATAAAGTCCTTAGATGAATTCATTTTTTCCTTGCTCTTACTCACCAACTAGATCTTTGTCTTACAGGATCCATAATTCCTAAACAGAATGGGAGAGAGTATTTTCAAAAAGCTTTGTAAATGGGGACAATCATCTATGAAAGGGCCTTGGAAATGTCCTTCAAATAGAACGTAAATGTCAAAGAGGGTATCTGGTCGTATTTAAGATCATGTACGGCAGATAGAGTTTGATAAAAAGAAATTCTATATTGTCTTTTATTATAAATTATATTTGGGGTGAAGGAGTTTAAACATTTCTGGTGGTTGTTATCTTAAAGGACTTTCTGGAATGGAAGGAGACCCAGCAACGCCATGGTTTTTAACTTCTTTGAGACTGGTTTTCAACTGAAAATGGACATGGTTCCCCCTACCCACCTCACACGTTTATCGTAAGGGCCAAATGAGATGCTGAAAGTCCTTTGAAAGCCAGAAGTGTCAGGTTTAATATGGTATTAGGATTCCGTGTTTCCAAATGAAGTCCTCTCGTCAGAGTATCATCCATCTACCCAGCAAAACCGGGAACAACTCAATGACAGTATCAAAAGTCTACTGGGCAGCTATCGGCTTAGTGGTAGCATGTACCAAGTAAAAATGGTGTGTAAATAAAACGGCCTCACCCACAAGGAGCAGATGTTCACTGAAAGAAGGAAGGAAAGAATGAGAAGAAGAAAAGGAAGAAGAGAGGGAGGTAGGGATGGAGGAAGAAAGAGAAAAGGAAAAAGAAGAGAAGAGAAAGGAAAAGAAAAATGTTTTGTTACAGTAACTGTCTGGGATGGTAAATTGTCAGGTCCTTAGTTTTTTAAATCTAGGTGAAACTGACTATTTCTTATTTCTTTGGAAGTAGTTTAATACCTTATTTTACATCAATCACAGAGTTAAA